>NC_134651.1:2557500-3757500 GCF_030463565.1 Pelecanus crispus | reverse complement strand
CTGCTGCCTTGGAATAAGCACTAATGTGTGCATTTGAGGAGCATCACAGAAAAGTGCATCCGTACAATATTACATCAGCTTAGAAATTTGCCTCCAGTCTAAATAAATCAATATGTTATATATCAGTTCACATTTCACAAGGTATCCTTTTTTTCCATCAAGGAAAAACACCAACAGAGGCTGCCTTTGTTTGCTGCTTAGTTATCTCAGAGACTCTGTGCAGCCCAAATACAGCCCCAGCAGCATTCGTGGTGGGACTCATGCCTGCCACGGAGGAAGCCTGAGTTTCTGAGGAGACTCATGCCACTCCTGCAGACCAAACAAACTTGGCTTGTTGCAGGGCTGAAAGCATGGGCCATATTGCAAAGAGCAACCAGCTCTGTGCCATAGGTCTCACAAAAAAGTATATCATAAGTATGAACTCCACCCAAAAATGCCAAGTGAATTTGAAAAATCTCCCAAGCCTAAGTGGCAAATGCTGGATGGGATATTCAAGTGGTAATCTTCATCCTCAAATCCTGCTCAGTCAAGCTGCAACTGAACTGCTCTAAATTACTGTTCTTGCATGATGCAGGCAGTGGTAAGGATGGAGATCCAGTGCTGCATGTGGAAAATAGAATATCGCTGCCTTTCTAGCAGCTAGATGGAGCACTTGTCATTTTTGAATTGGTTATGTGATGCGTGCTATAATTTCCTGCCATTGAGCAACTTTCAGGGGTTTGTTTTTCAGGGTTTTTGCTTTGGGACATTTGGATGATAGACTTGAAAACCAATGAGCAGATGGGGGTAATCCTTACATTCATTCAACTATAGAAGGACCCTTATGTTTGGACAGCTGGGAACTACTTTAGGAGAGTTTGATTTGTAAAATACAGAGCAGGTTCAGTATCGGTTTGGCTACACAATTTCAACATCTTGCGAATGCATTACCAGTGATGGGATTTTGCAATAGATGTTTACTGTGTTGGTTTGTAACTGAACAGTTACAAACCCAAGGTTTTGTGTTCGGCTGAAGCGAAGACTTTTCATTAATTTATGGCAGAGAAGGATGAACTGCGGCATGAACTGGTAGGGGAAGCAGCAGCGCAAATCTGCCCAAGTGAGTACATTTTTTTGTGCAGTTTAAAAGGAAAGTATTTCTTTTGCTTAGTTTGAAAGGGGAAATGTTTAGTACACCTCTTAGGGCCTAGATGTGCCAATAACGATAGCTGATAATGTCATTTGTAACACTGTGGCCTCAGCCACGGCTGGGTAGAATCATAGAATTCATAGAATCGTTTAGGTTGGAAAAGACCTTTAATATCATCCAGCCCAACCATTAACCTACACTACCAAGTCCACACTAAGCCAATCAAGGATAGACTAGACTAAACCATGTCCCAGAGTGCCACATCTGCCTGTTTTTTGAACACTTCCAGGGATGGGGACTCCCCCACCTCTCTGGGCAGCCTGTTCCAATGCTTGACCACCCTTTCCATGAAGAAATTTTTCCTAATATCCAATCTAAACCTCCCCTGGCGCAGCTTGAGCCCATTTCCTCTCGTCCTATCGCTAACTACATGGGAGAAGAGACCAACACCCACCTCACTACACCCTCCTGTCAGGTAGTTGTAGAGAGCCATCAGGTCTCCCCTCAGCCTCCTCTTCTCCAGGCTGAACACCCCCAGCTCCCTCAGCCGCTCCCCACCAGCCCTGTGCTCCAGACCCTGCCCCAGCTCCGCTGCCCTTCTCTGGACACGCTCCAGCACCCCAATGTCCTTCTTGTACTGAGGGGCCCAAAACTGGACACAACATTCCAGGTGCGGCCTCACCAGCGCCGAGTACAGGGGCACAGTCACCTCCCTGCTCCTGCTGGCCACGCTACCCTTGACACAAGCCAGGATGCTGTTGGCCCACCTGGGCACACTGCTGGCTCACGTTCAGCTGGCAGAAGTGGAGAGAATCAGATTTCCCTGCTGTGACTAGGGAGAAGAGAGTGCTTACAGCAGGGCCAGAGACCTGATAGAAATAAGTTTTCAATTATTTGACAGATAAATTCATTTGGTCTGTGGGGTTAAACATGTTCAGAAGCATTTATAACTAGAATTTACCAAATTGCTCACGCGTGGCTGCAGAGGACGCAGCCACTGCAGCTGCGGGTCAGGCATCAGATGGAGTTCTCCGCTCCCTTTTACAGCAGATGCCCACCTTGTTCCTCCCTCATCTACAACAGGAGAGCGTAAGTATAACAACACACCTCACTGTAAGAGAAATGTGAGAGTCAGAAAACCTTACCTTTGTAGGAGTGAAGAGAATGTCACAACTGGGAAGAAAAATCCAGAGAATCTGCAAAGCGATGGGAATTAGGTATTCAGAAAGCAAAGCACATCTGTCTTTCCTGACATCACCGGTCCCAAGCAGACAGTGAGGAATGACAATGAGAATGGGTGCGATTCCAAAGGAAAACTCTCCTCTGGTCCAGTCACTGGTGGGCAAGGTGGGAAGAAGCAGAGCAACAGCACACCATTGGGGATGTAAAGCAAAATGCAAGAAAAATTCTTAATCATAGCTAAGTTTGTACCAATGTCTTGGCTGGGCATACTTTCAGTATGGCAAAGAACCTCAAGTGTCCTCCTGGGTTCTTCGTTGACTCTTTCACATGGGATTTCACTCCTGATCAAAGTTTACAACTTTAAACATGAAGGTAAAATGCATAAGAATGGTGGAAATGCCACAACACCCTAAGCATTTCTGCTACAGGAATGCCCCTGCATTTATGAAATGATCACTCCCCTGCAAGCACATAAAAAAATTTTAAGTCCTCACCCATTTACAAATTAGAAAAATATAACTGCTAACTTAACTCCAAATTGTGCCATTTAAATGCAGGCTAGCCTTTTGTTGGGAATTGAGTAGTTGATTCTAAATGAGGTAAATTGTTAATTGGTATTCCTGTTTCTCTTCTGTGTCAGTACTGGAACTGGTAAAATGTTAAGTGGCGGCTACCCAACATACTTTACACATATATTAATTAACAAGGGTAAGATTTTAATCAACTTGAACCAGGGAAAGCTTAATTGAAACATTTCAAAATTTATGTCAAAAAGCCCTTTTACTTCCAAAGGAACAGAATAATAACATCTTTGCAATTATAGTCTGTGCGCTTGCTAGCAGAAAGACTGTCTGTTACTTGGATTTTGTTCCAGGACTGCACTAGATTTAATGCAGCTACAAATCAGTTCCTAGGTTTTGACATCCAATATAAATTTTGTTATATCAAGACTTTGGGGACTTTGCAGCAAGCTATTGTAAGAAGCTTTTAGGATTATTTGGACATCCTGAAATTTGTTCTTACCTTCCGACTGCGTTCGAGTGAAATAGGCCAAGGGAGACGGATTGCCGAAAGCTCCTGGTGTTTGTTGGGTTCATGTGGACTTTTCCCCAGCAGAGCAAATTCTCCCATTGCTTGTCACTCAATTCTCGTAGCTCTGAGCTGCAAAACTGCTGAAACTCACAGAGGGAAAGTCAGTAAGTAACACCACAGCCACCAATTTTCTACAACACAGAAGTTTTTGCACATGGGATGTTTTTCTTACAAGCAGGAGTTGGATGGTTTCCTCCTGACGTCTTGGAGCTCAGGTGGGATCGGGACCTCACAGCTGCTGCTCTGCTGGAAACACCAGCTGTCCAATAAATCCTAATCTGTCTCTAGGCACTAGGTTTTCTTAAATTTTGAGTCACAACAGAGAATTTGTTTTTTTGAATTTTAGTATTAGAAAATTTTAATGATTTGAGGTTGAAAACATATAGAACTTCTTTTGCTTTTAGCAAATTGGTTTAGTGATGGACTTGGTAATGTTAGGTTAATGGTTGGACTGGATGATCTTAAAGGTCTTTTCCAACCTAAACGATTCTATGAAAAATACCCCAGCCATGCTAATAACTCATTCCTTTAGAAGTGGCCTTTCTTTAGACCTTCATGAACTACACATGCAGTCTTGGGACTGGAGGAGCTCCTAACCTTCAGCCTTACTTATTTTACCTGCCTGACTCACTTCCAAGCATAATGTCTAAAACAATAAGAGTTCAATACATGCCTGAGTCACAGCTTGGAGAGCACGACTGTGGCCCTCCATGGTACAACATTAACTGCTCCTTTTCCATTAAAGACTGTTGAGATAACATCTTACAACGGATTTTAATGAGACAAATGAAATCTCTTTGGGCTGTATTTCACCTCGGTTTAAAACAAAATTATTCTCCAATAATTTACTGAAGTGACCCTCTACAAACAATATTACCTGAAATAACTGCAGTTCATTATCTTTATAATAACAACATATAAAATTCAGTGCTGCTTAAAATTCATTTGAACAGCACAGCCCTGTGTTAATAATAGGATGTGAAAGCAATGTTTTGGGACTCTTGGCAGAAAAATACCTTATTTATAAAGCACCTTTTATCTCTTAACTGACACTGAATCGCTCTAGATCGCATCCAATTAAAGCACAAGAAATGAAGCATGGGTTTTAAGAGCCAGAGTCCCGCTAGAGGTACGCCACCTGAACACTCCTTTATGCAGAAAAGAGCTCCACTGATAGCTCATGAAAGGTCTCTACTCAACTAAATGCGTACACACAGCAGTATACAACCCACAATCATTGCAAAAGGCACAATACTGGCCTAGACTTGGTTTTTTTTTTTTTTTTTTTAAGAAATCCTATCTGAAAGGTCTTTTCTTTGACCAAATGTGCTACAATTTTCATGAAGACACAGCCATTTCCTACATAAACAAATACAGGTGAGCATCCTCAAAGCACTGCAGTTCTACCAAGCTGTAACTACTGGTAAAAAGAGCTTCAGGAGACTGAAGGCATCTACATTTCCTTTGGAAATTTTGATACCTTATCTAGACATGCCTGTTATAATTGATACTGTGAGTGCCAGAACAGCACAGTTAGTGAACTTAACGTGAAGGAAAAAAGCCCACATGGAACCTGAAGCAGTTTTCAGCTGTATTTGAAAACCGTGCAGACAACGAAGTTTTTCCTTTACCTGGTAAGGGATTATATTTCACATATTCGATCCAGGGGAAGAAGACATCTGCTTGAAAACTCAGCAGCCTGCTAAGTTTGTTATACAAGCAAGGTTGTTTTCTTCGGTGATTTTGAGAGCAAACTTTCCCAACAAATGTTGATGACAAACAAGATCTGTACTTTGACATCTGCTGCATGAGCTGAGTTTGCTAAACTGCCTTGATATTAGAACAAATGGTGAAAATAGTCTCTTCTCTGACTGTTTCGAGGCTTTCATAAAGAGTATCATAACTAACAGAAGATGCAGTTTGTGAGTTAGAAAGGAAAAACTAGGACTGGTGAATTAAAACGTTGAATTTGTTAAGTGAGTGCCCCTATATAAATGTGTTTCTACACATGGCACATGGTGCCAGCACAACTCAATTTACATCTTTCTTAGCTTTATCTCCACACCTTCCCCCTTTGCTACATAACAAAAAAAAAAAAAAAAAAAAAAAAAAAGAAAAATTAGGACCCACACTGTTCATCTACAGCAGCTTGGAAGGGGACAGGGGGTCAGGGAACTGGACAGAGAACTCCGACATCACGAGGAGGTCACAGGTGAGGAAGCCTCCCTGCAGAAATGGCAGAAAACAAGGTATGAAGCTATCTGCTCACTTTTGCAACAGAAGATTTTTATTGCTTTTTTAAGTGGTTTTGTTTGGTTTTTTTTTTTTTTTTTGGGGGGGGGGGCGATGTTGTTTTCTTTGTTTGGGGGGTTTTTTGTTTGTTTGGGGGGGGGGGGGGGGGAGGTTGCCACTTTTCAACTTTCAGGCTTACTTCTGTTTTGACCAAATGTGCTCCTTATTTCCCTGTCAAAAACAGTCATCGGAAAGATTGTAAGACTCCTCCTTTAGATGTTCATCACAAGAGCGCAGCAGCGTGTGTTACACTAGATAGTTTTATGTTCTTATAAGAGACTCCACACTATTCCTGTGCTTTCTTTTTCAGTCTTGTCTTTCAGTTCGAGATACATTGCTATTATTGCTATTATTTTCCCTTAGACAGTCTGTTAGGACTTTGACTCATCATTTTTGTCAATCAGAAAGGATTGTGAAGGATTTCCTCTACAGCTGAGGCAGTATCTGGAGCCCAGATATTAGCCAAAGCCAGCTGGGTTGCATGCAACTGCCTGTCTCCTGTCCATATGATAGCAAATCCCCTCAACTTGATTTTCCATTATTGAAAAATTTGTTTAAATACCAAACTGTGCTGAAGAGACAAGAAGCCTGAGATTGTATAAAAAGATATGCTATTTTCTCCCTTTGGAAATGTATCTATTTCTCAATGATGCTATTTAAGATGATATTTGCTTTTCAATCACATCAAGCCACTCGAGGATACGCAGTGTCCTACCATTCTCGATCTGCGAGGCAGGCAGTGCTTTTAGGGACGCTGTGTTTACTCATAGAATCACAGAACGCTTTGGGTGGGAAGGGCCCTTTAGAGCCCATCCAGCCCAGCCCCTGCAGTGCCAGGGACAGCTTTAACCAGCCCAGGGTGCTCACAGCCCCGTCCAGCCTGGCCTGGGATGTTCCCAGGGATGGGGCCTCCACCGCCTCTCTGGGCAACCTGTGCCAGTGCCTCACCACCCTCATTGTAAAGAATTTCTTTCTTATGTCTAGTCTAAATCTATTCTTCTTTAGTTTAAATCCATTACTCCTTGTCCTGTCACAACAGGCCTTGCTAAAAAAGATTCTCCCCATCCTTCCTGTAGACCCCCTTTCAGCACTGGAAGGGAGAAGATTCTCATAGGCAGATTCTCATAGGGAAAATCTGCTCTGCCAGGGAAGGAATGATTTCTAATAGGTTTGGCCCTCAAGTCCTTTGGACCTTTGACATACCAGCAAGGAGGAATGTTAAAAAACAATTAAGAAGCATATTGCAAAACATATGAGTATTTTCAAATGTCTGGAAGGGGACAGGTATTGCACAAAACCTGTCACGGCAGTATCGGAAGCACACAGCAGTGACCAAATCCCCCTCAACTTACACCAGTCACTTTCTGCTCAGTATGGTGCCTTTTTATCAGACCGACAAAAGCCGGAGGCATTGCCAGCTTTACCTTTGGAAGTTTGTGTCACAACGTAAATATTCTGTTAATGTAGTGTTTTTTAAACTGAATGTAGATTAGCACTGGGCATCCAGTCCAGGGTAAATCAATACACCCCTGTTAGTCTATGTCAAAGGCAGTGATGGAACCTTGAAAAGGACTCAATAATAAAGTTCTCCTTGAAAGACAAAGTTAGACCTCAAAGGCAAAGTTTTCCAGGCAATTTCTTAAGATATGATTAAAGATGGCGATGAAAAACTTACTTTATTAATTATTCAGCTAGTTGGCTTATGGTCAAATCAGCTACATGCATTCTGGAAGTAGAAAACATAACTTGAAAATTCATTGTCAAATTCTGCTTTTCTGTGTGGGAGCAGGTTATGCTTAATCAACATCTGAAATATTAAAATATATATTTAAAATAAAAAAAACCCAAATACCAGGCAATCATCTGCAATATACACAGCTTTTCCTACATCATATATCAAACTGAGCAGTAAGAACCATGCATTTAGAATCCAAATTAGTTCTTTGAACAGAAATAGGGCTTGGACCAAACAAATTTATCAACATTTTCATTCAAATGGCATTTAGATTTTTATATAAATAATGTTTGCTTTGCAGGCTCAGTTTATTATAACCCTAGGCTAGAGTCTAAGAGCATCTTCCAATGCCTTCGTCCTAAACCCTTGTAGTGTTGTGCGACCTGCCCAGGTGTGCCATGCTGGGAAGTTCCGGAGAACGGCTACAAGTCTGAAGCAGACCGCTCACCTTCCATCACTGCTTCTGCTGACCTTAGTATTGCTTGTCTTTCCTTCCATTTAGCTGCATTTCTGTTACAAATATTCATCCTCCACCATTTCTGTGTTTTATTCCTTCCAATCCCTCCTACAGTCACTTGTTACTCTCCTACTCATCTCTCATCTTTTAGCTCTTAGTGTCCCCTTACATCGCTTCCCATAATGTTTCTATGCACTAAACAAAATTAGATGGCTATTAAAGTATGTAAGTAATGCTATAGCTTTCAATTTCAATCAGCTTTTACATGTTTTGCAGTCCCTAGTCCCCTTTGTTAAATAACAGCGCTGCCTTCTAGGCGCGCATCCCCCCACAGCTGCCCACCCTTCATCTGCACCAGCTTCTCAAACAGAGCCCCGAACATGGATCATTCTTCCCTGTTCAGACACTCTACAAGCATCTGAAGGAGCAGCCGCCTCGTATCGATGAAAAATCTGCACTTGCACCTAAGAATGTCAATTATTCAATATTTTAGTATTCAGCCTTAAGCTCTGCCAAAAGCGTTACTTACAGAACAGAAGTGACAGAATTTGGCTTTTCCCCAGCTCTACAAGAGGCTGACACTGAAGACCACTTTTTGCTGATGCAGTTTTAAGAGTTTTGAGCATAATTAAAAAGCCCATGTGGCCAAAAGGATTTCAGAAACTTTAAAGGGACGCTGCCAGATCACACCTAAGCGCGGGGGTAAGGATAATAAAAGCAAGACTATACAAAAATAAAAGTCTGTGCAAAAAAATACAGCCCTCTTCTATATATACACATATTTATTCTAATTCTAGTTTTAGCAATAGTACAACTTTTGCTCCTCATACATTGTATTGCCTTGGCATGGAAGACCATGAACACAGGTTGTTTGAAATCAGGTGACTGCCATTGTCCCAAGGCAAGGATTTAATCTAATCTGGTTTGGGGGGGGGGTTTACATATTTTTATTGGAACAGACAAGGAGACTTTATGTGCTCGGTTAACACATCTCAGGAATTTCCAATGAGGAGTCTCAACTTTATAAGCTATTCAGTTCCTGCCTGCAAAAGCAGAGCTGATTTGCCCTGAATCTGGGAAAAGCTAACTGAGAAACTGCAAATGAAACCAGCACTTCTGAAAGTGCTATTAAGTGCCTTTTAGGCCCTATCTCTTGGCCTTTCTTTGCTTTCTGCAAAAAGGTGCAATATTCCTCCTTTCCAGCTCCACAGGGCTCTGTTAATGAGAAATCACCTTTTCAAGGTATTATAAAAAAATCTTGTAGATCGATAAGAATATTGAGATGAACATCTGACAGTCAAATTTAATGGTGTCTTTAGTGGGCGCAGACCTTGGTGTCGTGTTGGGGAAGAGCAATGATTGACATGACGATTTACAGATCGGCCAGGAACATCAGGGAAAATTCAATTCTCAGTTCAGCTTTTATATGCCAACAGCAACTATCGCTGAATCGCTTTGAGCTATGGAAAGGAGAATCCTTACTCCAGCTTTCAGCCATTATGTAGAAGTTGCTCCTTTTCTCCCGTCCCCTCTTCTGCAACATCAGTACTGCGCATCAGCTCCATTTCTAATGAGAGCTGTTAGGGTCACACAAATCACGCGATGTTAAAAAAAGGCCAACTGTTTTACATCCCCTCTTCAGGGCCATAACAGCACATTTGTATTCTGAGCACACTTACAAGTTTGAACAAGGTTATTGAAAGAACTCTGAATGCCACATTAACTTAATTTTCTTGTCCCACCTCTTTGGAAAAATCAGGTACTTGTACTTTTAGAATATCTTCCAAGCACTTGGTGTTATGAGCTTAATTACAGGTTTGTAAATCTATATTCATGAAATACTGTGTTTTCGGTGTATTGTAAAAGAGGGATTTACAGTCCCAGAAATCTGGAAGTTACTTAGGATGAAAAAATTGCAGGAGAAATATCAAATTAATAATACCTGGCATGTATTATTGAAGAAGAAAATCTGAATATGGAATTAAGTGACCATTTCTAGAACTGGTAGAAGCATTGCCTTTATGCAGATGGGTAGGTGAATATATACCTACACCCACTTTAAGGCAAGAGGCGCAAGGTTGCAGGCTAGTTTGTAGGTTTGTCTAAACCTGATGCATCTTTGAGCATTAGGATGAAGAGTGTGCCTGAAACACCCAACAGACGACACACAAGATGCTGTACATATATTGGGTTTTCCCTCACTTGCCAAAGCCAGGGTTTTATTAGCCTCCCTAGGTTGTCCTTTTAAAAGTTCAGTTCTTTAACTCTTACTGGAGGTTGGTCATAGAAAATCTTGTCATCGGGGGTGTTTTGGGTTTTTTTTTCTTTTGGTTTTGTTTTGGGTTTTTTTGTAGGGAGGGAAGCTGAGAGGGGGGCTGCTTTTTGGTGCTATCAGTATCTAGTTGAGATAATAAAACTGGCAAAGCTGCACGAAGCTCCCATCCCCATGTAAAGCCGGCTGTACCACGACTGCTCTTCAGCTTCCTCATGAGGTGCGTGGAACAACAACAATAAAAAGAAAAGCAGAAACACCGCAAATCTAGACGTTGCTTAGGCAGTGGTGCAAACTGCACGTCACCAGTTTGGGAAGCCACTGGACACCACTGCTTGGACAGCTTAGGAGACAGCAGAAGCAAGAGCTTCGCTGATGCCATGTACCTACAGAAGTAGCCAGCCAGGGGACAGCCAACTGTTTGATTTATCTGAAGTCTATCTGTGCTTATTTTCTGCCAAAGACAATCAAGCAGGAGCAGGAAGATTAATGGCTCTGCACAGCTAAGCCTGTCGTTGGCACACTTGTCAGCATCCCTCCACCTCCCACCATCGCTCCTTCCATCCCAGTGCAAGTTCCCTGCCTCTCACTGCATCCCAATTCCCTTGAAATCCTCGTGGATCTTCACCAGAGCTGCTGTCACCTCCGAAGGGGATGAGCAAGTCTCAGGCTCAGGGCAGATGGGGGCTGCATTTGGAGAGGCGGTCCGGGTCAGCTGTGCACGCCAAGGGGAAATACAGGGCAAAAGCAGCGCTTCTACAACCAGTAACGTATGATATGCAAAGATTTGCCACTAAAAAGTCATCATTTATCACAGCCTCCCAGAGGTGATACTAGAGTAAGTTCCAGATAGATAATCTGTCTCTAATATAACAAATTCAGGCTGCCACCCTCCTTTGATTCTAACATTAACCCAAAAAAATATAATCAATTACCCCTTCAATTTTTTAAGAAACTTGGGATTTCTCTGCGTTTAACAGAAGGTGACGGCAGTATCTCAAACTCCTCTTGCATTAGCTGCTAGCAAATTATGCTTTTCCCTGGCAAATACCAAGTCATTGAAGGCATCTTTTATTTCAGGAACTCAAAGCATCTTTCAGACATTAATTCAGTCAGGTTGGCACCAGCTCTATCATGGAGAAAAGCAGTGCTGTCCCCTTCTTCAGGTAAGCCACGGACACATTAAGTGCTTTGCTTAAGGCCAGAAATGAGTCATTGGAAGAGACATCATGCACAGTACATCTCTCATGCTGCTGCCATCATCAGCTCACAAAAATAAAAGGAATAATTAATGATAGCCTCTGAATTTATATTAGAATTTAAGGAGTTCATGGTCTGAGCCCACTACATCATGTAATATTCATCTAGCTATAATTTATGTGGTTATTGTTAGCTACCTATCCTCACACGACTACTTTTTTTCTTTACGGAAAGTCTCCAAAGACTTCCCCAAATATACTCTTTTTAATAGTAACATAACTCCAGATTAACCTAGCAGCCACCTATGGTGAATTAGTCAAAAACAAACTAAACACCAAGAAAAATTGCCTAACAACCAAGCCTTTGAGGGCTGCCATGCCAGAGCGCACATGGTTCGGGAGGTGCCACACCAGCAACTTCACATCACTTAAAAGCTGCAGTTACTCACCAATGTGAACAAGTGTCTTGACTTTTCCATGGGGCTTCATCAAGATGGGATTTTCCCCCCCCTGCCCCCATTATCCTAAAAGAAGATTTTAAATGTACAGCTGTCATTTGCACAAGAGGTACGTTTATGGATCATTTACTAATACTGTATGTTCTCCTATCCTTTCAGCTATAAAAAGTAAATTGTTGGTTATGATTCATTGGTCATACCAATGCAAATGCTGCCCTTTAAATATGGCGTGATTAATTTAATAGTTCACTTAGGCTGCAGGAAGTTACCCAGTAGAAATAAACAAATAGTTCAATTCCAGAGGAATTTCACATTGTTTTTATAACACTGACAGCAATGATATAAACAAGTCAGAAGTATCTCAGAAACATTTTCAGTAGTAATTGCCATATGTTGCTATTAAAAATTATCCTAATTCTTGGTCAATTACAATAATATGGAATATTTCAAAAGAAATAACACTGGAATATTTGCCTCATAGTTTCCTGGCCTCCATATGTTGTGATTTCCAAAGTGACTAGGTTTTTAACTTGTTTTAGAAAGGGTAGGGTAAAATATGGAAATGAGTCCAAGGTACATAAAGCAGCTCAATTAATTTTCGTAGGTTTGTTGCTGAATGGGAGGATTTTGAATAGAACTTGGCTGCAGGGGAAAAAAAAAAACAGCATTGCCCAAATCCATCAATCCTCACACAGGACCAAAACACTCTGTTGTACCCTTTCATATTCATCATCTATTTGGGGACAAGCAACTCATCACTCTCTCTGTTCAGTGAGAGGTATAAAATAATACCTAGACTATTGAGCATAGTTTCAGGCCGCTCTATAATGTTCGTAGGGCAAAGACAGCAATTTTTTACATGGAAATGCAGTGTTAGAAATGCTTTGAATGTAAAATTAACCACAGCACTCTGCATCTGACTGTCAGCAGGGAGGAGGAGACACCTCCTCCAAACATTGGGCCCCTCAGGATTTTTCTGTGATGCTGTAGAAATGTCCCGACGCACCAGTTGTGCAGATACTTGATGCTACAAATATTCTTGTCCTCACAACTTACCTGCAAATGCATTTGGGGATTTACAAGAGCCTACAATTTTGAAAAGGTGTCTCCACTTAACCAAGCCTACCTCAAAAAAATGACTGGACATGACCAACTACATCTAGAAAGGCAAGTCACTTTGAACAATCATTTTATTTGAACAAGGAAGGGCTGGCTGAGGTTACAGCAACGCCGAATGCCACAGCTGGCTCTTGGAGACCAGACCTGCAGAAGACACCGCAGATGCCTCGGTAAAGACACGACACCAGCCCCATACTTTTTGCCTGCAGGTAGTGCTCCTGCTCTGATGGACATAACACATGCTCACTCAGCCTCTCATCATGTGCGGTGGGTTGACCCTGGCTGGATGCTGGGTGCCCACCAAAGCCACTCTGTCACTCCCCCTCCTCAGCTGGACAGGGGAGAGAAAATACAATGAAAGGATCATGGGTCAAGATAAGGAGAGGGAGAGATCACTCAGCAATTACTGTCACGGGCAAAACAGACTCAACTTGGGAAAATCAGTTTAAAGTATTACCGATCAAACCAGAGTAAGGTAATGAGAAACTTAAAACCGAATCGTAAAACACCTTCCCCCTGCTCCTCCCTTCTTCCCAGGCTCAACTTCACTCCCGATTTCTCCACCTCCTCCCCCCGAGCAGCGCAGGGGGACAGGGGATGGGGTTGGGGTCCGTCCATCACACGCTGTCCCTGCCGCTCCTTCCTCCTCAGGGAGGACTCCTCACACTCCTCCCCTGCTCCAGCCTGGGTCCTTCCTCCATGAACTTCTCCAGCGTTGGTCCTTCCCATGGCTGCAGCTCTTCCCAAACTGCCCCAGCGTGGGTCCCTCCCCCGGGTGCAGTCCCTCAGGAGCAGCCTGCTCCAGCGTGGGTCCCCGCGGGGTCCCCAGCCCTGCCCGCAACCCTGCTCCAGCCTGGGCTCCTCTCCCACGGGGCCACAGCTCCTGCCAGGAGCCTGCTCCAGCGCGGGCTTCCCCCGGGGTCACAGCCTCCTCCGGGCACATCCCCTGCTCCGGCGTGGGCTCCTCCCTGGGTGCAGGGGGATCTCTGCTCCCCGGGGGCCCCCATGGGTGCAGGGCACAGCTGCCTCGCCATGGGCTGCCCCAGGGGTGCAGGGGAATCTCTGCTCCGTGCCTGGAGCCCCTCCTGCCCTCCTGCACTGACCTGGGGGGCTGCAGGGCTCTTCCTCTCATGTATTCTCAACTCCTCTCTCCAGCTGCAGTCGCACAGGGTTTTTTTTTTGTTTGGTTTCCCCCCCCCTTCTTAACTATGTTATCCCAGAGGCTCTACCACTGTTGCTGATGGGCTCAGCCTTGGCCAGCAGTGGGTCCATCTTGGAGCCAGCTGGCATTGGCTCTATCAGACATGGAGGAAGCTTCTGACATATGAAAAAAACAGCATGAAAAACACCAAGAAGAGCCAAAAAAAAGGCTTCAGGTGGTGGGTCTACCTCTGCGATTGATGAAATCACTGCAGGAAGACTTGGATCGGCAACATACCATGAGCCCACAGTTGCAGCTATGGACAGAGGTCCAAGGAGAGGTAGAATAATCCATTCCCGTGCCAGTGTGATTCAGGCTGAGCACATCAAGCTTTAATAATGAATCACACAGTAACATCTCCTTTGATTTATCAGCTTGGGCTCTTGCTTTTCATTTCAAGCAAGTTCAATTTTAATCTTTTGAAGTGCAGGAAAAGGTACGGCAGCAGCCTAAAAATCTGTGGGGTTTGACTCCTCAGCATGATATGATGCAAAGAAACAAACCCGATCGCCCTCGCTGCACTTCTCCTTTTGTAAAAATCTCAAGAAGGAAGGACAGAGGAGAGGAGAAAGCTTCTGAGACCCTGAACTTGACTCAGTGAGGTCAGTCTTCTCAACATTGTCATATTCTTCCAAACCCAGACTGAGCCTCCTCTTCTCCCCAGCAAGTACAACATATGGCTTTGCTCAAGAAAGTCCCACTGCCTGAAAATGAGGTTGCATTAATATTTCAAATCACATTTAAGCAGTAGTCCTTAAAGCAATTTTCCTACGCACTTATCTCTGCACACAGCAGGCTCGGAAAGCCACCACTGAACTGCTTTCTTACCCTGGCTCACACGGATGCACGTTCTGCCGTGCTACGCAGTTGCAAACACGTCTGCATTGATCTCTGCCAAGCGCCACGCGGTCCATCTCTGACCGCTTGATCCAACTCTGACCACACCTTCTGCAGCTCAGAGGACCTACACGGTGACTTGCTGTGCTACGGCGTCTCAGTCAAAGTGATGAACGGCGCTAAGAAATTTTTCGTAGAGGAAATCAATTACCATTCAGTAAAAAAAAAAAAAACCCCACAGAACAGCTAAATTTTCTAAAGTAAATTATTGGCCTTTAATTAATCACCTGGGTCCGATGCCATCCTTCTTTCAACACTTTTACCAGCAATATAACATAACAGGGAAAGAAAGTGTGAATGGAGACACTGAATCCAGTCTGCAGCACAGTTTTTGTCCATTTCCATAAATTTAAAACTTCACAGCATTCTCTGAAGATCTTACCAAGAAATAGGCCTTTTTACATGATCTCTTCATACACCACCATATCCTGCAAGCTAGAAATGTGTACCTGCATTATATGTACCTCTTAGCGCAGACAGTTTTCGAAAAAAAAACAAAAAAACAAAAAAACCCCACACACCACACACACAACCCTTTGCCATAAATTTGGACAAATTAAGTCATTTCCAAAGCACCATATTGCCTTGAAGAATTTAATAAAATGACTATGCAGTTCTTTAGCTAAACTTCATCGTTTAGGAGAGAATTTTAACCTGTCATCAGGGCAGTCTCAAATTTTTCATGTTTAAGTCTCAGATGATTCTGAATTAACCTTAAGTTAATAATACAGTTGATAAAGATTTTCCTGCCTCCTTTTGAGCGTAAGAATGTAACACTAGAAAAACTGTTTCAGAATTTTTAGTTCTAAGCTATTTTGTGTCTGCGTTTCCTAGAGAAAAGACAAATCGTGCAAACACTGTCTGTGATTTGCGAAGTTTCATATAGAAATATGTCATTAAGCAGTCACAAAAAGTAAACTTTTTTGCATCCTGAGGGTTTTATGGTATGCACACCTATTGGATGTACACCTCTTTAGACACCATGTATGTTGCAGCAAAGGCCATATGACAAACTATAGTCATCATTCGGCAATTCTGATCACTTTGCCCTCACCAGTTCATTTTCATCTGAACTATTTCTTATAATCCATATCTTTGTGTTTCCAGCAGCTGCATAAGAACAAAGCCCTGCTCAAGAAGCATTTCTTTGCAGGGCATGTAATTATTAAATTGGGTTCTAATTACAGATCATAAATTACAAATGTTTCTTTAGAGAGAAAATACCCAGAAAGCTACATAGAAATGCAATGATTATTTTTGAAGTTAATCTAAAAGCCTTATGGGTTAAAAAAAAAAAAATGCAATTTTGGGATCAAATCATGATTCCTGTATGAACTACCTGCATTTATTTCTAAGATGCTGTTAAGCATTAGTGTACACAATTATTATTTTCTATTAAAATATATAAAAAGTCAACATATGTCACTCCTGTGGAGCACCAACAGACATAAGGGCTGTGCAGTTGGGGTTTCCTGTAGGAGGAGAAATGAACGGTGCCTCTGGTTACATTCTTTCTATAGAAAGACGGACATCAGTATGCAGCCAAACCCCTCCAGGAAAGCCTTAGCTCTAACATAAGCACTCAGTTCCCAAAAAGCAACTATGAGCCAAGAATAGATTAAAGAGATTAAAGCAACCAGCAAATGCTTGGTGCTTGCTCCAGCTGAAGCCACGTCACGACAGTAGTGTCCTTGCAGCATTCAAATACTCTACATTGAGGAAATATACACAAAGACGCAAAACCACAGTGTTAAGTATTTTACCAAAATGAAGCGTGATGGCTGGAAACCAGAGGCCAGAGCCAATGGCGTGTGTAGAAAACTGAGTTTTGGCTCCTGACACTGTAGCAGGGAGCACAGCACTCGCTTGGGCTCATTGTGCCGAGGGCATCAGCCATCCACCCACAGGTGGCCATCCACAAACCCATGCTGAGAAGGCTTGGATGGACCAGCCAAGGAATGGTCCACCCCGAGCGATCCCACCAAAGACAGACCACCAAAGCACAGCTGGTCCAGCCAAAGGACAGAAACCCGAGTCAGGCCTTCATCCACTTGTCCAAAGACATCAACTTCATGATGCCACAAGGACACAGCTGCCCTGGCCATGGCCAGGGTCTCCCACGCGGGGCCCTCCCAGCTGCACGATTTCCCCCGGTTGAGTGAGATGAGCCCATCAGCACGGTGGTGCAGCAGGGCTCCTGCGTGCTCCCAGCTGGGCTAATGCCATTTATGGAACC
Organism: Pelecanus crispus; assembly: GCF_030463565.1. Lineage (NCBI taxonomy): Eukaryota > Metazoa > Chordata > Aves > Pelecaniformes > Pelecanidae > Pelecanus > Pelecanus crispus. The sequence goes on along the minus strand of NC_134651.1, from coordinate 3,740,231 downwards.
TGCTTTTGTAGGCGGTATGAAGAGAGCCCCTGCTAAAGCTTCTTTATAACAGCTGTCCTCTAAAGCGAAAGAAGGGGAAGGATGCAGCCCACTGCATTTGATACGTATGGAATAAGGAGCTAAAAAGGTTTCATCTGGGGTGGCTGAAGAAGGAAGACATGTCGAAGCAGGCGCCAGCAGACATCTCACAGCATCCCCAGTACCCTGACAGAAAGGCAGGATAGCAAATGTTATGGTTCATAAGATTTTGCTGCCATCTTCTGATAAAATGACATTACATGGCAAGAAATGCAGCTGCTGGGGTTTAGACTGCACCGTCTCCCCTGTGCCCATGCATACACGGTCCCCCGCAGGAAACCCACCTCCTTCGGCTCCCCAGCAGCCTGCTGGGCTCATTTGGATAAATTATTTAAATTACTGCTCAAATTTCCTGCTCCAGATTTCTACCTTGTCAGGCAGAAAACAACTTTGTGTGTATCCTAGCATATCCATCAGTACACAGCAGTTAAATACCATCCTATTGTGCTTCATGATAAACATTTCAATAATCATAACTCCTCCATGCTTCAATGTCCAAAGATCATTGATGACCTTAAAGTGATAACTTCAAATCTGAGGTGTGGTAGCTACTGAATTTTCTTCCAAAAAAAATTTTTTTTAAGTGTTTGTCCTTCTCTGAAAATGGGTTAAATATTTCAGTGTCTCATTTAATAGAACATTTTCCCATTTTTAATTCTTGAAAAATGGGACTTTATATAATATACAGAAAAATCAGCCTACCATTAAAAAATACTTCTTCTGAGGATAATGATGAACAGCCCACTTCTATTTTGCATTACAGAGGCACAAGCCCTGCTCCCTTCTCAAATGCACCGTGCATGACTTCAGAATAAAACTTATACAAAACAGTCAAACTGGAGCAAGAACAGTTCCCTTTCAGTATCTTGATCTGCAAAGCTTTTTCTGTACCTCAGAAAGAATTTATGTTTTTCTATGCCACAATATAAATGAGATCTTTCCATTTCTGTTCTAGTCCTATTTATTTTACGCTCATTCCCCATTCTTCATTGCAGATGAAGTCAAATGAAACATTCCTTTTAAAGCCACTCTCTTTTGCTCAGCTGAATGTCACACTAATAGCACTTCAGCATACGTAATAGGGCCATTGAGGGTTTTTTTTTTTTTTCCTTCCCCACACTTAGGATAAACTTTAAATTCCTTTGTGGGTACTTAGAAATTATTAATATTGTGTCTGAAAGTGCAATTTAAAATGAAATTTAAAAAGCATTTGTTACTTATATTTATTCTTTCCTTACTATACCTGGATTTCAGTGATCTCCTACATTTATCACGGGTGCAAACACAGATCATAGAATCATAGAATTGTTTAGGTTGGAAAAGACCTTTAAGATCATCCAGTCCAACCATTAACCTACACTACCAAGTCCACACTAAACCAATCAAGGGTAGACTAGACTAAACCATGTCCCAAAGTGCCACATCTACCTGTTTTTTGAACGCTTCCAGGGATAAGATAAGATCTAAGGTATAGCCCTCATGTGGTGCGGCCAAGTGCAGCGTGGCACCATGAAGACGCCTAACCTTGTCCAGCCCAGACAGTAGCTCTGATTTATCGGGGACACAACAGGAGTAACCCTGTCCCGGGCACCACGCAGTCCTTCCCTTGCAGGGGAAGAGCAGCAAAGTTCCTCCAGCCTGGTACGCACCCAGCTCTTCTGGGTAACGTCCCTTCCCCACCTCAGAGTGTGAACACTAAGATAGAATAATGCATTGGTGATGAATCTGTGCTTTTTAGGGGGGGGAAGATCAATTATTTACCATCAACTTCAGTCATTACACAAGCTGAAGAAATACTGACAATTTTTTTGCTATGTGAAAAGCAAAAAGCAGAAAAATAGACTGAAGAAATCTATATTATGGTTTATTAGAAATTAATAGTACTTTAATAATATTATTGCATTTAATAATGGTGGTGATGTCCTTCTATTTGAGGGTGTTATAAGGCTAACTGTAAGGTTTAAGAAATTAGTAACTGAGCACTTAGCCTTTCATCTCCAAGACACTTGTTCAAAGCTGGCTTACCATGAGTTGCAGGTCAGAGACGTTCTCAGCTTCCCATGGGCTGCCCTACTAGCAGACAGATGCTTACATTATAAAGTGTTATTAAATACTAATTGATAGAGTGGTTGATTATATGCAAGGAAAAAACAGTTTTCTTGGGCAACAATGATTTGTTGACACCAAGGTTTTTTTAACACGCACAGGCCAGCTTCCACAAAAATTGTTAAAAAATATTTTACAGTTCCAGAAAATATTTTTTTTCTTAAAACTAGATAGAGACAGAAGGGCAGAGGTGATTTAAAATGTGTCCAACAAGCACAGTGACTGAAGCATCCCCCCAGCAGACATGGAAATACACGTGCCTAAATCGGACCACATCTTTGGAGGTTAGTTTCCTACATCTCGGGTAGATGCCCGAGCAGGACCATGCTGCTCCGGGCAACCCTTTTTGCTGGGACACCGTAAAAATGGGCGAGCTCTGCAGCAACAGGGAGAGACTGCCTGGTGGTTACAGCTGTTGTTAGAAGGAGGAAGACCCAAGTGGAAAGGTCTGGTTTACATCAGACCAGCTAGGATGGACCTGAAACTCTCCCATAGCCCCATCAGGTTTTCTCACTGTAAGATTTTAAGCTTTTACAATAAGTTAATTTTTCAGTGTCCATCTTGTATCAGTGTGAAATTAGAACATTTTTTAAAATATCAAATATTTTTGTAGAACAGAATAATGCTTGTGCTTCCAGAAGGTTGTCTTCTGGAGGGCTCGGTGGGAAAGCTCAGGCAAGATAAACTCAACAACCAAACTTCCCTTCATCCTCACAGAACCTCATCCATCGTCCTTCTCCCCAACCTTCTCCTTTCAGCAAACTCTGTATCTCTTTGCATCCTTCTCAGCCATCAGCTTACATGCTCGTGAAATACTGCATCCAGACACAGCATTTCACGGAGATTCCTCTGTGCTTTCAAAAAAGCCAAGCTATTATCAACACAATAAAGTGTTTTTTCAAATATTTGATAGCAATAACATAATTCATTTTGGGGAGTCTGTTCTACTTTCCAACTGGTTTTCCTCACTAATTGGGATAAAGCCTTTCTGAGCATGATTCCTGACCCCAAGACTGACAGGCGTAAATTATGTGGACATAGTTAGGAGAAATTCTCTAATTGTGAGGAGAGTTAAGAACATGAAGACTTACATCTCTATTACAAATTTGGGACAGATTAAGGATCTCTTTCAGCCTTATCTCCTGTGAGTCTCTGAAAAGCATTGCAGCGTGTGTGCATGTCAGTTTGAATCGATACAGAATGTCCTCTGGAAGTTGGTGTGAATTCCAGGTGTACTTTAGTCTATCACTTTGTGCCTATCAGTAGTAATACGTCCAGTTTCTCATGATTTCCTCACCAGATACTATCTACAGTGGACAGCTAGGGATTTGTCCTAAGCTAGGATAACCTCTCCTAGAATAAATCACCATTTGCTTTTCAGTAATGAGCTCCACAACACTGAACTAAATTTAAATGATAGAAATGATCAGAAATCCATAATATCCCATGATTGTCGCTGAGGCTTGTTTACTTCAACAAACCTAATACCATCTGATTAAATTTTGTAATGTTTACATATCGTACCATGAACTTGCTCAAACATCAGAAAATTAGACTGACTCTCCAACAGAAAATGATAAACAAATTAATTCAAATCCATCAACTTAAAATGTAAGAGACTGCATTGTTTGTTATGGATGTGGATCTCAAACACTCTGTGTTCGTATAACTGCACTGTGGTACAGCACACACATTGTTAACTGGCTCACATCTCATCTAAAGTGGTTTAATTTAATATATTTATTCTCATGCATAATTTATTGATATTTCTTGCATAATTGCTACTTTTTTTTTTTTAAGAGTTTAATGCTTTTAGTTCATCTGTGCAGAATGGTTAGCAAATTTAGGCATAAAAAGTCATGACCACGCAGACACAGAATTCATCACCAGGGGTCAGACTCCAGATCCACCTTATGTGAGCAAAAGGCCACAGCTGTCAGAATGCTGAAGAGCTACATCATCATGTGAACTACAAAATAAATTATCCTACAACAGTGTCCAAACCAGGATGACTTCTTCATTTGAGCCTAATAGGTTAGGCTTTCTATACTTTGATTAAACACACATTTAAACAACCATATTAATAAAGTAACCCATTAACCGACAACCGAATTTGAACAAGCGAGATCACAAGAGTTCACGATCTATCTGAAACCCTCTGCATTATGACGTGCACCTGTTCATAAACACGTCCATCCACCATGAATAAAACCAGCAATCGCAGCCGGTGCCTTTGAGCACTAAAAACATTAGTTCCTGCACCACTGCAGAATGAGGCCACAAATTTACTAAACCTAGCAGACATTGAAGAGTTTATACTATATGCATTGCACCCTGTAGTACTCATCTTCATGAGACCATTTCTGGATTTCCAACCCTCGAAAAAACTTGTTCAGTGGAAGAAGAGGATCATTTTCCATGAATGATGTTAGTTCTTAACCTATCTGATGAGAAAGCTGTCACATCTAGAAAAGGGATTAATATTCAGAGTTTAAAAAAAAAAAAAAAATCCTTGAAACATATCTCTCTCTCTGTTGTCTTTCAAGAATACCAAGGTGTTCTCCTTAGGGAACATTTCCCTTATTCTTTGTCAAGTGACTGTTAAAATTAGTTTTCCATAACAAGATATTTCAATCTCTGTTTGTGCTGTCTTAAAGTAGACAGAAACTTCTGTCTTGCCTGCAAGGATTCAAGAAACTTGCAAGCAAATGAAAAATTAATTGAGACTTGAAGACAGCCCGCTTGGGGAACCACAAGACACAGCACCACACATACCGTCTCTCAGAGTGCTCAGTGGAAATATCAAGCAGTATGCTTCAAAAGAAGCCTAAATCAAGATTCACTGAAAAACAGAAAGACAGCCGATCAAATCTTCTGCAATAAATGTTAATGAATAAATGATAAGCAGAACTGTTTACTTCATTTTCTGGAATAAGGCACATAAATGAATCCATTGACTGTCAGGTCTCATGAAGAACATATGGCTCCAACCTAATAATGCAAGTACATCCATATTTTGAAGCAATTAAAAAGCTGGCATTATTAGATGGCTTGCAGTTTATATAAAATGCATCTTCTATTTTCACCTAGGGCTTTCTTTTTAAATCTATTTCTTCCTATTCTCCATACCACTTGTTAGTTGCACCCTGAAAGTTCTTTTAGCACTGCCACGCTCCGTAGAACCGTGGCACAAATCTGGCATTTAATATATTTCTAACATTTTACATGTTATTTTAACCTTCTCTTAGCTCCTTGTGGCAGTTAAACACAAGCTGCTTGGATTAATGTCAAAGATTCAATCGTATCTTCGGCAGTGACAGCACAACTGGAAGTTTCTCCGGGGTTTTTCCCACCCACCTTCATCCCCCTCTGACCTGGCAGCTGAAATGAGCCCAAACCAAGAACTCTGTCCCTAACCCATCTCTTTTCCTACGGTGCTTTCATGACCGCAGAGACCAGTTCTGGTAGAAAACTCAATGACACCAAACGACATCGCCGTTTGGGGTTCAGCAGTCTTAAAGCATCATAAATACAGACTATGCTAAATTGGCATTCCTCTAAAGATGCCGAACAGCACCAACTATGCACAACATAACAATGTTTCTCCTAAATTCATGGCTGCCTACTGTGCCTTAATCTTCCTGGTCCTCAAAATACATTCTAAAAACCTCTTTTTTCTTTTTTTTTTTTTTAATTCAGAAATAGAAGCCTTTCCTAAAATTGCAGTAACACTACCACAGTGATTATACCACGATAAATGAACGCAAGAGACAAAATAAACAGCAGCCAGAGGCTAAAGCAGAACTTGTCAAGATCAGTCAATGCTGCGGAGCACGCTTTGGCTGTGCTGTAGTGTTATTCCCTCATGCTGCAGATTCAAAGTTTCAGGCAGAAATTAAGGTAATTATGGTAATAAAGAACAGTAAGTCTATCAGAAGTTCACAAAACCGTAGAAAAATGGCAAGTCTAGGGAGAAGTAGTCTTGATGACTCACACAAATGTGTATATTTATCCTCACCATATTTCAGATGTACCCAAAACACGTCTACTCATTCTTATTTGCCCATATTTCCTGTCTCTGTTTTCCTGTGATCCAAAGCCGGAGGGTCACCACATCACACCCCGTTCGCTGAGTCATCTCAGGCAGTGCAAACATACATTGCGCATTTAGGGCATCTGATGTACATTATGCTGAAGGTCTGAATGTAAATGTACCTTATATGCATATTTTTAAAAAATAGTTTTGAATGTGTAGGAAATGTAATGGTCTTATAATAGCACAGTTAATTACTAATATTTTTTAATACTACTGAAGTGTCATTAACGTTTCTCAATGATGGCCTAAGACAAATGTTAGGAGACTACTGTTATTAAACATCTTGTCCAGAATGTTGTGAAGATGGTGATGAATAGATGTTCTCAAGCGCATAAAAAAAGTAAAGTCTCTTAGTCCTTACCGGTGAGTCTTTAGCTATAAGGAGAAAATAAACGTTTTATGGATTTTTCACAGGTAATGATGTTGCAAGCAGAAGAAAAATTTGCATGCTGTTTGTAGTTGATGTATTGCTTCCTGAGGTGGTATCAGAATGTAATTTTACTGTTAAAGTTCCTCCCCCTTCAATAAATCACCTTGTCGTGACATTTAAATGAAGACAAAAAGAAGCAGCTTAAAATTAAGAAGTCTTTACGAATATTTTGTTGTAGTAGACTAATGGACATATACCAACACAACTAAAATCAATAATTCCATTAAAAATGTAGAAGAGAGTTTATTTTCTCCTTTACGTGACATCTAGTGTACCGTAGATTGCTTCTGAAAATATACAAATTTAGTAACAAGTTGAAAACACGTTAGGATTAAGGCACTGAGACTGTAAGTATTTGGGTTTGGGGACCCTTTTTGATGAGCACTGCAGCATACATCTTAGAAACTTCAGCAATCCAGAAAACAGAGAGTGCTGGTGTTACACTGTCAAATGTTGAATCACAAAACGAGTCTGAAAATGAAACAAACTCCACAACGGAGCTGCATTTAGCCAGCCTGCGAGAACCAGGGCTGAAAAGCATTGTGGCCAGCATCTAAAAATCAATGGGATCAAGGGTTGTGCAGCTTGAAACCATATGACAGCCAAGCTTACTAGACCACAAATTACTTTCAAACAATACATGGGCACAAAAAAGGTTTCTGTTTTCTTCTGTATTGAGTCACAGGAGTGACACATCTCCAAAACTGCTAGGAAAAGTTCATTGGAGGGAAATAGGCATTAAAAAAAACCCCACAGAATTGGTTACACGGAGACTTAAACACATGAAGGTGAAGCTTGCTTCTCTTTTTATTTTGGCAGAGCTGCGGAGTCCATGTGCCAGGGAAAATAATACAGGAGACCTGAATACATGCCCATCAGTGTGTGTGTGCGTGTTCGTTTTACCTACCAAAAGAAAAAGCGTAATAAAGTGCACTCGGCATACTTTGTGTGGGATGGGGGGGGGGGGGAGGGGGGGATGTTTTTACACTCCACCCGCAGTGTTTCGTGCCACTATAGGACGTATGATCCTCTCTGCTGAACTGTAGCTCAGTGGGACATGGGCACCTTTATCCCAACATGCCTAATCGTCCTCCTCCCTTTCCCGGGGGATAATACCTGCACGTTACCTACAGGTTAGCGTCCTGCAGTGACAGCTAAACCTTAGTAAAGTGGCTAAGGACTGTGCAGTGGGGGCAAAACCCACCCTCACACTGAGCTCACTGGAACACTTTCCAGCAAATACCTGTATGTTTTGGTATATTATAGGTACGATTGCCAGAGGGTTTCTTTTCCTCATTCTTCCTGTCCCTACATATGTCGGTGTTCAGCCCCAGCCAGCAGCTCAGCACCACGCAGCCGCTCACCGGAGGAATGAGAGTGAGAAACACTCCTGGGCTGAGATAAGAACAGTTTCATAATTGAAATAAAGTAAAATAGTAATGATAATAACAATATAATAATGATAATAACAATATCCAAAGCAAATGATGCCCAATGCAATTGCTCACCACCCACCAACCGATGCCCAGCCAGTTCCCCAGCAGCGATCGCTGCTCCCCGGCCAACCCCCCCAGTTTCTATACTGCCCATGACGCCGTATGGGATGGAATAGCCCTTGGGCCAGTTGGGATCAACTCTCCTGGCTGTGCCCCCTCCCAGCTTCTTGTGCCCCTGGCAGAGCAGGGGAAGCTGCAAAGTCCTTGACTGGCATGAGCAGTGCTGAGCAACACCTAAACCATCAGCGTGTGATCAGCATTCTTCTCATCCTAAATCCAAACCACAGCGCTGTGCCTGCTACTGGGGAGAGAATTAACTCTAGCCCAGCCGAAACCAGGACACCACACCACTACTCTCATCTCCGAAGTTATTGCACACTTCCTCCAGCTGAAGCTTCCCAGCAATCGCCGGCTCCTTCACAGTCGCTATATTATTTTTACTATCACAGCAAAGACCTCATTAGCACCTGGAAACACCTGGAAAAGGAGCAAGCCCTTCTGTATTCTTTTAATATAAGCACTTAGCATCTTTAAAGCTGTGATCAGCAGCCATCCATCCCTCTCTGCTCAAGCATATCAAGCAGTTATCAGAAATGCTCTTCACCTCACGCCAGCCGCACGCAGGCACCGCAGGCAGCCCTCGCTGCCGTCTCCAGCCCAAAAACGTGCGGCAGAGGCAGCTCCGCAGCACAGGCCATAGGTGCAGGATCACCAGCACATTTGCTGGAGCAGAGAAGCTCAAGAGAGAGTATTTTATGCCACCGCAGCTTCTTGACTGCTTGAACAAGGAAAATTAACACCAGAGAAATTATACAGCAAGTCCCTGGCGGCATCGTCTCAGCGGCACCATGAAACGCCGATGTATTTGTGCGGCAGAAGGGGTAGAGAATACAACTTCATTTTCCTGGCACACCACTGTTGGAAACACACTGCACACATGAGATGACTGTGCTGAAGTGCTCTTTATCAGTGTCCGGGCTGCATCCGGAGCCAGGGGAGCAGTCGGTGGTACAGCCACCGGAGCAGCCAGCAAGGGTCACGCCTGGCAGCATCATCCAACTGCAGTTGCGACTGATAAAATAAGCATAAACAGGGCCTACAGTTATTTCTGCTCTTTCTGCCACGCTTGATCCATCTCAGAGCTAAAGGTCCTGTTACAGGAAAGTCCACAAGTGTATTTCACTCTAAGTACAAATACAGTCCATTAATTTCCGTAGGTCACATAGGTGCCGAACCAAACATATATTTTGGTCCTTCCAATGGCTTCAAAAGCAATTGTCAAAGCCTCCAGGACAGACACGATCTGTCAGTGAGCACTACACCCAACATTAACAAGATATCCATCCATCCCTGATGTTTCCACGTGCTCTATCACACATAAATAACCAGAGCAAGAGCAGCACTAAGATGTGGCAACTGTTTACAACAGGCACAGACCTGATACAGAGATGCTACGTGTTACTGATAATTACTGCAACTCTGAGCAACAACTCGCTTGATTTTAGCTGCAATTGAGCACATCAGGTTTTTCCCCTCTATTTTAATTTATGATAATGAATTTTTTTTTTTTTTTGGTAGTATTATTGTTATTTTTGTGATTCCCAGAATAAGCCCGGCTTTCAGGGATATCTGGTGGATTTTGTGTATGAAGTTCCCAGCCCCATCTAGTTGTGCCGCCAGTGAAAGGATGAAAAGGAAAGTTCAGTTGCTGATGATACAAATCAAAATGGTTTCCTCCATTTGAAAGGACGTGGAATTTTATACTAGATTGAATTTGACACCGTATCACTAAAGTGAATATAATTCACTGTGATCTTCTTGCCATTTAGAACCAATGGCCCATTCATGTGTAAATGCGCAGAGTTAAAGAAAAAAAAAAGCACCACAAAGATAGACTATAATGCCATCTGTAGCTAAGCAATCAGTTTCATTGTGTCCCCATGATAAAAGGAAGAGTAAATATTAAACATAAAAAGGATTACAGTTTTATAGTCATTCGGGAATATAGGTTTTATTACAAAATACTTTCAGTAGCTCTATTTCTGTAAGGGCATGTATATCAATCCATATTATATAGACCACATGAATAGACTGCAATGGCTAACTCGCTGCTTAATACTGAGTCACACCTACTATGCAGATAGAAATTAAGCATCCCTGTAAGGAATAATTTTAGAACATTTCACACACATCTGCCACAAAAAGATCCCAAATCAGGAACCCTTAGACGGGAGTTTGGTCAATGTTGAATACAGCAGTGCAACAGCATCATCAGCTATGGATTCCAGGAGTCTTCTGAACAAAAGAATATGAAAAAGGCTTGAAAAAAAGTCTTCCTCATATCTTTTAAGCCAGAATCCAACCCTAGGGTTAACAGAATCCTACGGCACTAAGGGAATAAGCAGCTATTGATATCAAGAGTTGGTCTAGAATAAAGTCTGAAAAAACTGAAGTGCCAGTCCTCAAATAAAATAAACATTACGGAACAGGGCACAAATAAGCACTCCGGAGAAAGCACCACACCAAGAGATAAAAGCAGAAGCCCCCAAAGTGGCACAAGTCCAGCGTAGTAGATGCTGATTTTTTTTGCATACCCTGGTCCAAAGATATTTAGATACCAAAGTTTCAACCCTACCTCAGTGCTTCAGCATGAGGAACCCTGAAGTCCTTCCTGCAGTGCGAAACCTTCCGCATTGTTGTCTTGGTAAAAAAAAAAAAACCTAAACAAACAAGCCAGGGAATCACTGTAAATGACTGAAGTATAATGGGCTGTAAACAATTAATCTTCCTGCTTGCTTCAGTGGTCTTTAGATGAGGTCCTAAGAGCTTTATCCTGCAAATCCTTCCCAGACTGGGGAAGTTCATTAAGGTAGTAAGCATCATCTGGTGGACCTTTTCATAGCACTTTCTACTGGGTAAAAAGAAAAAGAAATATAGGGCTGTTTGTAATCATTACTTCTCTGTCACCATTTATAATCTAGATATGATTTTATAGAAAAGACCACTCTCTAAATTGCACAAAACGGGTGAATTTGCTGCTAGAGGTATGCGTTATTGTATAGCTCTGCCCAGCTATGATTGCCATTCACTACAGTTGTAGATGATTACAAGAGTCATTAAGCAGCATAAAATCATGCATGCTGGCTAATTAATGTGGAATTGACTCTCCTTTTAGTTAGATTTTTACGCCTGTTGAACTCCACTGAAATCAATAAAGTAAAGGTAAGATCAGTAAAGACTGTAGTAAAAGTGATATAAGTGAAAGAAGTCGGGCTTAGAGTTTAATGAGTAATAAAACTCTAAGAAACAGAAAAAGAAAATCAAACTTCCAGCTACATCTGTGTATTTATTGTAATTGTACATGATTACTATCATTCAGGCAATTTTCCTCCACATTAGCGTTCAAGTGATGCTTTGTAAAATTCTGGGCTTCAGTAGAAAAGTAATGAAAGTGTTCAGAGCAGTGTGAACGGGGATATAATCCCCAAAGAGTTCAAGCTGAAGTTTCTAGTCTTTACTCCCACCACAAAACCACTCCAGCTTTACAAAGCCTCTTTCCAAACTTTCCTCCCATTTGCCAAGCATTGGTTTCTACGTCTCCTTTCATTGCTTGCCTTCAGCTTTCAAATGGACATCAGTTCTGTCCTTACAGACCTCAAGTCTGAGTTAGGAAGCTGTAACCCAGTTTAAAAGGTTAACAAAAAAAAAAAATGTTAAACCAACAAAAAAATTAAGTCTGCATCCTGATAATTAAAGCTTTATTCAATGTTTCTTTGCTTTCTTTCTCCTTTGTCCCACACACTTTGCGACCACCTCTCTCAATCCAATGTTTTCCAAACTTTGTTAAAAAAAAAAAATGTTTTTTAGCTATCCTAAGAGTGACATGGTGCTGTGACATGTGAAGCTGAGCTAACTGTCATGTCTGATTACGTGATATAACATAACACGATTTGACAGGCAAACCTGATGTGACACCACAACATGAAGAGATTCACTTTTCTTTAACCATGAGCTAGCATCATGCTTTCTGCAGGAGATACATGCAAGAAATTTGCTATCCAACTTTTTTTTTTTAGCTGTAGAATTAGCCCTTGACCTTTTAGTGATGGCTTGAAATGAATAGTGCCAGACTCACCTACCATGATGGCCTTGTATGTTCTAACAATAATTTTGCTGATGACAGGATCAAGCTATTGCCATGCTGAAAACGAACCTGCTCTTTACAGAAGTTGAGAGATTGCTTCAGAAGTCATTGTATCAGACACACATTAATGATTATTAGAACTGGGAAAATATGGGTTTCATCTCCAGTCTTTCAGAATTGTAAAAAAAAAAAAAAAGAAAAAAGTTGATAAAATGAAGAAAAACTTTTGACATTTCCATGGGAAAGTGTTGATCCTCCACAGAAATAAAAAAAGTGTCCAATTTCTGAAAGCAGTATTTAGGTTTTCTTCCAAGAAGGCATTTTCTATGGATATATTCATAGTAGTTTAAGTTCGGATTTCCATCAAAACTGAGCCCCAGTAATTAGGCAGAGATACTGAAATATTCCTGTCAGACATTTTCCATGATAACTACAGCAATACATCAAGTTAAATTCTCCTTAGGGCACATATATTTTTTTAAAATGGAAATACACACAGAATGAGCTGAACCATTTTATTCAGCCTTCCAGTCTAGCCAATATGTAGGAAGACCTTTTATCCAGCCTGTACACTTGTTCATATATAATAGTTGCATCAACTGTATTTTTGCTAAGGAGTCATCTGAAATGTATTATAGGCTGCAAATGGATTCTGTGTAATTGGTCTAAAGGGGTTTATTATTTATTCTCTCATTTTTTATGTTTAACATGAGTTATCTGACTTTAATCTCTGCAGATCACACATAAAATTTTTAAAAATCAATTTTTCATTCTTCTTCATCCCCAGTAATCAATGACATTATTTTACCTTAGCTGGCAATTTTGCCAATGAGGCTTGAACCACGATAGGTCCCTGCTTATTTGTCCTGGTTTCGGCTGGGCTAGAGTTAATTTTCTCCCTAGTAGCAGGCACAGCGCTGTGGTTTGGATTTAGGATGAGAAGAATGCTGATCACACACTGATGGTTTAGTTGTTGCTCAGCACTGCTTATGCCAGTCAAGGACTTTGCAGCTTCCCCTGCTCTGCCAGGGGCACAAGAAGCTGGGAGGGGGCACAGCCAGGAGAGTTGATCCCAACTGGCCCAAGGGCTATTCCATCCCATACGGCGTCATGGGCAGTATAGAAACTGGGGGGGTTGGCCGGGGAGCAGCGATCGCTGCTGGGGAACTGGCTGGGCATCGGTCGGTGGGTGGTGAGCAATTGCATTGGGCATCACTTGCTTTGGATATTATTATTATATTGTTATTATTATTATTTTACTTTATTTTATTTCAATTATGAAACTGTTCTTATCTCAGCCCAGGAGTGTTTCTCACTCCCACTCCTCCGATTCTCTCCCCCATCCCATCGGGGCAGGGGAGTGAGTGAGCGGCTGCGTGGTGTTTAGTTGCTGGCTGGGGCTGAACCCTGACATTATTCCAGAAGACAAATAGCATGAATTTGTCTCGCTGTAACACCTGCGGTATCAAGCAGTAGGTAAGACCACCATACTGTGGCATGGCGCACAACACATCCTCTTAATTCTGCAATAGGACCTTATGACAAGCCTTACTCCCCAGGATATATGCGCTACCTGCTTAAGCTTGCATCAGCGGAGAATTTCCCATTGGTAACAAGCTGGATTTTCATTAAACAGAACAATGTTAGCTTTTTCAACACAGTCTTGTTTGACCGGAAATGTGGATCAGATCAAATCAAGAGTATTGTCAAAAAACCCAACAATTGTCTCATGAATTTTGACCAAACATATGTCTTGGGGTTTGTTTAGATTTTATTGCATATAGATAGATGACCAGAATTAATTGTCTTGTATTTTCAAAAATCAAAATCGAAGTCAGTATTCAAAGGGAACCATCTTAGAGGTGTTTTTTTTTCCTCCCCAACAGCAGCTGCCAACTTGCATACCACTAGCTATTAGTTGTAAAAATTTATGACAATAATAAAATGTTTAAGTCAGCCTTGCTTGTAGACTGCAACATAGGCTGGATAGCATGCAAATTAAATTCAGTGTAGTGACACATTAATAGTTATTCTGTAATGACTCCACCTATTAATCACGAACCAAATAGCGTCCCTGCTGTCTATTCTCTTCACATAGATGAAGTAACAGACATCAGTCTCAGCACCAGAAAGCCAAATCCCACTCAGTCTGTGTTCATCTGCATTTCTGTTATGCACTAAGGGGAAGAACAAACTCAGCAGATTAACCATACAATCAGCTCAGCAAGGGTTGCTGATGTGGTTGGCAGCTCGGATGTAGCTGCTCTCTGCTACGGTCAACAAACTGAGGAAAACCATATTTTCCACACAGACCCTGGAAATTGTTATGACATCTGAGTTTTGTTTGGGCATCTTCAACTAACAGCGTCCAGAGCCACTCGCGATCATTGCCGAGTGGTTCACCTGCTCGCTCTTCACACCCTCCTCTTGCTCTCCTGCCCCTTTACATCTGACTAAATGCATTTACGCTGATTGCACTATTAGGGAAGAAGGTGACCAGAGTGTGAGCTGAATAAGTATAATAATAAATATGATAAAAACTCTGCACTCACAAGGTAGAGCACCACGTGCCACGCTTAACCGTGCCAACAAATTAACATTAAACAGCTACCATTTAGCGAAATACATACGGCCTCCAGAAAACAAGCAGCAGACATACGCGCAGTATAATAATTATGCCAATAAGCCAAGACAACGTGACAAAACTTCTCTTTACTAACCATATCCTACAGACAGCTTTGGTTTAGAGCCAGGAGCTGCAACTGGATCCAGGCAAGTAGAGCCCAGTGCCCACTGACACCTCCACTCATGCTGGCAGGTCTTTACACTGAGACCCAGGAACAGTGTGCAGGACCAGAGAGAGATGTAGTTTGAAGGCAGCTTGTGAAGGAAGTGAAGGGAGGAGTGATGATCTGGTGGAAATATCTGGGCATTTAATCCTGGATGCATTTATTGCATTGTTTTATGGGTCAAATATCACCTAGTGACTCAGATGCTCTGAGTCATCCCAAAGTGCATCACACCATCGGCTGGTGGCCTGCAAGAAGCACCTTACGTAAGATGGAAATTTCACCTCCTTAAGCAACCTACACATTATAATTGGTCATGTTCTACTCTATTCATCAGAGACCTCTTGGTCACCTGATGCTGTATGAAGTTTCTACAGAATCAAATATTGCAGGATCATTTTTAATGCCCGAAGAGGTATATTTCTGTGGGACTGGGATATCTTTTAGACACTTAATTAACTCAAAGTTACTTTTCAGACTGTTTAGTTATTCTTGGAGGAATTTTCAGTGCTGTGAAATTATCCAAAGTAACAATTAGAAAAAACAAAATATTATTTCCATTTTAGGAAGCAAATCCCCAGGCAGGCAGGCAACTGACTAAATGTTCTTGCCTCTGTCTTAACATAATGAGGACACATTGATCATCTGCAACAGCTTACACAAAAGAGCTTTCTGTCCTCATGGCGTTGTAAAACCCCAAGCTGGATCAGATAGGAAAAAAAAAAATAAATAAATCATATTTAAAACCAAATCTTTGCTTCCCTCTGCACTCTGGTAGACAGTGAACAGCCTCATCTCTTGCACTATGTTTATTAGTGGTGGACTTGGTAGTGTTAGGTTAATGGTTGGACTGGATGATCTTAAAGGTCTTTTCCAACCAAAAGGATTCTATGATTCTCTATGATTCCTGAGTTCCTGCAGGAACTGCAACTTTGGCTATCTGGATCAACCATTGTCCTTAGCTGACAACAGGTTCTGAACTTCCAGGGCGCTCAGCCCCCCAGTTTTAACACCCACAGAGCAGGGTTTTGAGAAGCAGAAGGGATTACTCCGTTTTCCATGAGTGCTGCCAGCACTGCTCATACTACTAACAGCGAGAGAGGCCAGGTGAGCAGAAAACACAGAAAGGTAGATGAGGTGTGCAGTCACCTGGAGAGTCCGAGGGACCTGGAGCTCTTATCTGCTGCCCCGAGGCTGCCCACGATGGCTGGGCTGCAGGAGGCACTGTGCCATGGAGTGATGAAACACATCTCGGGGAGCTTCCACTCCTCAGCCCCAGCCTTCCAAAACCCCGGATGCCAGGAGCACTGCAGCTCCAAGCACTCAGAGGTGGGTGCAGGAGATTTCATCATTAATCCAAATACATAGTGCTGACAGTTTTCTGCCTTTAACTGCCTAGAACTGTTGATATTAGTATAACGATCATGTTTATATATTTATGAACCATTAATAAATCATTAAATGCTAATTATATTTCCTTTATTTTTCTTCCATTAGAGCTGCTCCCCTTGCTGGTCTTTATTGATGTGAATATTTCCAAACCACAAGCACATTCAAAATAACTATTCCATAAAGAATGACTTCTAAATCATTTACAACTAACAAATGCTCTTAGCTATGTTAGCAGACAGCATCCGTTTATTTAAATGATATAAGAGGACTCATTAATCTAGAATACACAATAATATAACCAGCCAGTGGCATGCCATAGGTCAGAAAATGCTGTTTGCAGCCTTAACAAGGACCAACCAGGAAGATCCTATCTTGTGCCATTAAGTATTTATGCATAACGAGAGCTGTTAGAACTTCCAGCTTTTCACTGCTTGATATGTATTTTTAAAACTTGGAAAATGCTTATGACCATCTCATGGCTTCAGAAAAAGTGTCACAGCAGCCACTTTTCTTACCAGGAGACCATTGCTTCAACATTTGCTCACAGCAGCTTAATTTTGCCTCTGCACTGGAGCCCCTGGGAGCACAGGATCGCCAAAAAAAAAAAAAAAAAAAAAAAAAAAAAAAAAAAAAAAAAAAGATGGGGGGGGAAGTTTTTCTTGACCCCAGAAAGACTCTCCACCAACCAGGGTTCTCCCTCATCTAAAAAAAAAAAAAAACAAAAACCTCACAAACCTTTGTTGGCAGTAACAAAACAAGATTTTGACTCAGTGGAGCCAATGTGATGCTGTAATTCATTTTGGCTGCCGGTTTACCTAGGCTGATGAAAACACTGAAAATGTTTCAAGCTGATTTTTTGCAAGGCCAGTATTTGCTGCTGTTTCGTAGTGAGCTCATTCTAACATTTCATAATGGAGGCACCTAAGGAGAAAAAGGAATGTTATATTCTCTTCCATTTTTAAAGAGCTAATAAAACTCTTTCAGTTACTGTATTTCAGATATTATAGATGATATTTTCTGTCAGGAAAATACAAAGCCAGGACTTTTTCATAAATTCAGATGTGAATACCAGCTATATGACGACTTCATGGCTGATATGAGCAAATGGCTCTTTCTCAACCTTCAAAAACGGCGTGAACACTTCTTTAATTTATGAGAGAAGCTCTTGGGAGTGCCAGCATACCTAGTGGTTTGGTGGCATTTTGCACAGGACCCCCAGTTTCCAGTGGGTTATAACTTGACCATTTGAAACCGTATCAAATAGGAGACTTTGCGCTTGCGTTGTCAGCTACAACAGATCCACATTCCTCCATGACAACTCACTGCAAATCAGCTATCTGTACTCATTGCAAGTCTCTATATGCAAATAAAAAGGATTAGGTCTCTAAAAAGTAGTTTCTCCTCCTGTGTGCTCCATTTATTTTTGTATTAGCAAACTATGACATGACAATACTTAACGTATATGAAATACCTACTGAACGTTGTCAGAGCAGATGTGGAGCTACTGTAGCGATGCTTTTTGTGAGGGGCTCCACTCATACCAGGTGTTACTTTAAGAGGAAGAAGCTTTGTATGGAAGCTACTGTATGGAAGAAGCTTTAGCTGCTCTTTGGTTGAAGCACCATGCCTTGTTTTGACATGGCTATAGTTTCATAGCCTGGCTCATGCATTTTCAGCACAGCTCAGCCAGCAGAATTAAGTCCAAAGTTAATCTGGCAGATTTCCCACGTAGATAAGCATTTCAGAAAAATCCCACTGCACTATAGCTATTTTTCCCCTCTTTTGGTATTATTCAGACTTGGATTTCCCAAGTAGATAAACATTTCAGAAAAATCCCACTGCACTATAGCTATTTCCCCCCTGCCCTTGCCTTTTGGTGTTACTCAGACATCCAGGTTTCTATAGCGTTACTGTATGGAGTGGCTCAGCGAAGACCTTCATGTGGTGGCCCTCAATACCACCTTCGCTTGTCCCCATTAAACAAGGAAAAATTAGAACAAGCCCAGGTCCTTTCGGAAATCCCACCTTCCTTGCACTCAAGGTGGACAAACAGTATTCTCAGTTTCAGCTTTTGTGATTTATACCTCAGAAAAAAACCTCGAGACAGACAAAAGATTACAGCTTGTTGAGAAACCCATACTTGACTTGTCTTGCACTGAGCAGACATACACCTAAATTAATAAACTGCATAGTTCAGCCATGTTTTGAAGGCTCATATGGTAACGTAAGCCCAAATTGGAAAAAGTTTTGTCATGAGTATTAGTTAACATTAGCTATTATAAATGCTAAGTTCTTCTTCTACACCTGGTTCACTCACTTAAAGGGAAAGGTTCAGGCAAATTCACCCAGAAAGCAGTTGATTGTGTTCCATTACAAACTTGTGCTGCTGCTTCTTCCTAAAATATATTACCCCATAGTATGATTTAAAAAAAAAAAAAGTCTGTACTCTTGTAATTGCCTAAATTAGGACCTCTTGTAAACATGACCTTAAATGCCACTGGTAGTAATGAGGTTACACACCCCCTGTATCACGTCCCTTTCTGCAACGGCACCGTTTCTAGCACGGTCGCGGAAGGATGGGGATGGGTGGCGGACCATGGTAGTCGTGGTCCAGGGACAGACCCTGGGAAGCAGCAATGAGACCAGAAGAATCTCTCTCACAATACTGCCCTGTTTGTTTTGAAGACTTCTGTCAGGACATTGCTGGAAAAAGTGACAAAATATGATGCTGTCACACAGGTCACTGAACGCCATCAGATATTGCATTAATTTCCATCCAGTGCCAAAATCTGAGCTAGAAACCCCGAGCAGTAAGGTTGGGTGTGCAAGGGCAATGCTGAGCCATCCAGTCACGGATACATTTGCAATCGGGAGATAAGGTCAGCTTGAAGGCAGAGTTTCCGAGTGATAGATCTATTTCTCCTTCCAAACCTTTTTTTAAAATGAAAATGTAAATCTCTGACTGACAAGATGCTTTGCACTGGTTAAAAATGAAAACCCTTTTTCATCCCCAAACACACAATTTTCTGCTCATAGAGATCCCATCTTTAATTACCAGCTGCTGCAAATGATTTTCTTACGATCATTAACTGTCAAATCCTGAAACAGCGTATCTCTTATTGCCCTCAGTGTTCAAATACTCCACCTGTTTCTAATTAGTCAAACTACCCAAGCCTACCTACAATAAGGCTATTCAGATCATATACTTGCAGCTGCTAAATGCTTCAGTTTTACAATGTAAGCCAACCATATTTTTATTATTAAATGATATCAACTGTCCCCACTACAACTGTGACTGAAGTAGGAGACATTAAAAACAAAGCATTTTTAATGAGATAACAGCACAGTCATTGCTAATGATGATTACTTGCATTATCCTTGCAATCATTTTTAATGAACGCTCACGAGCACAAACTCTCCACTAGCTCAACTTGCCCAAGTTAATCTCATCAAAATAATAAACAGGATTTAATAAATTACCATGACCTCACTCAGCATAATTTTACTCACTGCTTTATCATTAGGATTATTTACTGCAGCTGTTACGATTTTTTTTTTTCCCAGACTTTGATACCACTTCACAGTTAAAATACCCATTCTTTTGGGTGTGTATATTACTTTTTTCTTAACCCATAAAATAGTTCTGTTATCCCAGAATATAAGTAAGGTTTGCTAATGGCTTATAACATCAGTTAAACTGGAACCAAGAAGCATTTCGCACCTCCAGCCTTTCAAGGGGATCTGCTCAGATCCAAGTGCTCCTGTGGCACGGACCTATTTGCACTCACTTGCAAGTGAGTAACGTGAAAATATCCAGTCCCAAAACTGTCTGACTTACAGATGTTAGCAGCTTGTCTAGATAGCTATTTTAGGAACGATATAAACCACAGGTATATGTCATAGCAATATGAATGCTCCTTTTGTGATGTCTGAAAAGCTTCTGTAATCTGGAGGTAATGGGAAGAGAGGATATAAGCTGTGTTTATTCAAGTGATGGCACATGGTTTTGTTCACACATGAGAAACTCAGTGATTTAAGTCTCCTTACATCATATGTAAAAAAAGAAAGTTTGTAAAACAAAACAAAAAAAAAATGCCCCTGAAGACAGTCTGTAAGCAACAAATTTTGAGTTTAAGTATCCTGACAACAAGTCAAACTTGTTTGAGTGAGCCTTGCCGCACCAGTACAAATTACAATTACCCTAAGTTCAAAGACAGTGGAATTATCACATATAAATCCCCAGGAAGTTCAGAATCTGGGGCTTTAATTAGAATATAGGCATTAATAATATTAGTACTAGCTACAGAAAAGAAGCAAATGACTCATGAAAATATCATATGTAAAATCCAAGATATATGACTTTGTGCCTCCATACTTTAAGCTTTTTGAATTTCTCCCAAATGAACAGAATTTCACAACGAGCTGTTTAGCATGTAGATTACTCTGCAGTGAAACATAAAACATTTCACACCTTTCAGAGCCGCTGATTGCAGATACCAGGACAAGAATTGTGCAAATGAAACAAGCTGATGTCCTAGTGAACTGTGGATCTACAGGATGTTTAATTTAGAATGAAATCCATATCCAGCAAAGAATAGAAACTGTAACTTTTAGTTCTATACATAATTTATAGCAACCTTAAAGCATTTGCAACATCTGAAATTAAATAGGAAACAAAATTATTCCCTGAAGGTGTTGGGGTTGATGTAGGAAATGCATTTAAAAATAAGTACACAAATAGTTCATACTGTTATTGTGCGTATTACTCAGCAGATCTCGTTACAGGTCCCTTGCCACATTTCTCAAGATATTACCTTAAGCCTCCTGAGCTTAAGCTACCTTAATGCCTCCAGCATGCTCCCAGCTACCCCTTAGAGGGGCTTTCTTCGTGTGGCAAATTGTTTCCCGTGTCATAAATCTATTAAAAAAAAAATACCCACACTAGGCTTTTACCAGTGCTGAAGGCTAGGGTAAAGCTTTCACGCTCACGCTATTTTTTTGTTGTTGTTGTTGCTGTTGTTTCTTTGGGTTTTGGGTTGGTTTGTTTGTTTTAAGTGCAGAAACTAAATCTGCCGTAATTGTAGAGTAAAAATCTTAATTTGTACTCTGTATATTCTAGATGTTCCCTTTCCATTGAGCCCTGCCTCAGCTAACCCTCAGAATTTTAGGTAATATACTGATGCTCTCGGGTCCCAGCCTGATATTTCTCCTTGCAAAAGCAGAAACCAGCGGACACTTGCAACCTTTTGAAGCTGCTGTCAGGAAAGCAACGGGCACCTGCAGAGCTGGGCAGCGTTTTCAGCACACCCCTCAGCTGCAGAGATAGAGAACACGTCTCAGCTTTGGGCTGGCAAATGCTTCCGGCCCTCAAAAGTGACAAAAGATGGGAATTCAGGAAGTGGAAAGAATGTATCGCCAGTTATCGTGGAAGGTCTAGCACAGGAGGGACGGGCAATCTTAGCAGCAGAGCATTGTACCAGGCTCATACTTTATTAGCTTTCACTTCCTACTGAAGTGACATTTTAGTAGCGCCAAATAGTTCATTAATTCACCCCATGAATTATTATTGCATGAAAATACTTGCCCAGAAACAAGTTTTGATCCTGATGAGAGCCTGTATTGACACAGAAAAGTTAAATGGAAATGCTATTGTCATAAAATATCAGCGTGAAACTAATCGCACTGCAGCTATCAGTGACATACAGGGGGATTTATTTCAGTATAGCCAAATTTCAAGGCCATGGAGCAGGGTTGGGTTTGGGAATTTTTTTGGTCAACATCATTTTTATATTAGACTTCTGTCTAATCTGCCTCCACATTACATGATCAGCTGCAGTATTTAACAGCTATGTTCGCTGGAAGAGTTCAGCTTTATGAACTTGAGAATGTAAGTCATTAATCATTAATTAGAAAACTAACTGCAGAACCAATACCATCATGTTGACATATTATATTGTTAGAAGAATCACGAAACCACAGCGTAAGCAATAAGTGGACCGAATTACTTAAGAAGTTGCTCGATAGGATGGGTTATCTGTTCAGACAAAAACATCTGATTTAGAATTGACAATCTGGTTTGAAACAAAGTGGGGCAAAACGATGGCTGTGGCTTGGCAGAGCGCAGCTCTGACAGGCAGAAGGGTTGGAAGGAGCCCGGGTGGGATGGGAGGTGGGCATCATGTCAAGGTGCCTCGTCCAGGAGGGCAGATCAAGCCCTGACACCCCAAAGCCAACCCAAGCAACAGCCACAGCTTTATTCGTCGTCGTCCCTTTCATGCCATTGTACCACTCGTGTTATAATAGCGTGTCCAGTGTAGGTACCTAGGGAAGCTTTTGCAACCCTCCTCCCCATGTAAAGCTCATTCTGGAAGCTTAATTTGAGTCCTACCCATGTCAAAGGCAAGACTTGTGCTGGCTGCGGGAGAAAAAAATTAAGACAATTAAAAAAAAAAAAACCTCAGCCTCAGGTAGGAGAAAGGTCTCGGAGCTCTGGAAGCAGAATTTAAAGACTTCCTTTATCTGGGGGTTTTGTCCCTCACAGAGTCTCAATTTGTTCTTCCTTGATTGTTTTCTAACTTTTTCAATTATCTTGGGGGGCATCAATTTGTTTTCAAAGTCAGCCATTAATTTAAAACAACACTTTTAGCAATCCTACTTGTTTCTTTCTGAAGGTCTTTTTAATGGCATAAGCATCTGCATAGCCCATCAATCTTCCCCCTCTGATATCTTGAGAGCTATCTGTGTCATTATATAAGGGCTGCTTCAAGAGCATTTATTAATTCAAAAGATTCAGATATCTCATTATGCGTTACCTGGAGAACATCTTACTGACTGGGGACACATACTTAAACTTTTGCTACAAGTGTCTCCAACTTCACGTTTTCCTCTCACACATACGCAACAGAAATACACACGCAGCCCCCAGAAACCCTCAGATAGAATGTAAATAATTGTAAATAATACTGATTAACAGTAATATCACTGTACTCAGGGGAGTAACATGCCGTAGGAGTGAGTACTATATAGGGGCATGCTCTTGTGACTCTGGTATGGATAAAGAAAATAATTTCTTTGTCTACATTTGTGTTCTGTGAAATACTACACTGCTAAATTCAGATATTAATCGATATCATCCAGGTAATCCACCCTACACACACTTCATGGCTGCTTTTTGTTACTGGGCAAAGATTTGCTGGAAGGAATGGAAAAAGGAGACCTTGGAGCCCTCTCCAAGGCATGGACATGGCCACTCTCCTCTCACTCCATTTTCTCTACCCAGCAAAGAAGTAGATATTTGCAGATATCCTACCTGTCCTTGTTACCAAAAGAATAAAAATCTAAAATTTGAGAATACAAATCAGCAGGAAGTTAGCAACCTGAAAGACTCAAAATTTCCAAAATGGTGCCAGGGAGACTTCCCCCCACCCCAAAAACATCGAGGTCCCCATGGTTTCTGCTGCCCATGAGTAAAACCATTATAGCTGCTCTTCAAGGGCCCCACCCTGACCTGAGCAGCACCATCTCGCACAGCTCTCAGACCCAGCCACTAGAACCTTCTGCCATGCTTTGAAAGCCGGGCTACTTGCAAAGGCTTTGCTTTTCACCCATCCTCAAGCTGGGGCCAGGCAGTCCCGCAGCAAGACAGAACCTTGGAGAAGACAATATTGTCACTTGAAATAATAACCGGTAGCTTGAAAAAATTTCTTCAGCTTTCTTCCCAATGAAGACAGATGTGCTCTCTAAGCGCACTGAGCAACGGCGAATACGACACGCTGATTTTGTGTTCAGCTTAAGCACTGTCTGGATTTCCAGACTATTTACACTTTCCTGTAGGAGTTCTTAACACAACCAAAAACTAAGAGTATTGGTAAGAGTCCAACAGGGTTTTTTTGTTTGGGCTTTTTTTTTTTTTTTTTAATTTATTTTTTAAATCTTTTAAACATTCATGAGCTGACACAACTGTCTAGGGAAGAACTTCATTGAATGCTTGGGATGTTTCTGATCTGCTATGAATTGTTCCCAGACATTACACACTACTCCTTAAAATTACTGTGGAAAAACAGTCTTAAAGTTTGCAGAGCCCACTCCAACCGCACTGTCTCCTCAAGTGCCAAATGAAACAGTTCATTACTAATTCAGTAACTAACTACAGCATCTTTGTAAGACCTACCAGTTGTGGTAGTAAGGTAATGGAAAGAACTGAAAGAGGAAGAGGAGGGGAAAAAAGATTTCTACCATCCACTCATTAGAGTTACTGCTGCAATATGCCAGAAGTTGCTGATTAAAAAAATTATTATTAAAATAGAATAAAAATGTAAGAGGTTATATCAGAGAAAGCAATACAGAAGGAAAGCATTGTACCTTAAAAACCACAAAGTATTAAACAGCAGATGGAAGAGATGAGGAGGGTAGTCAGACATCTGAATGCATTGAAATTATATATTGGAAGCGCAACACCCGCATTCTTTAGCTTCACTGAGCCTTGTGAATATTATCTAAATTTTTGGCCTTTTTTGTTATAATAAACATAAGGAACATCCATTAGGATACGCTACATTTTTGATGATAGTTGTGGAGAGAGTATTACTGATAACTAGCAAATCAAAGAGACATTTCCTGGTTGGCTTCCCACATTGGTTAGTCTGTAAAGGTCAATAACTGAACTCAAAACTGAAAATTAACATTTAAGAGTTGTTTACAATTGTATTTTAATTAAAGACAGTAGGCTGCAGATGATTAACTGTAC
The DNA here is from genome assembly GCF_030463565.1 of Pelecanus crispus. Taxonomy (NCBI): domain Eukaryota; kingdom Metazoa; phylum Chordata; class Aves; order Pelecaniformes; family Pelecanidae; genus Pelecanus; species Pelecanus crispus. The sequence goes on along the minus strand of NC_134651.1, from coordinate 3,714,954 downwards.
CTAATCACATATTGTGATTCCAAGGAAAGCCTGGCTCATAAAAAATAAATAAGTTCTTTATTTTTTAAAAAAAGGTTCCAGATGAGGTCCAGAGTAATAGCCCAATTCTGTGACCTTACCATGAAGGTCATTATATCTGAGCGGCATGCCTGTATTAATAACATAACAATTTGGGATATAAGTATTAGAGCATCATATTCCATACTCTGTTACAAAGACAGCATCAGATAGCCTGCATTGTAGAAGAATTACAACATTTAAAGATGGCACATTTAAATAAATAGTTGGATCCATACACATTTTATTTAAATCAGTGCTTCTTTGCCCGCTGCAGCAATGCAATACAGTGTCACTTTGAGAAGTGCTTGTAAAATAAGCACATTAACCAAGTTTTTCATGTTATATTCCAGAAGTACTGAAAAATTATTACAACTTACCTTCTCTGTCCCAGGCCAAAAGCTGTTATTTGTGCTAAGTGAAACGAACCCTACATTCTTCATATCACTGCCATTTTTCAACCATAAAATACCAGCTCACAGTTAAAGCTGGAAGCACAGAACTCAGCATGAACCCTTCCTGCCTTTACATCAAACTTCCCTTCACCTCAAGGACTAATTATTAGGCTTCCCTTTAATTTCTGACTACATTAAAGAAATTTAATTAGGCCAATATTGAAAGCAGCTGAAAATGTAGAGCCTTTCTTTGCAGTTTTGCTTGCACTAACGTTAACTGATTACCAATGAGTTGCATTTTGTTGTCTAAATCACCACAGTGAGTTGTAATCAGTGACATTAGTACCAGATTAATTTGAGCTAATTTGGGGTCAGATTCTGCTTCCCCTTACATGGTGGTGAATAGAATTAACACCACAGAGAGCAGCAGAAGTTCCCCTGAACGTGTCTTGGTATAATGGAGATGGGGATCTTGCTCTTATTACTAGACTCTAAAGTACTACCGCCTGGGTGCTTGCTTAGCAGCTGGGAAACACAGAGCAAATTAAAGGGTCTCAGACTTCCCCATAGAGGCAATTCTGCAGGAAAATGATAATTTTAGACTTTTTCAAAAGCAGCATCCTGCAGCAGATACAGTGTGCTGACAATCACTTGATACAATTAAATTTGCAATGGGGATGAGTCTTGAAACATTAGAGTTTTATTTTATTTTAAAGTTGCATCTATCCTTCAGAGGAAAAAAAAAAAGTCATGCAGATGTTAGTGTTTGCATTATGTGAACGTTTCCAGTCAGCGCCACTTAAAGAAGCATTTTTAGCAGAAGTTGGTTTCCTGCCCAGAATATGGTCGTGCAGAAATCATACAAATCATTGTCGAGTGCATGCTTTTGTTCCTGTGCAAGCGCTCTGAATTAAACCCATTGCTGAATAATGAGGAACCTGCCACATCATTTCCTTGCTCTTGTGAAGCTCAGTGTCCCTTGTCTTCATATTTCCAGCCTGTTCCCTTCAGGTTTTTTATTTTCTAATCAAATTGCTATAGGGCTGGACTGCAGATGGGAAAAGCTCAGAACTGACATAATTATTGTAATGCATTCAGGTACCTAATGAAAACAAATCTATCAGCAGTTCCATTCCCCACTTCTGCCTGGGGGATTTCTCAGAGCTGTGTGATTTGTTTTTCTGTTTGGGGAAAATGTTCACTTTTCTGATCATGAGTTTGGACAAAATAATCACCATCTCAGAAAAATCATTACATATACAGGAAAACAAGCATGATTAGGTTAATCAGAGCATTTGTGCTCAATGTCCAAGTGGAGACCAGTGACAAGTGGCATTCCTCAGGGGCTGATATTGGGACCAGCGTTGTTTAACATCTTTGTCGACAACATGGACAGTGGGACTGAGTGCACCCTCAGCGAGTTTGCTGATGACACCAAGCTGTGTGGTGCGGTCAACATGCTGGAGGGAAGCGATGCCATCCAGAGGGACCTTGACAGGCTTCAGAGGTGGACCCGTGCCAACCTCATGAAGTTCAACGAGGCCAAGTGCAAGGTCCTGCACATGGGTTGGGGCAATCCCAAGCACAAATACAGGCTGGGCAGAGAATGGATTGAGAGCAGCCCTGTGGAGAAGGACTTGGGCGTGTTGGTTGAGGAGAAGCTCAACATGACCCGGCAATGCACACTTGCAGCCCAGAAAGCCAACTGTATCCTAGGCTGCATTACACACTTTGTTAAGTGTGACCAGCAGGTCGAGGGAGATGATTCTCCCCCTCTACTCCACTCTCATGAGACCCTACCTGGAGCAGAGTGTTCAGCTCTGGGGGTCCCAACATAAGAAGGACATGGACCTGTTGGAGCGAGTCCAGAGGAGGCCATGAAGATAATCCGAGGTCTGGAGCACCTGAAGACAGGCTGAGAGAGTTGGGGTTGTTCAGCCTGAAGAAGAGAAGGCTCTGGGGAGACCTTATAGCAGCCTTCCAGTGCCTGAAGAGGGCCTACCAGAAAGCTGGAGAGGGACTTTTGATAAGGGCGTTTAGTGACAGGACAAGGGGTGATGGCTTTTAACTGAAAGAGGGTAGATTGAGATTAGATAGAAGGAAGAAATTCTTCACTATGAGGGTGGTGAGGCACTGGAACAGGTTGCCAAGAGAAGCTGTGGATGCCCCATCCCTGGAAGTGTTCAGGGCCAGGTTGGATGGGGCTTTGAGCAACCTGGTCTAGTGGAAGGTGTCCCTGCCCATGGCGAGGGGCTTGGAACTAGATGATCTTTAAGGTCCCTTCCAACCCAAACCATTCTATGATTCTATGCTGATTTGGAAATGCTGCTTTTTTTTTTTTTTTTTTTTTTTTTTTTTTTGCTGCAATGATGCTTCCAAAGAAAATTATTACTACTTCAAGGAAGAGAAATCTTTCCATTGTGAAATTGTCAAAACCAGCAACATGGGTATTCAGGCAGCTTCAAATTCTTCTTTGCAGAGTGCTCAGTGGTCCCACTCTTCCCACAAACCCTTCCTGTTTCTCCCTTTACAGAATATAAACTTGTGCAAATCAGTTCATTTTCCTGCACACATACAGACACATTTTTCCTACCATACTCACTGATCAGGAGAGTACAACTTGGTGCTAACAGAGGCCACCAGCTTGTGATGTGCGGAGGGCCACATTGAGGGGGACAGAGACCCTCGAAAACCCCCCCACATGACTTGAAGTGTAGGGATATTGGGGAAGGGATGAACTCTGCCCTTATAGACACCAAGATAATAAGCTTTATGATTATTTAGGTTTACTTGAGCATATGCATTGCTTCAAAAGCCTGTTACTTTATGGGAAAAAAAAGTAAAAGACAAGCTCCTATGGCATTAGGAAACAATGTCATGAAGACAAGAAGAAAAAAAGTTATTTTTTCTTGTTGAAATATGGACGTAATTTAAAATTTTCTCATAACCAAAGCCTGAGAGTACATTTCATAAGAATACTTTTTATTCCATTAAAGATATCCATATGCTCGTACACACTGATGCTTGAAATCAATGGTTTGGGATGTTATTACGTCGCAACAGCTGTTTGTTACTTTTCATTAAAAAGGGACAGACGGTGGCAATAACACTTTTAGGGGGAAAAAAAAACTAAAACCTGGAGGATATTTTGATAACCATGCTTATCAGGTATTTTGTTTCTAGAAATGAAAGTTTTATGACAAAGCATCACACCTGTGGAATTTGAGATGCGGAAATCTTTCCTTCTCCTAGTTCTTTGTTACAACCGTAGCCATCGTGCACTGTGATAGTCAATATGGGACCACTGTATTTGATGAAGGGCACTGTTACTGCAACAGAAGAGAGGTGTTACAAGACCATCATCACGGGATGGAGCCTGGAGCCATGTGTCCTGGGAAACTCAATCTTTGTCTTTGCAGGTGGGTTGGGAAAAAACCAGCCACAGGTGCTCCAGTTTTGCAAGATATTGGGAATTGCCTGACATTAGGCATCGAGAGCATTGCAGCTGCCCAGCCACATCACATGCTAGTCCAGTGGCCAAAGAAAAGGTTACAGTCAGTAAAAACATCCTCTGGCTTTAGGTAGGCCCAGGATTTCTTCTGCAAAAGGGTTAAAGTTGTTTGAGGGGTTTTTTGTGTTTTTTAAAATACTAGTTACGGTTGCTAAAACATCTGACGTACAGTAATAAAAGAATATAGAAAGCATGGTCCCCTCTCATTTCCAGAAAGCAATGCAGCCTTTACAAAGTTTTCAGTAATATTTTCAGTTCTGCTATTATACTTCAGAGTCTTACAGTAATTTGCATTATACATGCTTTGTGGGCTTTTCACAGAAGTAGGCATGGAAGTGAATACTGGGGCTCTCCTTTTGTTCAGGGAGTGAAAAGACGTGCTGAAGCTTGTTGAAGTCCCTGAATACGTAGCTTTTCAGACGTACACTGCATTTATGCAATTCAGGCTCTTTCCAATAAGAACCAATGAGCGCTCTTTAAATATGAACTTGAAGGAAATATTGAGAAGGAGAGAAGATGGTAACTGAGACTAGATTAAAAGATGATGAAAAGGACATGGTCTCAGAACAATTGGAAATTAGAGCTCCAACAGCAGTGAAAGGGCAGCGCCAGGGGAGGAAGGTCACAGCCACATGAGGTGCAACGGGACAACCCAGGCGTGCAAGGGCTCCTGGCCATGGCAGCTTGCTCTGGCTCTACAAACACTTTTGCAAAACTGAAAACAGATTTCACACTAGGCCATAAACTCAGAAGGGTTCTAGATTCACCAAGGCAGATCTCGCCAATTGTGAGCTCACCTGGAACAAGGGGTCTTTTCTTGTTTCGGGGTGAGGTTTTTTAGCAGGGAGTGGGAGATAGGGCAGGGATGACTTCTCATGTCCTAGTAGTGACCTAATACCTTTTTTTCCCTTTTCTTTTTCTTTTTTTTTTCTTTTTTTTATGAGCATTTTTCTTTCTTTGGGATTTTGCAAGAGTTTAGTGACCTATTCTCCTCTCTGGAATAGGTCAGAAACCTTCTTGGCAGCAGAGCATCTAAGAAACAGAGCTGCCTTTCCACATCCCAGACCAACAGAAGCCAAAAGAGTCCCTGCCCTCAGCTTCTGTCTCCATACTGAGCTTTTATTGAAGCTATGCTTTGTTATATCTGCCTTAAATTATTAGGCTCCTTTGCTTCTAGACTGGTCATCTTTTCAAAGATACTCACCGAATAGTGAACTGGTGTACAAGTTGGCCACTGAACTCCAAAAAGCCGTACTGAATTTGATGTTTCTAATAGGAGGTATCAGCAGCAAGGGCCACTTTTGTCTAATCATTGCATTTTGCAGAGCTGTAATGTTAAAACAAACTGTTTTTTCCATGTGCATTGCCCATTTACAGACTCTTCCAGCAAGAATGCAGGCTGCGCTTTTGCACTGGATGCCAAATATCATTGATTATTCAGTTTTTGGAAAATATTCATAAACATTAGGAAATAGGAGATAACTCTTTGATGCTATATTGAAATAACAAAATATATCAACAGTCCTCAGGAGCACAATTTTTTTTGCCAAGACTCAAAGCAGCAAATCCAAAAACATGTTAATGTTGCCTACTCTTCCTCCACAGTTCTCTAAACCATTGGGAAAGACATTGCTAACACCTGCCAAGGACTGAAAAAATCTGAAATTTATCACTGCCCTCCAGCAAACCCTTTGTTACAGGAACTACAAATAAACTTGGCAACATTTCTTGAAATTAGGTCACTGAGTCCCACCAGGCAGGTGGCCACAGAAGAGTTTGACTTGCACAGGATCCTGGAAAGAGAAATGGGCCTGGGACATCTAAATTCAAGCATCCAAACCCAAAGTTAAATACTGAGACCACTTGGGAAGGTGGATGGGTTGGTATTTGGACCAGAAATCAGACCCAAATGTTAGGTCTCCATTTTGGGAAGGTTGAACCAAGCATCGTAGTACTTTTCCTGGTCTGAGCACATTTAAAATGTAACATCAGACATTCTGACATAAAATCCTTCTCTCACTAGGATTTTGTATTTTTAATGGATAGCCATGAAGTCCATGCATGTTACATTATGTGTTCTTTTTATTTACATTGTGAATTTGAGGATAGGATGGTAGAGTTAGAAAGAGAAGCCTGGACTGACTTCCAGGGCTATATTTTGCTGTAACCAATATACGTGTGCTGGTTTTGGCTGGGACAGAGTTCATTTTCTTCGCAGTAGCGAGCATGGGGCTACAGTTTGGATTTGTGCTGCCAACAGCGCTGATCACCCAGGGATGTTTTGGTTCCTGCTGAGCAGCGCTGACCCAGAGCCAAGGCCTTTTCTGCTCCCCACCCCACCCCACAGCGAGCAGGCTGGGGGGCACGAGGAGCTGGGAGGGGACCCGGCCGGGACAGCTGAGCCCAGCTGCCCCAAGGGATGTCCCACACCCCATGGCCTCATGCTCAGCACACAGAGCTGGGGGGAGAAGGAAGGGGGGGACGTTGGGAGCGACGGCGTTTGTCTGCCCAAGTCAGCGTCAGGCGTGATGGAGCCCGGCTTTCCTGGGGATGGCTGAGCACCTGCCTGCCCACGGGAAGCAGGGAAGGAATTCTTTGGTTTGCTCTGCTTGCGTGCACAGCTTTTGCTTTCCCTATTCAACTGTCTTTATCTCAACCCACGAGTTTGTTCACTTTTACCCTTCCAACTCTCTCCCCCATCCCACCAGGGGAAGGAGTGAGCAGCCGTGTGAGGCTGAGTTGCCGACTGGGGTTAAACCACAACAATGTGTTCCTTACTCTTCATCCATAATTCGTGGGGGAGACAGGGTGAGAGCAGATAATATAGGAAGCATAAGGCTGTAGGAAAGTCCTGCAATTTTTCTATCTGTGAGAAGAATCAATTCTCCCTACTCTCACACGGAAAATGTTTATTACAGCAGAAGGCTGACAACCAGCATTTGCTAAGCAGAAAAAGCTCCTGTGCTGCTTTAGTGGGCAGGAGTATGTGTCTTCCATGAAAATATTACAAATAACCTAGAAATTCAACAACTGTACATTTCCAAAAGGAGACAACCTTGCATCTGTTAGTATGTTCTCAAACTGGAACTGTAGTGTCAGGAGCGATTTAAGAAAAGACTGTATTTTTTTCTTGAGCATGGCCAAAACCTGTAATTAACCATGGAAGTATTACACATGTTTATATACTGCCAGTTTTTATGATAGCTATATACTAAAGCTGTATACTTGCTCACTTTTCTAATTATTATTATACAGTTTAAATGATGAAAAAAAGGAACAGCTGCTTAATGTCCATCAGCTTTTTTCTGTGTCCTGATACAGTATGATTGCACCTGGGAAATTTTTACACCTAGATGACTGATTTCATTTAAAAGCACAATATATATGAGATTGCTTATAGTTTAGCATAACTGTGTGGTAACACAATTGCATAGTGTCTGTAATTTTGTTTTCACGTGGATAAAATACTCTAATAGATGAGCACTCAGAATTGCACGAATAAAATCTGAGTGTTCAGAGTTTTTTCCTAGCATGACCACACACTTGAAAAAAAATATTACAGTTTCTGTTTCAGTATCAGCATTTATTAAAAGGAAAGATTAAAAAGAACTAAAAAGAAAAAACAATCACTTATCAAATAAAACTGTCGTATTCACATACTTTTTTTATGTGTTAAATGATTTATAGTCAAAGATGTGTTTATATTTTACTGGGAAAAAAAAGGAAACTAAGTATCTTGAAATATGAACAATTTTATGTCGTGACTTGGCATTCCGTCTGAAGGACTCATGGCGGGAGAATTTCATTTCTTGGCATTGTACATTTCTGCCTTTACTCCTTCTGCATATCTAAATATAAATGTCTTCCAGACAACCCTTATAAAAATAAGAAGGTGCCAGCTGGCACTTTCTGTGAAAGCACAAGCTCTGCTTTGATCTCCTATAGGATAAAACCATACATATAACTGCAGAGAACACGATTAATCATCATTATGTTTGTTATCCTTTCAGTAGGCTGGAAAGGGAAAAGCACTTTTGACACCCAGTTGATTTCGGTTATTATTGTAGGAACTGGAGGCACCTCGATCCCTGAAGGGACCTGGGCCCCGCTCCTGCTCATCAACAGGAGTGTTGTCCCCTCTTAGGGACACAGCTCTGCAGGACCTTGTAGATGGGCTCATCGGATAGTACCATTAATCAAAGAAACAGAAGTCAAACTGAGTATCTGTAGGCAGGTTTGAAATTTAAACCAAGGTAAAAGGGAAAATAGGATGGAGATATAATACTATTTTGCTTGGAATTTTATTTTGACTGTATTTTATTGTAATTACATCTAAACACACTACTATGCTGCTTCTATTATGCAAATGGGTAAACAGGCAAAGGAAAGGAAGAATACGCTTTGTGTTCCTTGGAAAGGAAACACAAAGAAACAGCGCGACCCTATGAAACTGCTCCTTTCCAGAGACCGTGGACAGCAAAAATAGTTTAATCAGCTAATGCCTGACTTCTAATTGACAGCAAACAATGCAGTTCCTAAAACATACACTTTAAGCTGAGTTAGCAAAGCAGCGCTGGTGATTTTCCGTGGGAAGATGTGCATTGTAAACTGATTTGGCTTTTGCTCCTTCTACGTTATTTCTCAGTCAGAACGATCTGAGCCATGGTGTTTCATCACCCTTGTGAGCAGAGATACAGAAGCTTGTTGTCAGTGCCTTTTATTTTTTCAGAGAGGCATGTGATAGCTGAGAAGTTTTAAAAAATGGCACATCTATATCTAGAGGGTATCTCTGTGTCAGCCTTGTATATTCAAAACAGGTTTTATTTATTGCTGTTGCTTCTTGACTTTAAACTCTCTGGAGTTATCTTTGCTTTTTCATCTTAAATACAAAGTTGAGTCTCTGAGTGGTTGAACACATCTGCACCTCTGCCTGAATCAAAGGGCAGAACACACTCCTGAGCTGAGCTGAGCTGTCAGAGATTGAGAAAATGGGCTGAAACCCCCCAAGATCCCCAACTCTTTAAAGACTCCACAATTCTTCAAACACTACTTGAGAAGCATTTAAAAGAAATTGGGTTCTTGGTCCATCCTGGGAGCAAGAGCGCATTTGGTAGGAGAGATACTGCAGGGCTTCACTTCATCTGGTTTGTGGGTCTGCGCATGACCGTGCTTAACTTCAGAAGAGAGGAGCCTAAAATGTGTAAAATATTTAAGAAAAAAAAATGATGTATTTTCTACTGCTGTAAAATGAACTGCAGATGGAAATAGGGCTGGTTCCTTATACACAGCATTCTTTCTCTAACTCCTCTCACCATAATTACAGACTAGAGTAAGCCATGTGTCCCTATTTCCAACATGACAATAAATGCTGAACTATTTAGTAAATTAAATATCCTATTTCTCACAGTCATCATCAATTTAATATTTATCCCTAAAAATCCTCTCATCGATGCACGTCACATTGATTTGCCGTCACTAGGACCTACTCTATGTGCAAGCTTAACTGAAGTTTGGGTTGTATCTGATGTGTAATTAAAGAATTATCATGAGACAAGCAGTGAGCATTTCTACCTGTGTCACAGCTGGTGGAATATAAATGCCAGAGCTGTCCTCTTGTACAGTGGCCCCTGACGGGGTTTATTTACACACAAGAAGCCTTAACAAGTAAATAAAGACAAAAAATCAGAGATAATCTTGTTAAACAAAGTGAACCACAAAAGATGCAGCTCAAATGGTTAGCAATAACACTGGTTTACTACCATTTACTGTTATCAGAGTCTGTTGTACTGTTCTTCTTGCATTGGTTTCTTAAACAAAGAAATACAGCTTTAACAGCTAAAACTGTAAATTTTGATCCTACTGAGAAAGTTGGAAAACCTTCAGCTGCCCAGTCACTGTAATGCAAATGTCTGCTATCCAAGTGGCTGGCTAAGGTTTACAGCCCAGATTATGGAAAGGATCAGACTAGTGGTCACAATCTGGACTTTAAAAAACAAATAAACGTGTGCCTGAGTCCATATGACCGTGGCTTTTCACAGAAATGGTGACATTTCCTTACATAGTCCAGCTGATCTATAGAAGTGCTCTCCTGGCATGGGATTCCTGCCCAACAGAAGCCACAAAACTCTCATTGTCACCAAGGCACAAAATATTTTGATTTTGCTTTGGGAGGGAGTCACAGGACAGGGGAAAAAAAAAAAAAAAGAAACAAAAATTATTGCAGCAAAGTGTAATAGAAGTGTCCCAAAAGAGGGGCATCAACCTAGCTGATGGAGTTTAGGATCAAGCAACAAAGGAATACAGAGAACTCAAAGTCAATCCATCTTATCCAATGTTATAGCTGATTTAAATTAATTTTAATGTTGTTTTTCTAAAACCTACTAGTATACACAATGTATCAAAATACCTCAAAAAGAAATTAAAATTATCTTCCTGGTCATAAACTAAGACAAATTCCAGTTCTCATCAGCAGCTGAAGTCCAGCAGAGCTTCTCTGGAGTTATTAATATCTTGTCACCAGCCAGACCATTGTTCATTAAATATTTATTAGCCATGTAGGAGATTTCAGCAGGGAAATACTGTGAACATTATGTTAAGCAGACAATACTTCAGCGTTGTCTCTTCTTCAGAAGGTTATTCTGTGATGTTCCTAGGCAGGCAGATTTACTCTGATGGAACATAGCTACTAAGGAACTGGTGAAAAAGTTAGACAAAAGGTAGTATCCATATTTTAATCTCTGATCAAACACACAGTTTTGGTATATAGGAAGCTGTGAGCATAAATATGCAATGACATTGTTTTGTGTTAACCCAAGACAACAGACTACAGCATCTTATCTCTAGAGATACAAGACACTCAGAGATGGATAATGATCTAGAGATACATGCAAACTTGAGGGTGGATAATAATATTCATCTCACATGCAGAGTTTCTACAAGTGGTGTTTGGGATTGTAATGTCACAGAAAGAGATGTGGTAAATTCTTCCAGGAAATTACCTGGGATTTTGATATTTTTGCTATCCGTTACTGTGCGGGTATAGAGCAATAGCAATTTAATAGTGCCCAACCCCACATCTGCTGGAAGTGCTTCAGAGGCTCCCAGAGTTGCCTCAGCCATCTGATCCCCTCCTTTTCCCAGCTGGGAGTACATAAGGATTGTCTGAGCTTGAGAAGAGCAGCCTGATTTCAGCACTAAGGATAATGGGGAATTTTGACTGGGAAAAAAAAAAAAAAAATTGGAAAACAATATAGTGGTTGAATATTGAGCCAGAGGTCTCTCATTCCATTGTAACGGGACAAAATTACTCAGTTATAAGGGGCACAACCTGGTTCTGACTTCATCAAAATACAAGCAAGGCTAATGAAAATTTGCTTTACTGCAGTCATGTTTTCCAGGTCAGGCTAATAAGAAAACATAATTGCAGAATTGTCAGGCTTTCAATAGGAAAAACATAAGTCCATCATATACTGTAATAGAGTATGAACTGATGGAGGTAGGGGATAGAGATCCATGTGGCAGCAAAGATGCAAGGGTTATTGATGTGTTAGAAACCATGGAAGCACCTGAGAATGGTCACATAGGAATTTGGGCTTCTTCCCCCAAAAGGTGGTGGGATCAATAGCCCAACTGAAGTGCATCTACACCAATGCACACAGCATGGGCAATAAACAGAAGAAGCTGGAAGCCATCATGCAGCAGGAAAACTGTGATATAGTCGCCATCACAGAAATGCGGTGGGATGACTTGCACAACTGGAGGGCTGCAACGGATGGCTATAAACTCTTCAGAAAGGATAGGCAAGGAAGGAGAGGTGGTGGGGTAGTCCTGTATGTTATGGAATGTTTTATTGTCTAGAGCTTAATGATGGTGATGATAGGGTCAAGTATTTATGGGTAAGAATCAGGGGGAAGGCCAACATGGCAGATACCATGGTGGCAGTCTGTTATAGCCCACCCAACTGGGATGAAGAGGCAGACAAAATATTCTATAAGCCACTGGGAGAAGTCTCAAACTCTCTAGCCCTTGTTCTCATGGGGGACTTCAACTTACCAGATGTCTGCTAGAAATACAATACAGCAGAGAGGAAACAGTCTAGGAGGCTCCTGGAGTGTGTGGAAGATAACTTCCTGGCACAGCTGATGAGTGAGCCAACAAGGGAAGGCGCCCCATTGGACCTGTTGTTTGCAAACAGAGAAGGACATGCGGGCGATGTGACAGTTGGAGGTTGTCTTGGGTATAGTGATCACAAAATGAGTTTTTGACTCTTTATCAATGATCTGGATGAGGGGATTGAGTGCATCCACAGTAAATTTGCAGACAACACCAAGCTGGGCAGGAGTGTTGATCTGCCTGAGGGTAGGAAGGCTCTACAGAGGGATCTGGACAGACTGGATCGACGAGCTGAGGCCAGTTGTATGAGGTTCAACAAGACTAAGTGTCTGATCCTGCAACTGAGTCACAACAACCCCATGCAAAGCTACAGGCTTGGGGAAGAGCAGCTGGAAAACTGCCCAGCGGAAAAGGACCTGCAGGTATTGGTCAACAGCCGGCTGAATATGAGCCACCAGTGTGCCCAGGTGGCCAAGAAAGCATCCTGGCTTGTATCAGAAATAATGTGGCCAGCAGGACTAGAGAAGTGATCATCCCCCTGTACTCAGCACTGGTGAGGCTGCATCTCGAATACTGTCTTCAGTTTTGGGCCCTTCACTACAAGAAGGACATTGAGATGCTGGAGTGTGCCCAAAGAAGGGCAACGGAGCTGGTGCAGGGTCTGGAGCACAGGGCTGGTGGGGAGCGGCTGAGGGAGCTGGGAGTGTTCAGCCTGGAGAAGAGGAGGCTGAGGGGAGACCTGATGGCTCTCTACAACTGCCTGACAGGAGGGTGCAGTGAGGTGGGTGTCAGTCTTTTCTCCCAAGTATCAAGTGATAGGGCAAGAAGAAATGGCCTCAAGTTGCACCAGGGGAGGTTTAGATTGGATACTAGGAAAAAATTCTTCACCAAAAGGGTCATCAAGCACTGGAACAGGCTGCCCAGGGAAGTGGTTGAGTCCCCATCTCTGGAGGTGTTTAAAAGATGTATAGATGTGGTGCTTAGGGACATGGTTTAGTGGTGGACTTGGCAGTGTCAGGTTAACGGTTGGACTTGATGATCTTAAAGGTCTTTTCCAACCTAAATGATTCTATGATTCTACATATCAACTGTGTGAGTCCAGAGGTATTTTCACCTGGAAGTTTATTTGCAAGGAATAAGAGCATAAGGGATTTTGACCATTCATTTTAATTATAATCTGTAAGAACTAAGGACACAAGTTAGGGAATTTGAGCCATCTCTTCCAGTGCCTAAAATGATGTTTTTAAATTCTTTCAGAATAAAATCAAACTGAAATATCCCTCAGGTCTCCCCTCTGGAACATGGTCTAGTACTGAATGTTTCAATCTCAAATCAGCATGAAAAATTAAAACGCTGATCTCTTCCATGGCCAGGCAGCTTAATGTTAAGCTCTAACTGCTTAATGGCATGGTTTGTGGTGTGCCACAGCCTCGTTTCTTCCCAGGGGACAGGCTACATGGCTCAGGTACCGCAGTCACATCTCTGCCATGACCATCCCCCAGCCAAAGCCATGCAGGAGCGATGGGGGCCAGCCCCGAGGGACAGTCCCCAACCCCCTCGAGGAGCTGTGCCATGCTGGCAGGCCTACACTTTATTTTAATTTTTGTCAGAGAAAAATCTTCAGGAAAGTATATTTCACCAAAAATTTATTTTCTGCTGAAAAATCAACCGACCAGCTCCTAAAGCCAATTTTCAAAACCATGGCTCATCCAGTAAGTCTGGACCATTTTTACGTGCAATATAGCGTTGAACGAACTTAGCCCTTCGGTGTGACATTTATCGAGAGCCTGTGCAAAGCTCTGCCCTTTGGTTACAGCAGCGGGACTGTGGGCAGCCTTCGCCATCCCCTGGAGAGCAAGATGGTCATGCGGGGAGAATCCCCTCCTGCCCCACTCAGGAGGCTTCAGGCTGTGTGTACACTCTTTATTTACAGGCCACAACATTTTAAGTGAGTGCTCACATTGCATAGGCTTCCTCTGAGCTTTTATGGTTTCATCCCCGTAGGGATTTCTTTGCTGTCAATTAACACCATGCATTTTCTGGAAGCTGTTAAATAAAGCCTTTTTTTTTTTTTCTTCCTACCTTGATGGATTTTGTTCAATAAACTGCTTTGTCTTGAGTAAAAGCACTGGTGGAGTACCCTGCACAGATTTGTCTTTACACACAGTTTACTATCACCAGGGAGACAGAGATATGCTAGGCTGGTGCCTAAATCCTGAGCGACAGCCTTAGAAATGGCACAAGCCAGAATGAAAGGTTCACGGTGCAAAATACCCTATTTTGGTTTCCTGTCAAATAGTCCCTTTTTGTTGCGCGAATGACACATTTCTTGCACTTGGTCTTATAATATTTTTATGCACAGGAATCACCATGGTTGCCTGCCTTCCCCTACAACTGGGATGATATTTTAGCTTTGCATGCATAATGCTCTCCTTCTCCCTTTTTCATCAAAACAATTATAGTAATGTAAAATGTCATGTCAGTAAGAAAAGTTTGCTGCTATTCTCCTGATTATGCAAAATTGCTTTTTCATCACTCTGTTTACCTCTGTTAAACCTAAGTTTCCAGCTATAATTGTTCCTTTGGGCTATCCGGAGAGGTGGATGCTGTGAAGCTGGCGGCTCACATCTCCTCCCTCCATGCCATTCTCACTCTGATCCCGGCATCTCCAGAGCCCGCAGAGGAAATCCCAGAGTGTTTTGCAGGTACAGAGAAGGTGACAGTGGGAAGTGGCTGTACCCCTCGGTCCCCCCACACCATGCACCCCCCACTACCACCACCGCCCCTTTCATTTTCCTGGGAAGAACAGGTAGCAGAAAGGAAATGATCATTTTTAATTTTCTAAATGTCAGACTTAGAAGGAAGGATAAACAATTCCAAATCTACAGTCCCAAGACTTTTTTTCAGAGGCAGGAAGGAAAGCCCTTAAAGTTTACCAGCAATAAAGTTGTAAAAAGTCATGAATTAACAAGATCATCTGATGATGGAGAGCCATAGATAACCTAAACCGACAGTCTACAACCCACTTTCTTTCTCTTCTATGCACACAAACATGTTTAATATGTGCTGTATGATTGCGATATTTTATTAGAACAGAAGAGTTTTGTCCATGTGGTCCTGTAATGAATTTGAAACATTATCGAGGATAACTCTTGTACAAGACAAATGGAGAAAGCTGGCTGGCTGAGGCTTTCTGCATTGATATAAATGTATTTTTACACTGTTGTTGGCTCAGTCTTAGGCTTTGCCATCTGTAGCAGAAAATATTTCATGTGAAGTAGGCTCTTGACTGTGGTTAGATAATAAAGGATTATACTGAAAAGGTTTGTCAGCAAATATCTGCAAGGCTGCTCCAACCAGCCTGTGTGGCAATGACTTCAGCGGACCTAGGGAGAGGGGATGGGGATTGCAAGCACCCCTGTTGCACACAATATGGCATAGCTACCTGTGGCAAGAGAAATACATAAAAGCTAATATTTAAGCTAGACTTTTTTTTTTTAATATCAAGCATGTAATTGAAAGAGCAGTCCTTTATACTTCTGATGATATTGGTTGCATCCAGCTATGTATTGGAATAAAAAGATAGCTGCAGTTTACTCAGTGAGGGCCCTATTTAGCATTCCCCGCTGCCATAAAAGTCCTATTGTCTCCAGCAGGAGCTTTGCCTGCCTAAAACAAAAGAAATTCTGAATAGGGACAGAAATAACCCAGCACAATAGCCAGGCCGTTCAGCACGCCCGCCTCACCCCCAGCCCTGACTCCTGCAGCCCCCCAGCCCCTGCCCGCGGCATCCCCACCAGCGGCACCCACAGCTCCCTGGGGACACCCACCAGGGCTGACCCCCGGCCTCGGGTTTTGGCAGCGGCGTGTCCAGCTGCCTGGTAATCACTGGGTTTGTTATCTGGTGGAAGGGACACATACCAATGAGCGTAAGGCTGGTGAGAAGGAGAGGATAAAAAGCTAAGAGAGGGAAACTGTTGCAGTTCCTGGGTTTGACTTTCCCTGTGTCGGCTGCTGCAGTGTGTACAAATCCCAAGGAAAAAAAAAAAAAATCAATAGGAAAAAAAAGACCATAATCTGAAAACATCTTATAGCTGAGAATAATCTATACAAATGTTACATTTAATCAAGCAGACACAATTCCTTCTCTTTATGGTAATTACCTCCAAAAGGAGGGATGTCATCACCTCTGCTATTTCAATTCTCTGAAGTAAAAATAAAGTAGTGATTTATCATCCTTATCTGGGTGTCCAATAAACAAAGGTGCACGCTTATTGTTTACTCTCGCTTTCCGAATGGTGATGGGATTTCCTTCGGAAGGTGCGAAAAAGAACCCGATTCAATTATCCTCCCAGTGAATTCAAAGAATCAGTACTCCCAGCATAATTTTAGTATATAGTTCTGGCGACCCGGGTAGAGGCTGTTCCAACAGGAGTCACAGCTAACGCGATGAACGTGTCAAGTTCCCCCATCCTGATGTATCGCACGCGGGCGCAGCAGGGATGTGATGGAAGGGGCCTGTCAGAGGGAGATGGATGGGAGTGCCTTGCACTCCAAACCCTGCCCCCGCCTCCTGATAAGAAACAAGAAAAAACATAAAAAACATAACTTAGTGATTTGCCGGGGAGTTTTTTTTAAGTCGCTCCATTTCAAGTCATACCATTCTCATTAAATCCGAATGCTTTCTTTTTAAAGAGGAAGGAAGGACAAAAAAATCACAAAGATTGCTGGAGAGTCAGCAGCTCCTCAGGTTGTTTGGAGTTTATTTGTTAATGCAACGTACGTGGATTAAGTAAGAGTATCTGTCATATACTACCGTTTAAATTCAACAAAAATGGTATTCTTCCAATTAAAACTGGAGATTTCGCCTGTTAAAAAATTAGTCTTTTGCTGTCCCTTCCTGACCTCAAGTTTTCAGTAAAAAATTTGGAGCCGAGCATTTTGTGTCAGTTGCAGGGAACCGATGCGGGAGGCGGATGCCTCCTCTCTCCAAGCCTGTAAAAATGCCCCAGCAGAAACCAGGTCCATCCCGCACCTCCCAGAAGCCCAAAATCCAGAGCCAGCGATGCCCCTGAGCCTCATGCTCGGGCGAGCCCCCGGCACGTGCTCTCCCCCGAGCTCCCAGACCCATTTCTCCGCTCCTTCGGGGCAGCCAAAACCTTCCAGAAAGTCAAAAGCAGAAAACCTCCCCCCCAACACCAGTCTCTCTCATACTGCTTTACGCTTTGGCACATGCCAGAATTTTTGGATGGGAGCTACTGTTTGATCCATCTGGCTCCATAGAAAAGTTTAATTGCACCGTGCGGTTCTGGGTACTGAAAGGCAGCTGGAGCATCTGCCAGCCTCGCTGGTGCCTAACTCAGAAAAGTATTTCCAGTATAGAAACATCAAGAGCAATAAGGATCATTTACCTTCATGAGAAGCCTACAGAGGATTGGCAATCACATCCTGATGGGAAAACAGAGGGGCAGGGATATCTGACCTACCTGGTAGGGAAGAACTAGTGCTTAGTCTCTAAAAGAGGTGACGGTACCAGTCCTTCAGCTTTCGGGTAAAAACCTTGGGAGTTTCCCTTCCACACCCCACTCACTTGGTAGTTGGGTTTTTGCACTGGTTGTTAGGAATTACTAGGAAAACCCTGCATATGCTTGCAAGCTGATTTTCAGCATTTCATGTATGAATTTAATTAACCCAGGCTGTTAAGAATAGTCCTAACTATACATATTGTGCAGTGAAGTCTTGTCTCCTTTCTCTGTGTCTACATTTAAATTAGCAGAAACTATATATAAAATGACACTGTGATTTTTCAGGCAGAAAAAAATATAAACTTTTTTTCGTAGTAAATAACATGACATAACTTTTTCATCTAGGGAGTTTGGTTTGTTGCACCAAAAAGCTCCCCCGCTTGCAGGTGCTCTGACCAAAAAAATCAGCAACTCAAAGGGGCAAAGCTCAGTACAGGTAAGAACTTCAGCCAAAATGTTCTTTTATGATAAGTCTTGTTGCAATAATGTACGGCGGCACATTCTGTAGATTTAAGATGCTGTTTGTAAGCCTGTAAAACATCCTTATATACAGCATATTCTTTAATGGAGAAAGCTACTTTCTGACAAATACGCGAAGCCGTATCATTTATTTCAATTCCCCGATTCCATCTCAGCAGCTTAAAAACAGCAGAACGCACTAAATTTTAGTTGTGGTAATTACAGTAATACCAGTTTTTTCCACACACAAGAAATTATGTTCTGGAACATAACTGTAACCATGAGGCTGCGTCCCCATATTCCATCTCTCCTGCAGTTGTAAGAACTAATGTGGGTCACAGTATGTTTCCTATACATTATAAAAGCAGGTCTAATAACCCTTTTTTTTCTTTTCCCCAGTTCTGTATACTTTATCACTGTAGATTAATATTAAGGTCTTACAATGAACGTCAAGGTAGGATATTAAGCAGAATTAATGAAATTCATGAGCAGATTTTTGCCTTAAGAAAAAAAAAAAATCCCAAACCTTTGCCTATTTTACTTCTCATTCATTTTTTATTTTGTCTTCCTGGAATTATAAAATTGGCTACCAAGGAGATTTGTAGAAATGAATTGATAGAACTGGGATGAGAATTTTTGTAGGTTTTTCTGATGATTTAATTAAATTTTATATATAATAATAGATATTATATGATATAATTATGTAGTCATAATTTCATGTGTTTTTTTCCTGACAAGAAGAGCTTTTGTAGTCCACAGTATTCTTTTTTTTTTTTTTTTCTTTTTAAGACTATGGCAGTCAGCTATTAAAACAGATGCTTCAAACACTGTGCTGGGCTGACTGCCAGCCGCTTTTCCATGATTCTACTGACTTCCGTAGGGCTACACCAACATATACCAACATTATGAGAAAAGGACAGTGATTCCACCTGACCAAGCCTCACTCATGAGCTTTTATGTAATTAAAGGGTATTCGAATAGGAAGCTGCAGGTTCAGGTAAGGCCATTTCTGTCATCTTCTATTGCGCACCTTTCTGCTGCATTACGCAGGTGACAGAAATATCATCTTAAATATGACCGCGTGCCTCAGAATAACACCAGGAGCATTTACCTGACATACACGTAACTGTATTAAAATGCCCGGGATAATTTTGGTACAGATAAAATCATCTGGAGTTCAAGAAGTCGGGATTAGTCACAGACACAAGCTCTATCATCAAACATCATCTTGAGTTTCGAAAGACCTTCAGCAAATTGCACTAGGCTTTTCAGTGATCTTCAAGCAAAAAAAAAACTACTCTAAATGCAGTTTTGGTTGTTTCTTGAGGGGTGTTTGTCAAGAAAATACAGGTTGAACACTACTGTTAATCATATCCTCTACGTTTGTGTTGCCAGACCTCCAAGAATAGAAAGCCAGCAGCTAGCTGTTCGGGGCTGGAGGTTATTGGGGAGATTATTAAATCTTTTTCTGTCTTTTCCCAATGGCTTTAAAAGCAATGTCAATGCTCCAGGTTTCCCTGGCACACAGAGGTCACATTTAAGCCTGGTTTGCAGTTCCACATACAAGCCACAGGAGAGAAAAGTGAAAAGCAAATCTCAGGGGGGTATGAAGCCACGTGAAGCAAATGGCAAAGTCCCTGGGGAACTGAACTGTTTTGCTTAGCAGAGAGTATAATTTCGTGGCATAAATGCTGCAAAAGGCAGCAGGTGATCCCATTGGTAGACATGCCATCCTCTTCACAGGTCAAGATTTATGGCAGGTGCTGGATACGCTAATGGTTATTGCCCTTCTGCATGGTTCAGCATGGAGCAAGTTCCTCCAGCTCACCCAGGCACCTGGGCACCACTTTCATATCCCCATTTCTCCTTCCCTTTCTTACCTCAAGCTATTCCTTCACTCCTCTCCTCTCCCACAAACCTTAGTCACAGGGACACCCCAAACACCACCTTCCCACAAAAAACAAAGCAAAGTTTTCACTTGGGTTTTGGGTTTTTTTTCCTGCCTTTTATTCTCAACAGTGAAATCTAACTTTTATTTCTCCTGTGTTGAGCTGGCGAAGAGCCTTCAAGAAACCATCCCACAAACCAAAACGCTCTGCATTGCACTCCTCTTTATTCTTCTTCTTTCCAGTCTGACTCCTTACAAAGGTCACACAACCCAGTAGTTTCCAACATCTTAATCATTGCCTGCAATCCCGGGAGAGCTACTTTCACTGGAGTTTTTTCCTGCAAAAGTTGGCATGAGCAGGAACACCCAGGCAGACCCAAGCAGCCAACCGTAGCCTTCAGGGCTGTCCATGCTACTGAGCTCACCTCCTCCACAGAGTGTTCAATGGCACCAAAGGGCATCCCAGAGCTCTTTCCTTGGGAAAGAGAGGCAATGTATAGAAAAAAATGCTTATTTTCTTATTAACACCTGTTTTCTTTATCCAACTACCACATGCTGTGCTGGTTAAAGTGACCCAACCATGCATATTTCTTTTCAATGATCGAAAAAAATACAGATACCTCACAAAAATATAAACTTAAGTGCATTTTAGCAGGGATGTCTCAAAGGCTTTTAACCTGCAGATGAGCCATAGCCTATCAACCATCCTCCTTTAACATCCAGACCACCCCAGCAGAGCAGGAGATGCCTGAGAACATCACAGGAGCTTTGCTCTCATGTTCTTGGGCACCTGCAAACACGGGCAGTGCATTGCACGCCCTGAGACCCTCACCCAGAAACCTCAGCACTAGGAAGATGTGGGGGAAAGTAATGTCTTCTGTACTTCCTGTGTGTGATAGCACTTAAATAAAGTAAAAAAAAAAAAGTTTACCTACATCTCTTCAAAATACAAAACTGATGCAAGCCCTGACACTATTCTCCTGTTAGGTATGACTTTTTCGGGAAAAGTCCCTGAACACATTGCTGTGATTACAGGTCTCGAGGCTTTGCCTCCATGTGACGAGTCTCAAAACCTTGAAGTTAAAAATGTTTCTCATAGCCCCCTCGATTTAGTTCAATAGAATAGTTCCGTTTCACTCGTAATTGAGTTGTCAGCTTGCAAAAAGACTTTCTGTGTTAATATCGCTGCATTTGATTAAAGCCACAATATTGCACGGGACTTGGCCACAAATGGGGCAGTGGCTCTGACTGACGGTCGTGCTGATGTGTTCATGTTCACAGCTTTTTACATGCTCTGACAGCGCTGGCCGGCCAAGGAGGAAAACACAACCAAAGGGGTGGACAAAATTTTCTTCTTCTTCTGCCATTACTTATGTTCATGGAAGTTGCAGACCGAGCTTTTAGCAAGCAGAGCAGCCCACATGTATGAACTTGTGAGGATGCTGCATCTGCCATTAAGTTCCATATTACCATATAAATCTGTTGTTCTCCCAGAAAGTCATTTAATTGTAAATCTTATTGCTTAACTTTCAATAAGTAACATGTTATTCCTAATACTTCACGGTGGGTGATGTCAAATAGAAACATGACAATGATTCATTCCTCCTTTCTTCGGGCAGTGGCGGTGATTTTAGGGTGATTCTAATTAATAAGAAACATTCACAGCTCATTTGTAGTTGCTCACAGTATACATTTTGTAAGGGGGAAGCTGATGCCACAAACAAAACTTGAAATCCTCACCGGGCAAAGTCAAGGAGATGTTGATCAACCCCATAGTGCTCTGCCACACTCTCTACCCATGCAGAAAACTTGTTCCTCTTGCCAGCAGCTCCCAGCTTAAAAAATATTAATATTCATCAGAACTGCCACACTTGTCTGCTAAAATTAATCAGTACATCATAATTAGCCAGAGCTTTGCACATTTTAGCACACATTTTAATAATTCACAGAGAGCGACCTGAAGAATTTGAAGCCAAAAAAAGGAAGACACCAAAGGCTGCGTTTAAAGTGTGACATTTTGGCATGTAGAGACAGACAAGTCCAAAATGTGAATTCTTAAAGGCAGTGCTTTTTCACAGGCTCCCGAAGGGCTGAGGCTGGAAGGGAGCGCTGGAGGTCCCCTTGCCCACTCCCTGCTCATGCAGAGTGTCGCCAGTGGGTGATTTAGAACGCTTAAGGAACACAGAGCCACCCAGACCAGGCTGCCCGGGGCCACGTCCAGGTGGCTTGTGAATATCTCCACGGATGGAGAAACCACAGTAGGACTGAAAGACCTCCCCAGATTTGGTCCCCACTGCTGTCCCTTCTCAGCCAGGCAGCTCTTTCACAGCTCACCTACCTTTACCTACATCCAGATCACGCACATTTCCATGACCTCTGAGCAACAGCTCCACTACAGGTAACGATTCTGTTGTTCAGTAACAATTCAATCCAGCTGCAGCTATGCATTTCTCTCCCTCCCACTTCTTGCTTCTCTCCCCCATGGTCACCCTGCAGAATTGAATGGTGCTGTGAACATCCCTGAGGCTCGTGCTGTAGCACCCTCTCATCCGCCCTGTGCAATGGATGCCAATGCCATTCCCTGAAACCCAGGTACCTTTTGCCACCTCAGGGAGGCCATGCTTATCGTGTGCAAGCACTTCACTTTTATTTAATAAAGTTCCTTAGTCAAAGTGAATTGTTTTACCATCACAAAAATCTTTCCAACTTATTTGCAGCCACACCTTTTCACAGCATCTCCATTTATCCACCCCCCCAGACTCAATACCATTCATATGGGACTTGCAAATCTGCAGGAAACTTTGCACCAGACAATTTTTTTTTCCAAATTTCCAAAGGTGATACCTCTGCCTGCCACCACCAGTGATAACCAACCTCCACGGCCTCCTGCTCAAGCACCCAAAAGCCGGTTCCCCCGCCGCCCCCCAGCACGGGGCCGTCGCTCCCCCGCACGCGCACGTTGCCAGCTCTAATGAGCTGCAGTTGGCTCCCGCTCCGCTGGGATGGACGGGCTCCACCGCAGAGAAAAGCCAGTTCGCTGCTCATAAACCTTCCAGCTGGATCCTTCTAGAAAAAGGCAGTGAAGGGAGTCACACTACCAAGGATTTTTTCACCGTCTGCCCTTTCTGCCTTCTTGCATTTGCCCATCGTTACTTCAGCTTTCAAAGTAGAAAACCGGATTATTTATGCTTT
The DNA here is from genome assembly GCF_030463565.1 of Pelecanus crispus. Classification (NCBI taxonomy): domain Eukaryota; kingdom Metazoa; phylum Chordata; class Aves; order Pelecaniformes; family Pelecanidae; genus Pelecanus; species Pelecanus crispus. Next base: position 3,691,815 of record NC_134651.1, on the reverse strand, counting down.
AGCTACGGTTTGATGCAGAGGATATGGACTTCTCCTGGTGCTGTGCACACAACAAATGGAGTAAATTAATGGGTAATTCCCATTATTCGGCTGCAAACTGATTCTGGAATGTGAAATAGATGAGTTGATTACTAGACTGATGAACAGAAAGAAAGGCTGATGCAATATTTTAGAATAAAGCAGGCTTACAATGAAATATTCTTTGGCAACTAAATTTTCCCCAAAGGAGACCGGACTGGACTTACCTTTGCTGGTTAGCACTGACGTTAGCTGGTTTTGTCCCACCATTCTCTGCAGATGTTGAGGGGGAACAGAGTGTATTGATGCACCTGTGAACTCCAAAATTTTGATTCTGTCAGAAAGTCCACTGAGCAAAAACTACATTATCTCACCAGCGCTCATGGAGGTATCCTTACCGACGCTGTCTGAGGGTGTTGTCCTGGGAGACGGAAATTCATATGAACAGATTCTTGTAGGAAAGTATAAAAATCTAACCTGCTGGAGAGTCTAAACTGTTAACATTTTCATTTCTTCATTTCTGGAATGTTATCTTTTTACCTCTTTTTCAAATAGTGAGAAAAACAATATTAACTTGTCATTACTCATAATAAAATCTCACACTGACAACTTTATGTGACATCCCTTAATCTTTTTGCTTGAAAACAAACTCTAACTTTTGCTTATCTGTAAGTAGATTAATGTTTTCAAACGTCGCCATCCATCAGGAGTTTTTCAAACTTGCAACATCTGCGACTGCATATCTAAAACAGCACAAAAGCGAGATTAAAAAGTAGTCCGTAAATATGGGGAGAGAACTAGGCACTTCTGAAAACTTTCTTCTTTCCCTTTGAGGCATCTATTTTCAAGCCATTCAGGGGTAATCCTGCTTCGCTGTCGGGAAGATCAGAGCTGCCTTCTCTCTGATAGAGAATTGCCCCAGGTAGTTTGGGATGTGGAAACAGATTAGCTGCGTGGATAAAGTATGCTCAGCCCTCACTTGAGTATGATTGTACGATAATGGCATGTTTTGGCACTTCTGACACCTGAGTTGTTTCATTAAGATAACATTTGAATTCAAGTAACTTCGACCATTCCATTCAGTGTATTATTTACTTCCTAGTTAGAGCTGACACAGATCGCAGCAAGTCGGGTTGTTACTGCATCATTTTGCAATTACTTCTCTCGACAGGTTGAAAGTGGCTTCATGCATGACAAATATTCAGTGGCTTTTTTCTCTTTTCATTTGATTACCTCATTATTCTGCTTGATTGAGAGACTGATACCTACCAAGAGCCAGACCAGCACCCTGTGGCCTCAGAGTCACCGTAACCTTGAGCAGGAGCCTCAACCCTTGGCCAGGCTGTCCAAAACGCCCTGCTTCCCTCATCCCACCCCCCCTTCCTCCAGTCCACCCATCAGAAACCTGAAGCCACTCACTACTAACAGTCATTTTTGCTTATAATGTTTTCAGCTTCTCCCCTGTATTAAAAATGAGAAATCTGTGACAGTGATTGAAATATTTGCACCTTTCCTTTGTAGTCTTTGCTTGGACTTTGCTTTTATTCTTTCCCTAGTAGTTTATGCTTCTAGTGAGGATCTGGTTGTCTCCTTAGAAGCAAATACAGGTGCAGGTTTTTGCAATGCTCACCTGGTGGGTAGACGAGCTCCTGCTCTCCCCAGAAGCAAGCTCAGCATTTTCCCAAATAACAAAGCCAATTTCCACCATTTTAAGACATTTTAAGGTTTTTATTACATCCTTAAGATACCGCTAAAAAATAAGTAACTTCAGGGCTCCAGAAGCACAAAGGCTCGTGCCTTGGTGAACACGATTCCCCAGGGAACACGGAACAGGTGCCCTGCAAGGGGGAGCAGCTCACGGCCAACATCTTTGGATGCTGCCAAGGTTGTTCCCACATCAGAAGGACAGTGCTCACTGCATCATTGGAAATGATCCTGCCACAACATCGGCATCCCCAAAATTTCCATCTCCATCCAGAGGCACACGAGCTGCCTCAGCCAGGATTGCAGCGGTTGACATGGGTGCCTGGCAGTGGAGCTGCAAATCAGCTTGGTGGCTTTATTCAGAGGTGTAGCAAAAAAATAGCTGGCCAGTGTCTGTCTGCAGTACCAGAGAGCCAGGTCAGGATGACAGGCTCCTTCCTCAGTGCCTCCCTGGTTCTATTTATCCATTGGATCCTGTCGTAGTTTAGCCCCAGGCAGCAGCTCAGCACCACACAGCTGCTCGCTCACTGCCCCTGCCCCGATGGGATGGGGGAGAGAATCGGAGGAGTGGGAGTGAGAAACACTCCTGGGCTGAGATAAGAACAGTTTCATAATTGAAATAAAGTAAAATAGTAATGATAATAGTAACAATACAATAATAATAATAGTATACAAAGCAAGTGATGCACAATGCGATTGCTCACCACCCGCTGACCGATGCCCAGCCAGTTCCCGAGCAGCGATCGCTGCTCCCCGGCCAACCCTCCCAGTTTCTATACTGCCCATGACGCCGTATGGTATGGAATAGCCCTTGGGGCAGTTGGGATCAACTCTTCTGGCTGTGCCCCCTCCCAGCTTCTTGTGCCCCTGGCAGAGCAGGGGAAGCTGCAAAGTCCTTGACTGGCATAAGCAGTGCTGAGCAACAACTAAACCATCAGTGTGTGATCAGCATTCTTCTCATCCTAAATCCAAACCACAGCACTGTGCCTGCTTCTAGGAAGAAAATTAACTCTAGCCCAGCCGAAACCAGGATAGATCCACATATCAAAGCTGGCTTCCACTGGCAACAGGATTTCCGTGTTAGCCCAGTGCTGATCTGAAAATAGGAAGGTAAGGAAAAATAGAACAGAACAGTGGAAAACAATCTAAACTGAGGAAAACAATAAGTACGAAGCTGGGAAAGGAAAGCAGCGGAGTACATCGGTTAGCAGAAGCCTTCATCACAGCAGTAACTCCCAACAGTCATCTTAAACATCACATTCCCAACCAGCTCTGTTTCTGCTTGTAAAATGCAGCAACTTTTTACCAAGATCAGCAAAGGAGGATACAGGCTGTAACTATCTGCACTGCCCTTCTGGAGAAAACTGATGTGATTTTCCTGGCAAAACTTCCCTGGTGCCTTGAACAACCACCGGCACTGGGGCTCCATCCCATGCTCGTGGGGATGCGGGGACCCTCCAGCCATGGTGGGACCGGCTCGGCTCAGGCTGGGGGAGCATGGTCCCAGCATTCTCCCGCATCTCCTGCCACAGCGCTGGGTCCTCCTAGACCTGGTGCAGGCTGATCGCATCAAACAAGCAAGGGCAGGTAGAAATATCATCAGGGGATGGACAGCTGCAAAGAGAAGGAAACTGCATGTACGTTGCTTTTTTTTTTTTTTCATATTTTTTTAAATAAATGAACAAACCATTGACTAGCATGAGGGCAGAAGAGTCACAGCTTGGTCCACATCCCAAACTTGGTTAATAGGATCTGAACTAAAACGCTGTTGGCCGACACAGCGATTCGCTGCGAAACGGCTAAATGCCTAGCAACAAATTCCAGCCTGCAAAGCACGAACTGAAGGTGAAGAAAAACTGGAGGAGTCGGATATGCTGCTAGAACACTCAGGATCAGAGGAGAAGCTAAATGCGCGGCCAGCTGCAGAGCATGCACCGCGTGTAGCTGTATCCGAGAGCAACGCAGGGACCCGACCGCAGGCAGAGCCTCTGCGGGGAGCGGGGAAAGAGGTGGAGATGCAGCAGGGGCAGCTGGTACCTTCTCGTCTGCAGGACAGGACAGGGTCTTAAATATTAAGAGACAGATGAGGCCATGTCAGCACTTCTCGAATTTGGGGTGAGCACACATTTCGCAGTCACCGCTGCCTGCAGAGCTGTTTGGGTGAGGGACAAGGGCTCTCTCTGGATAAAACAAGCTGCTTGCAGCACGTCCAGGATCACAAAATCAGAGAAGAAAAGGACCGCAACACCCTGTTTTAAGGGTATGCCACTGAACAACAGACTTATACTAGACAGCAGATCAATTCCTATTTAAAATCGGTATAAATCTAGAGAAAACCCCTTCTAATTAATGGCATGTTCTGGATCTGCCCAAGTTCGAAGGAGTGAATAAAACCTGACCCATCGTCAGGGATTTAATTTGTCCCAGCAGTCGCTCCTGAGGCCAGGGCCGTTTGCTCCAGCTATGGGTCTTCCCCTGCGCTTTTCTTGTCTACTGGATTTGGCAGTAGTGGGCTGAGAAGATACCTCATTATTAGTAATCATTACACCCTGGGCTGCAGTTTTATTCCTAAGAGACCAGAAAAGGTTATCCAGCCACTGGCGATCTCCGTCTCCTTCCCTGAGAGCATGCTAAATCTTTGCAGAAAAATAATACGCTATTAAACATGACATTAATTAATTGAAGGATAATCATTACTTTCTCCTATGTTGAGAACTTTGAAGATCTCTACCATATGTTTGGGCTTCCCTCTCTCTTATAACTCAACAGTAAAAACCCTGCATAATTTACAAGCACTAATTAAAATGCATAAATATTTTCATAATTGTTGGGAAGTTACAGCACAATCAAATATACAGCAAAATCAGATCATTGAGGGACCAACAGCTTCAGAGCAATTTTTGATGATGGCATTTCCATTTTTAAAGTTACGTTTATCATAAATTTATGTGTTTTTATTCTAATGAATGAGCACGTCAAAACTCAATACTAACATGAAATCGCTAGCATTCCTTTTTCTCCTTTTATGGAGTAAAATTTTTGTTTGAGATTGAATTTATTACTTTATTATTCAAAGCCTGATCTATTTAAAGTGGGCAGAAGTGAATATTTGGCATTTTTGTCCTAGATTTTGCAGGAAATTTTGGGCTTCTTCACATTAACAAGTGTCCTTCCACAGCACAAGGCGTAGCTTTTGCCGTGTTTTTTCTCAAGTAGAGAGATTTTGAATTTATCTTTTAAAAAATATTGTGTAGTTGCATTTTCTCTTCCAAGCATGTTTTGTTTCCAGCTCACACAAGTTCTGTAGCTTTACATTAAGTCCTTCGACTCAGACAAGAGGGGAACGAGAGACCTGCTCCTTCACACCAGCACTTACGCGAATAAACACATGGAGCTGATTTCTCTGACCTTGCCCAGCCCAGGGACAGGACCAGAGTTGCAATATAAACAAGAATATTATTCTGGACAAGCTAATAGATTCAAATTCAGATTACAAATATATTTTAACTGCAAAAATGAACCACCTCACTTTGCAGGAATGTTAGAATTATTTAGCATTATGGTATTAGAAATTTCTACTGAAATGCTGGTGGTTTCATGGAGTGGGGTCATTTCTGTATGGGCAAAGTGACCATGCCAGGGGGATGGGAGACTCCAGGAGAGAAGGGAGATGGTGGGGAGTGGGTGGCCAGGTTGTGCATGCCAGGAGGGGGTCAGTGGAGGCAAGCACCTCCACACGCACGCACAGCCATGCAGGGACCGTGTCACGCCAGGCAAAACAGGGCTGGATGGCAGAAATCTCCCATTTCTGGAAAGCAGAGCCACACGTGGAGGTGTAAAGGGGCTGTTCAGCTGCCTACGCAATGCTTGATCACTCGGAGACAAAACTTTAAACAAATCAATAGCTGGTGAAAAAGACCACAAACTGCAAAAGCAGAAATGTTTCCCCCAAAAAATATGCAAGTGAGACATCCTGGCAGTGTGATGCCGGGCTCCTGCCCTGGACACCCACCGTCCCACCAGCCCCAGCAGGATCCCAAACGGAAAGCCCATCGTAGGCTTCAAATACTCCAAAATATTGCACTGTACATAAATGAAGAAAGAACAAACTCTTTTAGGATCAAACCAGAAAGGAAACCCCACACCAAAGGTGCACATGGCAGCCTGATTGATGGTTGCAGATAAAATCCCAAAGGAAAGAAAAGAAGTTAATTACATCCAGAATGTCTTACCAGGGACAAAAGAGGTGGCACTGATCACAGCAGCTGTATCCCAAGTTCCCAGTGACCACCACGCACATCCTCACTGCGGGAAACAGCCCAAAGTTAACACTCAGCCAAACAGCACCCCAATCTCGAGCAGAAACAGCATGCATTAAAAAGCAGATACAGTTCACACATCATGTCAAAAGCAAGTCTTTCAGCCCCTTATCTTCATATGGTTTCTCCTGCTTTTCAACAAAAAAAAAAAAATCTATAAATAAAGTGCTCCTATTGTGTAGGAAATGTCCCCAGGCTGGGCTGCTGGTCCGTCCATGGGATCCAAGTGCCATCTTGTGTTCACACACTGCATTTCAGGGGAGCTTCTCCCTCCCATAGTCCTCAAAACACCACCTCCTGCATGCCATGGAAAAGCTTATAGAGAGTTTTGGGTCTCTTAACGATGAATTAATTGCATATTGAAATGCCAGCAAAGCCATTTAATAATAAATACAGCTGCACGTTTTATAAACGTGAACTGCTTACGCAATAAATTCTTGGCACTTACCTTGCACGACTGCTGTAAAACCCATTTCCACCCCAACCCCTCCTGTTGGGTGCAGGTACGGCTGTGCTGGCCATCACACCCTCATTCCTCTACCCGCCACACAAGGGGATGCCTCTCCCTGTAATTAGGGTCGTGGGAAATTTCTATTTTGCTGGAGGAAATCAGGGGAAGGCAGAAGGAGTTGGAAATTGTAGGTTTGCAGAAAAAATTATGGGTTTGTAACAATGAACTGCTCAGAAATTAAAGTCAGATTTCCTGGAAAGGCATGGCTGAGGTAAATTAAAAACTCCAATAAGCTAGTGTTCCACCTTGAGATGGTCATAATGGTATACCAGAAAGTTCTCAATATTTCATAATTTAGTGACATTTTAAAAGGAAAAGAGATAGAAAGCTAAGTCAGAGTTCAGTTTTTCAGTGGGGATTAAAGAAAATACTTCAGCCAACCCCAAATTTTATTTCTGGTTGTTGATTTTGCCAAAATACTAGCCTATGGCTATCCTGGAACAATATTTTATTTCCTTCAGTGTGGACACCAAACCTAAAAATGCCTCTGTTCTCACAGCACTAATAAACATACGCATTTTCTGCTGTGCATTATTCTCTCTTTATACTGAGTTGCAAAATCCCTTTGTGCTCCACATGAACAGAAGTGATTTTAGATGCTGTAAGCACACATGCATGGACCCGACAGCCCATCGTCCCACCTCCCCTCGCCTTCCCCGCATGCAATATCACTGTGAATGTTATTACTGTATTTTTAAGAAATCAATGTACAACATAAAATCTTTTCTCTCTGGCTTACTGTAGAAGTGAAGAGTCCTTCCACGTTCATTGCGGTTGTGGCCCCCATGTCCATCGTCGCTGGTGACCCGGTGCCTCCAGGGGTGCCCCTGGGCTCGGCCAGCAGCTGCGGGCATCAGAATGACAACACCAAATCGGAATTCCCTTTTCCCCTCAAATTTCTGATAAAAGTTATCACTATCTTATGAATGGACTGAAAATCTAATGCTCTGACCACGTGCACAAAAACGCTGATTTTGGAAGGAGTGCAGTAATATGCAGGTATGTACGCCCTCTTTTATCAGGCAAGTTCTCTGCTTGCTTATTTACAGTAGATTATTTAACAAACTATCAGAACAGACTTTCTTCTCCTAATAAATACAGTTTTTCATCAAATCCCTCTCCAGAAGAAGGACAAGAAGGGAACCAAGACTGATGTCAGGACAAAGATCACTGCATGATGTTCTTATGCCTATGTCATTGCATAATAAGAGATCAGAAGGTGTTCAGGGTCCCTTTTTATTTAAAACCTATTAATAATTTTATTAGTTTTGTATTTATGGAAAAATAAAAGAAAATGCACACAAATTAAAAAACTTTGGAAAAACTATTCACTACGTACGGTCTTGTAAAGTCATAAAGTCTCCTGAAAACCATTGGTAGTTATATATTTTGGGGTAGGACCATTTCTCGAAGGGTACAAAATTTGTCCTTAGGGCTGAGTCACCTGGAGTCCCACCCTTTGTGCAGCCACTTGTATTTTTGCTTCTACAGCTTTGCCTTTTTATACACCGCAGCCTGCAGTTACAGGCAGTACAGCACTTTTACCAAGCACAGTGCTACGTCTCAGCGTATCACACACTGTTTGGGCCAAGACCTGCTGAAACAAATGGAAAAGCTCCCTCTGACTTGCATGGATTTGCATCAGGCGCATGTCTCCATAGGTTTCCCAATCTCCCAGACACGGCTCATCTTTTGTGACTCCAGCGAGCCTTTATTCCCTCTGCAGATCAGGTATTCCGCTCCCGATAATACAAGATCAACAGATGAAACTCCACTGAAAGAGCCGTGTAGCGTCGATGTTTGCTTTCAGACACAAAGGCACCTTTCTTGTAAAGAAACAGCACTTAGAGTTGCATCCAACTTCATCTCAGGTCAGCAATAACATCCCCGTAAAATTGGCACCTCGCCCTCGGAGAGAGCACGATGCCTCGTGAAGGTGAGGGAGCTGGGGAATGGGTGAAGGCAATCAAACTGCAGTGACTTATTAAAAGAGAAGAGCTTTTACTGTTATTTTTCCACATCTCAGGAACTCAGCTCATATTTATCAGCCAAGCTGTTAAAACACAGATGCTGTGACCCTCCCTGGGCTCACCCAGGGCATGGAAGGAGCATGAGAGGCACACAGATATACACAAACACCCAACACAGGCATAAGAGCTTCACCATAGCACCAGGCCCAGCAGTGGCACAGAATGGGAAGATGAAAAAAACAGTTGAATAAAGGAAATTTAGGTTGAATAGGAAAGGAATAACAATAATATGAAATAGTCTGGAAAAACAAAAGAGAGCGCATTGTCTGGATGCAACGAGTGGAACAGTGTACAATGGTTTGTGCACTGACATGGGAATGGATGGGATTAAATAATAAAGTTTTCAGCCTTGGTTGCAGAACTTATACCGTCTACAGAAGTGATTCTTATTTCTCTTCCAGAGCTACTGTACTTGGGCTGGAGAGCTTTTTTTTATCTTTGCTAGCTTATGTCTTGATGGCTCAGTCGGACCAAGCAAGTCCTGCACCACATGCAATATCTAAAAGTCAGGATGTGAACCAATTCCTGGGCATTCAGCTGGTGGGGAGCATGGTGCAAAATCATCTCTCAATATACCTTTGGCTTCGATGAAGTTGGGTCAAGTTAAGAGCATTTCAGACTGCAAAATAACATCCAACTTTATACTTTATGGATTTTGTCACTCCTAATTGAAAACATAATGCATAATAGGTATGCTATGGTTCCAAAACATTACACGTCAGGACTAGTAGTAATAGGTTTGTAACAAAGAATGAGCAGAAATAAAAGAATTAAATTGAATTTGAAATTCACATATATGAAAATATGCCACATAGGATGTGCTCTACTCAGATGCAATTTCTTTGCTGTTTCTCCCTACTCTACCTACTGTTTTTTCTTATTTTGTATGTATGTAAACAATATATCCCTAATTTTACTTATCCATAACTGGTAGAATTCATAAACTATCAGGTATTACCCCGTTTTCCCAAAAGTAAGGTCAGAACAACCTGGAACAATCAAATTTCCATAAAGATCCCCACTGAGGTGCCCTTCCTCAGTGGCTTCCAGGACCTGCAGGTCTGGGCTATGACATTTCAATCAGAGGAGCTAAGCTGATGCAGATTTACTGGCAATCTCTTCCAATTCTTTTTTTTTTTCCCCCCCCTAATATCTTGAGTGAAATTAGACTGAAACCAAGGAAAGATTTAAAACAAAAATTAAGAAAAAACTACAAATTGTCTACAGGCTTCATTGAACATGCAAGTCACTAAGTAATGGTTGTTGGTATAATGTTAAAAGACCGAACACAACCAGAGACTTACAGCTACTGCACATTTTCTAAGAAAAAGTATCTGTAGTGTTTGCTTTCAAACCCTTTAATCTTTTACCTCTGTAGAAAAGATGTTTTCTCTCCATGTACATACCCACTACGATAATAAATCTTTCCATCTTGGAAAAAAAAAGCCTTACAATTAATCCTTAATCCTTTTAATAGTCCTCCTAAACAAATGAAATCTCTGGGGATTAAAGTAGTATTTGTTACTGGCTTTGCAAGGTCGCAAACACAAGTTAGGTTAATGGCAATTAATCACTGAAGAACATGCGTTTCCAGTGCATTTATACATCTGTGTGCACATTTCCAGGGTGTGCCTAACTGAATATTTCCGACGCAGATGCCCCCTCCCAATGAAAAATCAGGAAAATGTTTGAAAATCCATGAACGTGCTGAACAGCATTCATTAGTGCAACAGCGCTTGTTATCCGCTTTCTTTGAGCAGCACATTGAGTTCATTTTTGGTAATAATAATCCCATCACTCCTCTGCTGAGAACAGGTGCCCCAGATATGTTTCTTTCTATTTTTCTCCTAATTCTGCCAAAATGAAGCTCCACAGTATCTGCCTCTGACTCGGAGTGACAGACTGACAGGTGTTGTCAGCGAGGTGCCTAACGACTGCGAGATTTGTTTGTCTTTTAATGGAATTCAATAAGGCATAAAAGCAAGACAAAGCAGCAGCATGTGCAGCTCGAGGAAGCCTTTGGCAAGTCAGCCTTGCAAATGTAAAACCCCCGAATATTTTCATGAGGCAATAAAGACCATTGTCTATACAGTTCCCTTTTAATACGCTGTCACAGACCTGATTACTTATCACCTCTCGGGGAGTGGGTGCTACTAAACCCACGCGTCGCCGTCTTGTGCTCAGCGGTTTTAAGCATAAAGCCTCATGGACGTTAAAATGAGGTAAAAGAAAAAAAAAAAGAACTTCAGCCACTTCAGCACAGAGCTGTGGCTCAGCATCGAGTCCATTCAAGCGTTTGTTTTGCATAAAGAAAACGCTGATTAAAAAGGTAATAACTCCTCCTCCTAGCCTTGCACAAGCTTATTGACAGTAATAAACTCTAGTTCATAACCATATGGCTTTCATGGTAAATAAAGGAAAAAAGCAGCAGATAACATTGTCTACTTGAAAACAAAAGAAAACTGAATTATAAGTGTTCCTGCATAGCCGTAATATTCTCAGGACTAATGAACCTTCAGCCATTTCATGTCACCTGCAAGAACACCCCAAAAGGGACAAAGTCCAGCAGTGGTTCCCATGCCTGGAGATCGGCCACGCAGACAGAGGCTAAGGGTATAACAGCATAAGCATTTACCAGCGCATAAATGCAGCAGTTTGTTGTAGGAAATGAAGATTTTTTCTCTCCTCCACACAACAAAATGGCATGGTTCTTCCCCCAAAACATTTCCATCTACAGGGCATATCAGTTCCCCTCCATGCATCTGCAAAATCACATGGCTCTGCTCAGGGTTTTGCTCACAGGACGTTGCTCACAACGTCACTGTAGTCGTGACTCATGATGGGTTCCTGCACCATTTTAATCCTACCTGCCAGCAGGGCCAGAAATTCAGGTGACTGCCCCATGCCCTTGGTGAGTTGCATGGGTTGGGCAGATGGGGACAAATCCAGATGCCATCGCCCTTCCACCGCGCTGGCCTTCAGTTCCAGTTAGGGTTGCATGCAACTTATTGACACATAAAAAAAGAAAATCCTGTTTTACCTCATTGAACAGACAGATTTATCATTCTATTTGTTCTTTCTGTTCATAAATGTTAGGTTTTCACAGGAATTAATAGTCTAATAAGGGAAAATCCTAAAACATTGTTGAAGCTCAGGAGCCATGCAGCAGGCACAATTCTTTGATGTTAAGATGTCAAACAGGATTATAAAGACACTTTCCCATTATCTATTGCTTTTTAAGTCTTTTTTTTTTTTTTTTTTTTTTTTTTTTAAGTAAAATCCACGTTTAAACTCCAAATTACCAGCTGCTCTTCCCGCCGAAGCGTTAAGGGTGGACAGGAATCAGCAGCTGTATTCAGTCTTGTGAAGGGAACATGTTTCACGGGAAATCAGTGTATTCTCAGAAGGAAAGAATGGATGAAAAGAAGAAACCCGCACAATAGATGGTAAAGAAAATCCTTGTTATTCCTAATACATAGCAGACCTTGTTCAATAGCTCGCCTGTGTGAAAAGTTAAATGCGACCTTTGTGTTTCTGCCAAGGTCGGTGAATGCTGGTCATGCAAGTTAAAGTTGCCTGGGGCCTGTTTTACCTTACACAGCAAAAAATTCATTTAAGAAATCTTAAAACTTTAGAAAAAAGAAGAGGTGCAAGTTGAAATGTTTGGGCCAGCTCTACATCACTTTATTTTCCCTACTCTGAGAGCCGCCACTTGGGAATCCTTGCTTTTCAGGGTTGAAAATGCAGGTTTGTACAGATTTTGGAAGGTGCTTCCCAAGGACGTGATCCTGCCCGGGACTCTGCTCCAAGGCAGCCCTGTCCTCAACCACCTGCCTGTGCGTCAGGCCAGCCTTTATCCCACTGGAAAAAAGGGAACAATTCCTGTGTTTAAGTCTGTTTTCAGCACAGAGAGAAGTAGTACATGAATGACTGACCAGTTAGGAATCTGCCAAGTTTTCCGTACTTTTTACCATCTGCGTAAAAGTGATTTATCAAAGTGCAAACAGAAAAACGGGTACTTTAATTAGACAACTTTCACCATCGTAAAATTTGGATGGGACAACTAGCATGGGAAAATAAGAACCTCTAAGCACTAATCCTCATCCCTAAGTTTACCTTGACCCAAACCCCTTTTCTAAGGTTCAGAAAAGTCACACAAAGTGGTTATTTTAATTTTTCATGCACCTTTGCACTTTCAGGTTCTGGCTGAGATCAGAAGATGATGAGCTGAAATACCATGACAGGACGTTACTGCAGATTGAAATAGAAGTGCCATCACTTTTTTCTGAGAGAGGTGGCTATCATAAGGTTGCAAGACTAATTCATAGTTACAAGAGATTTAGATAAGCTTGCAACAAGCAAGAAAGCTTTTGGGTGCCTGCTACTATCTAAAGTGAATCTGAATTCAAAATTTGCAAAGGCACACTCGCAGTTTCTTTACTAAAAAATTGTACAGCATTTTTATTTTCGACTCACCATCAAAATCCATGGATGCGCATCTTAATTGGAACTGGACTTCAGAAGTCAATACATGGAGGAAAAGAAAATACAGGCAGACGCTCCTATCACTATATGATATCAACCCGTTGGATAATGATGCTTTCGTGCGTGGGTTTATCATCACTTCCAGAACATTGCCGAGGTTCTTCCTTCTCTTGACCTTGGCTATGATGAATTCCTCTTATCTGTGCCTTCTTTGCCTATTGCAATCCCATTCTTTATGGGCTTCCTATTTTTAGGGAGAGGGGGTTATAACTCAGCCATAAAATTTTCCTCCAGCTCAGCCACAGAACAGATTCTCAGCTTGAAAACAATTTTAAAGAAATATTAAAGAAATTTGTGGATGTTTTAAGTTAAAATTTACTAGCTTCAGAAATATTTTTTTTACTTCTGTAACTCAAAGAAGGTATTGATTTTTTTAATGAAATCATGCAGATCAGCTAAGTTCTTTTTAATAATAAATCAAAGTCGAAAATGTTAGATCAAAGGTAACCCCTGGAAATCCATTTCTAGGTTTTCATTTCTCCAGACAACACTTCATATTTCCCTATTACTTTCCCTTAGTATTCAGATAATCAATATCAAGGAACAGTTGGGAAGAAAGCTTAGCAGCATTTATGACAAAGACCAGATAATATTTTTCCCCTTGAGCATTTCCATATGGCTCAGAAGGACATGGTATTTAGACACAGTTGGACAAACCCTGATCTGTTACCCTGTGGAAACATTCACTGATGTGCTTGAACTCCATCCCACCTGCTCCTGGACGCTGCCACCTCCATCAAGTCGCTCCCCAGTGATGTGCTATTTCAAGTGCAAAGAGAGGAACGTATTTTGCTCTTCTGGGACTTAGTTCTCTTCATCTGAAAACTAGGGGAGCTGGGTTTTGTTTTCAGCAGAGTTCCTTTTTTTTTTTGCAATATATTTAGAGGCAATCTGCAAATGCTGACACGTTCACAGGCTGATCCCACAGTGCTGCCTGCCGTCTGCAATTGCTATTCCCAGCTCAGAGCGGCCTTCGTTTGCACTCCTGTTAGACTCAGTGGGTCAGATGTAACCATAACATGCTGGCTCTCTGTTGCTCTCCTAATTTACAATACTTCCAGCTTTATTGCTAGTTTCATGCAATATGGTGTTTTGCTCAAACATCTTCTGGAGGAGTCACGTCATAGCGGAAGAGTCTCAGTTTGTATTTAAACAAAGTCTAACCCTCAGGGTGATGGGAAAAAAACGCTGAAAATCCAAACACTAAAGGCTAAAAACTTGAAGCTATTTTAATGCCCAATAATTAAAAACTAATTCTCATGATTTTTAAATAACTCTGATGAGACAAGAAGCATTTTGCATGTGTTTGAACATTTAGAATCGTAGAACAGCTCAGGTTGGAAGGGACCTTGGAAGATCATCGGGTACAACCTTTCATGGGAAATAAAGCCAAGGTAAGATTTTCTAGCACCACGTCCAATCACATCTTGAAAACCTCCAGTGATGGAGACTCTCCGCCATTTAGGATTAGCAAAGCAAAATGATTGCTAAAGCAGAGTGGTACGCTTTTGATTAGGTCTTTGAAGATGGTATCACATTAAAGCAATGTAATAGCGTAAGGACTTGTCAAAAGTTCATCTCATACCAAAGTGAATTCTGTTCAAAACCCAAAAAGAAAAAATGGGATTGAAATAAGAACTTAGTGGATACATGAACCATCATTTTCTGCTTAGGCATATAACATGGAGAGGAAAGTAGGATGGGATGTAAGTAGAAAACAGGAGACTAAATTAAGTAAAACTTATGCTGACTACACATCACATTCATTTCTAAATATGGCACTTAGATCAGTTAGCCTATTCCACAGCGTGATCTGTACCATTGGCGCTGTGCAAGTACTCAATTACTAACGGTAGTTGCTCTAAGTATCTGTGTGCGTATCAAGTAGGCCAAATGCATTAACTTCCTTATAGATGGAAGTCTCCTTCTTATTACTGGTGGAGTTTTGGTATGTATGAAAGGATAACTTTTTTTTCCCTGCAGTAGGAATAAGGTACAAGCTTCACTCCTACTATAGAAAGAACTAATTTTGCGTTGAAGTACACAAGCTTGCTAATTAGTTTTTACCTGTTGAAGATTATATTCTATTTCTTGATTGGACACTTTACAAAGTAGCAAATTTGCTAATGGCGAAGAGTAGAAAACTCTTTCTGTACTCATTTCCATTATTTGGATGAGACTGAGTTTAGATTTCAGTTTCAAAAAAAATCATGATGATTTCAAAATGGATAATTTGAAATCTCTCCCCTTTTTCACTGGAAGCACTGTACATCCTGCATTTCAGGATCATTAGGGGCTCAAGAAATGATGGGTCAGAATCTAAGACTTGGACTGTATTCAGTCACAGATCCATGAACAAGCATTTTTATTTTTTTGTCAAGAACTCAGTCATCATTTCCTTTGAACAGATCTCAACAGGCTTTTCTCCATTTCATCCCATTCTCCAGTGTAGCTTCTATGTTATGTCAGGTATGTCAGTCAGTCTGTGCTAAAGTTTAGAAAGCAAGTTTATGTGGCTGAAGCAAAAGAACACAAAAACATTCACATGCTTAGCTGAATACAAGAAAAATATAGCCTAAGGAACTTTATTAAAGAACTGCACTCCAAAATCATTATTTTTATATTTAACTAGGGCTTCATAATGTCATTAAAAATTTAGGTCAAGCACATGATGTCCAAAGGTTCTCAAGTAATACAAGGATAAAATTATCTGCCAGTAATTTATGTCCACCAGTGGGTAGCAGCAGGTAGCAGTTAATTGAAAAGCAGCTTATCTCTAATTATTCTTCTATATCCTCCTTACCAGCCATATTAGAGCAAATACACAAAAAGCATACTTAAATACTGTTGAGTCTGATGGAAAAAGAATATTTGGAAATGGGCGATACTCTTATTTTAATCCACGTTTTGCACAAGAAGCTCTGCAAAATCTTTTTTTTATGCTATATACATGATGTTTTCAGAGTTATACACAGGACTACACACATTTCAAGGTGTTGCTCCCACAAATATAGAATTTAATTCGACTCTACCTTTTTTTGTTTCTACCGTTCTACTTTCTGAGTCAGATTCTTTCTGGTTTTTCTGAAAGGAAAAAAAAAAAAAAAGTGGGTTTATGGCTTGAGGTATTGCAGCTAGTTATGAGTAACTCAGAGATGCTCCACAACCTCTAAAACTACAAAACTATTCTTGGCCTTTCTGTGAATTTCTTTAGAGACTGAGGACATTTTGATCCATCAGCAGCAGATGGCCCTTAGCTACAGAAGTGATACCGACACAGAGTTTCACATTTCATTATTGCGAAGTTCAAGTCTAAGAAATTGCTTTTTTCCTTGTTAGGAAGAGCTATAGCTTCTCCTTAACCACACTAGCCCCAAGACCAGCACTATATCACTTCATTACAGCTGCTCCTTTGTTCACGAGGTTCAGTTTCCAGAATATACTGCCCACAACGACAACAGCATTTTAACGTTGCCTTGGTGCCTCCGCATTGGGGAGAGGTGGTGGCAGCCACCTGCAACCAGGGAGCAGCTCTTGGGCAGCCTCTTGTTTGCCCAATGAACATGAGAAGATGATGTGGGACCTTCTCAATTAAGAAAATACCTTATGAGGGCACATAGAGCCCTTCATCTAGCAAATGCTTAGAAACAAAACAGGAAAATTTTCAGTCTGTTGAAGTAAGCTGCACAATTTTTTTTCTGGAAAAAGGAAAAGAATCAGCAAAATCACCGGTAAAGCAAAAGGTCAGCTAAGAAAATCCCCACCATGGCAACTGTGCTTTTCCCTGCACCAGTTGCGTTAACATTACGTCTCATCCTACAAGCTGGAGGGAGGAAACTGTCTTAATTATCCCAAGCACTTTTCTACTTTTCAGCATCTCTTGAGCAAGTCTTCCAGCCAGGGCTACCCCAGGAATCCCCTTTGAGATCCTCCCATGCTCTGTTGTGGTCGTGGCTCAGCCCTGCTGCCCTCCTTGGTGTCAGCAACGAATCCCCCCGCCTGACTCAATGCAATATGCACTGCCTAAAGCTGGAGCAAAAATATTACTCTGCTAAGGCAGAGAGATTTCCCCTCTGGTGCTGAGGGAGAGTTCCCAGGAGACCAGAATCCCCATTAAATGTGGCTTTTCTTTAGTGGATCTGTTTGAATGCAACCTTTTCAGGCTAAGGACTGCTACCGGAGCTAAGCAAAACTGTTTATTCTCAGACTGCAAAATGAGAGCAAAATTTTGCAACAGCAAACTTAGACACTTGCTGAGCAAACACTAGGAGAGGGTCTGAAAACCCTTGCAGGTTTCTGACTAATATTTGCATCCTGAACTCCATTTGACTGGTAGTCAAATGATCTTGCGCTTTTCGTGTACCTGTTGATTACGTCTTGAGGAATAAATAAACAGATTTTTCTCACCCATACCTATATATAAGTGCTTATCTCAGATCAGTATCTTTCTCGATTCATGTCATGGATTCAAAACTGACCCATGTGAAAGCATAAAATAGCCCCAGCAGTTTAAAGCACCATAATTCTGAGCTAACAAGGGATTAACTGAGGGTCAGAATAGCAATCCTCTGCTGAAATACTGCCTTCCTCTACTTATTAAGTACTAATAGTTATATCCATATTGTTAATATATACCCCAAAAGGAAACATCAATATGAGACAAAGGACTGTGCAGATGTACCAGACACAAAACATCCTCAGCCTGAGACAGACTTCAGCAGAACATGATTTTCCCCGTGGTCCCTATCCCAAAGAGACTTCAGTCTCCCTATCCCTGAGACTTCAAGTCTGAGCATTAAAAGCAATCATAAATTTTAAAAATATTCAGCTAGTACTGGGGAAAAAGATACAATAGGATGCGACTTCACCTTCCTGGTGCTCTGGACAGAGCCGGGGGAAAGGCAGGGCTGCGGGTCACAGGTTCCTCCTTTCATGGCCTTGTGATCCCGGTCCAAAGCAGGGCGCCGTATGCAGCCACATCTCGTGAACTGCCTACACCCATCGCGAACTCCTGTTTAGCTCCAGGAGAGCAGAGGCAGCCCAGAACACCAGCCTGGAAGCCGACTTTCAGCAGCACCTCTACAAACGTCGACGTTCAACGGCGACAGGCGATGCAGCCCAGGGACATCACACCCCTTACACCTGAGGGCTCGCCCGGAAATAATTTTGTTGTAGTTGACGAATACTGGGAGTGCAAGGGAGGTTGGCCCTATGAACAGAGCAAAGGAGAAATTAAAATCCCCTTTAATACAGGGATAATTTCTTCAGCTCTGCTCTAACAAAAGTTTGTGGCAGTGACAGAGAGAAAACTTTGAGACTGGAAAACAAGATCATATAATGATGCTGAGTTAGCAAGAGCATAAAGCAAAACAAGATAACTGATTTTCCAATTGCATTTAATTTGGAGAGTTTAAGACTTAAATAAAGAGAAAATTGTGGAAACTTATTGGAGCCAGAAACCATTAGTAGACTCTAACACTATATTAGTTTAAAGGGATTCTGTCAAGTGCAATTTTAGCGTTTTAAATTTTTTTCCATGTAATTAATGTCCCTGCAACATTAGTTACACTGTCTTTGAAGCTGGAAAATAGCGTTTACTTTCTTATCTTCACTGACATTGAACTTTCCCTCGTGTCTTCTACGGAGATATTACACAGCGGTCCCATTTGAGTTATAGTTTGGTTTATTTGTTTATTGGGCACCAGTGTGACCAATGGTATTCCTTATTCCTACTTTCCCAAAGATGTGCATGCTGCTTTGTAAGCAGACATAGCCTGTCCTGGGTTTTAGGATACTGATAGGCAGTAAAGAAAATAATCTGATGCGCATTACGGATGTAAGACCACAGTTTGGAAATGGGTCGTATGAAATCTCTGTTAACACCACTGGAAAAAGTACTAACACTAACCAAAATTGTCAATAACAAATGGAAAGCATTTTGAGCATGACTGTATAGGGTTGCTTCTCGTGGAGGGAAGGAGTGACCGAAGCCCGGAGGGGCACTGCCCGCTGCCCCTCTTGTGAGCACAGCCCAGACCTGGCTCAGCTGGGGCACAGCTCATGGGCACTGGACCATGCTCCCAGATGAAACTGGCTTTGAAAAGGAGTTTGGGAGAACGCTGCAAAGGCCCAAAAGAACAGGACCCCCAGGGACAGCCAGATGCATCAAGCCTGTTGGCTCACTGTTCGCACAGCAGCTCTGCAAGGCTTTAGAATCCCTTTCCTCCAGCAGCACCGCAGAGGACAGCCCAACCCTCTGGTCTTCCTTTCCGGGCATTAAACTCACAAATTTTCAGCCAGCAGTAGGGGGAGGGATGCAGCTCAAAAGATGACAGATGCCACTCGATAAGCACAGTGAAATCTTCCTTTCCTGTGCCAGCAGTGTACATTTTTAGGTGTTATATGGTTAACGTTTACCTCCCTTCGGTCTCTTGGACAGGTCATAAAGATCTCCACACATAGATTTGTGTCAGCATAGGTGTATATGCCTACATGTGTATATGCCTATTTATAAACCAATCTCTTCATATTATGGAGCTCTTAGAAAGAAGCGTTATTGTCATAACGCTCCCATGGCACAAGACCCACCGTTGCCCTGGGTTTGGGTGCCGGGGGCAGACACACACCTGTCCCCATCAGCTCTGGCTGCAGGAACCAAGCTCTGTAACTCGTAGCCTATAGGGCTGAAATGATGCAATAATTAACATCAGGTTTGTTTTATCTTATTGACTGATCCTAAATTTCCTTTTATTAAGCTAACTTCACCATCACTTCACTCCCTGGTGGGATACAGAGAATTAAGGAGCATCTTAAGGTGCCTGATTTCGACAAGTTTCCATATGAAGTTGCCTCATCTGGGGAAATTCTGACTTATTTACTATGTGTCACACTGACAGGAAAGTTGCTAACTCTCCAACCGATGCCAAGCAGCAACCTGTGGGAGATACTGGCTAGTTTGCCAGAGTCAGGGACCGAGTCTTGTAGTTAAACATGGATAGAAATAAGTTTTGCAGTAATTAGCATTCCAAATGGCACATGGGATTTCTGCCTTTAACATTGCGTTATCACTTCTCTGGTTTTAACATTGCTTTTGGGAAAAATAAAGACCTCGTTATAAAAGACCGCAATGTGGCAGACTGAGTTTAATTTCCTTATTTTTGCCATGGACTTGGAGGTCCCTTCAGTGTATGATTTAGCTGCCTTCATGAGATGAGTATTTATAAAATTGTGTTAACAGAAGTTTTCCTTTCCTTGCCATCTTCCCATTAGGGATATTTCATTTCTTGTTATAAAATTACCACACTGGGAGGCTCTGAAGTCAGTGAAAATTTCTGCTACCATGACACACAAGATTAATCTATGTTTATGTCATCAGATTTAATTATTCAGACAGCAAAACAATCTGAAAAATCCATGGCCACTGGTCAATGCAGAAGAAAAGCCGTTGGTGCTACGTGTGCTTGTGCTTGGCGCGCTTCAGAAATAGCTGGGCCCTACTAAAACAGATTATTCAAAAATCAAGAATGATTCAGGAAAATTGTAAGCCGATTTATACTTATGATGCTTTTACAATATTTAAAGAATCAAAAAATGTTATGCCGTATGTTACCACAGTTTATCTGCAATCAATTTTATATCACTTATTTTATAACATCAATTCATACAGACATCTCTTTCAAGCAAAGTTGCTTTGAATAATTTTAAACATCTTTATTCTTCCAGTAATCATTTATTATACGTACTACATTTTCAGAAAGCACTCTCAATTACAGCTTATTTTATGCTCTATGTGCAATACTTTAAATGTTTGTGCCAAAAAGATCTGAGGAGTATCTACAAGCATCATATTACTGTAAGAGTCCCAACTGCAGCCAGTTTATCGTCTGCCTGACCCGCAATTCTTCCTGTGCAGAAACCACTAAAGTCAATTGGGCTCCATATGGGCTCTCTGCACTGACCTGAATCTATTCCCACTGATGATAATGGTAAAACTCCCAGGGCAAATCCTAAGTACTTTTGAAAGTCAGTTTGTAAACACTGGCATTTTAAGGAACATTTTCCACAGGGTCATATATGGCCTTAGCATTTGCTTTAAGCTAAAACTTGGCATACAAGATTTCTTCACCAGAGAATATTCTCCTAGCAAAACTCGAACTTACTTCTTCCTCTGTTCTTCAAAATTGATGTTGTCAGTTTTGTGCTTTAAGTAAGAAGCAGAGTTTAGTTTAAGCAACTTCAAAAAGACTGGATGAGCATCTTTAATCACACACAAAGACTACAAGTCTTCATAGAAATGACAGGCTCACATTTTCAGCCACACAGAGGAAATTCTCAATGGTTTCTATTTCATATGATTTTATTCCTACCCGAGCCTGTGGGCTCAGAGACCTGTACCTAAATTTATATTCCACCAAAGATCAACACTTACCTTCAAAACTTGAGACCACAAATATACCTGCCAGAACAAATGCCAAGCTTGGAGACAATTTTGGCCTGTAGATAGTGAACATGCAAGCAGGAAAACGATGTCAGCCTGTCTTTTCAAAGATTTCCTTTGTTCTACCTTGGAATTCAGACATTTTAAGAAATTTAAAGATAGCTGAATCTATCCAGTTATTGTCATTGCAACATATCATAAACATACCTTTTTTTCGTCCCATCTATAGCTTGCATGTCCTTAGGGAGCTTCCATATCTTCCTAGGGATGGTGACACTCAGACTGGCTTACACTGTTTAACTACCACACCTTTATTACCTGAAAGCCACTAGGTAAGGTATCAGCATTCAGTATTTGCACGTGACTTTTATGTTTGCCATATTTTGAGGAGAATTTATCCAATGGCTTCCTAGTAGAAGATCTGATGTGAAAACAGGAATTAACTGCTTACTTCCCACTAAAGGTAATAGCAATGGGATGTCCATCTCCCATTTACATCTCTGAAAATCTCCCAGTTTTCCTCTTTTTGAGTGGGGACCTTTGCAAGACACCACTTGCAGGTGTCACTGCCACAGTACTCATATTTTGAACACTGTTAATATCGTACTGCTTGAACACGCTGATGTTAGCATTACCCCAGGCCCCCGCTACCCGTTCTTGCTCCAGGAAAACCTGCCAACGCATCAGGATCACTTGACTTGCCAGACTCACAGGCTCATTGAAAAGTCTGACTGATGAAATCATTTCATCTATTGGTTTTGCAAACCCCAGGGGCACTCAACCCAACTTCAGAGAGGAAACCACCCTTCCTTTTTTTAATCTAGCCCCAAACAACAACAACAAAAAAAAGTGACATGTTTATGTCTGCAATTGTAACCCATTACCACAAGCTCCCACGTGCAGCCCGCTGGCAGGACACATTCCCATGCAAGGGGGTCTCATCCTCACTGGAGGCTGTAGGAAAGCAGGGTAAGAGCTAATGAAAGGTTGGAGGAAAGCAACAGTGAGAAACACGCCTCAAGTATAACTAGAACCCTTTGCAGGAGAGCTTTTATAGAAAATTTTTTTTGTGAGACAGGGGAAAGAGGAGGGAGGCTGAAAGTAGTTGGTGAACTCCTGCCTGCAGCTGCACGTGCAAAGGGAAGGAAGGACAGGGCAAAACGTTTTCACCTGCAGCCTTCCATCCCTAATACTAATAAAGTTAGAAAGTTTGTATAATCAGTGAAGACTACCACAAAATGGAATAGCCATGTTACAGTATCCAAATACATGGTTTTAGCATAAATCCCACATTTTCACGGAAAAGTGAAATGACTTCAGCATCTTTGCAGGAGAATAAATTTTCAGGAAGATTCAAGTCAGAAGGGTAGCAATGCAACAGGGATGGAGAGACATAAAAGGGGAAAAAAACATGAAAGAGTTCATATGTTCAGTAACGCCCGCCACTGCTGCACCCCAGCCTCGCTGCCTCTGCCGGCAGCAGCTCTGCCTTGCACGGAGGGGAACAAGGTGGCTGGGAGACAGAGAAAACATTTCTGAATCACAAAGCTGAACTAAAGCATTTTTCAAATATCATTTCACAGAAAAAATGTAGTTTGGGAGAGGATGAAGGTCTTGAAAGACTCGGTTAGAATTGGAAATGGGATATGCTGAACTAAAGAAATGGAAAAATGCTGAAATATTTCATTTTGATTTTTTTTTTCCTGAATGTTTCAATTTTTCATTCCCAAATGATGTTGTATATCACTTCCCAGCAGCTCATATTCCCAAGCAGCAACAAAGCAAGCATGCTTTCTGCCTATGGCAGCAAACAGGGAGCTCACAGGAGCTGTTTGAGCACTGTAGGACGTGTTGAGGTGGGTTCGTGAGCCATGCTGGACACCCAGAGCGGCTCCATGCTGCTCAGTCACGTAGAAGGATTAAATAGGAAGGAATTTTAGATTGCCCAGGGGAACGGAGAGGCATTTTCTGCAGCACTTTCACACAATTGCAATAGTCGCATGCCAAAGTTTCAGTTTAGTTGCAACTCAGCCCCATGCAGCAGCTTGCTCACTGCTCCCACAATGGAATGGGGGAGAGAATCAAAAAGGTAAAAGTGAGCAAACTCGTGGGCTGAGATAAAGACAGTTGAATAGCGAAAGCAAAAGCCGCGCACGCAAGCAAAGCAAACCAAGGAATTCCTTCCCTGCTTCCCGTGGGCAGGCAGGTGCTCAGCCATCCCCAGGAAAGCCGGGCTCCATCACGCCTGACGCTGACTTGGGCAGACAAACGCCGTCGCTCCCAACATCCCCCCCTTCCTTCTCCCCCCAGCTCTGTGTGCTGAGCATGAGGCCATGGGGTGTGGGACATCCCTTGGGGCAGCTGGGCTCAGCTGTCCCGGCCGGGTCCCCTCCCAGCTCCTCGTGCCCCCCAGCCTGCTCGCTGTGGGGTGGGGTGGGGAGCAGAAAAGGCCTTGGCTCTGGGTCAGCACTGCTCAGCAGGAACCAAAACATCCCTGGGTGATCAGCGCTGTTTGCAGCACAAATCCAAACCGTAGCCCTGTAGTAGCTACTGCAAAGAAAATTAACTCCATCCCAGCCAAAATCAACACATCAAAACATTCATATTCTTCTCAACGCAGCCACCAAGGGCTGTACTCGTTAGCCAGTCCCTTCCCCTCCCCTAGAAGACTCGAAGAGATGGGCACTGGCCATAGCTAACAGCAAATTCTCCAACAAGCTTCTTGGAATCGGAGAAGTTGCTCAGACCAGGAAAGCTGCAGGGTGGCCATCCACAGGCTCTCTGGAAATCCTTCACTAGCACAAGGACTAGGAAAGAACCTAAATAGTAAATCTGGGGGTTTGTGCAGTGCCCAAAACAGATATACGATGGCTTTCATTGTTTGCCTTTAATAGCAACAAAAATTTTATTTAGCAACAACTTACTCTGCATTCCGCAAACTTTAAGCCCTTGTATGAAGTTAAGATTGAGCATCTCAATATGTCAAGCAATGGGCAATCTGATCTCTGGCAGTGCTAAAGTTCAAGATACTGCTTTCACTACTTGCTATCCCCATATGAGAGGTGATGACTGCAGTGACCTTTAATTTCTAGCCCTAAAACAGTCTTTGCCTATCAGCTTGCCTGAAGCTGCTGCAGCAAAGGAAGAGATCAGCTCCTCCATCAGCAGACACAAAAATCAGAGCAGGGAACACCCTCGACTGCGCTAAGACATGCAGCAACAATATTCTTTCAACAAAACCAGAGGACAAGCACTACAGGGCCTGGGTGAAAACCAACAGTCAGTGAAAGGCACTAAAAAGGCCAGAAAGTTAAAAGGTTAAAGTTCAGCCTACCCCAAAAAGTCCATTTTTCTGAATCTACTACTCAGATCAATAAAAAAACCCCATGCATGTACCTCAGCTTTATGAGATGCTCAAGCCTTGGCAAGTACAATTCTGTAGTTAACTAAACTTTAATGAAATACGAACTCCAGGACATGTGAGGTGCTATACTTTCTTTTGGGGTAATACATTAATGGTAATGGCAGGTCTGCATGTGCGCTCAGCATGACTATCCTATTGGCTTAAAAATTAAAAAATATTGTCATTCAACTGGTATTTAAAATCCACTATTTTCTCCCCAGCTTATGAAAATAATTTTCATTAAGGGGAGTTATACCGCTAGAAGCATTTGGCTTCCAGAAAGAACTATAATTTAAAGCTGATTCTGCAAGCAATCTCATTGCAAGAGCACATCTGGAGCATTTTTAAATGTGCTGAGTGCTGACATAATTAAATAGCCTCTGAAACCGTTGATTCAGTCTCTACAGCTGGGATGCTGCGAGACGGGCATGTAGCTTGTTCTATCACTCATAAAACAGGATTGTTTGATCTCATCTCAGCTAAGCAGACAAGGAAGAGAGGGAAGAAATGAAAGAACTCTGCTTTTCCCTTGATTTTTAAAACTGAAGGGACAACCTACATCTTTGATGCACCATGTTCTTTGTTTTGTCAGATGGCTGCTGCTGAAAAATAGGGAATCTTTTTCTGAGAAGAGAGAGGAAAAATGAAAAGAAAAAGGGAAAAAAGACAAGAAAAATGAAATGCAAAGCATGTAAAATAAAATTTGAACGACCAGGGAAAATAATAAGAAGACGCCTGCACGGATCATGTCCTGCTGCCATTATGGCTAAGCCACCACCATCAACATAAAACCATCTTCTCTGCAACGCCCCTAAATAAAGTTTAAAATAATACACACCTGAGAAGAGTGAAGAATGGGGAAAATTCATTTGCTTATTTTCTGCTTTCTCCGCAACAGCTCTCTGCATTTATTATACAGTAATACGCAGGTATAATTCCATAACTTCAAAATTATTTCTAACGCAACAATTTCTATATTATACTGTGGATTACAGAAAGATCTGGAGGGCAACTGAGAGCGGGCTCCACTTCTCAAACAGAATAAGGAGTGATCCCTACCATGTAGAGCTTATTTATACAGTTTGTTATAAACTGTCCTATAAAGAGGCCCACTCTCATCAACTTACCTCATTAATCCTGGCTTGTTAATTAATCCCCTTGTTCCTCAAGAGCATAGTTACCCAACCAATTGGCTTTGCGAGATAGTTTTCCTTCTAGCACCAGCCCTCGCTCCTGGTTTGGGTCGCTCCCCGGCTTCGGGGGCTGCACAAGGGAGCAGGCAGCATCCAGCATCCCAGGACCGGCAGTCCCTCACCGCAGCCGGGATTCCCTGGCCTCGTTTCCCCCTTTTAAGAAAGCAAGCTGTATTTATTAGTGAGGAAAAGCATCTAGACACCTCAACTCTGCAAATACGCACGTGCTTACCTCTGTAAGGAATCAACACAGCATCAAGACTCACGCACTCGTATTTAAATATATATAGTTGTCTTCGTGGAATCAGGGTCTAAACTGAATAACAAATTCCATGCACAAACTTGAGGTCTTCATCTGAAATCCAAACCCACAGGAGAATCCCATGAGTCAGGCTTTTCATCATGTATTCAAAGCTAAACACAACCTCAGGCTTTAGCAAAATGGTGAATAACGATACTGCTACTGTTTAAAAAACATAACTTTCTACTAGCAAAGGATTAGTATGAAGAAAAGTCATTGGTACGTTTGGGATGCTGTAGTCAAAACTAAGATAAAGCCTGGTAAAAGGTGCTGGAGGAAAGGCTAAAAAGTAAAGCAAAATATGAAATTTTCCACTTGAGTGTTTGGCAAAATTCAGCAAAATATAACTAAGTATCTCTGAGCATCTTGCAGAAAATAAAACACCCCAACAAAAATGCTTCGGAGCTGTGGTTTCAGTGGAAAAAGCTTCAGCAAACTTTGCTAACGCCAGCTCAGCCGCCGGCTGCTGCCCTCCCGGCGTGCCCCAGCTGGCGATGCAGGCAGGAGACACCCACACCCTGGGGCGGCCAAATCCCCCCCGAAAAACCCTCACCCAGGAAAACAAGCAGCCCAGGACAGGTGTTAATTGCAGTCCCTACAGCACATCGCAGGTACCGCGGTGATTACCACGGCATAAAACCGAGAAACTGCCGACGCTGCAGCTGAAACGCGAGCCTCGGAGGGGAGCCGGTGTCGGCGTCAGCAGGAAGCCAAGCAAATAGTGGTGCCCGAGAGGGATGAGGTAGGCTCCAAACTCAAGTGCCAAAGATAAAGCAGGGGTGAAAGTCCCTGGAGGTTGAAAGAACAAGGTGTATATGACCTTTGGCAAATAGAAGGCAGCGAGTCCCACCTCCCCCTAAAGAAGAAGGTCTGCTTCCAAGCATTTAAATTATTTTAACGATCATCCTAACGCGTATTTGCGTGCTGCTAAACTGTTGTATGCCAGGCATTGAAGAAACATTTGCTTAAAACTAACCTGTAGTTTATTTCTTAGAGTTACAGGAATTTACTAAGTCATTGGTCTGTTATTTCTTAAAATAAAAAAGCAGATTGCAATTTATCGGCAAAGTTGCAATAAAATTCAGATAGCGTATCAGACCATAGGGGCCATTAAAAGACTTGCATCTCCAGGGCATATCGAGCCTGATTGTACATTAAAAGAAGTGACTAGGAAAGTTCGAAGAAGGTAAACAATTTTTACAAAACCAGATGTTTTCTCTTTTCTATCAGTCTTTGGTAAACACAGAAGAGCTGAATCACTAGGTGCCAAACACCAGTGCTGAGCAGGCTGCGAGCGCGCAGCAGATTGCAAATACCAAACGATTTGCTTTTTCTGCGCCATTGCCACCTAAGCTGATCATGAAAAAGAATTAATAATTAAGGGTAATTATCTGACTGAACACTTTTTAATATGCTGAACTCGGGCTCGTGTTGTTTATGAATAGCTTATGGCTCTTCCTCTCCAGAGCGTGCTGCTTCCCCATGCAGGGAGGCGAGGGGAAGGGGATGGCAGGCAAGGGGGGGAAGAAAGAATGGCATATGCTAACCTTATCATTTTGACTTGTTTTGACTGGACACTTAATCTTACCTCTCGTGAACGCCACATTCTTCTTCTCCATATGCCACTTTCCCTTGGCTGCTCACCAGCCCTGAATGCCAGAGGTTACAGGAACGGAAAAAACACTTACTTCCTAATTAAAGAGTCATTTGGCAACGTGTGCTGTAATTTTACTGCCTTGGTTCTTTCCTTCCTATATACAGCTAGACTGGCAATGACTTTTGCTAAATAAAATCTCAACAAAGGAATGACAAACCTGTTAAAATAAAACTTTGATTTGTGACCTTTATACTAAAAAGATCCCCTCTCTTTCCAGCTCTGTTATTAAAAAAACATGTGCTGTGAAAGGTTAAGAGATTGGAAATAGACACCTTGAATAGAGCTCCTCAGAGAAATACCTTAGGACCTGCCAGCGAGGATCAAGCAGTATCGACTGGGGTCCAAGTGGAGAGTTTCTCACAAAGCCTCAGCATCCTGCCAAATAGGTTTGTCTAAAGTATTCTGCTGACTTTTCCAGCCTGGGGCTCCACAGCCGTCGCCGCAGAAGCGCGAGGAAGATGAAAAACTCAGGGAAACAAGTTTGAGCCGGGTTATTTCAGCTGGTGCGCCAGCTGATGGATCCTGATGTGGACACACACAGGGATGCGCGGCGCGCGGCTGCACTCGTGCCCTTGCTTGTAGGGCGATGACGTTTTGAGAAAGCACGTTGGAAAGAGTCTGACCGGCTGAATGTATTTGACTTACTAAGGCTGCTGACTTTGTGCGGTATTGAC
Organism: Pelecanus crispus; assembly: GCF_030463565.1. Lineage (NCBI taxonomy): Eukaryota > Metazoa > Chordata > Aves > Pelecaniformes > Pelecanidae > Pelecanus > Pelecanus crispus. The sequence continues at coordinate 3,663,023 of NC_134651.1, read as the reverse complement.
CAAACGTTACGGCGCTCCCCAATACAGTAAGCACCAAAAAAATACCAACCTTATGCATAAATTGATACAAAAGCCAGGTGGAGATGTACTGATTTTATTATGAGACCCAACAGTTACACAAGGTGAACTTGCACGGCCATGCCCACAGTATATGCAGGCTAACGTAGCTCTGCGGTCTAGGACACAAACACACATCCCTAATTTCTGACATTATTTCTCAGGCCAAGCATCCGCAGAGGACTCCCAGCTATTTCAGCTACGAGCTGCTGTCATTTTGCGTGTGTCGCTGTCAAAACTTCAGCCTTCCATTTTGCACCAGTTTTTACACGGCTTTGGCAGCCTAAGTGACTTTTCCGCTGCCTTTTCAGATGGCCTCACTTTTCTCATCATAAACCACAAAAGCCGCATAAAATACATGAGTGCACAGTTTCTGTGAGCCAGCTCTAATACAAATTATTTGTCACAGAAACAACTAGCTGCAGCTGCACATTTGTAGGCAAATCTTTCTGTGCGTTAAATGAGATAACAAGCTGGGATAGATGTGCGTTTTATATCTAAATTCTTACAAAACATCAACCATTGATCAGTGTGCAGTCTAGATCTGCTATCTTCCATTGCCTTTCTGCTAATTTTTCTTTCCATCTCTGTGTCCTGTAGGTAGGTGTAATCGATTTAAATCTGATACTTATATCTTTCGCCCAGCAGTCTGGACTTTGCTATCTGTTAAAGGATTTGTACAATTCACAATAAAGTCAATTATCATTTCAAAAGTATCTTTTAACATGTGACATAATAAAAGCTATTATACTGCTATCCCAAGTCACAAAACACTATAACCCAGCTTTACTCCCATTTTCTTTGCTTACACATATATCAAATGCACCCTTTATTAAATGAAAAATACTTTCAGAGAAGGGAAAAAAAAAAAAAACAAGAACTGAATGAAAACCAAGTAACTTCTGCTCCTTATGCCACTGTACATTGCTTCCTTGTACAGAGAATTTCCAATATTGGAGCAATAATTTCAGACCAAATTGGACTAGTGGGGTCACCAACCCTCTTTAAGAGGCACCATTTCCCAGGAGGGGGGCAGCAGGTTTTATTATGCTCTGTCTCTGGTTAAGCGTTGTGTAAATTATGTGATAAAAGCAGATGGTGGTACTCTTTCTAGATATGGTTGAAAAAATTGGACTTGCTTAGAGTAGTCCCTGGGGCCTTTTCTTGGAGCATTCCTCTACAAGGAGAAACAATTATTTTACTTTTGGCTGCTATTGTCTCCTGCTGAGGGAATACATGTACAGTAATGATGAACTCTGTGAAGGGTGAAATGAATGTTGCTGCTGTTTCAGTATATTCAGTGCTGAAGAGTTTTGGCTCCCACAGACCTGGCAGGACTCTGCTAGCTGTAATCACACACTGGCTTGAGTTTGCTTAAAAGCGATGTTTTATGCCGTCAGCTGGAAGGAACCGGGGCAAAGAGCGGCTCAGCAATGAAAGCCTTCCCAACAGGGAATGCCCAACAGATTGTCTTATACCATCTCAGGTGACTCTAACAATTATTTTCTATCCTTTATTAGTAAATTTTTCTCACCAGTGCTGAATTATGTATCATTAAGCCCTGCTAGCTCGCCTTAGCACCACTTTGCATTTGCCCACATGGTTTCCAAGCTTAGCACGTAGCAATCTTGCACCTGTCCACAATATGCATGGGATGCCTTCTAATAACCCAAAAGCATCGTCTCCATGGTTTGACCCAGCCCTGCTGAAATGAGTGGAATTCTTTCTAATGGCTCTGGTGGGAGGTAGATCTGCCCACAAATTAGTGTATTGATCAAGGAGAGAGCTGCACAGAGGTGCTCCTTGGTTTTGTGTGAGATCACAGACTAAAGCCCCAGAATTTAACCAAATGAAACCAAATAAAGTTAATGTTGGAAACCCACCAGCCACAAAGGGGTGGAGGAACTGGCAGCAGCTGTACTTGCAATAATAACCATGGCTCTAAGTCCAGAAGAAGGACGACTCACGTTCAACTCAGACTTACCAAACCTCCAGTTTAGTCAAGCAAGATCAAGAGACTGGTTGTAGCCACCAAACTGTCAGTGGCTAAAGGCCAGGACTTTTTCATGGATTTGCTTTTGGAACTGGGCCATTGTGTCACCAACCTTACTATTTCAACATTTTTCCTGATATCAGACTTATTTCTGAGTAACTGCAGTCCATGCCATCTCCTCAACAGTGAGCAGCTTGCCTATTCCCGTTACATAAAAAGCAGCCTTCTTTACATTGAAGATTCTTATAATATTCTACCTCAGGCTTCAAGATTATTATAATATTCTGTTTCAGACTTCTTTTCCACCAGCCCCAAGTCACTTAAACTTTTAATCATAGGTCATGTTTGCCAGGGCTTGATCATTCTTGTGCCTCTCTTCTGGACTCTCTCATTCATTCACTTCTTTATTAAAACAAGATGCTCAAACCTGCTGTAAGGTGTCTAACGCTGTTCCAGCTCTCACCTCCCCAGCACCCAGCCAAGCAGTAGGACAGCTTAGCCTCTCCAATAGCGTGGCTCCTCATGAACGCAGGCCAGAGTGTCAGTCACTTTCTCAAGCTGCTGACACTGCTGATTCCACTCTAAGTCCTACACCTTTTTTCTGCAAAACTGCTGTCTGGCAAGTTGCTCCTTTTTCCTGAATTTGAAGGTATTTGGAAGGCCAGCAGCCTACAGCTTGCAAATGAGGAGTGTTTTTGCAAGAGTGGCTCATCCTAATAAAGAAAGTCACTGATTTGAGGGAATGAGCATATTTAAGGAATTATTATTATTATTTATTATTATTATTCTATTTTTGGATTGATATGAGTTAAAACAGCACATGAAGAAAACTGACTGAGAGCATCTCCCACACAGCAGTTACCCTCCACTGTCAGCAGCCTCCCACTGAGACTGTAAATGAGATCTCTGCCCTGGATGCAAGCAAGGGTCCAGATCCTGTGCACCCAGAAAACACAAGTGACAGTGGCATATGGGAGACACCCACCAGTCATCCAGCCCTGGCACCTCCAGAGATATGAGGATCCAAAAATGGGACTGCACCACACAGGTCCCAAAGCTACCCAGCAAACCAACTATTCTGCTCAGCTCTCTGGGCACCAGATACGGAACGATTCTGCCAAAGACAGTCAAAAAGTGACTGTTTGACCTGAGGAGCACCAGTGAAGAAGCCAGAGCACAGATGGTGTTACCTTAATCATGCCATACAAGAGCCTGGCCTCATGTAGGAACACAAGCGTCTTAGAGATAAATGTGTAAATTAACTGTAGACCAGAGTCCCTATGGCTTTTCCAGTTGTAGACAAAGACAACACACTGGAAAAGAGCACACAAAGAACTTGCCCCAGTACACGATATATCTTACCTGTGCTACCACCGCCACTTTTTCCATGAAACCCATCACCCCAGATCATATGCCAGTAGTGGGATAGTACCTATCTAATAGCATAGTTGGTGTTATCTAATAAATATACAGTTGGTGTGCCTAGAGATTCATAGAAAATTTGTGATTTTGGTCCTGTAAAATGGCTCTCTGGGTGTACTTTGAACAAATAAAGAAACCTTCTCTCCCCAAAGCACTATTCTTCATCTCATGACTTTTTGAAGAATACGGCATTTCTTTGGGGCTGGGTAACTTTCCTCTTTCCCATATTTACAGTAGAGTGTGGGGTTTTTTCCTGATATTTTTCATTATATTCCTCAAAGAGACAATGTCTAAATTAAGTACTTTTTCTAAGCAAATTATTCCTAGTGCACAGTACTAAAAAGACACACATCGCAAACGTTAGCTCACTATCTTGATTAGGTACAGAGTTTATAAAACAATGCAAAACTCAGCTATATACTTTCTAGAATTTTCCAGAAAGCTGCCATCTGGCCAGAAGCCCTCTTCAATCTTCATTTATATCAATACACAATGACCTACTCATCTCAATCAAGGCTATCCTTAAACTTATACTCAAAATGACTCATGATAACCCACAATTTCTATTTGCACATGGTTATATCAAATCTTTTCTTTAGCTGTACAAACACTGACACTCTACCAGTTCTCATCTTTTCCCTAGCTCTCTTGGTTTGCAATTGACACCCCTGTGCATCGATGCTGTTCACGTCCTTTTCTTTTACAGGTGCACTGAATCCCATTAAAATTCTCCATGTAGTAGTTCATCCCTCTTTATCTGTTTTTCATGAAGCTGGGCTGGCATTCTTTCATGGAGAATAAGAAAGGAAAGAAGGAGAGCACTATATATCACTTACTTTTAAAGAAGCTTCCAAAGTAGATGTAAAATAAGTAGCGACAACATTTTTCTACTCAACTTAGAGGTGATCATATTATTTGGTAATTGCATGGATAACCTTAACACTTCTTTCTTAATGTATGCATCTCATCAAAAGAGTTTCTTTCGATATGTTTGACTAATACAAGAATACATGCACAAGGCTGGTCACTTACCCAGTGTAAGCACACAGCTTCTTGACCCCAAATCACACAATAATTTCCCCTGAACTTTCCTCTCAAGAAGATCTAGTCCAACCCCATGCCGTGAGCAGCTCCACTGCAGTAAAACCAGGTTTCTCAAATCAGGTGACTTGGTATGGCCCAAGCAGAGATCAAAAGTGCCAAGGGCTTCTGCAGTTGACCTGTGCCTTGTTCCATGTGTGATACTGTCCTTGTTTTATTTTAAACTGGACACACGGTTATCCTCAAATGGATATAGCCAATACCGGGTTTTTTGGGTTGGTTTTTTTTTTTGCCATAGCAGCACCAAGGACTGAGGTACGATCCTACTGTGTTTGTAAGATCCTTAGCTCTGTGTTCTGGACTGGTGTGTTATCAGCTTGTCAAAATTTTTACTGAATTATAAAGAAATCTATAATCACTATCTTCATAAAATTAAGTTTAGAATAAAGAGTAAAGGTTACCTGGAAACCCGTTTTTCTTTGTTTTTCTGTTATTGCTTATCATGATTCTCTCATAACAGAGAAGCTTCTCTAGAGCACGTACATTTCCATTCCAATGCAATTAATTCTGATCAGGTATGCACCAATTTACGTGCTCCTGGGTGCTGATTAGATAGAAGAGTAAACTGTTCTGAATTAAATGTTCAGATTACATTACACTATTTCATGTCATTCATCACATTAGGAAATGAAAAGGGTTGTTTTACAAGAAACAGAATCATCGAATGAAACACACACTGCTATGAAATGCTTCCAGTCTGAGATACTGCTAGGACAACCTACCTACCATCTAAATGATTATTCAGTTAATTTTCTTGCCTGTATTGCTTTCACTGAGATAGAAGTCATGGCAATTAATAAGGACAATGTTAAAATAACTTGGAAAAGAGAGAGACAGTTCCCCAAAACCACTGAAATTAAAGATATTATGCTGTTACACTGGAAAATATTTTTTTATTTCTTCATTATTATCCTTGAAAACTGCTGTTAGCCTCAGGATTTATTGTGTCACCTACATTAAACATAGGGGATGCTGCAGTTCTGTAGCTGGGTGCTGTGCTGACTCCCAGGCATCAGGGACAGGATGGCATCAGCTAAAGACTCAGTCCAGTTCCACTGCCCCAAACAAAACTGGCAACCACTACTTTGCACCACCAGGTACTATAGGCATTAGCCTCCCAAAGAATAACTCTGCTCAGCTTTCCGGGAATGAAAAAAAAATAAGGCTTGAATGTCTAATAACCTTCTTAAGTTTTTGTCATACTTGCCATGATCTAGACTCCCAGGGAAACAAGCTCTTTCTGAGCTCATAGCCCTTAGTTACGATCTCAATGATTTAATTAAAAAGGAAAAGTTTCCTTCTACAGCCAGAAGGCAGCCGAAAGTATTGGACAGTTAACAGGAAGAAGAAAACAGCTCAAGGATACTGTTAAAAACATCTGTGTAAGAGAAAATGCAAATAATTTAACAAGTTGTGCTAGAAAGGGACCAGACCAAATACTGAATTTTAAACTAGGTCCAAAGCAAAAGCTACTTTCCTTAAGTTTAACCTGTGTTACGAAGGCTGTTTTTTCCATCCTGTCTGAGCTACAGCTGGAAACACCACCTCCAAAATACTAACAGCATTTGCAACATCCGTGCATGCAAAAGGTGCATTAGTCTTAGGAAAAAGAGCACATCCTTCTGGGATCCAAACCCAGGTTTTTGGGCTCACACATTAAAAACTTCACACACTTATCAGGAGCAAACAGAACCACCTGAAGCTTGTCTGCTTTTCACAAGGAGGTAAACGAAATTCAGCAATTATATTCTAGAGTCTACCTTCTGCTTTTGTCCTACTCACTACACGAGGGGGAAAAATTCGAGTTCACAGCTCTCATGAAGAATGCCACAGTGAGTGAGAGAGGTGTCCTGAGCCAAACTCAACTGCTGAAACACCGCTCTGAGCCACTCGCACGTTGCTTTGTCAAGCAGGGACCTCTTCTCCTCATACAAATAGAGGAGAAAATAAAGGGCATATTTCAGCTTTGATTCAGCTGAAAGAATAAGTACCCTGTTTTCTCTGGAGCTGAGTGAAGCGGGTTGTCTTTGTGTTAGTCTGAACTCGTAACACCAATTATGACTGGAGTATCCTCATTACCCTCCCTGAATGCTGGAAAGCATAGAAGAAACTCTGTTTTTTACCCTTTAATACATAAGTGATACCAACAGCCTAATTTCACCAGTGATTTCACCAAACCGATTTCCAAAAGCCTGAAGGGCTGAAATATTTATGGTTTCAGGAGAGAGACCAACCACTGGACAGATGCTCTCGCTAGAAGTCCACTTTTTTTTTTTTTTTTTTTAGTAAATAAACCTCTAAAACCCTTGTGTGTGCAGGTAGGTTACAGCAATGCAAGTGCAGCAGTTAGTTACTCAGCTTCTGGAGAAAAGAAGGCTGAGGGGAGACCTTATCGCTCTCTACGACTACGTGAAAGGAGGTTGTAGCGAGGTGGGTGTCCGTCTCTTCTCCCAAGTAACAAGCAATAGCACAAGAGGAAACGGCCTCAAGTTGTGCCAGGGGAGGTTTAGATTGGATATTAGGAGAAATTTTTTCATGGAGAGGGCTGTGAAGAATTGGAACAGGCTGCCCAGGGAAGTGGTTGAGTCCCCATCCCTGGAGCTATTTAAAAGATATATAGATGTGGTGCTTAGGGGAATGGTTTAGTGGTGGACTTGGGCAGTGCCAGGGTAACAGTTGGACTTGATGATCTTAAAGGTCTTTTCCAACCTAAATGATTCTATGATTTTATGAATCTTTAAAAATTAACAAGTAAGTGTATTATTTTTCCATGGGTACAGGCTATATGCTTTGTCTCCTCATGTTTCTAAGGCTGAAGTGGGAGAGGATTGCCTTTGCTTAACCATATATAGAGATAATTAACCAGGGACATTTAGTGATTTTTTTTTTTTTTTTTTTTTTTTTTTTTTTTTTTTTGTAATTCAGGATAATTAACTAAGCTGAGACAGAAACAGTCTGTTTACACAGGTTGTCTTTTCTTGGGTTGCTCACTTTTGTTGCACATGCATGTTTTTGAGTGTTTTGGTTCTGGTTTGGTTTTGGGGGTTTTTTTTGTTTGTTTGTTTGGTCATTGTTTTGGTTTTTTTTAACAGATCATCTGTTTTATCCTGATTTAAAACATAATAATCTCATCTGATTACCAGATGATATTATCAGAAATGATTGTTAGCAGCTCTGCAACAGTCTGAGTCAGCTCCCTTAGCACCTGAGGGTCATACCTTCCAGGCCAGCTGATTTATATGCTACTATCCCTTACAGCCTTTCATGTCTCCCTTAAGCAACTCAGTCTCAACCATCCTGATAACCTCTCTTCATTCTTATTAAAGACAGAAAATATATTAACCAAGTACATCAGCCCCCTTGACTTACATAATTACTCTTCTTTGGTTTTTGCGGTGAAAACCTACCAACTCTCCAGGGTCTTCTTCCCAGCCACTTTTCTAGGCCTCTTTCACTTTGCTTCCTCCTATGACACTAGTGCATTGCACTGTTTCTACTCAAGTTTACTTGCGTGCATTCTTTCAATATCTTCCTTTTAGTGTCCTCTGGGACGCTATAGTCAACCCCATGATAAACTCATAGTATCAAAAGAACGTTTCCTGATATTTTCAACCTTCAGAGCCATCCAGTGGCGCAAAAGCACACAAAATGCCATGACTCAGATACAGTCTGCAGGAGCCAAACACTGAGAACTGGAAGAATTGCGTACAGCTGCTGTAAAGTCAGGAGAAAGTAGAGAATGGGACCATCTCCAGGAGGACTGGAGAGAGCCCAGTCCTGGGTGGAGTGTGGTTTTTCTCCTCAGTCACCACAATTGCTATTTGCCCTGTATTCTGTACAGCTACTAGGCACCTGTAGCACACTTACCTTCACAGGCCAACGTAGGCTTGGGCATGTTTCTGATGAATGCGGTCCTTGTATAAGATGTTCACCAAAATGTGTTTCTGCTGTAAATCAGGACTTCCCAAGGACCAGTCGCCATGGAGATGCCTGAAACAGATTATTTTCTGCTAGTGAGAATTCAACCTGTTAGCAGGTATGAGCGTTGCACAATGGATGAAGACCTGTCCAAAACTTAATGAGGTTTCACAATTACCTTTGGAGGATTAATTCCTCTGGCAGTCCTCACCCCTAAACCCACACACAGCTTCATCTCCCTGGGAGACTCCCTGCAGTGGGAATACCCATCAGAGAAGGTTGACGTGGGATGGAGCTGGATGTGTGGCTGACTAGTAACTCTGATGCTTGAAAACTGGTATGTTCCTGAATTCACTCGTTTCTTTTTAACCCCAAATGTAAATGCTAGCAACATAAATCATCTTTATTTTGGCTTGTGGGAAGTGTCACCCAGAAAGCAGTGGAAGCCCTCTAGCTCCAGAGCAGCTTCAAGAAGGACAATGGAAGCAAAGAATGTTTCCTTCAAACAGAGCTTTTAACAAGGGCTTTTTTTCGCTAAAACACCGTTCTCCCAAGCACCATTATACTGACACACAGACTGTACAGCAGATCTTGCTCACACTCAGTTTACACCTTTATAGCCTACAACACTTTCAGTATATTCATTCCTATTTGCACCTCAATGGATGCACCAAGAAGCCTCCTGTTTGCTGGCGTGAATCCTGTCTTTTATGCCCTGAGAAAAATACCCAGTTAGATTATTTTTTTAATGTCATTTTTATTCAGTACTTGACAATGGCAACAAAAACAGAACACTGAAGAATTACACTTTTAAAGAGGAGTTTCTATCAAGCAGCTATTCTTGTCCTAGTGTAATATCTCATTTTCTCAGCAGTTGATTAAAATCCATTCTGTTCCACAGGGATACACCCAATGACACTCCCCTGATAGACATATACAGAAGAGATAAAAGAAAATAATATATCGCTGGCAATGCTCAGAACATTGTTAAAAGCATATATTCAGTACCTACTTGTCTTTTATGTATACAGATATCTGGTGACAAATAGCCTATTATGGTATGTGATTGACTGAAAATAGAGAGCAGAAACTGAAAAAGAATACTGAATAACCTGATGACCATTTACCGGTCATATTTTAAATTATTCCTCTAATTTTATGCAATTTCAGATTACCCACAGGAGAAAGAAAGCAAGGAAAGAAAACAATGCAGTTTTAATGTGGCTGCAGCTAAGAACTAGAGCTAGTTATGGATTCCTCCAATAATTTGGCCAATAAACAGTGGGACTTGCGTTTACCACTGTATGGACATGGACGCCGGCAGCATCTCTAAGTACTTCAGCAGTACCAGGAGGCCTTGAAGCTACAGAGGTCATCAGAAGAGAGGGTGAGGACTGCATGAAAACAGGGACCAGAGCCCACAGTGGGATGAGGTACCTAAAGGCAGGGAAGAAGAGAAAGCAATCACATCTCAAGGTCCTGAGCCCTTTATAACCCCATACTGTATCTTCCAAAGGGACAGCAAGAAGAGGCACAGGGAAGAAAGAGGCCACGAAACAAAGAAGTGTTAGTGACCAAAGTGGTTTATTCCATTTACTTGCCATTGGATTACTTCACGCAGATTATGACACCAGTCATGTCCTAATATATGAAATTTTGTTTCTCACAGGTTTACAAGGTTAAACTCAACTTTACCTTTATTTGCATAGAAGTATTGTGCCTTCTCCTAAATAGTGCAAGAGGGACACTTAGCTAGGTGGGTTAGTCGGCATACAACAAACCCATGCAGAGAAGCAGATGTGAGACTAGGAAGAAACAAGCTTATAAATGAAGCTGATTTTAGCAGTCAAGTGCAGAACTAAAAGAGACAAAGTGGCTGCAGCCTTGAAGAAAAACTCCTCTTGACTCCAATACCTTTGTTTCTATGGCTAAAAAAAAAAAACAACAAAAAACCCAAAGCATTTCAAGACCCTAAGCATTTGTATATCACCATCCAAATAAGCAGCGTTGACCTTGCTTGTGCATCAGCACTGATGAGCTGAACCAGGACAGCAGTTGTCAGGTCACTGCGTGGCCTGACGGCTGCTTTAATATGTTGGAGGCTTATCTCTGCTCTTCTGAGCTCAAGGACACTTGTGCACAACACCTTCAAGAAAAGACTCACATCTGAGAGTGAAAAATCCTGAGCTCCTTCTTGGATTTCTATTCACTTTTCATTTGGGCAAGTTCTCATTTTAATTAATTTCATTCATTTTAAGTGAAATGCAATCCTAGGTGAAATCACCGGTAGTTTTGACATTGCCTTCAAAGGATCCAAATGCCACAATTTAACGACAGCCTGCAAAGAAACTGAAAGTTTGGCATCTGAAAACCATTCTGGTGCAAATCTCAGACAATGCCGGGCTGAGGCTACGGTTTGACTTGGAATCATATTGTGTGTCTACTGGAATATTTTACAGCAAATTTTCACCAGTTGCTATCCCAAATATGTTATAGCTGTATACATAGAATTGTAACAGAGAAAACCGAAAAATCTCCGTTAGGTAGATCTGTACTCCACGCTCCTGGTCAATTAACTAGGGATGCAGTGGCCATACAGATTATCAGGTCTTTTACGGTTTCATTTGACAGTGTAATACAAAAAATGCACATGCTTTAAGAATAGTACTTTTGAGTACCTTCGTTCATTAACTTTTTAAGTCCTCAGCAGGAGTTAACCAGAGTTACTTTTGACCTAAGTACTTTTCACCTTCCCATCCATTTTCTTCATAGACTTAAGACAACTATATAAACTTTTCTCCTTAGACAGATGAAACTATAATTACCCAACTGAGATTTCTCTGCATTTTTTTTGTGAGCATCAGCTACCCCCCACTGCCAAAGATGAGATACTGGTCACATGCTGCTGATCTAATCCAAAATCCCTGTTCTTGCTACGCAGCAGGTAATAATTCTTTTCATCCACTTCATTCATTTCACCTAATCAATCATCAATTCAAGAAAGCTCCTTGAATTTTTTGTACCTACCATTTACATGGGCAAGCAATACGTATTTAGCACCCTTAATATTTCTTCACACATCAAGTCATCAATCTCTCTAGTCCCTTAATCATTTTTGTTGCTCTTCTGTGAATACCTTCTGGCTTTCCCAAGTCCTTCCAGCATTGGAGTGCTCTGCTGAGAATGCAGCATTTCAACTGCACTCTCACAACAGTTCAGTAGATAAAACCTTGCAAAGCTAATTCAGTAAATTTCAAACTTATTTATGTACTACCACTGCAGTTTTAATATTTGGAATTAAAAAGTTGCCTTAACTGGCAAATAAAATTATTTTGGATGCCTGGTAAAAAAGGAAGAATTTTTTAGTGCCTATTTTCTATCACTTTATTCTCACTTCATTCCCAATTTTTACTGGGGAGTTCAGGTTTGAAAATAACTGAAAACACCAAAGCTCAACACCATTGAGTTTTCTGCATTTCACCTCAAAAAGATGATAACTGTAATTTCATTTCCATGCAAACACCATAAATCATCCTTTGCATTCCAATTCTTGTTGCGTACTTTTGCTCAACACATTAGGCATTGCCTTCTTGAACATAGGCTGAGCTACTGCCTCCCAATGATGTCAGAAGCTGGCAGTCTGTTAACATATTATATATATAGTTTGTGTATGGTGCTCACTGTAAAACAATGCAATATTTCCTCTTCTACTACCTTGGTAAACTTTATTAAACACTTGATGGACCTGATTTAGATACGAAGTAAATTAACATCAAGTAGGCAACAGCCTACTGTGACTTCAATAAAAAACCCATGGCTACAGTCTTGTCTGATACCCCTTTGTATCGCAGAAGGTCTGCTCAGCACAGAGGGACTGCCAGCTTCTCCAAAGTCAGCTGTGGGAGACTAGTTAAGCATCTTTCCCTGAGCTCAGGAAGAAGTAGCATCATTTTAGGGCATAAACCATCTTACACGTAGAATTTGATTTTGCTGGTGCTGAGCTCCAAAGCTCTTGGCAATGCCTCCTTCCCAGTCAACAGCAAAACCTTCTTTAACTCCTTCCTTACACCTCTCATTTCACCAAAATGAGTGGTGCAAGGATCCTTCATGGAAATGTTGCAGACTTCAGGCAATGACTAGATCCACAGCCTGAACAAAGCAGTCTTCTGGCATAGAGTTGACAGCCTTATCTGAAGCTTTGACGAACATGTTTAGAGAGAAAGTCTATAGCTCCCCTCTCTCTTCTTGATGCTGCTGAACCTTTCTTCTTTTCAGGCATGGAGTTTTACATGGAGACACAGAGTTTTGAGGGGAAAAGTCATCCCTAAATGGGTGGCAAGGAAGGCCAGGTGCATGCATGCAGGTTAGCTGCTTTTCAAGATGAGTAAATATCATCAACCTATATAAAGCCCAACTTCAGCTAGTAAAAAGTGAGGTTCATGAGCCAATTACTTTGAACCCTATGCTCATTTAAAGCTTTTAAAAGTTACATCATCCCTTTCACTCATTAAGTTTTCTGATCTATTACAAAAAGGTGAAATGTCCTCCCTCCCATTCCCAATTACCTGAGCCATTCAGTTCTTTTTGATGTATCCTTGCATGAATAAATTTGTTTCCAGACTTCCTTGTCCTTACTTCTTTAACTCACAATATTTGTCAAACGAGCAATTTTCTACTTATGCAGAAGCCAGCTAATTAGTATGGTAGCCTGTCATTCTGTCAGACTGCCTTGACAAACAATATAGGAGATTAAAGAGTTGCTAATTGGCTGATACTGTTAGCAGCAATTTCATAGTGCTAATGTACCAAGAAAACATTAAAAAGTAGCTTTGATCAGACTACGGAAAAACTAAACAAAACGAGCTTTTGCAAGATGAAGAGTGTTGTCCCACAGAAGAAATCCCTCGTACAGGTAGCACTTTCAATATGGGATTAAGGAACGCTACTACTATATATATTGTGGAGATGCTCTGCCAATAGAAGAAAGTTTCTAGGAAGTCATTCTTGGATTTGGGCACCATTAATGAAAAATAGTGGAAAAAACACAGAAGAGATCTTTAAAACACAAAGTATTGACATCTTTAAGGATATAGAGACAAGAGCTTCTTGTAGGAATAGCAAGATCCAGTAGGAGTAGCAAGGTACTCTAGTCCATTGTGAAAGCCCGTGACAAAAACATTGCCAATGATTGCCCCAAATCAACCTGAAGTATAACCACTCTCTCCTCAACCACTGAAGATGACTTAGAAAAGATTGCAGATAGGATATAGCCTGCCTTTCAGTTACAATCAATTAAGCAGGAAAAGACAAGATAATAAGGGTAATTAACAACATTTGGACTAAGCTAGGATTATAAAAATTAACAGCATTAATTTTGTTACTTTCAGTTAATGTACCCTTAGACAGATTTTAAATGGATGGGTAGCAGTAAGGTCAGCGATCAGTGTTACATTCCCATACTTGTCAAACCATTGAGAAAGAAATAAAATGTAAGTAGCAAGAAACACATTAGTGAATTGTTCTGGAAAATGCCAGAGCACTCACTTTTTCTCGGGAGAAAAATGAAACAGAAAGACATAAACATTTAGAAATGTACAAACAATACTCACAGCATGGTAAATATTGGGATACAAAAGCCTAGATAAGTTTAAATTTTCTTTTTCATTGCCAAGGCGTTGCTAAACCTCCATATATCTTAAAAAAAGCCTGTAACAGGAGATGGCAAATAACCACACTTGGGAAGATGATGTCTCCTACCATATCTTGATCGGTTCCGCAAATGAGTCAGATCTGTTCTTTCACTTCAGCTGCTTTCAACTTGGAGTTTTCTGGTTCCTACAGGGAAAAAAGAGGAAGAAAATAAACCATGCTCCATGTGGTCTCCTTGATAACAATAGCACAGATCCTGAGATAGTGCATACTGCTTCCCAGAAATTGAAAAATCGAGAACTAGTTTTTTAGATAACCTAAAGTGTTCAGGTATGGATCTTCCATTCTCTGCAAGAGTACTTTTAATTATGAAAACATGTTATGGCAAAAAGGGCAAGTAAGCATGGAATTTGGCAAGTCAGTGTGGTTGTCAAATGTAACGGGAAATCCACCCAGTACCAGTTATGGTGGGGAATGGCATGCGGGAGCTCATTTTTGTCAACAAAAACATCGAAAGTCAAATAAAAGACAAAGAGGAAAGGATGAAACTTTCTTTTCTGGCTTTCTTCTGCAAGTTCTCTCCTCCAGGAGCCGACCACACAGCCCACGTCAAAAGAAAAGATGGCAGGTGGCTGGAAGTGTGGTAGACCCAGAGCCCCTCCTGCTCAGCACAGCGGTACTCGCTTTGCATTTTTGGATAGTCAGCAGCAGATAGGGCTCTTTGGCAAAACAAAAGAAGAAATTACTGAGGTGTTTGCTATCAAGGCTTTGCTCTTTAGCACCTTCCACTTGAGTCCAAGTCACTGCGTCTTTTTTTCCTCCCTCAAAAGCCCTGAACCTTCTCCTGAGAGGTTCTGGGAAGAAATTAATGTTTATGTGTTTGGAGGGATCCAAATGTTACCATCTGCTGTTCTACAATTTTTCTGTATTTTCGTGGCTGAATTTAACACATTAATCATTGACACACTATTGTTACTCATTAGAGTATCAGATATTTATAATGCTGAGCAAGGAAAAAAGTCATCCTGAGTGAATTTCAGCTACAAGGAAATCTACTGACTTCTCTTCAGTTACTTCCCAATTTAAAACTCTAACTTAAATCAGTCTACTCCTTGCATCAACCAATGAAGGATAATTGCGTTGTTCTTTCAACCTCGTGTTCAGAGATTACATTGATCTTCATTATATCAATAAGTCAAATTATTTCTTCATTTCTGCTAGCTTTATAAGTAGGTAATTATACAGGAAAGAATGAAATTGGATGCTGTGCATTGAATATATCCACTTTTTTTCCTCTTGCTTGTTTACCATTAATGGTCATACTTCATCCGTTGCTTAACAACGTTAGTGCTTAAATGATCTGATATTGGTTCACAGAATTATTATAGACTTAGATGTAGCTTTTTAAGACAAAAATACAGGAATGGCTACAGATTTTTTTCCACATTTCCAGAGGATAAACAAGTAATTCCTGTGGGCTGTGAGGTACAGATTCATTTCATCAAAATATAGCTATAATTATGTAGGTCCATACATAGCCAATATAGGAGAAGACTCAGTGTTCAATGAGTTTACAGTAAAAGGGTTAATTAAAAGGGAGCAATTGAGACAAAAAGGCTGGAAAGCAGAGGGGGAAAAATAAATAACCCATAGAAACGCAATGAACATTCATAATTCTCTTGTTGAGTAAAGCATGTAAGAATTACTCAAGCATTACAATTTCTTTGCTAAATCATCCTGTGTACTTGAGCCTAATACATAAATAATCTGGTTTTAAAATAATACAATATTTCAGGAAGCGTTTTGCTGCATCCTCTTGACCATTAATCAGGTCCTGGGATTCATTCCTTTTTTACCCTCCTCCATTTCCTACAAATTGAATTAGACAGTTACAGTCACCCCCAGGGCACGTTTGGCTGTTGAGGACCCAGATGGAGGAGTCCAGCAACACCGTGTGGGGGTCTGTATTGCCTCCTGGCCAGCCGACGTTGGCTCAGCCAGTGGCTATGGACTTGTCTTTTGGGCTGGAAAGAGATCCCTCTACTGTTGAGCTTCTTTGTAGCCTCACATATCAAAGTCAAAAAGTAGAGTATGTGGTCTATCTACCATGCCTGCATGCACATCTTCACAAATCGTGAGTTAAATTAATAAGATTCTTTTCCTAGGACTTTATACTTCCTGAGCAGCAGTACATGATGAAATTACAGCCATATAACGTGTCTTAAAGCTTGCCTCATATGTTGCAACTTTTGACCATGAATTACAAATAAGATCTGTAACTTCAGCATGGGATGTTGTTTTAAAAATGTAATAATTAAAATGCAAAATCACTTTCAGACACCACAACCCAATGATCATTAAAGACAAAATCATCATAATAGTTATCAAGAGGTTAACATTTCTGTTAATGACACGTATGACATTTGCTCACACTGAGAGGTTTTCACACTTTTTGGAGAATAGGCTAGGACTTCAAAGTGGCACTAGCAAATTGGAAAAAACGTTGCAAAAAACCATGGATACCTGCAAACTTCTATATACAAGAAGGAAAAACATCATCTGCTGAAATATAGTATAGGAGTGAGTTACTAGGGAAATTAGAGAGAGAAAAAACTGAGGACTTATTGGACCACAAGCTGAACTTCAATCACAGATGTCTGGCTGCTGCAGGAAAGGTAAGAGTGATTACAGGAGGCAGCGAGCGTGGACACGTCTGTCCTTGGTGGTGGTAAGACCCATCCACAGTACTGTAACTGATAACCTGGTGTTGCAGGTCAAGACTGCTGTGGGTAAGCTGGAGAGATATCAGAGAGTAACAAGAGAGACCAGAGAGCACAATATGACCTGTGAAGAAGGGTGGGAGAAACTGGAGTCACTGGAACAGCATGAGTAGTAGAGAAATGAAACCCCTCTTTACCTAAGCAGGTGTCTCAGGAGCTTTCATGGTAGAGTGGGTGCTTCCAGACTACTCAAAGGTACTTTCTGAACTAGCTGCCAGCAAAGTTTTGTTGGCAAACATGTTCTGGCTTGATGCCCATGTTACCTAAATCAATCTACCCAGATGATCTAGAGGAAGAAACATTCAAACTTCATGCAGTTATTTAGGATGCTGCATGTGAAAGAAATTCTTGAGGAAATTAGCTGTTTGATTTTCCTAGTGACTGAGTTTTGTTGCAAAAAAAAGTATCTGTAAAAAAACCTTGTTCTTTTAAGCAATTAAAAAAAGTCACCTGCAAGCCTACAATATTTTAGAAGCATAAGTTCTAACAAAAAAGCAATTAGTCCAACAGGATACAAGTCCTACATGAAAAAAAAGGTCTTGCTTTATACATAATTTCATTTCTACTGGGTTCAGTTCTAGTTCTTATGATAGCTAAATAACGAGACAAAAAGAGTGGAAAAAAAACCTTACAGAGAGCAAAACAGTTTTCTTAAGTATGCTATCCGTGTACAATAAAACTTAATATGCAGACAGCAGTAAATTTAACCTCTTATTAATATGAAGGAGAAAAATGAGAACAGTCTAAGAGTGTTGTTAATGAGCATTCATTTAGCACAGATTGCAATTACGATCTACGCAGCAGTTCCGCGCTGTTCTACTGAGCTATGAACGGAGTTTATATCACAATTTGAAGAGTAAAGAACAAGAATGAAAATTACGCTCCTTCTTGTAAAATGACTAACAATACAATTTCAAGACACTTTAAACATTAAATAACTAATCTTGCAAAATACAAAATTCTTCAAGTCCCATTTGACATCTTAAGGGCTTAGCAAACCGCACCGTGAACATCTCTGATCAGGCAAAGGTCTGACCAATTGATGACACCAAGCCAAACTTCTCTGCCATTAGTTGTTTATCAATGTCATTTTCTTCCCCAGTCAATTAACGTATAATAATGAAGGTTATTTTTTTCAGTCAGTCACACCAAATATTTCTCAAAAGCTTTACTAGGATTTAATCATGCCTTTTACAAGTCACCTTTGTTTTCAGAAGCAGCAAATGATAAATCCTCATTTTCCTAGATGCCACATTAGACGGCGTCAGTCACAATACATTGAGTGATGGACATAGCCAAACCCATTGCATCTTAACCTGTTTACCTGTTTACTGTTTAAAGACACTTTCAAGCTTTTGGTTAATCAAAGCTAACATAGACCTTTCTGTTTGGTTTCACACATAATTTGTAGAAATTGCTGAGATTATGGGTCAAGCCACCAGCTCCGCAGTCACGGACCACTAGGATAATTGGGTTTCTGCTGAATAACTCAGTCTCAGAGAAGGCTGCATTTTCATCCCTACCTGAAAAAGCATGAAGACAGATGGCAAACTTTGAGTCAAAAAAAGTTTACTCTTACTAATTCAAAAGAAAAGGGAGGGTGCTGCATCACAGCTTGGCTTCCACCAGTGTGCTTGACCTTGCAGGCTACAAAATAAAAAATCCTTGTGACTGTGTTGGTAAATAAACTGATTCAGGCTGACACAGTGGTGATGGAAGAAGTGATATACATAGAACATCAAGCTGTCATTTCTATAAAATGATTTTTTTTAAAACTAGCGGCACTTTAGAAAGTGCCTTAAAACACAGCAATCTTTCAGACAATTTTCTTATGTTATAACATCAAAAACAAAAAGGGATGAAGGCCGTATTCAAGTACTAAAGGACAAAAAAAGGGCGTTTCGAAAATCTTTAGTACTGTAATTACAAATGGGACAGTTGTTATTCATATAGGATTGGAAACAAAAAAAATATGAAACTTATGTTTCATGGATGTTTACTAAATTTAAACATCCCGATTTAACTTTTAGCACTTGCAGCTTCAGTTCAGTTACATTCAAGCTGTGTTCATTGTGAACAACCTTTAAACCAAAATTTAAGATAAAAACGTTGTTAAGTGCTGGTAATACTTGACCCTTGCAAGCAAGCAAGCTTTCTTCTTCAAATAAAACCTTTTATTACTTCTATGAGAAGCACTGAAAAGTATGGTTTTCTCATGCAATAATGTTGTAGTTGCTACCTACCTATGATTAACCTCAGTGGAGCACAGGCACTTCCAAATACCTCAGGCAACCACATACTGCATTGCCTAAGTAAGGGATTAGGTGCCCGTTTAGCTTAAAAATCTGACATGTATTCTTCTAATCCACATCTCTTTTATGGGATTATAGTACTCATAGGTAAATCTCAATACCTATTTGCATATGTTTCATTAAACTCCTATGAAACTTTAGAAAGAAGAGTGAAGAACTGTTATTATTTCAACTCCGGTGCAGAATTTACTACTTTAGTAGTGATTGAAAGCATCAATTATACTCACACTTACAGTTAATTATTGTTAATATAACTGGGGTTTATTATCTGTTGGTAGGACTTCAGCACTACTTTTAAAATTTATGCTTATGGCTGCCTGCTATGCTTTGGAAATCATCATCGTTTTATAATTACCACGTAGGGTATTAAACAAATTTAATCTTTTAAAGCTAGTATTTTATGAAAGAGCAAGAGGAAAGGTTTTCCCACGAAACAGCAGTCAGAATTATTTCAATCCAAAACCCAAGCAATCGCACAGTTCATTTTAACTAAAATAAATCGGTAAGGACCAAGCGGGAGCTCCAGGCTGAAGGGAGGGAAGACAAAGGAGACACCTTGGGGCCAGATGGATGGTTCAGAGAGAGCTGGGCTATGGAGGGTGCAGCATTAATGATTCCCAGTTTTTACTTTCATTATAAATGACCCAGCCACCAAGCCAGGAGGCGTGGGGTTGCTACTCTCCCCTTAATTGCTTTAATGGTGGACTTGGTAGTGTTAGGTTAATGGTTGGACTGGATGATCTTAAAGGTCTTTTCCAACCTAAACAATTCTATGATTAGAGCACATACGCCACTTCCCGCGTGTGAACTGGGATATACATTCGGCCACAGCCATTGAGACAAAGGTGTAGCAGCAATAACTTTTCTTGAACTCTTTATGTGATGGGGAAGGGAGCAATGATGTTTTGTCATGAAGCTGAAAGTTGCGTTCCCATGAGGTTACTGGAAATTAGCTGCTGGTGGGTATTCCCTGCATGAAAACAAAAATGTCACAGTAGCAAATGGAATCCTCGGTGTTAGAAGACAAAACAAAGCAGTTAAGGTATTGTTAAATCTAACCTTCAGACTAGGGGAAACTATTCTTTTAATTGACTGAATGACATTTGTGAGGCATCACAGGCAAAACCAAGAAAAGCACAGAGATGCCTAATTTTTCTCTTTGCTCTCCCATTACTGACAGCAGTCCAAAGGCTGGGAAACTCTCAGAGCAATGTAAAGCAGCGGAGGAGCTTGTGTACAAGACAATCAGGGAATGGATTTGGAGCTGATTATCAGCAGGAGCAATTTTCTCCTGGAAGCTGTAAGAACTCAGATCTAGACTTTTGGTTTTCAGCAAAGTACCAGCTCACAGAATATAAAATAGTTGTTACATAAATCATAACAGCAATGAAAGCAGCCACAGGATTACTGAGCAAAAACATAGCAACAGCATGTATTTTATGGAGGCGATGACTATCTTGCCCCCCTCACGTTACATGCCATTTAGATATTCCTCCCAGAGCACATGCTGCTATAAAACTCTTACTGCATTGCATTTCTTCTTTTGCAGTGTAATATCCACTACTATAGTTTTATGTTTGTGTATAAGGTGTAAGGGCTTATCCAGAGGAAAATAAGATGGAGCTGGTCCAAACGTTACATTGTCCTTTTGAAAGGCAGAATACAGCAATAGAGAAGTCACTGTCTGCTGCTTCTCTCACCCACCACTGAATGATAATGATAGTGAAGGACCTTCAGTAGGAGACAGTCTCAAAGAAGTATGCAATGACCCAAGGTGAATGGGTCCAACTACAGAGGACAAGAAATTTCACAGAATCATAGAATTCAACTTGATAAAACAAAGCTTTTCGTATACCTATCTTAGAGCCACTTGCAGACATCATGGGCAAAATTTTGTGTAGCTGCCATGTGAACCTGTCCTGGTTTCAGTTGGGCTAGAGTTAATTTTCTTCCCAGTAGCAGGCACAGTGCTGTGGTTTGGATTTAGGATGAGAAGAATGCTGATCACACGCTGATGGTTTAGGTGTTGCTCAGCACTGCTTATGCCAGTCAAGGACTTTTCAGCTTCCCCTGCTCTGCCAGGGGCACAAGAAGCTGGGAGGGGACACAGCCAGAAAAGTTGATCCCAACTAGCCCAAAGGGCTATTCCATACCATACGGCGTCATGGGCAGTATAGAAACTGGGGGGGTTGGCCGGGGAGCAGCGATCGCTGCTCGGGAACTGGCTGGGCATCGGTCGGCGGGTGGTGAGCAATTGCATTGGGCATCACTTGCTTTGGATATTATTATTACTATTATTATTATATTGTTATTATTATCATCATTACTCTTTTACTTTATTTCAATTATTAAACTGTTCTTATCTCAGCCCAGGAGTGTTTCTCACTCTCACTCCTCCGATTCTCTCCCCCATTCCATGGGGACAGGGGCAGTGAGCGAGCGGCTGCGTGGTGCTGAGCTGCTGGCTGGGGCTAAACCATGACAGTCCTATAAATAGTTTCATCAAAAACAGTTAACTCAACTTGAAAGAGGTTTTTCCAGCTTTGGTATATAAATGAGCCTTGGTAGACTGTAAGCACCTTGTCTTCTGTTTTAAGACTGCAGTAGTCAAGGTATACATTCATGTTTCAAAGAAAAAGCAAGCCATGCATTCATGTGACTCTCCTATTAAAATAACTTTTCTCACTAGTAATCACTGAAACCAGCAGTGAAAAGTTCATAATCACCATGATTATGACAAACATTTCTTTTCATTTATTCTCAAATCAGTTTAGTCTGGAAAAGATTCCATGAGAGTTCCCATGGTAAACAGCTGTGCTGGGAAAAGAGTGAAAGAATATACTAGAATGCATTAATTCACTTTGTACTGCAGTTGTTGTAAAGTAACCAACTTCTGTGTTAAATTCACTTTATTTTACCTTGTGGAGCAAGTACCGCTTTAAGCATTGCAAATTAAAAATGAATCTCTAAGAACAACCCAAGCTCCTTTCACTGGATTTGTAAAACAGCTGTCAGGGGAGATGCATTGAGCTCAGGAGAATGAGACCCACAGTCCTTCACGGCAGGTATTAAAATTCCCAAAGAAATTAGGAGCGGTGTCCTCCAGTACATCCAGGGGACTATCCAGAAGGATAAATGGAAACACAATAAAGAGAATGACAAAATCTGAGCCACGGGTGCTCAGACTCAGATTTCTTAGCAGGTAAGAGTTATTCAGAATTTCTCAGGAATACATTAAACCTGCTTGGAGAAAAATGCCACGTGTTTAGAAGAGTCCTGGCTATAGGGTTAACAACTGCCCCACCCACCGGGAGAATTGTGGCCCCAGGAACCTTTCTCCTCCACATATCAGAATCACTTAACCCAGCCACTCAATAAAAAGAGGTTTTCATTTACAAAAATTGATCACCCCAATGATCCAGAAAAGAGGCAAAGGAGGAAAATTATGCTCTGTGACCCCCCGCTGTGAGGAGAGGAACACAACAAACGGTATGTTGTTTTATTCTGTAAGTGAATTTCTCCTTAACTGAATGTTGCCTACCAAGGTGGATTTATCAGATCTGCACAAATGGCCTGAACTGCTGAGGAGCAGGATGACTTTCCTATCTGCTTAACATCACAAGACTGCACAAACACTGGCAGACAGCATCGGGGAAATCCTGTCTGTTCAGGGAAAAATATTCTGGTCTTTTAAACCATTGGCTGCACTTCAGTAAAATCACTTCAAAGCATTCATAAAGCCACAAATTCTTTTTCATGAAAGAAGCAAGACGGTCTTCTCTTTCTTGCTGTCCTCTGAAGAGACAGTAAATGCTAACATGTCTTTGGAACGCTTTCAGGGCTGGAGCCAGAAGCAGAAGTCCATATTTAGCAGAGTGTTTTGCCATGAACGTGTTGCACCAATACCAGATTTCAGCTTACTTGCGGGTACATGCAGACCCAAATGTCTTGCTTTGTGGTCCGAGTCCTCTGTATCTTGAAAAAGCTCACGCCACAGGCACCTCTCCTCCCATATGGGATGATTCAGAAAAATAACTCGTAGGAGACACGTAGCTGTGGCTGCTCTTCAGGCTTCTAGGACAAAGGACACCTGGAGGTTGCAGCAGCACCAAAATGAGAAAGAAGTCACCTCCAAGGTATTTTTAGCAATGGCTAGCCCATGCCTGTGATTATATGGGGCTTGGAGCAAGCAGCAAGCCTTCAGGAAGATGAAATGAAAACACAAGATCATTTTGCATGCAGCTGGTCTGCAGGCAGCCAGTTGCAGGGATCTCCTTCCCAAGGAATGGGTTTCTTTGGACTGGTAGTCCAACAGGTAGAACAACAAATTATGGACCACAAGTGACAAACTATTTTATATTCTTTACTGGGAACCACTATGATAGTTGAGAGTGCATCCATACATTTTATATATGCTAATAAGACCCTAATATGAACAGTATAATAATAATTCAAAAATTATAGGAATGTTCCAACACACAAGGTGAGGGAATTCAAGAACTCCAGTGTAAAGCAGGATGAAACATATCCAGTGCTCTGTTCCCGAGGACTGCCAGCATGGACATCGGTTTAGGGCCCTTGTTCAGAAACCTATTGCCACACAAGTATCTAAGAATTACCACATATTCAAACATCCGGTTTTAAAGACAAATTAGAAATGGTTTTGACCAGGAGGAGGAGGACGACAGAGGTACTTCAGATGCAGATTCTTTAAAAAAGTCTCCATTTTCATTTCTTGTTCTGTTTTCTAATTATTTTTATTAAATGGCAGTTTCTGTTGGTTGTATACTTACAGGCTAGCTGAAAAATTTTATTCAAATTTTATCAGAAATAAATCAGCTGGTGAATAGCCTGGAAAAATCATTTTAAGAGAAGATGAAAGCAGTTAAAAACAGTCCTTTGGCATTACTATGGTTATGCCAATTTACTTGTAGGTAGTACTAGTTACTCCAGTCACAGCGTCTAGTAATGTAGGAAGCACTAAGAGGAGCTAAGGTAGTATATATGTTCTCACTTTTTTTTTTTTTAAGTTTTATCAACCCGTTTTGCCTCTTCCCTGTTTCTCCTACCAATGATTTTTGTATTTCTTAATTTAAGATATTTAAAAACACTATTAGTCCATAATGAAAAAAAAAAACCACACCAACAAAACTAAACAAAAAAACGCTAATGGCAAACCAACAGATTTCAAGATGTGAAAAAAAGGCCCTAAAATGTCCAGAGGGGCTGTCTGGTCAGTGTTTCTGTTCCTCTTTATCACAAGCTAGGAAGGAACAAAACCCTGTCATTGCAATTTTTCACACGTTTTGTGTGTGCGTACTTTGCAGCTGAAGTCTCATCCGCTGGCCCAGAGCAATCCTGGGTGTTACTGATACAGAGCAAGTAGTAATACAGAGAATAGAAGACAAACTCATGGAAAACAGCAAACTGCTCCCCACAGACAGGCATCCCACGGGTTTTGCTTGCTCTACAAATCTCCCCGAAGGCGTGCTGGAGCAGGGCGCTTCCTCCCGCCGGGGCTGTGAAAGCAGCTCTGCTGCATCCGCAGCCTGCCAGTGCTCACCTGTACACCACACCTCTCCCTTCTCCCTTTCCTCCCGGAAAAAAAAGGCCAAAACTATCATGAAAATATGTAAATACTACGTGAAGCATTGACGGGGCTACTCCAGATAAACTCAGGTGAACTCCCCCACTTTGCTATGCTGCGTACTACACTAAACACCTCAAGCAGAAGCCACTGTGCATTCGAGGTTTATAGTCTGCTGCTAAAGAAAAGAAAAAAAAAATAAATGGAAAAGGAAGACCTTGATGCTTCTTAGCAGACACAGAGCTTCACAGACAGGACAGGGAGCAGCAGCAGGGAGCTGACAGGTAACACCTCCCCGCAGACACCCAGCAAATGCTCCCTGCAAAAAGGCAGCGTGCTGCATCTGGATTCTCCCTACCTGCGGTTTTCGGCTTCTGCAGATTAGAGCTGGTAGGAAACAGTCTGAGCACATAAACGTGCAGCCGAAAAATAGAGCCACTGAGTACAGAAACGGAATCCATCAGGGCTTTTTGTTAATTTTGGAGGCAGGGAAGGACAGAGAGAAGAGGGGAGAGGTGAACATAGGCATTTGGGTTTTGCTTTTTAGCATGGGTTGGAAACAGGTGCCTCCCATCGGAGAGGATAGGGGGGCCTGAGAAATGTTTAGTAATCACTAATGGTTACTAAATGTTTGCCTGAGGAGTAAACTGAAATAATATCAATAAGGAATAACAAGGTAAAGCAAGAAGCTCAGCGTAGGAACGAAGGGCTTTTAGTGAACTAGAAAGTGTATATATTGCACGAGACTATATGCAGTGTGATGTCTAAATTATTTTTAAACAACAAATAACCAAGTGTTCTTAAGTGAAAAGCAGCTAAATGATTAAGAACCTGATTCCCAGCCCAAACTGTGTTGACACAACCCCTCTGAGCAGGACCTGGCTTTCAGGAAAGGCAGCCTCCAGACTTGTGCTCAGGGCCTCTGAAAAACTCAACATAATGAGTCACATTTTAATATCTTCAGGCTGCAGCATATTAAAAAAAAAAAAAAAGTCAAAAATCATCTTTAAAAATGTTTGCCTGGAATTTCAAAGAGCACTTTAAAACAATTTCCTAAATAAGGGTTTCAAAATTTGCCAAGGATTATTCTGAATTAATTCAGCAGAAGAAGTTGTGCCTCCCTTCCCTTTCCCTGGCAGTACGTTGCACCAATACCCCTGCTTAGAAACCATTTTCCTCTCTTCCAGAGCACAGGATCAAGATTGAGGTAAGTCATTTACATAAATCCATAATGCATCCACCAAGCTCTTAGTTCTCAAGGGTATTATAATGCTAATAGAGAAATGACAAAGCAGTAGTTTTATCTTCCTAGACCCAACACCTCTATACTTGACATCCATAGCCCTAAACGATAGATACAGCTGCAGGCTTTCTATTGTAGTATTTTCATAATCCTTGCTTCTGGGCATTTATGGTCTAAAGCTGTCTGCTAAGGACTGTAAAAATGTTTTACTAAAGCAAGTTAGTCTTAAAATGTTGAAGATGGTCCTATTTTATGAATGGATGCTTAAACCGACACTTAGTGAGCCACAGACAGCACTCGCAGAACAGCTCATGGTTGCATTCATAAGCACTGTAGGGTCAAAACCATTCGGTAGAGCACCCCATATTTCACCCTATAAACCAGAAGTTACAGGAATAACACACAGCCCATGCCAGTCCTGCTTGGGGCTACCACATGGGAGGTTTAGGTTGGATATTAGGAAAAATTTCTTCATGGAAAGGGTAGTCAAGCATGGGAACAGGCTTCCCAGAGAGGTGGTGGAGTCACCATCCCTGGAAGAGTTCAAAAAACAGGCAGAGGTGGCACTTTGGGACATGGTTTAGTGG
This sequence comes from Pelecanus crispus, assembly GCF_030463565.1. NCBI lineage: Eukaryota > Metazoa > Chordata > Aves > Pelecaniformes > Pelecanidae > Pelecanus > Pelecanus crispus. The sequence continues at coordinate 3,636,374 of NC_134651.1, read as the reverse complement.
GCATGGGGGTGTTGGGTTGATGGTTGGAATGATGATCTTAAAGGTCCTTTCCAATCTTAATGACTCCTAGTTTTTACTTTCATTATAAATGATCCAGCCACCAAGCCAGGAGGCGTGGGGTTGCTACTCTCCCCTTAATTGCTTTAGTGGTGGACTTGGCAGTGTAGGTTAATGGTTGGACTGGATGATTTTAAAGGTCTTTTCCAACCTAAATGATTCTATGATTGCTCCAGTAAAGTCAGGAAGAGATAAACAACTGTTAAGGCTCAAGACCAGGACCTATACATGCAATCTCTCTTTCTTGATGAAAAAGTATTACAACTTTTTTTTTTTTTTTTTTTTTTTTTTTTTTGGTGCTCTCTGCCATAGAACAGAATTCACAGGGACAACATATGAACCTGACCCACCAGCAGGCAACTGTGCAGAGGAACAGCAGCCCTCTACCCTTTCTTGTGTCCTGACCCTCTTTGGCCAACAAAACTAGAGTTCTCCCAGCACTCTTCTCCATACCATTTTTCTAGGATAAAGGGTGGTTGAGGCAATTTCTTCTCCTTTATAATCTGGGTCTCTTTAAAGCACAGGAAGGTCAAAGTAAAGCCAGTGGGTTTTCTCCTAGGAAGGTATGTGGTGGGGTCAGGACCCCTATTGTTTTGAAACCTCCTCAAAAGGTTTCTTCCAGGCAGTAATAAGCATAGAGGCAAATTCCTGACTCATATAGATACAAAGGTGTAACACAGAGATGTACAAATAGCACCAAGAACTATAAATATGCTGCCACAAAGTCCCTCCTAGCAGAGAAGTAATAATCTTTCATGACATTTTGAGTCTTCTCCCCCATGCCATGACACTTTATAGACAGAAGCTTGGATTTTATTTCTGGAAATACAGGGATCTATAGCACAACTCTCTTACCTTCAAAACACTATATGAAGAAGCTAGGAATTAAAGTCCAAAAATGAGCATCCATAGGTCTGATGTACAGTAACCAAAAGAAGCTTTGAAGATGGAATTAAAGAATGGACTGACACCTGCAACATACTCTATGTGCCTCTAAAACACATTGCATTTGGGGTTTTTTTTTCCTTAATTTTGTTTCCGTTCCTGAGTAGGTTATGAAGAATACCCAGGCAGTCTAATTCAAGCTACTGAAGACCCAGAACTGCTACTGTCTTCCAGACATGTCCACCTCTCTCCATCAGCTGTAAAAGAAGCTTAGACTCCTTACTTCACTCCTTTAAATTGTGCTTCAAAGTTTGTTCCATTTTTTGACATTTGCAGGAATCTTTTTCCCCCCTTTTTTAAGAGCTGTTATTGTAAACGACCTTACATGGCACAGTACATCCTTTGAAACTTTTAGCAATAATTGATCAATTTTCCAGCATTTGGGGGGTGGGGGGTTAATGTTTTTTGTGTTAGCAGAACCGGGCACACAATACATCTGAGAGCAGTTAATCCAATTGTCTTTCACCCAAGGGTTAGATATTCCCAAAAAAAACGTTTTAGAAAAATGTAGTCTAAATGAGGAGTGACTTGCATACACAACAGCCATCCTCGTCTGAGCATCTGTATAGATCACATTTCCCTTTACGGGAAACCATACAAGATACAAAAGTCTTGTTGTAGGACTCAGAGGAAAAAACCCAGAATCTCAGGCTTTTGGGGATAGCTACCCCAAATGCTGTTAAAGCAGCTGATCTCTCCAAACTAAGATATTTTAAACACCAAAGCCAGAGTCCAGCACGACAGTTTCCTCAATTACTTGCACCACAGCCTACGACCATTTCCACCATTGGGGAACTGCTCAGGAAACGTAGGAGCAGGACAGCATTTTGCACACCAGGAATGTACCACCTTTTATGGCTGAAACATCAAGACTAATTTGCCACTGGCAACTCGTATAAACTAAGTAATCTCATATCAAGAAAATAACATTGTTGCAGAACAAAATAAAACTATAGTCTGACCCAATTTCCAATTCCCTTGATGAATTTTAGAGGATAAAAACAAAAGTTGATTTTTACAAAGTAACTTCTTTTAAGCTAAAAAATAATGCATAATGTTAACACGAAACATTTAAATTAAAATGGAATTAAATGGAAGACTTGGAACTATGCAAAAAAACTCAGCTCTTGTTAGTATAATGTTGAAACATTGTCCCTCTAGCTACTCTTAAATGAATAAAGCTGGTAATGCTGCCAATGAATCACCTACTAAAACATCTCAGCTACAGACCAGGTAGAGAGGGGATGTAAAAGCAGGCAAATTCTGAAATCTTAATAAATACAAAGCCAGTACACTATTAAAGTTAGTTGTGGGAAACAGAGGTAACATTTCATCAAATCACTTTAAGACCTTCTGCTGCATCTGTTAGACTCTTCCCTGCGTGGTCGATGCTGTGCCCACCAGAAGGCAAAGTCCCATCACCCAGGTACTGGAGCTGCCGAAAAGAGGGTGACAAGGGAGGGAGGGAGGGAAGGAGGGAGAGAGAAGGAGAGAAATGGCATCACAGAAAGTTTCTTTAGGTGAATGTTGCTTTGTTTATACAAGACCCAACTACACTAGTACCCAGTTATTTAGGCACAGGTGACAACGGAAGGTCATTTTCATCTGCAAGCACCGAGGAATGGATAATATGAAATGCCTCTTCCTTTCCCCAGGAGCTCTGGTCCTTTCCATATTTGAACACTGCAGGGAAGAAGAACAAAAAAAATTAAAAAAAAATCCTTCTGTTCCCAGTTGGCTCTCCCCTATTTCCATAACAGAAAGCTTCAAAACTATGAGGTGCCCTTCACAGGTTTGCAAACCCATGGCATTTTCAAAAAATATTCATAGAAAATGCAACTCCAGAACTTTCCAACCAGAGCTGACCTGTGTAAAAAACCTGAGCAGCTGAATGCCAGGGATCTCCCAAAAAATCCCTGAAGAGTCCTTCTGGTTCAGAAAACCGCACCAGCTTGTGCTAGTAAGGACGCACCTCCCAGCTCAGACCATGCTATCCTGCAGACTAATAAATCTAACTCTACTATTTTTTCAATGCATGCTGAAAAATATCCGGGATGTGACAAAAACGGTATCTACATATTTCCTTCAAACCGTACTTAGCGATCCTATTCAACGTTTTCTAAAACGCGCATATATATGCACACGCATGCGCTTTTTGTGCATGGATATCTTCACTGCAGCTACCAGCAGGTGTTCTGCTTTCCCCCACCTGTACCAAGAACATTGCTGCTTGCATTTAAATGCAGATTTACAGGTAAATGGGAATACCAGGCAAGGAATTGCCAATGGAAAACCAGAATATGATAGCTACTTAAAGAGATTAACTTCCTTATTATTGTGTCACTGCACACTGTAATTCAAACAGCTGGTAGCCTCATTTCTGTAACTACAGAAAATTAAACTGGGAGAGAAAGCTCCTGCTTGTGCTGTTGTTTTCATGGCTACAAGACCTGGTTATGGGCCTTTTGTGCCTGTGGTCCTGTACAGGAGGCTCAGCATTTAAAGGGCAAGAACAGTTGTTTCTCCTATAAAATTTGCTTTTCTTTAATTTGCTAGAAAAGTAGTTCTGTAAAAGTCTTCAGAAAATCTAAACTAATCTGCAACAGCGGTGTTAATACCTCACCTTTCCCTTACACAACAAAAGCAGGCAATAAATGTAGCAAAATTAAATTTTCTTTGTTTTAATAGGTTTTTCACCCTAGGCAGCTAATTTTTACAGCAACAGATTTATATTTTATGAAAACATATGTAAAACACCGCTGTATATGTTATGAAAAGCAAGAGTAACTCATTTTGCTGAGAGTGGAGACCCAATCTGTGCCACTCCTCACACTTCTCTGGAATTTTGTGCAGCATTAATTTCAGCTTTAGTAATATTATTGCTGGGTTAAAGTTGTTTTCCTATGAATATTTGGAGCAAAACTGTCTTGGAGCATAAAGAAAATGAAAAACTTTTTTTCCTCCATTATAAAATCATGAAACTCCTTTGAACTCTACTGTTAAAACAGCTACCCTGGGTTAAATTAGCCCATCTTTACTGAGGGACAGGCAGCAACCTTTTTCAGAGAAAACTATTTCCATGTGGGTACCTCAAGGGTGCTTAAAAATCCGTGCAGAGTATCTTTTACTCATGTTCAAATTAACTATACGAATTGGAGAAACTCAGGATGTATCATTAGCTTTGGAATTAGCTACTTTCCTTTCAAAGCATGAGTAATTTGTGTGCCTTCGTATTCCATATGGGACCTACGAGTCTTTTATTGAAGTAACAGCTAGAGAAAGGTAATTACTGGAGAAAAACGTAGGAAAACTTAAACAGATAATAGGTTATGTAAAAATCTTAGGCTTACCATTTCTAAGGAAGATTTTTTTCCCCATCAACCTCAGCAAAATGCTAAGGGTTTGCCTTAACTGGTGGGCTAGATTGAAACTCTGACTTGTCCCAGAGAAGCCACAAGAGAGGAGGGGGGGGGGGGGGGGGGGGGGGAAGAAAAAAAAATCTAGTAAACACGACCAGCAAAGGAAGATTGAGAAAACTAGGGATGTCTAGTTTGCAGGGGAGGGGCGATAGCATTGTGCCAGTGTATTAAAGGTAACTAAAATGGTGAGGAATAAACTCTTCTCCATGGTCCCTGGGGAAAAAACTACAGGTGACAGCTGAAATCAGAGCCAGAAGGTATTAGCTTTAGATACTAAGAAAAACTTCCTAATGGTAAGGATAGCTGGGCACAGGAACAGGTTGCCCGTAGAGGCTGTGGACTCTTCATCAGCAGAAAACCTTATAATAAGTAACACAAACATCTGTCAAGAGCAGTTGTGATGCAATGGTATTGGTGCAGTGGGACGAACTGAATGACTTTCCACACCTATTTTCTACCTGTAAATCAAGGCTGCTCTATTCACCAAACCGAGTTCTCATTTCCAACAGGACCACTATAACTACTGTCCTCCCTTTTTGGCAATTTGGTAATGGCCTCACATACGACCAAGTGTCTCCCCAAGTAAAAATGACCCTTCTCCCCTTGAGGAGAGCTACAGGAAGGCGACCAGCCAGCAGCACCCGGTGGCTTCCTTGTCTCACTGCAAAAGTGGGATCCCATCTGGCAGTGAGATTCTTACCTGTAGCCCCTATGTCATCTCTGTCAGCCCCATCTTAGAGCATTTCTAAGATCAGCACAGAAGCCGTCTTCTTGTCAACAGTGTGGTGATTTGGATTAAAATCTGTCAGAGTAGAAAATACCTTAGACTGTAGAAAATACCTTAGACTGCAGAAAATACAAACTAATTTATGTGTACCCATTTGACTCGGAGCTGTAGCTCTATATTTGCACTGACGCGACAGGCTAACGTGAATATTAAATCTACAAAATAATGACCTGATACTGAAACCAAGTCAATGAAAATATGTAGGACTGGTCAATTCCCTTACAACGAATGACAGAAAACCATTTACTGTTGCAAAAAAGAAATCTGGAGAAACAGTTTGTATTCCTAGTTCAGCCCTGATCACTAGTGTAAGTTAAACAAGTCCTTGGACCCTCTGTGCACATCAGCTCTCATTTCTCTCATATTATCAATATTAGAATTTTTCTGGAGCAGACACAATCTCTTAATATGATCTGTCCAATACCCAGCCCAATGGATATTTCAGATACATAGTTCAAAATACTTAATTTTAACAATTGTCTTCAGTTGCGAGAAAACAGTGCTTGACACAGCTACCAAGCAGTCACATTTTGTTGGGTCCTAAAAAGGTACATTCTTCTCAGTTTTACTGAATTACATTCAGAAGAGAAAAGCCTGCCAGAGAAGGTGCATAAAATGTTGTTCAGCGCAGTAAGATAAACAGAGCAGTTGGTTGTTTTACTGTTCTTTGGTGGTACATAGGTCTTTGGAGTTAGACGTGAAAAGCTGAGTAAGCAGAACAAAAAAAAAATAGTTAGTGAAATGCAGAAGGAAATGTGGTCAACAGCTCACTAAAGCAGTATTATTCACCTGTACTTTGACTATTTAGTTCAGTTAAATTCATGATCCATAAAATAGAGAGCAATAAAATCAATTTTTTTGTTGCTGTGTTGAATTAAAGTATTACTAATCATGCTTGAGAAAACATTGCTCTTACTTAGACACTGTTGTGGTTTTTTCAATCAGGAAGCTGAGCAATTGCAGATATTATTTCCCCTTGACAAGTTTCAACCCAAATCTTTCTTAATGCCCTAGCACCTTAAAGACTCCCTTGAGCACAAAATGCCAAGCTCTAGCATAAAGACACAGGACCCAAACTATTACACATTCGAAAACTACGCAATGCTTTAGTCCAAGTCCTTTGGGTGCCGGCCCAAAGCAGAGCCACAGCTGATGAAAGCAATCCCTTGGATGAAAGCAATCCCTTGGAGGGACTCTGCGCCGTTCCCCTGCCCTCGTGTCGGGGGGCACAAGCACATCACATCCGGGGAAGCCCCTGGGCTGTTTGCCAGGCAGCACAAGCATGTTGTGCATGGGTAGGACAGGCAGCAGGGTGGGGATCTGGGCCCCAATATCCCCCTGTGGTCTCCTGCTTCCATGGTCGCTGTTCCTCAACCGCACCACTTTGAGGTTCTCTCTGCAGTGAGGCTTTGCCTTTTCTTGTTTTCCCTGATACCCTGTACTGCTGACGTTTCTATTGCTATTTCTCTTACTCTTTCCCCTTCACCAGAGAAAAGTTAGAAATTTCCAATGGTAAACTTCATCCTTGCCCTTGAGCGTGCTTCTACAGCGGCACAGCTAGGTTGATCGCGCTGCGGCCAACCTACAAACTAGAGCTGAACGGATGGGAAGGCAGTAGAGCAGTAGAGCACACGTGCCTGTGTCACCTTACAGACACTCGTGCTTTTGTTGCACTGTTTGTAGGTGACGTTTCTTTCAAAACCAGCTCTGTCACAAGTGAAAGAGATCTACTCTCAACGTGCATTAACAGCAAAAAAATCCAAACCCCTACAAACTAGAGCTGAACGGATGGGAAGGCAGTAGAGCAGTAGAGCACACGTGCCTGTGTCACCTTACAGACACTCGTGCTTTTGTTGCACTGTTTGTAGGTGACGTTTCTTTCAAAACCAGCTCTGTCACAAGTGAAAGAGATCTACTCTCAATGTGCATTAACAGCAAAAAAATCCAAACCCCTATAATCTTCATGGCTTCAATGCTCGTTTAGAAACACCGATCACTCTCTAATCTGGGTGCCGTACCCTATTCAAATGCAAGTCTTTATTAAAGCTGCAGTTGCTCCCACTAAGTATCCTTTCTACCTATAATTTTAGGCTCCTGGCTTTAAATATAAAAAGTTAGATGTCCTGTTGTTACATTAATATATTGTCCTCATTTCTGCATTAACTCAAGTGATTCTCTTCGCTGACTTCACCCTTTCGGTGATAACACCCCTGTGGTGTCTAAATGGAAGGTAACTACTCATACATGAGTTAAGGGGGACTGATGAATTGCAAATGAGGATGACTTATGCAGCAACAGCGCAGAGAGCCAGTACATGTAAGTGGTTTTGAGCTACAGGTGTCTGACAACTATTCTTTTGCATTTCCCCCTATAGCTTCAAAGTCAAAATTCATCCATTTTGTCCTTTAGTAAAATTTAAATGACTGCCCCATACCTAGCGGATAAGTAAGACTGTTCTCATTTTCAGGCTAGAAAGGGTTTCCAAAGTAAACATCTGGAAAAAATAAAAATCAGTCCTCACCCAGCCCTTCAAGCAGAAGAGAACTTTGCTACAACCATGATTTTGCCATGTGCAAGGGCTGTTTGCTGCTGCTGAGGTTTGCTTTCACCGCTCTTCCCTGCTAGAGCTGTTTGTTCTCGGTGTGTTTGTTATGGATGCAGCTTGCCATCAGCCTCCACTTCTGTCTTGGGATTCGCACCAGCTTCGTACACAATACTGCTTGGTCCCAGCACCATCGACCACCAGATCAATGCACTTTTCTCATTAATAGGCTATCAGGCTGCCATTAAATTTTTGAAGACTGAAGAAACCTGCTGTGTTAGAGGGAACTTTGTAACCCATCTGCTATCAGGTGGTGGCTGCAGCATTGCAATGCTGAGGACCAAGGAGGTGCAGTGATAAGCAAGGTGGCTTTTGCCCAAGTACAGACAAAAAAGCAACCTTGCATGATATTGGTGATACTGCTGCTTTATCACTTGTTTCTGATAAAACCCTGCAGTCTTTAGAAAATCCATCTCCAGCTGTGTTCCAGGTAGCTGTGTGCAACTCATGCAGCTCTGACACTCTAAGCGATAGATATGGCTGCAAATAGCTACTTCTCATCACAATTTTAGTGTCATTTTTACAGATATAGTAACGTAATCTCAATTTTGAGGACACTTGTTCAAAAAGACAACTGTTTCGGAGTACTACTACTGACAAAATACATTAATAGTATTGTCCCTTAAATTGCAGCTGCATTTAGAAAATTGAAGAAAATTCTATCAATGCAAAAAGCATTGCATACACCAAATTATAAACTTTACTGGAACAGATGGTTCCATAAGCATTATACTAGTCAAATGCTAGAAACAGTCTGTTAGTTTTAATACCTGCATAGACCTTTACAGAAAACTACAGTTGTAGAGTTGCAATACAGGCAAAAATATCATTAAAATGAACAGCTTCTGAAAGAAGAAGGAATTACTCAGTAACTTCAGAATCCCAATGAGGACGAATGACCTATAAGCGTCATTTGCCGACTGATACAAGCAATTGAGTCAATGTCAAATGGGCAAAGTGATGTCTAATTTAGCTCTAGCATTCCTATTATATCATAGCAGTAAGCAAAAGACAAACATAAGGCTATCATATCGAGAGCAAAAGAAGTTAAGTTAACGAATCCTTAAAAAACACACTTGGGACCATTTTTTTAAAAAGATTTCTAATCATTAAATCCACTGTGTCTAACTGCAAATGAAACAGCATTGTCATAAAAATAGATAAACTTCAAACAATTAATTCGGATAAACATTTGAAAATGAATCTAAAGGTTACCCCAATGTCTTGAACCAGTAAAACAAAAATTCAGTCTGGAAATTCTCTGTGAATTAGACTGAGATTTCCAATAATTAGGTTCCTTCTGGTGGAAGGAAAGGCTATTTCAGTCATTTCACCTAAGTTTCCAGTACTTGCTTGACCAATACCCCAAACTAATCAAATATCATAATTTTCAGAATCTGCCTCCTCTTACCAAAATATTTTAGGGTGTTAATACAGCTCAAGAGGTTTAGCATGCAAGCCATCACATTGTGGATACTATGTTAGGATTATACAGTAAATAGAATTTTGTCCAGAGTGACTCAGCCAAAGACTTGCTGAGGAGCACCTCCCCAGGGCTCTGCAGGTTCCCGCGGGCGCATGGACCTGGGCTCATACCGCTGTCTGTTTGGCTGCTCATCACAACAGGAACCCACTTCAGGTGTTCAAGCCCATCCAGCGCATCCTTACACAGGGCTTTCTGAGTGGTAACAGGAGGTAAGTGGACACTTAAATGTTGTGCGAGATGACATTTTATTAGAGGAGAGCTGCAAGAGCTGCAGAATTATTTCCTTTTTTTTTTTTTTTTCCTCCTAGAATACTGAGAGAAACGTTAAATAAACGAGGAACCCTGTGGTCAGAGGAGTAGCAGTCTGACTGCTATCTGGTCCTTCCCTAACAGATGAACCCATCAAGTGGGAAGCTATTTTAATGAAGCAAGAAGATATTTCTATGTTAATTTATGTATTTAAGAGGCAGTACCTCTGATGAAGTGTATTCCAACAGGTTTTGAAAATCATGAAGTCAGAATGCCGTTTTTTCTAGACAAACACTTCAGGAAGATGCATTTTATGTTTCACAGATTAGCTGCTGCCATTTCTCATCCAGTTCAGCTCCAGCATATGTTAAGGTATTCCCTATTGTGTTTTTACAGCCACAAACAGTAAACTACCCAAAGCTCTAAGGAACAGAGTGAACAGCATGTGTGTTGTGTTTCATCACAGAAATCACAGAGAACATAAATTAGTGAAGTCATCTGTGTCATTTGTCCACCTAATTGGGCTTCTCAAAAGGAAGAATTTTCCTTTTCCCCCTTTTAAGTTCACAGTACACCTTCTGATTTTGGATACAGACACATCGTCACTTAAAGCAGCACAATAAAAACCATAAATCATACTGTGCAATAAAAATGTCAGAAATGTAACCTTTGTGGAAACCTTAGAGTTAATGGCCTATCCTTTCAAGCTTAGATGCCAACATTTATATTTCCCTTTCCAAATTAATATTTTGATATGCAAAATGAAATACATATTTGCAAGTCCTTTGGATCCTTCTCTAGGTTCACTCTGACGCTTTGAATCCAGCCTAAGGTATTTGTGGTATTATGCAGGCTGGCTCAGGTTCACAAAAAGCAAGTCAAGACTACTCTTGGAAACACTTTTCTGAGCATCTGTCAAAGGAAAGAAAAAGCATTTCACATGATCCGCCAAAACTGTAAACTGATCGGTTAGCCTTTCTTAGACCTGCTCAAGCTCCTTCAGCAGCTGAGTGCCATCAGCGTATGTTTACCCTAGTCTTATAACATCAGAAATTGGAAGCCTAAATATTATTTTCAGCGATGTCCCTGATAGATTTTCACTGAGTTCAATAGGAGTGAGATGAGGCCCATTTCACACATCACTCTCTAGTCTCCTTTTCTCTTGGCAACTAACAGCACTCCTTCTGCTCCTCCTGTCCTGGCTCACATGAAGGGCCCGCACTCCTGGAAAACCCTGTTCCTGTCTGACAGCTCCATATATCCATCCCCCATGGTCTTAGGAATACGATTAGAAAATCTATCCATATGGACAGAGGAAGAGATCATTCTTTTATATATTTATACTTTTCAGGGCTAAGACTAAGGAATTTATGCTTAATTTAAGGCAAATCTGAGCAAGCTTCAGGAACAGAGGACTTGGATATATACTCGGATTTATTTTTATTGAATTATTTTTCTTCAAGTTAACATTTTGGTAAGCTACAAGTCTCAGTCTTTAACGTTCTGCTTCTAGCATGCAAGTTCTGCAGGTGTCTTTTCAGAACCACAGCATCGGTTCTTTACATAAATCAAGCCATTCAAAGAGGCATCTATGAAGGCTGGAAGAGTAAAAGCCTTGTAATCAACTGTAAAAATGACCCATTCAAAGTTTTCAGATTTCACACTATACAAAATGTTTGAGCTCAGCCTCTAAGTTACTATGGAATAATTCTCCAGCAGTTACCAGTGATCATTCTAAGGAAATTCAACAATAATTTATGATAAATTGCCAGATTGAAGGGCTTGGTCACATTTAAGGTGATGGGTCTTTTGCTTTTGACCAGGCAGAAATCCAGCAGGTAGCATCTCAGCCACGCGGTGCTAGAGTACCCTTTACAGGACAAGGCAAGAGGGAACGCACAAGGTTTCATCAATAAGGAAAGCTTGAGTGCACACCTCATTTTGGAAAATAACCACTATAACTCATTTTGTATGGAAAATACCTAGTTTAAAATCTGTGGAATAAAGGTTTAGTAATGATGACAGCATAGGAGTCACAACATGCAAGTCACTTGGGAGAAATACAGGAAAGCCTTGAAAGTGGGAAAAGAGACCCGAGATCTACTACAAATATCAGCAGAAGGAGTCATAAGTCAGAGGCTGGTATTTGCCATTTAGGCTGACAGATAAACATCAGGAACCAGGATGTCAGATAAAGAATCAAATGAAGACACCAAATGAGAAGACAAAAAAACCAGCACAGCAGATGGAGATAAATAACATGACTGTTTGCTGGAGAGAGAATGCCTGGGAATTACAGCTTATCCACTGAAAAAAGACAGCAGCCGCCTACGTAGCCACCGGCGGCTGCCTGTGCCCATGGCAGCATCTGCCAGCTGGAGGGGAGCAGGGCCACGGGCCGACAGCCCAGCGCAGGGGTGAGGACCACCCCTGGTGAGCGCTGACCACGCAGCTCTGGCACACACCTATTCCTCTACGTCAAGGAGGCTGGTTGGGGTTGGCACCTCGGCTCAAGCCAATGGGTGAACCAAAGCTGGAAATCTGGGGAGTGTTCAGCCGGGGTGCCAGGAAGCCGAGACCTGTGCCAAGCACAAACTAAACTGTTCTGGTGCATGGTCATGGGGCATAAAGGAGCAGACAAGGAGCGGCTGAGGGAGAAACGCAAAGTGCAGAGGAAACACCGGAGAAAAGTGTTTAACAGGGTCCTTGTGCTTTCCAAGTTTATCAGAAGTGAAATATTGTTTGCTGTTTTGCTATAAAAAAAGCTTTCTATTTCTATTCAACTTATATGACAGAAAAGCTCTGCTGATTTTGACAGCACCGGGGAATCCTCACAGCACTCTGCCAGCACCAAACTTTTAATGATTATAGGAAAGTCCCTGACTAAAGCAACGAGAATAAAAGGAGCATCTGTCTCTGGATAAATTGCTGTCTTGAATTTCCCACCAGGAACCTTGATTGCATTTAACAGAGAAAAACTAAGCGACGGAGAAAGTGCTAAACCAAAGTCCTTCCCAGAAAATGCTACACTGAAAACAGGACACGAGGAAGGGTGCGCACCAAAACACGGTGCTCCCACTCCTTTCAGCTGCACCCGTATTCCGGTGCAGCCGAGTTGATCCCAGCAGCAGGCTGGGAGGCAAAGCCAGCCCCGAGAGGAGCTCTGCCTGCAGACTCAGGAGATTTACTCCTCAGAACAGCAGAGATGGCTGCGCCACAGATCATGTTCAGCTGATTAATTGGACCAGAGCGGTTCGAAGGCCAGGAGGAAGCTGGCTGATATTTATCTCAGAAATACCTGCTTCCCAGGTATCTCCACAAGTACTGAGGCACTTTGGCTGAAGAAAAATGAGAAGTCTGGGATGACAGGTCGTTCATAGGCACAAGCCACACTATAAAAGCTCAACACATTTCAGAAGAAAAAGAAGCAGATTTTCTACCGACAACTACCCGTATCTGCCCGTAACTGACACTCTGCTAGGATCTCCTGTTACTAACTAGCCAGCAGAAGATGGAAGAGAAGAAATATAATGGAAGAGAAGAAATATACTACTGCTATTTCCCTTACTCTACCTTTACCTCACTGACTCTTCAGGTATGTTCTCAGATGAGAACATCTCTCCTCCCCTGGGATGGCATATTTATAAATGCCTCCTCCATCTTCAACCAGTTCATTTTACCATTTACAACTGTATGACTTAACTCAGTGAAACATTTCAGGACACAGCCTCAGCACAGTAATTACACTGCATAGCGTACTGCAGAGTCACAGAGGGGCGGAGGTTGGAGGCGTCTCTGGAGACCGTCCAGTCCAACCCCTGATGGATCTGGGGCAGCCAGAGCAGGTTGCTCAAGGCCATATCCAGTTGGGCTTTGACTGTCTCCATGGATAGAGATGGCACAACCCCACTGGGCAACGTGCCCCAGTGTTTGACAACCCTCACCATAAAATAGCATTTTCCCCATCTTGAAATAGAATTTCCTGTATTTCTATTTGTGCCTGTTGCCTCTTGTCTTTTCACTGGGCACCACTGAGAAGAGCCTGGCTCCAACCTCTGTCCTCCTGCCCATCAGGTATTTATACACATGGATGGGATCCCCCTGAGACTCCTCTTCTCCCAGCTAAACAGTTCCAGAAACAAAACGCAGAAGCAGAAATAGGGCACTTTCAACTTGCAAAGAAGCACTACTTGATTTTATGCCATATTACGGTTTTATTATATAGTTCTGCTTTCTTGGAATAAAATTTGATTTTAACAAGATCACTGTGCCATATGCATAACTAATCACATAAGAGGCTGTACACTTATTTAAGCACCACTGGTTTTGCAACATGCCCTCAGTAAAGCTTAATAGGCCACATACCCCAACTCTGACAAGCCAGACTCTGATTATTTAGAGTTGAGTGGTTTCTTTGTTCTCTCTTACTAAGAGATGTCAGCAGTCATCACAGCCTGATTGGTACTTTTCATTGAACAGCAGAGAAATTTGCACTGGTTATGTAGCCATTTATAAAGATATTTGAAGGATGGAGAATTGGAAATGAAACATAAAGAACAGTAAATTAAAAATATGAGATAACCCAGCAATGAAAACTGACACTGAAGAGGATTTCTTTACAGAAGTTCTTAAAAACATATTTCCGCGCTAGCCATGAAGTCATTTAAAGACGGCCAGAAGGAGGGATCTGAAAAGACAACTGCACAAATTCCTTCTTGTCAATAATTAAGCAAACATAAGCCTCTCCAGATGACATAGGATCCTATTCTTCCCCAATTCAAACTAAAGCAAATAATGAATAATGCCAAAGGATGCAGCACTTACTCCAGTCACAGCTGTATGAAGAACACACACACGCAGCCCTGGCCACCCCGTGCCGCCGCCTCTGCAGGACTTGTTGCACAGCCGCAATCATTGCACAGCCCTCAGGGCTGCTTTTGATAAATGCCTTTTAACTACACAAAGTTTGGAGTCTCTTTCCCTTTCACTGGCTTCTATGTCAAAAAATCTCTGCCTCTTTATGGATTTTGTTTGTGTGATTGTCTTTGTTGTTTCCAAGGGAAAACACATACTGAAAAATACATTGAGAAAAAGAGTATTGAAACCTGCACAGCAGCAGAAGTGCTTAGTATCCAAAAGAACTGAATACCAACAGCAAACATCAAAGTGGTCCGGTGTTTTTGACTTTCTTTCAAAGGACTGATTAGACACCATAGCAGTACTGACAGCAAGTTCATAAAATTATGCAAATGCCAGCTGCTTTTTTGATTACAAACGAGGGTCACGTGAAAACACAAAGAACCTTATAGATGGACCAGAGGGGGACGACTCCCAGCAAGAAGCTCATGGCAGCTCCCCCCAAGGAGCTGTGGAGGAGGTCCCCTCCTTGTTCAACTGTACAGCTGTGGTGGGCTCAGAGAACTTCACAAAAAATTTCTGTTTCTTTAAGTATAACAGAGAAAAAGCATCCGCTACTCTTAGTACCATTTTTAGACAAAAAAAAATACATTTCCTGCCTAACATTTCCTTATTCTAGTTGTAAATATGCACTGTGAAACTCTTGTCCATGTTGGTGGCTTGTATGACTGCTGAAATTACTCACGTGAAGAAACGCAGCAACGTGTTTGTGGCTCACGGTGACCGATATGTGGGATGTGATCCTGCTCTGACGGCTCAGCAGCATCCCTCAGTCCCCAGGACAGATCAGCCTCCACATCCCCTCTGGATCTGGTTCAAGTGCAATCCAGGCAGGTTCTCTGCTTGCTGTCAATATGGCTGAGGAAAAGATTCTCCTGAACTCAGCAGGGCCACAGGATGGGATAAAGTCCACCCAAATCCCATCCAGAAGCAGCAAATTCACCCAGGGAGATAACACTGAATAAGCCAGAGGAGGGAGAGCCGCACCGAATATTTCATTAAACAGAAAGCTAGCACTATAAATTTTTTTTTTTTTTGCTTCAAAAAACCTGAAACTCCCTGCATTTACAACTGATGCAAAATGAATGCAAAAGCTTTGTTAAATGAAAATCTGTAGAATTTAAATTACTAAAACTAGGTTTTAAAATTATGATACAGTCTACCAGCTAAGGATAAATTCGTGACCCGTGAAACAAAATGATAACAAAAATAAAAAATGGTCATGGAAATCAAAAATGGCCTCAGAAATGCAAGAGACAATCTTGTCCCTGAAAATTGTCATTTTTCCCCGAATATTCAGGTAGTCATCTCACAGATGTACCGCATGAGAACTGTATCAGATCCAGCCAATAAGGATGTAATCATAACTATTTTTACATGGCATGTCTCCTCTTTGATATTTTTAAGAACGCTGATAAAGTACTTCAAAGAGATACATGCAGTCATGCTTATCCTCCCTTCTCAACGCAGTGTGTATTCTGAGAACTGCAGAAGGACGGAAAATTCAGCGTATTTTTAGCTGTCATTTATATTTCTATCTCTGCATGGGATTAAGGAAGTTTCTCCTTCTTCCGAGAAAAATGAAAGTACCAAGAATAAAACTGCAAAATCAACAACCAACATCTGCTCAACTAATATTACTAAAGAATCCATTTCCCAGAGGGATTAACAACTACGACATAAGCATGGATCAATATTGATATAGTCAAATTATCCAGATGCATGCACAGAATCATTTGCTGCTCCCAAAGATAAATTTTATAACTTAATAAGTGTAATTCCTCATTTCTGAATGAAGATATTTGGCATGGATATGCATCCTTCTAACCTCAATAAAGAAAGGAATGTGAATGTTACTTCTCTGGCTGAGCTTTAAAATTTTATTTTCAAAGATATTATGAAAAATTTATCAAATCATTTTGAAACTTGCTTTAATGCTGCCAAACTTATCAGCAATCTTCAGGAACTAGGAAACCAAAAAAAATCAGATTTATGAAAATCTAGCATCACAGATGAAAAACCTCAATCCTGTAAGGAGTCCATCTAAAACATGGAAATTGTAATGGGTCAATATTTGTCACAATTAGGCCCCCTCAACTAGAGGGAAGTCAATGATCCGGGAATCGAGACGCAATTAGGTAGCATTTATGTCAAACGGCCTTAGTTTAAGGATTATCCTACCAGTTTTTCACTCACAAACTAAAGTAATGTTGTCGAAGTTATGGACTGTTGACTGCACTTTTGTTTACTTAGGGATGGTGATACTTTACATTTTGAAGAGCAAATTAATTATGGAGGAACAAAAACAAGTTTGTGCCTAAATTAACTAAGTTTTGTTACCTAGAATTTTTTTGCTCCAATTTAATTATAGCTAAATTGTATCATCACTAAATTAAAGCTAAGCCAAATTAGTTCTCCAATTCTTGCTTCAAGAATAAATACTATTTGCCTTCCAGGAGCACTAAAGTACAGAAACTGCTTGAAATTATATCTTTTTGAAAGTGTTTGCTACCTACTTCTAATTAAAACCATTCATCACTGGAATATCATTTAGGTTTTTGTTGGGTTTTTGGGGTTGGGGTTTTTTTTTTTTGTTATTGTTCTGATAAACATTCCAGACAAAGCCTAATATACTTAATTTTTAGCAAGAAAATGCCTTGCTTTCCTGGGATGAGCCGCGAATGTCTCCTAGACCAGGGGCACTCGGCACCTTCAGGCTCTGGAAGCAAAGCCTCCTGGAGCTCCCTGGGGCGTGCACCCAAGCAGACCTGCTTTACCCACCCCGCACTTGTCCCCGTGGGACATGCCTCTGCACCTTTTACACCGCTGTTCTTTTGCCCTTCGCCACTACTGCACGTGCACTAGCTAACGAAGACCTAATGAACGGCTTGCTGACCTTCCTACCTACCAAGATTATAAGCATTGCAAAGAAAAGGTCAGGAGCGTACATGTCCTCTGTCATCAGCTGCCCTGTGCTTTTCCCAGGCAGGTTCATGCCCAAATTTTCAGCAATACTGGGACAGCAGGCACTGCAATTTCTGTACAAAAGCAGCATCTCAATTTCCAGAGTCGGTTGTGCTCTTACTGGCAGTTACGTGGTTTTAATTTAAATGGTTTTAAATTTAATATTTTATTTAATTAAATTTTGCATTTTAACTGTCATGCAATTTAAATGGCAAAGTCTGGATTGCACGAAGTCCTTCAGCAGCCTTTTTCCGAGATGAAAAACTGATGTTTAAAACTGAGATTAAGGTTATTGAAACAGTTAGACACTGTGATACTTCGTGGAAAACACCTTACATATGCCTTGAATAATATGGGTCATCTTCCTTACCCAGGGAAACAGAGGCACGTAGGAAAAAAACAATGAACTCAGAATACTTAGTCTAAGCAGTTTTGGAAGAGCATTTGAGAAAAATACCTTTTATTATGAAAGGAGACAAACCTTGATGTGATTATGCCATAGAACACTTTCTAAAAGAAATTCAGTTTCTGCATGCTGGGCCTGATCTGGCAATTCCCTTTATGTCAGCAAAAGGTAGAAACGTTTCAAAACGCCACAGAATCAGGCACTCAAAAAAGTGTCCCTATTAGCACCCATGCTAACTTGTTCTAAAAGGCTCTTTCCATCTAAAACTGTAGAACTTGCTGCCTTAAAAACAACATGTACCTCTGCTAACGGTTGAGTCATGAAAAGGAATTTAAAAGCAGAAATGTCAAAGAAAGGAAGATATCTAAAAACCTTACGAGCTTTCACCTTCCTCAAAGCCCGGAGCTGCACAAATTACTGATGAAGTTATAGTCTGGAAAGGCTGGAAGATGTGAGAAGCATTTCTTTTCACACTTTTTCTGTCACTTAGTCATCTGTTAGGGGATTTTTTTTTTTTTCTTTCTTTCTTAAAATCAGACTTGCCTACTTCTTTCTTGGGAATTCATTTCCCTGTGAACACATAAGTGGAGCGCTGCCTTTTAAGCACAAGGATGTATGAGGACAGTATCTCAGGCATCTTGGATGGGTCAGCAAAGATGCACCCAGGACATCTGAACAAGAGCACTTGGGTTCAGACACCGGCTCAGCCACAGCCCATGGCCCCTCTCCCGCTCCATGTTCCCTCCTGGGAGGCAAACCCATCCCGTGGCAGGAGGGCTGTACGCGCAGGCAGCACGTGCCCAACTGAGCGATGGCGAAGAGCACTTGCAATTGAGTATTTATGTCAAAGAAAGCTTCTTTAGCTGAGCCTGTCCTGGGAGGACCTCCTTCTCCATTCAAACTTGAAACAACAGATTTCATTTACTGATCCCAAAGCTCTGCTCTGCCTAAGCACTGCAAATATTGGGATTTTATGACAACCTGAGACTTCTGTCTTTAAGCCTCCTGCTAAAGCCAACAAACTGAAACAGGCATTTGCATTGGCTCTGTTTTCTCAAATCTCCAGAGGTTTTGAGCATATCTTTTTTGAGGAGACTGTTTTTATTTAGATATGCACAGAAGAAAAATATAGCTTCAGCTTTTAATCCATTGCTGAAGCGCCTACAATCGCTCTTCCACTCTTAATACCCAACAAGAAACCACAAACCTCTTGCAAAGGAAACTGCTTCTTGCTGAGCCCTTGACTTCCCCATCGGTGTGTACGTATCACCATCAACACCTTCCAGTGCTGCTCTCACCTCAGTTTTTATGGGAAGAGTTTTCATGGAAATGCAAAAACCAGAAAGACTTTTAAGTTCACTGTCAGAGATGCAAACTATTAAAAAAGAAAAAAATGTCATTAATGTAGCAACTGAAAAAAAAACCCCAAAAATAACAACAAGCTTATGTAAAGAGTATTGATGTTTGCTACTTTTAGTAGGCTATTATTTCTTTATAACAACAGACAGACCCAATCCATCACTGCTTATAACAATACAGGTGTTTCATACCAGGCCAGCCCAAGAGAAGAACAAGAACTTCCAAGGAGAGAAATCAAACTCCGCCAGGTTGGACTTCCCCATCTCCACTTCTTCTATCTCCACTGCAATCTGCAACATTTCCATGAGGACATCAGGGTGACCAGCAAGAAATAATGGCTTCAGCTGTGGAACATAACATGCATACGTACTGTTTGTATGTGTGTTGAGACAGTCTTGACCAACTGAGGGGGCTAAAATTACAGTAAATCAACATAAAATCAACTGTCCAAGTAACGCCTTGTGCGTGTGCCAGCTGCGTACCATTACTGCGACATACTGTCTGCAGCAAGAGCTGACTCCTCTTTCAAGGGCAGGAAAGTCCTCCACAGTAACTCTGAATTAAAAACAAACAATATTATTCAAGAAATTATAGTCAGTTTTGGAAGCTGCAACCATTAATTACTTCTGTGGTTTTGTGGGTTTAGATTTTTAAACACAGCACCAGAGTGCTTAAAGACCCTCCTGATTAAATAATTCAAAATGTTTGCACTACATAACATGTTTGAAGGGGAGAGAAAACTATGCTAAACACTTTGAATTCACAAGCAAGCAGCTCATTAACATGCAGTGATATCAAATATTTATTACCTTCTCCACTGTAATGATCTCATTTAAGACAAGTGTGAGAAAACCCCATCTCATATTAAAGTTGGTAATGTTTTATTTATGTGCACTTTAATATTCACTTTAGGCCACACCAAAATATAAACATACAATTAATATTTCATTAATGAGAAAGCAAAATCTATTTTGCTTGTGAAGGCTTATTTCATTTGGAAAAAGACAAAGTAGGGGTCATGTGCCGTGATGGTGCAGCACACACTGCTCTGAGAGGAGAATAATCAATATTCACTCATTAAAAATCTCTTTTTCCTCCCCAGATTTGCTCAGAGAAGTGCAGCCTTGCTGTTTCCACAGGTGTTGCAATGTGCTGCTTTTTCCAGGAAAATGAGAGTAGGGGATTATAAGGGCCCGGTAACAGATTAAATGTAACCTGGGGACACATCTCTGCTTGCTCTGTGGTCAGGAGAGGGATCGCCAGGGCATGAGAAGGAGCTGGGGAGACGCCAGGTCATCCACGTTAATGATTTAACTACTGTAAGAAACCTACGTGTAAAATATTGATGGGCTCGTACCTGCGCTGCAGATGTTAGCTCTTAAAAGCAACTCAACCTCCGGATCAACGCCAGGCTTTGCAGCGATGCTGTGAGTGAGGTTTGGGTCGGCGAGCGTGGCAGAGCTCTGTGCCACCGGCTCCCTTGGTGACCACATCTGTGTAACCCCAGAGAGCTCGTCAGCACTTGTCCCCGCCTGGATCCAGGCGGACAGAGCTCCTCTCTCCCACTGCCACATGGGCAGCAGTTTCAGCATGACCCAGGCAGTTATTTTCTCCCCCAGTTAAGTGGAGGAATACTTCAGGTACGTTTCTCCGAGACCACCACCCTATCCCACAGCTCTCTTCCAGATTAAACATTGGATTCATTTTTTTTTTTCCACATGGATAGATGTTTTAGTGGCAGGGATCCAAGCCACAGCGTTTGTCAAGTACCAGGCAGTATTTCTTAAGCTGGGAGGTAGATTAGCTGAAGTTTGTTTGCAAAAGCGACATTGCTCACATACCCGACATTTCTGCATTTTGCCTAAGCTTATTTTTCCTTCCAGCAACAATCATAGCTGTAACCTCTTACCATGTACACCAGTAAGATAAACACTCACCGCTGCTTACTCGCCCAGAATTGCTGAAAAGTACATTCATGAAGAGGAAATCTCATGTAAATGCAAACTCCTTGCACCTCTCCTCCAAGGGATGGATTACCAGAGGCGGTGCCGCTGTGCTTGGCAGAGGCTGGGGTCAGGTAGCTTCTTTCCCTTAATTTTGCCAGTATCAGGATATACATATCAGAGTTAATAAAAACCTCTTGGCTTCTGGGTTCTAATCCAACACCCTCTGGAACAAGCTCTGATACTCAAATTGACTTCAACAAGCTTCTGGTAAGCATTATGCATCAGCTCTCATCCTCAGGTTGCACATTAATTAAATTCTTCGTGTACTCACCGGCAGCCTGGCTCAACAGAAATTACTTATGAAGAGTAGTGCAAACCCTTGTGATCCCCCCTATAACCGGGGCTGCTGGTACTCATGGCACAGCAAAAGCATGTTTTGGGTGAAGCTCACCTTTCTCAGCTTTACCTGCTTGAGTGCTCTACCTCTTTTGGCTGGATCTTTCAAGTCCACCCTCAAAGGGCTGCCCCTCTCCATCGTGCATGGCGTGCCATGCCTGCGAAGCGTTGCTCTCCATAGACACAGTGTGGGTTTGGGATGCTGCTGCCTTGTTCTGACGATTTTCCACAGCTCTGATACTACGAAGTTTGTGGAACTACTTTTTCGTCCCCTCCTATGACTCTGAGGCTCAAGGTATTTTGGATAAAATACACCAATGAAGCATTAGACAGGGTATAGGCTCCTTAGCTAGAACAAAACAAGTTTAAGAGGTGCCAAGATGCTCGCAGGTTAGTGACACATTTCTGTGGTCAGGCAGCAGGTGGGATGAGGAACCTGTCCTATGCACACAGATACACGAGGCTAACTACCATAGACTGTTGTCCCTGGTAAGTAAATTAAATACAATACACCGTAATCATGAGTTTCACTTGATTTGATTTGCTAAATTACCTAGAGGTTAGAAGACTGGGTACACCTTTGCACGTGAGAAGGAATACTACTATGATAACATCAACGCAGAAGATCGAGAATTGCTTATCCTTCTAGCGGGATTTGTAAGGCTAGGCAAACTAGAGATCAAAGCCAAAAAATCATTATTTCATGTATGTACAGACAAATGGGAATAGAATAAATTCTGAGAGAGATTTATTTTCAGAGCTGTTAGGTAGCATGCTTTGTCATTAACTCTTACTGCTAAAAGTAAAGATTTCAAACAGTATTAAGAGTCGACAAAATTATTGGCTGTTCTAGACAGTGTGAGACACCGTTGGGTCAGATTGACTTACAGGGTGGCACAGTAGTCTTGTAACAAATCAAGAGAAAATTCACATACACACAAGATTACCCACCCTCTCCCCCCCTCCCCCCCCCAAAAAATATATTGGTCAGGATTGATAATCTTAGCCTGGTTTTGCTGAATGCAGCTAGCATTCAGCAGAAGCACAGCTGAAATCCTAACAGAAAAGAAAATATCACCCAATCCATTTCCGAAGCGGACCAAGCAATGAAGATGTGCGTATCTGACAGAAGATTGAACCTGCAATGCATGCCAACGCTTGAAATGAATCATTTGCTGCCAGACACGGTCGTACACGTTTGCAAATGCAACTGGCAATTTGCCCACCTCATTTTGGGAGCCCAGCTCCTGTTATTGCTGCAGGCGGGGGGGAATGTTTAGGTTGAAGTAGCAGTGTCTATAGCTCTGAACCAATAAGATTAGAAAATCTAATTCAGGAAAAGTTTAGGACAGATCTTCTTACCAGTCTCACTGTGCAAAATAGATACAGTTCAAGGAAGTTGAAACTTCTCCAGGCAGATGAATGATTACTATCACTTCACGGAGATGAGGGGAAATATTAGTCATTCTCAGTGTACTTTATATTAAATATGAAGACAAAAATGCTTTGAATAAATTCTAAGTTTGTCAGGATTTGACCTCACATAATGAATAATGCATCAGTGCTTGGCTTTGGGAAATCCTGACTCCTAGACCCAAATTCACAAACAGAGATACATGGATAAAAAGTTTTTTATTTCTGACTTCACAGGTGAAAAATTTAACAGACATCTTCAGAGCTCTTTGGTTGCTATGTGGACACTTTTTATTTGGTAAAACTTTAGAAGTTCAGGTGACCAATGTTTGTGACCTAGTGAACGGATAGATGAAGTTCCAAAATGCATCACTATGCCATCTGAAGATTATTTTGTTGTGTTCTGTCTTTTTGGCATCCTGTCCATCCAGTCAGGAATGTTTGATTTCTTGTATCAGACACTGGATTTCCCTCTAGCAGCTGGGTATGTCAAGAGCACAAAAAGAGTACTTATTCTGCTATGCTTACTCAACTGTAGACAATTTTTCAGAATGATTAATACATTTTGGATTTTTCTCATGTCTCTCAGGGGAGATGTCTGTCTACAGAACTAACACAACAATGGCGTGAGTCAACAAAGTGCTGATGACCTCTTCTGAGCTATATAGAGAGGTTACGGACGTATGATATGTGACCCTACTGCTGCTGTTACGTTAAACCTCATTAAATGGACATGTGGGACCGCAGCTCTTCGATTTCCTTCCTATGTTAGCCAAGTTCATGAGAATTATCACATCCTGACATCAGCAGTAATTCAGACAGCAATAACTACTCTCATGAAAATCTAAACAGCACAAATTCATTGCATCTTCCATTCCTATAATGTAAATCTGTCCTCTTGATCCAACCAGAGCACAACTTGCTAGCAATACATACCAAAGACCTGCAACAACTCCATTAACATCCATCAGACAAAGAAAACATCAGAATCTAGGCCATTAGTCATTTGGTCTAGATGCAAGTAAAAAAGGGATAAAAAGAAAAAGAAAAAAAAATTTAGAAGGTTTTGACAGGATAAAAGCCTCCTGCTTTGGAAATAAATGTGTCTGCTTGTATAGAGTTTGCATGACAAGGTTTTGGTAGTAGGGGAGCTACACAGGTGGCTTCTGTGAGAAGATGCCAGAAGCTTCTCCCACATCCAATAGAGCCAACGCCAGCCAGCTCCAAGACGGACCCGCCGCTGGCCAAGTCTGAGCCCATCAGTGATGGTGGCAGAGCCTCTGGGATAACATAGTTAAGAAGGGGAAAAAAAAACCTGCACAACTGGAGCTACAGAGAGGAGTGAGAACATGTGAGGGGAGTGAGAACATGTGAGGGGAGTGGCTCTGCAGCCCCCAAGGTCAATGCAGGAGGAGGGCAGGAGGTGCTCCAGGCACCGGAGCACAGATTCCCCTGCACCCCTGGTGCAGCCCATGGTGAGGCAGCTGTGCCTTGAGATTTTTGTTATATTTTCTCTCCCCTGTCCTGCTGAGGAGGGGAGTGACAGAGTGGCTTTGGTGGACACCCAGGGTCAACCCACCAGAGTGCTTCACCTTGATACTTACTTCTGATAAGCGTCCCAGCTTTGTATCTGGCAGCAGGACCGTTAACCTGTGAGAAGGTCCTATTTTACAGGCATTATCTTAGCAGAGACAACATGATCAATTTAAAAATACCAAGATGCACAATTTGCCTCAATGAATGTGACAAATACATGAAATCACCACCACCACCCCCTCCCCCATCCAGGGAAGAGTGTACAAAAGAATTTCAATGTACAAGTTTTACAAGATGGAGTATAATTAGCTACGGTATTTTCTTTATGAGGTTATTGCATACAAACAAGTATTGCCATAATTCTTTTGATAAGATTTTATCATCTCCGGTTCTTCAAATAAAACCAGGGGCTTTACACCCATTATATTAACATAATGGTTTTTAATCACAAACGTGCATAATCATAGAGTTTCTATTGGCTGAAAGAGCATTTAGCACAGGTCTACATCAGTTTCTGGCAAGCAGAAGGTGATGCATTTAGTGAAGCAAATTCCAGCTGCAGCTAAACATGCGTTTTTATGCATGAATCATTCTAACAAGATGCATGCTTTGGTGACCAGGCATGTTTTTAAGCTCAGGAAAAAAAAAAATTCAGAAACCAATTAAAAAGTCATTGTCCTTCAGGGTAAATTTGACTATGGAACAATCTTCCAGAGAAGAGCTGGCAATTCAAAACTTTAAGGTCCTAAGGAAATGCTGGGAAGCATCTCTCTGAGAAAGTTGTAAGCAAGGTATTTAATTTTATTAATATCCCCTTTTATTCGTAACACCAAGCCATTGCCCCAGATGCAGAAAAAATGTCCTTTTACCAAAAACAACAACAAAAACAAACAAAAAAAAAGAGTGGGAGCTAGCGACTCCTGTCCTCTAGACCCTCAGATGTTGCCACAGATTTTCTATAGAATGTGCATAAAGAGAAAGTAGTATAAAATCCTTAAACTAATTAGAGACTGTCCGCCCCACAGTTCATCTCCATCTCAACACCCATTATGCTGCCTCTTTCATTTTCTCATAATTCTCTTCACAAGCTTGCAAGGTCTTTCTTCAAAAGCCAAAGGAAATCTGTTCACTTCTTTGAGCTAAATTTTGTCCAAGACAGTGTGAACTAAAATCAAAAGCTGCCAGGTAATCAGGTTGCATATTGCCATACCTACTGAAGCTGCCTAAATAACCTAACCGTATTCCTCTAATTTCTCCAGTCTGCATCTAAATGCATTTGAAGTCACTAGAAATATTACTGTTAACTGCAACAAGTTTTGAGTCCAGTGCACTTGTAGAATTCCTGTGCCTTTAATTGCAGAGTTTTTCTGAAGACAAAAATCATCTTTTCTGGCAACAGCAAACAGCCCATTCTTAAGAAGGTTGAAGTGTCACTACTCAGTCAAATGAAGAACACCTACTCACCTGCATGCACAACACCAAATCCATCTGCATCAGCCCCTTGCCATAAAAGACATAAGTTTACTTTAGGAGCTGTCTCCCCTAGAAGTTCATTTTAGAAAATAAATGGGAAGGTTTCACCTCACCCCTTAGCCTGCGGCAGGAGTCCCTTCTGATAACATTTTATTCCACTGGTATTTTGACAAATTAATCAATGGAGCAGTGGAAAAATGCAACATTTTGCAATACTTCTGGCAGTATATTGTTGCTGGTAGTCAGCTTGTTACCTCTTCTGTGTCAATGTGATTGCTAAGATTGACATTGAGGATTGGCTCTCACCTTGGGGCTAGAAGATGTCGGGCTATGCTGGGGGTTACTGTCCAGAAAGACTTCAAGTTCAAAGTAGATCATCAGCCCAGATGAAGAAGTGCCCTCACTTCTTTTACGGCAGCCCCAGGAGATGTGGTGCTCCCAGAGACAGCATGGGAGGTGCACCTACCTCTGGCTTTTATTCTAAAGGGCACTGCACACACAACCACAAACTGGAAGACAAAGACCAGGAAAAACAACCTATTCCATTCACTTCTAGCTCATGCAACAACTGTGTCATTCTCACTACCTTCTTCCCAAACTCAGTGTCCCCAAAGGCTGCAGGTCCCAGCTCCCACGCCCCGCAGGAACGCACGCAGCCAGCGACCCCGCAAACCCTTGCCACCGCTTCACGTCCCACCTCGAGGAGTCACCCACACGGGGACAGCTCCTCTCATCCCGCACACCCAGAGCATCCAGGGCACTTCTGCAGACATGGGGGCTGATAGCCACCCCTGCCTGATAACCATCTTACTGATGAAAGAGGTAGGCAAAAAGAAAAGAAAAAAAAAAAAGACAATAGGAGAAATAAAAATTTAATTACAAAATTGTCCCACTTTTTCCCCAAACTGTCAAGCAGCTTAAGGGTAAAGCTAAAAACAGAACTGAGGTCTCCAAATTCAGTGGTCCAATTCGAGATTTCTCATTTCAAAGCACTTAAACAATAAGCCAAGTCCCACCCACTATTCACAGCCCTAAAACAGAGGTCGCAACGACAAGGTTTTAGAAACTCACATTAGGAATGTCTCATCTGACTTGTAATATTCTCAATTTTTTTAGTGGTCTCATTTTTCAAATTTTGTTCTAATTCCAAGGCTTAAAACCAGCTATTTAAAAAAAAAAAAAAAAAACCACACAAAGAAACCCCACCAAACTCTTAGGGATTCTCCCCCTATTCTTAGATAGTTTAGATAGCTCAAGATAAGCAAGTCTACTGGGAACGAAAACATCTGCTCCAAAATTAAAAATTAAGTCACAAAAATTGGCAAAGGCTTCTGCCTATAAACCACTGCTCATTTTTGAACGGCCATCTCACAGTAGTATACTTTAAGGGTGCTTTAAAATCCCACATTCCTTCCTTTCACTCCCCACTGAAGTTAAACTGTAGTTCATAAAAAGAACAAATAAAATGTGGCATAAAATTACATTAATTTAAGTGTCATTTTCTTCCCTTATTGATTTAGGCCAGTGCAACTCCATCAACTTAATCTTAGTTATTGTTCCTGTTATGCTAGTGGAAGCAGAATCAAGCCCTAAGGGTTCTTAATGAATATTTTTTTAATGAGTTCTGCTAACATGACTCAGTTGAATGAGTTTCAGTAAGCCACACAGAGAGTCCAGGCAGCTTCCAGACAAACTTTTCTTGTATTTCTTGCATGAAACTCCCCTGGGATGCCAAATAGGTAGCTGCTGAGACTGGACATATTCATACTCCCAAGGGAAAATTTACAACCACTGTACCTTGGCCCTAGTTTTCTCTAGCAGTATTTGCTGTAGGCAATGCTACAGAGGTGAACGCTTCAGAGATTTGGTAGATAGAGGGGAAGCTGCTGAACATTAAACCTGGGACAAAGGAATAGAGAGTCAAGGGGTAAAGGAATGATAAAGGACTCTTTGTCTTGGAAGAGGTCACTGTGAAAGCTGAATTAAAATGAGTAGCCACGGTACAGAACAGTCCTGGGATGCTTCAAGAAAGGGTTATTCAGTGCAGCGCCAAACTACGCGTATCCTCCTGGGAAGCAAGGGCATACCTCCTATGAGACTACTCCGAGAAAACTGATTCATTGTTTTAATGTAAATGCTGACATTGAGAGAGATCTAGAAAAATGCTTAGAGCTCATAACGCAGCCTTTGGGCAGTGCTTCTGAAGTCAACCTCTTTTGAGCAAGAACCTTACCTCCTCCACCAAAAAACTATCGTAAGCACCACAGAAGTGCCGACTCCAAGTGAAAAAACACCATCTGCACTGATTTTCCTTAAGGCACATTAGTAAAGAGCGATAAATATGACGGCAAAGAGAACTTAGCTTGCTAATAGTTTGAGCTCATAAAGCATTTTGCACAGAAGACCACTTCAGAGCTGTTACCAAAAGCGTACAGGAGGCTCCCGTGTATAAAGCATTGTCAAAGGACACTGTCTGCAATTCAAACTGAACAGTAAAAAACCTTGAATCCCTATTTTGGCTTAGAAACTTCACTGAGACCTGCACAGCAACCTATTTCTGCCTTAACAAGGGACCAGAATCTGTGGGTCTTCTATTGAGCAATATTTATTCATGTAAGAGGCATAGACACATTCAAATTTAATCAGAGTGAGAGCAAATCAAGCAACAAGCCAAACAGGAAAGTCTGCAGCTTCTGGTGGAAATAGTACATAATGCCCTTTTTTGACTGCAGTAACAATGTAAAGAGTTATTTCAAGTTAATTCCATTTGCTCTTCTGAGACTGCAAACCAGAAATACTCTCATAATTTTTGTACTTTGTCATCATTTTGTTCTTCAAAAAGAACAGTAATCCTTTCAATAGAATTAGTTATTGTTCAGAAAAAGCAACTAGATAAACATTTTTTTGTAAATATTTAAATAAAAAAAACCTAAAATTATATCAAATATTTTAGAATGGTTGCTTTCAATGTTGAGGCTCTTTCAAAAATTCTTTTGGAGTGAGAGTGAGAAATACTCCTGGGGTGAGACAAGAACAGTTTAATAATTGAAATAAGGTGAAAGAGTAATGATAATAATAACAATACAATAATAATAATAATAATGATATCCAAAGCAAGTGATGCCCAATGCAATTGCTCACCACCCGCCGACCGATGCCCAGCCAGTTCCCGAGCAGCAATCGCTGCTCCCCGGCCAACCCCCCCAGTTTCTATACTGCCCATGACGCCGTATGGTATGGAATGGCCCTTGGGGCAGTTGGGATCAACTCTCCTGGCTGTGCCCCCTCCCAGCTTCTTGTGCCCCTGGCAGAGCAGGGGAAGCTGCAAAGTCCTTGACTGGCATAAGCAGCGCTGAGCAACAACTAAACCATCCGTGTGTGATCAGCATTCTTCTCATCCTAAATCCAAACCACAGCACTGTGCCTGCTGCTAGGGAGAAAATTAACTCTAGCCCAGCCAAAAACAGGACAGTAAGGAAGCCGGGGGCTGTCAGGCCAGCCCAATGTTTTTAAATGTTTACTAAATGCAGAATTTAACAGCAAACTACCATGGAGGAGCACCCAACCAGCCCCTTTCTTCAAAGAGGAGGAGGAGTTTAGTTCTCAAACAAAAACATTATGCTAGAAGTGAAATAAAACCAGCTCTTCCTTTTTTAAGGTCTTTCCCTGATCTAATACCTTTATCGGGTCCCTTTTTATCAACTTCTCACCATATTTCTCAAACTTTTTGCTGGATTATTTGTTGCTGGAGATGTGGATATCGGGCATCCTAGTACTAACTCCTAGATTCTAAGACCACATCTGGAATTCCAGACCACATCTGGAAAGCATCTAATTACACGTGGGGAAAAGATGACTCTTTCCAAACCCTTTCTATCCTGAAGGGACCTTCCCGTTTTGCAGTACCTTAGAGGCAGACCTGGAAGAAGCTACGTGAAGGATGCTGCCAGATGTAGCTATTTCTGCTTTCAAGAAGCCTCAGTTTTTCTCAATGTTTTAAGCCCAGTGTGTAACCTCCAGCCCGGGCTCCTTCCTCTGCTGTCCAGTTCTTGCAACTCTATTTGCAATGTAATCACTCTGAGAATTTAAAACCACCAGGTAGGACACAGTGAGTCCTACCTTCAAGAGCTGCACTTCTGGGTCAGGGGCTTGTCCGTGCTCAGGGGATACAAACGAGTATCACCAAATCAGCCAGGATTCAGAGATCCTCTGGCAAGAATAGTCCACAACTCACATCCCAATCCTGTACAAAATTTAAAAAAAAAAAAAAAAAAAGACACTACAAAAGAGTTAACAATTTTGTCATTCCAAGACCAGATTGAAAATATTCAGATCTTTGCACTGGTTTTTGGTTTTAACGCTATGCATCAGAAGTACTGCGACATTCTTGCAGAGGCTGCAGACAAATCTTGCAGACAGCAGGCTGTTCTCACACCAGGGAGCCCGGGGACCGGGCCACCTCTGAGCCTCACCACTGGGCCCTCCGCAGGGCTCCAGGAATAACAAAGCATTGAACAGGTCCTGTTAACTACAAGTTTATCCCATTTTTCACTTACTTTGGTTTCCACTTTTTTTTAGTTTGTTAGCTAATTACCACCTCATGCAGTCTTATGGTTTAGAAATTTCAAAGCTGGATTTAATTAAGCTAAACTGTAAAGTGCTTTAAGCTGCATATTTGCCTTTTTTTTTTTTTTTTTTTTTTTGAGGGCAATACTTCTCTATAAGTACACCCATTGCATGTTTCCATCTGTTTCTTGCAGCATTTATCATAAAACAGGAGCTGAACAAAACGGGGTAGAAATTTGTTCACTTTTATACACTACTTAGCCATGGGCAGCCATGAAAAATGAAAAAATAAAATTAAAAAAATAAGATGTCAACCCACACCCTGGGCTTCCAAGAATGTTGCCCTCTGATCAGCTGAATTTCCATCCTCATGGAGAGCCAGGTCTGTCACCAAGTTGTGGATTTCAGAAACTCAGATTTGCCTGGAAAACTCACCTGCTTACCAGGAGCTCTGCACACAACAGGAGAGCCAGAGCTCTCTGGTTGGCCACAGGCACAAATCCATACGAGTCTAGGGTGAAGGCAAGGAGATTTCAGATGTAAGCCTGAGAACTCCTGGAAAGTGGAAAGATTAATCAAATCACTCTGTTGCTTTTGGTTTTGACAAGTGAGCATTTTCAAGACGACCATCCCATCAAAAATTTTCAATCCCAAGCTATGCCCAACACACTGACATCTTCAGTCAATTAAGGGATAATCAACTATTGGTCTTAACTCGCATTTTGCCAAAGTCTACAAAATCTAGCTTGTCTTCAAACATAAATAGAAGTTTTTCATATTATATATTTGGGTGCATAATCACAGAACACAGGTTCAAAAGTTCAACATCTATTGACAGGAGAGTAAATTCTACCTTCACACATGCAGCTAAGCTATATTAGCCGCGATATAAGCGCAGGCACTTGCACAGGAAATCAAACTGTCTCAACCTCTGAGAAGGTGATTAATTGACCTTTCTTCCATTGTTGAAATTTCACTTTGCACCTGGATTCCTTTTGCACCGAGTCTCCTTTTTTCTTCCTTGGAAACAGCTCCAACATTCCCGTTTGGAGCAGAGACACACATTGCTAACACGCACTCTCACAAGCTTATAACCTCTTCTAGAGATGCATCCATTGGAATAACAGTCCTCATCCTCACTGGCAAGACAACATTAGCAACAAAATTGTGCTTCAAAAGCACTTAAAACTTTGGGCATATGTTTATAACTTTGTTTTTGCAAATTCTCTTTAAAGAAGAAAAAGTACACAAAAAAGGGATCGGGAAGTTAACAGCTGTTTCAGCTAGAAAGGTATTTCACACATTGAGAACCTGCCTACACAAAGCTATTATTGTGTTTATATAGACAAAAATCCAATTCCCTAATTAGCACTGGGAGGCCAGTAAAGCAGGTTAAATACTGACCAGGCAGCATCTAGAAGACTGCAAGTTTATAGTATTTGTTTGGAGGTTTTTCCCTAAGGAAATGCTCTTGAAGAAATGAATCCTCCT
Source organism: Pelecanus crispus (assembly GCF_030463565.1). Lineage (NCBI taxonomy): Eukaryota > Metazoa > Chordata > Aves > Pelecaniformes > Pelecanidae > Pelecanus > Pelecanus crispus. The sequence continues at coordinate 3,604,362 of NC_134651.1, read as the reverse complement.
ACATTAAAATAATGGCTTGACACATGGTTCATCAAAATGCCTCCACAATGAAATGCTTCTTTTACTGTTCTGCTTAATTAAATCCAGCTATTAAATATATAATTCCACAAAACTTGCATTAAGTATTAATTAGCTAGTGGACAAAATGCAAAACTCCCCACTCAAAGCAATAAACACTCACTAATCCAATGGGATTCAGTAAGATAAGACCCACTGAAACTTTAAAGTCAATGTTAACGCGGAGTATAGCTACAGCATATTTCTGTTGACATAAATTCAGTTGCTAATAATTTTCTCATTAAAAAAAACCCCCACATCATCATTTCCACAGAAGCATCTGGATGCTGGGGGTATTTAAAAAGGGCGGAGATAGGCTGAAAGTTGTGTCCGAGTAGGCTGGGTTCATGGATAATAGACGCACACAGGAATTACAACAGTTTAAAACCATCAAGCACTTTTCTTATTTCTCCGCTCTGGGGGAATTTACTTTGCTATTCATTTTCTACTCCCTCTGCTAAAACCCTGTCTTGCCACGCTACAAATGAATTACCAACAGCTATATTCCCGGTTTGTTAATACGATCTCCAGCCCCATTAAGCCAACCTGTATCAATTTTCCCTTGCAATCATTTCCTTGCTTTAGATGATGAGGTCTTTGATCCATGGGACAGGTGTCCTATAGGAGCACAGTATGTGGCGTAACTTTGCTATATCTTCTGACTACGGTTCCTCAATCTTTCACACGCTTAAGAAGAAATAAACATTCTTAATATTTTCACCATTTCCTTAATCAAGAGTAGGATTTCACTTCTGATCTTCAGTGTTACCCCCTCCGTATCTGTTTTTCATGCCTGAATTCTCAGTTTCAGAAAGGTTGTTCAATGGATTCAGACACAAGTCCCTCTGAACCGTCCCGTCCCACCAGCTTGCAGATATTTGCCTAGCTTCTGGTGCATGTACAGAAGGGCATCCTCTAGAAGATCTTAGCAGTACAACATTCTCATACCAACATTTGTAAACAGTATCTGTGCTAGTAGGGCTGGACTGCAGTGAGACCAAAGTCCAAGGAGAAAAGTGAAAAAAGATTCCTCAAAGCTTCTGTAAATTTCCAGAACAGCCTGGTAAACTCTGACACTATTCACGGCTTGAACTTTTTGTCTTGAGGACATAGGACACTAATAACAATGCATGTTAAAAAATAGTTTAAAAAAAAAACACCACACAAACCACCCAGTTTTAAATCCTGTATCACAGCAGTAAAGGGTTAGGACTTGTCCGGTGTCTCCATTCCTTCCTGCAGCATGAGTTGTGCCACTCCTAGGATCCCAAATACATATATGCAGAAGAGCTTCTATGAGAAAAGAATTTCAACACAAAGTCAAGAAAAGAAAAATGGGTTCATAAACTCTGATAGACTGAGTTTAAGGAGTTTATCAACAGTGCAGGGGTAAAAATGGATGTAAGTTCAAGCTATTAAAAAATTGTAGTGGGCACTTAGTACTGACTTGCAGCACAGCACTGACTGAGCTAAGATATCACTGTGCTCTGGATGACTTATTAGCTAAAATGCCCAACACCTACTGCCATAAACACAAGAAACTGAGACATATCCTTGTCCAGCTCACCCTGGAACTCATTTAAGTTTATCTCTCACTCTTCAGTAGCTCCTGCTCATTTGCTCTGCGTATTCACTGCCCTTCCTAGGCTGTCGCCCCCTTCACCTCCTCTGTAGACACTCAACTCTTCAGTTCCACATTCAACAGCACTTCAGGGCACCAGCGCTACCCACTGAACACCCAATGCGACAGCGTCTTCAATTTAGTCTGAAAGTCTGGATCCATTTGACTCTAAGCCAAGTCATCATCAATGAGACCAAAAAAACTTCTTAGACCTCCATAGCACTCACAACACTTTGCAGCTTTCTGCAAAGCCACAGGACAGTTATTAATGTCATGCCAAATTTCCATAACAATGTTCTGTGCTCACCACTGCAGTGGGCTGCCTGCACGGGAGAGAAACCGGATAAGAAGTGCTCAAGTAAATCAAAAGTACAGGGAGAGAGAAGTGCTCATTGTACATCTATGTACCAGGTGCCAGGTATGCAGAATTGGGAAAATTAAGACATTTAAAACACACTCTCATACTCATCAGCATCTTATATGACCAGAAAGAATATAACAAAATTTAGGTGGAGAAAATGTTTTGTTAGCTAAAAGTGATAACGCAAGTGCATGGGCTCTCTTTCATGTTGAGGAGATTCAATAAAATAAGGAGGTGCATCTTTACACCAAATCTATCAACTGTGAGAATACTGGATCCTCTGGTGTCATTTCATAACCTAAAACACCTTCACACTAGGACTTGTACGTTGTACTCATTGGAACAAATGTTCAACCTTTGAGATGTTTCTTGCAGGGTTATTAAATAGATTATCATAAGCAACATTACAGTGCTAAACTGAATTATAGCATAAAAATGAATACGTGGCAAAGCCTTAAGAAGTGAAATGGATCAACCACCTCATCGAAGCAGCAGCATATGAAAGAAGGTGACATAATTATAAAATAAAGTGAATTCAGAAATTTTACTTTTTTTTTTTTTTTTTTTTTTAAATTTCAGTGACCAAAATTGCCACCTAGCCCTCACCTGCATATAGAAAATAGACCAAAAACAGGAAAAAATAAAAAGGCAGCATCCTATCCTCAGGCGAGAACATGGCTGTGCCCCATGTTTGGAGCAAGGCTTGGCCAGTGAAGCATTCCTCTTTCGGTGCCACCGCTCACCTTGGGTAGAGCTACTCATTGCAACAAGGTCTTGCAAGGCAAGTCCTCCACCCTCCAACCACTAGACTGCAACGAGCACACGCACGTGTTTTCTCCCTCAAGCTCAGAGTTTGACATTGGAAAGGGTAAAAGCAGCTTTATTTTGAATAATGGCTCGATAAAACCCCATTTCTGTCGAAGCCCCATCGCCTAAGCTGTGCAGCGTGCTGAGCCGCCCGGCGTGCAGATGCAGGGGCTGCAGGGGTGAAGCAGCAGCTCCATCGGTGCGTGACACGGCGAGATGCAGGCTCAGGGCATCGACAGACACAATCGGGGGAGAAAGCAGAGAACTGCACCGCTCGCTGTCACGAGCACCTTCCCCTTATCTTCCATTACGTCCACTTTTCTTTCCCGCGGTTCATCGCTTGACATTTTAAATTGCACGAGGCTCAGAGGCGGCGTGTGCCTTGATAGGCTGCGCAGTGCTTGCTTTCCCTCCCCTCAAAAGACAACACTAATTATGGCACAGATTAAATTTTAAATACCAAACTATTGCTTTCTACAGGGAACTTTGTGTATTGTTATTATTTTTATTTCCACGTGAAAATTCCGACAGGAAGAGAATGGCTGCGACTTGGTTTCTTGTTTTTAACAGATATTACCTGTCTTAAGATATTTCTGAATGACATAATCACGTATATGCGCTGGCATGCCGTCACCACAGGTTACTCGGGCAGCACAAGGTCTCAGTGGACATGTCTATCATTTCTTGTCCACAGGCTCCGAGGAGAACATAGAGCTTTTTGCCCAGCGTATAAATGTACAACAGCCGTCCTGGATGCAGAACTCCAGGCACCTGTCCTGGTGTCAGGTTGTGGGGTTTTATTCCACAAGAGGAAACTTATTCTTCTCTAGCAAATGACACTGTAACAACAATAAATGCAGGAGCCATCTGGAACTGGGAGATGCTTTTCTCAAGAGGATTTTTAAACTACTTTGGAACAGCACTTGTTGTTACAGTCTTAAGTTTTGCATTACCTGCCTTCTGAAATATGAACAGGAACCAATGATTTTAAAGAATCTTGCTAAAAAATCAAAGGAACTGTCATCAAAAAGGGTAAAACCTGTAAGTCCTGCTCCCTTTAAGTCCTGTAAAAAAAGAGGCCAATATCTAGCTTTGATAACAAAAAGACTTCAAGCTTCAGGACAGAGTCCCTCCATGGCATATACACAGTAGAAACACTGATCACCTTGAATGCATGTCTCATCTGGGGGAACCTTAATGTCATTTACAAGCAGCAATTAAATTTCAGGATGTGACTTTTAGCGTACATGAGGACACCATGACGTAAGTGAATGCAGAGACCATGGCATAAAGCAATAGAGAAGTTTTGTTAGCCTCCTCAAGATCATTACAGAGCTGCCTTTCCAGCAGAGTACCCAGACAGGCTGGTAGAGCCACCGACACGAGTGGCCATCCCCAGCTCCTGGGGGATGCACAGGGGCTGAGCAAAAGCAGTTGGGATCACATGGGACAAGCAGTAAGGAATTAAGGTTGTTGTGACTCATCCAGCTTCCTTTTGATGGGAGCTGAACCAGGCTCTTGGTAAAGAAGAGCTAGCATATGAATATAAAACAGCACACAAGAGCCAAGCGCAAGACAAGCTCTAATGGGTACATCTTACGTTGGCTTTCTAGCACCTACCATCTAAGGAGCTATAAAACTTCTCTATCTTCTCATGGACCAAATTGCCTTACAAACACTTTGCACTTTGGAATACGAGTTGTCCCATGGCTCTATAGCTAAATGCCAAAATACCTACGCATTTCTGCTCAAGACCTCCAATCTGCCCCAGCTTCTAACACATAAATATTTTCAAAGCTATTCTACCAGTAATTCTTCAACAACTCATCTATAGCATTAAGTCTTTTCTTAAGATTAATTTCACAGTCTTTCCATTAAGATTTTGAGTGAACTATTAATCATAAGACTAAGAGACTCTGAACCAATTGATGGGTTTATGGTTATAGCTGTTATTAATCAAGTATTGTTTTGCTGCGCTCTTTATAACATACCATTTTGTATTTTTACAAATACTTCACACCTAGCTTGTTGCATTCCCAATTGCTTTTGTATTTAATACAAAACAGAAAGAAAGAGATTCACGAACAAAATAATTAGCATTTTTTTTTAATACAACTGCAGGTTTTTAAAGGGGAAGATGCTTAACAGTATTAGATGAAGATAAGGGCAGAAATTTGAAACCGAGTGTACTTTTTTCCCTTTGCTACTGGTTTCCATGGCATCTCTGTTTGTCTTGCATGGCATTGCAGCCCAAAGATGGCAGCTTTAAGAGATATTAAGCACAATCAAAGATTTCTCATGAGCCTCAGGCTATCTCAAGGCACAGTATGTTTCCGTGGTCCCTTGTGAACAGCACCAGCAATGTGCCGCGTTCCCCACACCGCATGCAACCTGGGAGCCACAACGAAGCCTTGAGAAAACAGATACCAGGAATCAGGACCAAGGGGCTGATAAAGCAGCACCTGAACACCGATCCAACGCCTTTAGCTCATATGCATTCCCCAGGATATTCTTAAAAGCGCCTTCTGCTTTTCTGCATCCACAAAGCTACTTTTCCATAACCAGCACTAACAGCTCGCTCTGGTATCCAGCCCTTCCCAGATGGCCCCAGCACATCCTTGGAACACCAACAACATTTATAGCTGTTGTGTCAATAGGAGAAAAAAAAAAAAATGCATGCTGCATTTGCAGAGAGAATATCTTTTCTGGGGATGTGAAAAACACCTATGCCTATTAAGCAGCTTATTAGTGGTTACTAAATTGCAGGGCAAAACAAACTTATGTTTTCTGCCAGCTTTCCCTTCCCCCTCTCCCATTTGGCAGGTGAGATGTGTTCCTGACAAGTGATATGCGCTACACCTCAAGGAGAGAGTGTTGGGTATGTCAGAAAGTTATGGAGCTGTATTTACTGTGATCACCGATAAATGAATTAAGATTCTTTTGAAAGTGATGGAAATGGCCTATTTATAGACAAGAGTGCATTTACAAGCCTCAGAGGGAAATTGCAATTACATTTTCAGTTTAAAAATATCATTGTCTCCCCTGACCTTTTGTTGCTTTCTCATGCCCTTCAAAGCAAAATGAATTCACAAGAAGTGCCAGATAGAAAACTTTAGCAGTTGTGTTGTCAATTTGCAGAGCAGAGGCTCCGGCAGCCCAAGCCTGGCCACCGGAGCTGTCGACAGAGACCTTCTCTGTGAACGGTGCTTTAACTTCTCACCATCATCACAACTGATGCAACGCTGATGGATTTTGGGAAATACGCCGAAGTGTCATGCGAGGTCAGGCCGGGATTTGCAAGCTGCACAAGCCTCCCTGAGCCAGCTGTGATGGAGATAAGGTGCAGGGGCCATACAGCTGCATGGCCGCTCTGCCCCACAACCTCGCATATGCGCCCTTCAGCTGGATGCCCTGTGTGGCGAGTTAGTCATTTTTGGACTGGCATTCATCTGCCATGAAAATCTATCCGTGCTTGCACGGGAAGAGCCGACCCTGCAAGCAGTATATGACAACTGTAACCATGCTCACCGCTTTCCCAGTGACACCAATGTAAAAACCATGTGCTTCTCTATTTACCCCCCCTTCTCATTTCCATGATCTAAGCAAAGGTCAACAGGTTTGCAGTCAATCACTGCATGCGCAGCAATGCCACTGCTGCCTCCCGCAGCTTTCAAAAAACCACATGGAGGAAAGGCAGAGCAGAGGCAGGGACCAGGCACCCCTCCCAGCCCCTTGAGCAGGTGACCATGGGGAACGTGCTCAGACCCTTAAGGGACTGAAGACCTGAAGAACTTCCAGTCAAAATGTCTCATGCTACCTCAACCAAAGCAGTTCACCTTTTGGCATAAAATCTTGGCATACGCCTCCCTTCTCCTCCTTTCCCACCCTGTCCTGCTTTTCCCTTCCTGCTTGCTTATTTATTGTTTTATTTGCAACATTTTCAGTACAACTGTGCTTCAGGAAGCACAGTTGGATGCACACTTCCCCAGCTCTCTGGGAAGCCCCCAAAGCAGCTGTGTGCCTATGAGGCGTACTCAGGGCCAGTTTGATTATGATATTTTCAATAAATCACTAGAGACTTCTTACAATATGTTTTTAGATGACTTGTTGTTTGTTATTAGCTAATTCACTTCCTAAAAAAAACCTTGAAGTATTGCACAGTTAAAAATCAGCAGCAGTTCAGAAGTCACTGGCATGGGTAGGGCTTTGCTCCCTGCAGGCAGAAATTAAGGGACTGCTAATGCAAGTAACATCTGGTTTAGCCTCTCTGTAATCCAGTTCAGCTCTGCGTTACGTCCTGGAACAAGTGTCTGTAGATTAGCTAGACAAGCACTTACACTCATCAGCTAACTCAGGTTAATGAGCAATCAATTCACTTAAATTAAAACAAGGACCCAACCTCTCCAGCCTAGATACGGCCATCACTGGGGTCTGCTCTACTGCCCTTCTGCCCCTTGCCCTCTTATTTACACTTAGAGATTGTGAGCATAAAACATCCTCAAATAAAATAAATGCAAAGCAACAGGCAATAGTCTTAGGGGGACAAATTTACATCAAGATAATCCCAGAGTAGCTTGTGCAACTTCAGCCAAATGATGCTGTACTTACCCTACAGTAAGCAAGAATTCAAATGACTTTGAATTTCAAGTCCTCCCCCAAGCCCATTGCACTGAAATCACTGCAATGATGCTCTCCAGAGCGCCTGGCTGTTCACAGGCTTCTGTTAATTGTATGCAGATTTCTTTTAAACAGTGTCTTTCGAAGGTTTCTTTATGACGAAGCACTCCATTAAAAGGCTTAAATCATGTTATTAGCATAAATGCCTGCTCGCTCTCAGTTTTAGTCCTCCGCCGGAGCCCGCAGCTGATCTGTGCATGAGATTGGCAGCACAGCACAGGACCGTTGCACTGTCATTCCCACACTTTGCAGGATCTGGCTGCACAGAAAACGCTGCAAACATCCCACACGCACCCCTGATAAAAACTATGAGAGTTAGGCCATATATGTTTTCCTGCTCCATTACAAAAAGTGGCTCAGCTTCCAGATCAGCACTTTTAATATAGCTCAAATTAGTTTAGCTATAGCTCAAAAAACACTTCGCTGTTTCAGGCAGTTAACCATAATGTCTTATAAAATGAAGCATGTTTACTGTCGTTTTGGAAAAACCATTCTTCCTTTATGAATTTGGCAACGAAGGATTCGGAAGATACCAGTGTGGGATTGTTATCACGCACAAGCCAAAGCTGTCAGGCTTCATTACTTCCAAGACAAAAATTACAGAATAACGCATTAAATGCTTGAATAGAAACACGTAGTACACCACGGCTATGCCGTGGTAGTGGGCTGACACCATCCGCCGGTGCTCTGTACTGCACAGCCTCCCCCACGCTGCGGTACAGGAGCCTGCAGCTGAAAAATGTGCCAGCCCCAAGCCAAGGGCGCTCATGTCTTGCGGCAGCCCCCAGAAACGCTGCCAGCGGTGGGAGGGGGCTGCATCTTCCTGCGTGGTGGGAAACCAGCAAGCTGGTTCTGAGGCCAAAATAAGGTTTTCAGTCCTTTTAATGAATCAATGTGTGCATTTAAAAAAAAAAACCACACACACACCACAAAACAACCACTTTTTGCTCTAGAGAGAGGGGAGAGGGCCCTTTCAAAGGTTTTATTTGGATGCTACAGCCAAAAATTGACTTTTTAGGAACAATATTAGCCAACAGTGATCCTCGTTGCAACTTTGTGCCTGCTTCATTCTTTGAGGGCTTTTTTTTTTTTTTTCCTTTTTTTTGGGGGGTCCTCCCCTCTCTTTTCTATAGGCGCATTGTTGGACTTTTACAAGCAACTGTGAAGCAGCTACACTCTGCAATTTCAGGATATCTCCCCTCCTGCTGCAGCCCTGACCTCACTGTATGACACACTAAAATTCACAGACATCCCTAAACATCCCTCCTAGACTCTCACCAACCTCTTGAGCCCCTCAGTTTCCTCAGGTTAATCAGTGCTCTCCTGGGTAGGATCCCCACTAGAGCCCAGTACTGCTCCTTTCCACCCGCTCCCAGCCTCCTTCATCTTCTCCTTCCCCACTGCATCTCCTCCCTCCCTTTTATTCTCCCACACTATCTCCTCAGATCTTTCACCATTTGAAGAGAAAACTGTTGGCAGAGTGGCTCAGCCACCAGCCCAGCCCTCTCCGAGACGATAACATCCCTGTCAAGGGGCTAAAGGATGGATTTGGGTCCCAGTTTGCACACCTGGGTACTAGAGACCCGTTTATAGCGCGACTTAACATTGTGTTTTCCAGTTTCCTCTAAACAGCTTATTTTCCAGAAATAAGCAGTGAGGGTGAAGTTTACCCACAGGCAGAACACTTGCATGAGACCCATTCACTTAAGCTCAACTTAAGCCTTACTTTGATGGTTTAACAGGAATTTACATGGTACACACGACTTGTTCAAGTTCCCTACACAGGGAAGATTTCACCCTCTTTGCACTTCAAAGTCTCAGCTTTCCCATCCAGCTTTTCAGAGTGTGCACCCCATTGTGCTCTTAACACTTTTCATCCTTTTCAAATTACACCGTGGTATCTCGCCCAGCTATAATAACGTCAGCCCGTGACCAGCGGGGATCAGTGAGCCAGCTGGAAACACGGGGTAGCTCCAAGCACCAACATCAAGCAAACGTCCTACACTGCCCTCAGCAGCATCGCACAGCACCGTGCAAACAGCCTCCAGATGCTAGTTCCCACTACAGAGCTGCACCTTCAAAATATTAGGCGTTTTGAAGAAAGAAAGAGAGGAAAACTTTTCAAGATTGACTTCTTGCTCTTGCTGCTGACAAAAGAAGCGGTTGCATGTACTGCTCAATTCATGCAAACAAAAGCTTTTACTACGTCCTCTGTCTTCCCACATTGAAAGGCAAGATAATTGAAAAAGGCTTTTTGGCACTGGCCCCTAGACTAGAACTGCTATTTCCAGGAAAAGGGCTTTAAGTTAGCTAAGAGTAGAAGAGCATGACCCTAACATAGCCCCAAAGAGAAGATCAGGCACCTCCCAAAGCGCAGAAGTGCACAGAATGCTAAAACTAACAAATCCGAGTTCCTATAATTAAGGTATTTAAATCTACAACAGACCAACCATCAAGGAGTTTGCACTACCTCTTTCATGTCTCTTAATTAAAAATCTGTCAGAAACCTAGGGCTGGTTTTCAGAAGTGCCCAGCACTCCCTATATCCTGTTGTGAATCTTAATGACCAGGTTTTCAAAAAGATTTTGAACAACATGCTTTCTTTAAAGAAATAAAGGTTCATTTTGTGCATAGTTCCATAAAGTACACGAGTCTCAGCACACCAACAGACTTCACAACGCCCGTCTTAGACCATGAGCTTCATGAGCAAACATTGGTGTTTACAGAAGCCTATGTATGGAGTAGGGAGCTCTGAAAAACATCCGTGGGAAATGCTGCAGACAGATCCTATCCCTGCCTAGGACTGAGGAGTCGTATTTTGGCACGGATGTTTGAGTTCTGCCCCCTGTTCTGAAGTGTCAAAGAAAAGCCAGCTCGCTCTCTAAGAAGAGAAAGGCCTGAAGATGGTAATGAATTAGCCCAGCAGTTACAGTGGTAGACCTGGATTCAAGTCTCTCCTCTACCTAAAGGGAATTTACTGATTATCACCCTTCAAAATATTCCAAATGTCCTGAATCTCGTGCCTGGGTCACAGGGATGCTTTTGAACCATTCTGTTGCAGTTATTTCATTAATCTCAAATCTTCCTTGGATGAGAATTACACCTTAGTGGTTGGGGCAGGCTTTTGATCTCTACCCTCCCAAAGCTTCCCCTATTTTATGTTAAGGGAATAGCTGTTTACATTGAGAGACAAGTGAATCATGGACTGGGATCTAACTGTTCCCAGAGCCACCCAACAATAGCATCTTTCTCAAAACTTCAGCCTCAGCAAAGAATACTATATTCTATCAAACAAAGTAGAAAAGTTTGTACAGAAGAGCCTACAGAGCTCATGTAAATTAGGGAAAAGAGGTGAACCCAAATCTCCTGCTCCCATATATGCTAAGCCACTGAACTGTTTGAGGGTTGCATGGATATCACCAAGTAGCTTGTTTTTAGGAGCCCACGAGCAGTTCTCTGTATTAACAGGAGTTCAGCTTGGTTCAGAGGAGACTTAAGGCCAACATAACTCCAGCAAACATGCATCTCCTAGTCCTTTCCTAGACAAATCAAACCCCTCAACTGCTCAAAGCACAACCCACCTCAGGGATAAGGCAGATTGCTGGGGCAGGGCTGCTGCCTTCCTGATCACCCCAGAGAAGGAAAAAAATATCCCCATCCACTCCAAGCTTACTCAGCTCCTAGCAGGATGGTGGGAATTCTCAGACTCGTCAGTTCAGGACTTTCTCTGTGGACTCCACTGTGCCTACAGCTGAACTGGACTGAATTAAAATCTTCAAACCCATTTCAAGTAGTCCCACCCACAACTTCTAGCCACTGACCTTAGCTAGCAAGTCCCCATTTCATGAAGAATTAGACTAAAAAAAGCTTCACAAAGCAGACCGATAAAATGATGCTTTGTGCTAAATTTTTCACCATTAGGCGTGGCACAATAGACACTGGGGTGGCTCGATACCCATCTTCATGTGGCCTCAGGTACTTACAATTTCTTTTCCCCATTAATACAAAGATTGCACTGCTCAGGGGTCATTCTGCTTAATATTTCTTAATTGAAGGCTTTCTTGCTATTTGCCATTTTGCACTGATGGCATCCACTAAATGCAGCTTTGCAATCCTCACTGGTTTAGCAGGCCAGCTGGCAGAAGCCCCCTCCTGGTTTTGCCTGTCCCAAAAGCTGCTCAGAGCTCAGGCAGTATTAATCCAGGGAAAGCAACTTCTGGTTACAGCCCTCAAAATATCAGGCTGTAGAAATAAGCATCTGCCACTACACAGGTGTTTCAGGCAGAAACCAAAGTAAGGTAGAAAGAATTGGGGAAGGCAGAAGAAAGGACTGGACGGAAAGAATTAGATAATACTTTTTCATCACCTTTTTTCCCCCCCATTTATTATTGTTCCTTTCCCTCTCAAAAAAAAAAAATCAGGAGCAAGAGAAAGAAGGCAATTGCCCAAAAATAAAAAGTCAGCATCTCAGATGATTCTATGTGCCCAGCTCTCCCTTACTCCGAGGCAGACATTCCTGAAAACAAAATCCCCATTTCCATCTGAAACAAGAAAACAGATTTGGATCTTCTTACTGATCTCTGATGAGAAAATCACTGGCCACTTCTTAGCAATCTTCCCTTTTGGCTTCCATGGCAATGGTCATGGACCATTTCACATCATCCAGCTCCAGCCAGGGCTACTGGCTCTACTTGTTCATCCGAAATGTCAAAGTGCCTTCTACTGACCCTCTTCATAAAATGACATCCCACATTGGACAGAGGAGGAGAAACACACCATTAGTTGACTCTTTCAGAGTTTTGGCCTGCTCTTTTGCTTGTAGTCATTTATTTTGCATGGACTTCCACATGGAAACCAGTAGCTGTCATGCCAACAGCAGAGATGGCAAGATCTCAGGAAGATGTAGCTGTGTTCAGAGAAATAACGATTGGCTTTCCCTAGCCCCAAATGCTGGTGACATACAAGCACTTTGTCCTCTTTAGGCAATATTTTAGTAGCTTTCTCACATGTCCACACTGCTGATGCAGTTTTCAATAATTTGCTTGGATAGCATTACATACCTCTAATATATTTTTCAAGTTAAAGATTAAGACACATAAAACATCATCTCTTCTGGAGCAGTGAAGAGTTGCCCAGTGTGTTGGAAGCTTTTTTTTTCAGTAATACAGACCAAGTGACAGGGTTGGGCAGGGGGAATGTTGGTTTGGTTTTTTTCCTCCTGCTAGAATGGTTACAGGCAACCAAAACCAAAAGAAGTAGCTCCTGGCATAAATCAATCTTAATTGCTTTCTACATTTTATAGAAGCAAGGAAAAAAGCCTTGACCCTACCCAAGCAAAACTGGCAAAAAAATATAGCTTCTCCTTAGAGCAATTTGACCTTCAAGCACTCCCCTTCTAGCAACTTTCTCTAATCCCAGACAGATACACTTATCAGTCATAGTGGGTGAAAGAAAATGGATCTGTCAAAACAGTGACATTGCTAAAATTATAGCCAGCAGTGTCATTTGTTAATTTGCCCAGTACCTCTCATTTTCAGTTTTTGAGGATTTATCAAATTTATCAAATTTATTTCATCCAAGAGACAAAATACTTAACCCTTGCCCAAAAGCCTACATTTCTTCTAATAAAGACTTAAGCTGGAATTTATGCTCAGGAGCCTAGGACTCTGCTGCAAGAGGCTTTCCAGGGGACACTCACGTGTCCCAAGACCTTCAGGGACTTCAGTTTACCTTTCCATAAAGCAAGGCCAATATCTTATTCTAGGGAGGTGGTGTCGCTTCAGCTATCAAAACTAGAGAAAAACCTCATACAAGCTGAAGGAATCCTTCTTAAACATATTTTTAAGTGCTCTCCCTTTGCTTGTGCTATTCAGCTCCATTTAAGTAACATTTTCATTGAATTTAAAATGAACAAACAGCAAAAACCGGATTTTGTTATCAGTGCAGCACTTCCCTACATTTCACTGCTCACACAGCATTTTACCAGTCTGAGCAGTGCACAATGACTCTGAACCAGCGAGATATCTGAGCGATAGCAAGCAGAAGCTGTATGTTCTAGTTAGGATAATCTCTGCTCCAGTCTGCTTTTAGGTACATGCACCCTTTCCACTGGCTAAAATGTGCATTGCACGTGAACATCCGAGGCTGCCATCTGACATTCAGCTGGAACAAAACATTTCTGTTGAAAGTAACTAGAAGCAGAGTACTTACAAAAATTAGCCTCCAGACTTCCACATCTTGCAGAGAAATTAATGTATTATTCAGAGCAAAAAAGTCCGTGCATAAAAAACAAATTCTTCACACTCTTATTTTGCATGCCCCGATTTTAGAATTAAATCCATGTTAACAGATGGTTACCTGAATATGAATACATCTCAAGTAAAAGAGCAAAAATGCTCATTGCAACATTTTAGTGCGTTATGCCAACTCACCTGAGCTGATGGCATCCATCCCCTTCCTTAGCAGTCAGGTATCTACATCCCCACTTGAAAACAAACTTGACAGTCATGAAGAGCAAGAGCATTGCACAGAGGAGAACAAGTTGGAGGGACCAGGGTCAAGTCCTGCTGGTGGTACAAGTGGTCACCAGCACAGGAGCTCCATCCTACTGCCATCTACTCACTACCCGCTCTGCAGGTGCACGGAGATATAATTCCTCCCAGGCCATCCATCTGGCACATTTGACAAGCATTGAAGTTAGCCAAAGAAAATAAAATCAGCCGTGCTTATAACTGTCCAGAAGGAAACCATGTTGACCACATGGTTTATTGCTGAATGCTGTGCATTCAGCACAGACTGTTAATTTGATACAGCAGCCATGACCACCTTATATTCATTGGAACAAGGTATGCAGTTTGCTTGAAGAAAAGTGTGCTTAAGCAGCTGAGCAAAGGCAGCCATAACTTGTGTTTCATCTGCCAAATTTCATTTCTTTAACAGCAAGCCCAGCATGACATTAACAAAGTGGATCAGGGATCCGTACTCAGTGTTATGCTACGTATTCAATGTCACTGCAAGTTTTTACTCTTGCAGAAGAGCAAAATTTATGGTACATAAGATTAGGAAGTAAAGAAAAGGGGTCAGCTGCATCTGATCTGCTTTTAAGCAACCGCACTCTGTGGTGATTCAAATCCTTTTGGATTCATGGCATTTGCAGTAATTGTATCATCATTTACAACCCTGCTCAGTAGGCACACGAATAGGAGAGGTTTTAAATCACTGCCATTGTCATGGCAGCGTTGTTAGAGCGCCTGTGCCATGTGAGCAGTTGTCAGCATGGTTTTATGAGATGGCGGTAAGTGCAGCGATCTCCGAGCATCCCCACCTGCCAGGAGGTGGGAAGGTCCATCACCCCTGTGACACAGGACAATGGGAATTAGCTGAGCACACCAGTGGAATAGGCTGGCATGAGAGCAGATGTGGATGGGTAAAGGGAAGAGAAGAGGCAATATTGTCACCACGCTCCTTGCACACTGGCAAAACTCAATGTTCACTCCCTTTCCAACGGGAAAAGGATATCTCTTCCTTCCCTCATGAAGTCAATAGCTAGTATGAAGCTCTAAATGTTGGACAGTCACTTTTGTTGGAGCAATTCCCCTTGTTATGAGGGGCTGGATGTCCAGCTGACCAGAAAGACCAACACAGTGAAACCTTTTTGAATCAGAGTGAGGGTCTCCCACATCTCAGCTGAGTGCTGTCACACCAGGGGTTCGGGCTCTTCTGGGGGCTACACCTTCTCTCCCCTCCTCTGAGGAAACACATTCTGATTTTGAGAATCATTTCTGAGGCAAACCCTAGATATTTAAAACATGGCATGAGTGAAAAGAGTCCATTCTGACCTTAAACAGAGGTACACTCACTGCACTGAGGACAATGGCTGTTAATTATTACTCTAGTTTCCAAAGTGGTTCAGCTTCTTAAAGTAAGAACAAAGTATCTGGGTTAAAACTGAAAAATAGCTGGTTAAGAACATCAGTAGTAACTTAGAAAATGTTCAAAAAATGAGACAATACATGTAAAATGTATTAGGTGTTAAAGGGACAGTAATCATTATCTCCTATGACAGTTTCATATTATGAAACACACTGGTAAAAAAATGGAAATTAACTTACTTTAATGGGCAGGTAATTTTGGTATTTTCACATTAAGTACCAAGTCATAGCAGAGTTAATTGTAGGGGTTTGGTTGGGTTCTTTTGGGGTTGTTTGGTTTCATTTTTTTTAATAAACTGTACATCTAAACAATAGGACTTTCTTTACACAAGGATTCAGTAACAGTTCTCATAACCCCTCTGTATCATACAAGTATTTTTCTTTACATAGTGTCAGCAACTCTGCAAATCTGGGGTTTTTAAATTTTATCCTGTTTTTTAATCTGTAGAAGTTTCAAGATTAATTTAACTCCAACTTAAGGATGTTTTACACTTATCTTTAACAGTAATAGAGAAGAACTCAAAGGGCCAAAAAACTAAAGAGCAAAAAGGGTAGACTCCACATGAACTTTTACCATCTCACCATTCTATCTGATAACTTTAAGGATTATTCAACAATGTTCAAAGCTTTGTATTTGTAGACAAAGACAGATGATACAAGGTAATCAAGCTAACCTATCCTACCATGTACCAGCCTTACATTTTGAAGAGGTGCGGGGATGGGGACCCACACAAAACCAACCCACGCACCACAACACAAACACCCCCCCCACAACCCTCTATTTGGGTTTAACTCACTGATTTGTAGACATCATCAGACATTTCAAAGCAATAAAGCATGTCAGCAAAATCATACCCCAGTTATTTGCAGCTATAAAATTAGAGCTTGCTTTTCAAAGTTAGCCACCTTGAAAACAGTATCACGTTCCACATCTTCATATAAAGAATTGAAATGCAGGCTAACTAAAATGTCTTTTTTTAAAGCAAGAAAGATAAACAGAGTCAAACCTTCTCATTAGGACCAAAGTGGTCTGCAATGGATGCAATCACATCAGTTACACTGCAGGACAAAGCCAACTAATAAAGGCAAGTTTCACCACGTTTTCTTGAGGTTCTGAAAAAAGTTCCCTTTCTGCTGCTGCTGCTAATGCAACAACATTGCAACCTTTAAATGCCCTTAAAGAGGAAATAATGTAATCCCTACATAACTCCATTAAACTATGTCTCTTTCCCTAAATCATTGGGTTTGAGTCTTTAAGATCCAAACAGCCCATGGAGTTGTAAAGCTGCTACTCAAAGTACCTCCAGACATACAAGGTATGGTCACTGGTCTGCTTTCTACATGACCATATTTTTCTTTGACTCTCTCACTGTAAATGGTTTTTAGCACAGACTCCTTAACACATTCCAGAAGAGTTTCTTCTTTTGCATAAAACATGAAATTGTCAAGCGCAGAGGCCTGCACAGTTCACTGCAGCCAGCAGAAGCCATTGATTCTTGCATTTATTTCCTCTATATTTCAAATCTATTCCTCATGCTGCTTGTCTCATAGGGTTGACATGTGTCACAGGATGCCATTATATACTGTGGCAATGCGTAGCCATCAAATACTATCTGAAAGAGAATAATATATTTAAAATACTCCCATGCACACTGGCTTGTTTTGTTTGCTGCGGCCTCATAATTGCTAAAAGTCAACAGTCATTGAAACAATTCAGAGAATACAAAATAGCTCTTCTATTAAAGATAAGAAAAACTGAACTAAGCTGAACATGCACCAGCAAAATGATAAATCTTCACAGCTTGTTTTACACATCAGTATTTTTAAAGCATAATTTATTTGTATTTATCTGCATTTATAAAAATGTAATTTTCTTTTAGGAAAAGAAGTAGCAGAACCACCTCAAAGACAGAGTATAAATTGATGTTATGTAGTGGTCAGACCACAGGACAGAGGCAGGATGCCCTGCTTCTGGCTTGGTGCTGCCATCACAGGCTGCGCTGGAGCAGGTTTAACCACCCTCTGTCTTGGGTCACCCCATAATAAAATGACTGCACTGTTACTCTGCTTGTAGCACTGCTCTACAAGTGGTCTCGCAGGCTCAGATATCCTCAAGTTGCAAGAAGTTACTCCTGGCCGTGGACCATGCATGGGATCATACCATTACAGGAGCAGCTGAGAGATCACCACATATTCGTTTGGGACTGTGCAGTGACATAAATAGGAGGTATTGCACCACCAGCAAATTGAAATTCTTAACCCAGAACAAGTTAATTCTTAACCCAAGGATGTGTGAAATGTTACAGAGAGAGAACATGAGGTCTGAGAGAACCGATGGAGAACGGATACAGCCAACAGAAAGAACAGGCGCATCGCTACAGCACAAGCCGCAGAGGTAAATTTCTTCTTGCCAGCTCCATCAAGCATGGTAAATTGTAAATTAATCCCACTTATGTGGAAGAGAATTCAGACTTCATATATATTCATGAATTATGTGAGATTATACACAAATTGATTGCCTCTAGTATCCAATACTACTAAGTACTAGCAAAATGTGCCAAATTAAAGTGAAAGGGAAGAAAAGGCCAGAAAGTCTCTTCTGAGACAAATTACCCAGCATGGAGCCTACACATTTCAAACATGTCAGGATGTTATCCAGAAAAATCCAAAGAAATCAATGAGTTTTTCTTGTTCAGCAGATCCTATATCCAGCAATCCTTCACCATCTCCACAAAAACAGATAACTCAAAAGGGTTGCCCTTTTAGGGGGTCTTTTCGGCTTTTGCTGTACCTTTAATAATATTTATGTTATAAAAGTGTGTCTGCTTAATTATTTTTAAAACTCAAATACTAACTTATCAGCTCAGAAATGTACTTTTGGAATACCTGTATAAATGCTCTTCAGAATAACTGCACTGTCATAGAGAAAGGTCTTTTCTGCAACATCTTCACTCATATTTTTGCAAGTGAGAAGCAAATATTATAAAACACCTCTGTTCTCTGTAACAACAACAGTACTACCTTTAGCAAACACCCAATCTATGCTTAAGCTGTCTGCATGGCTGTGTACAGTTACACAAATTGACACATGCATGCTCTGCTATGCTGGTTTTGGCTGGGACAGAGTTCATTTTCCTCGCAGTAGCGAGCATGGGGCTACGGTTTGGATTTGTGCTGCCAACAGCGCTGATCACCCAGGGATGTTTTGGTTCCTGCTGAGCAGCGCTGACCCAGAGCCAAGGCCTTTTCTGCTCCCCACCCCACAGCGAGCAGGCTGGGGGGCACGAGGAGCTGGGAGGGGACCCGGCCGGGACAGCTGAGCCCAGCTGCCCCAAGGGATGTCCCACACCCCATGGCCTCATGCTCAGCACACAGAGCTGGGGGGAGAAGGAAGGGGGGGACGTTGGGAGCGACGGCGTTTGTCTGCCCAAGTCAGCGTCAGGCGTGATGGAGCCCGGCTTTCCTGGGGATGGCTGAGCACCTGCCTGCCCACGGGAAGCAGGGACGGAATTCCTTGGTTTGCTCTGCTTGTGTGCGCGGCTTTTGCTTTCCCTATTCAACTGTCTTTATCTCAACCCACGAGTTTGCTCACTTCTACCCTTCCGATTCTCTCCCCGACCCCACTGTGGGGGGAACGAGTGAGCAGCTGCGTGGGGCTGAGTTGCCGGGTGGGGTTAAACCACAACATCTGCACCAGAGGAGACACCGGTTGCCCGTGCAAGCACATGCATCTTAGTTTGAAAACCAGGCCAGTAAGAAGGGATCTCACTATTCACTTATCTTCCCCTTGCCAAGGAAAAATCAAGTATACTTAACATAGTCCTAAAACATTTGTCACTAGAGGTTTCTTTAAAATCTTCAATAACAGAGGAGAGAGAGAAGACAAACACATTTGCAAGTCACAAAGATTTCACTCTTCTCAGAGGAGCCTGCAGGTCCTGCGTCCTGCCCCTGTAGTACCAAGTGTCTTCTGAGCACACAGTCATGAATTCGCAAGGCCCATCTTTGCTTACCCGGCAGCACAGGGCACCACTTACCTCAGGACAGCGAGGTTGGTCCCCATCCAACCTTTATAAACCTTGCAAATTCTTTCTTTGTTGCATTGTCTTCACATTGACATGCCAACATGTAACAGCTTGTTATAAAATGGGGGGGGGGGGGGGGGGACTGTATTTATGGAAACATTTGAGCAAAATTTTTAAACAAATTACAGCCTACTATAAAAGTTTCTCTTGGATTCTCCACCAGCTAAAAAGCCTCTGCCCAGACTAGCCTGTGCTTAAACCTGCTGAGGTCAGGAAACACCAGTGAACATCCCTGCAGGTCTGCATCCTCCATGGGGGCTCCAAGGCTCTTGAGCTTGCTTCACACAATGGTATTAATTCTTGGTTGCTAACATCTCCCTCAACAGAAAGATGGACGCCAAAATTTTAGAGACTATATCGTTGTTATTTGAAGTCCTGTTAATGATTAAGTTTAGTTATGCCATTCTAAATATAAAAGCAGATTGCAATTAGCTGCTACCCCTCATACCCATGAAAGCAAGGTTCCCTTCAGATAAGTGCAGTAGGAAAAAGTTCATTACCTGAGCACACTAAAAAAACCTGCTTAACCTTGGAAGCATCTTTAGAGGCTTATTTAACATAATCTGACATACTTACAGGTGGAAATACTTTCTAAGCCCTTAGTAATAGCAAGTATTTCAGGCAGCGTTACACTCCATCAGCTTCTGCTATAGGAAGTGAAAATACGACACTTGAATTACAGTGGACTGTGCTTGACGGTTAAGGCTGCCTTCAGGCATCTTTAACTTCCATGACCAGTACTTATACTGCCAATAAGCCATACTGACACTGACCTTGACAAGATTATGGGGGCAGGCTTTACATAATGATGAGCTGGTCTTGCTCATTGTTGACTTGCAACAGTCATTTGGGGAGAAAGACAGCTCCAGCACACTGGAACTGTACAGGTTTTGCTTTACTATCAGGCACATGTGCTTTATGCCAACTGTTGTCTATGCCCAACCCTATCCAAATGACCAGGTAAACACGTCACACCCAAAATGATCGTTAATCAGAATCATGCCTTCAAATGTCATGGGTTGCCCTCTCAAACAGTTACTCCGACAGCCCCATCCTTCTCAGCTGAAAAGCTTGGCAAAATCCTTGCTGACCTCAGTAATGTTTCAAAGCCAAGAAATAACCCCAAACACATAATGAAATTTATTTTGCCAGCTTTGCTTTTCCAAGCCTAGTGCTCTTTAATGTTTTTATACACCTATTATCTTAAAGGATTGCTGTAAGTTTTGACCAAAATTTCCTCCTTCCCTTTTAAGATACAATGAAGATAACACTATGAGGCTCAGTAGGCAGACTTTCTTAAATTTAGAATCTTTTTTATTCTTTGATGGTGTTTCATATCTACAACAATGTCTTCCCCCCATGCCAGGGGCAGGAGACTAGAATTTAGTACCGGTCCAGGTATTCTGAAATATGTTGGCTGGTCAGCAGCTTGCAGGTATTTTTCCAGCAGTTTCACACACTGTTTCTAGCTCATGTTTTATTTAAACTTTATTAAATGAAGTCCCTCATTTTTACCAAGGGCTTCCATTAAAATGTTCCATTAATATCTAAAATGCCATGCTAAGTTAATAAATTGTCTTATATTTCTTAGCGTCAATCATAAAAGCTACCATATAGCTCAGAGTAATTACATAAGCTTAGCTTCGTAAAATGTCTCAAATGTAATCAGGAGTACTCTTCTGTGTGTATATATATATATGCAGTACACACTGTTTATAGTATTAACACCAGATTAGTAAGTACTCCCACAAGTCACTACACTCATGCTAATAGTACTAGGAAAAGTGGATTTCAGTGGGTCACACCTTTCTGAAATACAGAAATAGCTCCAGAGGAATTCTACAAAATCCATATCTGTAGAGACAGCATTTCACATGTATGTCATTGATTTCACACAGCACAAAGTTATCTTCTTACTGCATTTCTTAACCATATAGCCCTATAGCAGTGTTCTGTAGCCTTCCTCCTTCCCATATGTGAATCCAATAAATCCCACAGGACTGTAACATGCTGCCTGAAAAGCTGTCTTTCCCTCAAAATGACTCAGCCACAACAGCAACAAGTTACCAGAGGTTTTCTCAAAGTGAAAAGTCTGAACTATTCAGGGTAGAGGCTCCTTGCAAGAGGCATCTCTACTGAACATGAGATGTTCTCCTGGCTTTCCATGACACTGCTGCGGCTGCTCCAGTAGACTCCTGCCACACGACCTCAACACTAAGCACAGCTTCCAAGCACTATCACTATGCAAAAACTGAAACCCTATTTTCCCATGGTACAAGCCAAATATACTTAACTGGCTGAGATGTGCACCTTCTCACTCAGATTTAGAAAAGTAGTCTTTCCCCAGGATGCTGATTTATTTACTTGCTGTAGCATGGCAACAAGGTTCACCTAGCTATCCACTGTGGATGGTTCTAGAGACATTTATGGAAGTTTAACCATATAATTGCATCCAACACTTAACAACTGCACATTTTGTTTCAATAGTTATAACAAGACCCCTAATGTTTCATAAGGGTTTCATAAAACCCCCTTTTTAATTAAAAACTTCATAAACCAAGTAACCCTTTATTATTTTATTACCTCTCTGTTATAGGACGAGTATCTCTCACCCTTTTGTATCATCCATCTCAAAAATATAACACAATTTTCCAGCTCCTTTCTTTTCACTGCATAAGGAGTTTTTACTCAAATCATGGTTGAAAAAAGTTAAATTGTCATAATAAAATCATTAATAATCTGATTGGATTAGTTTCAAAGTAGTTACTAAGGTCTTGGTGCTGCCACTAAGTCAACAGGAATCACTTTATGAGATTCAATACGCACTGAATGCGACTTTTGCCCCTAAATTATTATTAACTACCAGAATATTGTATCTGTCAGAGATAAAGAATGGCTGCAGAAGTCACTGTATGAATGAAAGCAACACATTTTTTGGTTTTTGAATTCACTGTCTACCACTGAATGTCACAAATCCACATGACGTCCCTGACTCCTGGTCTTTGCATTTGAATAACTAAAAAAAAAAAGAAAAAAGAAAATAGGGTGTAAACTCATCTGGCTCAGACAGCAGACAGCTCTGTATTGAGTATTCATCAGAGGAAACTCATGTGTGCTGTTTATTCCAGCAAGTGTTTGGAATATATTTTGCTCCTGATAAACCAGTGACAGGACTATGTGGATAACAAGCTTTAAGAAACTGAAAATTCCTTCCTTTAGTTAAACAATTTCCCTTTCCTCTGTTTTCAGACACAGATAGAGTTAACGCATCTCTGCAACCTGAAGAAGGACAGCAATGTCCCAGCACAATTTCAGTTAGACAGAGGCCAAGAATCCCTCTTTAACGTGACACATTTGGATCCAAGATGAAAATAAAAAGTAAAAAGGCATTACATTATCATTCCATAAACTCCACCTTCATCCCAGCTCCATCATTTTTCTCAAGAGACACCGCTACAAGAGCGCAAAACCTGCATTCTTTTGCAAAGCTGGTGCTGCAGTGAAAAAAGCCATGAAAACATTCACAGAACCCTCTAATAGTGGAAAACTAAATGTCCTTATGTTCATATGCATATCTTATTGAGCTGTGAACAGGGCTCCGGATTCTGAATCAAAGCACCTGAACATCTCCTGGCACTCCAAGAACACATATCTCTATTTCTCCTCTTGCTCCTCACCTGTAGAAACTGGACAGTGGTTAGGCCACTAATGTATTGAGACCATTCCCTATTAAACTGACTAGTCCCCTTTCCTCCTGCTTCTTCCTCTATCACTTTCCTCCTGTCTTACACCCATGCTGCAAGCTCTTTTGTGCAAAAGACCACCTTCTTTGTCCTGTTTTTGAGCATAACCAAGAGTACAGGTCATAGAATCGTAGAATCGTCTAGGTTGGAAAAGACCTTTAAGATCATCCAGTCCAACCATTAACCTACACTACCAAGTGCACTCTAAGCCAATCAAGGGTAGACTAGACTAAACCATGTCCCAAAGTGCCACATCTACCTGTTTTTTGAACACTTCCAGGGATGGTGACTCCACCACCTCTCTAGGCAGCCTGTTCCAATTCTTGACCACCCTTTCCGTAAAGAAATTTTTCCTAATTTCCAACCTAAACCTCCCCTGGCACAGCTTAAGCCCATTTCCTCTCATAGGTCATCTAGTCCATGACTAGAACTCCAAGGCACTGGAGTACTCTAACTCATTATTAACAGCGTAATCTAGATTATCAACCTCTTGTGACAGAAAAATCTTACTGTTCCTCATATACTACCTACCTCAAGTGCAATGAGTGATGTCAACTGGAACCATCAGGCATTACTATTACTCTCATTTAAAACCACACTACTTGCACTTTGAAAGATGTAAAATGTCCAATAATACCACAAGAGAGAAATGTCTGCTTCATGCTTTACAGGATAAACTATGAGATCCCATTACTTATTTTGCTTGAAGGCGCTTTATATGACACAAAAATTGTTGTTAGCGCTGGCATACGGTGCACTGCATAGGAGTTGTTTAAGGCTGGCAGCAACAAGAAGGATGGATATGACCCTTTTTACTTTTATAAACAAATGGAAAGCGATGTTAGCATGGAATTTTAAACATCCCGTATCTTCAAGAACACAGCAATACAATGTATGTTGGACTCTGCAAAGTGATGTTACAGGCTCTCACCATTTCTTTATGGATGCTTTCTTCACATAGCTTAATGACAGATTTGGCACATGCAGTTAAATTGCCTCTACTTTTATTACTTCTCTTCCTTTGTCTTTTAGCAGAGACAACAGTGACCTTGCATAATTATCTAGCCACTACTTTTCAGTTTATCTGACAATTAAAACAAGGTCTCCTGAAGAGAAGCCATGGAGGAAAGCCATAGAAGAAAGTCAATCATATCCAGTAAAACTACTAAAACTGTAGCTCATTCTAACCCAATATTAGCCTGCTGTGTCTATTCGGTAACAATGTTTTACACTCTGCCTATGACTTCAGTTAATGAAGGAACATTTCTTATCTATTCTTCCTTACTAAGAATTGCTGCTGCAGTAGTATTGAGCAGTATTTGCACACACGGGGTTTGCTGTTTACTCAACGCATGTTGACCCAGGCAGGTTTCTGGGATTGTTTTCTATGACAATTATGCTTTCAAAGACTTCGGTAGCCTCTAAGAAGAGGCAAGGCAAGGACACAGGGAGAAGAGCCTCCCTACTGCACCTCCTGTTGTGGCAGCAGCAAATCAATCACTGGCCCAATAGACTTTCACTCTTCCCAGGCAGAAGGTGGGTTGGTTGGTTGGGACTTAAACTCTTCTGGGAGGGATGGTTACCCCAAAGAGAAGATATGGCTGGGAATCAGCTGGGAGGTCTTCTAGGTAAGGAGGAGAAAAGGCATTGGTAGAAAGGCAAAGAAATTCTGGTTTGTTTTGAGAAAGGGAAGCTAAACTGCAGCAGCAGCTGTGGCACAGAAAGAGCAGATCAAACAGCAGGACAGAGCAATGCAGATAAATAGGCTATTCTAAGGAATTAGGACCCAGTCTCCAAAATGCACACACAAATATCTAGTTCCTACCATGCAGAAAGTAATTTAGGGACCATTGGGACCTTGATTTTAGCCATAGAGCTGCATCCATTAATCTGAGAGTTTAGGGAAGGAAACTGGTACGTGGCATCATCACCCCAAAATAAACATAACATGGATGTCCCCTGGAAGCTGTTGCATTAGGGCAAGTTTCAGGCTTTGAGATTATTTTCTGCCTTCTGATGAGCCAGAAAGACATTTCAACTGTTTGGCAACATCATTCCCTGACCAAATTACTTTCTTCCCTCCCTAACCAACAGTCCCGCAGAGCATCATCCACAGAGTAAGCACTCTGTGAAAAATGCACGTGTAACTGGTCTTCACGGTGGTATTTGCGCACATGCTGGCTATATACCCAGCTCCAGTGCCAGTCTTGCACCTGAATTCAGAAAGGGTTGTCTTCATCTGCAGGTTATTTAGCAATGGCACTGGGCAATTTCCTTCTTCTGCAGTATGACACTTAACAGACTGGGGACAAAAAGCAAAGAGCAGGGTCTTCCTACAAATAACCATTTCAGCTGCCTGAAAAGACCCCATTCTCTACAAAAAAAAGGAATGGGAGTAGCCCCCATGAACACCTCTGCCTACATGCCCAGATGAGGACTGCAGGCTTTAACAAGGAATGCATATTTAACTACAGATCATGTCGGTGTCAAACACAGGCAGTAGAAGAAATCACTTAAATGGTTATCAGGAGAGCTCAATGCACTTTTTATCATTCTTATACTCTGCAGAAATGCCAGCCGCCCCAAATGGATTATACACAGCATATGCAACATATACATGGGGGAAAGGAGCATCATAAATTAAAATATATCTTCCATATCAGCACAAAAAGAAAGACTAGTTCTGTTACTACCACAGACTTTTAAACTGCTGAGCAAGAATGCCATCTACAGGCCTATATTACAATTCTTCTCAGCTAAGTACGTACCAGGAGTAGAAACAAACATAGGGTACTCAGCATAGTATATGTTAATATGACTTTCATATGCTAATGGCAAGTTCATTAAAAACAAACAAATACAAAAGTAAAATACTTGGAACTCCTTTCAGGAAAAAAAAAAAATCAAAGACTACACACCCTAAAATACTAAATCTTTCATAGAATAACCTAGAGAGGATCATTATCATTACAGCACTGTGTTCTGCATACATATTTTATGAAGAAACTTTTTGCACGTACTTTAGAGGTTAGCAGTGCATTATATTTTGTCTGCTGCTTGATTTAACCAAATGCAATGCCCTGAGGCATTTATTAAAAACAGAAGAGAGAAAAAAGTGTTATTACTGTTAACCTCAGATTGTAACACATACAGTCTTTCCTAAAGAGGAGCTGTCGTGTTCTTCAGTCCTACTTATTGGACCCTACTGAATTGGTTTGATACCCATACCAAAATAATTAAAAGTGAAATAATTCTACCTTTATGTTACTTCTATGTAGAACTTCCATATTGATAGCTCTAGACCTGATGACATTTTAAATCCTTGTGTGTCTACAATCAGTAAGAACAGATTGAGAAAAATGTTCAGTTATGCCAGAAATTTTAAGTACAGCACAAACAGAAAAAAAATATATGTATAAAATAAAGAAAATGAGATACCAAAAAATATCTGAAAATGGTAAGAAATTACCAAGTTTTCAAACAGAAAGATTCTAAAACAACTCCTCATCCAATAACCTCTAGCTTATAAGGCTGATGTTGGCCCACACAGGCAGTGCCCCAGTCTTTGGTGGAATTCTGTTTAATGAAATGGAACCAGACAGCAATGATTAGCCCTCATGGAAATGTAAGTGAAGGTCATCCGCCCTCTTCCTCAGTGGGGCTGGTTTCATTGCCCTTGGTTATAGACAAGTAAGAAAAGATCAGGTTGACTATCATATGTTCACAGCCTGCCCAAACAGATGCTACTAGAGGAAATTCAAAGCTAGACTGTTCAAAAAGCAAATTACATACTATTATGCCTGTTGGATCTGTGTAAAGTCACATCTTTAGATAGAGTTCAGAAGTGCCAGGACAGAGTAAGAAGGGAAACCGAGTCCTGCCACCAGCCTCAATGAAAGCATGTAAATCAGCAAATACCCAGAATTTGCAGGTTTTAAGTTTTTTCTAGTAATTAGAGTGGTCACAAACAGCATCTTTTCTAAAGCTTACCAAAGAAAGGAAGCATCTTGTAAAACTTTAGCTGAACTTGTTTACCCAATTCTTCACCGTTACACATTTGCTTCACTGACAGTCATACACCTGCAACCTCATGCACTTTGTCCTGTAGAGAATACATCAATTTAAGATGCCATTTAATTTAAAACACTGTTTTTCTCCCTTCCTTTTCCTTCCCCCTGTCTTCTCTCTCTTCCTATCTCAAATTATTCCAAGCCAAATAACTGCAAACTCATTTTTTTTCCCATTTTATTATTCAGTTTGTATGGCTGTCAAACAAATGAATTCCCTTTGATTTGTTTGGTTTTTTGAGTGTGTGGATATATTAATTCTTTGAATTGCAGGCACTGTTTGTTTAGTTTTGTAAATAATGTTCTGTGATTACTCAGTGTTGTCATTTCACAAATAAAACTAAATAACAAACTTATTATTGGAGAACGATTTACATACTTTTGCCCACGGGAACTGGACTTAATAATTAAGATGGCAGAAATATTTTATTACAGGAGCAAAAGTTCTCTATTACTTTTACATATACCATGCTTTTTGTAAAGTGCAACATGATGTATAACATATTCTACACAAAGTGGCACATCCTAGATTCAACCTGGCTTCACAAGACTCAGCTAGGAACAATATCAAAGTAACAGATTCTTCTTTTTCTGATTATCTTGGAAAGTTTGTCTTCTGGATGAATGTTTAGCACATACAATTTGGCTGGTTTGTCCTCTCCCATCTTGACTGCGATCTCTGCGAGCTGTCTACTATGAGAACATCCAGCCAAGGACAAAAAGAGAATCCAGATTAGAGAGCACTGCATGAAAAACAATTGATACATCCTTCTGAAATTATTAACAAAGCAACAAATCATGAAGAGATTTCTCAGCCAGCATAAAAAGCTCATTGGCTAACAGACAGGGTGAAAGAAGGAGGTACCTCTTCACAATACCCTCAGACCTGCCATCAGCCAACCCTTCCAACTCCCCTGCCACCAACCCACAAGTTCTAGAAATTCCGACTCACAATCCAGATCCAGACTATTTGTTCCCCAGGGACTTTAGTCAAAGTGTTTTCTCCAGAAAGTATTAGATTGTGAGGCTGTTGACAGAAGACCTCTGATGGTTGATCTGCACGCTCACAGCAAAACGAAGGCTGATAATCCCACTTCTTATTTCAGGAATTTAATGACAAATTGAGACACTGGACACAACACACTGAGGCCAAAGAGAAGTTCACCTCAGGATGCAGAAGTCCGTATTTTCTCCAAAAAGGGGCATCAGGAGCACAACTGGCAGAGCTGAACAAGGTCCTGCAGTGGGATGCCCCAGGCTGGCCCTGAAGCTGTTGGAAGCATCTACGAGGATTCCCAGGCTGGTCTTGGCTCGTAAGCACCTCCATTGGATTGCCGTTTTCACATTTTCAGGGCAGACAAGATGCCAGTGTAATAAGTAGATCCCAAGGTACACAACACATAACTGTGATTTACTGTTAGATCACACGTAATATTGTGATAGTTCTGGGCTTCGCCCAGAAAGCATTTTATTCCCATTCTCTCCCCCGCCCCTGCAACATAAGTTGTCAGTTTTGGGGCTTCTGCTACCACACATATCTTAGGTCAAGAGGAAACCAGTATTAATCGATGCAAGATAAGTACAGGAGCAGGAAACTCACTGCAGTTGTAATATATATCTCTTAAGAGGAGGGTGATGATTAGGAGCTGATGTGATCCCTTTGCTCCTCACACATTTCCAGTCATCATGGGATAATCATCAGTTCAAACTCTCTCACCCATAACCATGAGGAGGACTCTATTCCAGCAGAAGTGCCCAAGCATTACCCATTTTACAGGCTTCGCAGTGCTCCCTAAGGGCGACTGAATAAATTGTTTTGAATAATCTGCAGGAATAAATTTACCATTTTTTAATGTATAATTAAGCAAGGAATCATTCCCTACTCTTATAAACTTATTCTACTGACAAGTTACTTCTGGGTGGTAAATGCAAGTTCTTATAGTTGCCAACACCATGCCTACTTAAAACGTTAATCCATCCTTCTTTGAAGGTTAAAAAAACAAGATATGAGGGCTTAGGTAAAGTGGGAGGTTCCAAATCACTGGAGCTCTGCTTATTACAGAACTCTGCTGCTTCTGCAGCAGCAAAATGCTGCAAGTGAATTCACCTCGCAGGGACTGTGCTGACCTCCATCTGCCTTCTCTAATGATGATGGTTCTTTTCTATGTGAGAGGTGTTCGCTCTGCTACCGTTTCACATTAACTCTTTGTGAAAACGAATTTTGCATCTGCTGTTAAAATAAGGTATTGCCACAGCACTAGGACAGGGGGAAGAGGACCTTGGGGTGAGGGAGGGTCAGGAGCACTCATGTGGGTAAAGGTGTCAACGCAGAGATGACCAACCTATTTAGTATGACATAAAGCAAAAGTCTAGGAGTGCTAGATCTGTGATTTACTACACTCATCCTACCTCTATGAACTGCTCTGAGGCTCTTGACCCTTTCCTTCCTGGTGGTAGGCACGTGCACCCCTCACTGCTTTCCTGAAGCCAGCCAGTAGATACTAATAACTATTAGATTCCACGAGCAACACAGGGTACCAGGTGACTGGGCAGTGTCAGAAAGACATTCCTCTTCAAGAACTTTATAATTAAGGTACAAAGGCAAGCAAGACAGTGTAGACAGGAAATCAGAAAGTTCTGCCATCGGATCCAGTTTCTGCTAACTGCCCGTTTGGTTTACTGAAGACTAGGTGGGTAATTTCCCATGTCCTGATGTGTCTAGCCATAAGAATATAAAGAAAGAAGTTTAAGATCCACTCGGGAACAATAATTCATATCAATTATAGACTTCAAAAACAGAGGTCACGATGGAAGAGGTGAAATAAAAGGTCACTCCTGCGGGGAGTTAGACTTATCTGAATTCTTACCAAACTAGTCTCTCCCTGAAGAACTCAATTCAATCTATTATCCCTCTTTTTTTGAGAAGTCTTATTTTTTTTGGAACACCCCCCAAGTTAGAGCTTAAAATTAGCAAAATGCTCTCAGCTGTAGGCTGATGATAACTCTATCATTTCTTATAAAATATAGAGAGCATGCCAAAAAGCATATAGAGATGAGGGTATACTTGTTTCCCTTGGCTATAAACTGTGCAGAAACTGGAGCTTTACTTCACACTGATATAAGTATCTGAAGACGTATGCTTCTTTATACATGATGGTAGTATGTCAGACAGGAAGGAAAGGGCTGACTATGTCAAAAAAAATTTAAGCTCCTAGTTCCCTAAGCAGATCCCATACCCCAAGAGAGGAAAATGTTTATCCTGTTTCAAGAGATAGAACAAAATACTCATCATGCACATGTAAGAAGCCACACCAAGAAAATATTTTAAACAGAATTTCTCCTGACTCTGTGAACTTCAGTAATGCCTTGTATAGGAGTCACTACATCAAAATCCATATATTGCCAATATGTATTTCTAAACTCATATCTGCCACCTTACCATAAAATGCAAAGAAAATAATTTAATTAGTAAATTATTTTATCAGCCTGCAGTAAAAGCATACATAAAACATGGCTTAAAGAACCTTTTCCTGATGTGACTCCAGATTTATTTACTAACTTTTTTTTTTTAAAAGAGTAACATGTCATACACACAGCCATGACCTCAGCTTGCCAAAGCATTTTGGTATCAAGAGCTAGCCTGGAAACACAAAGAAAGAATTACTGCTTCCTGGGGAGCACAACCCTGCAAGTCATTCAACAGCAACATGGCTGAACCGTATTCAGTTTAGAAATTGGTTTTCCAGTCCTTCTCCCCAGACATGCTTACACAGAGAAACCCAGGGACTATGTAGTGCTTATGGGTATAAACTGTAAGTGTTTCTACGAACAAGATATAAATGGACTAAAGACATATATGGAATTACATATTCTCTTTTTCAAAGGTGTCGCGGTTTAACCCCAGCCAGCAACTGAGCACCACGCAGCCGCTCGCTCGCTCCCCCCCAGTGGGGTGGGGGAGAGAATTGGAAGGGTAAAAGTGAGAAAACTCGTGGATTGAGATAAGAACAGTTTTATAAAATTGAAACAAAATAAAACAGTAGTAATAATAACAGAATGTACAAAGCAAGTGATGCCCAATGCAATTGCTCACCCACCCACCGACCGATGCCCAGCCAGTTCCCGAGCAGCGATCACTGCTCCCCGCCCAACCCCCCCAGTTTCTATACTGCCCATGATGCCGTATGGTATGGAATAGCCCGTGGGCCAGTTGGGATCAACTCTCCTGGCTGTGCCCCCTCCCAGCTTCTTGTGCCCCTGGCAGAGCAGGGGAAGCTGCAAAGTCCTTGACTGGCATAAGCAGTGCTGAGCAACAACTAAACCATCAGTGTGTGATCAGCATTCTTCTCATCCTAAATCCAAACCACAGCACTGTGCCTGCTACTGGGGAGAAAATTAACTCTATCCCAGCCGAAACTAGGGCAACAGGCTGAATGGGAAGATAATCAACTATAAACACATTTACTTCTGTTCAGAGTTGTAGTTTACATCTATAAAACTTTGTAATCTGGGTCACAGCTCTTAAATGTCAGCAGACCTGAGAGCAAGCTTACCTTTGGTCTGTCGGCAGCTGCTGATGTTTGTACCAGCCATTGACTCAGCAGTAGAGTTACTTTCAGGTGTGGGTTTGAAGCTTCAAGGAAGCTAGACAGAGGCAGACACACATCTCCAAGGCATGAACCAGCTCAGTGTTCCTGCTACTTATAATTGAAGGGGACTAGCAGAACTCTTAATTGTAGCTCTTCACCCAGCTATTACAGCTTCTTTTTAATTGCCATTCTTGAGATTTAGGGAAATCTGCCCTCACCTGCTAAGCAAATTTTCTCTACAAAACTACTCCGAGTTATTTATTCTGAACAACCCTGGAAAGCTATAAGAAGGAACAGTTCTATTATTTATTTTTATATTCATTCTTTCATAAGTTATGTTTTATTTCTCAGCAACCTACCAATCAAGCTAATAAAATGTGTTTTTTGTTGCTTGCTTTTCCTATTACTTAAATATAGTGAAATTGTGTCAACTGATAATAATTATTCCCTTAGTATCGGAATTAAACATGCCTGAGAATAGAAAGCCAAACTCCAGTCCCTTCATAGCCAACCAGAACAGTGGAACTGAGTCCCCAAGTTAAAAAACACTGAGGACTTGGCTGAGATGAATTAACCTTTTGATGAATTACCTTTTCTTATGCAGCTGAGATGCTCAAATCTGCCAAAGTGCTCTGGGTGTCCAGATCCCATTTATTTCAGCACACAATGGTTTCCAAATCCTAGTTTGGACTGAAATATGAGGCAGCTCTGAGAATCTCTTAAATTGTATTTGAAGAGTCGTTTCTTCTGTTCCAGAAAAAAAACATTTGTGGCAGAAATGGACAGAAGCCCATTTGGCCAGCCACCTCACGCTGACCAAAGCATGGTGCAGGGAGGGAGATCATTGCCAATACCCAAGCCACATCTTTCTCTACCCTTTCGTAATGCTATTTTTTCCTGCTAAAAAAGAGGCATCATCCTCAGCTGCAATTACAAAGGTAAGCAACAGCCCATGTATAAACTATGAAAGAGCAAGAGAGCCTTCATGCTTGGCAGAGTTATTTAGGGAAGAGCTGTATCTACCTCTAAAATGCAGAAAACAATGAAGTGAAATGACTAACCTTGTACTCAGGCTAAATGTCCCCTTGAATGCTTGACTTTGGAAAAGTTTCACTTTAACTCAGCATCAGCCTTCCTCCAGGAACCAGCTCTAGATGGAGATTCACCCTGGTAATTTTGGGTGGGATGGAGCAGAAAGTGGACAGCGACTGATACAGCCTCTCACCAATCTACAGCCTTCACCCACCTGCTCACTCGGAAGTGTTCTTGTATAACATTAATTGACATAACAATTAACCAGACCCGAGAGTACTTGTTCTTGTAGTGGGAATGTATATTTAATGTCTGCTATTAATGAGCTCTTGGAAAATTTCCCATAAGACTTCTTTGGGCAGGGATACAAGATCTGTTATACCCATAAAACACAATAGCTTACAGCTGTGTTAACATACTTAGAAGCACATTAATGACACTATATTATTAAGCAAGTTCAAAGAAAGAGCAAACTGTTACAAAACCCACCCAGACCCAGTGGGTTCTTGGTCTCCTAACAGAAGCCCAGCTATCCGCTGGCTCACAGCACTGTTCGGGATCTCTCTGAATCTCCCTGCCCTTTCCCACACCCCCCAGCCACGAAGCAGCTTGATTAGGTTTACTCTGCATACATCTCTCCACTAATCCCTCCTTAATAGAGGCAAACTTAATAAAAACCCTCTGCAAGATGCCAAAGAGAGCCAAAGCAGGCGTGGAATGCCATACGAGGCTGAAGGGGGAAGGCCCAGCACTTTGCCAAAGGCATTTAAGGGAGCTCCAACCTCTCGGGCACAGCTGGAAGCCCCCACCATGCACAGTGGAGATGTTGGCAGCAATGCACCTTGGAGGAATGTGTCTTCAATTTTGTTTCCCCTTCTCCAAATTCTCCCAGTTTCCTCTATTGTCCCCACAGTTTACCTTCGTGATCTTCATGTAAAAGGAAAATACTCAGTTCCACAGTATGGACTACAGACCACACAAAGCTTGAACTGTTGTTCAAAACACAGCAGCATTACTTGTATTTTCCATCAGAAACCCTTGGGGTTTTTTTGGGGTGGTGAAGTTTTTGGGGAATTTGGTTGGGTTTTGTTGGGTTTGGGTTGGGTTTTGGTTTGGTTTTTTTTTTTTTTTGGGGGGGGTGGTTTTTTTGAGGCAGCACATCACAAAGGTACCACCACCACTCCCATTTCCCAGCTAAATCCCAGAGTACCTTAAATCTTGCTCAGTAGAGAGTCCATGCTCTGCAGCATAGCCCTGAAAATAGTCCTGAAGAAGGGGCTAAAGCTGCTGAGCAAAACAAGAAGCAGCAAAAAAGCAGAAAAGAGGCCACCAGTGGGGATGCAATGAGCTGGATAAATGAGCTTGGGAAAACACAGTGGGGTACAAGGGGCAACAAGCAGGGTCAGGGGACACAAAGAAGGGAAGAAAAGGAAGACTGGTGGGCTGGCAGGAGGGGGCTATCAGGGACCACAAATGGAAACAATTGCTGAAGAAAATAAAAAAAGATTTTTATTCTCTACAGGGAAGTTAATGAGACCTATCGAGATGATATGAAGACAGTAGGATAAGGAGCTCAGATAGCACCCAGCGTATACAAAGTGCATTTGGAGTCTGTCCCAGAGAAAGCATAAAGACACTGCTAGGACCAACAACGCTTTCTGAGATCCCCCATTATTCACTATCAGCAGGAATTCTGGGGCACATCCCATAGGAGTGATCGTGTATTGCGGGAGGGTTTCATCTGTTTCAGACAGTGACACTAAGCACCAAGAAGTTTTGATACAAGCACACACAGCCTGGTATTTACTGGAGTTATCCAAATACAAACCAAAGTCACATCAGGTAATCAAGCAGGCCAGTCCCCTGACTAACCATAAAACTCTGTGTGGCAAGTGGGAAGTCCCATCATCTTCACATCTCCACCAGTGTTCGCAATTAAAAAAAAAATCCATTTTGCTTATAGTCAAAGAGAAGAAATTTGTTGACAGATGGTCATCCTAAATGCTATGGTTTGTCTCCATATATAATGAAAAATATATAAACCTTCTGTTGCACAGTAGAGGAGAGAGGCTTGAACACCTGTTTCAAATTATTATGATACTATAAACATTCTTGGAAATTGGAAAGCCCTGTGTTTTAAGAAAGTGAGAAGTGCCATTGCCAGCTAAACTAAATTGAGTAGGCTTGGGTCCAGTAAGCAGTGAAAGAGAGAATTACGTGTATAGCCACTGGCATACAGCTGATAAGAAAACTGAGTGGGCATAAAGTTAAAACCTAACACTGCAGAAATCCTGTTATTTTATGAGGTATATACATAAATTAGCTGTGCAAATTGTATTTCTTAATGTACTTCCAGTATTTTCTTTTCAGGCTTGTCATCTCTGGAATCCCTTCACAGTAAAATGGAACATTTGAAATGTCCAAATTAAGAGAAACAATGGGTAGGTTTGGCTAAAAATATTCATCCAATACCTAGCAAAGACTGATTGAATTTTATTTTACTCTAAGGGATGTGAGGTGTTGCAGTTTCATCACTTCTTCCCAACCTGTTCCAAAGATGGATCCAAGTTCACGTCAGCATCCAATAAAGTTGTCAGTGCCTTTTGCTGATTCCTTCCAGAAAACATCTGCCTCCTCAAAGCTCTCATAACAAAATGCTGACAAAATACTATGGAGCTTCGTGTCCAGTGGTTAACCAAGACAGACATATGCCAGCAGCAAGAGGCTGTGACAAGTAGATGTTGTCCCTATGCACAGCAGGTCAAACATTGGGAAACGCACACTTTTTGGTCTCATCACATAGGTATACATCAGTCATTCAACAAGACTTTCTGTTTCTACACCATGAAATGAGGAGTACTGGCACACTTATCAAGCAAAATAAAAAGCAAAGGGTCTTCCAAGTCAGTCATGAGTTGGACGGATAGAAGCAGTTCTGCTGAAGCATCATTCAGTTGATGCAGCCTTTTGCATTCACAACAGCTACACAGATGGCATCATTAGATGTGAAATAATACAAAAGGAATAGGGAACATTTTATTAAGCAAATATATTCAATTTATTATTTGTGTTCCTAGATACTTCAGGGGTTTTAGGCAGGCATCAGTATGCCACCTTTCAGCACAGGGAATTGCTTACACAAAATATATCTGTACTATAACTGGGTCTCCTTCACACTGCTTTTGCACACTTTTTACTGGTATTGCTACTCTTGTATAATACATACTATTAAATCGGTGTCACAGCAAACTAGAACAGTGAAACCAAGGAAATTCTAAGGTTTTGTGTAATCTTCTCATTACCCAAAGGCAAAAAAAAGGAAGATTTTAAAGTACAGCTCTGTCCGAAAGCCCAGTTCAAGCACTCAGTTGCAGGAACTCCAACAGAAAGGGGTGCAAGCAGCACTGTGCATGCTAAAAGCAAGGGTGGGGAGACCCAAGCACCCCCTGGGCAAAGCATGGGCCAGGTAACAGAGGGGTGGCCAGGGGAAAAGGAGTGGTCCACGCACAAGGACCTGCGGCTGCAGATGCTCCTAGCTCACAGGAGAGGCCATTGCATCCCTCACTCACTGGGGAGATCATCCCACATGCAGCTTCTGAGCTTTTTAGATAGGTGTTTTGGTAACCACCACTCCTAGACTCACAGTATACTATGAAAAACTGCTTAAAAACTTGAGTAGTTTTTGTCCAGACTAGCCATAATTTTCATCTCTAGGGGAGATTTTGCATTAAAATACATGTATGTTGCATGTTCTTTTGAGTTTGTGTTTAATATTTCTACTACTGCACAAGCCAGCTGTCCTTAAACAGCTCTAGAAACAGCAACCCCACACCTCTTACTTTTTGGTTATATTTTAACCCAGGAATACTGACAGTGAATTGAAAGCAAGCAGAGTA
This sequence comes from Pelecanus crispus, assembly GCF_030463565.1. Taxonomy (NCBI): domain Eukaryota; kingdom Metazoa; phylum Chordata; class Aves; order Pelecaniformes; family Pelecanidae; genus Pelecanus; species Pelecanus crispus. The sequence goes on along the minus strand of NC_134651.1, from coordinate 3,567,496 downwards.
GAAAGGTATGAGTTTTTTTACTTTTTCCTCCCCTGCACATTACAAAAGGACTTGGGTATAGCTCTCAATCTACAGGGAGGCAAACTCCTCAAGCACCTGCATCAGTATAGCTACATCAACTTTGTCAAGCTTTAACTTGAGCTAAGATAAATAGTCATCAGTTATTCATAAACGCTTTACAGTGTTTGCTTGGGTAAAAAAAAAAGTAAAGATTATTTGAAGACACCCCAGTGCCATACTGGTTGGTACATCTTTATTATTCTACTTGAACTAAAAATAAAGGACTTGCTTGTAATTGGCTTACTTTTCTCTGGCTGAACAAAATTCAACGAGTTTTACTCTAAATACAAGCAGAAGTGCTGCATGCTTTTCAGATTTGTCTTTCAAAGCCAGACACTGGGATTACAAAACTGACGCCCACCTCTTTCCTGTTTAAGATTATGTGCAGGCTCCATTTTTTTTTTTTTTAATTTGAGTACAATATAAAGTTATATAAGCGTGCCTTTCAGTTGTGCTGAGTCTTTAATCAGAGTTTAAAAACTATTTAAACATAACTTTATCTGTTCTGTGCACAGAAATTATTTTGGAGGATAATCCTGTTTAGTCTTGCCAGAATGTTAATGAAAATTATAGAGTATTTTTATAAATTAAATTCACTTCATATGCTTTTACTTTACATGTTATGACATCTGGTAAAATTTTTACCTCACCATACTCCTGAATAACCTCACATAATTGCATTTCACAAAGGCTGAATACGACTGTCGACAGTCGCTATGCAGAAGGAGAGACCGCGAGAGAAGCAGGCACCCATAGGTCGAGCTTCCCTGGTGTGTATCCTCTGTAAAGTCAGTCACAAAAAACCCAAAACCTTGGCAGGACACTTCCAAAGCCAAAAACAGTACTTAAGACTCACGCTTTTTGTGAAGAGACTCCATAATTTCATCTATTTGCCCTTAAGCCAAGGGCAGTAAGAGACCAACCCATTCACTAAAATGGATGGAGCCAAAAAAAGGGAGGACTCAGTGTCTGCTCTCCTGCACTCAGATGCACAAACATGTAGCACTCTGTCTGCTTCAGACCTGAATTTTATTACATAAAATCTCTGGCATTGCAGAGAGTGCAGCATTAGTCTTTTAACTCAGACTTACAGAACTGAAACCACCCAAATTCCTTTCCCCTACACTGATTGCTGCTTGTTTCTATTAGAAATAAAAGCCTGAAGGATAAATTTGACATTGCTTAATGTATTGATTAGGACCATAAGATCATAATCAAACAACAATATATGGCATTACACAGCCAATCCTCATTCTGCTGCTCGTGTCCAAATGCTAAAGCAAACTGAGCATCTAGCCTCACACAATGCTTTATACATACTGGATATTGATGCATATAGGTCTACAGAATTAGTTTTATCTACATGAGTTTATCTCCAAGAATACAAAAACTTAAATTGTCTTACATTATCAGTTTAGCAGTTCCTAAAAGTAGAAACACAAAAAAAAGAAATGCACAAGTCAAACTTACTGTGTGGAAAAGGCAGCCTTTACAAGATATATATTATTTTTAAATACTTAACAGATCTAAAGGTTGCATGAAGTTTTGCTGAGACTCCTATCACAAACAGTGCTCGAGCACTGTAGGATATCCAGTCATAGTCTCAGACACCGTCACAAAGGCTGTAAGCCTACAGGGTGAAATAGTTCCTTACCAAATGTTATGTACCAACATATTCTGCAGAACCGGCGACAGCACTGGGGCTCGGTGTGATGTCCGGTGAGTTCTGACTACTGGCTTTCAGTTTTCACCAGCCCTAGTTGAGGCCACCAGCCTAGGCAGGACAAAAACTTCTCCTAAAACACAAAACTGCAACTACTTAGCTAAATTTGCCAGCCTACTCTTCTAGTCATTTAAATATCCCTGGCTTTCTACTTTATTAAAAAAATTAATCTGAAGGACCTACTTTTACAGCAGTAACATCAATATTTTATATTCTCCCTTTTGCTGTAAAATACCAGGCTGATTTATATGTTGTTTAAAAGAAAGTACTGAACCCATCATATTATGTAATATAAAATACCACCTTTGTCTCCAAGGGAACATCACATTTTAATCCAAAGCCACAAAGCTACAGAAATAATCTGAGAATTAAATCTCCAACAAAACTCACAGTGGACAAAGCATTAAGATAAAGGAAACTCTCACATTCCTTAAAAATGAGCTTGCTTCACCAGAGAGCATTCCCAGAAGGACTTTAGAAAATTATTATTTTATTTCTGACACATTTGGCACGGAGTGGCAATGCATGTTTAGTAGCGTCCTAAATTGTCACAAATGATCTATTTTAAGTGGCTGAATAAAGAGCCCTTGAAAATGTGGCTGCGGAGCAATGCTGATCATCAGCAACTCTCAGCCTAGCAATCCATCTCTGCCAGCAGGATTTTTTTATTCTACCTTCTTTCCCTTCCTTTATTATCCATTTGTAGACTGACCCACTTATTGGTAATAATGTCAGGTTCCTGATTTTTTTTTTTTTTTTAGGAAGCAAAACCCTAATAACATTGTCACAAAAGCATGTATGCATCCAAAAATGTTTCTTTGCCTATCTACTCTGCATTTTCATGATTTCACGGGCAAGTTAATGGGCAGCACACACACACAACCACTTGGACAAAGCCAGTGGTATGCACTAGAGACCTGTTACATGGCCAAGACTCCTGCACTTCTAAGGAAGCTGTGAAAATGTGTGCTTCATCATGCACTGAGAGGAGAGCACTGCCATGGGTTTTCCCTGAGGAATCCCCTGCTAACATCACCGGAAAGTTCCAAGCACTGGCTTAAGCTTTTTGCTGTGAGATGATGTACCCCCCAGTCCCATCTAATTTTGCAGTCTTCTCTGCTTCAATATGTGTTATAAAACACACTAACACAAAGTGTAGCAGTGCAACACAGAAATAGCAAAAACACCCATACAGAATGAATTACCCTTGTAACAGCCTCTCTGAGATGTTGCATAGTAACACTGACCAGTGGGGTTTTTTTGAGTGCTAGCTTTTTCATTTTTTCTTTTTTTTTTTTAATTTTAAGCCAGTAGTCTAAACTAACAGTCATCCAACAAAATAATTGCCCGACCTCCATTTTATCTAATCCACACAGCACAAAGTTAGGGCAGTGACACCCTTACATATGTATTTAGGCTCAGGAAGGCATCTGAGTCCCTCCAAGGTCAAACACACATTTATTTCTGAAATAGGGCCAAACTTCTTAGCTTTAAGCAGAAAACAGTAACAACAAAAATGCTGTAGAGGTTAATCATGGCTTCCTAAGTCACATCACATAGAAAAAAAAACCCACAACACAAACAAAAAAGAACTCAGGAGACCTACATCTCTTACCTGTATTATCTTCCAACATTTTGGGCTGAGAACCATTAAATGCATTTACCTTCAGCCTAGGGTACCCATTTGATTTTCACCACTGTCGTGGTTCAGCCCCAGGCAGCAGCTCAGCACCACGCAGCCATCGCTCACTGCCCCTGCCCCGATGGGATGGGGGAGAGAATCGGAGGAGTGAGAGTGAGAAACACTCCTGGGGTGAGATAAGAACAGTTTCATAATTGAAATAATGTAAAAGAGTAATGATAATAACAAAAATACAATAATGATAATAATAACAATATCCAAAGCAAGTGATGCCCAATGCAGCTGCTCACCACCCGCCGACCAATGCCCAGCCAGTTCCCAGCAGCGATCGCTGCTCCCCGGCCAACCCCCCCAGTTTCTATACTGCCCATGACGCCGTATGCTATGGAATAGCCCTTGGGCCAGTTGGGATCAACTCTCCTGGCTGTGCCCCCTCCCAGCTTCTTGTGCCCCTGGCAGAGCAGGGGAAGCTGCAAAGCCCTTGACTGGCATGAGCAGTGCTGAGCAACACCTAAACCATCAGCGTGTGATCAGCATTCTTCTCATCCTAAATCCAAACCACAGCGCTGTGCCTGCTGCTAGGGAGAAAATTAACTCTAGCCCAGCTGAAACAAGGACAACTACTCAAGAACTTTTCCATTAACAAAATGATTAAGTGATCCACAGACTGCCTAACTTCATGCCATTCGGCAGTGCTAATGCTGCGTATTAGGTACTCTGGATGATATCACACACAGCCTCAGCTGAACTCAGGATTACTGGTATTTTGGATATACGGCTAGTGACATTGCTAGGGGCAAAGTGTTTTGTTCCTCTGCTTTTTCACATACCACCAAGTTTTCATGTTTCCTGCATCACACACACCCTCAAGTGGAGGCCTCACAGCAGCCTTTAAATATGCAAGAGAATCCTGCAATAAAGGAGGAAGGACACTTCTTCATATCCATTGGGAACAGTACAAGAGTAATGAGCTTAAGCAGAAACAGAGAAGATATAACTAGGATATTGTTATTTCCCCACACACACACACACACTGAGGAGAGCTAACCAGTAGAACAGATCATGGATCTCCATCAGGAGAGGTTTTTAAGAACAGGTTAGACAAGCATCTGCCAGGCAGGAAAACAGATTAGAAAAAAACTCTCAGTTGTAGGAGAGAAGGCAAAGGGGGACTTTCTCTGGGGGCAAAAGCTCACTTCTAGGTTTTCCATGTGCTTATTCTGTACCTTGCATATTGTCAGTATTTTAGCCAAAAATCAGAGAGGCCAAATGAGCTTCCCTGCTGTAGAGAACAAAGTCAATGGCAGAAATCAGATCATAAACTCAGGAATTTGGAACTCTGATCCTCCTAGTCCTTTGCAGCAGACCCATTATATATATTCCTCTACTTATGTGCATGTATGTGTACACAAAAGCTTTCATAGTCATCTGGCCTATGAGCAGGAGGCAACACTCGGGCACAGAGCCATGCTGACATGCCTGCACAGCTCCTGGACCATGACTGGTTTGCATCCCATCCTCTTTTAAACACAGCAGAGCAAATGTTTCACCTCAAACTATGCACATTTATCCCATGAAATGTTTCCCTGAGGTTAACCTACACGCTCTCCTCTACCTCACCCAGGAAGGTGGCAGCTGAAAGTTGTGCCGATGCCTCGTGCTCTCCCTGAAGCAGGGCAGGGACGCATCCATCCAAATCCCCCTCGGCAGCGTAAAGAAAGCTTCCACTTAGTTCTTAAGGAACAGAGGAGTTTCCCTCCTGGCCTTGCTAGTGCTTGATCCTTCATCTACAACTGAACACTACGTGATATTTTATACATTATATTTTTATACACATTTTATCTCTCCTTCTTTTTACATTTTATTTAATAGGAAACAGCTTGTCTCCCTACCAGTAAGGAGCAAAGTGACAGAAAACAAATTAGTTTCTAAATTTAAAGCTGTGTTACATTGCCAAGGCAACTGAAGATCTACAATTACATAAAGCAAATAATACCTACTTGTAAGAACGGAACCAAAACTAATTCTGGAAAGAGTTGGCCTTAGAATATAATTACACTAAAATAATGAACTAATAATTTTAAAACACATTAGCAGAACAGGGCTATAACTGGTTGCATTTGGGAAAGTCAAACACTCCCAGGTTATATGCAAGAAACAGCTTCCAAGAGATGAGCAATGAAATCTGTATTTGCCTCGTTACAAAAGGTTTATGCATGCTCCTGACACAGACACAGCAGTCAAAAAATCATTTTCTGATGCAAACAAATCATGTCTTGGAGCCCAGATGATACAAGTGAATTGTTCAATGCCCAGCGCTGTAGAGGAACACAGCAATGGTGAACCCTTCCAGGGGTTCTTTATCAACTTTTCCTCTTCAGTTTAGCTCAAATGAAAAATTGTGAAAGCTATGTTTTTTCTCTGAAAGCAGTCAAATTTGTTCCTGAAAGTGCATTCATTAAAACAAAAATCCTGAATGAACAAACAGCCCCCAACCAGTCAGGCGGGCAGCTTTGCAGCAGTGGGAGATGGAGCTGGACACAGATCCCAGGTCTCCCATCGACCCAGCACCATGCACCAGGGAAGCTGCCATGGTGAGGGATACAGGGCCACCCCAGCTGACTCCACAGCCCTATTTTATTCCAAATGTCTTGTATAAAGAGTACTAGCCCTGCCTTGGGCAATAACACGTTGGTACTCACATCACCCAGCACCTCCTCCAGCTCCTCACTTAAGTGCCTGTGACACCAGGTGATAGCATGAACCCATAAGATCCCTTTGCCCTATCACTCTTCATCTTTGAAACCATGTTACATGTCAAACTGGTGATCCACCACTTTTGGATGGGCACAACAGGAGGGATGAGAGCTGGAAGTGCTTTGTGGAAGACGCAGCAGCCATGGCAGGGATATAACACAGACAGCAAGCAAAGCTCTCAAGATGTCCTGGTAGCAGCATGAACTCCAAAGCAGCAAAGAAATCAGGAGAGAAAAAAAAAAAACAGATTTCTGCTTGTTTGTTTCAAAGAATCCCATTTGTCCCATATATGCAGGTCTGAGGAGACGGTGGAAATCCGGCAACAGAAAGAAAAGCATTAACATTCAGTGCTGCTGAGCAAAGTGCCCACTGAAGGATGTTGTGCAACACCTGCGTGTGTAACTAGAAGCTAATCGCCTTACTGAGCCCTGCAGCTCTGTACCCTCAGCAACCCATATGGGACTGCCTTCATAAAAACAGTTACAGAAGGGTGGGAAATAAAAAAAGGATATCTATAATTGACTGCCAAATTTCAAAGTAATAGGCACTTCTGGTTGGCCTTCTACAAGTGGAAAGGATACGTTACTGAAGAAGATATTAAAAAATCCCACATTCTAAAACAAAAAAAAAGTTTAAAGTAGGACCAGAAAGTGTTACATATATTTTGTATGTTCTTTAATTTACCTGAGTATTTTAGTGGTCCGTAAAGAACACTACTAAAGCCAAAACTGTTCTTCATCAAAACCTATGCAAGAAAAAACAGGCCTGGCCTGTGGCATTCTCCCATTCATGATATAAATTACTATCTAAGGGGCTTCAACCCCGTGCCTATTTAAGAAAACAAAAAATCCTTTTGTACCCCCTCTGCTGTCCCCCTCAGTCAATACCTGGGTAATTCCTAGCTATTGGGCTCCAGCAGCCCCCAAAGCTGAAGCAGAGCTATGTAACCATACACACACACACAAAAAAATCCCAATTCTCCATTCTCAACATTTCTTTCATCAAGGACATCAACATCTGCAAATCCTTAATTCTCCTTCCCTAAATCAGTGTAGGGTCTGTTGTAAAGACCTGATAAATAAACAAGCCTTCCAAAGATCTACTGTGCATGTGTTGTTACGGCAGGATAGATATCTCTGCTGCCTGTCCTGCTCTATTTATATTGTTTCCCAAAGGACAATTTAAAGGCCAAAGAATTTCCGAAAGCTTTCAAGTCCTCTGCTTCTGCAGCTTGCTGTTGCTGAGACAGATGAGTACAGACAAGACTCAGAGAAAGCAGTTTTCAGCAGCAGAATGTATCGACTGGCAAGCCAGTAACAGATTTCTAATTAGATTTGTCTCTTGCTATTTTAATTTGGGGTGCTTGGCTATCCAAGCATGTTAGAGTAATTCTGAGAGCCCCTGGAGTATCAGGAGTACAGTCACTAAAAACATGTATAGGCACAGCAAGTTGCCTTTCACATTTACTCCCATACATGAATGGCCACGCTTGTCAAGTGAAGACAGGGAAGCACTTCTCTCCAGATGTGTCCAAGAAATGTTTGATATTTCTTTGTAATGTGTCATAATCCCACAGTGTGACTGACTAGCCTGATGTTGTTTCAGAAAACCATCTGCTGGTTGTCTTCTTTTTTTTGTTTGTTTTTGAGGTACAGCCACAAGATATATAGTCTTCCTCACTAAAATAGACATTGCACTCAAGATGAACCTTACCTCTTCCAACTCCTCCCTTTTCTCTGTGCCCTATAAAACGAAAATTTTACAGCAAATCATCTGCTGAAAAAGTTATGGAAAATATATCTGCACTGCAGGTGCCAACTAAGCATTAATTCAAAATTCAGCCCCTCCAAAAGTTGTTCCATGTGAACATACTTGGTCTCTGCAAGAGGCAGACATGGCTCTGAATGCATAAATGACAAGCTTAAAAATTTAGCCATGCTCCCTCTGTATACTGCTGTTAAGACCTCCATGGATACCAGCAAGCTATTCAAATGCTGCAATGGTTGTCTAGACATGTCAGTAAATTACTTTTGAGGGGTACATGAAATGCAGCTGGGTACCAGGAAGCTCTGAGCTCTGTACTATTAGGAAGAGAGCTGGAAGGGCTCCTGGGCCATCAACACCAGCCTTCTGCCTACCGACAGTCGTAACCTTTACCATATGTCAGCCCTGTCCCTCATAAAACTAGTTGTGTTTCTTGCCCAGTATTCCCAGTCCTTCTGCAGCTAGAAACCTTCCATTAATTTCCAGCCTAAGTTTGTTCAAACCTGGTGTACATCCCCTTGTCCAGCTGACAAAAATGTCCTCTAAACAGTTTTCCCCCTTCTTTACTTTATCCCCCAACGTACTTACACAGAGCAATCATATCCCCTCTCAGTCTTCATTTTGCTCAGCTTAACAAGCAGAGCTGCTTCAGCCTCCACTGGGACCAGCTCTCCCATCCCCAATCAGCCTTTCCAGATATCTGTTCCAGCCCCAGCTGGGTTTTCCCCAAACACAGGTAACCACAACCCCAGACAGATTTCAGCTGAGAACTTGACAGCACCTTTCACAGCACACTGAATCACATTAACAGGTCAAAAGCATCCTGTGATCAACTAAATGCCCCAAAGGTCTTTCTCTTCCTGTTGTTGCTGAATGATATTCATCTCATTAGTCATCAGGACACGACCCTGAACTTGCACTACTCAATCTTATTCTAATTCTATTATTCTAGTCTTCGAGGTCATCTAATTCTGCCTAATTAATCCAATCCTCCTCAGTGTTGACACTGTCTCCCAGTTTCATGTCATCAGCAAATTTCATTAGCACATTTTGACTTTGGTGCCAAAGTCATTAATGAAATTATTAAGTAATATTGGTCCAAAACCAGTCACTGAGGAACTCCACTGGCAGTTACGCTCCAGCCCGAGACTTGCTCTCTTTCAACATAACCTATTGTTCTCACGTCTTCGGTCCGCTTCTTAGGCCCTTTACAGTTTTCCTATTAAATCCAATTATCCCCTGTTTAACTAATAATTGGCTTCCTGAAAACCCTGCTCCATGATTTAGTCTTCGGAGACTAAATTAAATTTGTCTGCTTCCGCAGGCAGGCAGGAGATGCATTGCGCAGGTTTGTGGGAAACAGTCACTGGGGCATTGACATGTGCATGGGGCAGCAGCCAAAGCTGCTCTGGCATCTCTTGTGCGAGAAAGGACCATGGTTGGAGCCCAGCATCCTGCTTTACACCATCCAGAGGGCTAAAATGGCTGCGGAGGCTACCTACACCTAAATTTTCCAGGTGGCTTTGCATCAAGGGGGGTCTACCATCTCCCTGCTCTTTGGTAAAGTAACACACTTCTCATCTGGTGGTTTACCAAGAAGGAAAAAAACAAAAATACCAAAAGAAAAAACCCACACCAAACCACAACACAAAAAAAACCTACCTTCATATAGCTAACAAAGCTTGCACTACTAAAATATCATGAGTATGAGACATTTTCTAGCAGAGTCCCCTGGGCAAAATAGGTATTCCTATAAGGATATTTTCACTGTTCCTTTTTCAGAAATAGCACTGACTTCAGTGAGGTTACACCAGCAGTTAATTTGACCCACTCTCTTTGATACACTCAAAGCAAATCAATCTTTCATGGATCTCAAGCTGTGAATACCTGCTCAAATAATTAAAACACTCAGCAGGGAACCTATTCAAAAGGTCATCTTTTAACAAAGATTAATTAAATTTTATCTCATACACATAAAATTTGAGACAAAATAACAGAAAGCAATGGATTACACAATGTAGCTCTCATAGCGGCATTAAAGATGCTATTTATTTATACAAGGAGTTAGAAGGAAATTGCACATGCACCTTAAACTCGTATCTCATGTAACATTAATGCAGGATATTGCACTGCTGGTCCCTCAGTGGAGGGCAGATAAACGCATTTTACTTATTTATTTGTAACCAAATCTATATGAACAAAAACTGTTTTATGTTGCAGCATGCTTAAATTCCACATATCCCTAGGTGCAGATCGAGGACTATATGGTGCTCATTTAAGCCTTTCTTTTGCAAAGCTTTTGCGGAGGCACCCAGCTTTCAAACCAAAGGAAGTCCTTTTTCACACAGTAAATAGTTACACTGTGCAACATAGAAAGTATCCTTCTTTGTTTCTCTTTCCCTAAAGATTTCCTAGGCAAGCAGAGTGTAGAAGGTATCTAGTAGACTAAATTCAAGAACAGGGAAAGTTTTCACAGAGTGCAACTGGAACAAGACCGAGTCCTTGATCCAAACAGGGCTGAAGTCCCCAAGCCTGGATGCTGATCTTTGGGCATTCAATAGCAGTCCAAGGACATAAAATTCAGTTTGCCAGTCTTATTTATGATCCGTACCCTCAATCCCTGATTGCCATCCTTCAAAGCTAGACATCTCAAAATTACATAGTTTGTCCAGATAAACTGATTTATTTGAGCTAATCCATTTAAATCTATCACGGTGGTCTTTCATTTCATCATATAGTATGCACAAAACTGATGGTTGAAAAAAATCAGTACCTAAAAAGCAAAAAGTGCATATTTCTGGAAGTATATTATTTTTAAGACCTTTAGTTCCAGGACTTTTATTTCTCCTTTCTCTGCATAGGTAAATTCATGCCTCTGCTTGGAAAAGTTTGCAAGACTTGACAGCATTTGGACTTTCCTTCAATATATTTAATTAAGAACTTGAAAAAAAAAAACACCCAAGTCCTTCTAAAAGCGAAAGCAAAGCCTCAAAACTGATGTTCACAATTCTCTTAAGATTACACTAAAAATCCTATTCCAAAATACTGGTAAGTTGTATGTTGCTGCATTTATTACAGATAGGAGATTTACACCCCCCGTCTTTATCCTAAGTGCTTCTAATTGGTATCTCACACTGGCATTTGGTTTCAAAGGGTCTGAAGATGTGAAATGAATCAATTTTTCCAGTATCAGACTTATTTCATTCAATTCAAACAATGGTGAAATTATCGACTCTCAGAGAGATATGGGCGCTTTTTTTTTTGTGGGAGTAAGATCCAGAAGATGAGATTTTGATTTCCCACATGGGTCTTAAAGAGGAAAAACAGAGAAAGAAAAACATTCTGCATCTAAATTAAATTCAACTCTTCAGAAAGGCTATTAATTTCATGCAGGAAAGAAAAATGCCCTGAAAATGAAGAGAGGCCTTAGCAGAAAGTAAAATAGACATTAATATGTTTATCTCCAAGATCAAAACCAAACTTACAAGAGCTCAAGAGTGGCTGAACCAAGACAAGATGCTATTTTTTCAGCACTGTATTTCAGTAGCAATCACTAAAGCCAAAGGGAAATTCATTTAAAATACAGAATACCACAGTCAAGTTATGAAATATTACAGTGTAAAATGCAAAATGCAACAGGACCCTTGCAAAATTAATTACTGTCAGCCCTTACAAAAAAAAGTAATAAAAAAGCAGCACAGCCAGCTTTTGCCAAACATTGAATGCCAGTGTTTATAAGCCCAGTAAATAGAGATCTTTTCATTCTTTTTTCATCAAAGCAAAGTAGAAGAACTCATCTCAATTTGTAAAAGCACTGAGTAGTAGGAACACCACCACTGTCTTTTCTGTTTAGTAGACAATGCTCATTTGTGTAAGTTGGCTGAGGGGGGAGAAGAAAAAAAAAGGGGAGCTGCATATATATATTTCTATTGGTCTTGTGTTTGTGACTTTTAACCAAGATTTGGCTTATAGTGCATGCATTATTCATCAAATAACTGCAGACTTCAAGCCATAGTCTCACACAAATGAAAAGAAATCCTCATACGTATGATAGACTGTGTAAAACTCAAATCTAGGGAAAGTTTCTCCTTTCTTCACTAGACTGGCAGAGCAGTGGCTTACAAGTAACAGTAAGGTAAAATTTAAAATGCCACATTAAATTTTAATAATCAAAAAATGACACAAGTCATGATACAGTAGAAAGCTTCAGGAGATACAGGGTTTGTTCCTACTAATTCCCTAAAAATAAGCAAATCAATTCAGCAATATCTTTTCTTCTCTCTGGATTATTCTGAACTATTCCCTACTGTAACAGAAAAGATCTTTGCACTGATGCAACACTTGATGGAGAACTCCAAGTTCCCTGGGTTCTCCAACAGGTTTCAGCACCTCCACCTTAAAAAGGTGAGAGGCTGAAACCTGGGGTTATTTAGTATTTATGTTTAGACTTAAGAAATCTAGCTCTTTTACCAGGAAGCATTAAAATGGTGGGGTTGTTTGGATGTTTCTCCTCTAGGAAATAAATACACCCCAGTGGCTTTCACTATAAGAGAAGGAAATCTGTTGTCAGGTAGCCAATCTTTAGTACCTCAGGCATCCGCCTTTTGCATTCCAAAGAAAAAGCCATGTTCCTTTGGAATCCATAGAAGTGACATATTGCTTCTAATGGGAGGAAAGACCTTGGAGACCACAGGTGTTTTTAAAGACTATATCAGTGAGGTAATGTTAAAAAAAAAGCAGCAATTAATAAGAATAATTCAAGAAGAGACCATTGCAAGTATAGCAAAGACCAAACACCAAAATTCAGTACTGACTGTTTTGGCAAACAAAGTTTTGAAACATGGAGCTACATTTTGTGGGGTCTTGGGACCCAACGTACAAGCTGTAAAGCCTCATTCTTTTCTGTAAAAAAAAAAAAGAATATACATATATATACACACAGAGCACGTTTTCCACAGAAAATTAAAAGAAAAAAAACAATGCCAAAATAAAAGACTACTTTAAAAACAAAATACCTTTTTCTTCTAGAAGTACTAATTCTTAGATATGCTTCACGGGTCATGTGTGTCATCCCTTTTTTGAAGATATTCAGCTCTAAGAGATAACACTTCAGTTAAAACACTTCTCTTGTTCAGCACGTAACAAGCTGTTGTCTGCAACTGTGCCCTCATAATTACCAAAAAAAAAAAAACTTTGTCTTTAACAGGAGAAAAGAGATATGTGGGAGAAACACTGCTAGGTCAAGATTAATGAGCAGAGGCAGAGAAAGAGTGCTGTCTGAGGTGTTTGCAAAAACCGAATGTTCTCTTCACAGAGCGCATTTTGCTGTCTGAGGCAAACCCCTTCGTACTTGACCTTTAACAAATTTCTGAAACAGGTAGGGTCACAGCTCTTGCTGATCATCTACTAGTCCTGCCTTACTGCAACCAACAGGGATCTACCACTTGTGAGATGGATGAGGGAGAGGAAAACTCGAGGCTCACCCAAGAAGGGTAAATTTTACTCCTCTGATGATAGATGAGAAGTATATTTTTCCTCTCCCCCCCCCTTCATTCATCTCTTTTGCCATGCAAGAACTTCAGGTAGGAAGCCAGCCTCAGTATTTCCCAGAATCCTCCCTCCTCCCACAGCACCCACATACACAGGCTCTGCAGTTACTTTGATGTGCTTTTAGAGAAACACCAGTCCCATTGAAAATTTCTGGTCATTGAGTTCCAAAACTATTCTATAATGATCCTGAGAAATTAAATCAGAGATACAAAATAAAGTAACAGTGAATTCGGGCAAAGACTAAATCAACATATAGTTGAAACATCGACACCAAATGATGTCCCGTGCTGCTTCATACCCAGTTCAACTCAGGAAGGCAGATGAAATCAAGGGCAGTACGTTACTTCTTGGAAACTAATATTGCAGCTGAGCTGACAACTGCATGAAGGACTAAGGAAAAGAATATACTCTCTTCTTCAGAACCTATTGACTTGTAACATTTGTAATCAGAATTTCAAGATAGGTCAAAGCAGCGAACACAATACGAAATATAACATCTCATCGTGATATTTGTGGACCGTGTGTGTTAAAAACTCAGGAGATAACAGAGAGCAGGCTGACACAGGAACATGGCAGTTATCAAATGGGAACCCCTTATCGTGTCATGATTTTTAGTAATTTGGGATTTATTTTGCATTAACTGAAAATTAAGTCCATTTTTGGAGACAACTTCAGGAAAAATAAGAAAAGCAGTGACAGTTATTGTTGGACTAGAAAGAGGACCAATGATGAGAGGCTGATCAAACTGAGTAGAAAAGCAGAAAATTCCAGAGGTAAGACAAAAGGGGAAGGATGCGATAACAGCTTCAAACAGGCAAAAGTCACCTCAAAGGAAAATAATTTCTTCATCTCTGTCCATGGGGGACAGAACAAAAGTATTTGACATTGTATTTAACTTAACATTTCTGGTGATAACAACAATGTATTGGAAAATTCTGGCTGGGAAGCATGTGGAAACCGTCAGCAGAGTCTAGATGGACATCTGGGTGAGACAACGTCGGTAGATCCGGATGTGCAAGCACATCTCTGCTCTGGGACCCTACAATTCCATCCTGCCTTGCAGGCTATCAAGTTATGAGGCACATTTATTTTATGTTGGAAGAAGTGAAACAGAGATGCCCCGGAAGATACTCATGGATGTGCAAAATCTATCCAAAGGACTTCCCATTTTTGGTGTAAATGTTCTTTTCTGTAGAAGGTTTTGACATTGAGAGTCTAAAATTAAACAGTGTGAACAGAACCTCAGACTTGATCAAAACTGAATTCCTACTGAAAAAAAATATAAGTACTCATTCTGTTTACATTCGAATGACATTTTATATTACATCTTTAAAAGGATAAAGAGAAAAGCTTTTCTTTTAAGTAGGTGAGTTGAAGGTTACAGACAAGGTGGCATAACTGAAACATGAAATTAATTTATTCCTCTACCCTTAATTGGTTTATCGGTGGACTTAGTAGTGTTAGGTTAATGGTTGGACTTGATGATCTTAAAGGTCTTTTCCAACCTAAATAATTCTATGATTCTATTCTACCTAAAAAGTGAAATATGTGTTATTCTATGATTAGATACTTGACCCCCTTGGTTGTAATATTCTTGCTACCTGGGGATACACAATCAACCCTTTCACTCTGGGAAAGGTATCTAACAGTTTTCTTAAATCACCTGTTTATTTTCATTGCTTGCTGACATTCTCAGCACTTGAGCCTAACATAATTAGGAAGTTCCCTCAAAAATGTAAACAAAGCCCATTTGTTTCTAACTAATGCAATACATTTGGCACATGTTCCTTTGAAAAACCATACTCTTCTTGGCAGCAGCTTAGGAGCCTAATTATAGACAGACTAGTCATCAAAAATGATACCTTTCCTCTAGTCCCAGGAACAAAACACCCTCTCAGAGGCAACCTATTTCAGGAGATAGAGTTTTCTGCAACTGCTATTCTTTCTCGCTCCTCCCCTGCACCTCTGAATGCACCAAGCAGTCTGTCCACATCCACACTCTCACCCTGGATGCACCCTTCAGCCTGGCTTCCACCTACTCCATACTACATAAACTAGCCACAGAGTCTTGCAGTACTTCTCCCAGACTTGACCTCAAAGCCTATTTTTCAGCCTTATCCCCCTCTTTCTCCGATATCTCACCACTGCTGTTGAGCATTTACTCTTGCCTAGACAAGAGCTCACCTAACCCATTCCCCTCCTGCCCTACCCAGCACAGCAGCAGCGATCGCTCCCCACTTCCACCACCCTTCCCTGGTTTTAACCTCAACCACATCTGCGGACGCTCGGAGGCTACCACAGTGAACATCGTATACATGGGTAGACAGACTGGTTCCCAAATGAACTCTGCACTCTTCCATCTGCTGCAGTACAGTATCACAGCCCACACTGCTCACCTGATAGCTCATTTCTTGCCAGATCATCAGTTTTCCAGGCAGGGAGTGGGTCCCTCTATATGACTAGGTTGTTGATAAAACACCACAGAAAATGCTACAAGATAAATGCACTAAAAATAAACCCCTTCTCAATTAAAAAAAAACCACCAAACCACACACAATTCAGCAAAAAGGCTAGGTTGCCGCTCTGCATCTCATCGCTTCAGCAAGTCACACTATCAGGTGAAGTCTGTTCACCTTCAGTCTGACATTTCCAGTCCACAAGTGATATCGCTGCAATAAGTCAGGAGACATTTCTGATTATTTATAAGGGATGAAGATTCCAGAGATGCTGAAGGCACAGACAAAAGAAAACTTCTCACCCAACAATGTTCCATATGCAGTGACCAACCTGCAGAGTTTTGCAGATCGCACTTTGGGATATTTTTGCTGGGTTTGGACTTTTAATGTCACACAGTTTGTGAAAAGTCACCATGCAACCAGTGGTTGATGTGAAACATTTATGGAAAAATTAAAACAAACATTTAAACAAAAAATTTAATTCAGCCATAAGCCCTGCTAGGCCCATCGGCTCCAGCAGAGCTGCAGCTACGCTTTCTCCCGCTTTGGTGGGACACAGGTTGTGTAGATCACCAACACAAAATGTGCCTCAGAGCTTTGCTAAGTAGGGGGATAAGCAGAGATTTAATAGCAGCCCAGGAGGTTTGAGCACATCCTAACTGCTGTTTGACCAATCTGGGCAGAGCACACCCACGCTGCTGAAACCTGATGTTCCTTAATCAGCCCAGACCAGCCTAAGTAAATTTTCCATAAGTGCTATAGAAGCCATTGAGACAGCATCTGTACTAGAACCAGTATGATAAATCAAACTGTACAATTTGGGGTGGGTGGTGGGAAATCACAGGAATACATTTCTCCTAGTATAGCATCTATTATCTTCCAATTTATAGCTATATATGTGTAGGATTATAAATAACTATTAAAATGTATTTATACATCCACTAGAATTATAATAATTGTGTTATGCATTATGAATATATAAAGGAAACAGACAAACTTCTAAAACACATGGGTGAAGTAGCCATACGTCTAACTACAGCAGGATTATCATTTAGATCAAATTGTTGCTTCACTTAGTTTGAAGTGTTACACACAATTAAAAAACCCTTCATGTAGCAGAGACTGTGTCACCAGAGTTCTTTCAACGCGGCAAATGAATGAATTACAGGGAGGATCCATCCAGGCACATACCCTGAGCAGGGATGCTGTACATAACCTGGCTGCAGGACATGAATTTCTCAGATTTCACTCAAGAAGAACGAACCATTTCTAGAGTCTGTGTTACAGAAGCGTGAATACAGGATAACACTGCTTTATGTAAGGCAACTTGCCTCCTGACTGTCTTCCTGGGCTCAACCACCCCAATCTATTTCAGACTACATTTAAAGTCACATTAAACTCTTACTGTTAAATTGTCCCTTTACACATTCAAATAACATGAAAAGAAACACCCAAAAGCAGATTTGTTGGTCCTATTGGCACAAATCCTTCCCAGAGGAGTTCTTTGCTCTTCTAGCATCCCTTTGAGGAGGACAAACTCATCTGCCTCCTTCCCTTTTACCTCTTCCCACTAAAATGGAGCAGCAAGAAAGATAGTTAATACTGAAAAAAGAGGCATTACTAAGGACAAGAACACTGTCCTCTTCATTTATGTTTCATATTCTTACCCTTTAGTTCCATTAAAAAAATTCCATTATCATTTTTGTTTCACTTTTCCTTAAGCCTTTCCCTTTCAGGCTAACCATCTTCCACTACCACACAGACCAGAGATCTTGGTAGAGCTGCACTGGTGCCTGTGCTTTTGTCAGTATAGGCTACATCCTAGGCAAATCTAAATAAAAGTTAAAATTGTTCATCCCTTTTTCCCCAGCAACACCCAACAGTAAGATAACTTATTTAAAGACTTTGCTCTCTTTGTCATTGTACTGATATAACCTGAAGAATTAGTAAATAAGTAAATACACTTTTTTTTTCCCAAAGGGACTTCATTCTGCAAGATCTTATTGGGAATTTCTCATTAGCAAAACCTGCAAGTTCAGTCCTTTACCACCAAATAAAGCCCGTTCACAAGTCTGAACATTTGAACACTACGTTTTCTGTCTGTAGTCTGGACAGGCTGCAGGACATACATCCTTGCTAACCCAGAGGGGATAAATTCAGTAGCCCTTATCTGGCAAACAGAAAGACACTCATTTAACCAGTCGTGTAACACCAAGCCATCAAAAACTCTAAAAACCCTATTGCCAAATATTTATTACCCTAGTCACAGATATAAAAGGCATAAAATAATACCAGTGCGGTTTATTTGAGGAGAGCTTTGATTTTATAGCAGCCGTTTTTATTGAAAGCTATACACAAGTTGTGCAGCAGCACGATGGCGTGTTCAGATAATGAGTCATGCAATGACAGTAAACTTCTTTAGCCTTTGTTTACACTCGGTGGAAGGTTTTTTCTATAGATTACATGTGGAAAAGTTGCTATGAAGTCTCGAGAACGTACAGGTGCTGTGGGTTATGCAATTTAACCATAAAATGCTAGAGAAGTCAACGCTATGTCACTGTCTTGATGGATAGAAATGTGTTTAGGGCTGACAGGCAATCTGAAAATTACCATTACATCTCATTTCCTCTTCTGAGAGTTTTTGTTCTTACCGAATGAGGAGGATCTTGAACATCCTGATCAAACAGCAGAAATTGGCTGCCATCTTCTGACACTTCACGGATAATGTACTGTAATTTTGCTGAAGTAATTGTCCTGGTTCTGTTGTAGAAAAGCCCTTTCTAACTTTCACAGGAGAATGAAACATTAGTCAGGACGCAGGATATGATTGGTAATGGCCTTGAGAAAATTACAGCACGAAATCCTTCAGTACCCACAAAATCACCTAAAGTTTTCAAAGTGAAGAGACCCACTAAAAACAAGTTAAAACATGCAAGAAAGGCTGCAACATTGAAGTCTCACGAGTACAAGGAGATTGGATTCATTTTGTGGCATTTTGTGTTTATATTACAGTTTTACACTGGAAAAAAATACACTGTTAGATTTTTTTTTTTTATGGCCAATACAGTCCATAATGAATGCTCTGCTATCTTGTTTCAACAATTCTTATATAGTTTTGAAAATAATTCAAATGCCCTGGCTGTGAATTTGCCCATAGATATAAGGTCGAAGGAGTTTTACCATCGTCTCCACATCAATCTCACACCTCGAGACGGAGGCGCACGGCACGACGGCCTGCCCGCTCAATACCATGTACGGCAAAGCGGAAGTATAAAGGTAAAACTAGGATAAACTTAAGCCTAGAGTTTTCTCTTTGCTTAATTCTGCACGAGGGAAAATTAAGCAGCACACGTACTAACAGATTGAGTAATAACATCCCTTAGGATGAAAGTAACAAGTCACTTAAACATCAAGTAGAGAAAGATTTATATTATTATTGCAAAGATTAATCCTGCAATTACAGGACAACAGGCAGCTTAGGAGTGATATTTCCTTCCGCTATTGACTTCTGTCAGCAATCAAGGAACCCGGTGCCTGGCTTACCCCCAGTTAGCTACATTACCGGGTGTGCAGATACACACGAGAGAATATTATTTGTTGATCACAGGAGAATACAAACAGCAGGATGAGCTGCAAGAAATATTTGTTGTGCGCGGACCAGATATTTGGTCAGGATTTTATCTGGGGTTTTATCCCATTCACTTAAATTTTTAGGGTATTTTTTTTTTAATTAAGATTATGCTACTGCAATCCAAAGGAGTGTAATTACAACCATCTAGAACCATATAAATATGATAAAAAGGCAGATTTTTCATTGCAAATATTGCGTCAGCCACAAGTCAGGTAAGAATCCCATTCTGTACCAACAGCTTTCATTCACAGTATTAGCTCAGCTGCAATAGCAGCTATTGCTAAACCCCTTAAATCTTTTTATATACCATCCCTTTCCCTGCTGACCACAGAGCAAACCATTTCACTCAACGTCTTCTCCTTTGCTCATCCACACAACCTGTTGCACGTGGACTGAGAAACAGACTTTCTATTCCAGATGTTAATCTAAGACAAACAGAAAGGTATTTTGAGAAGAAAATAGAGGTTGAAATAGAAGATTTGTTATGGTATTGGAGGAATAACTTTTTATTGTTGCAGTGGAATTTGCAGGGGGGAGTTAACCTTTTCAGAGGAGGGGCCTAAATGATAGGAACTGCTAATTTCAGGATTAATCAAGGTTAAGATCACATTAAGTCAAGCAATTTATGCCCACTTATTCTGAATTTTACTTTATTTGGATGAAAAAGAAGAGAGACAAGGAGAATGAGAAGGTCTATGCATGAGCCACACATAGCCCAGTCAGGGATACTGTACTCTTGTACGCACACAAATGAACATCTGGGAGCAACAAAAACAGTTTTTAAGGAGAAAAAAAGCCACCACTAAGGACAAGGACAGAAAGAAAGTGAGCATATAATAGAAAAAATAAGAATGAGCACCCTGGAATGTATCTTTATACATGCATAAGCATACACAAACATATATAAGTATATCGTATTTTAGAGAGAGATGACTGCTGCACCGCAACCATCAGTTGTTACACTTGATAAATGTTGACTTTGTCTCCACTGTTATTTCTTTAGGGTTCTCAGAAAGCACACAAGCCAAACATCTCCTCCAGGTGTGGTACTCAACCAAATAGCACTGTCCTCAACAAAAGGTCATCCCCTGGCACCGAGTCTACTCTTCTCCTGAAAGCCCAAAGCCGCATACAGAGATTGCTGATGATGAAGCCTACGGAGAGTGAGATATTTTGAATTTTCAAAAGGATGAAAAGTTTTCACATAGCGAAGGGAAGCAGAAGGGAATTCTCTTTATTAAGAGTAGGGTCCAGTTCAGTTTGCTTTTTCTGAGTGAACTCATGTGTACGCTTACAGAGGAAATGCATTAATTATTTTCTTGTTTACCAAAACTGTTCCAGTTTCCCAAGCTCTGTTTTGCTTCCTGGTTTTATAGCTAGAGCCTTAAAATGATGGCATGATAATGCACCCTGTAAATTCTACCAAGCAGCTCCAAACAAAAAATTCCCCAACACAAGGCTTTATTTCTTTTGACTTTGCATAAGGTGTTCTTAGCTACCTGCTCCGGTTATGACCTTCTCGACCAGTTTGGGGTCAAGAGATTACATCACTGTGCTAAATTTGCTTTTCTAACATATGTTTTGGGGTTTGGTTTTATTTTTTTGGTTGGTTGGTTTTTTTTACCTTTAGTGGCATCATTAAGTCTATATAAACGTATTAAATAAAATTGATTTCATTAGAATGCTGCTTGTTTTAATGCACACAACCCCTCTCTTACTGCCTCAAAAGTTTCTTGGGGTTCAGCATAACTCTGTTGCTGTCCCAGGAGCATTTCAAACCTATCAGGACTGTGACCCTCCCTCCACTACAGCCAACTCCTGCACTGCCCACCTGCAAATCAAGCAACATAGAAGTTAATCATGACATTCATTACAGTCTGCTGATTATTAAAGAAGTTATTTCATTCCTGCTCCTTCATAAACTCCAATACACACGGGGAAAAAAACCACCGCCAAAAAAATACCAGCATACGATATCTGAAA
Source organism: Pelecanus crispus (assembly GCF_030463565.1). Classification (NCBI taxonomy): domain Eukaryota; kingdom Metazoa; phylum Chordata; class Aves; order Pelecaniformes; family Pelecanidae; genus Pelecanus; species Pelecanus crispus. Next base: position 3,545,930 of record NC_134651.1, on the reverse strand, counting down.
GTATTGAGACTATATACTCACTCCATGCCATATTTATTCACACACTTCAAGTTTGACATACAGAATTACTAGGCTTTTTTATTGTTTCATGAAAAATATATCTAAAAATATATCTTGAATACAACTTGCACTGACACAAAGTAGAAAGGTCCAGCATACTTTAAATAATTTAAACCCCAGGTCTTAGGGATCATTAACTTGTATCAGGAGGTACACACGCAAATAAAAAAAATAAGACAGACACCTTTATGGGGTATTAACCAGCTCTAGGGAGGTGTGAAATGAAGCAGCTTACATGACATGAAATGAAGATTTACATAATTAACCTACACAAAGCAGAAGAAGTAGAGGCAAACAACCCATAAAAGTTAAAACCTAGAGAGATGGAATGAGATATTTTGAGTGAATTAACCTACAGTGACAGAGTCAAAGAGGAGAAGGATGTATAGGAGATGTTAACTCACACCAGAGGGTCATGAAATATCTTTTTTTGAAGCATTTCAGGTATTTTAGAAGCTGTTACTATACCTTACCTCTTCCCCCCCAAAAAAAAAAACAACACAAAAAAATGCCACAACCAAACAACTGTTTACAAGAAAATTAACTGGCCTTGCAAAATTGTCTGGGTACAGAACACATAATTACTATCTGAGTTTAAATAAAAGTTAACTGTAAAAGTTTATTCTTTTCCACATCAAGAATTGCTGCAAGAGAAAGCAGTGCAGGAAAACCTGGCTGTAAGTGTTGCCCCACAGCATCTGGTGGGAAGGGGACAGGGGATTTCCCTGCTCTGCCCTGCAGCAGCTGGAACACTGGTCCAACTCCAACAACATTAGCTCGGGTACACTGAGCAGGCAATAAACAGGGGTTACCAGAATTGTAGTCATCAACAACCAAATTAAATAAATTCATGCAAGTAGAAAATGCAGCATTGGTCCTGCTTTTAAAAACAGATGGGTGCTTTGGAGAAACAGGTCATGGATAGCACAGACCTTGGAAGAAAGTCTTTGAAGTTTTGCTGCTTGTCCATACTTTATCATCTCTTCGCCCCCAACCCATCATCTTAAAAGGTACTTTTTAAGCCAACAGACATGTTCCTAGCTAGTTCACACACAGTGGCCTTCCTGTAGCAGTTAATTATGTATGTAGTTCACCTAAATACTTCCAAGTGTTACTATGCAAATAGTTGTTGAGATAATAGGATCGCTTGCGTACTTTGAGTATACTCTATTTGCAACCTTTGTCACTAGCACAGCACAGGCTATAGTTCTGTTTCTCACATTTATTTCCATGGGTCTTCTAGACATCTCTCTGGCTAGTTTCAATCCTACTTCATCCCACAAGGAAGCCAAGAGAATTTGAATTAAAAGAAGTGTTCTTCAGAAACTTAAAGAATAATGTTATACTAAAGTGCTAATTCATAAAGACAGGCATAGCTGGAAAATCTTTGCTGTTTTTTTAAAATTCTTTCCCAATGCAATTAGATATCTTTAAGCACACTGAAAGACAGTATTCACAGAAGATATTTTATTTTCATCTATACCAGCCACAGTTCTGCAGAAGTAGCAGTTTTAACTCCACATGTCAGAACATTCAATATGACACATTTTTCTAAAGTTTACAAGTTGAATGGTACATCCAAGTTGTACATGGTTGGATAGTGCCAGCCATAACTTGACACACAGCAGTAGTCAGTCCAAGAAATACCATATTTTCATTAACCAGTTGACTAGAACTCTCTCAAACAGTAAGGCGCTACTAGAACATGTAGAAATTAGTGTGTCACATAGAGATGCTGAAGAGCTGTAACCCCCCAGTGACTTTGACCATAGTTTGGTGATGCTCTGCACTGCTTAAAAAAACCACCACACACACCACCAAAAAACAAACAAAACCCACACACACCAAATACACCAAGCCACCAAGCACCACCAAAAATCAAGATAGACAAGAAAACAAAGAAAGAGTAGCCAGTCAGCAAACTCTCATATCAGAAAGGTTAGAAACCAAAGTACTCAAATAGCAGTCCCCAATTATCCCTAAAATACGGAAGACTTTCCACAATGTGATTATACATTGCAAAATTCAGTAGCCTTTAGGCATGTGTTAAGAATGACAAGTGTAACTTGGAGAGTGTCAACACAAGTATCTCTTAACCCTTCATGAGTAATTGTTGCAAACAAATAAAAACAAAGACAACATCAAGACTATACATTGCAGTGAAAATTTAGATGGTGGTAAATTACCAAGAGGTTAATACTGCAAGTTGGGCAAGGGAGAAGGGGCATCGATTCCCTCCCCCCTGCCTTTTGCCCTTTATGTAAACAATTATATAGAATTGTATCAAATATTGAGGGCAAAAGCCTGCTCTGATCACCACTGGAGCTCACCGTTGCTTACTCTGCATGCAGAAAGCTCCCCAGCATCAGTGGGAACTCCCTGCAGGGAAGCGGGGCAGAATACAAAGCAGAGCTCTGCAGTGCAGAGACAAGTGCTGCAGTGAGGGCAGAGGAGGATTTTGCAGCAATGGAAAGCAGAATTATGAAAGCTGGGAGGAACTGTCCGATTTTGGCATGCTCTGGGGGAATAAGTGCTCCCTGGGCTTATCAGTGTAAGTGGGTACACTGAGTTGGGGGGCAGGGGGGAAGATAAGGGACTTGGATGTATCTAAGATGGTTATCACAAGCCAAAAGTAACTGCCTCCTGAGCAAGATACACTACACCTTTTTATATTTTTGGAAAAAAAATACTGCAAACATGAGGAACATATGACTACTGACTCACCAGGAATGTACCTCCAAGCCTTTTGTTTGGTCTCTAATTTTACTGCTTTTTTAAAAAAAACATTAATTTTTAGGGTGGTTGACACATTGCTGATGGACTGTCCCTTGTACTGAAATATCTCAAAATACCAGAGAACATCTCAAATGACTTGTGACACTTCCAAACCCAGAATTTAGACACGTTTCTAGATACACCTAGATGCCTTCATAAAACAGGAATCAGTTACCAGCACAGTTGGTGATGTCCTGTTTGCTTTGAGGACTAAGAGCTCACCAAGACTGTCCTTTAATTTCTCACACAGCTATCCAGGCACTGGCTTATTTCACCTGGATTACTCAGTATATTAATTACATTTACCTGATCACTTAGGTTGGGGGGTTTTTTGCTTTTGTTTTAGCTTAGTATATTAAGAAGTTCATGAACGGAAATCTGGGTGGTTTCTACATTTATCCTTGCAATCAGCGTTCAGATGGCAACAAGACACTGAACGAACAGGAAGCCCCTTTGTGACTAGCTTGCAGTAACCTGCAAAAATACCTTCTCATAATTTATTCTAAAACCTTAACATTTGGGTTTTGAGTCAAAGGCAGACTCCTTTGACCACGTAGCAAAGGCAATACCAACTGGTCAACTCAAGGTCTGAGGGACACAAGCCTATTTCCCACAGCATCAGCACTATAAAACTAAAGCACCACCGAGTTCTGAAGAGGAGAGATTCAGTTGAGTTTTGTGCAAGATTATGTTCTCCAGAAGGTCAGAAAGCTGTAGGGAAGCCAGCCAGCAAACTTGGGTAGAAGTCTGCATTTGCAGCAACTTAATTGTGTCAAATTGGTTGGGGTTTTTTGGTCAGGTTTTGTATTTTGGGTGTTTTGGGTTTTGTTGGTTTGGTTTCGGGTGTTGTTTTTTTTTTTTAAACAAACAAAAAACAAAAAACCTCAAGTATTCATACACTTCTGTAAGGAGCACGTGAGATGCTCCTCCAGAGATCATCCTACACTGTTCTACAGCACGTTGTAAATACTCCTCTCTCCGACACTAGCAGGAGCCTGTGAAGATGACGTAGGGCTGTGGGGTTTGATGTTGCTGAAGAGTTACCAAGAAGGGCGAGGTTTCTTGCTCCCCTCACACCTATACAGCCCCAACAACAGAAACCTGAAACTGCGGTCTAATATTACTAATGCTTCTCAGAGGTACCACTTACTGCCTCGCTGTTTCATTATTTAAATCTTTATTATGCTGCTGTATGGCTTTACTTGCACAAAATTTATCACTATAAAGGAGCTGCTTTCAGACTCCAGATAAGCCTTAGTTTTTGAAGGCTTTATATTAGGAGCTTCAGTGCAGAACCCCACTCATGTTACTCACCCAAGTAGTCCCAAAGGGTTCTTAACACAAGTCAAGAGAGTGGGTGAGAAAGTGCCTGCTGTTTTTTTTTTTTCTTTTGAGGATACAAAATTTAGGCTGACTTGGCAGGGCTAGGTTTTGAGCTAAGAGAAATCTGAAGACCAGGGTCTGAGTCTTGCTATTTTCTGCTCCAAGGCTTCCCTCAGCTGAGCAGACTGTATTCAAGGATGAAGATGCATTGATTTGGAATTGAAGAAAATTTAATTTCCAGAAGAAAGAGGACTTGTGTGTCGTACCCCCCCCCCCTTTTTTTTCCTGCAAAATCAGCTTGCTTTGGAGGCCAATGCAAATATCCTAAATGTATGCTCATGTATCTGTCCTACTTCTGCAACCTATTTTAAGCATTAAGCAATTCTAAACAGTCTGTGATTCATCTTGGGTTATTAAGGAGAGAGAGCAGGAAACAAGACAATCGTCCCTAACATCTGATTTAATTTTGATAACTTTACTTCTCTGTTTTAGATACGTAATAACAAGTAGTTGTTATGATTCTGTGACGATTCTGAAAAGAATCATTCAGTTTCTAGTATTTACCAGGATTTATGCAAATTCACATTATTTAAATGCAATGTGATGATTAAGTCAGGATTTTCAATTTATTTCCCCAAGTACATGAGTGTCCCTTCTCTTTATGCAAATCATCATGACTACTCGGTAGTATTCTTTTTAGATCACCACTTTTCCCAAAATAGAACACTTCAGTATGCACAGTGGCATTCAAGTTTTACCTGCAGTTTTGCATCAGTCTAAATAAACAGTTGGCTTTAGCTGTAGTCTAACCACCATTTTTTCCCCAACAGTTTATTCTTCATATAAAGGAAGATGAAGAAAATAGAAATGAGAGTATCCATGAAAACACAGTGGTCAATTTGTCAAGTCTGATAAATGTAGTGCCTGCATCTAAAATAAGTGCCTCGGTGCTTTGTGCCCTTGCATCAATTAACATTTAATTTGACTTTTTACAACCTCACTTATCACCAGTTTTCATTCCTTTGAAGCTAGCAAATGTTAGCTTTTCAAGTCTGTCAGTTTATGATTACTTATAACAAACACAATTTTGGTTTGAATGTGAGAAGAGATTAATGTAACACAAGTGCAATGCTCCTACGGTATTTGAAAATGAAAAGAAGAAATTCAAAGTGGAAAAAAAAGACTATATGATCCTGCTGGCAGTTTTCTAGCAAATAAATACATTTTATGACAAACTAAACCAAAAGCAGCTGCAGAAACACATTGTGTCTTTACCAGTTTAAACATTATCTGGGCCTTTTGAGGAAAAATGGACTATCTCACTTTCCTGTTTACACTGCAACAGATCAAAGTAGCAGCTAATCAAATCACAAAACAAATTTAAAGAACTGCAATACATATTTACACTGCCCACCAGCCCGTAACCATTCCATGAAATTTTGACACCAGGTTTGCAGAAATAAACCAGTGACACCACCATGGTTTTATCAGGATTAGAAGAGGAGATTAGATGAAGGCTTGTAAAACTGAGTGGAGATAACCCCTCTCCTGTGAGGGTACCACCTACCACTAACTGAGCACAGCACGAAGGAAGTGTGAACACAGTGTTTTGTAGCTGCCCACCTTGAAGTCTCTTCTCTGTTCTGCAGGTTTCTTGAAATGCTGCTCTCAGTAGATTCACAACCTACCTACAAGGAGACACCTTCTCGCCTAGAAACAGGCATGCATAGAACAGGCCAGAGTCATCAACATCTCAGTAGATATTAATTGCTTTATTCCAGTCAAGTGGTTAAATAACCCAAAATTATCCCATATTCCTACTGCTTTAAACAAGAGCTTCCAGATGAGGAGAGCCAACGTGGCACAGCTGTACATCTCCCATGCACTTACAAAAGCTTGAACAGGCTATAAACAGAGTCCCTGTTTTTCTCAGCTCAGTACCTTAAAGTACCCATCCCTGCCACAAATTAGGATTCTCTGTAAGGGACTGGATGCACACTCATTTCCATCCATATCTCCAGCCTTCAGAACAAACCGCAGGTGGCCAAAATCAGGCTCATGAGTTGAATCTGGTTTAGGAGGCTCCAAGCCACTGTACTTTCCTTCCACCTTAATTTTGTGGTGCAGCTGGGGGAAGGGACCAGATAAGGCCCTACAATGTGGGAAGGGAAACCACATATGGCATGCGATGTCATGGGAAGTAGGAGACGCAACCATAGGCCATAGCCTTGGACAGACATTTTCTAGGCAGACACCCGAAAGATGCTGGTACCCACTGCCCCTCATCCTCCCGCCCAGCCAAGACACAGGGACAGGAGAGCCCAGAGGCGAACTGCAGGGGCAGAGTGTACCAGGGAAAAACACCCATTTCCATGCAGTTCAGCTACTATGACTTTTCTTTAGATAGCAAGAGTCCTGCTTATGGAGAACTGATGCTTCCTCATAACTGGTGGCTCTCTAAAAGCCATGAGCATCCTTATAATTCTTTGACACCTTTGATGCTACAGAAAGGCGGCCTGCATCCATCTTTCTTTTGCCTTCCAATGTTTTAGCAGCCTCTACTGCCAAGTGAAATTGCTCCATAGTGGAGAAAGCTGTAAAAGAGAGATTCCACCTCCATCTTCTTCCTAGGGATTTGCTTGATGAGATACATCAATAAAGAGAGAGAACATACAAATCTCTAGTTAGCTGTTCCGATGAAGTAAGTAAAATGATCTTGGTTAAGCAGCTGGTTCTGAAGTGCAAATAATTTTTTGTTCTCCCCCAAGCAGTGCGCCAGGCTTCCCCCGGGGACCTCACTGCAGGCTGGCTGCCAGCAGCACAGATGACGACTAAAACATGCAAGAGATTGCTTAGGAGGTGACCAAGTCCCAAGGGACATACTCAACCGCAGAGCGGTGCTCCCAGAGAGTCGGTTGCCAATTAAAGATTCATTTCATCTTCAAAAACCTATATCCAAATAAACAAAGCCTCTAAACTCTCTCCTTTCTTCTGCTTTCTTTGGAGCACTTTGGCTGTCTGGAGGTGTCCCCTAAGATTTCCATGAAAATCAAATGTGACAAAGAAATTTAAGCACATGAACAACTGCAAATTTGGTGAGATACTCAGAGATGCCCAAATTAAATTACCGCAGCACTACAGTGTGCTTGAATCATCTTTCCTTTCCAGCTGCAGTCTACATTAATTGAAATACCTGTTTTAAAGACAGCAACAGGAAGAAAGGTAGAGGAGAATGCTTTGATCTATAAAAACATTGAAAGGAACATGTTATAGTGTCAGAAGGAAGAAAGAAAAAGAGAAAGGAGACCTAGGAGAACTAAGGACAAATCAAGCATAATACAGCATTAAAAAAGAATTAAACGTCAGAGAAAATTGGTGAAGGGGAGCCTCAAGAATAACTTTGTGTAACTGCTTTTAATCCTAGAAAATTTCAATACCTATGAGAAAATCTGAAGCATCAAAACAGCCACTAAGACAAAAATAAGTAAATTCCCATGCTTGAAAAGAGTAACAGGCTGCTTGTGCCAGGCAGAATTTATCAGACACCGTTTTCCTGGGGAAGATGTGCATTTTCAGCAACTAAGTTATTCTAAACTTGGCCAATTCCAGCCAGAGCATTCAGCTCCTACTTTTAATAAAATACAACCCCTGTCTGCATTCACTCCAAATACAGACATTTTGGAAGTTAAAAACAACTAGATAAATAAAAACAGGTATGACCCTCTGGACAAGAAATATTTCCATGAATAGTTTTCTTCCCATTATTTAAAATTGCTGCTTCTCAATGCAATGGCATCAGCTCTTATTTATAGTGATGTTTTTGCCAGGCAGAATTAGGTCTTATTCATCCATGAAAACCCCAGTGTTTTCATGAAAACAGATTCTTCTAAGCGCACATTAATAAGAATCACTTATGAGGCATCCAGCAAGATGTAAAGCTAGGAAGCTCTGCTACTCTTTTAAGATTCAAAAGCTGTGAAAACAATATTGCAGCAAAAGCCATAATATTATGAAAACAAACTTTAGGGAAACAAATACAGACTTCTAGCAGAGGCATGTAGCCAACCTAAAAGGATTGTATTTGTTTTTCAGAAATGAAACTAATAGATTAGCCAAGCCAACAGTTAAAATTTGTTCAGGACTCTAACCAAAAATCCACAGAACTTGATTCAAAGCTTTTCAAGGACAGAAGATCTGATCCTTTTTGTCTGATGACCCAAATCCCACACAAAGCCGGTAAGACCTCTTCGCTGGCAAGGGACAACACAAAAGAAAAGCCCTCGCCGGGATATAAAAGAGTTCTATAAACCAGGAATAAACATGTCGGTGGTTTTCTCTTCATCTACCTTTGTACCAATTTCCTGATGTTGCTTGAACTTAGCCCAAGCACGAAGTCAGCCTCCATCTGTTCTCATGGGCAAGGAAGCAAACTGAAGATTGTTAAGTGACCCCGAGAGCTCCCACGGATGCTGGGCTGGCTTGAGAAAAGCAAAAGAAATCTCCCAAAACCCTCGAATACAGATACACTGCTTGTCCCCAGACTGTCATACACCAAAGGGTATCAAGTTATCATATTCTTTTCCTAACTGGGTAGAATCCCTTGTCTTTCCTATTGGGGGGGCAGCGAACTTCTCATTTCTCTGCGTTGCCCGATATGTTTGGGTGTACAGCGCACATATGCCAGCAGAGCATTGCACAGCTTGGTGCAAGGACTAGAAAACAGACTAATGTGCAAATAGCTAAATTAACTAAAACTCACTGAAAACTTACCTTCTACTCTACAAAGAAAAAGATTCCTTCAGTCTGCCTCTGCAACATAAAACGTCACGACATGCTCTTACCTCGGCTGTATCGCAGTTGAGGACAGGGATTTCTGTCAGCCCTGATTTGTGGGAGCTGTCGAGGAAGGGAACATTTGCCTAAATGGGGGAAGTGACAGCAGAGTGGGACACAAGCCACTGGCTCGGCAACCTGTGGCCAGGGCAGGTGAAGCAAGATCAGCCCCAGGCAAGATCTTGGCAACAGAAAAACTTACTTGTCTTTGGTTTAAGGTTTAATTGCAACCGTTCCTGTAAAAGCACTAGCATGACTGTATGCAAGGAGGTAGCTTTTTTGTTTCGCAAAAAAATATTGGTTGGGAAAAATTGATTACTTAAACACCACCAACCACACCCACACAGCAGTTTACACAACATTTTCATTATTAACACACACTTTGAAGCATAGAATGTATTAATCCGTTCAAAAATATCCCCCCCATTTCCCAAACTATAAATTATATTTAGCTGAGATGTTGGGCTCTGTGTTCAAATTACTCAGCCAGCCTTCAGGTTTGGTTCGTAGATGAATTCCCACAGTAGGCAGGTGTTACCAGCTCAGAGCTCCCGGAAATATGAAGCTCTTCAATGTAGCTATTCCCATTATTAAAATTCTCCTCAAGGAAATAAGAGGCAGAACAAAAGGCTTAGTTGAAGGTGCTTAAGAGTTCACGCATAAGCTGTTGGAGGTATCAAAAGGTGCATTAAACAGCTTCCAAGAGGAACGCACCCATCTGTTTTATGCCATCATGAAGACAGTCTAATTAAGCCTCCTAGGCAGGGCACTGTTCCCCAGTGGGGTCTGAACTCTATTTATATTTAAAATAATCTCAAAATCTTGAGTCTTTGATTGATGTCCCAGTTACTTTGTGACCATTCAAGGGATTCCTCCGCTTGCCTTTATTTTAGTTAGATGACTAATTACTGCATAGTCTGTACCAATTAACACTGTGATGTTAGCAGTTAAGACTGTTAGCGCTACCCATTTCTGAAACGCAATAGCGCTTCAGGCTTGATCACCAGGAGGAGGAGGGGGGGGAAAACAATATTAGTGTTACCTATTCCTTAACGGAAAACAGCTCGGAATTTCTGCACACAAATCCCAAGTAAGAAAAAACCCACTTGATATGCAGCTCTTTACCTGGATTTATAGCCAATAAAAGGTGTGTTACTGGGGGATGTCAGTCTGTGCTGTTGGGCAACCATGAGAGTTGGGGACACCATGGGGAACACCGTGGCATTAAGTAGAGAGAGATCAGAAATATTTTTTTCTTCCAAGGATTAACTACTCAGAAATTTAAGGGAAAAGTGTTGCATTTATGAAGCTCTTGGTCTTTGTTTAAAGATTTCTGATCCAAACATCCTGAACAGGCATAAAAGTGTAACCAATCCCCCTGAATATACCCTCCAAAATTTAATGTGGTCTCTTTAATTTCTCAACTAGATGAATATCCACCCAAAATATATATCCTCCACAATTTAATTCCAGAAAAGTAAACGCTTCTTAGACTAGGTCCAGAATTACCTCTGAAGTACAAACATCATCATGTTTGACATGCCAGAAGCCAACTCATGGCTGTTAGGAGTCTCTGAAGTCTGTGGAGCTGTATGCACTCCAGCCAAACATTGAATTTGTCTCAATATCTACGTGGAGTTCACAAGTTCAACAAGGTCCACACAACACTGATGTTTTTTTATGCCACTGAGCTCTATTTCATGTGTTTCAGTTAAACATGCATCATTTATTTAAACAAACCTACATGAAGAAAATGAAACTCAATCTCTTAAAAATCAACAGGACCACAAGAGTATTTTTCTTCCTGGCTCTGTGTTGAAACAGACAGCCGGTGAACTAATTCAGAGGAAGCAGAAAAAAAGAAGTGATAAAAGAGCAAGTATATTTTCAATTGTTTACAGAGGAATCCGCAAAGGTTTCAAGCACCGCCCTCGTCCTTCCCACCAAAGGTTTCTGGTAGCCTTATGCAGGCTCAGAGCTGCAATTCCCTATGGGCAGGCACCATGGGAAGCGTTGCACTTAGGTGTCAAGATCCCACACGGGTGTAACCTTGGCAATTTATACAAGGCGTTTATTAGAACTACAGGTATCATAGTCGGGTGTTCTGGTTTTAATTAAACCAGTTCACAATAAACATTCATCTTTTTATTTACAGCTATTCCACATCAGACAAGTTCTCCAGTAGGATCTGCTGAGAAACCATGGTTGATACGCAAAGAAAGTTTATGTAAGCACTAAGTTTTTTTATACCCAAAGTAACATGAACAAATATCAACTTCAGAGCTTCACACAGAGTTAATATTTTCAGTAGCAACGTTGAAAAGATAAAGCCAATATTTTCCCCATGAAGATTTTGAAATGACTGTGTTTAAATATCAAACAGCACAACAGTATTTTCATGGACTAGATGTTACCAAGTATCAGCTTATCCTCAATAAAGTATGCGCTTCCTGCAACTGCAAAAATATTCTCAGGGCCAGAAAAGTTTCCTGGTGATCAGAACGTATTTTCATTCTGCTCTGTCCATCAAAATAAAAGGTTTTAAAGGGAATACTCTTTCCCTTTAATCTGCTGGGGAGTAGACAGCAGCAACCAGGACCAGGACTGGGCTCTCCAGCTCAAGCCATTCACTCCCTGCTGCCAGACAGCCCCCAAACACCCAAGAAGAACACTTCTTAAAAGCAGTGTTTATTTAACATTTTTAGTAATTCTTCTTGTAAATGATCCATTATCTGTCAAACAACATCTTTCTGCTTCACATGCAGAACAGAATACTAGGAAATTTGGCCAAAATTAAAGTCACATCACTTAACTCAGATGGCTAGTAAAGCAATTGACCTCCAGAAGAAAAATCTCTCTTTAAAAAATTTCCATCTCAGAAGAGAGCAGCAGCTGAAACCACACTCCACAGAAAAATGAAGAAAAATCACTGTTTCATGAAACTAAATCATGTTATGAGGGGGGGAAAATATATTTTTCATTATTAGTTACCATATAAATAAGGAATGTACAATTATTTCTCACAGCTCTCTGCATGTTCTGAAATATTTTTTTTTGTCAGAAGTATAATTGAAATGACTCTCCCTGACACTTGGGCTTCATTAAATATGAATTCATAGCTTTTACTAAGGATATCTAAAAATATTAGACACTTTGCATGCTATGATTAGGCATCCGGGAACATGTTGCTATTACAGACAAGGATGGCAGTGAGCGACAGAGACAAGAACAATGAAGGAGTATGGCATCCTACCCAGCCAGGTAGTTATGGATAACAAGATTATTTCACAATAGTTGACCTAAATTAAAGATAAAGGATTAAAAAGCCATCACTCTGGATATTGGTATCCTCTAACTTTTCCCCCCTTGAAGCTGTTCTGAAATATTGACTTTATAAGGACAACATCATCACTTTTTCAAAACTAAATTGATTGGATTTGAGCCCACATAAATAAAGCAGAGAATAGTTGCAGACATCCCCAGGCAAATATCAATTATTTCTTTGAAAGGCAAAGCAGGACTGTGGTTATTATACCTATTCAGAGACAGGTACCTGAGCCACAACATTTCACACAAATTATAAGAGAAAACAGAAGATTAATATGCATTGCTACCACATCTTCTAACATTTTTGTGAGAATCCCAATGCAAATTGCAAAGGCAGTTTATATACCATGAAGCATAGGTATACAGGCGCATACACAGGCAGCACGCTCTGCCCTGGAGACGGGGACGAGCAGAGCACGGGGTTGTATGAGGGAGCCCACAGGTGCCCTTGGTGGGGCTGAGCTTGTGAAAAGGGAGCAACATGGCTTGGGTTGGTGCTTGTGGGAGACCAGAGGGGCAAGAACATGGTGCAGATCACAGAAGCAAACAGATCAGCCCTGTCATGTCCATGCCAGACATAAGACGCTAGTTGCAGCAACCCAATTAAAACAAAGCTTTCAGAAAGTCATGCTGAAAGCTGAGTACTCAGACCAAAGGGCTCAGATCTCAGGGCTCCTGGAGACCTTTGATTCCCACCAGGTTTCTTGGCTCCTCCTTTACAAGGGGAGACTCACAACAGAAAAGAGTTCAGAGCCTGCCCTGGCTGCAGGGTTTCACTGCTTTTTTTTTTAATCTCCTACTTATGAAGGGACCAGTAAAAATTCTTGGACAGAAAGCTAAGAAAGGGTGAGGTGAATATTGAGGTTTCCTGCTTTTGGGCAGAGCATTGTCTGACAGAGATATGAACTGCTACAGCAAAGCAGCTTCTCCAGCCTGGCCTCCATACCAGGAGGGAAATGGAGGAACACAGCAGGAGATGAGGCTACCAGAAACCCCAAAGTCTGACGGGGTGTCTCCATCCAGGACAGCACATGGATCAACGACAAAATGGTCCAAAGTGCCCAGCAGACCCCGAGCTCTGCGCAGACTGGTGGGCTCTGCATGCCTGTGCGGATCAGCCCTAAGCCACAGTATCCGTAAGGCCAGAGCTACTAGATATCCCGCAAGGAAAACTTCAGAAGAACAGTAATAAACTGTTGGTAACCAAGAGCTGACAGTTTTGGTTTAGACCTTTAGTGGAAAAGTTCAAAAGAAAAAAGTAAACAAAAGCCAACTTGCTGCTGTACTATTCACTTGCGTGTGCAGGCAAACCTGTAATATGAAACACAGACCCCAAAACCCAGTAGCTCCAGGTGGGAGGAGATGACAAGAGATACAGTAATTTCCATTCCCTGGTTCACTGTGGGCCAGTTCAAGAGAGTAAGTTCTGTTCCCTTAGCTGAGGGATCAAAGGGGCCATCAAGCACCTTCTTAGTTGCAGCAGAGCAATTTTTTTGAAACAAGCTGGATCCAATTTCAACAAGAGGGTTTCATTATATCAAGTAAAGGAAAATTGGAAGCTCCTCCATCACTAGGCTTTGATCAGACAAGTGGCCGAGGAGCAGGAAATAGCAGCAGCAGAGCTCAGATTAATTATTCTCTGAACAGCAGATAGCAATGATGTTTCTCTATCAAATGTCAAGGTGAAGGTACAGTCATGGCCAAAGACCACCGAAGCACTGACTGAGTTAATGGTTTCTTTAACATTTCAATGAGAAAGATTTACCCTTTTGTGACAGCGAGAGACAGCAACAGAGATAGGTTTGTGTTACAAAAATTACAATCTGAACTGCATTTGGGATTTTTAAATACCCTACGTTTATGACCATTTGATTCATTTGGTGCAAAATGTGTTCAGAGGGCCTGTTATATGCTTTAGGTAGAGTGTGAATTTTGAATGTCCTCACCAGTTTCATGATGCAGGCTCCAGCCTCCTCTCAAGGTCATTGTTTAGTTGTATGAAACTGCCTTGGAAACCTACATAGGGGTATTTAAAGTAATATAGGAATAGCCCACCTCTGCCCCAAAAATGAATTTATCTAGATTACAAAAAAACCCAAAGAGTTAAGAATGGAGAGTGATAACCATAAGATCATACAGATGCAAGATTTTAATTATTTATGTTTAAATAAGCTCCACTGGCATAAGTTTTAAAGGGACTTTAAAGGAAAGTAGCTTCAAAGTTGCTTTAAAATTCAGGATCTTTTCAAAGTCTACCCATCATTAATATCAGTAACTCCTGCTGGCCAGAAATAGTGTGGAAATAAATATGCAGTGCGTCAAGAAGAACCAAAGAGAAATAATCAGATAAATACCTGCTTCCCACACTATGCTTCTAGCCTCCTACGCAAGAAGGAGCTCAACTTCAGGGTTAATTACTAGCCAGAAGATAAGAGCATCTTCCCTGCTTGATGCACAGTGCACGTACTGTCCTTGGCAGCCGTGAGCATCGAGTGTAAGACAGCAAGAGAGCAAGCGCGGGCTGTACCCACCTCCTCTGCCTTCACAGCTCTTCTGGAACATTATCAGGCTTGAGACCTCCACGCATTTTGACTCTTCGACCCTCCCCGTATGTGAAAGTGTACTTTTGTGAATCCTCAGGGGAGGGGGAGAATGGGAGAAAATCAAAAAAAACCCACACACACCCCAAGAAAAAACACCTCATTTTTAAGTGGTTTCTGCTTGATGCACAACAGCCACCCCAGGAATAGTGATCCCTAATGGTCAGCTACAGAGGGAACAGAAACTCCCCAGTCAAGAGTTTCCTGCATTTGCCAGATTTCAGTGGTTTTTTGTTGTTTTGTCTTTCACTGTTGACTTGTTTTATTTTTAGACTGTAAAACCAGGGATACTCTGTAAGGTGTTCCATGGGCTAGGCTATCAAAGGTTAAAAAAAATCAGTACCCTCATGAACTTGGAGGTCACCCACCACAGGACCTGCTAGCAGCAATGCATTAAGTACAGCTGTGTAACTGGGACCTTTCTAAATCCATGTACCATAGAAATACATCATGAAAATGCAACATTTTGCCTCTTATGTATAAGTACAGTTTCTTCTGAAATTACAGGGACTTTAGCAAGAAGAGGTATTAATATGGAAAATGGCAACCTGCTCTGGTTTTAAGGTCAGGATCAAAGCAGTCACATCGTTCCAGGTTACCCCCGACTTCCACTGTCAGCTCCTGCTCAGCCATGAAAAGCAAGTTACCACCAGAAAACAGACCAATTAGGAGAGCATTAATAATCCAGCCATGTCTTCTTGGCCATGAATAAATTACAACATAAACATCAATTAAAACCTACAGTAACTGTTGAATACAAGATGTCTGCAAACTACTCGTCTGCTGTGAAAATAGGACACAATATTGCACAACAGAAGGGCATCTTAAATCCCTTGGCAACGCTTCCTGATCCTGTCCTTGAACTAAATCAGCACCCGAGATAGTTGTGCAACATTACGCGTGCGTCCATATGAACACATACTCTTCACCAAAACCAAAGTGGACCTCTACAAAAAGTAAACCAATTATTTCTGTTGCTGCAAAAAGTTGACAGACCTCTGCTCATATATAGACAGCGACCTGACAATCCAAAGCCTGATATTTGCTTTCCTTCTGGGAGAGAGTCCCATGAATCGTTTCCCTGTGAATACGACACCCCCCATGTGAAACAGCATCAGACATGCACAATGATTCGGTTCTGGGGTTTCTACCAACACAAACTCCATCGTGTCTCTTAGGAAAAAACAGCACAACCACTTTGGAAGAAAAATAAAACACGCACACCTTAATTGAGGAGAAAAGCTACTTGCAACACAAAAGTTTAAGTGATGCTTATTTTAAGATGACAGGGGACAGTAATAGCTGTTTGCAGCAAACTACGAGATTCCAATACCTGTTTGCTTTGCTAAGCATCCCCTCATACCCCATACATACACTTCTCATTTTGCGAAGACTCTACATGGAAAGACAGGTTTTAAAAAATGTTATAGCAGTCTGGTATTCAGAGCCAGTTCTAGGAGTAACCCCAACCTAATTGGCATGTGGCAGCAGAAGATGGAGCGCCAGCAAGCAGCGGTGAAAGCTGCAGAGCAGGGCAGACTTCAGAGGGAGGTTACCAAAAAACAGGTTCCCAGTTACACAGCACGGAAAGTAGTGCTTGTAACAGGAGATAAAAAAGTACAAGAGCAGCCTGGACCACAGAAGAAAATCCTTTTTAAGAAAGAGAAATGTAAGAGGAAGAAGTCTAAATGAGAGAGAGCATCAGGAAAGCGCTGTGAAGTGCCTGCCCACTTAAAGCATTGCCACAGGGGAGGTCTGGAAGAAGATGCTGAGAGTTCTCTGCATGCAGAAAGGTCAGCCTGCTCTGCTAGGCATCTGCAACACAGAAATCGTCTTCACTAAGTAGCAGCAACTTTTTTTTTGGCATTTTATCCTGATCTGATCCCTTATGCCTTAACAGAAATCAAGCATTATCTAGGTAGGTGTATGCCGGGGTTCAGCCCCAGGCAGGAGCTCAGCACCACGCAGCCATTGCTCACTGCCCTGCCCCGGGGGATGGGGGAGAGAATCGGGGGAGTGAGAGTGAGAAACACTCCTGGGGTGAGATAAGAACAGTTTAATAATTGAAATAAAGTCAAAAAATAATAACAACAATATAATAATCGTAGTAATAACAATATCCAAAGCAAATGATGCCCAATGCAGTTGCTCACCACCCGCCGACCGATACCCAGCCAGTTCCCAGCAGCGATCGCTGCTCCCCGGCCAACCCCCCCAGTTTCTATACTGCCCATGACGCCGTATGGTATGGAATAGCCCTTGGGCCAGTTGGGATCAACTCTCCTGGCTGTGCCCCCTCCCAGCTTCTTGTGCCCCTGGCAGAGCAGGGGAAGCTGCAAAGTCCTTGACTGGCATAAGCAGCGCTGAGCAACACCTAAACCATCAGGGTGTGATCAGCATTCTTCTCATCCTAAATCCAAACCACAGCGCTGTGCCTGCTACTGGGGAGAAAATTAACTCTAGCCCAGCCGAAACCAGGACAGTGTATCTCATCCTTTGGGGTCAGACAATCAGTTCCCAGGCTCAGCCTGAGCCGCAGCGTGGGGGACCTTCCAGAGGCAGGCCACGCATGGGGCGGACAACTGGACAACTACCTGCTGCTGATCAGCCTTCTCCAACATTGAGACACCTACGCTTGCTGTCAGGTAGGGGATTAAGTTTACTGAACATTTAAGGGAGCTGCTGTGAGTTTAATTCCCGACCTCTCAGATCCTTAGTCTGCCTATCCCAGTACCGCTCTGAAGTAATTGCTAATTTCAAGCCCAAACCCAACACAACATTTGGTAAGAAACCAAAAGGAGCAGCAGATGAAAACGGCACACTCACGCCTCAGATTAAGTTATATATCTGCAGTCCTTTTTATAAAATGGTTTTAAATACTTATTTTTCCTCAGAGAACACACTGACACAGACTTCATTATGTATAAAAAAAAAGAAATTTAGCATGTAAAACAAAATTTAGTAACAAAGTCAGCTGCCTTGAGTCTCACTTTAGGAAAAAAAATATTGCCTAGAAGGCACTCAGCTCAAAAAGTTGATGTCCATGAGTCTGAACTCACTTGGATGGAGACCCAGTGCAGCTGGAAAGGAGAGATACCCCTTGCTCCTTCCTTGCCCCACACAAACCTCTATCTGCGACCCTTCTCCAGGGGCCACAGGCTGAAAGCAGGGACACCCCACCCCCCAACACAGAAGACTGGTGTAAACAGCTAATCCAAAAGGCACACGCCTCCACTATTAGCAGATTAGGCTCCCTTGCCAAAATAACTCTTGCTTCCCTGGCACCTTCCAAAGGACAGAGCGCAAAAAATGAGTTTTAGCATAGAGGGAAGCTGGTTCCACCGGTGCTACCTCTGAAGGAGCACAGATCCGCTTCAAAGTCTTCTTGGGCAGGAGTCAAATTTTATTTTTGCAAGGAACTGTCAGAGATCTCAAAGGCCCTGTGGTCTAGCTACAGTACTTCAGATACAGGATTCACTATTGTACTCTATGTTTCAGGTTTGCAACCATTTTTCAGTAAAAATATGGAGGGAAACAATGCTGTTCTGTTCAGAACAGGAATGGGTAAAACTGCACCGCATTCTGGCTTCCCAGGGTTCACTTCTGAAAGTCTGCAAAGGGCTTCTGAATCCTCTAGACATCTTCCGTGTTGCTGAATAGCAAACAATTAAAAATGAAGTTATGTCCCTTTGTTTTAATGCGTTTTAAGGATGGAGCCTGCGACTGAGCACCCAATGTCCTTCCTTTATACTTGCAGCTGAAAGGCACCATGGCCAGTGTTGTTTGCTTTAATGACAGTACAGGTACAGACAAGAAGAGTATTGTGTTAAAGGCGTGAACTATTGAGAGTTAGCACTACAGTGGTTTGGCAGGGATAGTTATATCTATCAGAATTTTATTTCAGTGATTCGTCAGTATCCATGCCTTCTGCCTGTGTGCATAAAGTGTGTTTATGAAAATGAGATGAGTTTCCATCTGGGGTGTCTGTCTTGACTTGATTTAGGAGAACAGATTTAATAAGCGGTTATCAAACACTTTCAATTCTGCTTTTAATGTAGCATGGACAGAGATTTAAGAGTCCTGTTGATAAACTAGATGCAAGAGACAGAATTGGGTTTCTTTCAAACTACTTTTCAGATATCTTGTAAATATTGATAGACAAAATGAGAAGAATTTATGGAAACATAAAACAAATCCACCCTTCCTATAAAACTTGATTAGATGCATTGATTATATAATAAAAGCCTATAGTTTGGTTTTAATAAGCTGCAAATGATGCGTCCAAAATGAGGAGCATGCTCTTTAAAGTTGCTGGAGAAGATGCAACATTGTCCCTTTCTGAAGTCCTTGTAACCCTGTTCAAGCCAATGGGATTGATAAGTAAAATCAAAGTCAGACCTTTAACATACTTTGTTTTTCTAGTGATTAATGGTATTGAAAGAACTCTCACCAGTTACAACTGCCTCTGGGTCATGCCCCAAGCTGATCTCAAGGATAAATCCATACTGGTGATTAAAGAGAGAGGCATTACCTGGATTTCAAATACTTGCAAGAAATCGTCCATGAGAAATCCATGGGCTAGGACGTATCTGCAGAATGTATTAAAAGCTAATACTGACTTTCAAATGAGCTCAAGAACAGTCTTACAGCATTTCAGACAATTTGAAAAGAGAAAAAGTTGTATTTCCTGGATAACTTTTTCACAGTGATTATACATTCATCTCAAGCAGCATTTTAGATACAGATACACTTAGGCTATAAGATAAAGCAGACCTGTGCTTATACTGTAGGTCCATACACAGCATCTCAGGAAAAAAACTTCCACCTTGGATCAGCCTGGGGACCACTAAGACTGAGTATCCAACACATGATTTTTCATGAGACAGTGCAAAATAGAAAAAAGTAGACAGAGACTGTGATAAGACCAGAATAGCAGGGAAGTCACCTGCAAGTGACAAGTTGTTTATAGCCCTCCAACCTTGTCTGCTCAATGTTCTTTGGTTAGCATGCAATTATAACAACTCCAGACACACTTCATGAAAACACTAAAAAAATTTCACATCAGCAACACCACTGCACAGCAATTGCTGGCAGGTTCATTTCCCTAAACAGGCAGTTTTGAGTCACAGGCACTAATTAGCATCCTAGCAAGAAGAAAACCAGGAAGCAGTAAGCAAGACTTTGGAGGACAGATGGCATGAATGTCGTAAGGAGACCAAGTACCTGGTAGGGATCTCTATGATCATGATGCTAACGCTTCAAAAATGGGTGATATTAAAGGTGGAAATTCAGGCAAGATGAAACAGCATATTGGGAAAAGAGTTGGCAAGAGAAAAGCAATGAAATGGGAATTCCAGAAAGAATAAGGGGGGGGGAACCACATTTGAATACTGAAGTCTAAAGCTTTTATACCACTTAATGTAACAAAATAGAACAGTAGAAGATATCCTGGCTTTAGGCTAAGTTGATGAACTGAATTCACCTTGAACTAATCAAGCTGGTCTGCCCAGTTAGTCTATCATCTAATGGTGAAGCCCTTTGAAAGAGCTTCTCCCACTCCCATTTAGTTGCTGGTACGTTATCTGGTTAACCAGACCTTCTGTTCTTTCCTGCTTTACCACACATTTTATGATTGGGGATTGTACGATTCTCATGTATAAAATACTTCAGAGATGCAAGACTTAAGCATCACTTGGAAGTGCATTGCAATACTGGTATCAATCATGTTAGATGCTAGAATATTCTGTCACTGGCTCAGGGAAAAAAAAAAGCTCACTATTAGAGCATGGGTACAATTTAATAGAGCTCACTGAAGGCTGGTCCACAGCCTGAAGGGACACAGGAACATGATACACAGCAAGAACTGCTACTTAACTACTTTTTTATTACTTTTTAATCTCTTTTTTGAATGGGATAAG
Organism: Pelecanus crispus; assembly: GCF_030463565.1. Lineage (NCBI taxonomy): Eukaryota > Metazoa > Chordata > Aves > Pelecaniformes > Pelecanidae > Pelecanus > Pelecanus crispus. The sequence goes on along the minus strand of NC_134651.1, from coordinate 3,525,094 downwards.
CAATCAAAAATTTTATTAGCAGATGGCTCTAGCTGGATTTCTGGTGGTCCTACTCAGGAGCGTAAGGAACACTTTAATGGCAGAGAGAATCAATCATTGCCGCATCCCAACACTGACATTGCAATGGATGGAAGAACTGACAAAATGTAAATCTTCTCTTCTTCAAAAATGTCATCCTTTGCATTTTGTTTCCCCTCAGACTTTTCTGGTATTAAAAAGCCGACGCTGCTCGAGAGGAAGCAAACAGCATGAAGACACCTCCATTCACGGGAGCTTGAAGGGTTGTCAGTGGTGGGAAGTGAAATAATCAGGACGAGCAGAAAAACCACCATGTGGCAAGTTCCTGCTGCAAAGCAATAAAAAGCCCCTGTAATAGAAGGCTGGAACCTCAGAAAGAAAAGTGTCAAGTTGAGAAATGCATTGACAAAGATAATGCATAAATAAAAGGTAAAACATTTGGGGAGAGACAGCAGTGGAAAGGAAAAATAAAAACAATTTATACATAGCAGAGGCTTCCTTAAGTGCTCAAAGCATGAAGTAGACTAGACAAAGTTTCAAAACAGCTGCTGGAATGATAATACACAACCTAGCAAGATTGTGCTAAAATTAACTGACTTCAAATACCAGATCTGAATCCCCTTTACCTCGTTCCAACCTCCATTTCATGTCTGCAAGCTGCCTCTTCAGAGAAAAACACAAACACACACCCCACCACAAAAAAAAAAAAAAAGAGGAATTAGACTGCTCTCACTTTTCTACTGTTTCCCCCAAGAGCAAGATTGTTTTTTTAATAAATTTAAGTTTGGTCGCCATGTTTATGTGACAAGGGCAGATACCACAGGCCTGAAAGCAGCTCTGAAGACATAATTTAGGGCTTGATCCGATACCATGGTTAGGTCCGTGAAAAGATATCCATGAATAAATATTTCTCAGTCTGCGCACACCTTCCTGGGATCACCAGCATTTGTCAACAGCAGCCAAGTACTTCAGAGGGAGCAAAAAGCTGCCTTGCACTGAGATGTTCAAGGTTTCTACAGACCATCGACTCAGGGTGGACTAACACAAAGCCAGGTACGGGCTGCTCAGCTGCCTGCTCGTGCCATTGCCAACGCATCCGCAAAGCTCGGAAGAGACTGGAATTACAGATTTTACTAAACTCATTTATATATTACAGTTAGCAACCCACTCCCCAGCCCAATCCAGAGAGCCGGCATGTCAAAAAACACAACATTTTTGCACAACGCACATAGCAAATCATTCGCAATGCTCCCTGCGGACGAGCCATATGCTCCTCAGCGCTTCATCCAGAGCTGCACGTAATCGACTCTTCCTCTTGCACAGCCCAGCAGCTACAGCTCGGACAGCCGTGGAAATCACCTTGTCGAGATCCGAAGGGGCTATTTCAGGGTCCCATCAGTTCACATCCCACGTGTCCAAAACCCGTACCCAGCGATAACCCGGAGCATCTGAAGCCACTCGCAGTAAATGAGGTCTTACCTCCCCAAGTTATCCAGAATTTATCCATAGACAAACCTTATTCTCCTTTTGCATCCCAGGTTCATTCACATTGATAGTAAAAACTCCCACGGGCTTTGGAGACCTCTTATAACACATTACACATGTGGAGAGGCTCTAAAGAACAATTTGAGCTACACCTGAGCGAGACAGCTCAATCTGGCTCTAAATAGCTCCTTATTATCCAAGGCACGGAATTACAGATTTCTGTTCAATTGCATGTTTTACCACACACTCCCCAGAAGTTAGGGAGTTGCTCTACAGCTTTCTGCTGGAGAGAAAAATGGTTTTATTTATTTTGATTAATAAAGACTTGCTCAGATAATGGCATTTCTAGCATTTGCAAATTTGAAAACACTGTAAATCCCCAAAGCTTCCCTGCTCTAAGTCTTTTAAATCTCAGGCAGATTTGAAGTCACTTTAAATCTCACACAAAGTGATTCTCCATAAATCCCAGCACAGCCAGGGTGCGTTAAACACATTTTGGGTGATAAGACGACCTCGTGAACGCACAGCTATCGTAACGGGCCCAGCACACAGATTCTGCTCACGTCCGCCATAGACTTCATAGGAGGGGCTGGCTCTGGCAAAACAGTGAAGCGCTCCTAAAGCATTCTAGAAAGAAAACCCATCATTTTCTGAAAGTATAATTTTTTCTGCCCCACTAAACTTTCTAATATTTTCAGCAGTGTTGATTTATTAGGATTGCTTTGGGAGACAGCACTCAGAAGCATCTCTTGCTGTAAAACTCCAATGATGGAGAACAACTCTTACATCTTTCAAACCATCCATTGGGAAAGTTTTTTTTTTTTATTAGAATGAAGGTGTTTAGGGATTTTCTGTGTAATATGGAAAGATAACCCCTCCAAGAGCACACCTGGGCTTGGTTAGGAGGCCACAAATGATGAAGTACTCCTGGATGGACAAGTTACTCTGTTTCAATAGCAGATGTTTCTCTATCTGAATTAAGTAAGCACTAGTGAAAAAATCCTGCCACCAGCAACCCAACGCATAAAGCTCACCAGGATGGTTTCTAACTTGAAGTGGGATCTGTAAGAGCCAGGAATGAAGCAATAAAAGGGACAAAAAACTAATTAGCAGATCTCACATGCAAACAGTGGTTGCCATATCGCACCTTGGACTTTGAAGGCAGACGTGCTAACAGGTAGCAGCAACAACTTCCACCGGAGCGCAGAAATATTGCGCGGGGACTGCATGGCAATCCCCCATCCCTGCGCCCTGCACCTGAAGGTAATTCTGGGATTGCTTTCTCTGGAAGCACGTACATGCCAGGAAAGCCCGGATGGGCATGTGGCACGGGCAGAGAGAACATCACCCTTCCCACCCTGTCCAACAACCCCCTGCCCCAGCACACACAGGGCTTGTACAACAGATTATTCTGTATAATTGGTGATGAAGGAGTATCTGTACTTTTCACACCAACTTGAAAAATTTTACCCCATCTGTATTCAGCTTTTATGCAAAAAGAAGCAAAGAAAATCACTATTTTTTCCATTAAAACTACGAACAGAGAAAGCCAGGGCATTTTCTTATCCAATACCACTACAAAGTCATTTTTGTATCCATTACACATTTTGTTAATGCATAAATGACGACAGAAAATATTTTGTATCTTCATCAAAGCCCCTCCAGTAGTATTAAGCAACTCCTCTGACAAATCAAGGCTCCACCAGGAGCCCGTCCATGGGGGAGCGCACATCTGGAGCGCCACAGGTTTGCAGCTGGCACATACCGTGCAGACTTCTGCTCACCTGCATCAGGCTGCACACCTCTCACTCCAGAGCGCTCAAGAAACTCTGAAGCGCCCAGGAAATTAATCTGCACGATCTCATTTGGGGAAGAAAGCGTTGCCTCTTGAGTACCTTCATTTGTAAACTAGAAGGGGGCATATGGAGTTGAAATCTGAGCATTACTTTCTGCACTGCCTTCATATCATTTCAGATACTGGTGTCTGTGGGTTCTCTTTAGATACCAGAGTTGTTGAGATTCCTGTAATTTCAGTTATAACTCATTTACTCAGAACAAAACAGAGCTGTGGATATAACTCTAATTTGATACCCGGTTTGACCAAGCTGACAGTTTGTTACTAAAAATTGGTTTTATTCTAAGTTACTTTCTTGTTCAAGTGCTTTATTTTAGTTTTAAACTAACTTTCCAGTGCCTGAGATCTTTTTAGTTTTACTTCTTGATTACTCTTTCTGGCTGCCAAGAGATGCTATAACTCTAATCGTGTTGCAGATGAATTTAGTCTCCGTTGGGAATGGCAGCTCACATATGGGATTTTTTTTTTTTTTTTTTAAGTTTTAGGGAAGGTTTTATGAACCTCTGAAAGAATATATTTAGACACATTTTTTAAGTTATTTTTCTTAAGGGAATGAGTCAATTACAACCAATTGAGTGGAAACATTAATATTAGAGTTAAACACGGATAAAAACAGTGAATAAGAAATGGGAAGATATATTTGGAAATAGCCAGAGAGACAGTGGCATGGCTGTTTAACTGTGATTACTGCTTTAATAGCTTGGAGTACTTTTCCATTATTGTTATTCAACTGAAAGTTAAGTTTTGCTTAGTTAAGTTTTGCTTAGTTTCAACCTACAAAGTCTAATTCAGGAATAAAAGCCACAATTCAGCACAGCCAAGCCTGAACCTCGGTGCATCACAGAGGTGTCCTCCTGCCTGCAGCCATCAGGCTGGATCCAAAGCAAGGGTTTTTTTTATTTTGCTCCTTTTAAAGGGAATTGCAGCAAGTCTTGAGGGAGAGGTCTGGAAGTCAATAGCACTCAGCAGCCCTGCCTGCATGGAGTTAAGAGAGGAGTTAAGGCAGAGTACAAAAGCTACGTTTAAAAGCCACATGTAGAAGCTAATGGCATCAAAAGCAGAGTGCCTACTAGCTGGGAGTCTCCTTTTTGTAAGAAGATTGAACAAAATCAATCCATTTCAATTATTCTTTACGTTGTCTTGAGTGCAGGAAGGTGGGCTAAACTTCTCATTTTGGCACCAGGGCCACACATTCAATAGGACTGTAAAGCACTGCTACAGGGGAAGTTACTGGTCCAGATCATCTTTGACCATTAATATTCCAGATTAACAGTGAAAACACAAGCTAGGACATGCCTGCTGAGAGGCAAATGCAGAAGGAGTTGGGCTGACACCTGCCCCCCCAACATAGAATCATAGAATTGTTCAGGTTGGAAAAGACCTTTAAGATCACCCAGTCCAACCATTAACCTAACACTACCAAGTCCACCACTAAACCAATTAAGGCATCAATGCAGCCATGCCACTTCCAGCTTGCAAATAGCTCAGTGGCAGCCAGCGGGGATGTCCCCAAATTGTGTTTCACACAATACTTCTACAAGTGCACCTTGAGCCTGCAAAAATGAGTGTTCAAGCCAGGGAAGGACCGTCTGGAGTCAGTGAGATAAAGCCCATGTGTAACAGAGCAGAAGCTGCACATATGCAGAAGCAAACACAGGATCAGCATCTAATGTTGATACCATCATCATCTTTAGTCAAATCCACAAATCAAAGAGCCTGCTTCCTTCCGAAAAGCTATTTAGCCATCCTGCCAAGGAGCAGTTACCCTTAATCTCAATATCAAAAACAGCACTAAGAATGCCTGGGGACAAAACTGCACTCACAAAGATCAGTGTGCTATACTATCAAGATGCACAGCAGATTTTCCCAAAAGAAAGTACATCACACTTCACCATTCATCGCAAGCCTATTTGTCCAGTTTTCCAGAGCTTTATCAATACATTTTGGAAGCATTAGTTCCAAGTCTGACATTTATCACCAGCTTAGAAGACAAGTTGGGGGGGAATGCCTGGTTAATACACTCAGTGACCTCCTACCAGTGCAAAAGAGGAATTTTTTAAAAAGTTTAAGATACCTGCATATTGTGTCATTCTGTACAGTTATACCATAGAACATGCACCACTCATGGGCCACAGCTTGATCTGGACTGTCCAACCCTTTCAGAAAGACCATAGCTACACTGTTAGATCCAAAGGTCTACTGCAATGCCTGTAAAGAGCAAGGTAATCCTGCAAATATATTTTTGTTGCAATTGCCCTCACACAGTTAAATAGTATTTCCAAACTATAGTCACTGGAGGAGTGTTTTTAAATAAATTCTTCATAAAACCAAAGTTGCCAAGTCTACCAAGCAAGTCTCTTTATCCTCAGCACTTTCATCCAGATTCTTCTCATCTGGGGCCACCAATAGGTAAATCTTACGGAAAAGCCTTCAACGTTGAATATACAATGGACTAAAGATGGCAAACACCATTTTATCTTCATGAAACACTGATATTCCAGAGCTCTGAGCTTTCAAACACCATTTCTTGCACCTTGGTATCTTTATACAATAGCAGTGCAAGTACAGCTACAGCCAATAGAGCCTGTTACTACTTCTCACACACTAAATCCACATGAATAAATCTTAAGCTTAAAGGCAAGCGGTTACTGCACCTGTTTGATAGATTTATTATCCCCAAAACTTAGCACACTGATGTGAAATGCAGGTATGGATTGGATAGTTACACTGTACAAACAGCCAGCTATGAGTTGCGTTATGGAAACAAGAAGAACGTTGATAAGGTGCTCCATTGGGATATTTAACAAGCGTCAAAGCCTAGACTGAAAGAGGCATTTGTCTATGAGAGTCAATGAAGATATACATCCTCATATCACAGCTAGGTTTCACTCATATAGTGTACAGGAAAGCAAAGAAGGGAAAAAAGTGGGTTCCACCCCTCTATTATGTTAACCAACTTTCTATAGATGACACTAAAGTGCTCCAATGAAGCTACTATGGCTTTGAAGTTGACCTTGCCTTGGTTGGGTGCTGGACCAGAGACTTAAATCATTCAACAGCTGTGCTTCCAGCTGAGCAATGCATCAGCCCCACCAGCCCACTGCAAGCCACCATTAGCCACAAGTCCTTGTCAAAGCATCTGACAAACTGGGGGTGGAGGTTTGGGGGACATGCCAGCCACCTCTCACCTTCACAGGAAGCCCTCACTTAAAAGCAGATTGACTTTTCCAGGAAACCTAGAGCACATAGTTAGTGTTCATCATAAAGTTTCAGTTTTCAAGAATTTAAGTGACACACACTGCCCTCTCCCCTGCAAAATTGTCTGACATTTGAGAGCCAGTGATTAAATAGCGTAAAACAACCACCTCAGGAATGAAGAAAGCTCAGCTACCTTGTAGCAGTGGTCTTCCGCTAAAGGTCACACTGTGTTATGCTACAGATACTTTAAAGCCTTGCTCAGTGCAAGCCATGCTTACATCTGGCTTCAGCCAATTCTACATGACTTAATTTCTTTCCTCAGTGACATTAATAATGCTTTCGTCTTCTCTTATATGCCCACACTATTTATGTTCTGTCTCATAACGAGATATTTTGCTGGCATTATTCATTTGGGTGACCTGACAAGGCAGGATTTGTTCCTTCATACATATAAACTGTGTGAAAATCAGCTTTAAACCATTTGACTTTAAAGGCTACTTCCATTAAGTTACACTGAATCAAAAACAAGATGTTCATCTCCTCTTATTCCCATCTGCTTCAGTACATTCCAGAGAACATTACCGTATTAGAGATTTCTAGTGAAAAAAATTAGTATTGCTATTCTAAAATAGCTTAGACTGGTGTGAGCGTTACTGACAGTGTTTAAGAAATCATTGCATTGCAGCCTAATGAGAAAAGAAGTCTGTAGTGTAAGAGGTACTTTAGAAAGAAATATCATTTTATGCTTGTGTGAAGCTTGGCAGTGTAATAGGAATTAAAACCCACCAGTACTGAGCTCTTCAGAGGCCAGAATCCATCCCAGATGCAAATTCTGCATTTCTACAGTGTTTGCAATGGGCTGTTATTCCTGTGGTCAGCACACGCTTGCAAGTTGTGAAACGGTACAAGATATGGCAAGAATAGATTTAGGAAATGTGATTAATTTGTATAGGGTAGTCAAGCATTGGAACAGGCTGCCCAGAGAGGTGGGGGAGTCCCCATCCCTGGAGGGGTTCAAAAAACGGGCAGATGTGGCACTTGGGGACATGGTTTAGTGGGCATGGGGGTGTTGGGGTGATGGTTGGACTGATGATCTTAGAGGGCCTTTCCAACATTAATGATTCCTAGTTTTTACTCTCATTAAAAAATAATCCAGCCACCAAGCCAGGAAGCATGAGGTTGCTACTCTCCCCTTAATTGGTTTAGTGGTGGAGTTGGCAGTGTTAGGTTAATGGTTGGACTGGATGATCTTAAAGGTCTTCTCCAACCTAAACAATTCTATGATTTTGTCCAAGATAACTTCCAAAGTCCAGCTTACAGCTGAAAAGAGAAAAATAACATGAATACCCAATTTTGATCCTTTTCACCTATGACTTATTTTTTTTTAAACAAAAAGGTGCGCACAGCAGAGGAGCAGGCAGGGAAGCGGGGAGCCTGCAGTCACAGCACAGGCAGGGCTGGCGCCCAGCTCTGGGACTGGGGAGCACCCACCAGTGCTGGGTGTCAGACTTCATCACCAGGGATCGGCGTCTTCAAACAGAAGGTGCCTCCGTGTGCTCAGGAGCAGATGCTGCATGAGCCACAAGCAGACAGAAAAGCCAAAAAAGGTGTTTTCCAAGCACACGTGGGGACGGGGGAAGCGACGGCAGGAACAAGTGCTATTCTCTCCTCCATGCCGGAGTCTCACAGTGTAAAAACAGCTTATTGATTAACCTCACACCATCCAAAACCAGCCTGCCTCTGCCCAGCTACACCAGGGGAAATACCTTGTGAAAAATGAGATTTTTTTTTTTTTTTAAGAAGTGGGAAAGCTCCAAGGCAGAGCTTTTAAGGGAGGCTTATGTCATACTTCACAGTGGAGGCAGCAGTTAAGGACACAAGACTACAGCAGATTCAAATCCTGGCTCTTTCAGAAATTAGAAACAGATCTTCCAAAATAAGGTAAGAGCATGAAATTAAAGAGAGCTAATATATCCACCAAGTTAACCACTTATAGTGCTTGCAAGCTCTTCCTGAAGAAGGGAAAGCACCATTAGTTCATAGTGCATCTTCCTGAAAAGCCTTCACACTCTGTTGCAAGCAAAATCAACTAAAGACTTGTTTACCCCTATTTTCTCAGCTGTCAGTCACCAGATCTGTCACAACTGCTGTTCAATTATTGTTTTCCACTCTTCATTCAATAACTTCTGCTAATACCTCTGGGTCCAGGCAGGTTCCTTGGAGAGGACCCACCTGGAATACTGTGTCCAGTTTGGGGCCCCTCAATACAAGAAAGACATTGGGGTGCTGGAGCATGTCCAGAGAAGGGCAGCGGAGCTGGGGCAGGGTCTGGAGCACAGGGCTGGTGGAGAGCGGCTGAGGGAGCTGGGGGTGTTCAGCCTGGAGAAGAGAAGGCTGAGGGGAGACCTGATCGCTCTCTACAACTCCCTGAAAGGAGGGGGCAGGGAGGTGGGTGTTGGTCTCTTCTCCCACATAGTTAGCGACAGGACAAGAGGAAATGGGCTTAAGCTGCACCAGGGGAGGTTTAGGCTGGAAATTAGGAAAAATTTCTTTACGGAAAGGGTGGTCAAGCATTGGAACAGGCTGCCCAGAGAGGTGGGGGAGTCCCCATCCCTGGAAGTGTTCAAAAAACGGGCAGACGTGGCACTTCGGGACATGGTTTAGTCTAGTCTACCCTTGATTGGTTTAGTGTGGACTTGGTAGTGTAGGTTAATGGTTGGACTGGATGATCTTAAAGGTGTTTTCCAACCTAAACAATTCTATGATTCTATGATTTCCAGTCCGAGTGCTTGGCCACTGTATTCATGCACCCTCACTACTCACAGCATCTATTTCTTCAGCTGGGTGAGAAAGCTGAGCATTCAAACCTTCTTCCACCAACACTAGGAGATACTAGTGGGGTCCTTCAGCCCACAAAGCACAGAGAAGTTAAATTCTGATATTCCCTTGGTTCATTAGGCCAAGAGTTAAGCAAGGGGAAATAAACTTTTTTTGACATATAACTTCCCACAATCTCCAGTGCTTTGAGCACGCAGTAGTTATGAAGTAGAGACACCCAGTAACAGCTCCTCAGTGCCATACAAGCGTATTTGAGGGCACACAGAACATGGGCACTGACATGGTTACATTTACCTGGTAACTACAACCCTGTTCTTCAAAATAACTCCCACTTTGCCCCTCTTCTCCCTGCTTTTCCATCCAAAATGAGCTCCAGTGCAAATGAGGCACCTGGGAAGTATCAGTACCTGCAAAGAAGCTTGAGAACATCTTTTCCTCATTCTCCAGGCAGTAAAAGGGAAAACAGAAACATCTCTCATGTTGAAAACCCACTGGATTTATTTATGCTTTGGGCTCCAGAAAGGCTAATGAACTTTTTTTTTTTAAAGACCACCTCTAATTATACCAGTAATTTGCCATCCAAAAAATCAATTGCAGGTGCAGATAACAGCATTTGGATGTCTAATTAATTGATGAGTCTCACAAATCAAGTAGATGTCCAAGAGCTGTATGTTGCACTTACAGCTTTTCTGCCTCCTAATTTTATGCATTTGGAGATGCCAAAAATGTGGAGTTTCAGGGTTTTGTCTGTTTTCAGCCCAGGCCTTATATGCAAAAATCAAAACTAGAGTTCCCCACATGGTCACACACTTCTTAAGACTCCAGACTGCAGCAGCTGGGGAGCAATACATATATGTGCTGAAGCTTGCACTCCAGCTCTCTGCATTCAGAGCTCTCACCACAGATGTGTATCCTCTGCGGTAAAACAATGGTTTAATTCAAAATAAAAACCAAAGCTAGCTTCAGGGATTTGATCAACATTTCCAAGTTCTCAGCACAACCCCTCTTGAAGAGGCCTGCATGCTTTTGCAGACCACATATAGGTCTCCAGTATGACATGCCATGACAACATGTGCCACAGATTATTATATGGCTCTCAACTGGTAAGGCTGACAGGGAGGAAGAGGCTGGGAGGAAGAAACAGGCAGACAGAGAGGCAGGCAGCAGCAAAGGTACCAGGCAATCCCATTCTTCATGTCCATAACAGCCCTAAAATATACACAGGGAGCCGCTGGTAAGTGTGAACCACCCCACTCGTGGACCCAAGCTTAGCCTTTCCTGCAGTCTCTGGGGCATTCAGTCATAAATTGACCTTCACTATACATGGAATGGGCACCCTGGTCGTGCCCACACCATCACCACAATAGCCCCAAGCCCAGTGCTCTCCCACCTAGCCGAAATATCGGCTAGCAGCAGAGAGGACACAGCGAGCCTGTGGATGATGGGCAAAGCAGCACGTTACGCTGAGCCTTGCCATTACAGGAAGCCTATAGCCAGGTTGATGAGCAGAGCACTCTACACCACACCTAATTACACCGGTGACCAGAACCAATCGCGCAGCCTCAAGGCCAGCATAAAGCCCCTCTTCGCACCCACCCCACCAAGGTCAGAACAGAAGGTAGGTCCTACACAGTAGCAGTTGCCTTGATTTTTTCCAGAGGACTTTGTAGGCCAGCCCAGAATTTCCTCAGATTTGCTGGTCCGTTTGCAGCACCACATTGCCATCTGCTGTCCCTCACCTTCCCTGGCAGCTTCGCAATAACCAGGTGAAATACAGTGGCACAGCTAGCACAGGCTAAACAAAGCTGTTCAAGATGCAAATAGGTCTGCAATCCGTCACTGATTTAATGAAAATGTTATAATCCATTTCACTATTTAAGAAATACAAGACATGAGCCTGCAAGGACGCAGTTGGATGAAGTGTCACAAACAAAAAGCAGTGTACAATAGCAATGCAAGTATTAAATCTTGGCACATTAGGACGGTAGTATGCACAGGTGTATCACTTCAAAACCAACTCTTTTTAATACTCCAGCAATTCAGTCATTCAAGAATAAATCATGCCTCTTCAGCTAATAATGTCTTGGTTTTATCATCCAAACATACAGTAGTATTTTTTTAACTGGCTCCTGAACTGATACACCAAGCTATTTGCAGCAGATTTAACCTTCTGCTTGTATCCTGCGTGCAGCCAGGCAAGCTACCTCCTTTTGCAAACAACCTTCATGGCCTGCCCATTTTTTTTTTTCCCTAAAGAACTTGCAGAAAGGGCTCTATTAAATACAGGCTTAAGCGGTGGCTTTGGGACAAAGCTACCCAGACTCAGGGTATGGAACTTGGGTCTCAGTTATGGTAGGAAATTGGAAGAATGTTCTTTTTCAGAAAGTTACCTGGGCATGAAAAGTGAGAAAGTAAATCTAGCCAAGGGGACTCCTTCCTCAGCAGCTGGTATCCAGCCTAGTGCACTCAGCTGGTCACAGTCCGCTTAAGGCGAGTACAATTGCTCCGTTTGCCTAACGATAACAAGTTTGTGTACAGGCCATAGGCAAATAGTCACCAAAATATTCTGGGGCAAGGCATACTGTTTCTTTTCTTGTTTTGTCCTCCTTGCTTTACAAAACATTTGAGAAAACACAGCATCTTCAAGGCATTTTTTTAAGACTTGTGTGTTACGTTGCCCCTTCCACCAGCTGGGCAAGAAAGATCAAGCAAGCAGGGCCTCCCAGAGGCTGCTGCTCCTCCTGGTACCACCCCATCCTGGCTCTTCCTTTGCAAGCAAACTCCTGAAGGCAGGAGCCCCATTTTTCCAGTAGGGAGGAAGAGAATGCTCTCAAAGATGAGCCTCACCTCACTTCAACCCCATCTTCAGCATCACCAATGCATCATAAAAACCTGGAAGATATCCCTCTTCACAAATCATTTAATTTCACCCTGTCTTGTCTTCCTTTGTCTGTAGGATGGACAAAAAAAGCACCCCATACTAGCGAGGGACGTTGAGAGGATCAGTCAGTCGCACTCTTTCAGTACTTCAAAGAAATCTAAACCAGTAGCTGGGAAATAGCATTAACCATCTCTGCTGCCCGAACAAACAGAGAGCAGAGTCCATGGGGGAGTGCGCATCCCTCGTTAACTTCCAGAGGAAAGCACAGGACCGGATGACCAGGCTGCAGAGAGGCACAGAAGCCAACAGAGAAAAATCAAACACCAACAGGCACATAGAAAGAACAATGCATGGGGCTGTTGCTTACTAATTCTGACTGGCCTAGCTTGCATGCCTACTATATATACACGTTAAATCTTTTTGTGGCTCGCAGTGCAAGCTCGGGAGGAAGCAAACAGATGGACAATGACTTGTCATTGGAGAGACTTGGATCAACAACTTAGAAATTCAGATTTATACAGGAAAAGCAAGTTAGCCATCCAGACAAATAGTTATGCCCTGGGGAGAAGAAAAATCTGGATAGCAATAGAACGAAAATAAAACCTTAAGAAAAATAAAGGCTATGAGTATGCAGAAGACAGAAACAGCTATAAAGTGAATATAAAGAGAAAAAAGCCAAGGCAATGCAAAGCAGGCATATACAACTCACTGCTAAACGAGTTCTTGCATGACTGCATTGATAACACGACGAAACGAAAGGATTCCAATCTTAAAAGCACTAAATATACCAGCCTTTGTAGCATACGGGTCCATACATTTGTGTTCTCAGACACTTTCATATTTCCTGGCCCTAAAGTTTCACAGAGGAAGACTGAGGCTGTCCAGTTCCCAGATGTGCCCAGCTGTGCACGCACAAATCCCTTCCAGCAAAGCTGTGCAGCGAGCCCCGGGGCTGCAAACAGCCAGAGCAGCCCCCCAGCACTGCGGGAGCCAAATACCCACCATGCCTGGCCAGCCGCACACGCAGCCCGACCTTGCAGAGCAATTTTGGCACATCCTACAAGTTTTGGGTAGTCTGGGCATGGGGTGACCCAGGGGCACACATATGATGCACCCAAGTGTTTGCCAGCAGCAGCAGACTCCCTGCACAGGCACCGTGCATCTTCACCTCCTATGCATCAGCAGCTAGATGTGAGAGGATATTAGGATATATTAGGGTTCAAGATTTGCAATTAAAATTATTAGGGGGGAAGGTCACAGAGCAGGACCTGTGTAGGCAACAAATAGCTTTTCTGGAGTCATTTCTCTTAGAAATATTCTAGAGGTAGCAACCTTGCCAAGGGAGAAGTTGGTTTGCGTGATCTAATCATCTTTCATGTCAGGGCTGTGTCGTTACCTTCGGTTTGCATTACAGATTATGTGTAACACACAGTGTCTAGAAATAGCATATGCACAGCAGGTTATTCTCCTGGACCCTGTTGCTTTGCACCTGTCCAGAAATTGTTTGCCAGATCCACAGATGCAAATTCTGGTTAAGTCAGAGGCTATCATCTTGTTCAACAAGAGGACACGGGGATAAAGAGCTGAGATACTGTTGGTATTTACCCTTCACAGAAGGCAGGAGGAAAAAAAAAAAGAAAAAAACTAAACCAGAGGAGTATTAAGTATTCTCTCCAGGAGCACGTCAGACATCTGGATTACACTTGGCAGTGAAAGACAGTTACACTAGTCCCTGCCCTGTTTCCATCTACTTGGTAAATTAGCAGGGATGAGCTACTTATTACTCCGGCTGCTATTTCCCACTTCTCTGCATAGCGACAGCATCAGACCAGCAAGCAGGCTGTGCCTGGGAAACAAACCCAAGGAGCAGCCCAAACCAAAATCCACATTGGCATCGTTCCATTAGAGCAGGAGAGGTCTAAAGGCTTTCTCTTCAGAAATTTCCAGATGGAAACTGGAATTATTAAAACCAATTTGTTGTTTTGATAAGAGTGTCAATATTCAGTGCCTGAAAGAAAATTAGTCAAAAGGTGTACTTTTATTAAAAAAGAAAAAAATTACAACCCACAGCTTATTTTGACCAGGCTGGATTTCAGCCTTTCTCCACTGGTAAGGATTCTTGTGATTTGCTCTAAATCCTGTAGAGTTGGCTGCCTAGGGATTTTAGGAGCTTGAACAACAGAAACCAGAAGAGAAGTAGGTTGCACAGGTAAGGGAACCCCACGCTTTCATCCTGAATGCAAGCAGGAAACTCCTGACGTTTCAGCCTGCCTCCATCAGTACTTTAATTCCTCCTGATGCCACGGAGCTGCACTGGAGCGGGGATGGCAGAAGCAGAGGTATCGCAAAACAGGCAGCGGATAAGAGCGCCAACACGTTAGAAATATCTTCATTCTGAAATTGCTTCCAGCCCAAGCATCCAGAACTGGATACCACACATCACTGGGTTCAAGAACATGTATCGTTACAGTTATTTCAATTTATCTCAAAGAAATAGGCTTTAAATATGTGAATATTTTGAGCAGAAACATTTGAAATCATCTCATTACTAAGAGTCTACAAAAACCCCACCTATTTCACATACGTAGCAAGAGGCTCTAGCACTCCGTGCCACCCCTCAGCTCACCGAAAGCGGTCACTTAAAGACCAGAGCAGTCTAAAGGTGCAGCTTGCTCAGCATGGATGCGAGAGCTCCCCGTCCACCTTTCAGTTATTCCGGGCACTGCAGAGAGGTAGGACCCTCCAGTTACAGCGGTGTCAGCCCCGGCAAAACCCTTGGGGAATTAATAGTTGCTCACTCTTTCCTTCAAGCCATTGTTACAGGCAGAAGTTAAGTAACACATGCATCGACTCCCTTCTCCCCGTTTATTATCTGGGAGAAGCAGAACTAATTAAATATCAGCCTCAAACAGCCAATTCTTTCAGCATGAGGGAGATTGTGAGGAAAAAATCACATTCTCCCATTAACTTCCCATGCAGGGCCAGAAGAGCTAAGTTAGAAACCCACCAGCCTGAAGACATTTTCTCCTCCAATTTACATTTTAATGGGAGAGCAGAGGACTTATTGCTAAGTGCCAGGAGCTGATAGAGCTGTGCACATTCTGAGGGTCTAATAAATGCACTGACCCATATTTTCCAGATTTTTATGGGACAGTGGGGAAAACTGCTGAACGAGCTTGTTTGCGGCAATGTTAATTGCACTTTCTATGGGAAAGCAGAGGAACATGCCACAAAGAGCTACTTGCAGCTGCATTCGTGGGACAGTTTAATCTACTGTTTAGAGCAGGTAATTGCATGCTGGAAGGATGCTAGGTTCTTGTGACAGCTGGACCACTGGGCTCTGCGGTGGTCACGGTCAGACCTTCACCTTTCTGGGCCATTCCGACCACCAACAAAAGCTATAAAGGCAGTCAAGCTTTACTAGGCAAAAGAAATGCATTTGAATTGAGCTTTCTCATGTAATTAGGTCCTACCAAGTAACTGTAACAAACTACAGAGGAGTTCATAAAAAGTTCTCATCTGTGGCATTCATTTCCTCTGATCTAGCCCCGACACTGATTGCAGCTGGGATAGGTGTTTCTCCTCCTCTTATCACAGCAGGGAAACAGGCAGAGCTCAAGGGAGCCCCGCGCTGCCGCCCTGCTCATCAGCTTTCAAAAGCAGAGCAGCTCTGCAGTTTGAGAAACATCAGCTTTCATCGCGTACATCAGAGCCCTTCAATCCACGTCTCGTGGCAGAGGAGAGAAGCCAGAGATGACATTGGTATGTGGTGAAATGGGTAGGAAAATGAGCTATGGAACAGCCAACGGAATTGCTTAGTTTAAAGATAACGCTTTAGCGGACGGGAAGAGTTGGTGGAAGAAGAGTTGGGTTTGTCCTCTCTTCCATGCAGCTCTACCAGAGCTCACCAGATAACCCAACGCTGCAGACACCTTCCAAAGCTCTAGGAACACATCCTTAACAGATGCTCTGCACATACGCTCACGTCTGTGGCGATTAATCAAGGTCCCTCCTGAGCAAGGCGGTAACTGGGACACGAGGCATCTCAGTAGTTTCCTTACACCACTCACATAGTTCAGTCCGGGTCCCTGTTTAAGCAGGCAATCACCCCGAATGTCCGTGTGCTTAAGTATTGAGAAATATTGCACCAGAAGCAGAATGAGTCCCCCAGTTATTTTATTATTTTATTTGGGGGATCTTGAGAGGGGAAACCACCCACCACCTTGGCTGTTGTAACCAACCCCAGAGGAAACACTTGGAGTAGTCACCATCAGGCAAGATTTAGCAATTCTGATTTTCAGGAGCTGCAATCTACATGCCATGGAAATACTGAAAGCTTTAAGATGACTTGTCAGCTTTAATAAGAATTTTTATTTGGTTTTGATACCAAAAAGCTTACTAACAACTTGGAAACTTGTAGAATTTCTTTGTTTCTTCCCATTCTCAAGATGTCCTGCTGTACTTTCCATGGCTCCGAGCTGCTTCATTCGCTAAAGAGAAAATATTCCAAACAGGCTGATTAACAGTTTTAGCCAGAGATGTTCTCTAGGGTCATAACTGCTTTGAATCAAAATTATTACAGTTTGTGTTTAAAAAGCTGTCCTCCGTAACCCAAATTTTGCACCTTTAAAACCAATTTACTGGCCCGTGTTACACAGCTGAATACCAAAAGAACAAGGGCAAGAGTCAAATTGAAAAAACTAACAGTTTAGCTCACATAAAGCGATTGTATTATCCTGACATTTTATCGACACTTTAAAATGAAAGAAACACGGAGACAGATCTCTTTATTGACTAGGTTGGTGCCCTTTCAATGCCAAACCGATGAACAATTGCATTAAGCTAGCCACATATTTATGAATGCCCCGTAGCTTAATAAATTGTTACGGAGCAATGAAAGTTTACGCAGATAACTAGAAGTGTCAGAATAATATTACACAGGCACTATAAAACAGAGTATTACTCATTGGAATCACAATCCAACAAGAATAAAACCCGGTGCTTGTTTTATGGCTTTGCCCTCACAGCAAACTTCAGTTTTCCAGCCCTTTCTCACGACTTGGTGACTCAGCACAGCAAGATCCTCTGCAGATGCAGTTTTTAATTACTGATAATTGATTTTTCATTACAGAGCAATAGGCTTAAGTTTAAGGTAGAGAAAGAAAAAGTGCAGAGATAAAGGTGGGCAAGAGGCAACTACAGAGTTTAATAATAAAGCAAAAATAGATATTTTCTCTGCCAGGGAAAAAAGGTGCACTGGCAATTTCCCCACTGCCTCGTGGCTCCTTCTAAGGGAGAAACAATTAAGTGTTATGCTGTCTAGAAGAGACACATTTATATTGATCTCTTACCAGAAGAGCATAAGAGAAAGAAAAAGCAGCTCTGTCTGGTTATCTCCTCTCCCAGGCATCTACCTGGCTTCCTAAGAGAGAGCTGGGCTAAAACAGACCACACGCACCAGCCCCTTTGCAAAAACCAAAAAAAAATCAGATTATCCATCTCTCAAACACTTAAACTGAAAGCTCCTTGGAACAGGAATGGGAGTCTAAACATTTATATTATCTTGGAGGTGCTTCCAAAAACATTAATCATCTGTTTCACACAGCATCCACCAGAAACACAGGAAGGGAAACTGAAAATAAGTTTTCAAGCTATACCCTACGCCTTCTGTGCCCAGCTGCTCTACTGGAATCTTGAGTAAGGAGCACTGATCTTTACAGAAAAAACCTCCGATTTTCATCCAGATGAACCCAGGCTTTTCAGCAGTACCAATGGGGGAAGAAAAAAGTTGGTTCACCCTAGAAGCAGCAGCAGCCAAGGGCTTGCTGGGCTGCTCTCACACACAGCATGTGAAGAAACCAGACCCAAACCCCTGTACTAAATTATGGAGAGCAAGAATTAGAGCTCTTCTCCGAAACTGTGCCTTGACATGCAAAATATTTCACTGACAAACACATCTCTGGAAGCTGATTTGTTATCAGAATGTGGCACTTTTGGACAAAAACCTTCTCCAAAATAACTACCTGGAAAGAGGCAGGGAGAGGTGGGGAAACAGAATGACAACAGGTTACCAAAATATTTTGGTCACACTGTAACACTGAGTTAGATTTACTCAGTGGTTACATACACAACTCCAGCTGGGGAGGACGTAGCAAATGCCCAGGGACCAGCGAGGAGCCAGGAGCAAACACATTTGTAGTCCCTGCTACAGATGAACACCACAGCTACCCAAAACCTAGTCTGTCCTCTCTTCAGGCGATGCTACACTCTTTCCCATAAATACTCCTAAGCCAGCTTCGTTCCTATAGATTTTCTAGCAACACCAAGGACGTTGAAACAACTAATCCCGCCCTTGCCACAATTACCCTGGAGCTGCGACAGGGATTTGGTGCTCAGCTGCAAATTTCCATTTGCTGAGCAAGGCTCGCCAGAGCACTCCTTAATGCTGTTCATCCCTCCGACTTTCTTTTCCTAACAAACTTCCCCACTTTGCTTTACTAGGACACAACTGCAATCTAAAGGCATTTAGAAAAAAAACCCAACCAGCTCAGTTCACCATGCTCCCTTAAGCGTGACACGCTGTGGCTCCTAAACAAATTCATTAGCATCGGCCCATTGACTTCAAGAACTGAACCATAGGTTCCCCAAAAGCTCACTGCTCCTGTTACCTGCTCTCTTCCAAAACACATAGGTCCAGACCCCACAGGGATATAAATCTCAGTAACCTCATTAAATCCAGTCAAACACATTGGGGGGGAACCCAGACCACCACCTTGCTTACATCCAGAAAATAGAAAGCAATTAGGACAGAGGTGGCATATTTAAAAAAAAAAAACACTATATATATTTTTTAAACAAGACATTCCAACCTCCTTTCCTGTTCCCTTCCTCTCCCACTACCTTTGCACCTTTAGATCAGACTTGCTATTTTTTTCCTGTTGACATGAGAAGTAAATTTAATATTAATAACTGTACTGCTCACAAGGAGGAACCGAACAGGGGATGCTCATAGCGAGTATGTGCGACCCAGTACACAGAACAGCCCCAGCACCCAGGGACACCCACCAGCACACAGCACAAATTTGGGTGCTGGTATCCACAGCACCACGGAGATGCAGGGAGGTGGTGGGGGGAGGAAGAGGGACACAGCCACCCCACTCCCAAAGCAGGATTTGCAGAGTGATCTCTGCCAGCCACAGCCACCAACGCTCGGGACAACCCAGCCATGGGGTTTCCAGAGGTCGGGTGTCTATGGGAGTTTTAGATTCAGATACCCTGAAAATAAGTAGTAAAAGCACTGCCTTCCTCCCATCCATGATCCCATAGTAAATACACAGACTCATCAAAATATACATTACATGCAAGCGTAAAGGTGCACAGAGGTGCCCATGCAGATGCAAGCATTTAAGGCCTAAGCGAACCAAAACCTCTTTCTTTAAGGACAAAAATACTTCTAGACATAGTCCCATAATTAATTTCGAATCCATTGACCGTAAAAAGGATTTATAGCAACACAAGATTTAAGTGCTATGGAACCAGCTGCATGGGGCTTTTTGACCAAATACCAGAAAATTTGTCAATCAAAATAAATTACTAGCTTAATCTCTCAAACAGTACGCACATTTTCTTTGCTTGATTTGACGGCCCTATCATCATGATCTGATACCAGGCCTTTAGCCTGGTACCTACCTCAGCCTCCAATGTTTCAAGTGCAAATACCTGTTTCATGGAGAAAAAAAACACCACCACAAAAAACAAACCAAAACAACTCAACCAACAAAAGAAAAAAAACAAAACAACAAAAAACTAAACCACTGCACCACCAAAACCACATATCTCAGTTCTAGGATGACTTTTTTTTTTTTTAACTTGAGTCAAATTCTGGAGAGTCTCAAACTTAAAACAGTTTGGAAGTTGCAAAACAAAGCTTAAACCCAGAAAGATTAGCTAAAACAAAGCCAGTGCATTTCCTGTCCATCCTAAGTTTTATTTCACTGAAATAAGAGATTTAGGGGGTTTTACCCCAAATGCAATGACCTATAAAGGAACAAAATATGAAAGGTCTCACTGCAGCAACTGTAACTTCACCCAGAAAGCTTTTTTTTATCAAGACAGAAATAACCCCGCTTGAAACAGAAGTCATTTACAAAAAACAAGAAGTCATTAAGATGCACAAAGTGATTCAAATTTACCCCAAAATTGACTTTGCCACATTTAATGTATGCATCTAATTGCAGGCACCTCTATGGAAGACCATAGCTGTCATTAAATCAGACCTTGTAACACCGTGCAGGAGCAAACCCTTTTCATTTGGAAATTAAATCATCGCATGGTGCGGTACTCTGCCGTTCTGAAACAATTTCAAGTAATATTTCTGAAACTCCGGCCTCAGAGGTAGAACTTTGCAGACAGGGCACATAAAACCGTGACAGAGCTCTTACTGTGAATAAATAATGGTGGCCATAGCTAGAAAACAATGCCAGCCTACACACCGCTTGATAAATATCCCCTATGAAGGAGCTCCAGCATTTTACAAGCATACAGGATAACTGGCAGCGATCACACTATAACCCATTTTAATTCACATCAAAAGGTGGGGTTTTTCCACTTTTAAGGGGAGAGTCTTTCTGCAGCCACATAGTTGTAAGCAAAGTTACAGGTCTCCAAAAAAACAAGACGTATTTCAGCTGAAACGCCTGAAGTTGGATAATTACATTGTGTTTTCAAGCCTGTTATGAATCCCTACATTGAAGTTGGTGTGCCTTCACTGGAACACATCCGTTCTCATCCAAACCGGACTATAACAGCGCCTGCTTACCTGGCTGCTGCCTGGGACATGGAATATCGATCCAGGAGGGGAGGAAGGAAGC
Organism: Pelecanus crispus; assembly: GCF_030463565.1. Classification (NCBI taxonomy): domain Eukaryota; kingdom Metazoa; phylum Chordata; class Aves; order Pelecaniformes; family Pelecanidae; genus Pelecanus; species Pelecanus crispus. Next base: position 3,503,949 of record NC_134651.1, on the reverse strand, counting down.
CCTGCCCAAGGATGGCTGCCTTCCACCAGCCAAGACCATCAAGGCACGGCCTCTGCTCCCAAAGACACAGCACGCTCAGCTGGTGGGATATCAGCCCTTTTATCAACCCACACAGCAGCCCTCAGGCTTTGCAGGTGGCCTTCGTTCCGGGGCAAACTCAGCTCAGCTGGTGAGCAAGGTGAGATGCCTGGAAGCGAGATGGCTCTCAGGAGCACAGAGCATCTGGAAAGCCACAAAATGAGAGCAAGCAGCACGGGGACACCCAAGCTGCTCGGTGTAGGATGGTGCCTCTGATGTTCCTCTAGGCAAAAACCACAGCCCTGCCAACAAAATTATGAAAATAGGTGTCAATATTGTGGCATCTGTGCAACGCCTGAGACAGGGATGAAAAGGCATGAAAAACACCAGGAGAGGTGGTGCGCTGCGGAAATCAGAACAGCTTTGTAATCACGTTATAGCTGATCGCCGCATGATTTGTGCCAGGCAAGAGCGCATTCAGCGTTGCCCTGACCTCACTCCAGGTGCTTCATTTACTTTGGGATGAAAGCAATGGCATAAAGCAAAGCCACATCAGATAGGGGCTTTCTCAAAAGATCAAGAATGATTTTCCTTCCCACCAGCATACTGTTTTCTGAGGTTAGGAAGAGTGCTTGCAGCAAGGAGTCGTGACTGCTCAGGATCCATCCAGCTGACCTCTGCCCTGGTTTTACACAGAGGACTTAGTTGCCTAACTCAGGGCTTCCGTACATTTTTGCTAGCAAGGCACCAAAATCCTTCTGTAGATGTAGCCCTTAACATCCTCATTAAAGAAGCAGCTGCTTTTTATGGCCTTATGTCAGCTTGGAATAATTTTTCTTAGTTATTGAAAACAGCTGCTCTTCTGATTAGCACACTGAACATTTATTTTCTCTTATACCAGTGTCAAACTGCTTCATTGCAACACAGACAGGAGACACTTAGTTTTACAAAATAAATCTGTGCTAAGTAGCAGCAAAATGGAACAAATATTTTGGCATTTTTTAGCAGCGGTACGCAATGAGACAAAACACGTCCTCAAGCAATTCATTCACCGTTGTTCTGACACGGCGTGAAAAATGAGGAAAGCTGTATAAAAACGAGGGCTTTTTTAATACTTCTAAAACTTCCTGCAGCAGAGTTTGCTTCAGTTAAAAAGTTGTCGCAGCAGAACGCTTCACCAAAGAACCCCCACAGCAGTGAGATTGCAAATGCTACTGCAAAAAAAAAAAAAAAAAAAAAAGCAAAACTTTTTACAATGTGTCCTGGTTTCATCCAGGATTGAGTTAATTTTCTCCCCAGTAGCAGGCACAGTGCTGTGGTTTGGATTTAGGATGAGAAGAATGCTGATCACACGCTGATGGTTTAGGTGTTGCTCAGCGCTGCTCATGCCAGTCAAGGACTTTGCAGCTTCCCCTGCTCTGCCAGGGGCACAAGGAGCTGGGAGGGGGCACAGCCAGGAGAGTTGATCCCAATTGCCCCAAGGGCCATTCCATACCATATGGCGTCATGGGCAGTATAGAAACTGGGGGGGTTGGCCGGGGAGCAGCGATCGCTGCTTGGGGACTGGCTGGGCATCAGTCGGTGGGTGGTGAGCAATTGCATTGGGCATCACTTGCTTTGGATATTGTTATTATCATTATTATATTGTTATTATTATCATTACTCTTTTACTTTATTTCAATTATTAAACTGTTCTTATCTCACCCCAGGAGTGTTTCTCATTCTCACTCCTCCGATTCTCTCCCCCATCCCATCAGGGTAGGGCAGTGCGCGAGTGGCTGCCTGGTGCTGCGTTGCTGGCTGGGGCTGAACCCCGACAAATGGAAAATGGCTGGGATTAAAGTTTTCCAGCCAAATGGTCTCGGGGAGGTTACCTGGGAGCAGGCAGGAAAGGGACAAGGCCGGTGCTGCAGCCGGCGGAGGCAGAGCTGGCAAGACCCCATCTCCTTCGTTTCCGCCCTCCCGCAGATCCGCGGTGTTTAAAGCTCTGAAACCCTCTGAGCAGGGAGGGCTCACCCGGCCTTTGAAAGACGGAACAAGCCCGCCGAGGCACCAGCCCCGCGAGGCTCCGCTTGTAAAAAGAGGAGGCATGTACATTTGTCTGCATTGAAAATTTCAACTAATTTGGGGCAATTTTTGAGCCCAGCTGTGGACTGATCTCATTAAAGGTACCTGGTTAACAAACAACGCACGGTTTGGCCAAGATACCAAAGTAGAAAAAATAATGAAGAGGAACAATATTTTCCAGGCATTATTGTTAGTTCAGTTTGATATTAAAGACAACTCCCTCTCTGCAAAGATCCATATTTATCCAAAACACCCCTCGCTGTGCTTAACACTTTCGACTTTGCAAGATACTTGTTTAATGTATTTTAATGCCATTTTTAAAAAAAAAAAAAAAAACCAAACCAAAATCCTGCTTTCAAAATAAACACCAACGCTTTAAATTAAACTAAAAGTACCACTGGCACAGACCCTAAGACACTTATGGACACGAAGCAGCCGTGTGTCATTTCCGTAACTCGTATGCATGCTTCTTGCCTTCCCAGCCAGGCTTTCAGACAGAAATCCCTTCCGCTGGTATTTAGCTGATGCTGAAATCTGTCCTTAGCACAGGAGGCAGCACAGGCCGCCGTCACAGCCCTCCCATATCCATTACCGGGGTTTAAAAATCAGTGGGATTGTGCCACGTGCATCCCATGTCCTTCCCCAGGATCTGCGGGTCTGGACCTTTGCACGGCCGGAATCGTCTCCGGCTGCTCCTCTTCACCCGCTCTCAGAGCACCTTTGCAGGACTTAAGCAGCTCAACGGCTCCTAATACAGCTGCCCCCTCCACGGGTGCATTTTATGCAGAGATTTTGGAAAGGAAGCAGGCACTCTTCTGGTTTGTATGGTGGTGCCAGCTCCTCTTTTCCCCAGAGGAGCAGGCAATTAATTTATGGAGAGGATTAGATGTGAGCAGGTTCCTGAGAGACCCTGAATTTTTGCATTGCTTTCTCAAGAGCATTTGTAGAAGTTATTTATACAAAAAGCATAAGCAACTTCAGCAGGAGAAGAGAAAATTGTTAGTCAGATGTCCATATACCACCATCTGCTACAGGGGCCGTATGGGAAGCAGCGTGAAGGCACAACAAAAGAACGGAGGGCGTTGTGACAGCAGGAATCTGAAATTATTATTACAACTTCTTGGGTTTTCCTCCGTATTTAACAGCTGCCAGAGAATTCATAAACTGAAATCTGCACCTTTTATATACTTAGTACTCTGGGTTTAAACCACAGAGGAACTAGCTCCGATTCAGTACCGAATTAACTACCAACTTTTTGACAAAGCCAGTACGTCTCACATTTGAATTGCTGATATTGAAAGAGGGCTGCAAAGCCAGCGAGTTGAAGGAGCCTTTACATTTACCAGACAGATAGGATCAGCCTTTTAAAATTGCCTTGTTTTTATCTTAAAATTTAACAGCAGGTCTCTGCTGTTAATTTTGTCACTGTATTAAAAGAAGTCTCAGGAACTCTTCATATCGGTGCCACGTAAAAAGAAGACATTAGGGACAGGGACGTGATTTATGATGGTATTTAAATACGGTATGGAAAGCACGATGGCAATTTAAGCAAGGAAACTGAGAGCAATGGGAATAGCAGCCTAATTCGCCCCGTCGGCGTTGGGGTCAGGCCCAGCATTCATCAAATCACTGGGAAAATGTCCCGGGCTTGTGACTGCCTGAGAAGACAAGTAAATCCCAGTGCCACTGAAGGCTAATTATGGGATATGAGTTTTATTTCTCAAAAAAAGAGTGATTGGGACAACTTTGTGTGCCATAGTTAATATGCCAAAGGTGGTGTAAAGTTACTACGATGAGAAGGTGCGTTAATAAGGACATATATCCAATCTGACATCCAGAGGTTATTTAATGTCATACTTTTATTTCACAAGATCCCGTTCCATTTTGGTAAACCAGCTTGTTAAAAACGTGCCCACGTGTCCCCGGGGCCATCGCAGCGCCTTAGGGCTCGTGCGAGTGCCAAAGCCTGCTCCCGGCTGCCTCCTCCTCCTCCTCGCCACGGCCGAGGGCCGACCCTGAGGCATCAGCTGAATCGTCAGCGGCTCAGACACGGTGGGGTTTCCGAGTAGCCTAACCGGGTGGGTTATGCATCTCTCTCAGTCACTTTTGAAAGTTTCAGAGATCTTTTTGCCTAAGGACAATAGTTAGGGTTTTTTTTTTACACTGATCAAATAGCTCTAATACTCTTTTAGACAAACCTGTATATAATTCATGACCAAGTCTAAAGTACTAGATAATACCGATTCAATGATAAAATAACTTTAAAACTTTCCATGTGATTTCAAGAAAGCTACTGCTCATGTTCGCGTCTGATTAAGCTCTACGGATCTGGTAATGTTAGGTTAATGGTTGGACTGGATGATCTTAAAGGTCTTTTCCAACCTCAACGATTCTATGATTCTGTGATGTCTTTTCCAACCTCAACGATTCTATGATTCTATGATCAAACTCTGCAATCTTTACCAAAACCAATGGCTATCAGTACTGATTTCCAGAGGAGTTTTGACCATGCAACGATTGCAGGAGCTGGCCTGATTAAAATTGCAGTCGGACAATGAGTTTCATCACATAATTTGCATAGGCTAATTACAAACCTGAAGTCTGTGATGTGAAATCCCCTCCCCATGCCGGTCCTGCTGGAGTTTGGACAATGGTTTCTCTTAGCCATCACCCACCTGCGCAAAGGATGTGCCGCTTCTTGGGGCTGCTAGTTAAAACTAATCCATATTTTGCAAATATAAATATTTTTGTGAAAAGATCACGAAACCTAGCAGCTAAACCAATATGCTAAACTGATGCTCATTTCTCCTCTCCAAGGCAGAGGGAAAGACGTGTTTCTCAGTAACATCTTTGCCATTTAAATCTATAGCAGGACCTCAAAAACATCTGGATACAGAAGAAACCCCGTAAAGACGCTGTCGTCCTCAGCACTGACGTAGACCCCGTTCCAGTCCCGTGCAACCTCCAGCCACACCTGATCACCCGCGCTCAGCTTCAGGATGGTCAGGAAGGAAGCCTGGTCGATCTCCTGGCCGTAGAGCGTCTCACGGGCTTTGGCCACCTTCCTGCTGCGGGCGACGAGGCTGACGCGGGCCGGACGCCCTCTCACCGTCAGGTGGTAGGCGAAGACGTACGCCCCGGGCACGCTGCAGTTGAATTTCCCGGTGGAAGGGTTGTAATCTTCTTGGTCGTTGTACAAGATCTTGTCAAATCTGATGGGGACGTTGGGCGGAGGGAAGGGCTTGGACAAGCCGGCGCTGAAGGCTGATCGCAGGAGCTTTGCGGTGTCCCCTCGGGCACCCTTCGCCCCACGGGAGCCTTTCTTTCCCGGGGCCCCTCGGCCCCCCTTGCTGCCGGTGACCCCCTTGGGCCCAGAAGGTCCCATCACACCGGTGGGCCCCAGGTCCCCTTTTTCACCCTTACTTCCTCTCTCACCCTTTTCTCCCTGTTTTCCGTCCACCCCCTGAATTCCCTCAACCCCCATCTCCCCTTTGCTCCCTTTTTCTCCCTTTGTCCCCCCTTCCCCTCTTTCTCCCTTCGCACCTCTCCCCCCCGGCTCCCCACAATACCCCTTCTCCCCTGTGTCTCCCTTTTCCCCTTTGTCACCCTGTCCTCCATCCGCTCCCGAGTCTCCAGCATCCCCCCTATCTCCCTTCTCTCCTTTGGTCCCGTTCTCACAAGTGTCCCCTTTGGACCCCTTTTGCCCCTTCAGTCCAGGGAAGCCGTAGTTGCCCTTATTGCCTTTTACTCCACTTTCACCTAGGAAAAGGGCAAAGTGGGGAGGAAAAAAAGATTAAAAGTATTGGGTTGCTTTGGAGATGGAGCGGCATCACCAACAGCAAAGGGAAAGGTCAGTGCAATATTCCTGGCTTTCCCAGCCCACGTTACGTACCTTGCAGCCCAGGTTTGCCTGGATAACCGGGGTTTCCACTTACTCCTCTCTCGCCTTGCTCCCCTTTGCCTCCTAGGACATTTCACCATTAATACACTGTTAGTGATGTTGTCTGCAGCACAGCAATCATTGCACACAAGATGACTGGTACCATTTTGCACGCGTCCCTCACTTCTTTAATAAAACAGAGACGAGCAATGTGTGTTTTCAAGAAATGCCTTCAGAAACCTCGGCTGAATCTCACAGCACAAAACACCATCACGCAGACAACTGCATCTCACCCAAATGCTGGATTTCTGACTCTAATCGGTGCCTCGCTGGGAGGTGGTTGCTGCTGTTTAATGGCAAGATGGAGAAGGTGACAGCTCTGCATTTCTCACTCCAGGATTGCTGAAAGTCTTGTTCAAGAAGTGAATCAAAGCCTAAGAGACCGCACTGACTGAACTGCGCAGCACGCTGCTGCTGGTACCCCAGTTATCAGCTTTGCTGTGTGTTTCTCTGCAACCAAAGGCAGCCACAGGATCCTACGAGTGGTGTGTGGCAGCAGCACAGAGCTGCTCCAAGCCTGAAATGAAGGGCAGGGTTTCCTTTCGGTTACTACTGATGGATAATAATTGCTCTCCATCTTAGCCGAAATCATTTTGCCCAAGATACTTGAATTGAAATGCAGCTTCTACACCTGCACGTAGCTTCCATGGTGGTTTTTTTCCTACTTATGTCCCTGACTCAAAACAAATTGGACTCAGTTTTTAAAATCCCATTCAGAACAAGGAGTTTTGATGGGATCTTTATGAGCAGCTGTTCCCATACTACCTGTGCATACGCTACCACCATCTGAGCACTAATGCCAGCTAAATCTCACAAGGTGTCAATCCATATCAGCATATTCTGTTTCCTTTGAAAAATATTTTTTCCTATAAGTTTGCGGTACTCAATGAGGACCACAGCATCTTTTTTTGAAAATGAGCAGTTAGTCTGCTTTACCTCTTTCTCCTTTAGAACCTTTTGGACCTTGAGGACCTGGAGTTCCCGGCGGACCTTGCAGACCAGCATCTCCCTTCTCCCCCTTGGGACCTGTAACATAATCACATCAAGAAAGTTATCTGAGAAACTCAAAGGTTTAAGTTTATAAAGAAAATTCACAGTAATAGCTAGGCAACATGGCATCGAGGGACGCATGTAAGGCAAGCTCTGTTTCCATCACAGCTGGCTGTTTGGCATCATACAACCAATGCAAAGAAGACATGAGACAGACGGGTTTGGCCTGAGTCCTGCTCCTCTATGCATTGCAGACACTGCAGCTGAAACCCTACAGCAGGGCGAAAGGCGAGGGGTGGTAGGGGCAACGCCACACTGCTCACGCTGAGATTAGTGGGGTCCGTGCTCGCGGGTCCCCTGGTCAGGCACACAGCTCCCCAACCTTTGCCTTTCAGCTACTGCAATCCCCAAATCTTACAGTTTTGCATTGCACTCATGGCTGTAGTTGAAGATTTTTTTAAAACCAACTTTCAGCTGCCCTTGAGCTGCCAGAGCTCAGACATTCATAAAACATCAGAAGTAATCTGTCTTTAATATTTGAGCGCATCTAAGGAGCTCCCACAGCTTCATAATTGCCCCTCTCCTTAAAAAGAGTTAAGTCTGCAAATATAAAAGTGGAACCTGGCAGACAGCTCCATACTGCATAAAGGATGGGTTGAAAGGCAAGCAAGGCTGGCTTCAATCTTTTTTTTACTTTTTCATCCACTTGGGAATCTAGAGAGTCCCAGTGCACATCTGGGAGCCGACTATGGCAGCTGCAGTCATCACAACACAACCCATTTGACACAAGGACTTTTCCATCAATGCTCAAGAGATGTATGCGTGCAAACTCCCTCTGCAGCCGCTACAATGTCCATTAGCCAATCCCTCCCAAGCTATGGGAAGTTAAAATCCCTCGAGTACATTGTATTAAAAGAAAATTATTTCATGATTTTACCACCTTGCCTCAGATGAATAGTTTCTATCTCCAATATTAGTGCTATTAAAGTGAACATTTGCAGACTAATGCACTATTCATTATAGTGGTATTAGTATTAGGCGCTCTACAGATATGTATTTTAGCAGTAGAAAAAAGAGACAAAGTATGTCTTATAAAATATTTAGGTCCTCTGTACAGAGCTGCCTCTTATGAGAGCAAATAATTATTTTAAAATTTGAACCCTAAATTATTTTTGGATTTAACTTCCTCTTTTCCAAGGGGGAAAAAAAAAATCCAAGAAAAAGAGGCTGTTATCATAAACCTTCAGCAAAGATACAAAACTGCTTGCAGGTAGTTTTGAGGGTCATAAAACCATGGTTGAAGTGAATGTGTAAGTAAATCTGTGAGCGCCAGGGGATGGGACACAGGGCCAGAGAATCAAAGAGCGGGGCCACGCGGGGCACCCGCCAGCAGCAACGTGGTACGGGGCCAGGTCTGCATGCGCTCCCACGCCGGTGTGGTCCCCACACTGAGTGCCGTGGGGAGGAAGCTCCTTTTTGGGGCTTTGCCACTCATATTGGTGTTTTATAACTTCTGGGATGTGACTGGCATGCGCTTCTTTGCTCTGGATTTACATGAGGTATAATCACATTCGGCATTTGCTGCGCAAGTCCTGCCGACTCATTTCTTGAGGGAAAAGCAGGAGACTCCTTGATATGGTTTATGCGCTTGAGCTGAGAGCAGCGAGACTGGCGTCACTGTACCTGGGGGTCCCTCCTCCCCCGGCTGCCCCCGGGGCCCCACGGCAGGCGGGCAGCAGTCGCAGCAGTTGAAGAAGAAATCAGCTGTGTCGAGCGTGTAGTTCTCTGAGGGAAAGAGTGTGGTGGGCCCTTGGGCCGCGGGGCTCAGGGTGGGCAACTCGGCTCTGCCCAGTGCTGCTGGGAACGGGCTTTTCCCCGCGAAAGGGGTGAGGGGCGTGTGAGAGGCACCGTCACCCGCCAGCTGTAAGGGCTTCGTCTTGGTGTACTTCACATCTGGGGTCACCTTCACTCCCGCGTGCACGGCGGCAACAACCAGCATCACAAATGCCGAGATGGGCCCTGGTGAGCTCCACATGTTGGCAGCTGTAGGAAAATACGAACGCAAGGGTAGTCAAGCATTGGAACAGGCTGCCCGGAGAGGTGGGGGAGTCACCATCCCTGGAGGGGTTCAAAAAATGGGCAGAGGTGGCACTTTGGGACATGGTTTAGTGGGCATGGGGGTGTTGGGTTGATGGTTGGATGGATGATCTTAGAGGGCCTTTCCAACCTTAACGATTCCTAGTTTTTACTTTCATTAAAAAATAATCCAGCCACCAAGCCAGGAAATGTGAATCATAGAATCATAGAATCGTCTAGGTTGGAAAAGACCTTTAAGATCATCCAGTCCAACCATTAACCTACACTACCAAGCCCACCTAAACCAATCAAGGGTAGACTAGACTAAACCATATCCCGAAGTGCCACATCTACCCGTTTTTTGAACACTTCCAGGGATGGTGACTCCACCACCTCTCTGGGCAGCCTGTTCCAATGCTTGACCACCCTTTCCGTAAAGAAATTTTTCCTAATTTCCAGCCTAAACCTCCCCTGGCGCAGCTTGAGCCCATTTCCTCTCGTCCTATCGCTAGCTACTTGGGAGAAGAGACCAACACCCACCTCACTACTACCTCCTTTCAGGTAGAAATTACTACTCCCCCCTTAATTGGTTTAGTGGTGGACTTGGCAGTGTTAGGTTAATGGTTGGACTGGATGATCTTAAAGGTCTTTTCCAACCTAAACGATTCTATGATAATAATAAACTGCTGCACAACACCTTTCACATTTGCATGTTTCCCACAAAGCCAGAAGAGCTGCAGGAGCAGCGTCAGGCACATGTGGGCATCTGCCTGGAGGGCTACATTACAAAGCCTCACGTTTGATGGGGAACATAAAGCAAAATTAGCAAAACCTCCTGCCTGCTCGTCCCTATTGACCATCGCCCTATGGAGCACTTGTCATTTGGCTGGTCCTGTTCAGTGTCGTTGGAAGTGCTCCCGTGGGTATCAATAGAAGTTCAAGGGACTGACTGAGAGCTATACAGTCACTGGGATACATGGTGTCTCTCCTCCGAGTGTATGATTAGGAATAATTCAGTAACAGTTTCAGAATCCAACACAATTGCACGTTATAGAAAGGTTTGCTCTAAAAGAATAAATGGAAACAAAATGAAACATCAAGTATTCCAAAATTTTTCTGTTGATTTTTACTTCGTTACTGGCTGATTTTCTGGACTTGCATATTCTCTCAGGGCCGTTCCTTTTATTTTTCAAGTGTTGATTTAGCTGAACCAGGAAGAAAGAACAAAGTAAGAAGCACACATTTTTTCCTATAGGATACATGACGCCTCTCGGATGACTTGCCATATAAAGCATCTTTGTTTCTTTTTTAAACCAGCGTACCAACCTGTAAATACAAACGGAACAGATTCCCTTTCTTGCTGAACCTGTAATCTAACCTTCCTTAGCAACTAAGGCACTTCATTACATGAAAAAGCCACCAGGAGAAACGCTGATTATCCTTGCCATCCAGAGGGCAAAAGGAGGTCCGACTCAAAGTCGGGTATTTGGGGGCTGGATAATAATCTTTCCATCTTTAAGAAATCAGTTTTAGAGGAAAGGGCCATGAGTTTTTCCATTTTCACACAAAAGCAAGTCATTTAATGGAAAATTGATTATCCACACAAATTCCCCAGTGATCACTGCTGCCCATCGCTGCCGTCCAACCCATTCTTCACCCCATCGGCTCCAGTAAAGGATAAATTATCCCTTCGCCATGCATGTGTCGCATTAGGACAGGATACCGGGCACTGATTTTTGTCATACGCCTGCATTTGCTCCCAAGCAGCACCTGCCAACCTTACCATGAAGAGTTTAACCGCGGGATGGTAGGCACGGGAGGGCAGCACTCAGCGCAGGCAGGCAGAGAGGAGCCAGACCTTGCAGCCAGCAGCAGGGAAGCAGCCGCAATCGCAGAGGAGGGACATCTCCTGTCCGGGGAGAGAAAAAAAAAAAAAAAAGCACAAAATTCTCCTTTTGAAGAATATACTCATGCGGGAGTGTTTTGCCACTGCTGGAGATAACTAAATAAACCCATAACTGCCCGTTTCTATGTTTTACTGTCACAAACGACTTCGGCAACAAGCGCTAAAACCAGACGCTCTCCAGTTACATAGCCAGATTGATGGATCGCCGTCAAATACCAGAAAAACATAATTAATACAAAAATTATACCTTGCCAGTCTGTTTAGAAAATAAACTGCTCAGAGCAAGGAATCATTAAACAGATTTTCATTATAATGGGTAAGACTCTTCCTAAAATAATTATTTCTCAGTATATAAATCCATTTTAATAAAACTAAAATTTTGGACTTTTTCATTACATTAGCTCACCACCACTGATTCTAAAATCATTCATTTGAATTCCCACTCTAGGGAAGATTATGATTCACAGTGGACACAAAATATGAAGAATTAAACTTTGCCGCAGTGACATCTCGTTCGGTACATCTATATTTAATTGGATCTAAATATCTACTAATTGTCAGCATCTGCCCCATAATAACATTGTAATAATACATTTGTTCTTTTGTTTGGTCCCTAAAATTACAATATTTGGATATTCCAGTTCACAACAGGTATTTAACCCCAATCCCCCAGCTTTAAATATCAGGGAGACGACTGCACTTTCTGCTATTTAATTATTTCAAGTTCTTATATAGGGGAGGAAAAACACTAGTCTTCATGCAGCTATACATTCATTACAGACAGTAACTTTTCTTGAGACAAATAATATTGCCACTATGTCTTAAATTCTACAACTTCATTGCAAATATCCCACCTGAAGACTAACCAACCCGTGCGTGCTCTCTCCTACCTTATAAACAGTCCTGCTCCCAGGACGACCCCCCCTCAACGGCACTTTGAAAAAGACAATCTTATTTTTGGAGAGAATCGGTTTTATTTGTGTAACAGCTGCTCCCGTGGCCAATGAGAGCCTGCACGGTGTGGGGAGAAGGGGGGATTGGCAAAGTCCCCTGAAAGGAGCAAGGTGACATTGAAATCTGAGGAAATTCAAATGCTTTTCCCGGGCTGGGACACTGCTCTTCACCTGGGACTCTTATGGCTCTTCCCCCAACACCAGTTTTCGGGGCTTTAGGGACTCTCTTCTTGCAAACCACAGCATCATGTTTTGGTACCATCAGACTCAGCGTGAATTTGTTCATTCGCTTCAGCAGGGTCCAGGTTTCTCTCTCAGTATTGAGGGTGCAGAGTTTGGCATCGCACTCCCCTCCTTGCAGTGGGAGTTTAGAAAAGGTAAAAGAGAAATTACAGAAATAGCTGTATGGGATCATGAGTGCACGTGTGCATGTGCCTGCACAGAAATGCACCAAAATGGGAATTCAGCCTCAAATCTGGGCTGTCCCAGGTAAATGCAGAGATGGAGCAAGCGAATGCTTTCTGCTCCCTCCACCTCCGGCGCAGAGCAGGGCACCCGGGGCAGGGTTTTATCCCCCTGGGACAAATCTCCCCCGGGAAGGTTGCGACAACGTTGTTCTTATTGGAACTGATAACCCCTCTGGATTTCATGGGCTAATTGATTTTCCTTGCTCTTTCCCAGCAATCACAGCACTCGTTTCCTTCCCCGGTGACATTAAAATGGGCCAGCATTTATTCTTAGATTTCCCAACCCAGTTCAGAGTGCAGTATGAAATGCAGGAATGTGAGGTTGCCTTTCATTGCCTTGTCTTGGTGAAATATGAGCAAGGAAACCATCTCATTCAATCACTGTGAATTTACTACATACCAGTACACTCAAAGCTCAGCTGCCAGACAAGAAAGGCTGCTTGTTTCAGGCGGGCTGGAGAAAACAATCAATTCTCCTTTAATGTAAGTGGAGAGAATTGTAATCCTCCATGATTTATTTGCGAGCACCTTTTCCTGCACAATAGTCTACAGCTTTCAGCAATAAAAAGTTGATTAAGGAAAGTCTATTACTAAGCATACCAGGCTAGATTGATTCACCAGCTTTTTAGGCTATTCCACAGAAATCAGTCAGGAGTTTTGCAGCGAGATGCTCTAACCCTGTGTAGGACATGGGCTTGTCACAGCTCCTGCAATGGAACCTGCACCAGCACTCACCGATGCCCGTTCGTACTGCTGAAAACAGAGCTGGAGCCTGAATTCAAACAGTTTCTTTTCAAAATTAATAACCCTTTTTAATACTGTAATTGGACTCAATGTTTTAAACTGAAGTTAAAAATACTTGCGTCTTCAGCACTTATATTTCTCACAAGATCATGGACACATAAATTGAAGATAAAAGGCAATCAAATAAACGATAATAAAATCCTTATTTTGGTCTTAACTCAGGACTTTTCATTGCCAACAGAAGTTATCCAACAGGGGAAGATTAAGCATTTTTACCCACGATTACTGCATTTTACAGTGTTGCCTCCATATTTACCCAAGCTACGCTTTCACAGACTTCAATTTAATGCCATATTTGCTGCACACTAAAGCTAAAGCAAGAAACACAGCTTTAATCCTGGGTTACTGTATTTTCCTGAATAGCTTGAATAATAGCAGTCCAGAATAGTATTATTAGATCATGTGACAACCGTAGGTTTTTAAATTATACAGTGCTTATTGAGTTACTGAAGCAGTTTGGAAAACTCATGGGCTGAGACCATAAATTAAGATTTAGCACTAGATTAATCACTCTGTTTATTCAGGGGATCTGGATCTACATTTTACTGATATAAATGATGCATGTGGGCCATTAAAATTCCTTCAAAGCACATTTCAAGCACACTCCTAGCCTTGCATATTTGCGGATAACTGTTTTTGACTGAGATTTATAAAGCTAAGTTAAAAAAAAAAAGCCGTGTCCATGCTACTGATTTCTACCGGCATGTCCAGCAGCCATGGGTAGGAAGGGCTGGGAACTTCTAACAGCTGGGTGACTAAAAGCTCCTCCTGGGACTTGGCAAAGGCAAACACGCAAAAGCCAGTGCATTCTGGAAGAAGCTTTAACCAGCCTAAAGCGATTCCCCGAGGAAGCGGCATCCTTGCCACCGCTAATCCTTGCAACCCTAATGCTGGCTCCCCATCATTATCAGAGATGGGGAGGAAAGGAAGGATTTCACCAGGGACCCTCACCTCTCCCCTCCTCTGCAGCCTGATGCTCCTCCTGGGACACGGAGGGGTCCTGAACCTGGATGCGGCCGCAACAACCTTGTACTTGGGGGATCCCCTCCTTGGCTGCCATTCTGAAACACAGAGGGACACGGGAAACTGTGTAAATATATTTTGTATGAAATTCATGGAGTATTCCTTAAAAGAGATCAGCAAAGAAGATTCAAAAAGCACCTCCCAGGGGGTTCCACTTCCAATTGTTTGCAAATGAAAATAGAAAATTTAGACCTGCAGACACAAGGTAGACTGACAGACTGAAAAAATCTGTTTTGGAAATACAATAAAGGAGGAAACAGTGAAAACCCAAGCAGCATAGAAAATCAGCTAGGTTTGTAATAACAGGTGATTTAAAATCTTAACGCTCAGGTATCAAGAAGGCAAACTGGAAAAGAGGATATTCACATGGAATAGGAAGTGGGTAAAAATGGAATTAAATTACATTCAAGCTGGGTAAAAAGTGTTAAAAGGAAATGAGCATTTCTGTGTGAAAAAACAATTAACACTTCGCACAAGATTTCCCACAATAATTTAACAGACCTCCTGGAAGAGGTCCTCCTCTCCCCCGCCAATAATTTTATTTTCTGAAAAATTGAAATGTGTTCTGGTTTCCTTTATTCATTATCACAAAACAACTGAGCTAAACAGAAAACAGACTGAAATGAAAATTTTCTGCTATGTTGTTAATTAGGGGAGGGAATATTTCCACATAAGACAGTACAACAGATAAATTAATCAAGTCAAGTTACAACCTTTTTTCTCCTCTCTTACATACTCAGTATGCCGAAGCCTCCTAAATGTCACTTAGAGGAATTCAGCAGGAATTCACCCTTGCTGGGTGAAAAAAAAAAGCAGAAGGCTGCTTTTTTTTCTTAGTTTTTTTGAAGATCCACTGAAAAAGCTACAATTTCATTTTCTCCCCAGTTTTCCTTTTGTCCTTTCTCTCTTTTTCAAGCTGGAAATCCAGCCAGCCCATGTTTTCTAGGCTGACCCCTTTTTCCAGGGACTTCAGTGTCTCCTTTGGGTCCCAACAATCCTCAGATACCAGGTGACCCCATCTGTCCCTTCCAGCCCTTCCCACCCATTCCTCCTCTGTCCCCCTTGGACCTCTTTTCTCCCCAGTTACCTCTCCGTCCTGTGTCACCTCCGGGACCCAGTGGCCCCTTGTGGCCTGCAGTTCCTGGAGGTCTTCTAGGACCAGTTTGTCCCCTCCAAGGAGGAAGTCCTGCTTTACCACTCAACACCTGATTACTCTTCTCCCTTTGGTCCTCGCTGTCCAGGTCTTCCTGGGGGTCCTCGTATTCCTCTCTTCCCAATGTATCCTGGTTTACCCACGAAAGGGAAAAAATGGTTGAATTCCTTTTACTAAGAACAGCATGTCAGAATAGACACAATACAGCTCTGTAGCAGAGCCTTCCCTGGTCATCAAATTGCATGTTCACCTAAATAACGTCAATTTTTTTTAAGCAACATATGACTACTGAGAACTAGGCTGTAAGTGGTGTAAAAACACCACAACAAAGCAAGCAAAATATAAAAGATCAAGATCTTTTTCCATCTGGAGATGCTGCTATTCAGATGCCATGGAGAACAACCCATTCGGGGTCACTGCAGCCATCCTGGACGCCGGGAGGTCATGTGTGGTGTCCTCAGGCGCGCAGCATTTGGGATGCCAGTTTGCATTTTTTTGCAAAAGAAAGAATTGTGAACTAAATGCTTGAGACAAATAAAACCTAAAAATATTTTTAAAAATCTTTGGAATTTGTCTCTACAGTTGTTCTGGTTTTAGCTTAAAATTTTGGGGGGCTTTCATTTGTGATGAAAACTTTAAATACTATGTGATGTAAATATTAAACAAGTCATTTATGCAGAACAAGGAGCTACTACTCATATAGGATTTTAAAATTCTTGAATGGAAAAAAATACTGCCATAGGGATTTTCATTAGATGCAAAGGAATAAAAAAACTCCCTCTAAAATCAGTATAATTGCATTTAGTGTTATTAAGATTCAGATATCAAGGGAAAAATAAGAGCAGAAAAAACCTGCATCAGTCTATGCCAGTATATCCCCCAAACCCTACGCCATATGTTGTTTTAAATTTCCTAAGTCTGCAGGATGGCAGTGCAGTTACACCTAAATAGAGATTTATGGCACTTTAAAGCATAATGGCTAGAAGGATCCAAAAGCTACGGTTTCACATAAATAAGCATTTAGGGAGTTATTTAAGGACTATAAGAACTTCATGATACCTATTACATTCTATCGAGTCAATCATTCTAAGAGTCCCTAAATGCATATTTAAAATACCAGTAACATGTACTTATTTATGTGAGAGACCGGAATTGCAGCACAGGAGTTATTGCAGCTCGTCGGGCTGCACTCCGACACTGGTGCCGATTTTTGAAGGCTTTTTAGTAGTGCAAAAAAAAGCCCTGCAAACAAAAGCACTCCCCCACGCATCGCACCGCTGCAGCGGGGAGCAGAGCGCGGTCCCGCTCCAAGCCCTGCTCCGGGGCACGGATCTCCTTTGTCAGAACCCACAGATGCCTCTGGTCTTGACTAAGAAATGCATCCATTGTGCTCGGCTAGAAATTCTAGACGGCCAAAGGTAAAAAGAGATAAAATTACCTGGCTCCCCTTTTTTCACCCTGCTCTCCCTTTGTGTGTCAGGCTCGGGGATGTCACAGAAACCCTGCTTCTCTGGTGTACTGCTGTTTTCCTTCAGTGTGTTTAAGGAAAAAGAAACAAAATAGTCCTCAATAGCCATGCCTTTGCTAATGGCAGGTGGTGGGATTGTTTCCCTCCTCTTTTCCAGTACCATCTTTCAGGAAAGATGATATTTGCCAAGGGAAGGTCTGAAATGCCAGGTTGGTTGGTGATAGCGGCTTGTCCCTTTGGGGCGAGGGTTGCCAGCCCCTCCGCCGGCCGCATGCTGCGGCTGAGGATGTCCAAGCAGCCCGGGAGCCCCCCGCATCCCACCCTCTGGGACCACTTTGGTGGCATCCCCAGCCTGGGTCACGGGGGACAGCGGGTGCCCATGGCAGGTCCTGGTCCTGGTCCCAATCCCCAACTCCTCCTGGTAGCGGGGGGAACCGGCTGAATGCACCATGCGCAAGAGCTTTCCCAGCAAAATGATTACTTCCAAAAGAAGTACAGAAGCGACAGGCAGTCATAACGCAGTACCAGTACCTCTCCTGGAGAATATCTACCAATGCAGAAACTTCTTTCCTATCCACAAATACGGAGATTGTTGTATTCACAGGAGCAGATGCTGAAGTAAAGAAGAAAACGTGCATATATTGTACAGTCCTTAAAGCAGCACAGAACGATCTCCACCGTCGCTATTTGCAGGACACATAGAGCAACAGCTGCTTTATGGCAGCTTTCTGGAAATTATATTTGCTGGTTAAAATCTCCTTTTTCATGTCTAATATATGAAACCCATGAGACAGACCCAGTACCTACTACCTGTGAGCTACTGTGCTGCCTTTGTGTTCCTTCATGAGCAAATTCTGCAGCTTAAAGTGGCCACTCGATGCTTCGTGAGATATATCCCAGTATTTAATTATTTTGAGATCAAAATAATCCCAAAGGAAGTACATCATGCCTATAGCATATTACAAACCAGCAGTCTTGTGTATCCAAATTTATAATTGATTATGTTTAAACAGATACCTAACTGATTCAAAATATTTTTCTCTCAGGCTAAATCTCTGCCTGTGAATAATCTGGTAGGAATCACAGCGACCCCTATAAACAGCCATGAGCTGTAATTTACCTTTTAAAATGACTCACACTGTAGACTATAAAATTGTATTTTGGATAATATCACGGCAAGGAGATGAACTGTCAGATTGATTTTATATGAACATCCAACTTTAACTGGATTTTCTGAACAATTTAAGGAGCCGAGGGCACTTTCTGGCTTCTGGTGGGTGCAATTCAGAAACCAAAGTGCATTTATGGAGCCAAAGTAAGGAGGAGAGAGGACCGGTCAGTTGGCAACAGCGCAGCCGGGGAAAAATGCGCTGGAGTAGTCAACGGGCTGCTTGGGCCACCCTGAGCACAGGAGTTTCTACACCTAAGCACTGTAGCATGTGGGGGGCTTTATATATATATATATATATGTATACACACACACACAGAGGCACATATGTATAAATGGGAGTATTTCTAGGAAATTTTCCTATTGCATATCGTTGAACTCAAAGAGTACAAAGTGCCCCATAAAGTTTTATATCGTCTCTAATTTTTTGCACCCTTGGTTGGACTGCCTCATTTGCCTGTTGTGTCCCTCATCCCACATATCCACCTTCCCCAAAGTTTTTAGGGGTACATCTCATCACGCCAAGGCCTTCTCCTTCCAGCGCACCCCTGTATCACCCTCGCTCCAACGCCGGACTTGGCAGCTCTACCAATGCAGCGCAGGCAGCAATATTTGGGGCTCTTTCAGGAAAACAGGCAGTTTCTCACTTTTTCTTTGCACAGACCCTAACAGGCATATAGAGGCCAAATACCTATAGTTCAAAACTTGGTGAAAAATTGCGAACCACCATTGTTTAAAAATTCATATTCTAATTTCTTTTTCTTTTTTTTTTTTTTTAACAAATCGGGAAGGATTTGGCCATACGGCTGCTGCTGTACTTGGATCAGGTGCGATTATTCTCATAGATGTAAAGCTCCTGTAAAGTTCCACAGACAAATAAAATTGACCTGGCTGGCTGCCAAGTTTCAGGAAGTTTTTTACTATTAGAACAGGCAACATTTACCAAAGGTGTATGTCGGGATCACTAACACAGCAACCACCTATTAATCAGCAAAGGGCAGGTGTTGTTTTCTAAGAACCTTTATGCCAGCACTGTGGATTAAGCTAAATATTATCAGTTTTCACCTAATTATTTCACAGAGGGTCTCTCTAGCTCCATACACCTGCCACTTTCCCTTCTGAAAAACAGAATTTAATTAAAATCAGGAGCTTACATCTAGGCACCTTCTTTTTAAAAAAGGAGATGTAGTATCAAGAAGCAAGTCAGGCACCCTCGTAGTTTTGCCATGAGACTTTGGATATTTAGCACCCTTAAAGCCGAATCTCTTAAAATCCTGCAATTGCAGAAAATTGCAGATTTCATTTTAAAAAGTCAGTTCTGAGCCTTGTGTTAAAAAGGCTCAGACCCGAGGAGGTAAATGACAATAATCCTAAACGTAATTATATTTAAACTTTTCCAGCCTCATAATTTGAGAAGCAATGACACACAGCTTGTAATATTTAAGGGACGTCAGCCTGGTAGCTACAACCATTTCTACACAAAGCGACAGCAAGGGGTGTTTCTGATTTCTGAGTCAGATTGTGCCCTTCCCGGTGTTGAGATGTATACGTGTGAATAGCATCAACTACAATACCGAGATACTGGACTCCATGATAGACTCGGCCCTTTTGTAGCCCTCTGCTACACTACCGGGCTTTTAATTACTGTAGGTTTTAAACAAAGTTTATGTTCAGGCTGCATCTGCCCAAGAGATGGCAATGTCTCACTGTCGGACACAGCCTGTCCAAGGCAAAGTGCTTTGCATTAGCAAAAGCTTTTGTCCTACGCTGCTTATTCCATAACGAACACTGCAATCATTATCTATTTTAATACTGTGAAATCCAGTCAGCCTGAAACTACCCAAGTTAATAAGCATCTTATGAGACAAAGGGTTTACAGATCTCCACAACAGCAAATTTTACTCAGCAGAGAACCTTGTCCTGCTCCTCTGTGGCACAATGTCAACACGTGGTGACGCAGGCTCCTTTGCAGGTTATTTCATATCGGGAGGCGTTGCAACACCCCTGGAAATAAGGAAATGGAAATATCTACTTTCCTTTAACCCAAATTCTTCTTTGCTCTGGCAAATATATATTTTGTAATAAAGGAAGGTTGCAGAACTTGAAGTCACGGTGTTTTAAAGAGTCACATGCTGCAAACTTAAAATCCTGACAGGAAGCAAAAAATCTGGGAACAAAATTGTCTGTGTGTGTGCTGGACTCGAAAATTGTTGGGAGTTTATAGTATTTACACAATTAAAAAGCAATAGGGAGGGAGAGAATTGTTTTTTCTGACGTACAAACTAGATGCAAGGGACTTTGGATCAACACCAAAGTCAGAGGAAAGATTCCCACTGATTTCTTCGGGACAGACACCTAGTACCCATGCAAGGTGAAAATTAACTATCCTAGAAACACAACTCCCAGTTTAACATCGGGCGAGAGGCAGCGTGTGAAGAATGTGGTGCTTTGGGGCTCATTTCACACCTCAGCATGCTCGGAGACGAGCTGCAGAGGCAGCGAGACGCGCGTCGCGTTTGCATCTCCCAAAAAGCGTAACCACCCGTGGTCTCCGGTGCGGTTGCGGTGGCTGCAGTTGCCAGCGTGGGGCTGGAAGAGCGTCTTCGGGCCCTGCCACAGCTCTGTTACAGGACTTTCCTACGTAGGAGCATCTCGTGTTCTGCAGGGTTACACTCCCACCCACCGAAGCACCATCCATCCTCCTCCCACACGCATTTAGCTTAATTCCCCCTGAAGATGCCCTGAGAGGAGCCACCAGCAAACCTCTCCACCTCCTCTGCACCTCACCCAGCAGCAGCAGAGGCAGCAAAAGTATCTCCAAATTAATAATATAGGGGAATGTATAGTAATAATAAATAATAATTTTAAATAAATTATAAAATACATAGTATTTTTTTTTTTGATCTTCCGATTAGGGCAGGAGCAGAGTAACCTCCTTTCCACCTCTCATAGCAGGCCTTGAAAAGGGAGGAAGAGCAAAACGTGCCTCAGTGGGAAGGACTTCTACGGCAGTGGCTGCTGTTTGCAAGGAGGCAACGGAGCCCGGTTTGGACTCCAAATGCAGTGACAAGCTCTGCCATGTGCCAGACCCGTGGTGAAACGTGGCGTATTTTTACAAGCAGAGCTGAAAGACAAAGAAGAGGGTTTCCACGTTGGCAGGTGCAGCTGTGAAGAAACAGGGATGATGGGGCAGAAGATGGGACGGAGAAGGATAACATGAGAAGATTCAGAAAATGTGAAGAACTGCTGCTTCAGCCAGAGGCTTGTCACAGGAGCACTCCATGTGCTCCCAACAGCCCTGCCCAGGATGGTTTTCCACCCACACCACCCAAAGATGAAGCACAAATGTCCCGGCCCTAAGCCTTAATCACCCCCACAGACCCCAGACGTCACGCTCTGCATCCTGAGCATCCTGCTCCATCCAGGACAAGCACAACAGGAGGCAACAAAATTTTTCCCTGAATAACTTACCAACAGCCTCTAAACAAAAATGGAATTTTTGAACACTGAGTATATGTGATTAATAGATAAAACATGAAAAACCAGGTATCTGTGAGACCTACGCTTTTCAAACTTGTTTCCACTGAGAGCACTAATAAAGGCTGAATCTGTAGAGTCAAAGTATACAGGGGAAAACAAACAAAAACCCAAACTCTCGCTAAGAATAGAGAATTGCTCATTTTAAGAAAATTTCCCATGGCAAACTGGTATCAGAATGAGTAGGATTAATCACAAGGCTGGCTGTACTCACACAGCATTGCAAAAGAGCATGAGGAGATGAACCAGATAGTGGACGGAATTGCGTGTTTTTAAAATGAAGGTGAGGGCTTTCTCCAGCAACTGGCTGCAACCCAGAGGAGCTGCAAAACTGGCTGGCACTGCCGTTCAACGGGCGATTCC
The DNA here is from genome assembly GCF_030463565.1 of Pelecanus crispus. NCBI lineage: Eukaryota > Metazoa > Chordata > Aves > Pelecaniformes > Pelecanidae > Pelecanus > Pelecanus crispus. The sequence continues at coordinate 3,482,016 of NC_134651.1, read as the reverse complement.
TTCCAGACCACCACAAACCACAGCTGCCTTCTCTAGAGGGAAACTTTAAACTCCCAAAGTGCCTTCCTTTTTCTCTAAAACACTTAAGAAGCAGTTCTAGGAGCAAACTGCGCGCTCACTGCCAGAGCCGTAGGTTGCTGCCTCCCCACTGGATGAAGTTAGGTAACAGTGCAGATGTGGGAAGAGGAATGGCTTGAATCCTGGAGGGAGGAACGTCCCTGGTTGAAACTTACAGCAGCTTTGCCTATCAGAAATCAAGATCTTGTAGATGAGCCGCTCTGCTAAGAAGAAAGAAAGAATTCCGCAATAACTAGACCTACTTGGGAACATTCATCCAAAACCAATACTGATTTGATTCGCACTCACTCCTGTTTTGTCTTGGTGATTATTCAAATGAACAGGCTTTGGAGCAAGTAGGTATGTCAATGAAACAACACATTTTCCAGTAACCCTTAGAGAAAGAGGTATTTTCAATCCATAAGCGCAAATATTCACACTGGATATCTGAGTGAGGATGTGAGTACGGACGTGCTCAGATCTCCTATCGGTCAATAACAAGATTACATTTATAACAAGAGATCACACACTTGCTTACACAGGCCATTAAACTGGCTGTAGCAATTTAATATTGTCAAAGGGACACATCAAGAGCAGAGCACGATGTGAAGATCTGACTCATGCAGGTTTATAGATCCTGCCCAGCCCTTGTACTCAGAGTTGATTTTACCTTTCCAATTACTTGTTGCGCCTGATCTCAGAAAGCCACCCAGCCCCTCCTCTAGCTGGGGTACAGGCACAGTTACGCCAACTGGAATTCACCCAGAATACCAGTTAATATTGATATTTATGAGGACAAGTGATAGGCTGCTTATAAACAATCACAAATTTGCTGTATGCTGCGTATAAGCAGTTTCCCATGCAACATAATTTCTCACACCAGACCATGGATCTTACCTTGCACAAAATCCCAAAACAAATTGCACCATGAAGCAGGATCAGACCCGACCGCTGCTGCCACCACTGCCCCACCAGCCAGCGCCTACACAGCCTTTCCTGCCTTACAGGCACCGTTGCACTAACACTAATTCCCAAAATAGAAGCTACAGACCGATGGGGTGTTCAGCTAAAGCAGATAATCACCCACAAATGGTTGTCACACACACCCCGCAGAGGTGATCGCTTTATCCCATCTGTCCTATAGTTAGATAAAAGGTTGTTCTTTAATTTGTCAGGTTGACTTTAAACACAGTTTCCTCAGGAGACCGGTCTGTGACTTTCAACGGGACCACAAGAGAAGAGTAACACCAAATGGGGACAATAATCCAAGGTTTAGCCAGAGCATCACCTCTGCCCAGCATCCCAGCCTAGGGATGTTTTACAGGAATATTCTGCAAACTCAGACAAACCAAGCCTCATGCTTACTCTGGAAGTTTCCTTTCCATTAATCAAGACAGCCTGACTAGCTAGACAAGATCTGAAAAAATATATCCAGATATCTCACTATTCCAAAAAGAAACGAGCTCAGGCCTGTTGTTTTGTTAGCTTTGCAGGAACATCTTTAGGTCTGCTCAGGTAACCAGGCCTTTAGAGTACCCTGCAGTTATTTTGCTCCTGCACTTAAAGTTAAAATACACTTATCCAAAATAAGACTACATGAAAGCAAATGAAATTTCAGACCTGCCTGTGAGACAGAAGAAGATCTACCATCTGCAGAAGACAGGTGCAGACTATGCAGTGGAGTTAATAAAAGCATCATTGTGGCACTTTGACATGACTTAGTAAATATTTGACATTCAAAGCTTGCAAATACCCAACACACACACTGACTATAACACAAACGCAGACAGCTAGCAAATGAAGGGCAGCGGAGCTGGGGCAGGGTCTGGAGCACAGGGCTGGTGGGGAGCGGCTGAGGGAGCTGGGGGTGTTCAGCCTGGAGAAGAGGAGGCTGAGGGGAGACCTCATCGCTCTGCAGCTCCTGGCAGGAGGGGGCAGGGAGGGGGGGGCGGGCTCTTCTCCCAAGGAACCAGCGGTAGGAAGAGAGGAAATGGGCTCAAGCTGCGCCAGGGGAGGTTTAGATTGGATATTAGGAGAAATTTCTTTACTGAAAGAGTGGTCAAGCATTGGAACAGGCTGCCCAGAGAGGTAGTGGCGTCCCCATCCCTGGAGGTGTTCAAAAAACGGGCAGAGGTGGCACTTTAGGACATGGTTTAGTGGGCATGGGCGTGTTGGGTTGATGGTTGGACTGATGATCTTAGAGGGCCTGTCCAACCTTCCAACCTTCCCAGTTTTACTTTCATTAAAAAATAATCCAGCCACCAAGGCAGGAAACATGAAGTGAATTATTCCCCTCCACTGAACTGGTTTAGTGGTGGACTTGGCAGTGTTAGGTCAATGGTTGGACTGGATGATCTTAAAGGTCTTTTCCAACCTAAACGATTCTATGGTTCTATGATTTTTAGAACATTCATCCCTTTCTGCCCTCAACGAGTCACCTTAATCCCTAACGAGCAGCCTCACAGCCTGGTGTTTTACCTTGCAGGACGGATGAAGCCTCCACGTGTGAGTGAGATAACCAGCAGAAGACCAGGGGCAGGGGCACTGCCGAAACCTCTGTGCCCGCTGGCAGGAGCCAGCCCGCAGGCAGCAGCAACGCAGCGGCAACGTGCAGCCACGGGCCAGGTTGCAGAACGGTGCTCCCTGGCAAGAAAGCAACCGCTACAGAAGTCACCTAAGCTCCTGCTCACATTCCACATCCATGTGTCGAATCCAAGTCACGTGAACAAAGGCAAGCTGCAGGAGCTAGCAGCAGGAAACGGGATGGAAATGCACCTGGATAGCGAAGCCTGCCCTGGTGTGCAATCCAGCCACCTGCTGACCTGAGCTGGAAAGAAAATTTGCCTGTTGGCAAGTATTTCTGCAGCAGGGTGTGACAGACCCTAAAGACTCATGAAACATCCAAAGGCTATAGTTTTGACTTTATAAGTATTATGTTAGCCTTAGTTGTGTCTCCCTTTGTGAAACAACAAGCCTTTATGGTAGGCAAGCGATTTTATTCCTGTCTCAAGGGGGTAATCTGGATGTTTCCTCCAGGAGCGAAGGCCAACGCTCAAATCCCCAGTAATCATTAACACAAATCCCCAGAGGTAAAACAAGGAAGGGAGCAGATCTTCCAGAGCACCCACCCCCGGGGAGACGAGGAAGCAAACTGCCTTGTTTTTCTATACTTTATACAAGTAACAACTTTGGTGTGACTTTTACCATGACGTTAGGGATTAAGCACAAGACTCTTAGAGAAGCCTGAGGCTCAAGCAGGTTTGGAACAAGGGGATGGCAGCCCCAAGGAAGGAGACGGCTGGGCCTAGTTTATCAGTGTTACTCATCTCTCATGGTATAGGCCTGCTGTCAAGGCATTGGGAGGGTTTTTAGCTCCTTTGCTCAGGGCCCCCACAGCCCCAGAGCCATCCTGCAGCAGGATGCTGGTCAATGCAAGGGGTGAGGGCCCGGGGGGGTGCACGCCTCAGCCCGGCCAAGCAAACCCACCCCCTTCCCAACACGGCTCCGCAGCCATCGCACCGACACGGCTCCGGCAGAGAGGGGCAAACACTCGGGAGAGGGAGCGCCCAAACCTGGCACATCGGCACCTACCCCCTGGCTCACCACCCGCTGCTCCAAGGGGTTTAGATGCTTTTATAAATTTATTTATCTGACCACATGAAGTCTCTCCCTTCCAAACCCTGGCTGCTCCAGCTGGTCTAGTAGAAAAGTTAACTTTTCGTTTCTTTTTTTTTTCTCAATTTCTTTTTGCTCCTGCTTCATTGCTTTGCTTTTCGTTTCTTCCAAGGGGCAAGCCAGCAGGCTTCCCCTGGGTCAGTGAGTGGAGGAGCCCGACAGGAGCAGGCAGCTCAGGGAGAAACAGCGGGTGAAGGGAAAGAGCCTTCCCTCTCTCAGCAGCAATGCACGATAAATCAAACCACAGCCTCCTTTAGATTAAATCCTGTCCTGCTTCTCACGCAAGAGTGATTAATCCTGAATTCAGCCAGGAGGCCGTTCTGACCATCCTCCTTGGTGTGGTTCCTCCCTCTGGAAACACCAGCCCCTGAAGCCCCAGCAGGGCTTGGCAGGGCCCCGGCAGCCCTCTCTTGTCCTAAGGCAAACACCACTTGATTATCAGCAAATCTTCTAATTCAATGTAAGGCAAATCCTTCCCCGTTTGATGAGACAGTGTGTGTCAAAAGACAAGCGTGAAGCATTCAGATACACACTGAACCTTATAGAACCATAGACTCGTTTAGGTTGGAAAAGAACTTTAAGATCATCCAGTCCAACCATTAACCTACAATACCAAGTCCACCACTAAACCAGTTCAGTGGAGGGGAATAATTCACTTCATGTTTCCTGCCTTGGTGGCTGGATTATTTTTTAATGAAAGTAAAACTGGGAAGGTTGGAAGGTTGGACAGGCCCTCTAAGATCATCAGTCCAACCATCAACCCAACACGCCCATGCCCACTAAACCATGTCCTAAAGTGCCACCTCTGCCCGTTTTTTGAACACCTCCAGGGATGGGGACGCCACTACCTCTCTGGGCAGCCTGTTCCAATGCTTGACCACTCTTTCAGTAAAGAAATTTCTCCTAATATCCAATCTAAACCTCTCCTGGCGCAGCTTGAGGCCATTTCTTCTCGTTCTATTGCTGGTTACTTGGGAGAAGAGACCTACACCCACCTCACTGCACCCTCCTGTCAGGTTATAACCTCCATCTTATATAAATCAGCAAGTGCACCTAATGCAACCGACCATCAGCGGGACTGAGTGAAGCCAGACAGTAACAGATCATCAGGGTGATAGTGAGACTGTGGGAAAGTTGTTTGTAAACTCCTCTTTGAAAAACACCCTAACAACAGCTATACCTGTTGTGCAGAGCGAGCGCTCTGATAACCGAGAATGCTTTTGCAAGCATTTTTACGGGATTGGTGTAAGTGATACCCACCCGCTGCTATATCACTGGCAAAAACTCGCCATTTCAAGCACCGTCCACTCGGGCACCAGGTATTTTACCAAGCTAAGCTGCATGCACAGACGCAATGCGTAGTACTCCAGGACCGACGGGAGCTCTGCTTCGAGCTAGAAAGGGGCACAACTATTTGTAAGCTTAAAACAAAGCTCCTGCATAAGTATTTTTTAGGATCAAAGGCTAAGCAACCATCAGTTCTGCAGTCAACATCCATAAAAATAGCAGCGGAAGAAAGAGGCACTGTTCTCGCTGTACGAGCCGGGAACGAAAGCATCACATCCCAATTGCCCCTTTGCTGCCTGCGCAGCTTTGTTTGCGTAAGTGCCTTTTAAAGATATTAATAGAGGAAAGAGCATTTTTAAAGCATCATTAAAATGTGTTCCAATATTAAAAGAACAACTTTAACAACAGCAGTTACATCTGGTGCTTGAAAGTTTGCGTGCTTTTATGGCCTTCCATCATTCACGAGCCATCAGCCAGTGCCAGAACTGCGACACAGTGGCCCCGCTGTGCCAGAGGTGACCCCAGCTCCCGCAGCCACACACTGGGGACGAGGCACCCCTCTCTGCAGGGAGGTCCCCGCTGACCCAGCGCCTTCAGGCAGAGACAGGCTGGGAAGCGCGGCCACAACCAGCTCTGCAGGCAGAGCTGTGGTAACAGTCACCTCTGGCAGGGTGAAGTCCTGAGCTGAACAAACCACTGCACGGCTGCACAGAACATGCAAACTTCAGCTCACCCGCAAAGGCACATCCTAGTTGCCTCAGGGGAGGTTTAGACTGGATATTAGGAGAAATTTCTTTACTGAAAGAGTGCCCAAGCACTGGAACAGGCTGCCCAGAGAGATGGGGGAGTCCCCATCCCTGGAGGGGTTCAAAAAACAGGTAGATGTGGTACTCGGGGACATGGTTTAGTGGGCATGGGCGTGTTGGGTTGACGGTTGGACTGATGACCTTACAGGTCCTTTCCAACCTTAATGATTCCTAGTTTTTACTTTCATTAAAAAATAATCCAGCCACCAAGCCAGGAAACATGAAATGAATTATTCCTCTCCCCTTAATCGGTTTAGTGGTGGACCTGGTAGTGTTAGGTTAGTGGTTGGACTGGATGATCTCAAAGGTCTTTTCCAACCTAAACGATTCTGTGATTCTATGATTCTATCTTGAAGAGGCAGCTTGTTGCGCAGAAAAGTAGGCGATTTACCAACATGAGCTCTTTTTCTCACAGTTGCCACCTAGTTGTAAAAAGCAGCTCTACTTGTAAACGTGAGAACAACACCATGCCTGGCTCCAGCCTCCGGGCTCGCTGCGGAACCCGCTGCATTTGGGGTGTCTGCGTGTGTGGCTTCTTCCACGGTGTGAGCACAGCCACGAGCCAAACAGACCTCGGTGCCTACAGCCGAACAGGCCGCGGTCAACCCCTCGGAGTGCTGCTTCTTCAGCCACATCCCCACGCTGCCCCTGGTCCTTTGCTCTCGCCTCTGCGGCACAGACAGTCGCTAGGAAAATAAAGTTTTTTTCAGCTGATTACCCCTTCAGCCCAGCTCATCTCTCTGCCATGGAGGAGGACGTGCCCCCAAAGGGGCAGGCAGGGAGAGGGGCAGGGCCCCGGGTGGCTCAGTGCCGTGGCTGAGGATGCACAGACCACGCCATACCCATGGGCTCCCAAGCTTTTTGGGGTGCTCCCTCCTAACGGCACTCAGGCAACTTCAGCCAGCCTGCGGCTGTGGGAGCTGCCCGCTGCCAAACTGGGCAAGGACCTGGCACCAGCAACAGCCCTGGTCCCACCCGCACCTGGACCACGTTTGCAACACCCTCATTTTCAAACCTGGGCAGCTGAAGTTAAGGATTTTTGCTCTCAAAGGCAACGGGAGTTTCTCTGTAGCTCCTGCTGCACATGTAAGTCGCGGCACACCCCAATGCCCAGGTGTGCCTGGCTTAGGCAGTTTTTAAAGGAAGGCTTTGTACAGCAGCTGCTTCGATGCTGCTTCAGCAGCTCAGGGCAGAGCCGGACAACCAGCTGTTCCCAGCGCTGCAGAAATTCGGATCTAGGCTGGCAGCACATCCAAAGAGCATGCAGGAGCCCACGGGACAGTGCCTGGAGCCCCCCTGCTCCGGATGTTTCACCGAGCCTGTCACGCTGCGCTCGGAGCCAGCGCACCCTACAAGGTTCATTCCATGTGTCCATTTGCACGGGATGCTGGCTCGTGCCCACGTACCCAGCAAGGAATTTGCTCGTTCTGCATGAGCTGGTCATTTTGCTACGGTACCAGTGTGAGGTTTTGGGTGCAGACACTACCCTGGCAAAACTCATTTTGGAGAGGTCAGCAGGAGCAATCCAGGGACCCCTCATCTCAAGCGGCGCTACCCCGCTGGCCCCGAAGCTGAAGCCATAGCCCAGCAGCAAAAAACATGATCTTAAATGAAAGAACACAAGACAAACCCCACCCTTTCTTATTGCCACTCGTTTATCACTTAATTAGTGGACATAGGAACAGTTTTGAAGGGTGAGAAATAGGATTTGCCTGTCAAGACCAGGTCTCTGCGATTGCTTTGCTTAGTGAAGGAGATTGTACCTGGTATCCTACTGCCCGAGGGGAAAAGAGTGAACAAAGCATTTGTGTTACTTTTATTTCTCACTTATAATACAAAGTTAAGTTCTGAAGTAGCTCTTTGGTAGCGAGCAGGGCACTAAACCATGCTTTTTTATATCGGGGGCAGAATAAACTAAGGAAAGGTAAGCCTCGTGGTTAGCAGCGTCGTGTAGTATTTCACGGGATTTCAGCTAAAGTCTTGTAAGCACTTGTCCATCCATCTGTCTCTGTTCTGGAAACACCTCACGCGATCCGGGACCCCCATTTCCCTCTAGCACTGGTTTCCCACAGCCATGCTGCAGCACATCGCGCCGCTCCGGTCCTTCCCACTCAGCCCCTTGGAGCCGGGGAGCACCCAGGCACCTGCCAGCGCCCTTTCGCACGCCCAGCGACGTTATAAAGGAAATCACAAGCCTCTCTACGCCCAGGTACGCGGATAATATAAAGCATTAAGAGCAACTAAAAGCCGGTTTGGTGCCAGCTGCCCAGGGGAGGGTTGGTCCAGCCGGTGCCTGGCTCAGGGGAGCACCCCTGCTCCCGGCAGCGCGGAGGTGAAGCATTACGCAAGTGCGTTAAACAGATGCCGCCTATAGACGCAAGATCGCAGGGGAAGGAAGGCAAAAAAAAAAAAAAAAAAAAAAAAAAAAGAAGACCTTAAACATCGCGGCTCCGCGTCCCGGAGGTGCCAACCCGCTAAATCCCACGGGATTCCCCGAGCCTGGCTCCGCGCTGCAAGGCGGGAGGGCGGCGGGCAGAGGCGCGCAGCTGCGGCGGGGCGGGGCGCGGAGCGGCGCGGAGCAGCGCGGAGCCGAGCGGCAGGGACCGGCCCCCGGCGCGGCTGCGGCCGGCGGGGCGCGGAGCGGAGCGGTAGGAGGGACGGACGGACGGACGGGCGGGCGGGCGGAGGGAGCGAGGGAGGGATTTAAGCGCGGCGGCGAGGGCAGTGCCGGGGTGCGGAGCGGCGCGGAGCATCCCGCGGAGCGCAGGTGAGGGCCGCCCAGCCCCGGCGTGGCTCAGCCCAGCCCCGGTTTGGCCGAGCCCCGGCGGTCAGCCCCGGCTCCGCTCGCCCAAGGGCACGGCGCCATCCCCGGGCTTCCCCACACGAAGGGGCCGGTGACCTTGGCGTAGCCTGCGCTGCCCGGGGAGCAGCGCTGGAGCGAAGGCCTGGGAGCGGGAGCGGCAGCCGAAAAGCCGCCGGGTTTGCTCTGCCTGCCGACCCGCAGGGAGCGGGTGGCTCGGCGGTGTTACGGAGGGACCCGCAGCCTTCAGCCAGGTCTCTCTGGACTTGTTGCTGGAGACCTGCAGCTGGAGATTTCCAGGTTCTGCTGCGGGTGCAGCCGTCGGGAGGATGGTTTGCCTTAGCGGGGATTGACTGAAAGCAAGTCAAGCGCCCAGAAGTAAAAAGATTGAAATAGGTGGGGAGTGGTGGAGGAGGGAAGGTGAAGGTGCTACTCGTACCGCTACGGTGGCCATACTCGTTGTTTGTAGATTTCTGCTCTTTGGTTTTCTTAGAGTTGCTGGTTGCTCCCAGTATTCCTTCAGCGTGAAGTAGATGCAAGAGTACCTCCGTGTTGTATAAGCAGAGTTGGGATAATGTAGAGGAGAATCCCTGTCATAAATGCTACTGCCTCACTTAATCAGCAGGCATGGTACTCTTCAGACAGTATATTTTAAAATGCTCTAGCAATTGGGCTGCTTGTTTATATTTTGCTCATGAATATCGTGAGTATGGCACAAAAAACTGTGTCTTGAGAGCGGTTCTGCGAGTCCTTGGAGTGATTTCTAGGCGGTGTGGTTTTGGCAGAGAAGCGCAGGGAAGCTCCGCACAGAGCGCGCACATTGTTCATCCAGCAGCAATGGGAGATGTGGTGAAAGGGTGCCTGGAGAGCAGCTCCGGGCCCCGGGAATACTTGTTCCATCACCTCTGTGCCCAGAAAGTGTCCAGGATGTGATATAGCGAACGGCACCAAGCCTCAGGTGCTCCAGCTGGCTGACAGGAAAAAGCTCTGCAGTACGTTCTGCTCATCCCGTTTTTACTGAGCTTTTCCTTTGCGCAGTAGCTGCGTACCTCAAGCCTGGCCGCGCTGCTGGCGTAGAGGCGAGTGAGTATTCCCCAAACCAGCGCCCTGGGAGGAGAGGAGCCCACGCAGTTGGGCTGCCATCCCGACGCTCGGTTGCGTCCCTGCGGAGGGGAACCCGCCTTGCCCCGCTTCGCAGCTGCTCGCTTCTCCGCTCCCGCCGCCTCGCATGCATGTGTACGGGCGCGTGTGCGGAGCGCTCGAAGTAAGATGTCAGCGGGTCACCCTGGAAGCCTCCTCCTTTCTCTTCACCCAAGCTGTCTGCTGTAGTGCAACACAACCTAACCCAGACCCTACTGCTTTTCGGGGAAAATCAGCGTGGCGGTGTGTTGCAACTTGGAAGAGCTCTGTCTTGCCCCGCTGCCTGACAGGAGTATTTCTTGGGTTGTCCCCTCAGAAAATGAGGGATGGCTTTGCTCTCCCCCACATCTGAAGGGTGTTCTGCTGTATCCGTAGTTTTCTGCATTCAAAACCGTTTGCTCATCGGGGTGACATGGCCTGCGAAGGAAGCTCTTCCGTACTGCATCTAGGGCGTTAAATCAGTTTCTGTGAAAAACGTGAATCCCCCTTTTTACTTCTTCTCTGTTGCAAGTATCTCACTTCGTTTTCCCTTTTCCCGTTTAGACCAGTAACTGGCATGGTGCAACGCTGCTTCCTTTCAGTAGATCTCAAAGGAGAGGCACTTGCACAAGAGTTCGGTCCCTGTTTTCCACTAATACCTGTCATGACTATGACAGCATTCACCTTCTCGTGTGACACATAACCCGAGACCAGCTATTATTTTCAGCTGCCTCCGAAATGACTCAGAGCAAAACAAAGAAGGCTGAATAAAATAAGAACTACATTTGAAAGTAAATCTTTTTGTAGAGCCCGAACATCTTAGCTATTTTGTTTATAGAGGGATGTGTGTTTACACAACCTTCTGAACTTTGAAGCCCCTTAAGTCCCCTTGAGGGATCTAGCCGATGTCCTAGATCTGAAAAGTCTCGCAGGAATGGAGGCTTGTCACCAAGAGCAAAGCCAAAAGCCCTCTAAGATACCTCCTGGAAGAGTTCTTCAAGAACTCTCAATTTTTAAGTATTTGCAATTTAAACCTGGTGCTGGTCTCTAGTCACAAATTTGAAGTTTTGCTGGGGAATCGGCTCTGTTCAAGCCCGTGTTAATGAACGATGCTTTTGCTGGCAATATGGGGAAAGCTTGCCCTGCGATTTCAACTTGCCAGTTTACCTGTCTTCTCTGGCAGAGCTTATCACCAAAGACCAGTTCTGCTCCAGCCTGCAGGTCCTCTCACAGGGGGAGGACTTGGAGCCCAGAACATGCTCAGCCCAGAGAAAACTGGAAAAGTGGTTTGTGCACAAATTGCAAGCAGCAGCTAGTTATATAAGAAAATGACTGAGGAAACTTCCGAGGAGGGAAGAACAGAACATTCCTTGAAAAATTAATTTGGCCTTGGTTGAAAATGGCACAGGGCTGCTCCAAGAATGTTTTTGTTACAGAGAAGCTGCATCCTCTCCTTCCTCCACGTCTGAGTAGAGAAAGGAGACTGCACCAATAAATCAGCCAGGCTTCAAAGTTAGGGGGAGTTGATTTTTTTTTTTTTTTTTTTTTAAAAAAAGGCGTGTTTTGCTAGGAGCAGCCTACAGTTTTCAGGGAGTACTTAAGGCACGAAATCAGTCTAAACATTAACTGCCTTCAACTGCTGTGCTGTTACTTGAATGGTTGGGATCTTCTCTCCAAATGAGATCCCTATGGGTGCTGGAGATCATCCTCTCCTTTCTTGAGGGTCAACAGTTTATATATCACCTTTAAAATCACTTTCCTGCACTGTTATAGGCCATCGTACACTCGATCTGTGTACTTAACTTGACCAAAGGAGCAAATAGTATTTCAGAAATCATCTGGGTGTACTGCAGTCCAGGTGGAGAGGCAGTCTGACAAGAATCCATTTGCTCCAGTTACAGCTGCAGCTAAATTATAGCAGCAAACCAATGCTCGGCACCTCAGTATTATTGAAGAGCTGTTGAAGGAGCATGCACACGAGGGCTAGGTTTTTGTTCAGAGCTGGAGACAAGGAAGCCTGGGTCAGATTTTGTGCAGGTGTGGCATTGCCACTTGATGAGCATTTTGCTGCCTTGTTTGAAGCTAGCAAAGGTAAAAGAAGTCTTTTCGTGAACAGCGAAAGGTGCTTGCTAGACTCCTAGGTCTTGTATGCTTTATGAACTTTTCCATTTAAAAGAAACAAAATAGCACCTATATGCTACCACTATGGTCAGCAGGAAGGAGGGTTAGTGTTGACAGATTAGGAAACTGCTGGAGCTCATTCTTCTGAGCAAGGTAAAGCAGAAACGTGGCTGAAAACGCCTTTTTCTGCCTTAACGTTTCTACTTCAGGAAGACTTTCTTCCCCCCCCCCCCCCACCCCCAAACCCATAGGCACAGTCGAACTATGTTCACCCACATGCAAAACATCTGAGTCATGTACAGCAATAAGATTTTACGCGCTCTGAACTTCATTCTGGTGTTGCATGGATGGTGGCAAGAACATGTACGTAAGAAGAGTTTACAATTCCTGTAGCACAGTAGCTGGCAGGAACGTATGGCCAAGTGCACAATGAGCTGCTGATTCAGGAAGATGAATGCTGAGGAAGAGAAACGGGAGATGGCCTCACTGCTGCTGTGCGTTTTTACTCCAGAATTAGAGGTGGGGGGTTATTTATTAAAATCTATAGGTAAAGACATTTTTAATGGGGCATACTTGTCCATAGTGGGAGCCATGCTGGGATTATTGCTGCTGTTCTCGTTCACATTCTTCATCTGGCAATACCTCCCTGTGAAAACAAGCTTTAGGGTACGTTTAAACATCCCTGTGTAAGCATTACAGTAACCTGCGGGTTCTGCTCATCAGCAGGTAATAGGCAGCTTTCTGGGCTGAGCTGATGCTATATGGCCACGGGCCACGCTGCGTATGGGGAATTTCAGCAGCACAGATACAACAGAGGAACAGACTGAGACGGTGTCCCCGGGAAATGCTGGCGTTCAGATTCCCTGCACAATTTTAACTGCTGCCTCATCTAAATGTCTTCCTGATTTCTTCCCGATTACTGGTCCATAGGACCTGTATTTCATTCCTTACGCACTATGCTTGGTGCTCGCTGCATAAAACATATTAACGCAAATGCATGATGGACTGGGAATGTGAATCCCTTTGCCGTCCCATTTGCACTTACAGAAACGTTGGTCTGCATAAAATCAATGGGCTCATCCCAGAGTTATGTTAGCATTAAGAGGGACAAGACTGATGCCTTGGATAAGTCAGTGTATTCCGTCTGAGTAACAGCTTAGATGCACAGTGAAATTACAAATAAGAACAATTACAGATAAATAACTTGGAGAAAGGATATATATTTCAATACCCAAGGGGGATGACTACCTATTCCTCTTCTAATAGCTGAAATTATTTACGTATCAGACAACTTTAAAATAATTACTGCACTTTGCCTCGTCGCACCTGCCATTTGGAGCCTGCGTGTTGTAGGAGTCCTGCATACGAGACCAAATACAAGCCTCAGGGGCTCGTGGCAGGATTCTACTTAAGCTGCAGCATGAGTGCAATCCCTTAGGATTCTGCGAGACTGACCAACTCTTGCTTCTGTGCCATCACAGCAATTATTTAGCAACTGGCCAATTTTTAGCCAATTAAATATTTGCATTTGGGGGATGGATTGCTTGCTTGCTTGTTTTTCCTTCCTACCTTCTTTATAACACTTGGCCCTACTTTACATGCAAAGCATCAGAGACCACCCGCTTCATGATTGTGGGGCTACCTCCAGCTCCAGGGTTTGTTTTTCCCCAGTCTAGATAAACTTGCGTAGGCCTGAATATATGTTGGAATCCTTTTTTCTCTATATGCGTTGCCAAGCAAATTCTCCTGCTGAAGGTGTAAGGTGTTTTTCAAGCATTCTTTGGAAACCAGTCTATCCCAGTTCCCCTGCAAGCATGTTTCCTTCCACAGGAATTTCCCAGCAGGTGCATTTTGCCACGTGCTCTGCAGACACCAGTCAAGAGTTGCAGACTGCGAGCGTGAACAAGGTCCCCAAAACCCCATCGCCCAAAGCAGAAATAACATAGTAAAGTATCTAACACACACATCTTCAGATTACAATTCCAAACACTAGCTCTAACACTGGGAACTAAGGTTACTTTTTTTTTTTTTTTTTTTGAGATTAGGCATGTTCATAAATGAAACCTGGGACTTTTTTTGATGATGTTTTATCTTTTCAGCTGCCCTAATCAGAGACATGTGTCAACAAGCAAGAAAATCAGGTTGCCACTTAAAACAATAAAAGCTGCTTTACAGGTTTCTCTTCTTGCTTTTTTTGCTTGGAGGTGAAATTGCTGAAAATAATTTGAATATTGCTTAATGGCTTTAGAAGCTGAATTCTGTTCATTTTATTCATAGCTGGCTGTAACAGTCCCATGGCCTCTAAACAGGAAGGCATTTCCACAATGCAGCTGGATACTTAATTTCAAATTCGTAGACAAATGAGCACTAAGTTAAAATTGCGTAACAGCAAATTATCTCCTGTTCTGGAATATTGGGAACTGATGAGCTAATAACGCAGGACCTTTTCAACTCGGAGTGCCAGCTGATAGCAGCATTAATGTAATAAAACCCAATAATGCTTAAAAATGTAAGTGGAAGCCTCCCTAGGGCAAGTCCTGTTTAAAGCAGGGAGTTTTTAGCCTGGAGAGTTGCTGTCGGTCTGGTGATCTGATTCCCTTTGGTTATTGCTACGAGGTGACTGGCCTGGCTGGGAAGGCTGCCTGAGACCTCGGGAGGTGTGGAGCTTTGGGCTGTTGCTCACGCTTAAAACTGGCCTTGAAGTAACGCAAACGGGGTACCTTCAGAAAAGGTACCTGTGTCGCAGTAACATAGTGGCTTCTTGTTATCTCATTGACTGAGCAGCTGGTTTAAGATGGCTTTTTTTTCCTTCCCTCCGATGTTTTCCTTTTATAAATTATGCATCTAGAATTGCATTATCCCAAGATGCCCCTCGTGTTTGCTGCATTTCCAAGACAGTCCTGCTAACGGAGAAAGTCTCTGGGTAGATTAAATGCAGTCGAAGTGTGTTAGCGGTGAGGACAGAGATGGTAATTTAGACTGTCTTTTACTTATCTCAACATCTATCGTTCATCTGGAGACCTCACAGTCTCTGCGTTCTTGCTGGTAGTCCAGGGGGTCCCATTAGAGATGTGTTTGAGCGCCTGGGGATGGGGCTATCCCCCTGTGCCCTGAACGGGAAGAACTGAAGAAACGCAGGCTGGCTGCTAGGACTTGGTGACCGAGCTGAATGGAAACACAGTCCCCAGGCTGGAGAAAGTGTAACAAGGCCTTTGGTATAAATCAAGAGGTGTACTCCTTATTTTAATTACTTCATGCTTTATTCATGTATCCCTCCAAGACAGCAATGTCTAGTAAGCAATAGTGGTGAGTCTGCAGCCTGATCTAATATCAGTAAAATCAGCCTGGGGAATTTTTTCCTGCTTTTGGCTTTTCCTTACACCAGCTCGGTATTGAGATACACAAGTGTATGTGCCGCTGTGGGCAGAAAGCTCCGTTAGCCTGGGATCTCTCCCCTCAAAACCACTGCAGCACCCCTCTCATAACCTCGTAGCCGTGAACACCCACAGCAAGCGCTCCAGCCTTGCAGTTTCTCTGTGCAGAGGTCAGGCTTAACAGATATTTACCCAAGAAAGGTATGAGTTTAACTAGCACGGGTATAACCCCAGTGTAAATACCATAATCCTAGATAGTATGAGAGGGCCCTTATTGTTTGCCTTTCAATTGTATAGGAAAGGGCTTAACCTCTTCATTGAAAAATGCTGCTCTTTTTGCAGAAGGTATAAATAGAGACACTTTTGGCTCCCAAGTGAGTCACAGTTTGCCAGCTGTGCCATTTTTATTACAGGCTTTGCAATATTTACAAGGCTTTACGGCCTCTCTTGAGTTCTGCCTTAAAATAGTTTATCTGAAAGGAATCATCTTCCATTCATACCAGGACAGAAACCGGTGGTGGCCTTTCTCCCTAGCGTGTACCCTTGCAAATAAAGCTGTTCACAGCAAAGACAGTCACTGCTAGGCTTAAAATGGAAGTGATCTGCCCCCCAAAAGCATTGTAGTCAGCCTCTTGTTTCAGGATGTATTCTAGGAGATACGGGGAAGATGGAAGTGAAGGAAACAGACTGCTTTGGGAGAAGGAGGGGAAAAAAAGATATATTGGGGAAGGTACCGATGGTTGGAGGACACAGAAGAAGAGGGGCTGGTGGAAAGCAAAGGCTGAGTGGGTGATGGGGCAAGTACAGAAATTTTTCTGCATAAAAATCTGCTCACGCAAACAAGCCTCCCTCCCTTTTTTAATGCACGGTGTTTACAGCTTCACTGTGCTTGTTGCCAGCAAAGAGCGTGCGTTCATGGGGGTGTTGAGAGTTGAGGAGCAACTGGGGAACAGATGCGAGGAGGTCTGGACAGGAAGCTGAGGGATGGGAGGAGAAACACCGGGAGAGGAGCCAGCACATGGATGAAGGAGGGGGAGCAAAGACAGCTCCCATATCAACAGCGCTGGACAGGCAATTGGAGCGCCAATTGAGTCTGCCACGCTTAGGGTGAGCCTACAGTTGTTGTCTTCCCAAAGAGGAAGGGGGAAAAATCTACCTTACAGCATCTCCAGATGGCAAGGTGTAAGCTAGTCCGGCAGGATGCTCCGTTTGCAACTTAATAAAGGAATGTTGAAACTTAACAGCTGGCAGTACCAGTGACCTAAAGGAAGAGAGATGGAGAAATACGATCCGTCGAGGTGTGTGCACTTAACAGTGCATCCGCCGGACAAAGATTTTACACATCAGTAACCAAAGTAAAGCTGTTACAAAACAAACCAGGGATCCTTTCCATTGGTAATTTGTCTTCCCTTCAGTAAATACCCACATACCACCAGAATATACTGCACAGCCTCCACAGGCAGCAAACCTATTGTAATATATGTGGCCTCTACCGGTGTCCCGTCATTATTTTAATCACAGGCTGCAAATTTTCCAGTTCTACCTTAGTATTTGTTGCATTGAGGGACAGAAAATTTCTGTTGCCCCAAACTCACTACGAACGCAAGACTGGAGGGAGGTGACATGTCCAAGCATCTCTCTTCCTGGCGTTTGTGTAGTATGCAACAGAAGCGTAGAACAAAATGATCCACTGGAAGGTTTTCCAGCAGGACTAAAATCTGCTGTACTCCCTTTTACTGTGAGCTGACCTGGTCAGCATGTGTGTCCTTAAACTCAACCCCCAAAATAAAGGGGTCCCTCTGTGAAGCCTCATACAGTTGCTTATCATTCTGTCTCTGTATTTTCTCTAAGTAGATGTTTTTAGCCTGAATTTAAAGATTATTTAAAATACTGAAAAGCAATTTTAACAAAAAACAGTGGAAGGCAAAACCCATTTCCTAGTTAATACTTGCTCAGCCATTCTCCTTTCTGTGTGGAGATGGGAACAATGAATGCATAAAGGTATTACCTGAGAGGAAAATCTTTTCTAGACTTGTAACTTCCATTAAATACTCTTTTAATCTGTAATGTATCTTATTTCTTTGGAATGAGCTGAAACAACTTCTTATGCTATTTGAGATTACTTTTTTCCCTCCCTTTCATAGCTTGTCTTTTCTTTATTCCCAACAATTGCAGAATAATAAAAATTATTATCAGAAGTAAGCAGAGGAGTTTTTACAGAGCAGTTCTTTTAATCTCATCTTTATTCCAGAGCATCCGAGTCTGCCATCCACACTTATGGAAGCTGGCCCAAAGCCTTCCCTTTTAAATGGATATCTCCCTGACTTCCACGTGACCCCTGTGCTTTTGTAAGCTAATATGGTTTTAATTCCTACTGCAGAACAAATAGCAAAATACACTCGTAATCAGAACGTAGGAATTGGGAGTACCCAACTGATACGGCTTCAGTAACTGCAAGCAGCAGCTGCTAGAGCTAAAGATTGCTTTCCTCTGCCCCAGGGCAGCAGAGGCTGGTGATGGGACCGATGCATTATTTCTGTCTGAACTTCACTTTATGTAACAATTACATGTGGTATCAAACTTGAAATGATGGTCACCGCATCATTTTTTAGTTCCAGGTCTTTTCTTTCCACTGGAGCTGTAATCCAAGCTTCTCTATCGTTACAGGTCATCTTCTCAAAAGCGCTGAAAGCTGAAGATGGATATTAAGCGTGTGAAGGACTATATCTACTGGCTGTACTACCAGTACCTCCTGATCACCTGCAGCTATGTGCTGGAGCCCTGGGAGCGGTCCATGTTCCACACCATCACCGTGACTGTTTTCGCTATGGTGGTGTACACGGCTTACGTCTTCGTCCCCATCCACGTCCGCCTGGCTTTTGAGTTCTTCTCCCAGATATTTGGAGGCCAGCCTGAAAGCACGGTTTCCATCATGAACTGAGCCTGCCTGAGTAGTGATTAGCAGCTCTTGCAACTTGTGAAATGCAATGTCTTCTTCAATTCTGTGTATTTATTCTGAAGCAGTTTTGCAGTTACAAAAATACCATTTTCTCTTACAAACCACGGCTTGCTTAATTACCACAGCTGAAAACCAGAATAACGCACCGACTACTGGCTGCACAGTCCCTGTTAAATGAAACACAGGCCAGCTTTTGCTGTGTGATAATGACACACATCACCTGGAATGCCGCATTTACCTAATATTCAACTGGCTCCCACTTTCAGCAACCTAATTTAATCACACTGGCATGTATGAAACGGCAAAGACTGGTTATGATGGCTGTGAGGAGGGGTACTACGCTCATTATACACGAAGAAGGTCTGCCAAGAGTGCAGTGGCAAAACGTACCATGCCTTCTTTGACCCAGGTTAGAGAATATAAGGAGAGGAGCATAATACAGCATATTGAGTACTAATATCTGGCTGGTTATTGACTTCTGGTTTTTAATGGATGGGGGAGGAAATTAGAAGAGAATGTAACAGGAGTATGAACTTGAATCCAACTTTTTGCACCTAAGTTGCTGCATCTGAGTTTAGATGGTCGAAGATAGTAAAAAAACCATACTATAGGTTATCTTGCGGTTTACTGAAAATGACAGGCAGAAAGAGAACTGGCTCTGTTTCAGTGCTCTCCTGCTGCCTTTGATAAAAACCGAGACGTCTTTTCTTTCTGCTCCCATTCACCAAGGCAAGGAAAGTGCATGTCTGCACCAGAGGAAGACGATCCAGAAAATAGAGTGGAAGTAATATTTTAATAACTGCAGGGAAGTCAGAGTGCTTAAAGACATCTTCTTTATAAAGAAGAAATGAGATTTATTATAATTGCCTGTGGGGAGTTTCTTGAACAATGGAAGGTTTGTTTCGCTTTCACTCTACACCTAAATCAAATGTCAAGGCCAAATCATAAGTTATAGTGCATGTATCTAACAGCTGATGCTACTGTTATTAGAAGCGAGAGGTGCAAAATGTAAATAGCTTTCAAATTACATTTGCACAGTTATAGGATTAAAAAAACCCTCTTAACCTCTTTATCAAGCTGCAGTGGGGTCCTGCATGCTTAAAAGAACATAATTTGTTTGGAAACTAAGACATGCTTTAAAGGTTGAACAGATCTGAACACGTGTATGCAGTTTTTTCAGAAAAAAAATAAAATTTTATTCTTCAGAAACAACATTTCAGTGCATGACTCCGCTCTTCCTCTATTTTCTATTTGTTCATAAATACCCTGGATGTGTGTGCGCCAGGCTGACACCATGGCAAACAGACTATTTTGTTGCAAATGTTTTGGGGCAAGGTTTCAGAGCCCCTTAAATGTGTGGACTGCCACGTTCATCCTCATTAGTGCTGCAGCCTGAGACCTCTCTTCTCTCTGGTGGTAGGGGAGGGGGAAAAAACCAAAACAAAACAAAACCCCAGAAACTTCCTTAAAGAACCTGCTCCACAGACCTGTTCACAAGGTCCTGAAGGCAACTCCTGGAGATGCGCAGGTCTCCTGCTTGTAGGGAGCCACGTTCTTCATATCACAGTTGCTAGCTGCGTTCAGGTTCTGGCTCACGCTGGAGCCACTTGTTCGTATTGCCAATACAAGCAGATCATGGATGTGCCTGAATTCTCTTGCAGACAGCCACTGATGTGCTTCAAATTAAGGCAACAAATACCTGGGTGTGCTGGTGGCACAACAATTGAGTGGTTTAGGCTCAAATGGGAGCCAAAGGCTTAGCTGTCCTATCAGTTTAATCACAGTTGTTACCCTGCAAATATGAGGTACCAAGCTGTAAACACACTTACAGTAATAAACACAGCATTGGAGGACACAAAAAATGTCAGGTACCTGTGAAAATCTCTATGAAAGCAGTTCTTAAAATAGAATAAAAGTAACAACCCAAATGTTGGAGGTGAAAAAATGAAAACATTTACCTAGCAAGTTGGTGCTTGAGCCAAAAATACTTCTCAATATCCTATCCTCAAAAGATTCTACTTTTTAGCTAGATAATGATGTAAACGCCATGGCATCTCCTCATCAATCCTGTTTCCAATAACTTATTTTTTATTCCAATCTTATTTTTAATTCCTCAAAAAGGTTATTTGTTCCCAGTGCAATCAAACGCAACTGACCTGCTTGTAGGAGCATGCGGAAAAACACTTTCTTATAGGTATGCAAAGGCTGGGTCTCCTATCTCAAAGAGCACACACCCCAATGTAATGTTGCTATTTAAACATTTAACTTAAAGCAAACAGAACAAGCAAACGGCGTTGCTCAGGAAGACGGAATTTCCACTGACCTCTCATGGTGGGATGCCTGTAAAGCACTTCTCTTCTTTATTATTCCTGTTATCTGTGTTTAGCTTTGCAGGAGGTGCTCAGAAGATCGAGGAGAAAAGCAGCAGTTTCTCTTTGGGAGGGTCCCTGCAGCCTTACTTAAGTGAAAACATTTTTTTTTGTGTACATTCTTCAGCTTCTTTACTAAATTCTAAAGTTTCGGGGCAAGAGGTATTCACCAGGAAGGAAAGAGACAGCTGAAAATAACCTCTCTGCTAAAAAGCCTCTCTCTGCTAAAAAGCGTTTTGAGATTTTTCCAACCCTTTTCACTTCTCCTTTCTATTAGAAAAGCTGAAATAACTCTAGCTACTTAATATTCAAAATTAGTGGGTTCCAGCAGGAGATTTCAAAGCATTTTTGGCACACAGCAGTGAACAGAAACATTTTTTTCCCCGGGCTGAAAGAGAGAGGAGGTGGGACACCACTTTTGACAGCTTGAGACCACACCACAGTTTAGGAAACTGCTCCAGTTTTGAAATCCTTTTCCCCATAGATGAAGC
This sequence comes from Pelecanus crispus, assembly GCF_030463565.1. Lineage (NCBI taxonomy): Eukaryota > Metazoa > Chordata > Aves > Pelecaniformes > Pelecanidae > Pelecanus > Pelecanus crispus. Next base: position 3,460,958 of record NC_134651.1, on the reverse strand, counting down.
CATCCATACACGATGGAAAGAGGTTTTAATCACATTATATCTGCAGACGAACGTGGAAGCACCATTTGCTGTAATAGCAACACGCCGCAGGAGGAGGGTCGCATTTCGGAGAGCTGCCAGTAACACCAGCAGACGGTTCGGTACGTACAGCATATGGGCAACAACTCCGTTGTGAAGAGTATAGTGTCGGGCTCTTTATAAAACACTGTGGCAGGGCACTCTTTTCTCCTGCTTCATTATTACTCCATGTTAATTGTAGTTAATTGCTCCATTATTACCCTATGCTAATTGTAGTTCAGGCTGAGCACAGCAGCTGGAAGTTTTTACACCAAAAAAAGCCAATGAAAGGACTATGTTAAGAGTGAACAGAACCAATAATCCAACAGTGATAAACGAAACAAAAGCAGAAAGGGAGGTGAACCCGTTCCAGTTGCATTCACCCTGAAAGTACAAATGCATCATTAAATTAAGTGCTGAGAAATTTTTGGGCTCAGCTGGCCAGCACCATACCTCCCTTGTTTAAAATTCATTTTCTTAATTTCATTTAATCAAAGCTAGCATTTAGCCTGCCGTAAAGGTTTCCCGGCCAATTTCACGGATCGCCTCCCAAATCCATTACCGAGGGTAACTACACGTGCACACGTCCAGACCATGAACCTCCAGAAACTTCTTCCTGAAGCCCCTCCAGGCAGCTTTTACCCGAGACTATTAAAAAAAGCTTCCCAGGGACCTTTTTCCTTAGCGACAGTCTTGCACAGGAAACGTAGGGATCAGCACCACCACCAGCGACTCTGCCCACCTAGCAGGCTTATTTCTAAGTTATTTTGGTGCACTCCTTTTATCACATGAATTAAAATGCAGAGCTTGAAATAGGGCAGCAGCAGTTTATAGCTTGGAGGGTCGTCAGTGGGTACAGATGTCTCTGATGATCGGCTGCCAGCTAAACTCAGCTTACACGAACAGTGACTAAATGTAGCGCTAACTTATTCGACGTGTGATATTTTCAGCCCTTTTCGTACCCCCGGAGAGCCTTACAGTGGCGCCTGCCTGACTGCTTGCTCAACAGAAGAAAGAGAAAGCTGTATTTCCAGCCTTTCTCTTGATCTTTCTAGAAAAGACCAGCAAAACAGTCCGAGGTGGTTGGTGGGGAAGCACTGCCATTGCCTACCCTACACATCTTCAGGGTATCTGGGTCCAAACCAGACACGTGTAGAGATGGGCCATCATCTGGGCGTCCAACTTCATCTACATGGAACTCCCTGAAAAATGAGGCCCCATGTTTATGAAGTTTTGAAATCTTAAGGATGTTCAAGTACAAATTTTTTTCTGAAGTTTTATTATTGCTGTTATTTGACCATAATTTAAGATTCTTGCTTCGCATACAAATTCAGTGCAAAAAGTTATTTTTCTCACTTACAATGATTCATAGTTATGCTTAAAGATAACAAGGCCTTAAAGTTTTTATCAAGTGAAAGATGTCACAAACGTATTTTAAATAATCATTTTTATAAAGGCCCTGTTTTAGATAAACCTTCCAAAACAGCAAACTGATACCATCAATCAATAGCATGCAAAAAAACTGTAACGCGTGAGAAATGTGCCTCCACAGAGATACCTCTTGGAAACTTGCCTACAAATAAAAATGGCATGTAAAGGGAAATCACTCCAGTCTCCGTGGTAGGAAGTTTCTGCTGCACTACTGCAAAGGACAGATGTTGTCCCGGTCTTCTTGTACACGCAGAATTAGCCCTGCCCAGCATGCAGACAGCGCATACGAAGGAGGCCTGTGAATATAATACGCTGTGTCTTTCTCCCTTCACCTCTTACCAAGACAATGCTCTGTTTCTAGAGTTTAATTTCCCTAATTACTTGGAAGCTAGGAGGAAAAGAAAACCAAACCACAACTATTTAAGCCCTCGTAAAAGAAGTACAGCAGGGTGTAGCAACGGTCAGCAGAACCATACGAACCGCAAATCACACTTGCACACCACCAGAACGCGTTTGCCGAAATTGGGCCGATTCTCGCAGATGGATTACTGCACCCTGGGGCGCAGATGTGGACAAGTGGCAGCGTGCAAAGCTGAGCATTTGAAAATCAAAGCAGAAAAGGCTAATTTTTCAAATTACATATTACTAACTTTTAATAACTTTCTCATAATCACACAAAATGATCAACATCCAACGTAGCATCAAAAGCAGTGCTGCCCTCTCTCAGTGCACTAGTTGGCCCCTACCCAAATCATTTTAATTATTTACTCCTAAAATAGCAACCATATTGGCAAGTTACTGATATCCCACCACAAACTGCCTTTTGCTCGGAGCCTGTTTCGCTCTGTTTGGTAAGTCCAGATATCCTCCTAGCCAAGATAAGATAACAATTCATTTATCTGGACTCCCTGCGTGCATCTAGGTATTGACAACAGCAGAATTTAGTGATAAACCATGACAAAGATAGCCACTCCTTCCTGGAGCACTGGTTACCTTCTTCAGGGACAAAGACATCAGCTTCTTGTTCCTCCGTGCCCCACAGCCCTGTGAGCAGCAATTGCCAGTCCTGCACAGAGCTGCGGCTGCACCCGACTCTTTGGAAAGTGACTTTTGCTGCTGCTGCTGCCCGAGATGGGATCAAGAGTTGGCTGAGCAGTGAGGAACCGTTGTTTCACACCCCTCCTGCTTTGAAGAAGTTTCTGCTGCAGACATTGATCCCCAGAGGAGGAGGAGGAAAAGAGAGCTCCATCTATTCCCCGAGGCCGGCATCTGGCGCACTGCATGAAAAAGGATGCACCGCTTAGTCCTACCGTCCCAGTGAGATTCCCACATCCCCTCCTACTAAACTTCCAAAACCAGGTGGGCTCCTCATTACTTCCAGAAAGATAGTGGGGTGGTCTGTCAGACAAAAGGGATACAAAATCACAATTAAAAAAACAAACATATCTCTTTTGCCAGCTAAGTTACTTGGTGTTTCTTAGCTTGCACCAAGCTCTCCAGCTGCCTGGAGAATTTCCCAGCACAAGCCCTAAAGTGCCCCATTTGGATCGTATCGGCACTTCCCTCCAAGCCAAGCCTGATCAGAAACTGCAAGACTGGGGAGCCAGTAGAAAAGCTAGACTCCTTCTAAAGTACAGATCATCAGCTCCTACAGCCACAGCAAACTTCACCCAACACGCAGGCCTGCTGCAAACTTGTTGCAGTCAAGGGGATCAAGGGAGTTGAAATTACCAAAATGTTCTGGTAGAATAAATGACCTTAAATCTCAGGAAACTGAAAATTCAGTGTCATATCAGTGTTTGTCAGCTGACAAAGGAGGTCAGATGTTTGTAACATTCCCGAGGTCTTCCAAAGGCTGGATCCAAGGGCACAGCAACAGCAGAGAGCTCGTCCCATGACTCCAGCAAGGAAGCTCCAAGAGCAAGAGCCGGAATGAAACAGGATCCTCTTTACTCTCTTTCCTTACAAACAAGAAGGAAAACTCAGCCTGAACTAAATGAAGACATGTTGTTTCAAAGCCTGATCAATTTGGTCCCTGATATATTTATTCCTTAGAGTAAGCAATATTTTGCCTGAATTTGAGGAGCCCAGGTTATGAAAAGATCTCCAGGCAACTTATACGGAAACTCCCTACCTGTAAGGCTATGATTCACAGGTGGAGGTAAGAATTACCTCTGAGAGTTCACACATGTCATCATGGGTGTCTGCTCCACCCTTATTTCAGATGCTGCTTTCAGTAGTTGCTACATCAGGACAGCTAAGAGCTGATAAACTCTGCTGATTCTGGTGTTTCGGTACAGTCAGCCCCAAAGTGGGGCTGTCCTGGAGTTGTTACCAGGATAACCAAGGCCCCCTCTACACTGGGATAAGAAGCTCTGAGCTAGAAACAGGCTGTAGAAATTGCTGCAGTGGCCTAAGATAAGCTATAGCCCCCTCAATTACCAAAAGCTAGGTTTAGTCTAGGTTTAAAAGTGAAATTAAAAAGATGCATGCATACCCTTTGCGTCAAAATATGGATTCTATTGCTGAGATATGCTCAGGCAAGAGAAAATAGCCAAGAACCAGGACAAAGAGGAGAGTGGGAATATCTGCAAGAAGGAGAATAGGGTAAATCTGGCAAATCTGTATGAAAAAAAATCAGATTCTGCTTTGCTTACAATGACTGGGCAAAGAGGGAGAAGGGGAGGAAATGAAGGTAAATTGTGGCAGCGTCAGGGACAGACACATTGTCAGCTAGGGTGCTGCTTCAGTTATTTTTTCTGACAGCTCCTATCTTTGCTTCATAATCATGGAGTAGATCAGAAATATCTCATTATTTCAAGGTCATATTCAAGGATGAGTTACATGCCATGAATCTTTACGAGCTTTAGATATTTAAAAAAAAAAATGAACAGGAAGAGAAAATGCAGGTAAAATGTACATCAAGGAGTATTTGACACAAAACAACTCGAGGCCAAGCTCGGAATAAGGCACCCTAACATCAGAGAGGGCTGTAATAGGATTGCAGCAATGTAATTAAATACAGGGTGACAAGGCACAGCAAATGGCCTCACCCATCAGGCTGGCAGAGGAAAGAGCTTGTATCCGTTCTTTGCATTCTCCACAGCCGCAAACTGGATGATGAGAGAAGCCTGGTAGCTCATATACACCAATTATCTGCCAAATACACAGAGATTGAGTGATTTATGAAGTAACAGCTGGAAAAAAAAAAGATGGTGCAAACCAAGTAGACGCATCCAGCTCCATACATCCTGGTGCCTTGCCCAGAGGAAGTACAGGATGTACCAGATATTTCACTCAAGGTAAATAATACTTGGATCCCAAAAAGCCCTGTCCACATCACAGATGAATACTTTTTACTTCCCTTTCCAGTATTTCCCCTCACATGAGAATAAAAGGCACAACTTGATGAAATCAAGTAGAATTAGGCCGCTCTCGAGTTGCGCGTACCTCCATCTAGCGCTGCGTTCAGCTGCCCGTGCTGTCTCACACTTGGTGTGGAGAAACATCAAGAAATGCTAAGTGCTCCCTGGATTAAAGCCCTTCACATCTGGCTAGACATGACTCATTTGCTATCCAATAATCTGAGTATTTTGGTCTCCAAAAGCTCTTCCTTATCACAGATCTATTTTGGTGGCACCAAATTACCTCAGAGCCCCACACCCAGTTGAAGATCAGCTTTCTATTCAGAATTAGTGCCCTCTCAAATCCACTCCATCCAAACCTGAGATATGCACCTCATTGCAGCAGCCCTGGGTACGTGGCCTGTTTTTCCCCAAGAACTCTTCAAATAACAGAACTAGCATCACTGAGGTCGTCTTTTCTATAAATGCATATACTCTTAAATAAATCATGAGCTGCAAGCATTCATATCAGCTTTGGAAGTTTCCACTCACAAAGAGCAGTCTACAGTCAGTGCGTTTACATTAAAAGTCTATAATACATACAGTAAGTCCCGGTTTTGCAATTTTATAGCTGAGCAATACCTGCACAGAAATCTTTTAACAGCTATGTGTCAGATCTCCATGTCATGTGTGTGCCAGCAAGATGGGAGCGGTGGAAAGAAAAATCCAACCCACTAAAATTGCGACATCTCTTTCTGAGAATTTATCTTGATGAATAATTATAAAATGCATATACCATCACAGAGTACTGTTGCAAGCAAAAAAAAAAAAAAAATAGAGCTAATTGCCATTACCTTTATGAAACCTGCTACTTCAGCAATGTCCTAGGTTACCATTGGTTAAGATGCTTAATGCTGAAATGCTCAAGTGGTCTGGCGGAGCCCTGGGTGGGCAGAGTGTCCCTGTCCTCCTCCTTCCATGTTTTCCTTTCCTGACTGTTTATGCCATTTTCATTTATTAGTCCACACTCTCTGGCACAAATTACCTACAACCACGCAGATTAGTTCTCAGGTTCTTTCTGCCCTGGGCCCCTTTGAATTGGACTATTTTGCAGTCCAGCCCTGCCTCAGAGGATTATTGCAGCGATACGAGGTTGGCATAGCGACTGCTGGGAAATCACCATGGCTTACTGAAGAAGGCATCAAGTCTGGACAAAAGCAAAGCAACTCAACACTGAAACCATGGCCTCCCTGCAAAGTTGGATCATTGTTTCCATTTCTTCCACCTCCTGTTTTCACCAACGTCTCCTTTCCTTTCTCCTCCTTCCCCCCATAAAACTATCAATCTTCGGCACTTCCATCCACATCAAGACACCCAACTTCTGCCTCCACCATACTCCTGTCCTCTATTTCCACACTGAAAAGCAGTGGAGGAGGGAGGAGGAGCAGTGCACATCCCAACCTAAGGACAAGGGATACGGGTTTGTTTCTGGAGCAAGTTCACTCAACTGTTTTTTGGCTTTTTCTCTGTCTGGTTTTGTCTCCAGCCAGCAAGAGTGAGGGAAGTCTAGGAAATGTCAACACCATCCATAATTTTTACGTACAGGTTTCTAACAGACACAATGTGCAAAATATTTTTACCTGCATACTGCTGTTCTCATATATAAGATAACTCAAAGTGCAAATATCTGAAAATAACTCCTACCAAAATATATTTACTTTAGTGACACTAAGGTCCAGAGTTCACACTGGTGTGGACCCTCCCCTGGCAGCTCCACAACTCTCAGTGCAAACCACCCTCTTGCCAGGTTTCCTTTAGCCAGCTAATGGGGTGAGATGGTTTTTGCTGAGACATGGAAGATTACAAAAGGCCACTGGAAAGCAAACAGCTACTGTACAATAGTCTCTAAGATTCCTATCATGTTCTGACGATCAAATATTTACCTTTTTAAAACAATTATTTCTTAGTCTGAGGTTCAGGTCTAGTGCATCCCAGTACAGGTAACAATACCTGTACTAAAGTAACACTTCCTGGCTCCTGTCCATGCTTTTGCTTAAAATTAAATCTTTGCCATGGCTGTTCCCCAACCCAGGTAAAGAAGGCTGAACTGAGTAACAAGACCAATCACAACCTTTTACACTAAAAAAGAAAAATTGTAATAAAAGTGATTGCTGAGTTGAATGGATCTGTGGGAACTGGCTGTACTTTCTGCACAGGTTCTCATGGATAGAGAAGCAAGTACCGGTTGCCACACTAAAACTGCCGCCCCTCTTTAAAAGCAGAAAACAAAGAGGAAAATGTTGCAATCTCAGAATAGCTAAGTATTATAAAGTAATGGAGAATTCATTACCAAAGAGAGTTTCTCTGACAATACAGCATGTTGATAAGAGAGCGTAAACACTGAGCTGCTGAAGTTGTCCTGATGATAAAGTAAAAGCTTTGGTTTCTGTGGTCATCAAGAAACAATAAGCTGTGATATTTGATAAACACAAAATGGGTGATAGGAGCTCTTGGAAGAACAGAAGTTAGCAAGAAGAGGATTTTCCCTTGTAATACCCAGAAGAGAATCCTATTTCATGAATCTAGGATGTCTTCTTGTTCAAGTAGCTCAATTCAAGTAACTTTATGGTTTGGGGTTATTTTGGTTTTTAAAGGCTACTAGGAAAAATTCAGCCATTGCGAACCCCATGACAGGCATAGCAGCGATTCTTAAAAGGCTCCAGGAATTTAGAAAGCAGAGGATGCCTCTCAGTGCAAAACTGCTGCATGCATCCACCGTGCCTCTGACTGCAGCAGCAGCAGGACTGGGTTTGCACAAAACCAGCACCTCTGCCTCTGGCACACTGAGCATCCAGCTGCTCCAACACACAGCAAGAATGAGAATTACCTCCCTCTGCTGACGAACGGCAGCATTTACCCATTACTCTGGTACCCCTTGCCAGCCTTGCATGTAAACTGCTGCTCTTTCAAACATTATTCAAGAAGTATACCCAGCACTGGATCAAATATGTCCCACATGCAAGTTTCATGCAACACATCACCTAGTTAGAAGGAAACTAAACCACAGATATATGTGCTGTGTCGAAGCTCATCAAAGCTTGATGATGCAACGCACAGGTTTTATCTATTGATCAGCTGCAAGGGGAGTGTCACAATCTGCTAATCTGTTGCAAAACTGTTTTAAAGAAGTTTCTTTTCAGCTTTGTTCCTGCCTCTGAAGTTCAGCAGTAATAATGTTTGCAGTTCGTACTATAAATTGGATTGCTAATTGCATTCCTCAAAAGGAACTGAAGAAATAGGCAAGAACTGGAAAATAATTGGAGCATTATCCCAGTAAATTTAGTGCAGGTTATCTCACAGAAAGCAGCCCCTGGAAGTGTCATGTCCCAATGGAATTAGGTAATGTTATTCCTCCCATTCATATCGCTCCTTGAGACCACAGAGGACAAGTTGAAACAGTAGTACCTCTGCCAAAGCACAGCTCTGCATGCGCTGCGTTGTTGAAATTATTAGTTTGCAACTTCACAGCTGCAATCAATAAAAGGCAGTGAGAGCCCTTCTTTCCTAAAAAAACAGGCCACGTGGCAAGGTCTGATTAAAACCTTAACTGGGGAGTAATGAATGTGTGACTGCAAATGCAAAGCTGCAGGAGAAATGGCAGAGAATCATAGAATTGTTTAGGTTGGAAAAGACCTTTAAGGTCATCCAGTCGAAGAGCACTTGTCCACGGAGGGATGTGAGGACACCCCTCCTGGGGCTCGTGGCCCAGGAGCAGCGGTGCTCGCAGAGGCAGGCAGAAGCCGCTGCTGCGTACGGAGGGTAGGACACCTCCCGGTCTGCAAAGCAGCTGCCTGGTCCCTGCGGGGAGCTAGATCCTGGCTCAGACTAAATCTGGAAGCTGGGAGTTACCGCCCCACAGGCAGGCAAGGCACAACCTGTTCCTGCACAAGAATACCTCCCACAGCTTCCAGAACCGCTGGCACGGTGAGCTGCTGCCTCCACCTTGAATCCTTAAACAGCTCGCGTGGCCACAGCCATACCTTCGCTTCCCCACTCCGAGTACTGACTGCGCTTCTGTTATTTGTCTGCTCTCTGAACGGAAACTACTTCATTCCTCCAAATTATTACTTGATGCAGTTGGAAGAAGAGTAAAATTGCCAGGATATATGCATGCTCAGGACCTCGACGCCTTAAAATACAGACTAGGTGTCATCACGATCCTCTTAAAAACTGAATTTGGCATCAGTAAAGACCACAGACGTGTTTCATTGTTATTGCGCAACCCTTCCCATGGATCCATCTTAATGTTGTTAGAATACTTCTACAGTTAAATGAGGGTATTTTTACTAATTTGTGACTTGGTGGTGCTGAATGTCCTAGAAGCTGTGCATACTGCTCTGAATCTCACATCTATTTTACAGTGAATATTTAAAAAAAAAAAAGCATAAAATACTATGTTTGCTTTTGTTCTTAAATTCTTGAGAGTTTTACATTTAAATTAACACAGCTAATGAAAACAGTAGCCCAGACCAGAACAAAACCTCTTTGTTGGAAGGTCAGAGCAGCTCTAACTGGACAAGAGGTCCCAGGAGCTCCTCTGGTAGCTTCGCCTCCTCCTTTCCTGGATCCAGTTTACGTGAGGGAATAGTGACCTCAGGTGTCTGTTAAATTAATCACAGGAATATCCTTCCCACAAATTTATCGTTCTATGCTCTTCTATTTATTAAGTTTCTACTGAAAATTACGCTGCTGTGAGCCACCTGTTCTCGCTGGCACACCTCCACAAAAGCTGTCCTGGCTCTTCTTGCCTTGGCACTTGAGCTTTCGTGCAAACGATGTATAGCTATTTGCTCAAGGGCCCGGTCATCCACATACCAGAATGAGAGCAAACCTGTGTTAAAACTGTTTTTAAATGGTGTGCATGCTTTCCTTACATATCACACAGATCCTTTTAATGCAGTGACTTCGGTATTGTTTGGTAGCTTGGAGATGAAGCAGTACTTCTAAAGATCAGACACAAAATCTATTGCAAATCTTAGGATAAACTCATCTTGACTTGTATATGAGTTCAGTGGCATTCATATAATTCAAATGTCAATGTGCACATCGGTTAAATATTTGGATAGCCTCATGAACAGAAGTGAAACATAATACAGCATAAGATGAAGTAGTGAGCTTATGGTAACAGATTATATAGACCCTGAAGAACGTACCAGTAAGAGCAGAAAACTAGTATATAGCTTAAATATAATATTTAATACTCACTGAAAAACAGCAGAGGGAAAGATAAGAAATCGGTGCAAACTGATATGCTTTTCACTTGGAGTAAGATTCCACCAGATGCCTAAATTTACCAAACACCTAATTACTAGGAAAAACTATTGGCTCTTTTCTGCTTAGATTTCTACTGGCTTAGTGATGTGAACCCAGTGGCAAGGACCGTTCCTAGTGCAAAGGACAGGGTGAGGAGTTTCCCCAAGGGTCAGCAATATGTAAAAAAATGATTTTTCACTAACAGCCATTCACACCTTCAGCAACTGCACCCATCCAGAAAAGCTCTTCCTCTGTACTGCCTCCAATTCTACAAATCATTCTGATGACTGGTTTCTGGATTAATGGGATTAAAAATAATGTTCATTGAAGTATACGTGCCCTTAGAAAAGATTAATCAGGGTAAAATGACACTTATAAAACTTGCTACAGCTGTCAGTAGCGATAAAATTAATGGAAGAGTGAAATGGTTCATTCTAGGATGTAGTGAAGTATACAGACTGATAACTGAATTAATTATACAGCTGTTCTAATTATTAGACAGTTCTATAAGTGAGATGTGTGTCCTATACATGCTGCCGATTAATAAATTGCGTATTTCTATATGAAGCTTTTTATACATATTTTAATTCATATTTTCTGATTCTGTAACTGGAATTAGAAAAAAATGAGTTATTTAAAACCGCACTCTACAACCTTTGTCTGTGGCCTTAACCTTTGGAGGAACTTTCAAATAGAAATTAATAACTATATACAGATGTGTTTCAAAACAGACCTGCACAAAGGCAGGAGAAGCTTGTAGGACCCAGGCCACCGAGGAGCAGGGCCTTTTGCTTACCCTTCCGTGACTACTGCAGCATTCAGGCTGATGCCACGATAATGCGGTGTCTTCCCCATTTGAACAAGTAAGCTCTGCACAGACACAGATGCAGAGGATTAGCAAGTACACACTTTTCATACGGAGTATTTATTTCGCAGACGCTCTCATCTTAGCCCGTAAATCCAAACTGACAAAAGTGACAAAACATCTAAATCACTCTACGTTCCCAAATTCTGCAAAGAAAAAATATAAACTAAAAACTTATGCACGCTGCTTGCCATTCTTCTGACCTTAGGGAATCCTAAAGAGTAATTAACAACTCCATGCAACCAGTCATACATTGAAATGCCAATACAGTTTTCAACAGCAGCAGTCACAGAAGGGGGAACAACATTTTTTACCCTCACCCTTCCCACTCTCCATCATTAGTACTAGAGTAGCTGGTGGTGGAGACCTGACAGCTTTATCACCCAAGCTGCCAGAATTTACAAAGCCGCCTTTAAATTCATAGCAGTGCCTGTACACAGTCTTATAACTCCTGCAGCTCCTGGGTGAAAAGGGAAATTAAATGGAGCTGTGAAAACTGAAATGTCCTGATGAGTTACCATCTTGCACTTTAGATAACAGCTCCAGAGACATTTGCAGGGAAAGAAAAAAACAATCAAAGCCTCGGCCCCCATTACAAGTGTTATTCCTGTGGCGTTTTTTCAGGAAGGTAAGCAGTTATTGCCACTTTCTTAATTCTGTCTTATATATGCCATTAAGCAGCGCGTGGCTGTTTCACGGAGGATGAATGAGAATTAAGCCAAGAGCACGCGTGCAGCAGCACATGTAGCCTGGGTTGAAATCCAGCCCCCCCATCTTTCTCTGGTCTGTTTAAAACAGCAGCTGGGCACATTCAGAGTTATTCTCCTGCCTTGTGTTCCCTCCAGTCGTTTACACCAGGCCACAACTCAACGCTCCCGAACCCGATTTTTCTCTTTCCATGCTATTGTTTTTTATTGACTGCTACAAGCATGACTGCCCAGTGTACATACAGAACAGTGAAGAATCACACAGATCAACTTATGCACTGTTTTCTTCCAACCCAGGAGCTCCTTCTGTGCCCCTCCTACAGTCCCTTTGCAGCTGGTAGGGCACTGAAGAGACGGCGTGTCTGGTTTTGAAGGCACACCAGGCCTGTCAGATATCCTGCATGGCTCCTGCGAGTCTGGCTGCAGTTATCAGTGAGACACTAACCATCACATGACGGCAAAAATACACGGCGATCTTCCCAAATGTAGTGTATTAATTTAAAAGACTGTTCTGGACCACCACAAATCAAGCTGATGTGGCTCAACAGGGCTGAAAATAAACCCATGTCCATAATTTTTTCTACAGGCATTCCCATGGACGTGTGGTGATCGCACACTCAGAAGAAATCAATAACCTATGGGATTAATACTCGCACCTATGCAAATCTGACCCTCTCTTAAATGATCTGTGGTGTAAGACATCTTAAATGATTTGCGGTGTAAGACATTTCCTAAAATGTCAGATCTCTGGCTCCTGCCAGCCTATAGCAAGTAAGGTCTTACCCATAAATCCATTCCTAAAAATGCCACCGATCTAGACAACTACAGTAATACTGACTTTTCTTTGAATACTGGATCCTCACTAGGAGGAGATGGTGAAATCTTTCAGTCCACATTACATGGCCAAAGTCCACGTAATAAGTTCTGAAATCCAGACCCACCATTGCTAAAAAGCTCGCTAAAGTGCTCAGGGAATTCCACGGTCTGCTTTTTATCTTGTCTATTGTGTACAAAGACATAAAATCTTTCAGAAGTGGGGCAAAGACTATAACAATACTTTGACAGTTTAAAACATACAAATTTTACTTGGATGGGTGCAAGCCACAGGGCAAGAGCAGCTCACGGAGGCAATACGAAGTACCTTGGTGACTACAAAGAACATAGTTCTGACTTTAACTGGCAGTAGATGGTGGCTGTGCCTTAGGCTGAGGTAGGGTTTAGTACATTAGCACCAAAATAAGGTGGAAAAAACTGCAGTGGAAAAAAAAATCTGCAGTGGAAACATTTAAAGTATTATTAGGATCAAATTCTCTTCCCAGCGACTTCACAGAAGATCTGGCTCCCATAAATGACAGGCTTTGTCCTACCCCTCTTGCAACGCGAGACTCGCCAAGTGGCAGCCTGGAATTTACCTGGAATTTACAGGAAGTGTATTATTTCATAAACCAAAGAAATCGAAGATTAAGTTATTCAGCAGGGCTTGGAAGTAAAAACTATGTAATACCCACTGTACAGCAGGGGTTCTGAAGAGTACAGAAATGAAACTTCAGTGCAGGGAATCACTCCTTTTTTATCTTTTTTTTTTGCTTTTTCCTTTTTTTTTTTTTTAATAATATGGTCCATAGCAAGTCTCCAGAGGTCTGCAAAGAAACTTAATTTCAAAGGAGCAGAAGTGAGTAACAGTCTGTGAACAGAAGCAGCCCATCACAGAAAAATGTGCCAAAGAAGTAAAAACAAGTCAGACAGCTCGACAGCCTGTGATTTTCAGTCCCCAAAGCAGCTCTGAAGCAACCAAAACAACTTGTCCTTTCCATCAGGTTGTTACCGTATTAAATAAACCACACACAATGTGTTGATGCAATTCTGCTTTACTTTTCTCCATCGTAACTGTGAACCTGCAGAAAACAAATGCTGACCCACAAACGTACCTTAGTATCACGGTAATTCCCCAAGGATCTCTTCTCCAAAGGGAATGGTTGGTTACTGTACACCACGAATGGAATCTAACCCAAACGGATTATACCAACTCCTTCTAAACCAAAGTGTTATGTAACTCTTAATTAATGAATTACGACAGCGTAGTTGACAACAATCTCACTGTAAAGCTTTTTTCAGCTTTGTGGGTAAGCTGTATTAGCAATGAACCCAGGAAGAAAGGTATTCATTGTTCTGCTGTTCTCCCTTGGGGAAGCTCAAAGCCTCCTTCTGCAGGAGAAGGAACAATCCCTCAGAGAAGGCGATGTGTGGAACAGAGAGGAGAAACTTTGTGTTCTTAACTTGGTGCCAGGCTTGGGTATTTGGTATTTAAGCTTTAAGTTATACTTTGAAGAGATAGGTATTGTTTTGAATCATGCAGGCTGGAAGGGACTCAGGAGGTCTCTAGTCCAACCTCCTGCTCAAAGCAGGGTCAAACATGAAGCCAGAGCAGGTTGCTCAGTGTTTTAACCAGCTTAGGCTTGACACCCTCCAAGGACAGAGGCTGCACAACTCCGTAGACAGCCTGCTCCAGTTCCTGACTGTCCTCGTGGTGAAAAAGTTTTTCCTTAAACCACTCTGAATTGTTCTTGTTCCAACTTATGCCTGTTGCCTCTCATCCACCCACCATGCACCACTGGGAAGAGCCTGGCTCCTTCTCCTCCGTGACCTCCTCATCGGTCTGGGTGGCTGCTCTTAGGTTCCCTCAAAGCCATCTCTTCTGCAGGCTGAGCCAGCCCTGGTCCCTCTGCTCCCCCACGGGGAAAGGGCTCCAGCCCTGACCGTCTTGGTGGCTGCTGCTCAACTCACTCCAGTTTATCAAGTCTTTCTTGCACTGGGAGACAAGCACCAGTCTGGAAGGTGAACTCTTAAAAATTTTAAAATATTTTATTATGTAAAATGTAACTTTAAGCAAATTTTCTCAAAATCCAACACAGCTTTGCTAAGGACTGGCAAGCATGAAAAAGAAGTCAGCAGAGTGTTGACATCAGTTAGGATAATGTCCTGTTATTCTACTGCTGAACTGCATCCTCCCTTCAGAAACTCGCAACTGCAGGTTGGTTCCACAGGTAGTTTCACATTAAGTGCTAACAGTAAATTAAAGGCACCTAATCCTTTATAAATCAGTGACAAGATAAGAACCCTTACTCATTCGTGCTTGATAATGATTTCAAATCAAAACTGAATCCTCAGCTGGTATAGTTGTTTGTTTCTTCACTGACAAGCATCTGCACCGCCACATATCTATTGTATATAATCTATAATCTATGTTCTCAGAAAAAAATGTGATCTCATTCTCAGGCACAGGAAGACTAAACAAAGGGAGCCATTTGGGCACTTTGGTTTTTCTACAAAGTGATGAGAAGCTGCCAGCAGATGCAAAAGGCAGCTAGTTAATTCTGAAACTAGAAAATACCAGCCTTTTCAAAATCAATACTGAAAGTTATATAAATTTCAGGCCAAACATCCCTTTTCTTACTCTTTCCGCCAAAGTTGGAAATTCCTTTTAAACTACAGCGAAGAGAGTATTTGGAGATGTTCAGCCACAGCTGACGAAGAGGTAAAAACAATAATAAAATTGCCTCAAAGAAAACTGCTTCAAAGCAGTATTTCTCGAATACAAATTAGCAGCGACCTTTAAGAATTAATTCCTGTTGAAAAGGGCCACCTCCTCGCAGTGCTGACAGCACCCGTTCACACCATTTTCAGCAGAATTTGCCCACGTGCAATACCCGTCAGATCGGTCCTCGCGGTAATAAGTCAAGGCGGCACATTTCCATGGAAAAAAAAAAAAAAAAATTAGGACATAAATCTGTCGGCCGAGGGGGGGGGGGGAAGGGATACAAGAAGCCGCCGAGGTTATATCCTACAGCCGCCATTTGCTGCCACAACAGCACGGGCTCGCCCCGCGGAGGAGGAAGAAATCCCTTGATTTTCAAAGAAAAATGCATTAACGTTTCCGGGAATGGTTAATTGCGACTGCGACCCGCAAGCGGCACGCACAGGCCGCTGGCAAGCAGCGGCCGCCATTTTGTGGCTCCCGCCCCGCTCCCGCCGGCCTCTCGCGGGACCGCGGCCTCCTCCCCTTCCTCTCCCGCCCGGAAAGCGGGGCGGCCAGGCTGGCCGCAGCCATGGAGTACATGACCGGGCCGGCGGCCCCCACCCAGGGCAACATGTAAGCGGTGGTCGGGCTCCGGGGTAGCGGGGCTGTGCCGGCCGGGCCCCGGCCTCAGGGCGCCCCGTTGCCGCGGAGTTGGGTTGGAGCGGGGGGGGGGGGGGGGCGGCTCTCCTGGGCCACAACTACTCTTTAAAAAACAATAAAATAAAATAAAACGCGCACGTACCTTCGGTCCCCAGCGCGGGTTCCCGCAGCTGTCACCTCTGAGGGCAGAGCTGTTGTTTCTGACTGCCTTTTCCTCCCTGTGTTCCAGCCTCTGCTGCCAGTGCGGCGTGCCCATCCCGCCCAACCCGGCCAACATGTGCGTGGGGTGCCTGCGGGCGCAGGTGGACATCACCGAGGGCATCCCCAAGCAGGGCACCCTCCATTTCTGCAAGCAGTGCGAAAGGTGGGCGCTCCCCGCTCCCTCCCCTCCGGCCGAAGCCCGCTCCTGAGGGGGAGACGGGCCCTCTCCCTGTGGTCGCCGCGGCTGGCAAGCCGGGCAAGCGTACACCGGGGGTGCGTGGTTTTGTCAGGTCTCTGATGATGTTTCCAGCACATTCCTGTATTTCTTTTCCTGTGGAAGCGGAAAAGTGCTGGTACGTAGGGCCTAGAGGATTGAAATGGGTGAGTTTGTGGTCCCTGAAAGAAAAAAGCAGGCAAATTGGTAAAGGTGGCAGTAGAAGCGTGAGTGCGCTTGGAACGCGTGAATCTTAACGCTTAGGGAGGCAAAAATTGTAGCTGCATAGTTAAAACGGAAAGCTTGTTAAATAACAGCTCAGCTTTTGAGGGATTCGGTTTGCTGAAGCCGCTTCCATGTGCTGTAAAATGCTTCCTGTGTCATAGGTATCTTCAGCCTCCAGGAACCTGGATTCAGTGTACCTTAGAATCAAGAGAGCTGCTCGCTTTGTGTCTTAAAAAAATCAAAGCTTCGCTGAGCAGGGTGAGTAGCTCGTTCTGTTGGTGTTTCGTAGCGTGTCTGTTGGTATCGCATGAGGCCCAGCTAATTGCTGCAGGGTTTGATCCTGCCAGAGCAGCCGTTTGCACTTGTGTAGAGCTTATCAACTGATTTATATTAAACACAGAGAACAACAACCTGATCTCAAATAACTCTATGCTAGAATTTTGGAGGATTCGGTAAGGACAGGCTCTAACAAAAACTTTCCAAGCATACCAAGGAGGCTGTCGCCGTGCAATTCCGTGATTTCAAAGCATACAGTGTACTGCACAGTTGTTACCGCGTAGATGGGAGTTGACCATAATTAACTGAAGGAAGCTCCCATGTTTTTAATGCACCTTAATTTTACAGTTTTCTTTTTACACATTTTTAAAATCGTTTATACAATGCTTGTTCTTACTGGTTTATGACAATATGAAAGAGGGTTGCAGCGATGACAATATGAAAGAGGGTTGCAGCGGTCTATGTGTAGATTAAATTGAAAGTCGCATGTTTAAGTTGAATAAAGTATCTCCTAGGTTCAGAATCTTACCAGAGGAAAAAATCTGAGATAGTGTTTTAGGCAAAAAAATTGGTTTGTTACCACAGCCATCAAGGTTTGAATTAGATTGCCTTATTGAGCTTCTTGCTACTGGGTTAGTACTTAAATATACAAAATACCTTTTGCTGCAGCGAATTTGCATGTTCTTAGTTTTAGAGATTAAATTGGCTTTTAAGTCCTGAGGAAACCATTACACTGTCCAAATTCATCATTGCATGGCATCCAGAGATACTGTTGAATAGTGTATTTGGTTACTCTGGTGTGACAGTCTGAGGTTGCATCTCCATTATTTTAGGTAGATCAGACTCTGTGTTCTAACTAAGTATTATTAATTGGGTTTGGTATAGCAATATATATGTTTTTAATTAAGGTTATTCGCTTCCGCACTTGGTTGAGGAACAAGGGACCATACCATAAGCTTGTGTTTTCTGGTAGTTAGAGCTGGGTGTTTTTAACACGTGTACTCGTACAACTGCTGGCCGTAGTAGCTGAGGTCTTGTTCTTTCCCACTGGCAGGTCCGGCTGATTGATGCAGGCTTTATTTGGACTGAACCACATTCTAAGAGGCTGAAGCTAAAACTGACTGTTCAGAAAGAGGTAACTGGAGTATAGTATTCTGTGTGTGGCTTTTAAAAAGCTTTTGTGTCAAACAGTATGGGATTTTTTTGGTTTTGGTTTTGGGTTTTTTTTTTTTTTTAATTATTATATTTTAGGTAAGTGGTTCTCTTTACCAAAGTCCAGCATGTGTTTACAGGCTTATCCTGAAAGAATATTGATTTCATCCTGCCTAAATTTTGTCATTAAAGTGCCATTCATCACAGTTTGAAGAAGGTTATTGGCTGTTCCAGTAAAGTTGGGAAAATACTGCTAACATTTGTGACCTGAATATAGCTGTCTGTCACACAGGTTTAGTATAGTATGGAAGTTATTTCAGAATGCTGTGGTAAACTAGGTTTCTGTCTTGACAGGACTAACGAGGAAACCTTTTAAACTTTTGTTTTGCAGGTGATAAATGGAGCCGTTCTTCAGCAAGTATTTGTGGTGGAATATATGGTTCAGTCTCAAATGTGTGAAGACTGTCATAGGATTGAAGCTAAGGATTTCTGGAAAGCTGTAGTGCAAGTCAGACAAAAGGTAGAGGCAAAATGAATTTTCATTTGTCCATGGCAGAACAATCAGGCGGACAAATCTCTGGATTTTTTTTTTTTTTTTCTCAGAAAAAGATGTACTCACACTTGCACACTGCCACAGTAATACGTTTTGTGTTCACATTGGGTTTTTTTCTTACTGATCTTTGTTTAGAAAAACTTTCTGTCTGCTGTCCAGTATTATTAGCATATTCTTTTTAGATGATGTCTGGCAGGAGGATCTTGTGTGAATTACTAAATATGTTTCTGTATTTTAAGGCAGTGTTAGAAGCGGTGGTACAGATTGTTTATAAATATTTAAATCTTCTTTAAAGACAATGGTGTCTTTAGCAATCAGTTACACAAGAATGAGAAACAGAAGCTTTAAATAATTTGGTATAAATAGAGCGCATCTCTCAAATCTTTTTGGTTAGTTGGAATAGGCTTTGGGCTGTTCCTTCTCTAGATGATCTCTTCATATAAATGTTTATTCTTCAGAGATAATGCACGTGCACTAGACGGTTCTTAAATGACCGTGATAATTTTATATTTGTGTGGTTTTAGACTCTGCACAAGAAGACTTTCTACTATTTGGAGCAGCTGATTTTAAAACACAGGCTTCACCAAAATACGCTTCGCATCAAAGAAATCCATGGTAAGTGAGGTGGCTTGTTAGTCTTGAGGTAGAATAGACTAACCTGGTTTATGTTGGAAGAGTGCTTGTGCTAGTAGCTTTGTACAGAGGAGCAGCAGATTACTTACCCTATGTATTGTATTGGAAAAAAACCATAGTACTTGATATATTGATCAAGCTTTCTTTTCTTTAAGATGGTCTGGATTTTTATTATTCTTCAAAGCAACAGGCCCAGAAGATGGTTGACTTTCTTCAGTGTACAGTTCCATCTAGGTATATCATTTACATTTATTGCCTTGTATACTCAAAAGCTTTTGGGAAATGTCTTTGATCCTTCATTTTTAAAGAATTTTGTAAGTGAAAGTGTAAGGAACCTGCATTCTAGTTAAAACAGACAAAATCTTTCCTACAGAAGTCCCATGCTTTCCACTTAGTCATTGTAAAACTAACCCTCATGCATTTTTCCATTTGCTTAATTTTTGTATTTGTAGTATGTAGCTGTATACTTTCATTGCTGTACTTTGTGCTGATGAACTCCTGTTTTGAGTGATGTCCTTCTTTCTGCCTGAAGGCTCTACTTTTATCTTTTATAGATCAAAATCATCCCAACGTTTGATCTCGCATGACATTCATAGTAACGTCTACAATTACAAAAGCACTTTCTCTGTGGAAATTGTTCCAATATGCAAGGTAGCATCTCTCTATTTTATCTTCAGGGTATTGTATGAAGTGGCTAGAGTTTGGTTTTGGTGATGGAGGCCTGGTTTATTGTGTGTTTGGGGGGATGGAGGGGTCTACTCCCCATGAAGCATGGAGAGTGCAGATAGTAGCTATCTTGAGGAAGCTACTGGGTGATATTGGGTGGAGAACTGAAAAGAAAAAGTTTAAAAATCTGTTTCAGATTTCTCTAAATACTTGATTAAAAACTAAGGCAATATGAGTGTAAATTATTTTCTGTTTGTATGCAGGACAATGTTGTATGTCTGTCACCAAAACTGGCGCAGAGTCTTGGCAACATGAGCCAGATCTGTGTGTGCATTAGAGTCACAAGTACCATCCACCTCATCGATCCTAGCACGCTGCAGAGTAAGTTACAGGTTCTTTTCTGCACTGTGGCAGCATCTGATTTTTCTGCTGGCACAATTTTTTTTTTTTCTTTTTCATGAAATCTTCTCTTTTTAGGCCGTAATGTTGTAAATGTATCTATACAGTCACTGACAGCGAACTAAGACATAGTTCTCTAAGCTTAATTTCCGTAGTTTCCTAATCAAAATGTGCAGGGTCACTGTTAAGTTCATGGACGTTCTAGGTCTCTGCTAAGCACTTATATTTGTCAGGTGTATTCCTCTAAAATTAGATGGCATCTAGTTTTTCTCTGGATTACGATTCTAGCCACTTTGGTACCAGAAGCACTGTGCTTTGATTGGTATTTGCTGGTAAGCTCTACCAGCAAAATGCCTCTAATAAGGATACATCCAGGAGAATGATTCTTGGGAATAAAGAGGTCAGTGCTTTAGGCACGTGATATGTGATTTGGCTGACTGTCGTGGTTTAGCCCCAGCCAGCAACTAAGCACCACACAGCCGCTCGCTCACTCCCCCTACCCCGATGGGATGGGGGAGAGAATTGGAGGAGTAAGAGTGAGAAACACTCCTGGGCTGAGATAAGAACAGTTTAATAATTGAAATAAAGTAAAATAGTAATGCTAATAGTAACAGTATAATAATGATAATAATAATAATGATACACGAAGCAAGTGATGCACAATGCAATTGCTCACCACCCGCCGACCGATACCCAGACAGTTCCCGAGCAGCGATCGCTGCTCCCCGGCCAATCCCCCCCAGTTTATATACTGAGCATGACGTCATATGGTATGGAATAGCCCTTTGGTCAGTTTGGATCAACTATTCTGGCTGTGCCCCCTCCCAGTTTCTTGTGCGCCTGGCAGAGCATGGGAAGCTGAAAAAGTCCTTGACTAGCATAAGCAGTACTCAGCAACAACTACAAACATCAGCCTGTTATCAACATTCTTCTCCTACTAAATCCAAAACACAGCACTATGCCTGCTGTTAGGAAGAAAATTAACTCTATCCCAGCCGAAACCAGGACAGTATCCACCCCTTATTCTATACCATCTACGTCATGCACAGGCCCTCCCCTTTCCAATGTGTTCCAATTAATCACCACCCCTTTCCCTATCTTGATATACACACAGATATCATTCCCTTCGTCTATGGCCCATCCCTCTAAAATGTCCATTGAGTTCATTTAGCCCATGACTTTGGGTTCCATCTGTCATCACAGTCTTTCAGAGCAGGACAGGTGGTGTGCAGTGTTGGACTGTTGCATGCTGAAGTCAGTTCTCATTCCAACATGGTTTCATCAAAGTTCATTTTCCTTAGGCTGGGCAATTCTTACTGCAATACCATTGATGCGGCATATAGCAATCATAATATATAGTATTATATACTTAATATTATATACTTAATATTAACCTACTATATTATTATATTAACATGCAGTTAAGAGATAACATATAGTTAAGAGATAACATACAGTATTATAAAGCAATTAATATTATACAATTCAGTTCATTGGCTATTTTCACCCAAAATCAAATTCCCTTGAGGTACACATTGGGCTTCCCCATCCTTTCGCATCACCCACCAAGTGCACCCAGGTCCTTGAGCAAAAGCAATCCCACGAATGGGTTTGCCTTTGCCAGAGGGGGAAGTAACCCAGACTGTCTTCCCCAGCATATTTTTCATGTGCACTACAGGAACTTTATCTCCTTCTACAGTACGTAAAAGTTTTGATTGGGCAGGGCCAGCTCGATTGGCAGATCCCCTGGTGTTGACTAACCAGGTGGCTTTTGCTAAATGCGTATCCCAATGTTTAAACGTCCCACCACCCATTGCTCTCAGGGTAGTCTTTAACAATCCATTGTATCGCTCAATTTTCCCGGAGGCTGGTGCATGGTAAGGGATGTGATATACCCACTCAATGCCGTGCTCTTTGGCCCAGGTGTCTATGAGGTTGTTTCGGAAATGAGTCCCGTTGTCTGACTCAATTCTTTCTGGGGTGCCATGTCGCCACAGGACTTGCTTTTCAAGGCCCAGGATGGTGTTCCGGGCGGTGGCATGGGGCACGGGATATGTTTCCAGCCATCCAGTGGTTGCTTCCACCATGGTGAGCACATAGCGCTTGCCCTGGCGGGTCTGTGGGAGCGTGATGTAATCAATCTGCCAGGCCTCCCCATATTTATATTTTAGCCATCATTCACTATACCCAAGGGGCTTGAACTGCTTGGCTTGCTTGATTGCAGCGCATGTTTCACACTCATGAATAACCTGTGCAATACTGTCCATAGTTAAGTCCACCCCTCGATCACGAGCCCATTTATACGTTGCATCCCTTCCTTGATGGCCTGAGGCATCATGGGCCCACCGAGCTATAAATAATTCACCCTTATGTTGCCAGTCCAAATCCACCTGAGCCACTTCAATCTTAGCAGCCTGATCTACTTGCTGGTTGTTTTGATGTTCTTCAGTGGCCCGACTCTTAGGTACATGAGCATCTACATGACGAACTTTTACAACCAGGTTCTCTACCCGGGCAGCAATATCTTGCCACAATGCGGCAGCCCAGATTGGTTTGCCTCTGCGCTGCCAGTTGCTCTGCTTCCATTGCTGCAGCCACCCCCACAGGGCATTTGCCACCATCCATGAGTCAGTATAGAGATAAAGGACTGGCCACTTTTCTCTTTCAGCAATATCTAAAGCCAGCTGGATGGCTTTCACCTCTGCAAACTGACTCGACTCCCCTTCTCCTTCAGCAGTTTCTGCGACTTGTCGTATAGGACTCCATACAGCAGCTTTCCACCTCCGATGCTTTCCCACGAGACGACAGGACCCATCAGTGAACAGGGCATATTGCTTTTCATTTTCTGGCAATTTATTATACAGTGGGGCCTCTTCAGCACGTGTCACCTCCTCCTCTGGTGATATTCTAATGTTTTTTCCTTCTGGCCAGTCCATGATCACTTCCAGGATTCCTGGGCGACTGGGGTTTCCTATTCGAGCCCGTTGTGTGATCAATGCAACCCACTTACTCCATGTAGCATCAGTTGCATGATGTGTAGAGGGGACCCTCCCTTTGAACATCCAGCCCAACACCGGCAGTCGGGGTGCCAGCAGGAGCTGTGCTTCAGTACCAACCACTTCTGAAGCAGCTCGAACCCCTTCATATGCTGCCAGTATCTCTTTCTCAGTTGGAGTGTAGCGGGCTTCGGATCCTCTGTATCCCCGACTCCAAAACCCTAGGGGTCGACCTCGAGTCTCCCCCGGTGCTTTCTGCCAGAGGCTCCAGGTAGGGCCATTCTCCCCGGCTGCGGTGTAGAGCACATTTTTAATATCCTGCCCTGCCCGGACTGGCCCAAGGGCTACTGCATGAACTATCTCACGTTTAATTTGTTCAAAGGCTTGTTGTTGCTCAGGGCCCCATTTGAATTCGTTCTTCTTCCGGGTCACTTGATAGAGAGGGCTTACGATCTGGCTGTAATTTGGAATATGCATTCTCCAAAACCCCACAACGCCTAAGAAAGCTTGTGTTTCCTTTTTGCTAGTTGGTGGGGACATAGCTGTTATTTTGTTGATCACATCCATTGGGATCTGACGACGTCCATCTTGCCATTTTATTCCTAAAAACTGGATCTCCTGTGCAGGCCCCTTGACCTTACTCTGTTTTATGGCAAAACCAGCCTTCAGAAGGATTTGGACTATTTTCTTTCCCTTCTCAAAAACTTCTTCTGCTGTATTGCCCCACACAATGATGTCATCAATGTACTGCAGATGTTCTGGAGCTTCACCCTGTTCCAGTGCTGTCTGGATCAGTCCATGGCAAATGGTGGGGCTGTGCTTCCACCCCTGGGGCAGTCGGTTCCAGGTGTACTGAACACCCCTCCAGGTAAAAGCAAACTGGGGTCTGCACTCTGCTGCCAAAGGGATGGAGAAAAATGCATTAGCAATATCAATTGTGGCATACCACTTAGCTGCCTTTGACTCCAGTTCATATTGAAGTTCTAGCATGTCTGGCACGGCAGCACTCAGCGGCGGTGTAACTTCGTTCAGGCCACGATAGTCCACTGTTAGTCTCCACTCCCCATTAGACTTTCGCACTGGCCATATGGGACTGTTAAAGGGTGAGCGAGTCTTGCTGATCACTCCCTGGCTCTCCAGTCGACGAATCAGGTTATGGATGGGAATCAGGGAGTCTCGGTTGGTGCGATATTGCCGCCTGTGCACAGTTGTGGTAGCAATCGGCACCTGTTGTTCCTCAACCTTCAGCAACCCTACAATTGAAGGGTCCTCTGAGAGACCGGGCAAGGTGGACAACTGTTTAATTTCCTCTGTCTCCAAAGCAGCTATACCAAAAGCCCACCGGTACCCTTTTGGGTCCTTGAAATACCCTCTCCTGAGGTAGTCTATGCCAAGGATGCACGGAGCATCTGGGCCAGTCACAATGGGGTGCTTTTGCCACTCATTCCCAGTTAGGCTCACTTCAGCTTCCAGTACAGTGAGCTGTTGGGATCCCCCTGTCACTCCAGAAATACAAATGGGTTCTGCCCCTCTATAGTTTGATGGCATTAGCGTGCACTGTGCACCAGTGTCCACTAGAGCCTTATACTCCTGTGGGTCTGACGTTCCAGGCCATCGAATCCACACAGTCCAGTAAACCCGGTTGTCCCTTTCCTCCACCTGGCTGGAGGCAGGGCCCCTCTAACACTGGTCACAGTATTCGTTGTTCACTTCCTGTAAATGTGAATCAAAAGTTCCCTGATCAAGGTCGGAAGTAAAATTAGCCCTCTTACTCTGTCTCGGGAACTGCTCACTGGAAACTGGAGCTGCAATTTTCCTGGGAGAACCGCCTTTTCTAATAGTTTTTCCTTGCAATTCACGCACCCGTGCCTCTAAGGTTGAGGTGGGTTTTCCATCCCACTTTCTCATGTCCTCTCCATAATCACGCAGGTAAAACCACAGGGTGCCCCGTGGTGTGTATCCTCTATATCCTCTCTCTTGAGCATAGGGACGTTGACTCCTAATGGCTGAGACACTGGTCCGTGCAGGTGGGGAGTAGGACAGATCCTCTCTGAGTTGTTGGAACTCTTGGCATATTTTTTCAGACAGTTTTTCCACAGCCGAGACACAGGCCCGTAGGGAGGAAGAGAGCTTTTCTTCGTAGTCCCGGAGTTGTCTAGCCACTTCATCCACCGTTGGTGCCTCGTCGTCTTTCCAGGCTAGTATTGCCAACGAGTTGGAATACGATGCTGGTGCGCTCCGTACCACCTTCCGCCACATGGATTGTGTGCACCTGACTTCATCTGGGTCTTTGGTTAACCGCTCATCATTCAGGTCACTGTAAATCACCTCCAGCACGCCTAATTCCCTCAGGTACTGGATACCTTTCTCTACGGTGGTCCATTTGCTTGGGCGGTATAAAACATCCTCCTTGAAGGGATACCTTTCCTTCACGCTTGACAGAAGTCGCCTCCAGAGGCTGAGCGGTTTTGCCCCTTTTCCAATTGCTTTGTCAATGCCCCCTTCCCTGGAAAGGGATCCCAGCTGCTTGGCTTCCCTACCCTCTAAATCCAGGCTACTGGCCCCGTTATCCCAGCATCGGAGCAGCCAGGTGATGATGTGCTCGCCTGGATGACGACCAAAATCTTTTCGCATATCTCGCAGCTCACTCAGGGATAGGGATCGGGTGGTCACCATCTCATTTATGGGTTCTTCCTCCTCTGGTTCTCGTGATGGCCCTGGTTCATCTTCATCCCTTACTAAACGAACTGATTTCCTCGTGTATTTTTTCTTCTGTATAGGGGCAACTGATACCGGCGCAGGTTGGTTCTCTGGTTTAGCCACAGTGTCTGTCACTGGGGTTTGAGTAGCCGCAGTGCTCATGGCTGTGGCTGGAGTAGCCACAGTGCCTGGGGCAGGGGTTTGAGTAGCTGCAAGGCCTGTAGTGGGGGTTGGAGTAGCCGCAGGGCCTGTAGTGGGGGTTTGAGTAGCCACAGTGCTTGTTGTTTTGTTATCAGATCCAGAGACCTTCTCTTTCTTTTGAGGGTACTGATTAGCGTTGACCACGGCTCGATAGGCATGGGCCAGTCCCCAGCATGTTGCAATGATTTGTGTCTCTCTGGAGCTACCAGGGTGACAACATACTTCTTCCAAATACTTTACTAATTCTTCAGGATTCTGCACTTGTTCAGGGGTGAAGTTCCAAAACACTGGAGGTCCCCACTGCCCTAGGTACTTGCGCATACGATCCCACACACCCTGCCACTCATAACTATCCAGCCTTGGGGTAGGTCTCTGGATGGTATTTTTAAACTGCTTACTGACCTTTATCAAAATGGAAACAACATTCCCAAGAATTATCAATAGAAGTATCTTAACTGCCCAGGGGTGTTCAAGATACAGGAAAGTTGTTGTAATGAAGGAGGAAACATCATAGAAGAAAGCAGCAAAGGTGCCATTCTGTATTTCCTCCACAACAAGCCTCTCAGAGTAAGAAGTATAATTGCTAACTCTCTCTATGAGGTAGTACCCGAAGTACAGTAGTGACTTCTGTATGAAACCCAAATACCAAAGAATGCTCAAGGTCAGGGTTTTGATAAGGAGCCTCCCAAGCAAAAGATCATGAATCACTGCAGAGCATAGCACACTACACAAACTGACAGCAAGCTTTAACGCGTGCTGCAAAAAAAAGAACATGGTGCAGATCAGAAGAACTAATATCGTGACCGGCAACTGTTAACAGACTCCTTAATACACTCTGATTAATCTGTTGTTATCTCAAGCCCCACGTTGGGCGCCAAAAAGGACTGTCGTGGTTTAGCCCCAGCCAGCAACTAAGCACCACACAGCCGCTCGCTCACTCCCCCTACCCCGATGGGATGGGGGAGAGAATTGGAGGAGTAAGAGTGAGAAACACTCCTGGGCTGAGATAAGAACAGTTTAATAATTGAAATAAAGTAAAATAGTAATGCTAATAGTAACAGTATAATAATGATAATAATAATAATGATACACGAAGCAAGTGATGCACAATGCAATTGCTCACCACCTGCCAACCGATACCCAGACAGTTCCCGAGCAGCGATCGCTGCTCCCCGGCCAATCCCCCCCAGTTTATATACTGAGCATGACGTCATATGGTATGGAATAGCCCTTTGGTCAGTTTGGATCAACTATTCTGGCTGTGCCCCCTCCCAGTTTCTTGTGCGCCTGGCAGAGCATGGGAAGCTGAAAAAGTCCTTGACTAGCATAAGCAGTACTCAGCAACAACTACAAACATCAGCCTGTTATCAACATTCTTCTCCTACTAAATCCAAAACACAGCACTATGCCTGCTGTTAGGAAGAAAATTAACTCTATCCCAGCCGAAACCAGGACACTGCCACAGGTCAACTGCTCGTCACGCAAGTTTGCAGTACAGGTCATGTCCGAAATGCACGTGTTGCAATAACAAACTTGAATAAAATGCATTTGGCAGTTGCCTTAATTTTGGCAAATGCTTCCTTTTCCTTTTAATTTCTTCGCAAGAAATTCTCTCCCTTTTGATTGCCCATCCTGGTGTTTTTTTTTTCCAGTTGCTGAAATTGATGGAAATACCTACTGGCGCCACCCATTCAATAGCTTGTTCCACCCAAAACAACTAGAGGAATTTATCATTATGGATATCAATAGGGTTCAAGGAAAGAAAAAAGGTGCAGGTGCAGGGGCAAGATCAAACAAGGTAAGAGCTCCTCTCTATTTGATTCAAGGTTTGGGCTTTCCTCTCCCCTCCTTCCCCTACTCCGCTGAACTTCAATTTTGAATCATTCTACCCTGCAAAGTCAGATGTCCGCTTTTCTGTGTCTTGCCACTGGCAAAAGCTCTTCTCAGGAAGATGCAGACAGTGTTTGGTTAGAAATTGCACAGGTATTATGTGAATTCCACTTTCAGAAATTCTTTCTGTTGATGAATTTAAACTCTACTTGTTACAGTGGTTATTGAAATTATTTTGTGTTAGCTTTGCAATTTGTGAATTATAAATTGTTTTTGTTGAAGTATAGAAGCATTTCTTGTTAATCAGAATTAATGAATCGGTACCAAACATTTTCTGCTCAGTCAAAAGCTATATGTGGTTGAAAGTTATGAAGTAAAAAAAGCTGCACCAAAGCACATGTCTAGTTATAGAAACAGCCTTCCTGGAATTCTTGTGAAAAGTGGTTGGCGTGTCCATTTCCTTACTTTTGTAAAGATGAGAAATGAGGAGTAGCAAGCAATACATCAGATGCTCAATGTAGAAATACAAGTTTAATTACAAATGTAATTTAAACTGTTCTAATAGCACAGCAAGTTAAGCTGCATTTGATTACAAGAGTGTTTTATGTTTCATTTCTCAAGCACACGCTGGCTGAAGCCTGGGTACAGAAGACATCGGAGTTGAACACGGATCATCAGTATTTCTGCTGTACTCACTTGGGGCACATTCTGAATCCTGGTGACCTTGTCTTGGGGTCTGTTCTGTTTCTTGGTTTTTATTAAATGATTATTTAATGCCTGAATTCTCTGGGTTCTCTACAGGCTTATGTATTATCAAGAAAGTTTTGAATTGTTCTGATTTCTAAATGAGACCAGCAAAAGAGATAGAATCTTTCGTCTTTACCATGAAGAGATGGTCCTAATACAGGAAACCTTTCTTTTAGCAGAAGTCATCTTGGGAAAGGGACTGTTAGTAATATGAGAGCTGAAGTATTGACTTTAGAGTGCAGGTTGGAACAACAGTTTAGACACAAATAGATGGGAGGGATTTTTAAAATACCAGGCAAGATCTTTTTGTTTGATACTGACTATCGTATGTGGCAATGACAAATAGGAAATTTTTGTAAGATTAGGCAAATGAGGTGATTCTCAAACAGGCATAGACATAAATTGTTATTGGAGCTGTTGAGACCAACAGAGCCTCAGTGGATGGATATTGCTGTTTGGGTGCAGGAGGCTGGGTAGTGCTGCTGAGCAGAATTTGGGAACAGCAGCTTTTTGTGGATTTTTGATTTGCTCTGTAGTTCGTGTGGAAACATTTATCTTTCTTAGGAGCTGTAACTTACACTGTGCTGCTCTTTAATACAAACACATGATACGCTGAGTTCAATTTTGTAGACTTACACAGAAGGGTAGGGTAAAATGCCTATTTTCATTTTAGATTCGACTTGGCGAACTGCAACTTAAATGACGAGTTTGCCAATAAGATGAACCCACACAATATTCCTGATGTGGTAAGCCTGTTTTCTTTCTCTGTGTTACCCAGGGGTGTTAGGGAATATGATTTTGTAATGAATACTCACTCGTTCCATAGTGCCAAAGAAAAGAGGGGATATTAATATTGAAATTTGAATAGCATCTAATTTTGAGAATTATTTTCTCACTACTTAAATTTTTGAGTGGTGGGTGGGTAATACATTAACTTACCTTACTCTTTGTTGGGTTTGTTCGAATTACCATGCCCTGTGTGGTGAAAACTGTATTACAACTCCAGTATGTGTTGCCTCTTCAGGACATAATCCAAAGTGTTTGGAAACTTTTGAGTTGGCAGACGCTATATAAATTCTATTTAAAACTTCTGAGTGCCAGACTGACTCTCCCCTTTGTTCAGCTGATTTTACAGTTGCCCAAATCTAGACTCGGGTGGAGTTTGGGGTTTTGAAAGAGTGTCATCAATAATAGTACTGAAGGTGTGTATGCGTAAATACTCACTGTTTCTCACCATAGGTATTAATAAAGAAGAGCTATGACCGTACCAAACGCCAGCGTCGCAGAAACTGGAAGCTGAAAGAGCTAGAAAGGGACAGAGAAGGCACGGATACAGATGATGAAAGGTTCGGTGTCTGCCTTGAAGCTTTTTCGTCCCTCCTACCTAGGATACTGTGCCAAGTATAGAAATGACATTTCTCAGTTTCTGCGGAGCATAAACCCAGGGCGATGCCTCAGCTGATGTGCTGACTGTTAGGGGGCACAAGCAAATGCTCTTGGTTCTGGTTGAGCGTGGTGCTGGCTCACAGGGCAGGTTGATAGCAGTGTTCTCTGAAGAGCATTAGCTCTCTGCGTTTTTCCCCCTTCCCTAGCGCAGGAGGTGCTTTAAGCATACGCACCGTATTTATAGTTACCTGGTTGTATGGTTAAACTGCTGAGTTTTCAGGGAACGTGGATACTGAGGACAACGGGCTAGGGGGATGTGGAAACAGACTGCATCCTGAAATCTTAAAGATAACACTGCAGGTTTTTCACGTTTACTGTTGCAAAATATAAAAACTGTTTTTATGGGTTTTCCAAAAAAAAAGCTTAAATCATGAGACAGGTGAGTAATATCGAAAGCATTTTGTCTGCAGCTTACAGCCAGTGCCTGTCTAGCTAAAGGGACACTTGTGTGAAAGCGTGCTTGTCACTGGTTTGTTCAGTGGCAAAGCTGATAGAGCAACAGCAGACTCTAAATATTGTTCATTTGAGTAGAAAAAATGGGTTGATTAGAGTTAAATGAGGACAGGCAAATTTAAACAAATTCTTTGGAAATTAGTAGGTGATAATAAAAAAAAAAAAAGGCTGACGGAGTTGGAAATGTAGGAATGCTATCAGAAGGCACGCCTGAAGGACTGTGGCTTGCGGTTCTTCCTCAGGGCTTTGTTTCTTTGATTTTATTTTGTTCTATAAATTTACATAAATTCACAGGAAAAGTGACTAAATACATTAAGCATCTTTTACAGACAATACCAGGACTTCCTTGAAGATCTCGAAGAAGACGAAGCCATAAGGAAGAATGTCAACATTTACAGAAGTAAGGCCTTTTTAACCATTTAATTGCACGTAACTCGATCATGACTATTTGAGCGGAAAATATTTTTACTGAAGTGCTCTATTTGGATTCTTTGAACTACTCATGCCTGGAGAAATGCTGTAATGGGGTAGCTTCAGGTGTTCAGTGTATTTCACACACACTGAATGGATGTTGATGGGCTTTGTTTGCTTGCCTTTAACATGAGAGAGAGCAGCATATTTTCTCCTGCACCCAAAACCTCTGCTGGGTGAAGGATTTGATACGTAATTCAGTGTCTTCCATGAGGGCACTTGCCGTGGGATTGCTGGTTTTCAGGAGGGATTTATTTGGGGTTTGGTTTTGTGGTTGTTGGTTGTTTCGGGGTTTTGTTTTGGGGTTCCCCCCCCCCCCCCTTCCTTACTTGGGGTTGTTCAGGGGTTTGGGGGTTTGTTTTCTTTGCTTAGCTGTTTGTTGGGTTTTTTTCTATTGCTTTTTTAGATGCAGATATTCCAGTGGAGAGCGACACAGATGATGATGGTCCTCCACGAATCAGTCTGGCCGAAATGCTAGAGGATCTCCATATTTCCCAGGATGCTACTGGTGGGGAGGGAGCAAATATGATGACAGAATAGGAATAGTGCATTAGTCAATGCAATAAATATTCCCTTAGTGGGGAAAAAGTACCCAAAACATCAGTAAACGTTACAAACTGATCACATGAACATGAAGAGTAATGTGATAACTACCACTATACCCCTAGATAACGGTCCTAAATTAATATTTTATATATAATCTTCTGGAGAATCAGCAATTAAAGTTAAATTTCCGGTGCAAGCATTGCAATCGAAGTTCCGCAAGTTCCTCCCATCCCTGAGCGCTCGCTCCTTGCAACTTCTGCAGTGCAGAGACCGGCTGCCTAACTTCAGGGTTACCCACCGGGAGTAATCACTGTCTTGTGCTGAAGGCAGCAGGTAGGGAAGGATGTCCAGAGGGAGAGGTTTTATTCTAGTTTGCTAGATTGGTGGGTAGGGTACCTGCCTGCTGTCTGTTGCTTTCATTTCTTCACACAGGAAGGATTTTTCCTGTCTTAATCTTTTTGGTACAATGGTTTGAAGCCTGTTACGATATTTCTAGATTATTCGATATAAAGATATTTTGGAGAAGCTTAAGAAAGTATCTTCTGTTCCTTTGGTAAGGGAACTCCAAATACACGTTGTGTACACAAAAAAACCTTCCTTGTAAACTGAAGATGCAGCACTTGGTCAGAAGGATTGGAAACTTCTGTTAAGTGTAACGAATGTCGTATTGTACTATGTTCCATGCCTGTATCGGTGGATTAAAAGCAGTATGCATAATGTCTAATTAATACATCGGGTATGAACTATTAAAAAACTATCCAGCTATTTTTGGTCCATCGTTATTGAGGTAACTGGAAAATCAAATTTCTCTACTGCAAACCCAAAGAGGACATAAGTGGTGTAGGAGGAGTTACGTACTTCTATTCATCTGGTTTTAATTCACTTTACTGCGCAAAGGTGGTTCAACAGAAATTTGACCAAGATTTTATGTGCATATACATTTGTGTTAACTTAGTATAAATACAGCAAGAGTGAGTTTGCCACTGCGTTTTTTTTAACTTCAGGGAAAAAAAAAATGTTCAAAATAAATGGCATATGTAAAGGAGGGGAATACTAATAATGTAAAGTTGGAAAAACAGAGATGTGTAGGATTCATCTAACAGGGTACTCGCGATTCCTCTGTCAAGGATCTGTATAGCTCAAAAGAGAACGCGTAGTTTGTCGCCGCATGTGTGCTCACGAGGGAAATACACGTCGAAAAATGCGCTATTTCTCTGCAGCACGGGCTGAGGAGGTGTTGGGAGCACCCTCCCCTATTTCACCGTACTTGGCAGCTTTTCAAGGCCTCAAAGAACAGCTCAGAAATGATCAAGGCGTTAGCAGTGTTCAGCCCACTGCCAGGTGAGAGGAAGTTTGGCCTTATTCTTTAGCTGAGATGTAATCTCTTGACATAAGTGTTTCCAAACAGGTGTGAATCTGCTGGATTGCAGGCTTCCTGTCGGAGCCCAGGCCGTATGCTGTAGAAGGCAAAGGGATTTTTGATTGTAAAAGGTGGAGCTAGGTTTAGTTACCAGTTACTCATAACTTTTTTTTTTTTTTAATTCTGTCTCATAATCTTGTAATCATCCATTTGTAAAGGGGGGAAAATGGAAATTTGGAAAGGCGGTTTTGACGCAGCGCAGCTCTAAGCCGTCTGTTGGCGTTGTTAGCAGCTCAGCCATCCCTTAATGCCATCTTTTGCTGTGTATTTGCGTCGCGCTAAGCTCTTCTGCTTCCATTCTCGGGAGCTTTGTCGTATTTTTTTACTGTGTAGAAGAGCAGTTAAGAAAAATCCGTAAAGCTGCCAAGAACTCGAGGTACAATTTATCTCATGACAGTAACTTAGTTCAGTATAGGGAAGGCATGAAACCACACTTAAAAAACATTCATGAGAACGCAGCTGCATAGCTAACCTGAATTATCGGTACAATAAAAAAGTTGTATGATAGATATTTTACAGTAGCTACACCTGGCAGTAGTGCTGGGGAGATGTAGATAAACTCAATTCTAGTGACCGTGGGGCCAAATCTGTGGAAATTAAAGAACTTTAATTTGTAACCTGTAGCCAGCGAATGCATTCTGTGTCCAGAGATGCAGTTTGGGTTGTGATTTTTCTGACAGAGGCAAAAATGATCAAGCCTTTACCTTATATAGTTTGGTCATAAGCTTCCCGTTGTTGGCAGGTGAAGGGGGAATAATAAAAGCTTGGTTCAAACTTCTCTTTTGATCCATCCTTTTCCTTCCTCTCGAATGGTTTCCTTCATAGTGTCTCTAATTTCAGATGTATTGCTGTCTTGTCTGTCATCCTGTGTGTTACCGGAGACGTCCCCCTTCCTTTTTCCCCCCGCCGTGGTCTGTTGCCAGTCTGCGTTAGGCTTCAAGCATCTTTCAGCAAGAGTCTCGTCTGGAAAGATCTCATGCCACAGAGGCTAGGCAAACAAGTCATAAATCTGAGTATATTGCCTGGCTTTTTGTGCGTTTGTTTGCTAGCTGGTAGCACATAGTAACAGCTCTCCAGTGAGGGGGTAAGTGGTGTGTACCTGAAACCACAGTGAGTTCTAATTTTAGGTTCTCGAGGTTAAATGGTTGGAAGCCAAAGGAGATTAGCCAGAGAGAGCCAGAAGAGATTTGCGTACCAGCAAATGAAATGTTTGCCGAGATAAGTAACCTGACAAAAGGTCCTTAATTCACAACAGATAAAAGGCTGCCACTTACCCTGCACCTCTTTCTGAAAATCTCTCTCGGCGGATCGAGCCACAGCTTAAAGCTCCTCTCCTTTTATACATACAGAAGTTGCTTCAGGATTTTAAGTCAGAACTCTTTCATGATTAACTTGCACCCAGGTTTTGATGGAATTTTGAATCGGAAGAGTTGAAGCTTGACACCCCGCTAGTTTGCGTGGGGAGGAGGGGGCTTGCTTTTGAGATGCGAATACGTGCGCGCGCGTGTGTCCCAGATCTGGCACAGATATGTGTGACACAACAACCAAGCAGTAGCGGTATGCGTAGTTGTTTACGAACAGTCACGCAGGTGTAAAAGGGTTGTCAAGTAGTTACGTGATGGTGAAATTTGAAGTGTACTTGGCACATGTCGGAAGCTAGTAGTGAGACTAAAAAGAAAGAATACTTTTTAAAGTATTTTTTAAAAAAAAGGACAGTCCAGCCAGCAGATGAGATTCTGTTTCAGCAGAGAAAAGGAGTTTTGTCCTTCAGAACAGCCAACATTTTGTTCTTTCAGAAGCAAGGCTTTTACAGCGAGAAACCAAATGAGGCTTCATTGCGCCTCTCAGCCCTGTCGCTGTAGCTTCCCTGGCTGGAATGGTGGGAAGAAAGAGTTGCTTAAGCTAAGGGAGTTTCACTGCCCACCCCTGCTAGTGAATTACTGGGGGGAAGAGTGGAGACAGGGAAAATGCAAGCCTAGATTGCAACTTCGGGGGTTTTAGTGCTGAATTTCCATTTTGGTTAATGATGAATCACTTCTTTTTTGGGGTTCGGTTGCCTTAGTGAACAACGTGTGCGGTAGCTTCTGTGAGCAATTGATGTCTTACTGTGATTCTAGATCATTTCATTGAAATTCAAAGTTCTAGTTAAAAAAAAAAAAACAAAAAAACCCTTTATTTCTCATGGGAGAAGCTGTCCAGAACTTTCTAATAACTGCCTGAAAATTTTTTGCTCACAGAGAACGGTGAAAGAGAATGTTATGTTGCATACGTCAAACCTTACAGTACAAAAGCTGGGTAATTGAGGGAAACAAATACACAGAGGTGGTTCGGATATGCAAGCACTACTTTTTGAGGGTTTTTTTCTATTAAAAAAAAGTCTTGTCTATTGAAGATGAAAAGCCTAAGGTTTGTAATTTTACCCTTAACTGCTTTAAAAATCTGTTAGTAGATGCTCTTGTGCAACTACAGAGGTCCCTGAATACGGTTCAGGTGGAAATTGTTCAGGAAAATACTGTTAAAATCGTGGCCGATCACTTACCTTTGTTGTGTTACAAGGACTGCTGCTGCGCTGGTTTGGGGAAATTACAACCTGAGGAACAGCGTGTGTGCGAGTTGTCGTTGAGATACTGATCTGTGGAGAGTTTAATAGGATCAATGTTATTTTAGTCTCTTTTACTATTAGAAGTAGCTTAGATATAGGGAATTACAGGGGAATGTTGTCTCAAAATTTTTCCTCAAAGCAGTTAGACTAGTATGTAAGTTGCTCCTTGTGTTTGGTGGTTGGGTTTTGGCTGGGGGGAGCATCCTTCCCGCTGGATACGCCTGGGAAGAGCCTGGCTCCATCTCCCTTACTGTCTCCCGTCAGGTATTGATACGCATGGATACGATCCCACCGAGCCGTCTCTTCCCCGAGCTGAATGGTCCCGGCTCTCCCAGCCTCCTCTCCTCCGTCGGAGTGCTGCAGGTACGGTGGAGGGGAGGAAGGAAATAGAGAGCCAGCCATCCCATTTCCGAACAGGGAACACAGTTTGGGAAAACCTGCGCATATAAGATAGCGTTCATCCTCTCGGACCGCTTGGGAAAAAAAAAAAGCATATTTGTAGATGTGTATCGCTCTCTGCCCCAAAGCTTAGATTAGTTCCCGTATCAATTCCACATCCTGTCACATCGTCCCTGGACGCTCAGTGCGGGTTTAGGAGCTGCGGGGCAAGACGCGGCCGGCCTTCGCCACCCCTGCAACCCCGCGCGTTTTATGCTCGGGCTCGGGGCATGTCCGGAGAGGTGCTGGATCTGATCCTTCCCAGGCTGGGGCGGGCAGCAGCCCCGGGAGCGTTAGGCCCTCACGAACGGGGAGCGTACAGAGTAGCGCGTGGCCCGTTCTAGGAGACGCTGCCTGCAGTCAAGTTGCTGGGAATCTGGTGTGGGTAAGTGCTGTGAGACAAACTCCTTTTTGTAGCTGAAACGTGCCGAAGGTGGAACACAAAGTGCTGGCTGTGTTGTAAGGACGTTTCTAGGAGCGGCCAAAGAGACTTTGCTTGCAAGGCTGCAACGTGTTGGTGAGACGCACGGGTCTCGCTGTGGTCGGGAGGTGTCCGCAGTGGCAGGCGCTTGCCCCTTCCTCTGTAGAAATTGCCACAGAAAAATCGAGATGTGCCTGTGATTAATGCGATAGTCCACCTGATGTCACTATTCCTTCATGTTAATGGCCCCAAAAGCAGTCTGTTCAGCTGCTCTGAAGAAAAGACGGCTATAAACTCTGGAAAAACTTGTTTATGCCGATGTAGTTCCTAATATTTTCGTTTAAGTTTAAAATAACACCAACCTCAGGAAAAATGCCGCTTCGATCTTGATGTTAAAGGACTTGTTCCTGGCAATCTGCTCCTCCCGCTGGCAGATTTGCCTCTGCTTATGCCTTGCCAAGGCCACTTATTTTAGCTGCATTCTCCCAGAACAGTTAAATATAGGGGTGAGACTCGTGTGTTGGGTTTCAGAGGGGTTTTGGCAATGATTGCTATAGCTCATTCCAGAACATAATCGCACAGTGATATTGTTGCCTTCAGCATTTACCGATGCTTTCTGTACCTAACCTTCATTGTGAGCTTAGGATGGGAACCTGGGTAAGACATGAAAGAAACAGGAGATGAAGTTTAAAACTTGTCAGGATCGCAGTTCCATGATGAAAAATGAAGCATAATCATCAAGAGAGAGAAGGGCCTTTGTGTAATTTGAATATTCAGCTTCATAAAACAAAACAATTATGTATGACACAAATCCACAACTAATGTACCTTTTCACATCAACTAAAAATGTTTCGGATGTGCCAAGCACTGAAAGGACTTGAAAGGCTATTTT
This sequence comes from Pelecanus crispus, assembly GCF_030463565.1. NCBI lineage: Eukaryota > Metazoa > Chordata > Aves > Pelecaniformes > Pelecanidae > Pelecanus > Pelecanus crispus. The sequence continues at coordinate 3,423,582 of NC_134651.1, read as the reverse complement.
AAAATAATCCGTGCTCGGTGACAAGTTTTGTAAGATAGAAGGAAATTATTTAAGCTGTAAATTATTGGCAGGTTGTTTGTGTACCTCTTAGCATGGTGAGACTTCCTGGGCTGTAATAATTATGATTAACATCTTTGTTATTAATGTAGGTCTTTTTTAATTCATACCTCTCTGTAGGGCCGGTCTGAGATATAAAGGGCTGCAATTTTTAACCCACACCTGCACTGAAATGAATTTATGCTAACGTATGAAAGCTTGACATGTATAAGCCAGTATGAATGCAGCAGAAGACGTTGTCATTTGAAGCTCTAGGTTTGTTTTAGACTTGTCCTTAAAAGGTGAATGATCATATTGGAAATAATTGAGAATTAGGTCCCTCAGGAGCCCTGAATCCCCCGAGGAGCGGAGGCGTTCAAGCACTCTGTGTTGCGCTGTTTAGATCTGAGCTTCCCCGATGCTCTCTGGAGGCCTCGGTCAGAGGTGGGCGTGCCGGTTCCCAACGCAGCAGACACAGAGTTAGTCCCAAAAGAGAGGATTCCCAGAAGCTGCGAAAGGAGATGCCGGAGTGTCCTGGTTTTGGCTGGGCTAGAGTTAATTTTCTCCCTAGTAGCAGGCACAGCGCTGTGGTTTGGATTTAGGATGAGAAGAATGCTGATCACACGCTGATGGTTTAGGTGTTGCTCAGCGCTGCTTATGCCAGTCAAGGACTTTGCAGCTTCCCCTGCTCTGCCAGGGGCACAAGAAGCTGGGAGGGGGCACAGCCAGGAGAGTTGATCCCAACTGGCCCAAGGGCCATTCCATACCATACGGCGTCATGAGCAGTATAGAAACTGGGGGGGTTGGCTGGGGAGCAGCGATCGCTGCTGGGAACTGGCTGGGCATCGGTCGGCGGGTGGTGAGCAATTGCATTGGGCATCACTTGCTTTGGATATTGTTATTATCATTATTATATGGTTATTGTTATCATTACTATTTTACTTTATTTCAATTATTAAACTGTTCTTATCTCACCCCAGGAGTGTTTCTCACTCTCACTCCTCCGATTCTCTCCCCCATCCCATCGGGGCAGGGGCAGCGAGCGATGGCTGCGTGGTGCTGAGCTGCTGCCTGGGGCTGAACCCCGACACGGAGCCAGCCCGGTGGGAGTGCTCGTAGGAGCACCGACGAGAGCAACTGCACTCGGGCCACTCTTCCAGCTGGCTCTCAGAGGCAGCTGCTCCTCAGCCTTCCGGCTGCTCCTCAGCCTTCCAGCACCTCTGGGCTTCGGCGCCCGATTCCGTACCCGTGCGCTAAACTCCCCGGTCTAGCAGGTGGCTGGTATCGCCCAAGACGCGGATCCAGCAAAAGGATGTGTACGCTCCAAGTAGGATTTAAAATGAATTCTCTTCAGTCCAAGTTGTGACAATGTTGAGACAGCTGCTGTTTAACCTTGGCAGCCTCTGAACTCCATATATAGCTTGCTCGTTTGCCGCAGCTTCCTCCTCGCCTGAATTTGCTCTTTCCCAAAGCCTGTGATCTTCAGCCTGACACAGTCTCTTGGAAGGATTCCTCTTGCAGCGGCTTCCCCACTCTGTAACGAGGTCAGCCTGAGTTAAAATGCTTTCTAAAAGTTTGCGTGTCCATAGCTACTCCAGGTTTTCCCTAAGTTTGATTTGATTTTTTAATATCGCTTCCCGTACTGTAGACATAAAGCTTCTATAGGTGTCACTGACAGGAAGCGTACAGTAAGAAACTTACAGCGCTGTATTCGGTGCCCAAACGATAGGTCAGCAGTATCCGATGCAGTTGAGCTCATACACGATTTCCTACGCTCCAACAGGATGCAAGATACATATAAGATTATTTAGTCTCAAAACCAAATTCTTTTAATGTAGGTTTCTAATGTAAAACAATAACCAAAAGTCAAGTTTGAGTGTTAAGGGCCTTTAATGCATCGCTTCGTTGTGCAGAGAAATTAGCCGTGCGTAGATGTAGACGTGAAAGCAGCCCTGGGTATCTTCAGGTAAGTCTTCCAGATGGGAAAGGTTGTTACAGGATATGAATACTCTGGGGGGTTTGTTGGGGTTTTATTTGAACTTAACCAGCTTTCTAAAAAATGCAGGTGCTTCTCAACAGCGTATTTTAATTTGCTGGGTGACACTCTATAGCCTCCCCATGCAATGTGCAGCGGGCAGCAACAAAAAAGGTTTTCTTTGTCTCTAACCAAACGGGTGCCCCTCCAAACTAGAGCCGAGGGGACCCAGCGACAGCCTGGGGTGATGCTGGGACTGCAGGCTGGGCGCCCGTTCGTACCCGGCTGCTCCTTGGTCCCTGGGAGTCCCCTTCGCTGCCCAAATGTGCCTGCTGCCCCGAGGGGTGGGAGAGCACGCGCTGAGCGACTCGCAGTCCTCGTGCACCGTGCGGACCGGCTGTTTTGATCGGGCTCCTCAGCGAAGCGTTAACAGACATTTCCATTCATAGATGGGCAGCTACGCACCGATTGCAAGGTGAGGAGGTAACGGGCTGATTGCGAGGTGAGGAGGTAACGGGTCGGTGCAGCCCTTTTGCCCGCACTGTCGCAGAAGGTGAGAGCTTTGGACACGAATTCTTCCTCTAGCTGGCAACGCCATCACGTCTCTCCTTTTTGCTGGCTGCCTGGTGGCCTGAACTCCAAGCCGTTTCGTGAGGTGGATCACAAACTCGCCTCCGGAATGTGTTGTGGGGTTGGGATTTTTTTCATGTGGTGATTACAAACTGATTTGAGCAAGGTCAGAAATCCCATGCTCGTTGAATGCTCAAGCACCTACAAACTCACCTTCTATTTTCCTGCCTGGCGTATCCTTAAAGAGGAGCGCTGTCAGCAGGAGCGTTGTGGAGAGCTTCCCTCTGGCACATCCCGTGTTGGGAATTGTAGCGACGGATGCCAGTTCAAAGCACGTCAAAAGGAGATGGTATCTGAGTCCTTAGATGAACGCCATAGCCACGAGGCTGCTGGATTTCCGTCCTCCTTTCAAGGCAGCCGCACACCCGCCTGGGCTCTCTGTGCAAACCCGACTGGCAAACAGAATTTGCGAAGTCGTGGGGTGAGCAGGAGGTAAATGCGCAGCTGCCGCCCTCGCTTCCATTAGGTACCTTGAATAATTCTCTGGTAACCTTTAGGAGCCCTGGTGCCTCTAGTTTTAAATAGTGGACAACCTGCATTAGAAGGTTATGGACCAGATACTAAGAGTCTAAGCTGAAACAGGCAATATTTTTCTACACGTTTTCGATTGCCTTCCAACCAAAACAGGAATAATCCCATGATACATAAAGTGTTAACTCTTGCCTTTGTAGAAACATCCTTTTGAAATCCTAGGTTATTCGTTAATGGTTTTCTTTTTTTTCCTTATACATTCTGTACAAACGCAAAGAAATTCTCACCGAGTTAGCTGTGTAAGCAGGGAGAACAATTTAGAGTCTTGCAGTTGTAAGATCTGTGAGGACTCCTCTCGGTACCCTCAGCTGTGCTTCTCATTCCAGTTCCTCGGACAGGGTGGGCAGTTCAGAATCAGTACCAGATCGGTTATCTGTCAGAGACTAACTTTGCCAAATTAAGACTGCATCTTTAAGTCCGCATTTGCAAATACTAAAATTAATTCCTTTATTGACAGAAAGACACTAAGCAGCACGTACTGTGTAGACGAGCGTATGCTGTGGTCGACAGGCCTAGGAGAGAGCAAGGCGCACGTCTTATCCGTGCATCTGCTGGAGAACCAAACCCTGCAAACAGCACCTGTACGCAACCGCCTCTTCCCGCACGCACACACGCCCAAACGCTCGGCCCACACGGACAGTGGAAAACAGGTGTGTGGGATTAGCAGCTATCTCGTGGGGCAGGCACTGGCGTTAAGGGTTTGATACTCTCTTGCTGAGCAAGCAGATCCTCTGACAACGTTTGGGAGACGAACCAGCCACACTGGTGCCTAACAACAGACCTCCAGCTCCCGTAGGCTCTGTCTGTGCAAGCGTCTCTGCGCGAAAACTGGCTGCAGACGGCCGGCCCGTCTGTGCGAGGAAGTTCGTCCGAAAAACTTTGTTTGTTCTTGGTTGTGTAAGAAACTCGGGCGAAGCGGGGTGGAAACACTGCTGGTGCTAGCAAGAAGCCACGGGGAACTGAACTTGGTGCAGGTGTCCTCCGAGAAGGGTGTGCAGGCAGGAATTGCGGGGAATCTCCCATTTCCTGTTCCTCTTGGAATACTTTCCGCTTCAGCCATGCATTAATAAATCTGGGTTTGCAACACTTATAATCAGGTTTGAAAAAGAAATGTTGTGGCCACTCACTGCAGACTGCTGAGCCAGTACAAACTCTGCTGACTGAAAAAAATCTTGAAAAATATTGAAGCAGACTGTTACAGTAGTCTCTACTCCGCAGCAGATAGCATCTGTTCTCACGCAGCCGGGGTAAACAGCTGTTGGGGCTCAGCCCCAGGCAGCAGCTCAGCACCACGCAGCCATCGCTCACTGCCCCTGCACCGGGGGATGGGGGAGAGAATCGGAGGAGTGGGAGTGAGAAACACTCCTGGGGTGAGATAAGGACAGTTTAATAATTGAAATAAAGTCAAATAGTAATGATAATAATGACAATATAATAATGATAATAACAATAACAATATCCAAAGCAAGTGATGCCCAATGCAATTGCTCACCACCCGCCGACCGATGCCCAGCCAGTTCCCGAGCAGCGATCGCTGCTCCCTGGCCAACCCCCCCAGTTTCTATACTGCCCATGACGCCGTATGGGATGGAATAGCCCTTGGGCCAGTTGGGATCAACTCTCCGGGCTGTGCCCCCTCCCAGCTTCTTGTGCGCCTGGCAGAGCAGGGGAAGCTGCAAAGTCCTTGGCTGGCATAAGCAGCACTGAGCAACACCTAAACCATCCGTGTGTGATCAGCATTCTTCTCATCCTAAATCCAAACCACAGCGCTGTGCCTGCTGCTAGGGAGAAAATTAACTCTAGCCCAGCTGAAACCAGGACAACAGCTCAAGCTGCAGTGGGCTGGCCCTGGCTGGGCACCAGGTGCCCACCAAAGCTGCTCTGTCGCTGCCCTCCTCAGCTGGACGGGGGAGAGAAAATGTAACGAAAAGCTCATGAGTTGAGATAAGGACAGGGAGAGATCACTCAGCAATTACTGTCATGGGTGAAACAGAGTCGACTTGGGGAAATTAGTTTAATTTATTAACCTACTCTGATTTGATTGGTAATGAGAAATAAAATCAAATCTTAAAACACCTTTCCCCCACCCCTCCTTTCTTCCCAGGCTCAACTTCACCCCCGATTTCTCCACCTCCTCCCCCCGAGCAGCGCAGGGGGACAGGGAATGGGGTTGGGGTCCGTCCATCACACGCTGTCCCTGCCGCTCCTTCCTCCTCAGGGAGGACTCCTCACACTCCTCCCCTGCTCCAGCCCGGGGTCCCTCCCATGCAGACATGAACTGCTCCAGCGTGGGTCCCTCCCCCGGGTGCAGCCCCTCAGGAGCAGCCTGCTCCAGCGTGGGTCCCCACGGGGTCCCCAGCCCTGCCCGCAACCCTGCTCCAGCCTGGGCTCCTCTCCCCACGGGGCCACAGCTCCTGCCAGGAGCCTGCTCCAGCGCGGGCTTCCCCCGGGGTCACAGCCTCCTCCGGGCATATCCCCTGCTCCGGCGTGGGCTCCTCCCCGGGTGCAGGGGGATCTCTGCTCCCCGGGAGCCTCCATGGGTGCAGGGCACAGCTGCCTCGCCATGGGCTGCCCCAGGGGTGCAGGGGAATCTCTGCTCCGTGCCTGGAGCCCCTCCTGCCCTGACCCGGGGGGCTGCAGAGCTGCTCCTCTCACGTATTCTCACTGCTCTCTCCGGCTGCAGTTGTGCAGGCTTTTTTCCCCCTTCTTAACCTGTTCTTCGCCTCTGTTATCCCAGAGGTGCTGCCACCGTCGCTGATGGGCTCGTCCTTGGCCAGCAGCGGGTCCATCTTGGAGCCAGCTGGCGTTGGCTCTGTCAGGCCACACAAACCCAATACACGAGTGACTGGCTGGTTTGCTAGACACCAAATTACACCAGGGCCTAACCCTGATCAAATTTACATTGCCAGGTGAGTGTTCACAGGCCTGATATTAGCAAATCTGGAGCCACGGCCTTTTTCTATCAATTCAACACCTCAGGCTGCTGGTCAGAGCGCAGCTCCCAATAGGGAACCTGCCCAAGCAGGTTGGTGTTTCAAAACCGAAATTGCAAGGTGAAGTTTGCATGTAATATTTTAAATCCTATTCTGTAGATGAGCACCTTGGTGATGTGTAGGGAAAAGACTGTAGTGAATAAAATGAATCAAGAAACTGTTTTTCTTTCAGCTGCCACTCAGCCCTTTGTTTCCTTTGCTTTTTGGTGCTTTCCTAGCTCCCTCCACTGTACACAGCCGAGCTGGGACCTTTGCTGCTGCGGAACGGCACGGCGAGCTGAAACGGCGTCGCTGTCGCTAGCAGACAGGCGGGAGCCGGTCCGTGCCGACGGCCTGCCGCGTGCGAACAGGCAGCTCGACAGACGCCATCCTACAGCGGCTGTTGCAAAAGAGGCACCAGGTACTCGAGGCAACCACAACAAACACCAAGTGGGGTTGCGCTGGAGAGGCGGGGAAAGGGCGGTGATAAACAAAAACATGCCCAGGGTAAGAGTTCCTACTTCTGCAGCCTGATGTCAGATTCCTTGATGTCGATAAATACTTTGGATGTCAGTGTACAGTCTTCTACTGTAATTTAGCGTAAACATATTTATGTTGGTTTGCTTACCCGCTGAGCTTTCTTCACAGGTATAGAATGCAGTATGTGCACGTCTCTCCGGCACGTATAATGCCAAATACTGCATTTACCTCTCTGTATTATAGACTGACAGTTTTGAAACAAAATTACTGTCTTCATAAATAGTTTAATAATTGATGTAACTAAAACACCGTGTTTCCCTCTTCTGTTCCTAAACATCAAGAAATGCAATAGACACACTGCACATGAAAGCTGCGAGGAGCAAATGTAAGATATTTACTACTTCAGCCATTGTATTACTTTAATAAAACATACAGTTGGATTCTAATCTGAAAGCATTAAATGGAGGAGTTTTTTTTTTTTAACAAACTTACGGATTACTTGGGTACCGTCAAGAGAGTTGTAAAGTTTAAGCTCAGCTGCCCTCGTTTTCCCAAATAAACTATTTTCACATCCTATCTTATTTTGCCCTAATTATAAATTGGGAAAGTAACTGAATCGCACGTTCAGATGACAAATAACATAATTAGCCTCTCACTTCATAAGTCATTTGATTGCCACTTACTAATAACATCCTGTTCTCTTGAAGGAGAGGATATTCTAGGAGCATCTCTATGCTGGAAAGATGTAAGAAAACTCACTTCAGGGCAGGTGGGAGAAAAATTGCATTTATGTTACCTTGTATGTGCCCTGCTACTACTCTGTGCTGCTCCTGGGATGATAGAGAACACGGATTCTGGCTGCACAGTTAATTGCACTGGTACTTCATCCCTGGCCAGCTCCAGTCAATGGCCACTGTAGCAAAGCCGGCAGCATGGGCATCTTGTGTTTCTAAGGAGGAAGCTTAAAAAACACGGACTCTGAAACACAGCCAGTTACAGGGTGTCCAGCACGTTAGTTACAAGGTCTGCAGTCTCAAGAATTCATGTTTCAGACACTACTCGACAGGTAGAGTATAAAAGGAGGCAAAAGAGGGGGAATAAGGAGTTTAGGACAGAAGGAGAGACGTTGTATTTTAGGTAGGGTTTTTATTGGTTTTACTGAAACGTCCCCACCACAGCTGAATATGTAGTTTCCTGTTCCGTACATGATATGCATGCTTTTCCAGTCTTCTGAAAGTAAACCAAAAATCATCTTTTTTTTAAAGTCCGAGAAGATGAGAGTTTTATTATAAATTGTCATGGAAGTAAATCCCCACATCCTTAATAAATCAACTGCATTATTTACATGATGATGATGAACCAGTCAAGTAATTCATTGTATTAAATAGTTGAGGAAACCAAATAAATAATAAAATCATTCTATAAATACATACATACCAAGCTTAGAGAAGCAGCTTATAGTTGTATAGTATTGTGCAAAACCTTTCACGTACACATCTCTCCTGTCAGCAAAGCTATGGCAGACAAGAACAAATGAATGCCATGCAATTTCTCAAGATGAAAACTCTCCATATCCAAGCAGCCCTCCCTGGAATAACAAAATACACAGCACAGTTGTTTCCGTACCAAACCCAGCTTCGTAACTCCAGCCAGTCTTTAAAATTGAAGCTCTTTAAGAAGCAGTCAGTCAAATGATAAAAACAAGGACTGATTGAAATTGTTTTGGCAAAATAATTTGCTGTCAGAGAGTCCTGGAATACAGAAGCACATTAAGAGACACTGCAGAATAAAACAGTGCTTGCACACACCCTGAACCCGTTTCTAAACAAAACCGGAGTGTTAAGAAAAACATTTCTTTGATCCAAAAGTCAGTGCCAGGTTGCCAATGTTACTTCATGACAGAAACAGCATTTTCATGTTGGTTTCCAACTAAGTGCAAGAAGAATTGAAAAGCCGTGCTAATGTGGACAGGGACAAAGATGTAAGCAGCGTACAATAGCATAACTAACATGGTAATGTTGAAAGTGTAGAAGAGCAGTTTTTCCCAGGGCTCCATGAGGTAGCTGCAGGTGATTAGTTCAAACTGGCAGTACAGCCAATAGAGATAGTTCTTCATGCTCTTAATATCCATCTTCAACTCTGTGCCGCTTCTGAAAGCCTTCACTATTACAATAAAGGATATTTAGTAGAAATAGAAACCTTAGCAAACAAAAAAACACCCCAAAATATATAAAAACATCGTATGGGCAGCAACTCCATGCTACTCAGTTTGCTTATACTGACCATTTGTAGTAAATGATGTTTTAAAAACACAAGAGTTCTGAAATTCCAAGATCGCAAATACCTTTTAAAGCATAAAACCTGATCAGATAGTAACAGACTATTTATAACATTCTGAGTCATTCTTTTGCCCCTTCCCATAAAAGGCTTCATTTGTATTCCTTTTTCCTTTCCGAACGTGACAGTCCAATTTAGACCACTATGCACTGGGCACCATTATTTACCAAGAAGGCTCCACAATATCTCTTTTTTCCAGAAATCGGTTACCCAATAATAGTTGCAATTCTGCTCTCCAAGCCAAACTCTGCTTTCATAACTTTGCCTCACACTGGATTATTTAAGACTCTGTTGAAGCAGCTTAATTCAAAAAACACTTCAAACCCTCTCTCCTTCACCACTCGTGGATTTTGACATAGAACTTGGCTGGAAGTCTGATTTCTGCTACTGCAGACTGAATTTTGTGTCTTACGCTTCAGTTGCTGCTGGAATGCAAACTGGGAGTATGCAGAATACCACACGTATAGAACTACAATAAAAGGAAACTATATACGGATGATCCAGCTGCTTGTGCAGCAGAGATTGAATTGATCTGTTGCCAGAATTAATGCTTATAAATTTATTTTAAAGCTCTGTGTTCAAATTAACGCTAATAATTCTTGAGTGTTACATTATACAGTTACCAGAATACAGAACTGGAGAGGTAAAGAGAAAACAGGACTATTTCAGTTACTGGTGCTTCCTGTCATTTGGTAAATAAGAGGAGACAAAACAAAAACTGTGATTCCCCACTTTTTACTTGGAAAGTTAAGAACTTCAGCGGTTGGCAAGACCTGTGGGGAAAAAACTTACTCCACAGAAATTAAATACAACTTCATAGACCTATATAGAGTGGGATTTTATCTTAACAAAAGCCACTTCCTAAAGTTTTTAGAAAAAATTTGCCTCACCTTTTCCCTTTTACTTCCAGAGCTTCCCCACCTCTTTTCTGCCTGGCAGGTGAGACAAACTAGATAATGCTTCTGCAGTTAAGAATTATTATTAACTACCTTTAGCAACATCCTTACTATATTTCTGTACATTGCATGCAGTTTTTACTAAATTTAGATTATACTTAAGCCAAATACTTATTCAAATGTATTGCCAAGCTACTTTGAGGAAAGGACTTTTCTTAGAAAAAACTGATCTTGTAAAAAGTAGAACTTACCTCTTCACTTCTCCCTGATGACAAAACGTCAAGGTGAGAGATGCTTCCTAATGCTTCTGCCTTTTGCAGCTGAACAGCTCCTATACAGATTGAGAAGCAGAAACAATTAGCTTTGATCCTCAATTACAGAGTGTGTCCTCCATACCCCACCCTTCTTCACTATTGCTAAAAACTCCTCTGGCCAAAGCTCTCTGCATTATGCAACAAGGACAGTCATCGTCTGGCTCGGTACCGCGCTCTCATGACAGCATTAATTCCATAATTTGTACAAAGTCAGAGTCGAAGAACTGCAGGTAGGGAGGAACATACAAGGCTGAAATACTGTTTAGGACAATCAGCAAAAAATGTTTACAGTTAGTGCCTTCCCTAATTTCGAATCTCAAAAGGTATCTCTGCTTCTGCAGGACTTCACGATGCAGGCTGCCAAAGTTCCTACGAGGTGCAATTTAATGTCCATGCAAAAATAGGGTGTCAGAGTTAAGTAGCCACAAAAATGCGGCTCAATTAATATGTCACAGGAAAGTCTCCGGTGAAGGCACCACCTCCTGCAACCTTTGATTAATTCCACTTTCAGACAGTTCCCAGTCTTCTCTGTGTCAGTATCTCCTAGCCCCGTATACACACCTCAGTTGTCCTCATCCAGAAAAACCAGAGTGGAGAGAACACGTGAACAAGATTTCTGCAAGGAAAAGATGGTGAGTTTTTCTTTAAAATGCTGCAAAATAAAACCAAGCCACAAATGCTTGAGGCATTTTAATGATCTAATTGGACAAGTAAATTAGGTAGAAAGCTGCGTAATACATTATGTTCTAAATTATCTGCCTGCAGTCAAATCATTTCCAAATATGAATCAGCTTAATTTGGAGAGATTATGCCACAAGCAATGTCTAAGGCATCTGAGCCTCACCTTGTTTCTTCCCTTCCTTACCAAACACAGCCTGAGCTATCTATTAGTAAATGCCGACCTACGCCCTCAAGCTTTTTTTTACCCCCCAGTTTTCAACAAACTAAAGTTTTCTGTTTAAAACCCGTCCATTTCCCACAGAAAAACCAGAAATGGTAAACCACTGCCCCGGCAGCAGTAGTCAGTATGCCCCGTGCCCCACCTTTCTCCTGCAGAACGAGGGTCTGCCACAGGGGTGCATCTCCCAAGCTGGACGAACTACTACCTCTGGAAGATACAACTTAGGCTGGGGTCTAGAGAATGGACTCATCAAACGTGAAATAAAATTGCCCTGGAGTAGTGCTGCAGGATTATTATCTCAAGAGTTTCTGCTTTCAGCCAGACTTTTTCAGCTACGTATTTCAATGGAGTATGGAGGGCTGGGGTGGGACAAAGAGTTTTTTACGGTTTTTTTTCCCCATGAAAATGTTGGTGAAAAACAACGTATACACAGGAGAAACAACATTTGGCTACCACAGTGCCCATGTTCTTGGCAGGCCAGCATCCCTGCTTCATGTTACTCACCTTCCCTGCGAGGTGGATCAGCCTCTTCCGAATCCTTTAGCAAGATGCAGCGGCAGAGCACCGATTACCAGGGCAGCCAAAGGCAGGGCTGTCACCTCAGCACTCTCTGAATCCTCTCCAAAAAACATTTGCATAAAAGCCAGGAAAACTCAGGTAGATACTTCTGCCATTCTCAAGTGCAAAACTGTACAGACGTTTTCATTCTTTTCAATAATTCTCCACTAGTTCTTTCAATAACAAATTCCCCGAGTTGAAACAATGCAGAAAGCAAGATTTGTCTGGGTTTGCTTTAGTTCTAACAGCTTCAGAAAGTTTTCACCTGACAGCTGAGAGCCATTGTGAAAGAGATAGGTGGTAGTGCAGAAGATGAGGCAATTTCTCAGAAATAAAACGTTGGGGTAAGCAGAATCCATTCCCAGTGTGATGCTGTAAGCAGATCTTGGACCGTGGTATGTAAAGCCCTCAGGCATCTTCTCCTTGCTTTCCGAGCAGCCACTCCTGCTGCTTTTCCCAGCTTCTGCCCCAAGGGGAAATAAGAACTCATGAATACCTTTCACAATTCGTAATCAGATGTGTGTAGCTTCATTCACAATACAAACTTTGCCTGAAACGCCTATCTTTTAAGGCAATTTTAGCCTATGTGCTTTAAGAATCTTTTCCCCACACAGAGAAGAAACAGAAAGAGTCTTCAAAATTAAAAGAAAAACCAAAAATGCAACAACAGCAACAAAAACACAGACAAAAACATACTGCTACAGTTGGTAAGACGCTGTGATGGATGACTGCAGATGCATGCAGAAAGCATTTTTTTTCAAAAATCTTACTCTGAAGAGCAGGAAAGAGACTCTCCTGGGTAGCACTCTGTCCCAGAGGGGCTGGTCCCTTGTCTTCAGGTCTCTTGACCACGTTGCCCACACAATTAACTTTCAAAACCTCTTTTTACTGCTTCTCACTGTGGTTGCCAGCCAAACAAATTCAAACACAGACATATAAACGTCATACAGGAACACGGCAATAATTCTTCCTAGCAAGGGAAACATGAATTAAAAAAGAAAACCAGAAACATTCAAATTACCAAGGCGCTAAAGGAAATCACCAGACTTCCTTTTTTAAGTTCAGTGAGTTTCCCCATACAGAATGCTGGTGACTTCTGGTTTATACAGAATTTAGCAGATAAGTTCCATAAGCAGAAGTAAGGTTTTTTTTTCGTGTTATTTCGTGCCTTATAATGGGATCCTCTGATGTCTAATAAGGTGTAAATCCATACTGAGGCATTTGCTTCTGCATTTGGCTTCAGAACGGCTGTCTTCTGTGTGGCTCCTCTGCTGTCTAGTAAGGACTATGTAATAATGCTGCTTTTCTCTTCTTGATCATCTCTTTTGACAAAATTTATGTCTTTAATTTCAGCACTCCTTTTCCCAATTTAACTGAAATTGGTCATGGGTTAAAAAGTGTGGTATGGGGGAGTACAGAGAGAGAGAGAGGCAATGAAAGAAAGTAAGTTTCATTTCCATAAAGACCAAGCGAAAAATGCCTGAAATATCTCTGCCTCACACCCATACACTGTGGTAAGTCATTTTTCTGTCTACTTGAAATTAAGACACTGGAAAAGAATCGGAGCAGGAAGTCGAGGTGATCAGGAGAGCTGTCTCTCTAACCTTCCCGGTCTGCCTATGCACGCAAAGCAAGACACAGACAAGTCTGTTTTGTCATAATAGTATACTGGAGTTTGTTCGGTCCCTTTTGACTCCAGCACCGTTGGGAAAGAATGGAAAGAAGCAGCGATGAATTATTAACACACTGGGGAGGCAGCCTGCTGCCGCTCTCCGCGACAGCCAGCATCTGCATGTGCGTGAGTACAAGCTCTTCTGGCTGCAGCTTCAAGTGCGTAACGAGGATCTTCTTGGCCTGGCAACCTTTTCCTGTCCTCTCCCTCGGGCTGGCAAGGAGGGCACATCAGGGAACCGGTCAGGCCTGGCAGGACAACTGCATGTGCTGGAGGAAGGGACAGGATGGAAACACGAGGGAAGAGCAGGGAGATGGTGGGAGGCCGGGCAGGCCAAGGCAGGCCAAGGTTAAGATGAGCTTAAATAAAGAGCGGTGCCAACTTCCTCCTGTGAACATCTGCGGCCTCTGAGCGTTACCCTCGTCCTCAAGACACCTGAGCACCAGCTTCACAGCACAGGGAAAGGAACTCGGCAATAAGGAATGGCTCGCACAGTGAATTGTTGGCTTGACTTGCCAATACAATCAAGCGGCACCAAAGAACCTACAGAATGTGCACTACTGTTTTTGGAAGGGAGAAAAATTGCCCTATAGTGTAGAGCCGGCCGATTCTTAGAAAGGCTGTGTTCTGCATGGTGTAAAATACCTGGCATGCGGCTCCACAAATCCCAGCACCAGACGACAGGTTTATCTGGAGCAGTATCACCCCTGGAATCAGGCTATATGACACCACATAACAACTAGACAAGGAATATATCTTGATGAGGAATGTATCTTGGCTCCAGCTTGTAGGGGCTCGAGTTAACTGCTGTTTGTAATGCAAAAACCATATTTTAATTATTACATTGTTGTCTGCAAGAGTCATACGATTTCCCAGCATGCTTCCCTGCACCTGGCTAGACCAGTTCAGGAACTTTTTAAATTCTACATCAAGACAGATAGTGAACTAAGTGAGAACTATGGAGGCTAGTGATCCCCGGAAGCACAAGGAATATGCATAGTTGGCCCAGAAGGACTAGGCACAGACTATTTCAACTTGAAGTAAGATGACAGCAGACCATTTAACATGTCGCGAACCGAGCGTTTCACAGAAGTTGGACAGTTAAGCATGTCAGTTGTGAAGAGCAGTGAGCCTACATCTTCCCAGTTGCAATTGCTTCTTATCTTACCATACAGCTGAGTCACGTAATTTTTTATTTAGCTACCACTGATGCACAGCGAACTCCAGCAAAGCAAGTTTCTTCTGCCCACCGGCGTCCCAGCAGTACATAAAGCACGCTCTTCTGCGGCAGCCTGCTGTCGCAGTTCTTGTGTGCCTGGTCTCTCACCGAGGGCAGGGGCTCTTCTCTAAGTGTGGCTCAGATTCAACACATTTTCCAGCTCCAGGCTGTGCCTCCTTCCTTCACCTTGCAGGCTTTCACATCCCTTTCTGAACTGAGGATGGGCCATTTAGGAATAGAAAAGGGAAGCTTCTGTGCTCCAGCACTGAGCGGCTAAGCTCTGCTTTCTCCCTCTTGTTCCTCTCCGCTGTTAACAACGTTTATCAGTTTCAGTTCTTTTCCCCACTGCTTCCCATGCTGTGGTATCACTCAACATGTAACTGATGTTGTTTCAGGTGCAAAACAAATATAACAGAAAAGGAAAAGCTGCCTAAAAGGAGTTTAAAATCTAGAACTGTACAGATACAAAGCCATGGCTGTGAGTTGCAGAGCTGAATGCCTAGCCTGGGACTAGGAGCTGATTAAACTGGGAGTTCTCCCAAGACCAGGATTCTCCCGTTCTCTAATTTCTAAGATCATTCTGTAGTTTGACTTTAAAATAGGGGTGATACAACCCTAGCTATTTTGCAGATCTTCAGCACTCTCTATACAAAGAACGGACTAAAGCAGTAAGGAGAAGAAATTTCATTTGGCTTTTAGCAGAGAAATAGCTGCGGTTCTTCTTTATTTTAGACATTTTTACAAGCATACAGCAAATCACATGCACAATGACCGTCATAACAAGCATAGTTCTGTCAAATACTGTGGAAGAATTTATTAACATAGGACTTGGGGAAAAAAAAAGTCAGCTCCGAAGCTGACTCCCAAGTACTCCTGCAGCAACCGACTGTCGAGAGATGACAAAAAACTACTGCAAACTTCAGTTGTGCTGCCAGCAAATACCGTTGTCTCCCACATGCGTATGGAGTAGAAGGTTTCTATATATAGGCTCAGGATGGCAACAGCTGCAGTCCCGATGTGCTCCATTAACGCTTCATCCCTTTTCCAGGAAGACACTCAGCTGCCTGATCCTGTCACAGGCATTGAGGGAATCCCAAAGCCTTCACGACTTACCGCAGTAGCAAAAAAGGCAAAAAGGGCTCTTCAGCGGGCAACAATTAGTTTTAAATCGTTGCAGCATGAAACCCTTCCCCGTCTAATGCTGAAACCACAGGAAACAGCGCACTGGGTTTGGAATATGCAAAAGAACATTCCACTTACGGAGCATCAAAAGGATACTAGCTTGTGTGCTTGCTTCTCTCTCCCAGGTATGTCAACACATACTTAGCAAGGGCTAAGAATCCACCAGAACTGGTGCGCTGTACAGGAGATTTCTCTATAAGATAAATTAGCATTGGGTGAGGTCCAAGGAGCTGGTTTTCAGGGCGGAAGACAAGGAACTCAAGATTTGTTTTTTTAAGAAAATATGCAAGAGGAAAGGATGACCTCCATGATTTTCTCTTGTTATAACTAAGGCAGGTAGTTACCAAAACGGATGTCCCTTCCCAGGCAAGAATAATGAATTCGCATTCACATCCTCTTTAATTTCAGTTGTGTCATCTAAAGCCTACCTGAAGCTTTTACCACCCCAAAAAAAGAGTTCTCAGAGCTGAATCCACTTTAGATTGGATATTGGGAGAAATTTCTTCACAGAAAGAGTGGTCAAGCATTGGAACAGGCTGCCCAGAGAGGTGGTGGAGTCACCATCCCTGGAGGGGTTCAAAAAACGGGCAGAGGTGGCACTTGGGGCCATGGTTTAGTGGGCATGGGGGTATTGGGGTGATGGTTGGACTGATGATCTTAGAGGGCCTTTCCAACCTTAGTGATTCCTAGTTTTTACTTTCATTAAAAAATAATCCAGCCGCCAAGGCAGGAAACTTGAAATTACTACTCTCCCCTTAACTGGATTAGTGGTGGACTTGGTAGTGTTAGGTTAATGGTTGGACTGGATGATCTTAAAGGTCTTTTCCAACCCAAACGATTCTATGCGTCTATGACTTTGGTATTTCAGCAGAGCATAGCTCCTCATCCAGCCACCATCAGGAGACCCAGCCTTGCTCTGAGGAACAAGCCCTGCCAGTCGGCGGGTGATGGGCGCAGCGTCTGTGGGAGGCAGGAGCCCTCGCTCCTTACCTCATGAAGGGCAAGTGGGAGTCACTAAGTGCTCGTTGCTATAAACAAACCCAAAGGAAAGAAAAAAACAAACAAACCAAAAACAAAACCCGAAACCTAACTCACTCAGAACTCATCTTTTCATTACAAACAAGGGGAGAAGGTGCAAAATCTCCTCAGCACCCGTCCCGCTGCTCGCCACAGCCTACAGCCGACCCGCCGCACCTCCTCAGCCTTCCCACCGGCCCCTCACAGCCCCTCAGCCTCCCTGCCGGCCTCTCAGCCTCCTTGCCGGCCCCTCAGCCTCCTTGCCCACCCCTCAGCCTCCTTGCCGGCCCCTCAGCCTCCTTGCCGGCCCCTCAGCCTCCTTGCCGGCCCCTCACAGCCCCTCAGCCTCCTTGCCGGCCCCTCAGCCTCCTTGCTGGCCCCTCAGCCTCCTTGCTGGCCCCTCAGCCTCCTTGCCGGCCCCTCACAGCCCCTCAGCCTCCTTGCTGGCCCCTCACAGCCCCTCAGCCTCCTTGCCGGCCCCTCAGCCTCCTTGCTGGCCCCTCACAGCCCCTCAGCCTCCTTGCCGGCCCCTCAGCCTCCTTGCTGGCCCCTCAGCCTCCTGGCCGGCCCCTCACAGCCCCTCAGCCTCCTTGCTGGCCCCTCACAGCCCCTCAGCCTCCTTGCCGGCCCCTCAGCCTCCTTGCCCGCCCCTCAGCCTCCTTGCCGGCCCCTCACAGCCCCTCAGCCTCCCTGCCGGCCCCTCAGCCTCCTTGCTGGCCCCTCATCCTCCTTGCTGGCCCCTCACAGCCCCTCAGCCTCCCTGCCGGCCGCTCAGCCTCCTTGCTGGCCCCTCAGCCTCCTTGCTGGCCCCTCACAGCCCCTCAGCCTCCCTGCCGGCCTCTCAGCCTCCTTGCCGGCCCCTCAGCCTCCTTGCCCGCCCCTCAGCCTCCTTGCCGGCCCCTCAGCCTCCTTGCCGGCCCCTCACAGCCCCTCATCCTCCTTGCTGGCCCCTCACAGCCCCTCAGCCTCCTTGCCGGCCCCTCACAGCCCCTCAGCCTCCCTGCTGGCCCCTCACAGCCCCTCAGCCTCCTTGCTGGCCCCTCAGCCTCCTTGCCGGCCCCTCACAGCCCCTCAGCCTCCTTGCTGGCCCCTCAGCCTCCTTGCCGGCCCCTCACAGCCCCTCAGCCTCCCTGCTGGCCCCTCACAGCCCCTCAGCCTCCTTGCTGGCCCCTCACAGCCCCTCAGCCTCCTTGCTGGCCCCTCAGCCTCCTTGCTGGCCCCTCAGCCTCCCTGCTGGCCCCTCACAGCCCCTCAGCCTCCCTGCCGGCCCCTCACAGCCCCACCGCGTCCCCCGGGCTGCCCGCAGCCCCCGGCCTTGCCTGGCCCGGCGGTGCGGTTTCTCACCGCCCCCTCCGCCGCGGGCAGGCAGCAGCGCCCGCCCCCCAGGGCAGCCCAAGCCGCTGCCCCCGGCTCCCCGGGCCGCTGGCCGGCCGAGAGGCGGCGGGGCGGGGCGGGAGGTCTCAGGACGGCGGCTGCTGCCTGCAAGCCCCAGCCGCCCCCCCCGCCATGGAGCCGCCGGTGCGGCGGGAGGGCCCGTGAGGGCTGCCGGGACCCGTGAGGGCTGCCGGGGCCGGCGGTCCCGGGGAAGGGCCGGGAGGAGCGGCGTGGGGGGCAAGGGGCGGTGGGCGCATCGTGAGAGGAAAAATGCGGTGTGGGCGTAGCGTGAGAGGAGAAATTGTGTCCGTGACAGTGGTGGAGTAAGAACAATCGCACAGATCTCGGAAATTCCTCTGGCACCGTGTTTATGGTTGTTGCTGCGTCCACCCTCCTCACGGCTCTTCCCCACCAGACCCTCTCCGCTCCTCTAGCAGCAGTGATGCTGAACGGCTTGGGGGGGGGGGGGGGGGGGGGGGGGTTGAGCTTCTATTTCAATCCACATTTTCCAAACTAGAAATGGTTCTGCTTAGATGAGCCTCTTCCCTGGTGCAGGGTCTGGAGCACAGGGCTGGTGGGGAGCGGCTGAGGGAGCTGGGGGTGTTCAGCCTGGAGAAGAGGAGGCTGAGGGGAGACCTGATCGCTCTCTACAACTCCCTGACAGGAGGGGGTAGTGAGGGGGGTGTTGGTCTCTTCTCGCACGGAGTTATCGATAGGATGAGAGGAAATGGCCTCAAGTTGCACCAGGGGAGGTTTAGGTTGGATATTAGGAGAAATTCCTGCACAGAAAGGGTAGTCAAGCACTGGAACAGGCTGCCCAGAGAGGTGGGGGAGTCCCCATCCCTGGAGGGGTTCAAAAAACGGGCAGAGGTGGCACTTTGGGACATGGTTTAGTGGGCATGGGGGTGTTGGGTTGATGGTTGGACTGATGATCTTAGAGGGCCTTCCCAACCTTAGTGATTCCTAGTTTTTACTTTCATTAAAAAATAATCCAGCCACCAAGCCAGGAAACATGAAATTGCTGCTCTCCCCTTAACTGTTTTAGTGGTGGACTTGGTAGTGTAGGTTAATGGTTGGACTGGGTGATCTTAAAGGTCTTTTCCAACCTGGACGATTCTGTGATTCCATGATTCCCTGAAGGACTGTCTGTGCCTCTTACCTCAGGTGGAGCCAGCAGCCGCGTGTCAGGACCACGGGGCCAGCGGCCGCCCTCAGAGCAGAATGCTTCAGGTCACCGGTGCCCACCATTTCGCTGCGTTCCTTTTCAGCATAACTGTATACTTGGTGAGTAAAATCCAAATTAGCTATAGGAAGAGAAAATCCCCAGTAAAATCTAATCATACATTTTCTACAGACATCAGATAATTAATTAAGAGTGTTGTGAGGCAAGAATTGTTCCTGCCTTGTATAAGTGATCCTTTGAAAAGGCAAATTTGAGAACATTCAGTGTATCCCTCGACTGTGACAGAGGGGTCTCCAGAGGAATTACGATACTAGGAAATATTACAGGCTTTTCTGTAATTGCTTTAAAAAGTACATGGCATTCAAATATGTCTGTTAAGAAATGCTCTCGTGTCTTTCTGTCTAGGCACAGGTGTTTTTACTGGAACAAAATTTGCGAGTGTCTTCTCATTTTTGCAGCATTTTTTTTTTAATTTTGTAGGAGACTTGCCATTTTAGCATGGATTCTTCCTTGCCTTATCAAAGCCAAGGCAGAGGTGTTTGTTCCTCGGTGTGCACAACTGTGCTCAAGTGAATGGGCCTTCAGAGGAACGTAGTGCATGGCCACAATTGTGGACATGAACAATTTGGCAGGATGAGAAACCAAAATTAGAGTTATCACATTATTTAATGCATCACTCTCAACTGTCTTCAAGAGGTTTTAGATGTCTAGCTTTGAGCTATAGACACTGGAGTAGACATGGCATGGGCATTTGAGTACTTAACTCTCTTTCAGTGAAATCCTAGTTGGTAAAATTCTGCTTGGATTTGAATACATGGTGTAAAAAGTGAAAACAATACAAGGGGAAAGCACTGGGAAACTGAACAAGTCATCCAAATAATACATATTTTTTTCTCCAAAAGGCCACATCGATCTGCCTATATGTGCTTTATCTAAAACTTATTTCAAAAAAGTATTCATCGATGTCATCAAATTGAAACTATTTCTAATTTTACTGAAACTAAATTTTCTTTTCTCCCTACACTTTTAAAATTCTGTTTCAATCTCCGGTGCTTTATAACTATGAGGAAGAATAATATTCCATGTACCCCTAAAAAGAAAAAGGAGGTATAGGTTACGTGTAATAATGGAAAGATTGCTAGAAGTTTGTCTTCTGCTAAGAGACCATCCCAGGCTGCCTCATGGGTCCCTTTCATGGGACTTTCAGTGACATTTAATCTACTATAAGAGGAGCAGAGAAGACAACTGAAGACTCAGGAAATTGGTTTTATAATTGCTGACTCCTTGGAACTAGAGAAGTGAACATCCTCACACTACTGTGAAAGTGGGAGTAGGGATAAGTCAAGGAAAGGCAGGAAGAAAACAGCAAAACCTGCAACTTCAGTATCCTGGAGTGTAATCTACTGGACAGAAAGAAAAGTGGCCCATCAGCAATTCTCCTCAAATAAGGAAGAGGGATTTGCACTTTTGCCGGCTGACTTCCTTAGTCATTGCTTCCTACAAAAATACAGAGAGCAATAACCAGGCTATTTCAGCCTGCCGGATCCTGCCTCTTCTGAGTGTCAAACCCACTCACACTGACAGGGCAGAGCTCGGCTTAGAGAACCGAGGCGTCTGCACCCAGAGGGGATCGTGCCCTTTGATCACCATCTCCGCTCCCCCAAGTCGCTTGCAACAGCCAAGCGTAACGAGGCTCAGCAGTACGGAAAACACCGGCCCACTGGAGTCATCCGTGCTCCAAAGAGGCAGTGAATTCACCTCACGCTGCCGTCGGGCCCCGTGCTGCGGGGCTGAAGACGCGTGTTTCACAACTGGCTCAGCGCGGTCAGCAATGCCTGTCATCGCCTTCAACCCGGGATGCTTCAGGAGTCAAAGCGTGTCCTGTCACCTCTTCCTCTCGCAACGCTGATTAGGCTCTGCACCCTGCAAGTGCACAACAGAGACACGGGAGATGTTGATGAATCTTGTTTGTGGCTGCCCACAGAAGTTACGAAGGAGACCTTTAGAGTAAACGGGAAGTGATGCTGTTTGCTGGAGGGATGATCCGGTATTTCACACGCTCGCTGTGTCCCAAGCTCTTGCTAGAGGAGGGAGGGGAAGGGTTTGCTCCCTTCCTCGATGCACAGCCTGTATTCCTGCTGCAGTTCCTGCAGCTGTGCATCTCTGGCTTCCCCTTGTGCCGCTGCACTCCTGGTTCCACCTACCCCCCAGGTAGGTGCTGGGGTGGCTCAGGGATGCCAGGGCCACTGCAGCTTGACTTGACCTGCTACAGAAAAAGGGCATCAACCACACTGCGCTCGGTCCCCATAAGTGACAGCACAAAGAAAAAGCACCCCTTCCTCTACGGACTCTCGTAACATTTCTGCTTTAACTTTTAAGCCTAAGAAATGCACCTCGGGGTAGGCAGATCAACTGAGCAGAAACATCTTCATGTTAGAATTAATCCTGTGCTTTAGAAGTCAAACCTGATAACTGCATGCAGATCAAACAGTTTTTCCTTTCTGCTCCTTGCTGTAATGGAAAAAGTAAAGTACTGAAGAAATAATTTCACAGCTTGGCTAAGCATTAATTAACAGCACTTTCAGTGTAACAAATACATGATGCTATGGATTTGGTAATGGAACAGGAGATGACTGATGCACTTATATGATAGGAACTGGGCTACTAGCCAGAGTGCGAGTTTTACTAGTTATGTTCCCAACCAGGAATTACAAGATTAATTCCTGAATCGATGCCCGTGAGGATAGAAAAGCAAAATATAGCATAATTTGCAGAATCTGTGGGCTGTGTGCATATTCCTCTATCTTTCTTCTACTGCTTTTCTTTATCTGGTCTTTCTAGATCTGAAAATTCATAAAAGTATTGAATCAGAAAACTCTTCAGAAGTCAAATAAGCTATGTTTACAACCTAGCTCCTGCATAAAAGATGGAAGACCCCGCTCTTTCAGTGCCTTTAAGCCCAGCGCCTTGTAAAGAGTTTCCTTCGGCAAGGGTTGGTTCAATCTATGCGTGAAACAGGAGAAGCACAGTGAAAAAACTAAATGCCCATACATTTATTCCTGTAATGATTGTGACATGAGACATATTACTTGTAAGTCTTTGAGATATTTTTGTCTTCATAAGTTTTCTACCCGAAACTACCAGTAACAAGCGTTCTCAAGAAAATCTGCGCTGCTGAGGTGCAAGGAGCAGTCTGAGAAATGCAAGCTATAAAGCTGGTGCAGTGGCAGTCAATGTCAGCTGGTGTAAAATGCAGTTTTGAGACACCGCACAAAGTTCCCTTACAGTGAGTTTTAATTCAGCAATTAAGAAGATGTACAAAAGTTCAAGGACTTGTCTGGCAGATTCAATGGCATGTAATAAAGGCCTTTAACCCCCAGAAAATGGGTTCTTAAAGGTTTGAGAAGTTTCACGCTGACAAACATCGAGACAGGAGTAGCAATACAAGAAAGCAAGTCAGACAGAACCTCTGAAGAAGTGAGAAGCCCTCATTTTCCATGAAGATATATACTTTAAACTTTGGCTAAGTTATGTTGGGGTGAAGTAATACATATTTGAAACTGCAGTTGCCATTTTCTAAACCTGCTCTATTACTTCCTTAAGGATAATAAGTTCATTTAGTCTTTATTCCTCTGTGATACCAGGAGACATTTAATGAATTTGCGTGCCTTAAAATCAGTTTCTCCAAATAGCTGAGTTCTGCTGAAAAATCTGAAATTAAAGGCTTTTTAACTGTGACCCTGCTCTGGAAAGGCAGTTCAGCACATATAAAGTCTCACTGACCTTCAGCCTGTGCTCTGCTATGTATACGGGTTTCCTGAATTTATCTTAGGAACGTATGTACTACTAAAATCAATGAGACGTGTTTATAAGGGTAATGATATAACTGTTCATGGTATTTGTTTCAAAGCTAAGGACCTCACGGTTATCTGCCGTTATAGCACAGTGCATAAATAAGAAAATGGAAAAATCACATCGGGAGAATAAGTACATGCTGGACTGTTAAGGCAAACATTGATAGACTAGTGAAAGACCTGAAGAAGGGTTTATAATAGTTCTTTCCACACCTCCTGTATTGCTGCTGAATGCTCTTTTCACACAATTTAGTTTCACAGTAATTTGCTTAACTCTTTAATAACGTTAATAGCTGTGTGTTTAAAGTATAAATAGGGTAATTTCACTGTTGTGCTGTTGAACTGTATTTTCTTGCATTTAACTCCTTACACGTATGAAAGGTTGGAGAAAGATCAGAGTGTGACGG
Organism: Pelecanus crispus; assembly: GCF_030463565.1. NCBI lineage: Eukaryota > Metazoa > Chordata > Aves > Pelecaniformes > Pelecanidae > Pelecanus > Pelecanus crispus. Next base: position 3,400,044 of record NC_134651.1, on the reverse strand, counting down.
TAGAGCTATACTGGATTTTTCCTCAGTGTCAGAAGCAGTTTAAGAGGCTGGCACCATCACGCTGCAATCCTCTGCTTTCTCACTGTTCCTGCACAATTCCTTAAGACCATTCTGTTTCCTGACAGCCTGAGGATCTAGTTTTAAAAACTTGTTACTTGAGATTATTCTTCTTTATGTTAGACCTTTAGAAATATTTTAAGAGGGTATTGGAAGTATCAAAGTTGCTATAAATTGCTTAAGGAATCACTGACATTTGTTGTACAGTTTTCATAAAAAATCAACTTTTAATCGAAACATTTGACAATTACAACACTTTTTTTTGTGGAATACTGTTTCCCTGGCCATCTTTTAAATAAAAATCATGTGAAAGAACACCAAACAGTACTGCATTAAATTTATATAGGTGAAATGTCACATATGGATATGTCAGCTGAATCCAATCTCTTCCATGAGATGCAAATTTCTTAATGACTCATAGAGACACACTGGTATCATTTAACCACATCTAAATATTTGCCTAATACATTGCTTTGTGTTAGAATCTGTGGCAGAATTATAGCTAAAATGACTGTTTTGTGTACTCAGAGCTCTCCCTTTCTCTAGCCGTTTGAAGCTATGCGTGTATTGATAAATATCCTTCACTGGAAGCATACTTAGTGATTGAACTCTGCATATGAAGAAAGGCAGGAGATCAACAACTATTACATTTATATTATGGAGGAGGATTTCAACATTTAAGTAGCAATGGCACAAACTATGGGTAATTTTGCCCTTTGTTTTCAAACTGGGCTTTGCTTTCTCTCACCCTCAAATGGTATTTTACAGGCGTTCTCTAGGGTTGCATCTGGAATAAGGAAAATATGGCTGAAAGGATTTAATTTATCTTTAAAATAAAATCCAGTATGTCATTCAGACAGGAAAGCAAGCCAGGGATGAATGTTTGATATAAAAATTTATGAAACATGAAATGGGCTTTAATAGTAAGTCTGTGAAGTCTTGAAACAATCGGTCTCTCTGGAGTGGCAGAGCCCTATTTTTATAGTGCTTTGATAGGTGGGAAGGTCATAAAAGTGTTGTGTATGAGGAAAGAATTAAAAATGTAATTGAACATGGTTCATAAATCCATGAAGATTCAAAAGCTACACTCCAGGTACTAATTCCTGCTGGGAAATGTTTCTGTTTAGTTACACTGTAAAGGTTAATAGTAAATACAATCTTGCATCTGCAAATCTCTTGTTTATTTTTCTTCTAAGATATGGCTTACCGTTGACCTTATGTTATCCATCATTTGATGACTATGTCTGCATTTTCCAGTAAAAAATGTTCTTCCCTTTTTTGATTAAATTAGACTGTGAGCTCAGATTTTTATGTATATGGAGTAGCAATGCCTCATTCTTCCAGGACTGAAAATGTCCTCATTTAAGATCACATGAGAAGATGGGATGAGAGCCTTTTATAATTTTGAAAGGAATCCGTCTTTTTAGGCCAGTCACTACATTTCTGTTATTAATCATGAAGACGGATACGTATAAAAGAAGATATTTTTGCATCTGTACTAAAATTCTGAAAATTCTACATTGACAAATGGGTATTAATAAGAGACAGCTATGAAGAGCAAAGCAAAGAGGAATGTTAAAAATGAGACCTTCCGGCTCAGAGACCCACTGCTTTCGCAGTTTGCTACTATGAAGGGGCAGCGAGGGAGCTAAGGCAGATCAAAGATTAAAACCCAAGAATCCCAGTTCTTATTAATTTATTGTTTAGCGAATAACTGTATCATATTTAACGAAGCATCCACCTTGTAGGGATGTATATACAAGATAGCGTCCCTCTGGTAGTGCTTGATTGCACTGAAAATAAAGCTACAGAACCAAAACCTCTTTGCTGATCCATACATCAGTTCTTGCAACAATGTGAAACAGTTTTCAGAAGACAGCAATAAAACCTAAGAAATTTAACGCAAAACAGTATTTTATAGGGATACTGTTAAAGCTGACGAGCAAAAATTTCATAACAGAAGAAATACCCAATTAACATTATTGTACCACTGGTGCAATGCGTACTGTTCCGCCGCTCGTGCGCATGCATGTGAACACAGTGTGTAGTAACAGTTACACAGACCGGTTTTGCATTGCTTTAAATTATAAGCTATGAATATATTTATTTTCCCTTTTTTTCCTCATGTATTTCTAGAATAGTTCTACTTATCCATCAGGTTTTATTTTTGTCAATGGTGATTTGGGAATTACACTGAAAATAAATGCCTGTTTCTTATGCCATAGTCCTAGAGAAACTAGGACACATGTAAAAGAAGTATCTAAATAAAGAGAATTCATATAGAGGAAAAGGTCTGAACCTCTGTCAAAATAATATGAATAAAGAAGCAGCATCGCTGATTATCTTGACAGTGCAGAATTGCAGAAGACTTGTTTTCTGATAGAAAATACATAAAGATTAAGAAAAATCTCCCTGAAATTCTCACTCACAATTAATCAATTTCCTTACTCAGAAATTACAGGAATAAAATATAAGGTGGATCCACTTTTCTGGTAGGTGCTACTGCAAAGTATAGATGGCCAGAGCTAACTTTAAAAAGCTGTCTGAAGGTTTCAAATCCATGTGTCCAGGAGAACGATGAAGTGTAACATAGTTAGGCAAAATATGTACTTCTGGTATTTTAGCCTTCCAATTTTATAAAGCTTCTTATGTAGAAAGACTGGATGAAAAGTAAATGCAGTCAGAGAAATTAATGCACGTGGAGGAGATGCAGATTTTATGGGTTTGGGTTCTTTGTGGACAATTAAAACATTGTTTATAAATGTTAAGATTTTCTTTTAAAATAATAAACTTCTAGTCCTCTGGCTAGGGAAATTAATTTTGAGCGTAAATTGCTGCCTTCTCTGCAGTTTCCACTGTCTGACTCTCTCATACCTGCAAATGACTTTCACATAGGACGTTATTCCTCAATCCAATTTCTCTCCATCCTAATTAGCCCTGAAAGCAAGCCTTTTGCCCTTCATGTGCCACAGCAGAAGCTAAGTTTGATAAAGAGTTCTGGGCAAAGGTGAAGGGTCTCTGCTTGGGGTCCGTATATAGTTTTAATGAGCTAATATGAACATCTTAAAGCAGAAAGTTTTATCTGCTTTATCTGTTTTATCTGTTTTATCTGTTTTATCTGCTGGCTTCACTTCTAAAACACGGGGTTAATTCTAATGTTTCTGCTCAATCCATCTGCCTGTCCTGAGGTGCGTTTATTGCAGTTACAGCGCAGCCACAAACAAGATTCATCAACATCTCCCGTGTCTCTGTTGTGCACTTGCAGGGCGCAGAGCCTAATCAGCGTTGCGAGAGGAAGAGGTGACAGGACACGCTTTGACTCCTGAAGCATCCCGGGTTGAAGGCGATGACAGGCATTGCTGACCGCGCTGAGCCAGTTGTGAAACACGCGTCTTCAGCCCCGCAGCACGGGGCCCGACGGCAGCGTGAGGTGAATTCGCTGCCTCTTTGGAGCACGGATGACTCCAGTGGGCCGGTGTTTTCCGTACTGCTGAGCCTCGTTACGCTTGGCTGTTGCAAGCGACTTGGGGGAGCGGAGATGGTGATCAAAGGGCACGATCCCCTCTGGGTGCAGACGCCTCGGTTCTCTAAGCCGAGCTCTGCCCTGTCAGTGTGAGTGGGTTTGACACTCAGAAGAGGCAGGATCCGGCAGGCTGAAATAGCCTGGTTATTGCTCTCTGTATTTTTGTAGGAAGCAATGACTAAGGAAGTCAGCCGGCAAAAGTGCAAATCCCTCTTCCTTATTTGAGGAGCATTACTAATGGATGGGGCATTGCACAGGCCGCTGAGAGACAGAACCCCTGTATAAGGAGCTGACAGTATGAGCGACTGATCGGATTACTGGCTGAGTGTCCTCAACTCCCATATCACATCAAGTGGTGGTTATTTTCTTTTCACAGACCAGGTTTACTGGTTATTCTGGAGAACAGTAGCTATCCATAGTGACCAGCAATGATCATAAGGTAAAAAAGCAGGAGATACAGTAGTTAATAATGGATTCACAATACAGCAAGAAGCTTTTTTCCCCTGTATTTGAGTTTAAAATTATTTCATTTACTTGGCAGAGTAGGTCTCCTGACTTTCAACGTAAGCGTAAAGGTCAGCAGAGAACAATGTTTTTGGAGAAGTCATTAGCTATAAATAAATCAGTTCATAACATCTGATAAACAGCCTCCTGCAGCGGGATCCGTGTAAATACATTCCATTGCTTCTGCACGCTCTCTCATCCTTTGTTCGCTTCTTTTTCATCAGCTGAAGGCAGCTGCCAGTCATTATGCCCTCTCTAAACAGATACTGTGATTGTGGCAAATTTTGTGAGCTGTGCGAATGCTGAAGGCAGCGGAGCTTGCAGGGAAGAAAACTGAATTTGGTCTTGTCTTGCTATCACCAGCTTTTTCCGTATGCACGTGCAGAAATGAATCCTTGATAGCAGGAAGCAGCAGTAGGGAAGCCCACAGCTGTTTGAAACTCATTCCCCCATCTGGTGTCAGCTTCACAGTCTGATGCCTCAGGACACCTAGGACTGATGTGAGAATCAGAGAGGGGGAAAAAAAAAAGTAGATATAAAAGAAAATTAAAAGAGAGTCATAAAACTCTCTTGTAGTCAGATGATTTTTTCCATTAAAATACGGCTCCTATGCAGCAAATCTGCACCGTGGTGAAGCAGATGGTGCTGTGGTACGGATATTTCACAAAGTGGGAAGGAAGGAGAGACACTTCTGACAGCTGAAGGTACCAACCCATGCAGCTATTTTAGTACAAACCATGCCGTTTGGATCTCACTAGACATATTGCCCATGAGAAGACGGAGAACAAACAAAAAGAAATGCGTTTGTCACTGCAGACACACAAGAAGAATAGATATCACTTAAACCATCCTTGAGTAGGAGTTGTCTACAGGAATTATCACTTTCTTTACTGCATCCAGTTCTTAGGAACCCAAACTTTCTTGTATGATTCAGTGGAGCGCAGACATCTAAATATCTCTAAGCAGCTTATCCCCATTACCCAACACAGAATGTTTTTAGAGTCGTCTTCTGCGAGTGTCCCTAACAGCTGACTTCTGGGGGTTTTTAATTACTTTTGTATTTCTTTCTGTGCTTTTGTATTTCTCTCGGACAAAGATTATGGCTGTATCCAGTGGGCACCAGCAATGCTCCTTCGGTTTTCTGTGCCGGCTCTTTAGGGAAAGTCTGAGTCTTTTCCTGCCGCTTATAAAATACATATCCCATTTCAGCCCTAGAGGTATGAATGCTTCATCTTTATTTATCGACAGACCCATTTCAAGCAAATTTCAAGCACTGGGCATGAATACAAACACTGTAATTTAAAAAATGGGGAAAGTCTTCATAAATTCTCCATACCCCAATAAAAAAATTCTTCCGCCATCCTTGTCTGAATATTTCTCTATCTCCATCACCCAAATCTGGGAAAATAAGTGAGCCTTTCGAACTGAGTAAAAGGAGCCTGTCCCTGAGGCTGCGTATGAAAATGAAGCAGTGTGTGAGAATCAATCACATATTCCCAGAGACAAAAGGAACACGGGCTGCCTGCTTCGTGCCATTCAGGGATCGTAAAGCAGTCAGAAAACCAATTTACCTGGCTTGCTCAAGGAAATCTTAAGTAGCCCAGAGCTGAGTTATCTCTATCATACCTTTTAGAAGGCTTTACTCTTTAGGGTATATTCAGAGTATGGTCAAGGGAAGGTGTCAGGGTCGGATCACTGCTGCACCTTTGAAATTCACGGTGGCTGTAACTAACCTCTCGAAGAGTCGTGGAATTGACTGCAGCTTGGGATCTGGTTTAGATTGTGCAGTCAGCTGAGCCCATGCTTAATTTCAGTGTTCGAGTAAGTCACAAAAAAAGGCACCTGTAACCTCGGTTCCCCTCTCATCTCAGTTTTGGTACAAGCCTAGCTTGGCTGACCTAAGGATCTAGTCCAGAATGCAGGCCATAATGTTTTGCATACAAATGGATCTGAAAGAAGTAAAAATGCAAGGAATTAAAATGTATAAATCAAATTTGTAGCCTCTTGCTTAATGCATATTAAATAGTCTACAACTCAAAGACATGAAACATCTGCTAAACCAAGTAAAAATTAATGAAGAAGAAAATTAAGATTGCTTTGTTGTTGATTTTTATCAATTTGTGTTCAAATCGAAGAAAGATTTAGTAAGAATGCTGCCAGTTTGTAGCTAATTCAAAGTGATTCCAAATCGCTTAGCTTCTATTTATATTTTCCTTGCATACTTTGGAGATCTTCATAAAAGTGCTAAGTTTGTGATGCATTAATTCACCAGCAAATACTTTACAAACATTTCCAAATATATCTTCAGTCAGTACTGATGCAAAGTTATGCTGCTATTTAAATGAAAGAATACTTTAGATAGCAGCTTTGGCAGTCAGGATCATCTTCGGCTTTATCTGTCGGGCTTTTTTGGCGATATTTCAGTCATGCTCCAATTGTCAGTGAGTTCATCTCTGCAAACTGACAGGAAAAAATGTGGTTTGAATAATTATGATACAGAGGGCCTAACCAGGGAAATCTCAGAATAAATCAGTGAGAATTTCCAAGAGCATGTCATGCCCTTGAGAGGTGAACTCAGAATCAAAATTTTGGGATTGTGCTCCCACCAAGGTCCAAGGCAAAGACTCCCACTGATTTCAGTGGGAACACGGCTTCAGCTTTCCATTCGCATTTCATCGTCACTGTCAGTATTATAGTTTCTTCGTGAACCTTTTATATATTTGGATTACCTGGTAACTGTATAACTGCTGAGACCAGAATCACCTTGTATTCCTATCAGCTTCTTTCCATACCACTTCCTTATGCCAGTTGCAGGTTGTCTTTACACCAACATGTGAGCTCACTGGTAGAAAAATGTTTTACTTTTCACCTATAATAGCCAAATTTTTCTTGCAATTCTAGAATTGTATTAATTCAAGGTTCTGTAAGTTGATAGACTCCAGAATTTCCTTCTGAAATACATCCCTGGTTAAATTTTTCCGTAAAACGAGTATTGGCATCTTTTCTTGGTTATGCGTTATCACAGGATAGTTTGGCTCCAATACAAAAAGTAAATAAGAACATGTGAACGCTAATAAGCAACACCCCTTCCTTTACTTGGGAAATTACACTGATTTTTGTTTTCTTGGAATAACGTTAGCTTCAGGTAGAACGTACACCAAATTAGATACTTGTAATCAGAAATTATATACCCTAACATTACTAAGCCAGGTCTGGGATTTCCATTCTCATGTGATCTGTCTGTATGCAGGTACCTGCATACATTGAACCTTCCCAATATATCCAGGATGTGCTTCAGCTGCACAGCGATACACTGCTTCGCTGTCATCGTTTGGTGTACGCTGTTCCATGGCAGAGTCTTATGTTTAAATAGAAGTTCTTGCTAAAACATGACTCTCCATTTTCCAGAAATCTCCCTGCATCCTGTGACTCTCATCCTTACTGACACTAATGTCACTTTGTGTTGCCAGGAAATAAATGAAAATCAGACTTTACACACAAAGATGTACTATAATGAGGAATGGGAATTGAGAATCATGGAAAATAGAAAAGAACAACTTGTGTGGAAAAGTGCTATTTTCATTCCACATCTGCAAATGTTCCTCTTCAACGGAGATGCAAGATGAGCAAAATTCCTATAATAAGATTTCTCGTGGGTTTACCAGGGAGAAGGCAGAATTTACCTGCAATGCTTGGCACTTGCTGCAACATAAAATTCTGAAAACAATATTAGAAAGTGTTCTTTATATCAACTGAGGTCAAAAGAAAGGATAAAAATAGTTGGCAGAAAAACTAAAACTTTATTTACCTGTTATCAAAACTGTTGTAGAAAGCAGTTTATAATATTGCTACACTGTTATTCCTCTGGAGAGCTGTCTCTGTCATGGCCAAAGAACATCCTGAATATTCTAGAATTTGTTTCTTTAAAGCATCTGAAAAGAAAAGCACGAGAGATTTTACTGCATTGCCATTTTATTCCTGACATGCAAAAAGACGGTTTTGTAGTTATCGTTGGTGCTATTCTTTCTATTATTATTTTGTATATTAACAGAAGAAAAGGGAGATAGCTCTGTAGGCTTCTGGGAATATGTTGATATAAACTTCAGTGTTCTGACCTGCAATGAAAGGACTAACCTGCAGTAAGCTACATTCCTGTGCGCTTCTGATTTATGCTAACAACACTGTTTGAATCTGAAAATCCGGAGAAGACTTTTCAAATAGGCAGCAGAGTACTGTAAATAATAACAGAAGCATACTCCACATTTTAGCATCCTAGAGAATATTATAGAATAGAAACTTTACAGATTTTGGTAGTATTTTTAGAAGGAAATTTCCATTAAACTAAATGCTTCAAGTTAGGAAAATTGTCCAGGAAAGCTGATTCGGTATCATATCTTCACTGTTCATCCCCAGGGTAAAATAATAGTAAATTCAGTTTGCAACTAGAGTAAATGTAATGATTTTTTATTGTTATAAGTTATCATTGTAAGTATCTTTGCAAAATGAGGCGTCTTACAATCCAAAACATTGGTTTTGTATTACAAACAAAATGATAATGCTAACAGCTTTGGTATTGTGCAGACTAGCAAAAAGTGAGTGCTTTTGCCAATATCTTATTCTGTATTTTAATTATGGGTACCATGAAAATCGCCTATGAATGAAAGTTGTGTGTTGCTTTTTTTCTCTTGGACCCAAAAGAATTTCCCATTTTACTCCATATCAGGCAACATATGCCCAATTCCTGTGTATTGTAACACTAAATCGACAATGAATACATGTTTATATTAGCAGATTATTTGCTTCTGTAGCCAGTGCATGAAAACAAATTCTGCTTTGATAGCTTCATGCTACATGTAAGCAATAGGAGGAGCTGTTGAGCAAGAAATGTTCCTTCCGCATGTTCAAGTCATTACATCGTGTATAATTAAGTTTATTTGTGAAGCTGACAGTGATGGCTTCTCATTCCTTTCATAAATGAACAAAAGTGAGAGTGTCGTCCCCCCCAACAAAACCAAAAAGAAATCCTTCAATAACAACTGATATCCCAAATATTTATGAAATTTTCGTTACCAATTTCCAGTGTTTAAAAGAGTGTGTTTGGATCTTGAAGTTCTGTTTCTCCACTGGGGAGATTTGCAAGAGCAAGCAGTGCAGGATGCAGCCATGGAGCGCATAATGAAACCCGTAAGTGGGTTTTTTGGCTCACTCCGGATCAGACCACTGGGCTGTCTCAATGTTGCTTTGACTTTTGCGCTTAATGGTACATTTGTGTAGAACTTGTACTTAATACCTGGATTATTAGGATTTAATCCGTGGACAGTTCCATTTCTAGGGCTGAGTATTTACATGGATTACTGTGAGATGGCCCCATCACGATGACAATTGCTACCCCGTTGCATGTGCTTAGCAGAACAAGGCTTTGCCCATACCCTATTGTTTCGCCTGCCTCCCATTCAGGAAGGAAAGCTGTAGACACTCCGCAGCTGCAGGGCATTTCAGATCGTATTTTCACAGCTGAGATGCTTTTCGAACCAACTCAGACTCTGTTGCACTATAAAATATGTGTAATGCAATGGAAGATAGGCGACAAAAATAATTTTGCTAATGGACTGCTCCAAGGCAGCATGGAGCATCTTCTGCTTCTGGGGGCATTTAGCACAGAGAGGATCCGGTAATTCTTTGGAGAAAGTTTTTGGACAGCGAATGGGTACTAGTCCTCGGCAGCCGAAGTGACAATGAGGAGATGCACGCCGGTGGCCGGGAGAGTGATTTGTGCACTCTCTGGCTTGCAACCACTTTCTTTCACTTTGCAATTCCGTAGTCTGAATTCCAATTGCCATCAGTGAAACACAACTTTCATGCTAGCCACTGTTCCCTGGCAGTACATACACATTTGTATTTCATGAAAATGGCAACTGAATAAATAATGAATTCGTTGGTGGTAATGAGCAGTATTCTCCATATTTTTACATTTATTTTATCTTTCATTAAACATAAAATTAAATAGAAGCCATAAAATTAAAAGACGCCATACTACAGGTAAAACAAACATACGTAATACAGTTAAAACAAACACAATCGTTAGAGAGCTGGTTTTTCTTAGCGGCCACCTACAACTTGCAGCCGGTACAATGAACAACTCAAAGGGGAATTGCTGCGGCAGGTACAGCAAAAAGCCGGGGAGAGGAAATCGGCTCTCTAAGGGCACACGTACGAAGACAAATTGACTGTGCTGAGGGAACCGTGTTGTAATGCAAGTGTCCCAGGCACGCTAAGACGCAGTTTAGCCAGAACAAAACTGAGGCTTTCTTTAACCTGGGAAGTTTTGCTAGAAAAGCTCTATTCACAAATTGGGGACTTTGGCTGACTGAAAAGCTTCAGGCTAGGTGTAGCTACAAAGTTTGTAGTAGCAAAAATATTGTTTCATTGGTGCAACTTATTTCAGCCTCTGTTCGTTACGTTTAGTCTTATGTTTCCTGGAAGTGCTCGTTCACTGAGCCCTTCAGTCAGCATCATAAGCTATAGATCCTTTCACGTCTGCGTCGTTGCCGTATTACCGAACTCATGGGCGTGTATTTTGGCTTTTCAGGTAAAGAGCCCGCGGCTCAATTCAAGTGGATGGTGACAGACGGGAAGATAAAGGTAAGAGTTTCTTCAGGCCTGAAAGGTACAACTTTGGATAGTCCTTTGAAATACGAACAAAGTGTTACGCACCTCTAAGATTTAAAGCAGTATCATCATTACATACAACATCTGTCATTAACTTTCCTGCTTCTCAGAGTTGGATGTAAGAATCGGACAGAAAAAGGCTTAAAACATTAACTTTGGGTTAACCAGGTTTGGGTTGATGTCATTTCCTTAAGCTGATCTTTGAAAAAACTAACAAAACAATGGTTTATGTACGGTTATGTGTGACTTCTGTGTTAACAAAAGTCCCAAGAAGCGGGAACTGCTGGAAGACTTGGAAGGCACATACCTAATGCGCAGCCTTGGTGGAAAGGCAGTTTGTTATATTTTTCAGTCAAAGTTTCAGACTGCTCTTGTATTTTGCTAATTCGTTTTCAACACCGTTCTTACGTGTTTGACTATTATGTCAGCTGTCATACTCTCTGAGGTTGGTTGACGAATTTTGTCAGGTTTCAGCCCCCCGGTCTGCCAGCTGGCTGCAGATCACTCCAGGCACTACGCTCAATTGTTTATATTCCAGCAAACTTCTGCTCACACAGGCACAGCTTGGAATCTGCATTGCTTATCGGTTAGCAGAAAAATGACGACTTACAGAAACGGGTCAGAGAATGCACGTTTTGAGTATTGGGGTTTTTCTTCCATCCAAATGGTGTCTCGGCAAGCTCTGGAGGAGGCTGAGGGGAGAGCTGATCGCTCTGCAGCTCCTGGCAGGAGGGGGCGGGGAGGGGGGTGTTGGGCTCTTCTCCCAAGGAACCAGCAACAGGACAAGAGGAAATGGGCTCAAGCTGCGCCAGGGGAGGTTTAGATCCTGGAATGCTGTGTCCAGTTTTGGGCCCCTCAGCACAAGAAGGACATTGGGGTGCTGGGGCGTGTCCAGAGAAGGGCAGCGGAGCTGGGGCAGGGTCTGGAGCACAGGGCTGGTGGGGAGCGGCTGAGGGAGCTGGGGGTGTTCAGCCTGGAGAAGAGGAGGCTGAGGGGAGACCTCATCGCTCTCTACAGCTGCCTGACAGGAGGGGGTAGTGAGGGGGGTGTTGGTCTCCTCTCCCATGGAGCTAGCGACAGGACGAGAGGAAATGGGCTCAAGCTGCGCCAGGGGAGGTTTAGATTGGAAATTAGGAAAAATTTCTTCATGGAAAGGGTGGTCAAGCATTGGAACAGGCTGCCCAGAGAGGTGGGGGAGTCCCCATCCCTGGAGGGGTTCAAAAAACGGGCAGAGGTGGCACTTTAGGACATGGTTTAGTGGGCATGGGGGTGTTGGGGTGCTGGTTGGACTGATGAGCTTAGAGGTCCTCTCCAACCTTAATGATTCCTAGTTTTTACTTTCATTAAAACTAATCCGTCCACCAGGAAACATGAAATTATTCCTCTCCCCTTGATTGGTTTGGTGTGGACTTGGCAGTGTAGGTTAATGATTGGACTGGATGATCTCAAAGGTCTTTTCCAACCTAAATAATTCTGTGATTCCCTACTGTTGGTGCAGAGATGGAGACACTCCTAGGTTGGGTCCCCTCCACCTGCGCGCCCGTGCGTGTCCCTGCCGAGCGCTCGGCCGCCTCGCAAGGTGATCCCCCAGAAAGGCCACGGCGCCGTCTCGCCCCTCGGCCTCCCGGGGCGGCCGGTGGGGTCACCGCAGCTCTGCGGCCCGCGGCCGGGCGCTCGCTGCCCCCGCCGGGGGCCCGGCCGGCGGTGAGGGCCAGGCCCGCCCCGCTCTCCCGGCGCCAGCCCGCCCGGGCCTGCCCGCCGCAGCCCCCGCGGCGCGGCCGCCGGACTACGACTCCCAGAAGGCTCCGCGCCGGGCCCGCCGCCCCGCGCCGCCGCCGCCCTCCCCGCGAAGGCCGCCGGGACTTGTAGTCGGGGCGGCGGCGGGGGCCGGGCGGGGAGGTGGCGGCGGCGGCGCTCCGCCCCGGGGGAGGGCCGGCGCAAGGCGTGGGGGGCCACGGGAGCCAGGTACCCGCGGGCGGCCCTGCCGAGGCGCCTCCGAGCTGCGGCCGGCCGAGCTGCGGGAGCGCGGCGGCCTCCCCGCGGGGCGCTGAGGCGGAGCAGCGGCCTAGGGGCTCGGAGGGGGGCCGCGGCCGCGGGGGGTGCGGAGCCTGCCTCGCCTCGCCTCGCCTCGCCTCGCCGGGCCGGGCCCGCTCCGTGGGAGGCCCGCGGGAGGGACGGGGCGCGGCGGGGCCGGGGGCCGGCAGCGGCGGTGCGCGGAGCGGCCCCCCCGCCCCGAGGCCGGCGCCGGGAGGAGGAGGAGGAGGAGGAGGAGGAGGAGGAGCAGGGAGCGGCGGGGCGCGGGAGTCGGCGCTGCCCGCCCGCCGGCTGCGCCCCAGCGGAGCATGCACTGACTGGCTGCCTCGGCTCGGAGCCATCCCGGCCGCCGGCGGGCGCGGTGCATGCTGCGGGGATAACACGGTCTCGATAATAAATGATAGAGGATACAATGACTTTGCTGTCTCTGCTGGGTCGGATCATGCGTTACTTCTTGCTTAGACCGGAGACCCTGTTCTTGCTGTGCATCAGCCTGGCCCTGTGGAGTTATTTCTTCCACACGGATGAGGTGAAAACCATTGTTAAGTCCAGCAGGGATGCGGTGAAGATGGTGAAGGGCAAGGTGGCTGAGATCATGCAGAATGACAGGCTCGGGGGGCTAGACGTGCTGGACGCAGAGTTCTCCAAGACCTGGGAGTTCAAGAGCCACAACGTGGCTGTCTACTCCATCCAAGGCCGGAGGGATCACATGGAGGACAGGTTCGAAGTAATCACTGACCTGGTGAACAAGACTCACCCCTCCATCTTCGGGATATTTGATGGGCACGGAGGAGAGGCAAGTGCTCAGCTGGAAAAAAACAAACAAACAAACAAAAAAAAGAGGGGTGGTGGGCGGGGAGGATGGTTACAGGGCGAGGAGCGGATGTGTTCTCTCCCACCAGGTTTGTGCCGCTATCTGGAGACGTTGTTTGGGGGGGTTGTTCCTTGTGGGGGTTTTTTTTTGGGGGGGGGGGAAGTCCCTGAATAGGGAGAGGGAGCAATACTCCATTCCCTTTATCTCTCGTTACCCTTTCCGCGATCGGCGCGGTATAAATGTGTTTATACCCCCTCTGCCCTTTACAGTAGTAAAGGTTTAATGGAAGTAAAAGCCGTTGGAGGTGGCTCTTACGTGCGTGGAATAACGATGATGAGCACAAACTCCCCGGAGGCATCTTTTGTTACGGGGAAGTGTGGTGTGATCTGATTTTTGGCACGGGGCTGGTCTCCCCCTCCTGTCAGGAGCTGCGCTCATCAGCTGTGGTTAGAGAGGAGTCCTCTTAAAGGCAGGCGCGTGTGCAGCCGTAGAGCCGGTGTGCTAAAACACGTCTTCCGTCGCGCGCTCTCCTCTGAAGACCGGCGCGTCGCCGAGAATGAGTATCGTCTTTGTGAATTGCCTGTAGTTTTTAAGTCATTACAGCTGTGCTGTCGTGCTTGTCCCCTCCCTAGTGGAAAGCCAGGAAAACTGTCATTTTGAAACTTTCTGCTGCTTAACCTCCTAACTTTTTTTCGGCAGGGTGATTTCCCTTAGCTTGGGCTATGTAATTAGTATTACAGCTTGATGGGATGCTTCATTTATTACAGATGACAAACGTTGAAACCGCAGCTTCCTCTTCATTTAGGGTTGCGGTGCTGCCACGTAGCTTTTTGCATGGCACAAAGCACACGTTTCATAACTGTGGAAAAGGACAAAGAATTTGTCCTTGTGTGACGAATTAGCTCGAGCAGCCATTATGCCGGGTATGAGATTACCTTATGGGTTTTACTGGGATGGTGGAAGCTGGAGAGCAACGTTGAAGTTTTTCACGTAAGTTCTCCTGCCGAGGAGGGGTAAGGCAGCAAGAGAGCTCGGGTGTTCCTCCAGCTGCTGTCACAGATCAAATAGTCAAAGTCCTTCCTAGAAAAGCACGGGCACTGACCAGATGCTAATGGAGCACAAGGATGGCAGCTGCTGCCCCCTCTAAACCTGTAATTGCTGCCTGAAAAATCCAGGCCTTAGGCACGTAATCAAAAAGCTGCTCTTCTGCTGCCCGCGCGGTTGTTGTTAAAGGGAGTCAGTCGTCTGTCCTACTGCAGCCTCGCAGTTTCTAGCGTTTTGCCCCCTTTAAAATAATGCAAATGCTTTGGATATTGAAAATTGTTGGCTTCATAAAAACTTCTGGTTGTGAACCTGTTTTCCTTTTCACGTCTGATTTCAGCTGGGGCACGGTTGTGCCAGCTCTTGCTGGCATGCTTGTGCCAGTTGGCTCTTCCTTGGCCTTTGAGGAGCACAGGTAGGAATGCGTGTGTATCGCAAGCTGGTACGCATCCTCTCCTGAGGGCATGTTAGCTCCGCTCAGCGTATTCGGTGCATCTGGCTCTTTCGTTTTCTCAGGCTTTGGACGGAAGGTGCTTCTGCTCTCTCTTCTGCCTTCTTCCCCTGTGTTTAAACTGGCAGTTTTCCTTGTCTGCACTGATCGGCCAAAACAAGTTTGCAGGAGTATGCGTGTCATGTTTTTAAACAGTATTACGAGATTGGTACAGATGGAAGTATGATACACACGCTTAGGCTTTGGCATTGTGAAAGGGGGATCTTGTTTCTGTCTTTTCTTTTGTATCATCTATGTATCTTGCCCTACACTTGATTGCAAACTCAGTATATTAAATAATCCAAAACTAACATAGAGAATAGCTAGATGACAAGAATGTCCCCTATATATATATATTTTTTTTTTTCCCTGTTTGTTTGTTTTGTTGTGGATCTTGGAATTATATCCGTAAGACATATTGATAATAATACTGGATCTGTGGAAAGCTCGTGTGACTTTTGTATTCTGACTCCTCAGAACTTGCTCTAATTGATGCGGTGACAAGGTATGAGGCTTTTCTATGAGACCTGTCATTTTGAAAGGTTTAGCAGATCTCCCTCCGAACCTTCCTAAAGCTAACATTTTAAAAACGTGTGTATCTAATATTTCTTATTTATCTTTCTAGTGAAATCCCCAGACGCTCTTAGTGGCCTTTGCTCCTACAAAAATAGGCACCTAATCATTGAGGACATAACTAGTTTCTAGCTTTAGGCTTTATGTAAAACTGATCGGAAGGGCATGAACTCTGTGCTGTGCATACAGCAAAAAATAAATTATGAAAAATAGGTTTTAATCTAAGCACGTTTTGTAGTTTTGAGTAGAAAGAGGGGATGGAAAAGAAATAGCAAGAATTAATGCTTTTATTTAATCCGTGGTACATAATACTAAATTTCAGGTCTCTATTTGCAGTGGTTTTCTGGCTGTCTTACTTTATTTTTTTAAAAAGATGAATGACTCTGTGGAACACTTTACTTACATATGTAGCAAAGCCTTTGTGAATTAAACTTTCCATATGGGCTCCCATTAAATTTCTTTATGTATATTTAAAGAACAAAGAACTGCTAATCTCTGGAGTTACATGTGAAACAAACTGTTCTCTGTGGGGAAAAATTGTTTTTCCAAACAGACAATACCACAAATGAGATGCTAGATTAATTCTTTCCAGCTATATACAAGGGAGTGTGTCTCCATTAATTACTTCCTGCCATATCATGTTGAAGTGGAAGGACAGAGAAGCATGATTCAAGTAATATGAATTACTGTGTAGTGCTAATTTATGAAGATTTCTGGGGTTTGCTTAAATCTTGCCAACATTTTGCATAAATTCCACTTTTTTGTTATGTCATTTCCTCTTCCATCTTACAATTTTAGCCTGAATAGGTTGGCAGCCATTTGCTTAAATTTGGTGGCTGGCTTGATGAGAAAGCAATAAGCAAAAATCATTACTGATGCTCTGTGTTACAGCTAAGAACCTGGTGTGCTGCTGCAATGACTTGTTAAAGGCAATAATATTTCAGAGTTGAAACTCGATACACGGGGTGTAGTGCAGTCCTCCTTTTATAAAAAGTTAGTTTGTTCCTGGAAGATTGAATAATAAGAATGATGCAGAACAGGTAGAGGGCGAAGAAGTAGACTTAGAAAGAATGAAGAAAAGTTTCTGCCTGTTGTATCCCTGACTGGCTTTGGCCAAAGGAGTCTTCCAGGTGATCTAACTTAGAACCAAAAAAGAAGAGAAGACGAAAGTATTTGTCTGTTCTCTCATCGGCTTCTTTGTAAGGCTTAAAGATGGCTTGAGTGCTCCTACCCCCCTTCCTTTTTTCCTTTACGTCGAAGTTTTGGGGCTGCCTAGACTGGAAGATTGGGCAGAGGCAAACTACATAAATGATGAAGTAACGAACAACGAGCTTGAAAGCTGAGCAAAGGAAAGAATGGGTGCCTAATCAGAATGATTTAACTATTTCAACTAGCATTTACTAAAGGGTTCTTTTCCCAAATATTTAAGGTTTAAGCACTCAGTTTAATGAGAACTCAGTATCAGACAAGAACAAAGTAGCTCAGCTACCATCTGCAGTTTTATGGTTATGGCTATGTCGCATATCGTTGTTTTTTCCTAACCCTATGAGGTGAAGACTTTAAAAATAATTATAGTAATAGATAGTACCTTATATGCTGCCTGTGCTTGTTTGCAGTCGTAAACCGATGTTGATAACGATGGTGGGAAATTAAAGCTCAGTAACTGTCTCATAAAGAATGTCTTGCTCTTCTTAGTTCTCTTAGCCTCCTTAAATAGGAACATGGCAAGGCTTGTTCCTTAGGATCTGTAGGTGTGGATAAAAGCGTTTTGCGTGATATAATTGGTTTTTAGAGTTGCCGATAGAGCATTGCAGTATGTGAAATACACCTTTTTATTTTTATTCATGGTGTAGGGAAAGACTGGGGAGCTTAAAAGTGGAAGGGGAGTAATTTTCTGTATAAGTGGCTAATGTTTGTAACCACGTACAGAATCACGTAATGCTTTGTGTGCCACAGGACCCTGAAATCAGTAGCACGAACTGTTGGCAGAAGTCTCTGGTTACTGATTAACTTGGAAAGACAAAAAAAAAAAAAGGGGGAAGGTCAGAAGATAATGGTGAGCGTTGTCTGAGACTATGGAAACGTGAATGCTGAGGTGAGGCGTGGGGAGGAGGGCACCGCACCAGCCGTGTTGAAATGAGCCTGCTGCGCATTTGAAGTGTGGGTGCTCGAACGCGCGATTGATTCCTCCCTGATTCATTGGGGTGAACGCGCGATTGATTCCTCCCTGATTCATTGGGGTGAAGGCGCTGTCGTCTTCAGGCCCGCCGCAACAAACAAGTTGCCGCGAGGTTAGGCTGGGAAGGGACCTTCTGAGATGCCGCGTGGGACCGTAGCAGCCTGTGTGCGCGTTCTCCTCTAACAAAAATGAGGGGACTTCGTCCTCTGCGATGGGTAAATGGGCGAATGGGTAAACTACCGTAAATTTACCAAACGTGAGGGTATGGGCAGAGCAGCTCTAAGCCGTACTCTCAGACTAGGGAATAGTGTCTGTACGCTTGTGTTCATGCTGGTTAACGTGATTTTTAACCCTTTCACAAACTGATGACCTGAACTGACCTGGCTGTAGGCTGTGCTATGATGATGAGCGTCTTTTCAGGCACTGATGGGGGAAATTTATTCCATTTAATTGGAGACGATAGTTGACAGTTGGAAGATAATGTTTGCCTTCTACCGAATAGGAACTAATGAGCTAATATTTTTATTTTGGTGATCTTTGGATTTTTTTTTTCTTTTTTTCTTAGTTTCTGATTCGAATAGCAGAAGGTGTTTATACTATGTTGAAAGAAGAGAGCACTAACAAGTTTGGGTTTTTTCCTAAATTTATCTGGATCTGCTAATTCAAAACCCATTCCTCTGGTACTGAACTACTCAAGCAAACTTAGTGATGAAAATTTATCTATCATACTTTTGAGTAAAGGCCGTTAAGGATTAATGGCTTGAGATTTTATAAAATACAAGAATAAATCAAACATCAGCTTTGAGTTTTTATGGCTGTTATAGCCTAGTTGTAAGGTGAAGCCTTTGAGGCTTTGCAGTTTTTAAAAAGAAACTGCTGGGATGGTTTTCCTTTTATAGTAATTTCCTTCAGTTTCTAATCTAGAATCCTCTGCAAAGTGCCTAAATGTTTGAATAAATATTTACATAGGTGAGGTCATGTTGATATGCAAGCCTCAAATCTCCTTATAAATTCCACACCAGTGGCCTAAAATATAAGCCAAAATTATATATAGGAACATTTCTGTCATTTTGTTTAGTTTATCTGAGTTTCGATTCTTGGATATCATCTTACAGGGTTATGATTTTCACCCTACAAAACCACACTTACTTGATTTTTAGGTCTACGCTATATGCTCATTTGCTGTACAGAACTCTGACTTAAAATTGATTAAAATGGTGTAAAAATATGTAATTGGAAGTAGGAACTCTTATCACTGCCATTCACAGCTGTATCGTTGGGTGCAGAATTGAGTCTTTTTCAATTTGTATAAAAATCAAAAAGTCAATTAATTTTAAATGTAGTCTGCCAGCTTAGCTTGAATTGGTGCTTCCATGTTTGGGCACGCAGGCAGCCAACTGATTGCTACTGGCTTAATTAAATCAATTTTGATTCTTAGATGCTTTCAGATTATGGAAGTCATTTAAGTTTCTCCGTGAACTTGAGTAACTCGGAATACTCCATGGGAAGTGTTTGTGTGCGTGCTCTTGCTGTGTGGTCAACGCCTGGCAGCTTATCCGTCGCCGTAGATGGGGAGGATATTTCACAGCTACCAAACAGGAATGTTCAGACCGCAGTTTAGTTAGAGTGCCTGATGCTTTTTAACTCGATACCCTGCGGTAGCACTCCCGGCGCCGCGTCCTTAGGTACATAAGCAATCTCTAAAGATGGATCAAGGCTCAGAAATGAGCAGCATCTTAAATTGCTTAAAATTGTGCTGATTTGTCCTACTGGTACTGCTTACCACACAACGCAGGCAATGATGAAGACTTGGTAGCTAGTCCTCAGCAACGTGGTGTCCAGCCTGGATGTATGATAAACAAATTTAAATACAGTTTTGGGGCAGTAGGATTTTGATCGATTCCGTTCTGCAGGTCAGGAACAGGGAAATTTTTGTGTTTAATACTGTGAGAGAAAGGAAATTCGGATTCTTCTGTCATGTGGGGTTAGTTAAAAAAGCAGGTTGCTTTAGCTCTCTCTTGAGTGCCATGCTTTTGGTAGCTCTTTTGGACCAGAGTGGTGTTTCTCCTCCCTCCCTGTTGTTAGAGATCCAAATATTTATGGTGTAAATTGTTCCTGGAAACTGAGTTTTGGCTTCTGTTAGTTTCACTTTTTAAACAATCTCCTGGCATAGGGATGCTTAGTTTTGCCGCCGTCTAGTTTTTGCCGGTGGCTGCAATTCTCTACAGCAGTCTTGGCCCCGTAGGAAGGCCCCGTACTAGTTGTTGGGTTCCCGTGCACTGGATCTGGCACCTCTAAATCTTCCCTTGCTCTCAGGACCCTTCAGCCCTGTCCCTCTTCATCTGGCCAGTCTAGAGCGCTTCCTCAGCGCACACGTATTGCCTTTGCAGAAGTGAAACGAAGGGCAGTGCCGCACCTTTCCCCCATCCCAGGAGCCTTTGAACATGCCGATCTCTTTGGAAACGGTCATGCGCAAGATCGGTCAAGTTTTGTGACCCAGCAGGGCAATCCAGAGGTAACTGGTGCTAATGTTTCTTGGGTGTCGAGGTTCAGGACTTGCTCTGCGCTTTAAGCACAGCATAGATACTGATAGATCTAGAAAAAGGAACAAAATGCTTATATACTAGTGCCCTTCGGTTAGAATCTACGCCCTTGAAAGGAGAGTTCCCAAAACTAATTTAAGGGCAGCAGCTGCTATAATTATGCACAGAAAGTCATACGCCTCTAGCTCCACTTCTTCACTGTAGTTGTTAAAACCTTAAAGTGTAAGTGAACTCACCCACCGTTGGGACCCTACTGCCATCCTCCCTCCTCCGTGCCCCCGCACAGCGAGCTCCTCGCCCGCACGCCCGCGTCCCCTACTGTCCAGGCAATCTCGTGACCACGCTTTCGGACCCGAGCATCCCATGAACCTCACACCTTCAGGGGATGCTCCACCTCAGCAAGCTGTGCTCTGTTTGCCCATGCCAACCCTTGGGTCTTCGCACCGGCTGGGTCCTTGCGTGTGCCGGGCCCCGAGCAGACCGAGGAGGAGCCGTGCAGTGGCGCTGGGGTGCTCAGCCTGCCCCTCGGGCGGGATGCCAAAGGCAAGCGGTAACGCGAGCTGTTGCCCCTCATGCCGGGTGGCACATCCGTGCTGATTAAAATGATCTGCATGTTCCCAGCAGCCTGCGTGCGTGCGCGCCCCAGTTTGAAAACCTCTGTAACAAGTATGTATGCCCTGTGCCACCGCATTCCCAAATAGGGAATGGGTATGACTGAGGCTCTTTTTCTTTAAAAAAGCTTTTACAACTCTCAGTTCCCTTCGGCTTCCTGGTCAGGTTCATGTTATCATCAATGGTCAGTGACTCTCCCAGTAGATACCAGTCTAGCTGGACAGGCCAGTTTCTCTGGCTCATGGCCACCCCCAGAGATCTTCCACATAAATGAAGATCATGAAGATAAAATGATCCTGCGTCTCTATTAGCCCTGAAGAGTTCCAGTTCACCCTGAAGGTAATAAGACAAAAAAAGGCGACAGATAAGGCAAGTCCAAAAGGAAGTTTCCCCCCTGACAAAGATGTACATACAGACAGCTCGTGACGTCCGGGCCGTTGTAAGTTGTATGCAGAATCAGTAGTTGCAACAAGTTGGAGAATTTCTTTCTTTTGGGTTGTTTGTGTGCTTTTACTCCTGTTGTTTAGCTAGCGTTAAGCGCTTTAGCTAGTGTTTTTATTAAAGCAGTTTAAAACTTACTGCCAAATGTGGAGATTTCATTTGAAAGCAGGATAGCTTTAAAAAAAAGTAAATTTAGTTGCAGTTTACAAGCCAAAAGGTTTGCAAATGCCAGAACACTAATAAATACTTGAGTCAGGTTAAGTAGGGGAGACGGGTGAGAGTGTGTAAACTGTAGTTTAAATTACTGCCCATTTATGCCATAAGGCCTCATCTTTAGATGGCAGAGCTGTTCCTGGTCTGGTACAAGTGAACTATCTTGATTACATTCAAGAAATAAAAAGAACAGAAAGCACTTCTTCAGACTAGGCTTTCAGGTCTAGAGTAATTTGCAGGCCATAAAATAATCTGAAGGGAAAAATCTGCCTTTCTTTCTGCTCTCGTAGGAAAGTTATTGCCGGAAGGTAGCTGTTGGGTGGTTACGTGTGGCACCGAGCTGGGACGGGGGCTCAGGGTCGGAGCTGTGGAGCGACGGAGCAAAGCGGGCGAGGGCAGAGGAGGACGCACCCGGTGCCGTAACAAACTTCGGAGAGCGGCGTGGCAGCACAGAATGCCGATCCTGCCGCTGCTGATACAAATTGATTATGATGCTGAAACATTGCCGGCTCTCATCATCTCCGACCTTGTCTGATTCACAGCTGTGCGAGCAGCTGACATCTCCAGCCAGACAATCAAAGTACGTGTTTTAACTGCTAAACCACAATGCAATTATCCATAGCACGTCATGTCGGCAAACCTCAAAGCTCCCCTGGAGAAATGAACATTTATTTGCATTTACTTTCAGCACTAAAATGTTATCCCTTGCAAATTTTCTCATTGTCATAAATGTTGAAAAGGCTTTTTTTTTTTTTTTTTCTTTTTTCCAAAATCCCCTTCAGGGGTAAACATTTGATTTTATTAAGTTCTGTTATAATAGCTGAAACTGTCATACAGTACTGCTTTCAATCAATACGCTTTTTAATGTAATAAATGTCTTTACTTTTTCATTCTCTACCAGACAGAAAACTGCTGGAGGGCATGAAACATTTCTTCTGATAAGTGAAAGTGCCCAGCCCGTAATATAGTTCTCTGGTGTGCCACGGCTTGCTTGCACTTCTTTAAACTTGCATTTTAAATGGGAACATGATTTATTTGTAGGTAGTCTGTGCATGGACTGCACCACAGAATTGCCTAAACTTTCCCTGAAATGTGTGTTTCCTCCAAACACACTGAAGCTGAGGTATTGAAATATCCGATTGCAATCAGCATTAAATAAAATGTCTGTCCAAGGCTGTGTGCTTCAGGAATGGCAACTTAGGGTGGAAGTAGGAGGAAGGGGAGGACGAAACATGCTTGCCTCCTTAGTTTTCTTAATGTTTATGCCTCTGAGCTTTCATCTACTTCCCTGCATTTGAGTGTGAATGGGGTTTGTTTTTCTAATTTTTCTAGCCTTTTTTTTTCTTTAATTTACTACTTAGGTCTTTTTAGAGATGTATAGGACACTACGTAGGTTGTAGAAAGTGCTTTTAATGTTACTTTTTTTA
Organism: Pelecanus crispus; assembly: GCF_030463565.1. NCBI lineage: Eukaryota > Metazoa > Chordata > Aves > Pelecaniformes > Pelecanidae > Pelecanus > Pelecanus crispus. The sequence goes on along the minus strand of NC_134651.1, from coordinate 3,376,924 downwards.
ATCTGACATATCTGTGATGTGGTTACAGTGGGTTTATTTCTGCCGAGAGGCAGGGAAGTCGGACAAGAGTCTGGATGACCCCACTGAACAAAACTAGTATATTCGTTAGATATTTACTCCTGCTCATCCTAAGTTTGGCCCTTTGTTGGTATGGAAGAAAAGGGAAATCACACAGGGAGAAGTAGGAAAATAACTGCAGAGTAGATAAAACCAGTCTCTAGCTCACAAGGAGGAGAGAAGCTGCAACACTGGGGAGGAAACAATCTCATTTCCCCAGACTAGGAGACGCCAAACTGGCCGAAGTCATACGTAGGATTACAGTACGTGTAGATGGTTGTGTTATAACTCATGTTCTCCTGTAATTGAGATTAAGCAAGGCTTTGTTGTGAAAGGCCTGTGATAAGGATCAGCTGCTACTGGGATCATGATGCTCAGCACACCTGGTCACAGCTGCTGATGTGAGGACTAAGCCCGCTTGCCTTGGGCAGGATGCTGCTGGGATTCCCACTGGAGAGAGGTGAAGGTGAGTGGCCCCGCACTACGTGCTTGGGGATGCAGTTGACTCTGAACCATGACAAGGAAAGTAAATTTTTACTGACTGCTTGGAAAAAAACTGTTGCTACCTTTTCTGGCCATGTGATTGAAAGCATCCGGCGTTCCTACTGGGATAACAGGGCTGAGGGACTCCAGCGCGGGAAGGGGGTGAGGGAGACAAGAAGTGGAGCTTGGGACTTGAAGAGAAGAACGTGAGTAGAGGAGAAAAGGGAGAATAGTGCGTCTTTCTGCATCACAGCTTGCCTTAATTTTAGATTGCTGTAAGACTGGGGGTATTTAATAACAAGCTGTCCTAGCAAGATCACCGTGCAGCTGTAGGAAAACTACTATCAGTTTCAACGTACCGTTGTTTCTATACTGCCTGAGATCCACAACCCGAGAGATGTATGCGTAAGGGTTATTTCTGTGGTTTGGGATGAATACTGTTTTCTCTCTCTGTGCATGTTTGAGAGAAACAGAGAGCATGAGCGTGCATTTTGGCAGTGTTTCTTTATGGCTCTTGAAAGAGCACTAGCGGTTTTGTAACTCTGGATGCTCTGAAGGCTAAACTTTGCCCTCTTTGTTTCTACTGATGGTCACTGGTTTGCTGGCACGTATCAACAGTCCTTATTGCTCAGGACTTAGAGAACAAAATGTAGGACCAGCTGCCGGTTTCATAGTGCCAGTTGGCATCGACGTGTCAGAGAAGAGCTCCACATAAGCTTCTTGCTTATGTTTCATGCATAAATAGTAATGTGAGGTGCTACATTAATTTACAGAGAGATGGGTATGACAGACTTTTTCATTTTGCAAAATGTTTTACGCTTTCATAGAAAATACATCACGTAAGTTGGACTTTTTTGAACAGGGACTTGCCTTACGACTACTGTTACAGTAGTGGTTTTGGAAAGCGAAGCAGAGTGATTGAATTCTCTGTGGATGAATGTTGCATAAAAGATTTGTAATCTTTGGCAATTAGAAAATTGATGCTGAGGTTAATGGTGATATTATTTTTAACTTTGAGGGCAGGAGCAATCTCCTGCCTCCAGGATGGAATTATTTCAATCAGTGCTTTAAATAAGCATTTTCTGTGATGGTTTAAATTGACAATCATTTAAATCATCAACCTGAATTCTTTTTTTGCTTTAGTATTTATTTTAGCAATTATGTATCCTGATACACAGATTCACATAACTTTTATTTTGTATTGTTTCTGAGAAGGAGAATGGTATTTACTATAAAATTTTTCTTTGGTGAGATTTCCTCCCGCCCCCGCCCCCTACTAGATAAGAGGCCAAATAACGTATCTACATTTGTTAGAAGTTATTGAATAGTTTGCATCTAGAACTAATTGTACGCAACATTTTAAGTCCCTGGAGGGTGAATTGGTTTGAGACACACTTCTGGGACTTGCAAGGTCAGGTTTGTGATAAGACGTCTTATCAAGCATCTCTTCCTGAGACCTGGACTCTGTGGCCAGATTGTTCGTGGTGAGGTCAGGTACCATCTCCTCAGTTATAACTTGAATTAGGGCAGGACAGACAAGAGTGGGAGGTAATTCTACTTGATCAAGCTAACCTACCACCTCTTCAAAGAGAATGATGGTAAGATAATCAATAATTTCAAAACCCCCACATTTTTCCCTGCTTAGGAGAACCTGCTGTCCTGTAAGGTATTCTTTGCTAGAGTATTGGTGTCCTCATCTAGATCTGCTCAAAGGCTCTGTCCTGGTGGCTCTGGTAGGGGTTGGTGCCTTGATATTCCCTGAACGTAACCCTCTTTATTTCTCTTCAACCTTCAGAGGCAAATATGTGCTGGTTTTAATCTGTTATTTTAATTAGTTATCTTATTAAGGTGATAGATTATATTCTCAGGCTTTGAGATATAAATTTTGTTAATAGTTTTATTTTTAAATAACTTTTTTTTTTTTTTAAAAGCAACTTTTATCTAACTTACCTGCCCCCTTGTAAAGAACAGTGCTGGTCTGCCTGATAGCACTGTATAGCAGCTCAAGACGGTAGCTGCATACTGGTTCATGTTGCAGGCCCGCATGTGATGACTAGAAAAATGCTCTGAGTAGATTAGAGTATCTCTTGGGATGTGTTGGGTTTTGTACTCCACGCTTCTAAGTTGCATGAGTTGGAGTTTGGATATTCTGAAGTGTTCGTGTAAACCTTCAAGCCTGGCAATTGAGAGCACTGCTTCTAATAAACATTATAATGCCATGGCAGAAGAGCCAAAAGAAAGCGTATCCAGCTGCATATTGGAATTAGTTGTTTGAAATGTAGGTTTTAAAAGCTTTTTTGGCATGCGGGTGGTGCGTCTCTTATTAAGGAAAAACCTGACTGTGAAGGAAGATGAAAATCATGTTGATGAATAATATGAAAGGCTGTAACCTCAAACCTATTATAATGGAGAGATATTTTTACTGGAATGTTTTATTACCGAGTTTCCCAGCACTCCCAATTGATAGGAGAGCTAAATACAATTTCAGTGACAAACACCATTTAACTGAGATTTTTTTTTATATACAAATTGAAAACATAAGAGTTTTGTCTGCCACAGTGGCTTGAAGTCGACCTCACTGTGTTTCTGACTCAAAGTATTTCAAAAGTGTCACGAAAACATATTATACCTCTGTGAACAGGTGTTTTCAGATCATTTTACAGGCTTAAATTTCTGCTTATGTCCCTTGGCTGATCTGATACAAGTCAGTAACACAACTGAAAATAGAACTTTATAGTCCCCCTCTCCTTCTCTCCCAGGTGCAACTGCTCCTTTTTTCTCTCCGGCGGATGCCAACATCGTTAACTGTGTGCCTTCCGTTATTTAATGCAGCACCATCGCCTGCCTGCTGGGTTTTGCAGTCTTCCGTTTCTTTTCTGAATGTGGTTATCAAGAAAGTAATGGCACCTAAGACCCAGCAGCATCAGTGCTTATTTCGCAGCGGTACCGTGGATCTTAGTGGTCGTCTTTCATGCCAAAATAACGCTACTGACGTGTCCCTGGCACTGCGAGAAACCCTGATTTGAACCTGGGGCAAGCGCTGTGCTACTGTTTGTCATATTTTAAATGAATTTTTTCAGCATTTTGTTGTGAAACAGAACTTTTGGTGTGAAAAGTGATCTAAATAGCAAGGCATGAGCGCGAGAAGGTGGCCAGCTGTGGGACATAGTTGGGTGCTGACCAGCTCTCTTGGACGTGACGGGGGTGAGGAGCGCAGCCTGGCCTCTCGGTAAGTGAACGCCCAGACCTGGTGGCTGATCTGATAGCTGAGACTCGCTGCGGAAGTCATGCACTCATCACGCGCGTGACCTGCGAGTCTGGCGCTTCATCGGTCATTTCTGGAGCTGCGAGGTTCGCGAGGTTGCCTGGCCGTTTCAGGAGACGCAAGCACATAACCATTTAACTGAGGTCAACCCCACAGCTTCCAGCCTGTACCTACTGTCTTGGGGGAGAAGCTGAACTTTGTGCTCACCTGCTTCTCCGGAAGGGGGACTTGGTGTTCCCTTTCTTTGCCAACGAGAGTTTTTCCATGTAGGGAGCTAATGGCAAGACTTGAAAACTTGGCATAATTTGTCCTCTCTTGAGCAGCATAAAGGAGAGTCACTGCAAGCAATCTATTGCTTGCAATTTAACTGCCGCAGGTGTTGCAGTGTGGGTTCCTGCGGCAGTACTCCTTCTTCTCTCTAATTTGCTGGTGTTGAGAGTTAAATAAGTGCCCTGGAAGAGTAAAATCTTCTGGAAGCTTTTGATCCAGGAGGCCAACTTCTAAGAGGTTGGGGATGTGAATACAGCAGCAGTGTCGTGGCTGGAAGTGAATATGGGTAATGTTTTCTGATTTAAGTAAGGAAAGAAAAGGTAAATTGGGGAACATAGGGATTTTTTTATTATTTTCATGAAAATGCCCCAGAAGATCTCGTTAAGTGGTTTTGGTTTTGACTTTCAAAGTTACGTTAATAAAACATTTAAGACCGCCGGATCTTTCTTGAATTAAAGTGCTGTATCGCAAGGAAATTGCTCTTAGCAGTGACGGCTGTTTCAAGGTGAAGGGGGATGAGCTGGGAACAATAAAAGGAAATTAATTTAATTAAAGTGGGGGTGGGGTGTCTGTGTTGTACCATGCCTCTGTATAGCCACATGAGGAGAGGAAATCAAATGAACCAACTGAAGAAAGTGTGTGTGTATGCCCCACCTGAACAGGGGTCTTGCTATTGCCTAAAGCTTATAGCTTAACCAACTCCACACCGCTGGAAAGAACCTACAGGCATTATTTTTGTGCAGCAAGAATTAGTGAGATACTTTTTTTCAAAAAAAAAAAAAAAAAAAAAGCGAGATGATGAGTGCTCAAAAGGAGCAAATATGTAAATATTTTATAGGGAGAAGTAATTAGTGGTAGGAATAAGCTAACGCCCAGGCCCTGAGCTGCCAGAGAATCTAAATTCCCCAATAAACAGTTTCAAAATGCATCACCAGTGCCTTCTCTACTTCAATCATTAAGCCGTAATACCCAAGAACTTATTCAAATACCAGAGTTCAAGAGCCTGTCATGAAGCTGTCTTTATAGCAAGAAAATGAGTCAAAACACTCCAGGAAAGATTTTTTTCCTAATGTATCTCTGCAGATGCCCGTGTCCTGGGGAGCACGGTTCCCATCGACGTACTTCAGGGGTTTGTGCAAGCACCTCTTTGCCTCTGGATTTTGAACGCTCTGGCCCCGGATCCAGGCAGGCGTACGCAGCGGGGCACAGGCGCCTGGAGGGGGCTCGAGCAGTGGCGTGGCGCTGGCAGCGCTCCAGAAGTGCTCTGCAGTTTTTCCTCTAACTCTCGAGCTACGGTGCTCTAGATTAATAAATTAGAGAAAGATCCAGGCTGCTTTAGGAGTTATCAGTGTTCCCTGCGCTTCAGCAGGAGATACGAGGCCAACGTTGCCTTGACCCGTCCCCATTGTGCAACCTTATGATTTCAAATGGGATCATTTTCAGTATTTGAGACCATTTGAACCACTTGGAATTCCTAAATGTGTTAATGATCTCTTATTTGCATCAACTTGAAAAGAGCGGAGCTATTTCAAATTACAGTTGAATTCCAAAGGGACCAAACTAAGGATGGGCTTAAGTGTGTGGTGCATGCCTCGCATACCTGTCGGGTGCCTGGTGATTGCGGGGCAGGTACCTGAAAGGGGAGGCGTAAGTGCAGGCTTTCTTATCCCTGTTTTTCTCTTCCATTAGCGGAATTGATAGCCTTACGGGACGCTATTTACGGCATAAAAAGAGCTTGACTTCTTAGTTTGTCAAAGAATGGAAACTGAAGATCTCATCGGTCCAAAGTGAGATTTGAGGGGAAGTTTAAAAAGTGAAACAAGCCAAGTCTTTTCCCTTCCTTTAGACAGAAAAGCAAAACCAATTCATTTGTTTCTTGATCCATCCCGGTAAAGATAAGAATGTCTGTTTCAGCTTGAACAGAAGTTGGCTTTGTTGTGCACTTGTGTGTGTATTGGGTTTGCGTGGCAAGGTTTTGGTAGCGGGGGGACTACAGGGGAAGGTGTTTTAAGATTTGATTTTATTTCTCATTACCCTACTGAGTTTTGATGGGTAATAAATTAAACTGATTTTCCCCAAGTTGAGTCTGTTTTGCCCGCGATGGTCACTGTAGAGCGATCTCCCTGTCCTTATCTCAACCCAGGAGCTTTTTCATTTATATTTTCTCTGCCCCGTCCTGTTGAGAAGGGCAGTGGCAGAGCGGCTTTGGTGGGCACCCAGCGTCCAGCCGGGGCCAGCCCACCGCAGTGTGTGTGATGCTCTCCTGCAGCTGGGTAGCTCTTTCTCGAGGAGCGCCTAATGAACGCCACCACCGGCCCAGACAGACGCAGTGGCAACGCGAAAATATCTGTGTGTGTGGAGGTACCTGTGAAGAGAAGCTTCTGAGTTTTCTTAGATATTCATCAGCCTCTTTTGTTTGCAGCTGTGTTGTTTCCAAAGCTCTTGGTGGAAGAGCTATTTGTTGGTTGGGGCAAAAGTGAAAAAGGCAAGACGGCTACTCTGTGAGCAAGCTGCACAGGCTCTTAATGTATTTCTGTGCATTCATAATATCTGCAATTCCCATGCTGGACTGAGAGGTGATAGAAGAGTATGATTGCAAAGCCTTGGGTATCAGTGTCTCCCTTGTAATTGCGGTGCACCTTGATAATGTACTTGGAGATTTGCAGAGTGCCAACTCCTGCTTTGCCTTGTGAGTTCTTAATGGGGAAAAAGAACAGAAGCTTGTACAGAAGCCTGAGGCTATAATGGATTTAACGCTCATTTTAAGTGTTTCTTAAGAAGAGGAGAAATATTGCAATAGAATGCACAGTTGTACCAGGTTATGATAGTTTGGAGACTAAAGCATGCTTGTACCGCCGTCACCGCTGTGACTGTGGCACGTGCAAGCTTGTTTGAAGTAGCTTGAGTACCACGGTACTACCTTGCGTAGCTGTTGCAGCACTCTTTGAGACTGAATAAAGATGCATAAAGTTAGCCTGTCTTACAACAGCCGCATGCTAGCAATATGCAAAGAAGCTATTTAAAATTATCGCTTCGGCGCAGTAGTTAGTATAGATTATCTTCTGTATAAATATATCTTCTGCTGTCTCCACCAGACCTAATTAATTCCTCTTCATCTTTCCCAGCAACAAAGTTGAAATGTTTAACTGCTTAAATGAAATATTTGTTAGCTATTGTGGGAGTTAATACTTGCTATTTGTGCATGAAACCAGATCGTTGTTCATTAGGATGGAATTGAGATTTCTAGCTAGTAGGAGAAGATAAAAGTGCTGTTTCAGATTCTGCTGCGTGAGAGAATTCAGTACTAATTACTCATTCTGTGGCTATTAGGTTTTGTTATTTTATATACAGCTTTTTAAGTACAGACTTTAAATCCTCATATCCTCTCTTGAAAACTGAATTCCAATCTGAACTTGACAATCTGAATTTAGATGGTTTTGAAACATGAATAGGGAAGCTTGCAAAGCACTATCCGGCACTATATCTGGGTTTCGTCAGAGTTAGTAATGCTTCTTTTTTTCTGGACAAGAAATTTGCATACATACTCATTTAATGAATCGAGCGTGTGGAGAAACATTCTGCATGTTTGGTCGTAGTGTGTACGTGAGCAGTAGGAGGTCAGGCTCCAAAATGTTACTGTTCTTTTTAAGTTGAAAGCAGATAACAACCATCAAGGTTTCATACCCTGGAAAGTATATTTAATAGAGGTTTATTAACAGCTAAGAGAGGTCCTATTTAAAATGAAATCTGTTACTACATGGGTATATGCTTAAGATTAGTGACATTTTGCTTTCATGGCTTACAGGTATACAACTTGCTTGCAATTTGACTGTAGGAAGGACATGGTTAGCCTGTAATCCTTGCCATGATAAAGGTTGCTTAAAACTGCCCTAAAACTGAATTTCATATTTTTAAATTGTCCATACAGTAAAAATTGTGGATTTATGTTGGCTGAATAATTCATCACTCCCTGGTTATAATCCCGATGCGACTGCTGCCTTTCCCACTGTAGATTAAAGTTCTCAAGACTTTTTAGTTGCAAGGCATTCATCTAGATGAAATGGAAACAGAACTTTGAGACCCCAAAATAAAAGATTTAGTGTGTGCAAGTATGTAAGGAAAGAGATGAGGAAGAGCAAAAAGAGGATAACTGCAGCGTTGTGCAGCTGTATCAGATTAATTTCTACTTTTTGTTAGGATGTTGACGACTAGTAGTCCGTCCTCTCGTGATTCTCCCAGATGGTGTTTTCAGTCCTTGTTTGGCTGACAGAAGATGACTGGAATGACAACTATTTATTACGTCAGGGGAACGCCTTGGGTGGACAGCGGTCTCGCTCTGCGGGAACTGGTTCAAAGACTGTTGAACTAATGTGTGCTAATATAGGAAAACAGAGGCCATGAAATGCGTGTGAAGTATGAGAGAGAACCCAGTTAAGAAAGTTTTCTTCCATCTTAAAGAAAAGGTGGAGATTTCTTTAGCAAAAAGATAAGAATACTTGAAGGAAACGTTGTGATATTTCGCCAACTGAAAAAGAGCAAGAGGTCCTACTGAAAATTTGCTATTTGAAGGCTACAGCTGCTCATTGACAAAATTTATCAGAGCCAAATGTTGGGAATGGAGAAGTCAAGATAGACCATCTAGAAGATGAAGAAGAATCTGTGAGCATGATCGGTGTTTAGGTCTCTGTTAGTCAAGAGGGCCTTGAAGATTTGTTGTTTTAAATTGTCCCAAGTGGAAAAAAATAGGAAACATTTTTTTAGGACCTCTGTAAGCATGTCAGAGGTTGAGTATTTGCTGTGTATACTATATCTGCCAATGAAATGGAGTGGTGGTATACAAAAACTTGTTTCACTAATTCTTTCATTGTGGAAACCACATTTTGCTTTCAAAATATTTTGAGTATCTATGGTAAACATGATCCTTTAAAATAATTTCTGTATTTATTATTGGACTTATTAGTCCCATCTTAAATGAGTCCCATCTTAATATATGACTTCTTTTTAGAGAAATAACGCAGTTTTAAAATCTGGATATAGTCATACTCATGCTCTGTGATTATTTGATCTTCCTCCATCCTGTAATGCTTTGGTCTGGTTTTGAGGTAGTGGCCATCCCGTGGTAAATGCTGACTGCAGTGGTGTTCTCCAGAGTTCAGTGCACATTCTCTTGTTGAAAAGTTGAGTCTGAAAAACTGATTTTCAATTCTTTACGTATTGAGGGAAGGTAGAAAAGAAGAGGAACTTTTGCCATATTATAAAGGCTGTTAAACTCTATTTACAGTTTGCAGACTGAATTTGATTCTTATTTACTGTGCCAAAAACATATGATTTTTTTTTTTTTTTTTTTTAATTGCTGAACTACTTGCAGAAATCATGCAGCAGTGTACTTCTGGTTGGAAGAATCTTCTCTGCTGAAGTTGAGACTATTTCTTTAATTTATCAACTGAGCAGCTGTGTTGCAAGAAAACATCTTATTCTAAGATTGAGAGACATGGAAATACACTTTTTGGGAATGAGCATTACAGCTGCGATGCAAACTGAAGGACACTTGCTAGCAGAGCAAGTCTGTCAGGGAAAAGAAATGGAAATAGTTTGAATTAATCTTATTTTTCTCATTGAAGCAAAAACAAAAGTTGAAACAACTCATCTGTACTTTGACAGTATTTTGACTGGACACAAGCAGTTTTCTTCAGTGTGCAGCAGTTCAGTAAAGGAGAAAAAATAACAGTCTTGCTATTCCAATAGACCTCAAAATACTGTTCGTAGCTACAGCAGAGAAAAAGGAGCCGATAAGCGTCGTATAATTACTTCAAATGATCTGATTTGTCCTGTGACACAAACACTTATTTGTTTGCAAAATCTCTTGGGTGACTGAGTAGGAAAAAGGTGTTTCAAAATAGAGGTCAAATGCTGAAGTTCAAGATGTTGTAACAAGACTTTTGCGCATGGAAAATCTCCAGTCAGTGGGCAGGGCTGGCAGGGAGCTGATAAATCTTTGCAGGAGTGGTCGCTGCTATGAATTCCCCAGCTGTGAAGTTACTCTGGCCTCCCAGTACAACGCTGACTTCCAAACACCTATAAATTTGCTAATTTTTTCATGCATGCTGTTTCGTTTGAGTATTTTCCAGTTGGAGATGTTCTCTAGCTGTGTGAGATGGCTGCAGCAGGATGTGCCTCGGATGCGGTCTGTTGCTAGCCACTCTTGCCTGTCTGAGGTAACGTGATGTTATTCCCCGTCTGCTTTTTGCTTTCTCCTGCATAAAAAAGTTTGCGCTGAAGTGTGCAGCCCTCATCTTTTGTAATCCGGAGAAAATGTATTACCATGTTCTAGGAACACGTAACTCCATACAGCGTCTTAAATATGTGACTACACCTTCAGGTGATGGTCACTGCTCCTTTGGACTGCCTTGCAAGGAAGAAAATTTTCTTTCTTTGTGATGCATTAAGATCCGGTTGGTACTCTTAAATATGCATGAAATTAAATATATATTTCTTCCAAGGCACGATTTTATACATATAAATAAATGTTTTTCAAGAAATGGTCCTTGCTTTGTCTTATCAGAAAGGGCACAATTATTTTACTGCAAATGGCACAAGTAAATGCAATCTAATTCTTTCTCTGTGACAAAGCCCATGTGCCTACAGTAATCCTCCTCTTGCTGTTCAGTTAGAGATGCAATGTCTGGAGAGAGGGAACATCCAAACTAAGATGCTGATTAAATGTCTAAGCGTTGGTAGAAATTTTACTCAGCTTTCTTAGGTCATATGTCTTTTGATTTAGTCTGCTAGTCAGTGGGACGAGGAATCTGTCAGATACGTGTATTTATACACAAACACGCATGCACACACACCTGCTCACAAGTGAAGTGCTAGTCTTTAAATGCAGAAATAAAAATCCTTAGTGTGATATCGGGCATAAAATGTTTGCCTCAGACTTAACACAGCGACTACTGGCAATAGTTCATTTAGATGTCATGCTAAATTCTGATGTCATTGTGGCAAGAATGAAATACAGGCAAGTCCAAAATGCAAGCCGCTATTCCACTGAAGCCTGGAGGGCAGCAAAAAGTTTCAAGAGGCACAATGGGAAATTTGCTTTGATTTAGCAGTTCTTTGCCCCGTCAGCAAGTTACTAGTAAACCGAATCAAACTCTGTGAATGAAAGCTTTGTGAAAATGTTATTTTAACAGGTGCACTTAAAATGTTTAACAGGTTCTGATTAGTCCTATGGATTGGGGGAATTTTTTTTTTTTAAAAAACCTGAGGAAATGGTTCGAGAGTTATGTGTTTCTGGCTGATCAAAAAATCGGCGCCAGACTGTTAGCCTTTTGGAGATGCAGATGTGGCAGCAACCAGCACGAGAGAGCGGTGCCAGCGTCGTGAAGAGGTATCTCGGAGTCCTTTGCCTTTTAGGTGCTCCTGATCTTCTCTGCCTTTGAGAAACACCTGCAGCAGGAATGCTTTTACACTAGTAGAAAGAAAAATGTCCTCATCATTTGGAATTTTTGTGTTAAAACATTTGTCTGAAATCTTTAAAAAAAACCTTTAAAAGGGTAAATACATGTATTTTGGTGGCTCTTTTAGTGGGTATGTTGTACCTTCTTTAAAAAGAAGAAAGAACACAGTAGAACATTTCGGTTACTGGGCGCAGTGTAAAAAGCACTAATCTGCAGTGAGTAACGCCGTCTAAAGTTAGACCAGGTATCATCGGGAAATTTGCCGTATGTATAGCTTCCTGCTTTGGATTTAGAGTCACGGAGTAGGTTTCTTTCCAAGCTCATCAAAAATAGCTGTAACCAGTCTCCCACAGACTGTAGCCTGTATTTTCTTAAGGCTCATCTACATGCAGAGGTTCCGGTAGATTGCCGTTTAATTTGTTTGCGCTTAATTACTTCACATCAACATACAGATCTTAGAAATCCTCTAGCATAGGGTGTCCCGTTGCACCCTGCGTCTGCCTACCCTTTTCGCTGGCATAGCTTGCCTTCTGCCTACCCTACTTATTAATTTCTTTTTCTGGACGCTCAAAACACTGCAGTTAAAAGTTTTCAGTCTCACTGTTAGATGAACTTTGCTTTTTCCACAGCTTCACTGTGCTAAAAAAAAAAAAAAAAAAGAGGGGGGCATTCCTAATTCCACAGTGTCCCCCGGGGTACTGTGCTAATACAAACCCAGCCCCTTGTCAGCCGACCGAGTTGCAGTGAGGTTGTTTTACGCAGGTAGGTTGGCGGTACCTCTCTAAGCCAAAAGATGTGTGGGTTTGCTTTTGTGGGGTTTGCGGGGTTTGCTTTTGTGGTTTATAGCCTGTTATATCACAGTAAACAAGCAAGCAAGCAAAACAAGACCCTGCAGAGCTGCTCCGCTGAGATGAGAGTATCTTTTCTAACAAGCTCTCTGTTCTGTCCCATGAAATCAGCTACAGCCACCCAACGCGTCCGGAGCTACCTGCCGGTGCTCGTCGAGATCGCGGCGCAGGCGAGCGCGCCGGCGACAGGCAGCGCGTTCTTGGGGCTCCACCGGCGGCAGCTTCTCCTCGGCCACAGCACCCAGCTCTGCGTGCACTCACAGCTGCTTCGCTCCACAGTAAAAAATACATTAATTTATTCCAGCGGGACGACTGCGACGGCAAAGGTGGTTTTTACCTCTCGCCGCGGTGCCCGTAGGGCAGCTTATCTGCGGAACAGCGAGTTGCTTAGCGGAGGAACCAGGACGCGGGCTCGGGGTGCCAAGGTGATGCGTAAGAGGCTGCTTCCCCTCGCTGCTGCCCTGGCCTCGCCGTCCCCCTGCCCTGACACCTCGCTGACTGTCGAGAGCTGCTTCAGCAAGCTAAACGGGCCGAAACTGTTTTTTTCCGGCTGGTATCTACAGGCGTGAGCTAACCCCAGAGCCGGCGGGCAGGGAGGAGAGGGGACGTGGGGCAGGGTCCTGCTGCGCTGGGTGTCCGTGCACAAACGCTGTGGTTTCAGGCACTTGCTTTTCGGCGTAAACATGACATAAAGAACCTGTTTCTCCTTGCAAGGGCAGCACCTCAGGTTTGGCTCCTTGGGGCGATCTTCAAGTATTTCTGTGGCTCGCTCTCTGCTGTTTCCTACCCCCCCAAACTTGGTTTTTACACCTGTGTCTCGTTAGAAATATTTTTCCTATTCCTCTTCAAACCCTTCGCTGCCTCCGAAGGTTAGCTTAGCTCCTCCGGCCTTGGTGTCACAAGTATTCAAGTATTCACTGCTGACCGCTTGCTGGTTTTTTTTTTCCTTTGTATGTTTGGTTTTGGACATTAAACTGCTTGTGGGTTGGAGTCAGCCTGGGAAGCTATGGGAGAAGTAATTGATTCTTTAGAAATGTTACAGAGGTGTGGGAGACGAGCAGTGCTGCTTTTCTGTGTGTGTGGTTTTTTTTTTTTTTAAACTATAGCAGCAGAAGCCAGCCATAGTTCATGTCTTGCGAAAGAATGTATTTTGTAGGAAGAAGGCAGGAGAGGTAATTAAGGTGGTGTTTGAGTGCATGGGTTTGTGCGTGCATCCATTGTGCTGGGGTACAATGAATTACTTGTCTCTGATATGATAAACTGTTATTGCAGATTTAAAAGTGCTTCATAATACACGAGGCATAGTAGAGACAGAACAAATCTCCCCAAAGGCTATATTAATATTCATTACAGAGTTAACAGCATTACAACGCTCCAAAACAGACATAATATATAGAGAAGAAACTTTGTGGGGGTTGAATCTGAGGACTTTCTGATCTAAAAGTAGCTGCTGCACTTTTGGAGCTGAAGAATCTTGGCAGCAGGAGTAACAGCACTTCTCTCCTTCCAGCCATTAAAAGGCAAGTAAAATATAGCATTGCAAAGCCTTTGTATTTTGAGCTCCAGAAATTCAATTGGAAAAGATACACAGGTCTCCTGGCACTGACTCTAGGCAACCTGTCGTGAAGCCCATAGAAACTCGAGTGATGTGCCATAACCTGGCAGTTCTGCGGTCTCTTAAAACCAGCTTGCAGAACGTCTTCTCTTTAAAATACCGCCCTCGATGTGTGCGTGTCTCCCGTGTTAAACTGAATCTTACATGCTGAAACCGCTGCTCTGGTTAAACGAAAGCTGTTATCTGTTTATGCATCTCTGAATTTGTGCTGCATTCTTAATGTTAACAAGTGTTTCATTCTTAGCGATGGTCTTGTGAAGTTAGCAGTAGCCTTTTACAGACAGGAGGCGGCTAAAATGGAGCAACGTGTTCCTAGAAAAACTGTGTCACTAGAAGAGAAGAGGGACTGTCTTCACGCCGGTGGTTGGAGTAGGAGTTACTGGGGATAAATGAGCTCCACGCAGCAGAGGGTGGGGGAGCGTAGATGGCGTGTCTTCTGTGCCAGGCCACTACAGATCTGCTTCAGCTCTAAGGTGATGGTGATACTCCCAAATAATCAATAAATAAAATCTGTGCCATGTTATTCCAGCATTTTTACATGATCTAGTTGCAAAGTACGTAGTATCCCATACTGTATGTAGGTCTTAGTCCTTTTTTTGTTTACCTGACTGTGATATTGCTATAGATTTAGTTAGATGTTGAAGCTAGACCTCAGGTGCTGCCTTCATTTGAGCCAATACTTAACACATCAGTAAATGTCAATCTTGCTGAAAAAGGACCTGGGACATGGTTTAGTCTAGCCTACCCTTGATTGGTTTAGTGTGGACTTGGTAGTGCAGGTTAACAGTTGGACTGGATGATCTTAAAGGTCTTTTCCAACCTAAACGATTCTATGATTCTATGCCCTATTATTACATTTGTTTAGTAAGGTAGCTTTTGTTCTCTTGGCCTCATTGCCTGCATTTCACAGATTCTCAGTATTATGGTTTATTTTCATTTTGTAATTGAGAATGTGCGTGATTCCAAATGGGCTTTCATGCATCTTGACCTCTTTGGTGTCATCTCAGCCATATTTATTAATTTTTAATTCCTTTCATGTAGAAGTAGGCGTTCCGTTTGATGTTTGCTTTGTGTTGTCTCTTCGGTATAGCAAAAATTAGAGAGAAAAGTCAGAGATTATCTAATAATAGCTGTAAGTTTTATACATAAGGCCTTAAACACTTCATTTTCTTGTAGTAATAAAGGTGGGTTAATTAGTTTTACTCCTCTATGGCAAAGGGAACTGAGTGGTAGGTGGCAATCAGCTCTGATCTGATGGCTTTCAGACCCAAGGGACTAAAGCTATTCAATTATTAGTTTGGGGTTTGTTTATTTTTAAAGTGAGTAATTGTCTAGGCTGGGTCTTTGGAAGGTTAGTTTTGTCTGTTTAAGTGCGCTTAATGCAGTCTGTCTCTTCAGTGGAATCTGTCTGTGTTACATGGATGGGCAACCATAGTTTAGTAACTGATGCTAAATATTTCTGATTGCTTCAGAACTACGATAAGATCAGGCAGAGCAAAATAAAAGGGAAATAATTAAAATGTTTAAAATACAAAAAAGAAAAATGACAGTCAATGCATTTAAGATTATGCTATTTGTAAATTACATGGTACTTCCATGGAGAAGATACAGGCTGTTCTGAATTTGTGCTTTAATAATGTTTTTAAATGGAAGATTTAAAAAAAAAAAAGTTCAGAAAAAGCTGAAGAGGAACAATGTTTGCAAATGACTTTTAAAATCCTATTTGTTGTAGTCTAAGAAGAGCGTTCATCTTCCTGCCAGTGACGATGAGGGTTCAAATCGCAGAGGTCATTACGATAGGAGAAATTTCCCTCTTTTGTTGACGGCCTCAGACTGTTGTTAGCGACATCCCAGAGCAACGGTGTTTGGTTCAAGATTAAGATTTGTGTCTCCGTAAAAGTGCTTGCCTATTTGGCAGCGTCAGTTCAAAAATTCAGCCAGGAAAAGAAATGCTTCGCATCTAACAAGCTCACTTGAAAATCATCACGCGTTACATAAATAATATTGTTTTAAATTTTTCCTCCACATATCTTAAGAGAAGTGTGGTTGCTAATCCTGCCAGACGTGGCAAAAGTGTATGGTGAAAAGCTTATAAACAGCTTGGCAGATGGATTTCATAAAATGCTACGATATTCCCACTTCAGACCACAGTATTTGCTGGGTTTGTTTATCTGCCCCATCTGCACTCCAAAAAGTCTTTTCAGGCCAGTGCTGACACTTAATTTTCACCCAGCGATGACATTGATGCATCAAGCTTTGGAGGCTAGTTTTTTTCCCTCCAGATAGATTGCACTGTCTATCTGCATTATAAATATTTAGCTCAGGGAGCATCCGAGGTCCGGTCCAGATCACTGCCAGTCCACAAATAAGCAAGTGTTAATGTAACTTGGAAAGGGAAAAAAGTTGCGTATCGTGTTTATAAAAATAAAGGTGAATGTCTCTTCGCACTTTGTTTTAAAAAAATCTGAAGGCAGACCTGTGACAAAGCGTACATACGAGTATCGCTTTACCACCATTTAATTTGTAGAAGAGCTTGTGGAACTAGCAGTGAACACAATAAAAATGACTTTGCACATCCATCTGTTGAGTACCAGCCACAAAAGCGGCGTCTTTGTGTTAAATCCATGTTCTACGACATAAGGCAGTCAAGCTGTTGGTGAGGGAGAAATAGATAAACTTGAGAAGAATCCCTGTACGTGCTGAAAACGGCTTCAGATGACAAATTTGGGGGGTGAAAATGATAAATAATTTACAATTATAAAGACTCAGAGAGAGATTTTAAATCTGAGTTGCTATTTTCTTAGAATTCATTCAACCTGATATGAAGCCAACATTTTGGAGAGGTTAAGATAACAAATAATGAACCTCTAATTTTCCAATTGATTCCCTGCAAAATCAATTACACTTCAAAGCACGCCATTCTAGAAATAATAGCATGGGTTTATTATTGTAGTTTTATAAATTTTCTTTCCAGAGCCTGAAGAAACTGGTTTGTTTTTTTTTTATTTTTATTTTTCCATATAAACATTCTGGGAATATAATATGTTGTAAGCATATCGTTTTATAAAGAATTTGGAGAATGAGGGACTAAACCGCGTTGCTAGAGCACCAGTAATGAAATAGAGACTTGTAGGCATAGGAACTGAATTACATTTATGAAAACTGTTTTAACAGTTTTAAAAAAAAAATCCCGAGTGCTATAAATGTATCTGAAAATTTCAGTAGAGAAGAAACTGTTTCTAGTGCTGTATTTAGATGTAAGTATTTGGCATCCATTTGCCGCTGTCGGTTGGTAGGGGTGGAGCGTGCTGTCCTCTGGAAGAGGTAAAAGTCCTGATGCTTAGAATTGAAATACTCATTTGGTACGACAGCCTGTTGGCTTTTTTTGCTGTACCTTGGAGTTACAGCACTGCCGTGCTGGGCAACAGCTCAAAACAAAGCCCTGACCTGATAGATGCGAGTTCATTCTGGTGGAACTTAAGACCGTCGAACTTGAGTGTTGCCCCTCGCAAGCTTACCTTGTCCCATCCCAACTCCGTCTAAAAGAATTTTGCGACGTCTGCCACACAAGAGAAGGACCGTGAGTGCCAGGTCGGTGAATGCCAATACCAGTGGAGCGCCTAAAGAGCTGTCGGAAGGCATGCGCGGTCCTTGGAAACGCTTGTTGAGCAACTTTCGCTGCATTTATTTTCATAGAATCATAGAATAGAATCATAGAATCATAGAATCATCTAGGTTGGAAAAGACCTTTAAGATCATCCAGTCCAACCATTAACCTACACTACCAAGCCCACTCTAGACTAATCAAGGGTAGACCAGACTAAACCATATCCCGAAGTGCCACATCTACCCGTTTTTTAAACGCCTCCAGGGATGGTGACTCCACCACCTCTCTGGGCAGCCTGTTCCAATGCCTGACCACCCTTTCCGTAAAGAAATTTTTCCTAATTTCCAGTCTAAACCTCCCCTGGCGCAGCTTAAGCCCATTTCCTCTTGTCCTATCGCTAGCTACTTGGGAGAAGAGACCAACACCCACCTCACTACAACCTCATTTCAGGTAGTTGTAGAGAGCGATAAGGTCTCCTCTCAGCCTCCTCTTTTCCAGGCTAAACAACCCCAGTTCCCTCAGCCGCTCCTCATAAGACTTGTTCTCCAGACCCTTCACCAGCTTCGTTGCCCGAACCATTTTGACGCTGTTCTCTCACACCTGCGCCAACGCTACTCCCTGTTCTTTAACCTCGATGTTCAACAGAGCCCGGCTGTTACGGCGTAGAGGTTAAAAGATGTGAAGAACATGGAGTAACCTGAAGAACATGGAGTAACCTGCAGATGCTGCTCCCAAGATTTCAGAGCACGCTTCCAGGGATCTCGTTTCCTGCCTTGTAGTCCCTCCGAAGTTGGAATTTATGATGGAGCTGCCTGTCTTCTGGTGCGTAGGGCTGTCCCCACAAACTCTCTGTACCTTAAACAGAGGGATACTGAAAATAGTTACCATCTTCAACGTAAGAGAAAAACCAATCAGACTCATTTTCATTTAACTTTTCTTCACTGCGCTGGTCCGTTCTGTGGCCTGTCTTTTTGTACAGTTATTTTTATAGCAAAAACTTACATTCAATTTCAGTATTCTCATTCATGTTGTTATGCAAGTTTTGCAAATTATCACATCCTTGCCAGCATCTTTCTTCCGAAACCTTCAGGCTCTCTGATCTTCTTTGTAGCTATCGCTGATCTCGTGACCCCAACTGACTCAGAGTTTAGATCTCCCGGTGCTTTTATGTCTCATCTCTTCCTGGGCCCCAGGTTATCTCCCTCCTCTCTTTCGTACTTCTTTTTCAGCACTTTTTTTTTTTTTTTTTTTTTTTGCTTAATCTTTCTCTCCGCATGATCTGGGAGAGTCCCTAGAAGCTGTCCTCTCGGCCCTTCTTTTTTTTTTCTTCTACAGCTAAAGAGAAAATGTGCAAATTTCACCCTCTGTTCTCTCTGAGCTAAGGTGGCAGCGTTGATGGCCAAGCCCTGGTCGTCTGTCACTGTTACTGTTATAATTCCCTTGACTGACAGCCCATATATCTGAGGGCTAAAGTTTGCAACACCTTGACACACGCTCATCATTTTCCTCGGACTAGGTGTGTCTTGTCTTTTTTTGTGGTGGTGTTTCCCAGCCGGTTAACAGGTAAGAGTGCTTCAAAGAAAACAGTGAGGCACTTTCTCCGGTCCGTTCCCAGTCATTAATACGGTCTTGGCTCCACTGTTTTTCCAGATGCGTTGTTAGTCCGGAGTCCTCCTGCTCTCTGGTTTTGCTCCTAGGGCTGCCGGCCTTGGATCTACGCTCAGATCCATCTCACGTCTTGTATGCGGTACCGTCCTGCTTTTCTTTCCCAACTGGGAAGGAGTCCTGGATTCCCATTGCCTTTTTCTTATCTCTGTGTAGTATTTCGACACAAATTGTGTGGGTTTGGGAGGAGGTTTTCTGGTTTTATTCAAGCGAATTGTGGTCTGTGATTTTGTAGGATGAGTGTGCAGCCTTACAGAGGAGCTCAAGGCAGTTTAGAGAACAGGATCGGATCCAGAAATAGGTACTCACAGCAATATAATATTTTTAAAAAGCCGCTGCAAAACATATTCGAATATTTTGCTTTTTTTTTGTCAGCTTTGCACATTAACTGCTCGCTGCCGTAGCAACATCTGACTGTGCTTATTGAGTCCTGATTTATTCCTTTGCTGGAAAAGTCATTATTCATTGCCTGGCTAGATTTACTATACTAGTTTATCACTTAGTAATACAAATGTGAAACACAGGGGAGGGGGGTAAAAAGTGTAGTTAAATTTATTATATGTAATGCCAAATGAATAAATGCCTTGGTTTGTAGCTATTTGTAAAGTTTTTCCGCATGCAGCTGATCTGCTTGTACTGTGCATCCAGCTGTTTCATGGTCAAAACTTCTCAAATGCAAAGAGAGTGAGGAATTGTCTTACAGTGCTTTGACACTTTGTGGATTTCTAATTAGATCACGCGGATAGAGTCGTCAGCTGTAAGTAGCGCTCTGCTAATTTGATGAAGTTCTGGGCTCACAGTTAGTTGAACAAATATATCTCTTTGCAGAAACCGCAGGCACTTCCCCAGTAGGCAGCAGTTGTGCTTGGGTGCAGTGAGTAAGAGGAAAGCAAGCAAAGAAAAACAATGCATTATGTATGCGAAACAAAAAATAGCAAAAACCCCAAACCCGCCAGCCTTGCATGGTCTCTTCATAGAAGGCAATTGTTCTTGCAAAGCTTTTGCTCTCTTCACCTCCTTATTCTGTTGCTGGAATGTCAGCCCACTCAGGGGCAGGCTTGGCTGTTTTGACAAAAGAGCTTTTTATTTAACTATCGGTATTCAGAAATGGGCTTTGGTTGTTAGATACCGTGTTTAAAAACTGGGTTTTACCTAGGTATTTAGAGAAGACGGGAGTAAATTCATCTTAGCGTCACTTCTTGTTTGCAGAGTAGCTCGATCCAGTGGCGTGTTTTAGTTACATCCCCATACAGTCTGATACCATCTGGTGAGCTCTGAGCAGAGGTGAGCATACAGCGACATGTTTGCAGTGTCTCAGAAATGGGGGAAAAATAAATATTTAAACATGCAGCCGGTGCCAGATAACTGTAGTGAACTTCCCACACCCGAGCCAACCCTGCTACTCCTTTCATCAGATCTGTGTGTCTCCGTTACGGGGATCAGCATCTCTCATAATAACATCTAGCAACTTCTGGTGCTTTTGCTGCTGTTTGATCATTATAATTCAGAAGGAGTCTTATACAAGTCCAATGAATTCACTAGATTAGGCCCTAATCATTTCAAGACAGATGGGCACAAATTAGATATCACAGGGTTGAGGACCATGTAAGTATCTAGCTAAATGTTTAATGATACAAAATATGAAAAACTAGTTCTCCCATAGGCAGTAAAATATGAGGAGTAGAAAACTACCGAGTGACATTTAATTCTAATGTGAGTGGCTTCAGAATGTGAAGAGCAAACACTTTTGGGCTTATGTAGTGAAATAAAGCTCTGTAATAAGTACAAGACTTTATTCCTGATCTGGGAATGAATCCTTCCATGGCTTTCCATTTGGATGTGGGTCCTTTTTATTTAGAGAATATAAAACCCTCTGCCTGTGATGTAGGCAGTTCCCTAGGAACCACTAGAAATTTGAAATAAATGATCACAGGCCCGTGTCGTTCTCCACAGTTGTATCAATTTCAGCTTTCCTTTCTTAACAAGGTCTATCCCGTGAGCGCAAAACACTTCGTGTTCAACTCTTGTCTCTCAAACTAAAACCCATGTAGTCACAGTTGGATGGCTTCTGGAGGGCATCAGCATGGATTAGCAAGGTAGTTTCTGTCTTTGCTGTTTCCTGTTGATTAATGAAAATCTACGTTTCCTCCTGACATGCTTGCTCCTGCTGAAATGTTACGTTGTTTTTATATTTACATATCAACTAGTTTCCTTTCATGCTGTCAAACTGAAGGAATTAACTGTCTGGGAATAAAAACTCCCAGATAGCGTTAATATTAAATAAATATAATTAGTTAATTAAACATTATAGATTATCAAAAGTTTTTTTGTCTTGTAATCTTACAAATGAATAACAGAAACGCTACTGCCTCCTTCATTTCTCTGCTTTTATGTTAAACTGTTCGCTGTTGAGAAGATGGCAATACTTTGCAAAAAAAGGGCAATCTGGTAAAGTCCTTCTCTTAAAAGGCAGTCCCTCAGCCCCGCAGACTCAGGAGCATAACTTTCGGTTGGTAACAAGTTCAAAAATAAGTCACATCATATAAGCATATAAAGCCCAGTTTTAGGATAAAAGTTTGCGTGTCTGTGGTAAATCTAATACAAGGCTGCATGCAGCCTTTCCTGAGTAGATGCTCTCGTAATTACATTTCTTCCCACTTATTTTAAAAGGTTTAGTGTTTCAACCTCTTCAATATGTTTAAAGTTTCAAAACGTTACTGTGAGTGCCAGCTCCTCTTAGGAGGCATCTGAGACCATCTCAAGTGGTTTCTAACCTGCCGTGTGAAGGCACGAAAGCTTTTAACGCATTCCTTGGGAGCTGGCGCGTGGCGGTGGAGCGTCGTGGAAGGTTGGCTTCGCGCAGGTGAGCAGACCGAGCCTGAAAGCCTGCGGTGCGCGACTGCAGCATCTCTTGGCTTCTGCTGTCCGTGGCTTTTACAGTTACGTCACTCTTCCTGCTTTTGTTTGTCTTGATCTTAAAACATTTACTGTGATAATTAAACAGCAGAGTTTGTATTTGTTCAGCACCGTGTTACAGTTAAGAGAAGTACACAAAATATTTTTTTGGAATGAAGAATTGGACTATTTAAAAAAAATATTCTAATTTAAGATCATGTTACATGGGGTATTTTTCCCCCAGATAAATTCATTCTTACATTAACTTTACAAGCCTACTACTAGTGCCTTTACTGGATAGACCAGAGAGGCAGACTGGCTCATAACTTCATCACATCACCAGCCACCCTCTTCTCCATTGCAGAGTGCCTGGGTGACCTTGGGTAATTATTTAACTTTTGTGTGCTTCATCTCCCCATCTGCGAAGCAGGGAGAAAAATTCTTCCTAGCATTACAAATGCCTGAATACAAATACACCAAACATCGTGAGGCTGGTAGATACTACAGTCTAGGCTAAAGCGAGGGCACTATTGATCACAAAAATACGTACCTTTAAACAAACAATTTTGTCAATGAATAATCCAAAATAGGGATTGTTTTTATGTAGTTAACTGTACAATTGGTCTCATTAGACCTAATGCAGTTCATTTCCATATCAACTTGGAAGTTTGTTTTCCTGTGGGAGCACTTGGTTTTAGGCTGCTGAACTGAAACTGTATTAATTTTTCCATGAGAGCAGTTGGAGATATTCTTCTTAATGCATGTCAAGTGTTCAGTGGCTGGAGGGAGCCGTAACTCTTAATCTGGCTTCTCGGCTTAGTACCTTTGTTGCCAGGTGGTTTGTACTGTGGGTTGCCTGTGTTTCCATAAGTAACTGGGGCGTGGTTTAAAAAGATCAATCGATATTGCTAACTGCAGCCCAATCAAGTGACGAATGAGCGTGCAATAAATTTTCTGCTGGTTTTTTGTTTTTATTGGAAGCTATGTTTATTTATTAATGCAAAACAAATATGTTCCACGGCAGGTATGGTGAACATAAAGCTAGACTGTGGAACAGATAAATTAATGACAAAATATTTTAGGCCTTTATGCAGCCTGCTGCTAGTTATTTTCTGAGATTTTCACAGTGACTGTATACCTAATTTGCTTTAAGTCAAACGGGTTTGAGGCACTTGGGCACCTCAAGTTTCTGCCAGTCACTGATCTGTCGCTTTTAGAACCTGACAGCTTAAAAATATCCAGCACTGCCTGATTTCCTTATTTAGTGCCTCATGCAGAGCTTTACAGGATCTAAAATTCCTAATTCCTTTCCTCAAACAGTAAATAATGTTTTCTTCCACGCAGAAATGAAGATTTTGAGAAACTTAATCAATGGCGTGGAAATTGTCTTTTTCAGTCTACGGCTGATCCGCACAGAGCGGCGCAGGTGGTCTGTCCTTCTGCGCCGGGGGGAAGGGTGAAGAGCAAAGCTTTGGGGCTTGTCACAAATACAGCCCAGCGATGACAATGTTTGGTACAAAACGCCCCTGTTTCTCGAGTTTTAATAGTGTTTGTGAAATCCTCTGGCCTTTTCGCCTTCCTGTTCACTGCAGGGAAGTCTGATCGTACCCTACTGCCGTGGCGATCTTGGAGGAACTTGGAGAGGAATCTTTTGAATCCCAAAAGTGCGTAAAAGTGTTACAGATAACTGTTCTTCAGCAGGTTGTACAAAGGCTTAAACAGTCACTCAAGAATCAAGCTTTCTATCACTATGAGCTGTTAGAGCCGTCTTTAATCACATGTAATAACTCGTGATTAAAGAAGTTTTGAGTCGCAAAATTAAAATTCACATGGAAGTCTTCATGTAGGATCGCTCTCCATCTTCGTCATTGTCCTAACAACAATTTAAGCGATATTAACACAGAAGTGTCATGTGAGCAAATTCTTACCCCAAACTAAATATCGATTACACCCACCTGACTGTAATGAAGTATCAGCTTTTAAAAATACTTTTGAAACTTGGAGAAGTGTAGTGTTAGAGGCGAGGTGGGGAGCAGGGCTGATGCACCCTCTCCCCAGGGAAGGCCAGCAGGCTTGCGTGGGGTTCCACCATGGGAAGGTGGAGGAGTGACTGTCCCCTACCACCACCGTTGCAGCTGGACTCTCTTCCAAGTAGCTTAAAAATAATCCTAATGAATTCATTAAAAAAAATTACTATGCAACCTGGTAGTTTTCATTGCTTAAAATTTGTGTGGGTTTAATTTTCCTTGGGAGGGAATCCATATAAATAAAACATTTGCGTTGATTTACATCGCATGCGATTTTTGGCTTGAATCAGGGCACGGGCTGATCCATGTTGCAAAGTGGCTGGTTTTACGGTGACCGTAGACACAATTCATTTGCAAGTGAAGACCTCATTTCGGGCACTTGCTAGCGTCAGTCGTGCATCTCTCCCGGCTGCCGGCACCCTGCTCCGCAGCCCCTTTCGCATCTATTCTGGGAAGAGCCATCTATGTCACTGTGCGCTTGGGGGGTGGCCCAGCCGAGTTTTCTGTCATTTAAAAAGAGGAAAGTAGGCTGTGCTGCAAACCCCTGGGGTGTGGGTACTGGGAAGGTGTTCCTATAACCTCCGCGGGCTCAGAACCGGGATCCTGCCGGATCAGGAGCTTGGCTCGCACTGTTTTGGGTTACAGGCAGCGGGGCCAGGAGTCCGGCCAGGATTTGCTCAGCCAGCACATTTTGGGACATACTATGTTTATTGATGCTTTACTCTACGCTCCTAAGTGGTCTTCAATAGCAAGAAGAAAAATCGGACAAACATTCTCATGTCTAAGAAATGTTACCTCTTTTTCTAGTGGTTTGAGATTTATTGGGCAGATTTGCACGCAAGAGGTGTTTTTAGCCTTCTCATCTTTCAAATTCAGAAGAACAGAATAGGCCGTGCCAAGGTTTGTAGGGAGTGGTAGTTGATAATTGCTGCTTTTCTTCCAGAGAATTTGACCAAACTGAAAAATAATACAGTTTCAGATTTCAAAGAGGTACTTTAATTTTAAACCTACTGTATCACCTAAAGCATTTAAAATATGCCCATTTTCTTCTTATATAGATTTGTATAGGCGGAGACAAGCTCTGTTACTGCTTTAACTTTTGATTATGGTTTACTTGAGCCCTGAATAGATCTAGGTTAGCAGAAACATTAGCAACTAAACCGACAGATTTTTGGGGTATTGCAAAGCCATTTCTTGAATGCTAAGACAAAATATCCAGGATGGGTGAGGGAGAGATTTTAATTTTATTAGAAAAAGTACTGTCTCCTCTGTGGAGCAGGGGCAGCCAACTGAGGAGAATGAATTAGTCATGGTAGCTGCGTAACATCTCAAACTGTGGCACGCTATAATCTGTGGACACATATATATGCAAATGTGAAAGCCATTAACTAGACAGTTTACAAGACTCCCATGTGTCCCACGGGCAGCCGTCTGTTTCAGAACTACGACCCTATTCCTTCGTCTGGAGGACGGCCGTCCTGGTCGTATCCTGGTAGATACCTGCCAAGGTAGAAAATAAATGCTGGAGCAAGGCTGAGCGTACCTGCTGGAGATGGTGGAAGACATCCCGCAACACGTGGCCACATCTCAGCAGGAAAACCTGCCGCAGTTCTTCCTTGTTCAGCTCTTTGAATATACGTTTCTTCTTTGTACTAATTTAGTAAGCTTTTTATACGTTACACCGTGCGTTAGCGCTTGGATATCATCTTTGATTGTGCACCTTGATATACTTCCCAATTAAATGGGGTTTTTTGCATATATTAAGCATGCACTCAACACCCTTTTGGCAGCACCGTTCTGCTCAGCTCGTGCTAAGCGATTTTCAACACCACGTTCAGCTCCGCTCTGGGCTGCACGTTGTGATCCGTGCCGTACCGCGAGTCTCCCTTGCCGCCTGCCGGTGCTCTCCGTTCCCCCGGCATCCCGGTTGCTTCTCCACAGCCCAACTGCTCACGGCACTCCCGAGTTCCTTGGTGCTATTGTTCAGCTACTGTAATTGCTCATATTGTGTTAGGTTTTCACCTGGTTACTTTAGCCAGTAAATAGCTAATCATTTACTATAGAATCCTCTGCCATGAATAAGCAAATACCCTGTAAGTCCCACTATTTCAGAACAAACTTAAACCTTTCTCTTTACACACTTTTGTCTTACACCAAAACCAGAGATGTGCAAGACAAATTCTTCTGATCCTGGATATGCAGCAAGAAAAGAGATTATGCATTAATATTGTTTGATCTGTCTGTAATCCATCTTTTTGAATTTATGTGTGTTTTTATTAGGTCCTCAAAAGTGATACTGAAGTGTATGATTATAGGGCAAGAGACAAGAAAATCAATGGCAAAATGGGATAAAGTTATTTCTCCTCTACCATCACCACCAGGAATTAATAATCGGATCTGTGTGTTCAAGGAGATACAGGTCCTGGTTTAGAGCTGGTTCCCTGAAGAGCCCCAAATCCCGGGTGTCCTCTTGCTCGGCATCATGCGCTTTCTCTCACTTCTTTGATTTGTCTGTGCCATATCCCAATTAGTTGTACACGGTTGATTTTTATTATTCTGTGGCCTGAAATGGAGAGTGAGTGAGTGATTTATTTTGGGTCACGCTTATAACATCCTGATGAAAGTTTAGCAATTCAAGGCAATTTTCAGTTTATGTTGTGTTCAAAAAACGGGTAGATGTGGCACTTGGGGACATGGTTTAGTCTGGTCTACCCTTGATTGGCTTAGAGTAGACTTGGTAGTGTAGGTTAATGGTTGGACTGGATGATCTTAAAGGGCTTTTCCAACCTAAACGATTCTATGATTCTATGGGCTTTTTTTCTGTTGAAAAGTTTAAAATTTTTAAAAAGGGATAAAAGCTTTAAAATGTTTTTTGACAGGAGCTGCTATGAATAACTTCCAGAATGAAGCTACAGCTTTGGGCCTGCTTTAGTTATGTTCAGGGAGGTAAACATGCAGTTTTCCTTCACTTTGTACAAACAGCGTGATAAATATAGTCTGTTTTAATTTGCCTGTCTTGATGAACGGCATTTCAGTTTTTCATTTACAAATTGCTAGGGCATAGCATGTTGAGCTTTTGGAATAATTGTGGCTTTCAGAAGAAAAGAATAAATGAAAAGAGAATGGCTTTTTAAGACTGTTATTATGCAAAGACTGTGGGAAGCAACATTACTGTTATAGTCCTTTTTGGTGCATCTATTATATAAATGCTCACTATTCTTTAATTTGTTGCGAGTTGAATAATCTGACTTGTTAATGCTCACCGACAGCTTGAATGCTCAGTACTACATCAGCCCAAAGAGATGTCACCGCTTGTGACTTGGATATTGCTTTCTTCAATAGAAATGCTCAGTGAGTTTGGGTTTTTGTTTGCCATACCCACAGACATACATTCCCTGGGAACCCCTGTGGTACATTTTTCAGCTGCTTAAGCGTGGCATCAAGTGTCTGTCCCATTGCTCGCAGCAAGTCGGGTGCGTTTGTCTTGAGCTTCATTGTGTGACGTGGCGCTGCGTGACGCTTGTTCGTACTATTTATAGACCGATATTCTTTGAGCCACAAAGTTCTGTTTTAAATGACACAGTCTAGTGACATGGCCAGAAGTGTCTGACTTAAATTGCTTCGGAGTAACTGTGAGTTAAGTTCCTCAAGATGAGAAATTCAGCAAGTAACAGCAGAGTTTCATCTTAAAAAGGCTTTTGTTTCCATAGCGGTCAGCCTCTGTAAGACGAAATGGGTGTTATTAGCACTGCCTGGCACGTGTTTAAACCATCTCTCCAGCTTCATCAGCAGTAATTGCTATGATCAATATGCAATTATTGCAAGTAAAACAAGTTCCTAATTAACTTGGTGAATCAAATAGGTGCCCAGCTTTATTTCTATCCCATTTAAATGAGTTTTTCAAGGATTTTTTGTCTATCTTGTACTAAAACAATTATTTTGTGTTTATACATCTACAAAATGATGTGGTCCACATCTGGAGTACATATTTACCTAGCTCTTTTTTATTGAAGTCTCTTAAAAAAGCTTGTTTGCCCACGCTGTTTTATGGGCAGACTGAAATACAAAAACATTTTGGATGTCTTGTTTCAGACATCGAAAGCCCAAGAACATAGCGGCCACAGATTTAAAAGATTTTTTTATTTTATTTTTATTTCAAACAAAGTTGCGAACGCTTTGTATCTTCACAGATTAAGCTGAACTGTCTCACGGTGGTGATCTGCGAAACGCAGATATCAAGAAGTTGTCAAAGTCCACTTCCAAACATTCAGGCTCAGGTCACACACCGGACGTGTCCCAGGGGATTGATGAAGTCTGGAAGTGAAAGAAGGGTTGTGCCTCCTGGCTGCAGCTGTTAGGAAAGACTGGCTTGAGCGTATCTGCTGGCTTTGAGGGGCAGGGGGATGCAGGTTGGGAGGCAGAGGGAGTCCCAGCTGTGCGCAGGTAGCTGGGGAGCTGCAGGATGGTTGCGATGGCCAGGGATGGCAGGGCCTTGGTGGCCAACGTTGGACCCTGGGGCTGCTGGCGGGGCTTTGGTGGCCAACGTTGGACCCCGGGGCTGCTGGCGGGGCTTTGGTGGCCAGCGTTGGACCCTGGGGCTGCTGGCAGGTCTTTGGTGGCCAACATTGGACCCTGGGGCTGCTGGCGGGGCTTTGGTGGCCAACATTGGACCCCAGGGCTGCTGGCGGGGCTTTGGTGGCCAACGTTGGACCCTGGGGCTGCTGGCAGGTCTTTGGTGGCCAACATTGGACCCTGGGGCTGCTGGCGGGGCTTTGGTGGCCAACATTGGACCCCAGGGCTGCTGGCGGGGCTTTGGTGGCCAACGTTGGACCCTGGGGCTGCTGGCAGGTCTTTGGTGGCCAACATTGGACCCTGGGGCTGCTGGCGGGGCTTTGGTGGCCAACATTGGACCCCAGGGCTGCTGGTGGGGCTTTGGTGGCCAATGTTGGACCCCGGGGCTGCTGGCGGGGCCTTGGTGGCCAACGTTGGACCCTGGGGCTGCGCAGGGCAGAGGCCAGCTCCACAGAGCCCAGCTCTGGGTACCGGCGGGGTCTGTGTGACCCCTGAGCGGGGAATGGTGGCTGGGGGCTGGACTTGCTGGGGAGGTGGGCTGCTTGCTGGCAGGGTGGGCGGGGTGCAGGGACAACACAGGGTGACCCAGGCTGATGGAAGCAGCTGCTACTGCTTTCTCCTTCTCTCACAGCTCCTCCTCCTCCATCACGCCGGTCTCAGCTGGCCTTGGCAGCTCCGTCCGCCCATCCCTTATGGACAGGCTGACGATACGAGATTATCCTGTTCTCTGTTGACTTAGGGTACACTAATTGGCAGGTATAAAGATATCTGTGAGATACGAAGGGAAAACACCCCCTTGGTATTCTCCATGAATATGGATGTTTAAAGTATCAACGAAAGCAAATTATCCTGAAAAATGGAGCACTGGCAACAATGCTATTAAGAGAAAATTATACAGGCTTACCCTTTCTGAATAGAAGTGCCCCTAGCAATATCATTTGTCCAAATTGCAGACTATGCGGTCTAAATTTTAAAAGGCACTTCAGCATTCCTAAACTGAGGAATTATTCATAGCATAATGTACATGTGAACTATTTTTAGAATGTGCAGGCTAGAGACTGTTCATTTTACATTTAGTTGGGGATTTAGACTCTCTTTTATACCGTGTAGCACGGAGCGAGTTCTCTGTTAAAATGTCTTGTCCGCCCAGGGGAGGAGGAAAGTAGCAGATACTGTGCCTTGCTGCTGTTTCCAAACCATACAGGTATTTTGTACGTTGTGGAAGGACAGAGATACTGCCTTAGTCTACTTAATTACTTTTCTACTTATTACAGGACAGACAGACATAACCTTAAAAGCCTCAATGAAAGAACACAAGCTCCACAGTGGGGTGTGGGGGCGAGCGCGCGATATCGCTGCAGTTCGAGTGATTGCCAGGAGATGTTCAAGTCAGCTGTAGAGGCGTCCATATTGCCTTCATCTTTTAGTAAAAGCATAAACACATTACCTGTATTTCCCTGTACAAGCACACAGGACACACAACCACTGTAAATGCTTTTCGGGGGCGTGAGGAGTATCCTTCACTGGTCGCGTAAGGTTGCTGGTGGTGAACAGGCTGCGTTGGCAGATGCCAGCACCCGGAGGTTGAACGCTCAGAGATGCGGTCTGCCTTGCAAAACCACCCCTCAGAGGGCATTTTTTTTCCCAAGAGAGAAGTTTCAGACAAATTGCAGTTTACTTCCCCGGAACGCACTTGCCGCAGAGCTGCTGTCCCCACGCCTGGCAGCTTAAGCTGCCAGGAAAAGGAAATGGGCTCAAGCTGCGTCAGGGGAGGTTTAGGTTGGAAATTAGGAAAAATTTATTTATGGAAAGGGTGGTCAAGAATTGGAACAGGCTGCCCAGAGAGGTGGTGGAGTCCCCATCCCTGGAAGTGTTCAAAAAACGGGCAGAGGTGGCACTCTGGGACATGGTTCAGTCTAGTCTACCCTTGATTGGCTTAGAGTAGACTTGGTAGTGTAGGTTAATGGTTGGACTGGATGATCTTAAAGGTCTCTTCCAACCTAAACGATTCTATGATTCTATAATCTTTGCACAAACATCCAACCCGTTTTTATACGAGCCTTTAAATGTCACTGAGGAGAAACCCAAGCAAAGCCCAGAAAATACTCAGAGGAAAAGATTTGGTGGAAAGAATATTTTAAAGCGCTTGCTTAGTTTGAAGTAGCTGTGGAGGAATCAGCTGAGTGTTTGCTCCATACTTAGCCATTAATATTTATCTTGGAGGAGCTGAGAAGGCAGAAAGGGAAAGTGCTTTGGTATCAGTCCATTAGTCCGGAGGTGAGACAGAAGAATACGTGAAAGCGTTTGCTGACCATGCAAGATGTATCTCTTTCAATAATAGAAATATATTTCTGGGTTTGCGCTCTTGAGGGAAGCGTTTGCCTTAATGGCTCTCAGTGCAGTACGAGCCGTGACACGGCTTCTGCCCGATGCCCATTCGTATCCAGGTCGTGGGAGGGCAGGGGCTGCGGAAGAAAGTTTCTGGCAACCTTCTTTCCAGCACCAAATACACGGCCAGAGTCGTGTCTGAGACCTAACCCTGCTGTAGGCTTACAAATTCAACCCTGCGCTGAGCTTGTAGAAGAATTTGGGTCTTGAAATAGCTTATAGTTGATTGCTGGACTATCTGTTTTTGACGAATGTCACAGTTAATTTGCAGCTCAAGCTGTTTCTTTGAAGACCATTTGTGTGGATATATATAGAGTGAACTGTTCTCATGTACACTGACCAGAACTGACTGCTAGATTAAAGCAGAAATTCCTCTTCTCTTCGTTAGCTCCAACATCCTGGCAACAATATTGAATAGGGTCCAGTGATTATCTTGAAACGGTGCGGATGCCCTGCTTTATGGTTTTTTGGGGAGAACTATTTCCAGTTCCTATTTTCGATGGAGGTCTGTCACAAAGTTTCCTGCAGGTCGTAGATATAAAATACACCTTGCGTTCACAACAGAGTTGTAACTCTTTGGTGAAGACCAAAATATAGTACATTATTAAAGGTGCTTTCAGGAGGGGTACCCATAAAACAGAGTTATGAATAACTGTCCCTTATCTTTCATGCATGTTTTGCAGGAAAATATGTCTTGTCAAGTTGACTCTGATGGATGAGATTTATTGTACTCTACCGAATATACTAATATATGAGAATCTGTACAGTCGTGTTCCTAAGGGGGAGCAGCTGGAAAACCACAGGCAGCAGAGTATTACCAAAACTTAAAATTCACAAGAGCGTCTTAAAAGTCTCCAGACTTCACTGAAATTATTATATCCTCTTATTTTGGCCTTTTAATTATTATTTTAGTTTCCCTGTTCATTCTTTAGGGGTGGCTGCTGAGAGACTGTGATGGTCTACGTGTGTGTGTGTATATATATATATAAAAAAGAAGTTGTTTTTCAACTTTCTGTGGTAGAAATACCAAGGTTTGTACCATGGGCTGCCTGGATACGTGGAACTTGGCTGTAATGCGTGAATTTTATGTTAGCATAAGATCACCTTTGCCTCGAACCATCCAGTGCCAGGCTTCTTTCCTTCTTACACCCCTTCTCAGCTGCGGTGTCACGGCAGGGGAGGGCAGCGCTTATTCCCCCTGTTTTCCCCGAAAAGGGAAGAGGTAGCTCTGCTCCGAGCTGTTGCCTCTCCTGGTGCTCTCCTTTCCTCTTCTCTTTGTGCAAACCCTTCCCCGCATCCCTTGCCTGCCTCAGCATTTCTCCTGGCTCCTGAAAATGGAAGGGGAGCATCCCTTTATTGATACAGTTTATGGCGCTATGCAGTCTAAAATTCACTGGAGCAGCTATGACAGTTTATATTCAGCAAAAATCTGCCCTTGGGTAGTATTAATGGTGTAATTTTATATTCATATTAATCAGCCTGACAGCTTCCTCCTGGAAGGACAGCTTCCCACTGGAATGGGAGCTGCTGATCAACATGCTTCAGATAGGAAGGTAGGAGTAAATTATTGAGGTTTTAAAGTTTATAAAAAGTGGCTTAAAGAAGTGACACTTTTTTTTTTTTTTTTTTTTTGCTCTTGGCAAATCGTCAGCGCTCGGCTGTCAGCAATTACGGCGGTAGTTGTCACTGCAAATGCATCTTGCTTGTCTACACCGTAGCGACTAAGTGATACCAGTTTGAAACGGGTCTCTCTGCTGCTGAAATGCCTTTCATGAGGCAAAAGCGTGGAAGCCTGCAAGTCGTAAGATGAAGGAAGAATTGGGGAGCTTGGCCGAAACCTGGAGTTCTGCAGGAACCTGCGGTCTCCTGTTTTGGAGTATTTCTCCGAAACTTGTAGTCTTCTTGGCACTGATTGTTGGTATTCAGACTGTTCAAAGAGCGTTTTTTGAGTTGTTCAGCCTGTGCGCGCACATATTTCATGCCTTACAAGTGCCTGTACTACTTGTCCTCGTTGAAGTATAGCTGGATTGTGCTAAGGTACATAACATCGCTCATTTTTCTTTGTACCTTTTTTCCAGGTGGCAACTTGTTTGTGCAGGAAAATGTTTGCTTTGGTAGGCTTTCCTTGTTAAATGGCTGCTTCGGAAGGGTTGCTTTGTGTCATGTAAGAGGATGTAGATGAAAGCAGCACACCTTGGGGGGTGAGTTTTGCAATACCCTTCAATTTGGGGGGGGATTTTGGTTGTAAAAGCTGCGATAGAAAGCATGCCTCTGCACAGTTTATCCGTTTGGGTAGTGTTGTATTTTGCCTAAGTAATTAGCAATGTTTTCCATCCTGACGCCTGAGATGGTGGACCCGTATCAATAATTAGCGTAATGCTCAGGACCAAGATTATGAAGCTGATTTAATTTGTATGCGTATCTTGAATAGTGAGATAAAAAAGCCCAATGCCAGACTTGCACTGATAAAGAATTTATTAAACCAGATCATATTAATGTGGATTTATGGTGGATGTGATTTTGTGTACACAAGGTTTGTCATTTTTATATTCAGTGTACCGACTTCAGCAACTGTATTTAAGCCCATTATTTTGCTTTTTGCAGTAATAATGTTGCAGGGTCTCTGCCAATGTACTTGTGTAGATTAAAGCCTATCAGTGCCTGATGCTTCTCTTGGTCCCGTCAAAGACATGTACAGCGCAGACATAAATATTGATAGTACATAGGTCATCGCAAAAAATGGACAAATGCAGCAAAGAAAATTGTCCTTCTCCAAGTGATTCTGGCAACAGTTAAGAATGAATGTTGTTCTTGGGATAACAAATCATGTCTTCTCTGTGCTATTTCCAGAACTCAGATTTGCATCAGCCTGCAATGGCGACAGAACATCAAGTTTCCACAAAACACAACCCCTGCCCCCAACTTACTCAAAGAATTCATTTCCTTTTTACTACTCCTGTTGTGTCAAAAACAACAAAGCCAGCTGTTTGGGTTTCTCATAATAAAAAAAGAAAGCAGAGCATCTTCCTGTATCTCCTTCTCTAGCTTTCTGGAAATGGCTGTGCAGCATTTATCTTTAAACAGTTTTTCTTTTCCCTGGTTTGACTTGTTAGTTTAAAGAGACAACAGCTTTTGAACGATAACATTTTTTGCAATGTATGTAGAACTTGTGCAGTA
The DNA here is from genome assembly GCF_030463565.1 of Pelecanus crispus. NCBI lineage: Eukaryota > Metazoa > Chordata > Aves > Pelecaniformes > Pelecanidae > Pelecanus > Pelecanus crispus. The sequence goes on along the minus strand of NC_134651.1, from coordinate 3,342,598 downwards.
CTTGCCTAGCAGTATATATGCTGAATGCATTATTTATATGTGTGTTATAATATGGATAGAAAGTGTATGTATATATTATAGCATATGTTGTTTATACTGATGTAAAGTTGTCTATAATATTCGAAGTGTCACCGTAGATTGCCGGTCCCGACTGAAGTGTAAATGGTACAAGCAGCTTTTATGACATTTTTGATAGACTTAACGTATGTCAGAGATCCCGAGAGCATCATCGCTTCGCTGGCGCTAAGGGGTGGCTCGTGACTCTCGGAAGCGTCTTTAACAGGTTTTTTGGTGACAAATGTTACCTGTTACGCGGTAACCCGCCCGCAGCCTGTTGCCAAATGCCGTCGCCGGTGCTTGTCCGTGGATAGATGGAGAAATCCCACATCCAGGGCAGGAAACTCCCAAAGCGATGGCTTCAGCTGTGCTGTAGCTCTGCTGCACATGCATCGTTTTAGTCGCTTTTTTGGTGTTTCTGGAGCAGAGACCGGCGCTTTCTGGATGCAGTAGGAAGGGCCATGAGCTAGAGTGGGCTACGAGAGGGGTTGCTGAATCCAGGGCTGGTCATGCTTGGAACTGCAGCCCAGGCTTTTTCTTACACTTTTTTGCTTGCTCCATCTTTGGAGTGATTTTACAGAGTGAAAAATCTCATCTCTGGTTTTTAAACATTGCATTGCAAAAGTGGCACTAGAGAAGTAGCAGGCTGCTAGAGTAGTTGTAAGTGTGGCAAAAGATGCAAGTTGTTCTTGTCTTACTGAAATGCCTTAATGTTAGGTCTTCCTTAATCTAGGAAATCCATGCCTGATGTTAATGCAGCAGCCTTACTGCGGGGAACCCTAAATAAAAACAAAAAAAGCCAGTAAAAAAATCTTCTTTTCACTGTCCTGTAATTATTTTCTATTAAATAAGTTAGCATCTACAGCAACATTAGAGGTTCGACTGGCGTAATAACCCAGACACAGCAAACCCATCGGGCAGTAGGACTCTTTCAGAAGCCTGATTTCACAGCCGCCATCCATCCTGCCCCAATGCCATTTCCACGTTTCATTTTGGAATTTCCCAGCTAATAGCAGCACAGAATTACTGTTTGATTTCGGTACGTTCTGCTCGATGTACTGGTTTTGTTGTCCTTTGGCAGAACTTGCGTAGCTCTCCTGCCACCCTGCCCCACCGCCTTCATGTCACCTTTGGGGAGCAGTCCAGGCTCTCCCTCCCAGATATTTCTTTTTAACTTTCAAAGCAGAGCTGTTATCAGAGTTTTGGGAAAAAAAAAAATGCAGAATGAGCTTCAGAAGGCCAGTACGCAATCTTACCCGTTACTCTGATGTCTAAATTGATTTCATCGTAGCTAGCAAAGGGTGATAGCGTGACCGGGAGGCCACTGGAGTTTCTTTAGCATGAAGGATTTCTGAAATGGAAACAAATCTTGCAGATTTTTAAAAAAATAATTCTGTATGTTAGCAGCAGCTGACATAATAGTTACGTGGTCAATTCTTCGCTCTGCGCGGGCAGCGCTTTGCAGGAGCATCCACAGTGTAACCTTTGGGCTCTCTTTATAGTTTATTCACATTTAGAAATATTGCTTATATATTCAAAATACTCACTTCCGTATTCATACATGTTTTTGCATTCACATCTGAAGCAAAAATTACATCTGAAATTCAAATCTTAACTCTATTACAGCATCCTTCATTTCCACGCTAAGGTTTTCATTAAGTTTCTGAAATTTATTTATTCAACGCTTATGCCGTTGTAAATTTAGGGAGAAGGACCTGACATGTGAGCCACGTGTCAGCAGCAATCGGGCCACTTTAGCTTTTGTCAAGAACAGAAACCCCCATGATTAGCAATTTTTATGCATCGCCCAGTATATGCTCAGTAAACTGTGCAACTGCAAAGAGGTATATGCACTCACAAATAGAGCCAGGGTCGGAAAACACCGTTTAATCTACTATCTTGCTTTAAATGTTTTAAGGATTTTTATAAAAAGCAGTGTTAAAAGAACATTCTTAAGGCTATAATCTCCTAAGTTCAAAAATGCCGGAGTTAAGTTTCTGATCCTTGTAGCGCGTACCACGCTTCTTCCATACGCTCGGTTTCTATGCTATTCACGCTATTAGCTGTAGCTTTAGATTTGATTTAATTTAATTTTTTTTTTTTCTACCTGGTGGCAGTTTAAGGCACAATACGATGCTAATTTTGCAGTAACAGCAGCAAAAAATAATTTCATTTGATTAAATTAAAATGCACGGTTGTGATTTCATCTTCAGCTCCGTACTCCTGGAGGAGACTTTGGAAGGTGCCGGTCTGGTGAAGGCAGGAGGGAGGCTGTCCGAGGACGCTGATGGGACAGAGCTGTGCCCTTCCCTTTACTCCCCCGAGAGCAAATCTCTAAGTAGAGATGCTCTCCCTTTGCAAGTCACGACTTACTTCCCTGCTTTGCCTGGGGTTCAGGCTTTAGGCATGCCAGTAAAGCAAACAGTAACGCTAACCTTTGCCTGTAGCAAGCGATACCTTGTGCCAAGCAGTTTGTGCTTCAATTTCCATAATTCTGGCGATTTAACTTCTGTTCCCTCTGGTACGTAAAACTGTTTCTGGGTTAGATGTAAACAATGGTTACACCGCTGCTGTTTCCCTTCTATAATAACCCATATTTAATGAAGTGGAGAATAAGTAATAAATACCAACTGTTTGTAGATCTGCCTGCTGGAAGCAGAAGAAGGTGTAATTGCTTTTTAGTACATTAGTGCCATCATTCCTGTGATTAGCCAGGAGCCCGTCTGAGATGTTTATAACGTGACCAGAATCGCTACCTGCATCATCTTCATCACCAAACGTGCAGCCCCGCTGCTCTGAGGAGCCTCCTTAGCTCCAAACTCGACTTCGGCTCTTCCTCAAGATTTTAATCTGGCTCAGAACCCGGTATCCAAGAACTCAGAGTTAAACAGCTATTTCATTTAAGCAAGTCTGGGCTTCTAATACATTCAAAATCCTTTTTCTGCAGTCAGTTCATTAAATTTTAACTTGTGCGGTCTTTTTTCTAGAAGGGCTTTGAGCAGGATTTTCTCTTTGCCGGGATAAATTACATTTCTCTGTGGATGCTGTGGGTTGTGGTATATGTAAGGATGCTGTTACATGGGTTCTAAAACTGGCGAATACCATTATATTTATTGGATTAACCTCTGAACTTTCTAGTCTTAAAAATACCTCAAAACATCAGACATGAAGCAGACAGCTTTTTTTGTTGTTGTTGTTTTATGGCCACAGTTTGGGTATAATTTACTTCATTTGTCATCTTCTGTAATTATTTTTCCAATGCTACATCTACCGCAGAGACAATATGTGAATTTCAATAAGCTGTGAAAAGCTGTTCATGAGGGGAATAACAATTTAGACATGTGGAGGTAGTTACTTGCGTTCATTTATTTTTAAATAGAAGTTTCTTTAGCCTTCCTATTTTTGTCCCTTATTGTTAATAATGTTGTGGCTCTTCCCAAAACACTGCCACGGCGTGTGCGAGTTCTGCAGTCGGCCGTACTTGGAGGACAATTTCTTTCGATGAGCCTGAATTAGCTAAAATGGTTTCAAGTAACAAGGAAGTCGTTTAAGCTGCTGACCTGAGCTGAAAGCCGGATTCCCCCTCATCACATGCGTTATAGCTGAAACGAAGAGCAAACCTCTTCTGCAGCGCAGGGAGCCGTAAGTAAATTAAGAGCCTGCTAAAACGTAATAAAAGTATATATATAATAAAAAGTAATAAAACGTCAGTAGGACTTTAGTCTTAAGTATTGACCCGTACTGGTAGTTTTCGGATGTGTTATTCGATATAATTTCCTACTCAGTTTGCCATTACTACACAGGTTACAGTTTCCTACTTTTGAATTCCCTGAAGCTTTTTGCTGTAAAACTTAGGAATCAGCCTGTTTATGAGACCTTCTCATAATTGCTTTTAATTTACTTTGTTCTGTCCTTCCTCGTTGCAGACTTGATGGCTTTTAGACAGCAATAAAGTTAGTAAATACGATGTTTACATATTTTTGTATGTCTTGCTCCAGCTTGAGCCTTCTAAAAATCTGCGAGGGGTCTTGCTCCAGCTTGAGCCTTCTAAAAATCTGCGAGGGGTCACGCGTCCCCTTGTTGGAAGGAGGCTGACGGATCTGCCTGCCGAGTCCCAGCTGATGCCCCGCGCTCCTCCACCAGATCTCCGGACCTGCAGGTCGCCAGCAGCAGCTCCACGAGCCCAGGGTTTTGTGCAAGCCAGCAAGATTCGCCCTCTCTGGTTTCAACCTCCTTTTTCTCCTGCTGGTTTTGAAGGCCCTGCCGTGCAGAGGTCTGTGTGGAGGACTGCAGTCCAAGCGAGTGCTCTTCGTGTTGCTGAGCGTAGGGTAGCGGTTCCCTGAGATCTCCCAGCCCTGCGGCTGAGCCAGTTGTTCTTACATCTCCTCCGTTCGTTGCCTTTGTTCGAGCGCGGTGAGTTAACCGGCTGTGCCTTTATCTGTTCTTCTGTGTAGTGACCTTCCTAACTGCACCAGATGACTTTTCTTCACTTACTCAGAAGTCATTTCCTGCTCTTTTATCAGATTCTTTTTTCTCTTCTGCTTTTTTTCCTAGCACAGTGCTTTATTTTACAGCTGTCAGCAGTTATTTGAAGTATACCGATGTCACTATCCCTGAAATCCTTCCAGTTAGAGAGATAACTGCTTCTTAACACCTGCTGATCTCTTCATACATCTCTCTATATATTGATATATCTCCCCCATTTAAGATCTCCGGTCTCTGGTTCTTTATTTAGGAGAAATGCAGCAATTCTTGTATGAGCACTGGCCCACTGAACGTTTGGCCTTTATTGGACGTCGCTGTTCTTGTCCTTCGTGAAGGAGAGGCAGTGGTTAGTAGGGACCAGCTTTGTGAATGCACTGTGCTGCTAGAAAAGCACGTATACATACGTATGTTCTGTGCAGGTATGCGTGCTCTGTGCAGACTATAGCTGGGGTACTCTCTCCAGTCTCCTAGTCCTTGCCCACTGAGATTTGTGAAATAAATCTGTGATTTCTTCTTATGCTGCTCGCTCCGTAAAGAGTATTTTTCCAATCTCACACAACTAAGCTGCACCCCTGCTCACTTTCAGGTCCTTTGGGCAGACTCGCTTTTCTGTGGTTTTTTTCTTCACATCTCCTTCCAGATCCTTGAGCTTGCACTGAAAGGAAAATAAAGATAACTTGTATATACTGTTCACTTAAGTTGATTTTCCTTTATATTGCTTCACCTCATTGGACACTGCAAGTGTGTAACGTACAATGCAGTTAAGAAATAATACAGTTTCTTAAAATACACAACCAAGCTCTATATTCTGGGTGTACTCAATAAATCAGCACATTGGAAGAGTACCAAAGAGCAATCCAGTGTTTCAGTCCAGCTAATACTCATTTGGAGGCTTTCTTGGACAAAACTAACACTAGGAATGGTGATGAAATGGTTTAAGTGTTACAAATTTGCTGGTGGCTAGATACAGAAATATGAGGACTCTTCCTAAAAGCTGGCAAGTCCCTTCCTAGTAGATATTATTATTAGAACTGTTCATTGTAGGATATTTGGATTCAGTGGGAAGGGAAACAAAGCTGGAAAGAATATTTCTAAGTGCTCGCAGAGGTGTTGTAATATGAGGAGCAATAGAGATAACGTGGGATTTATTAACACAGACCTTTCAGCGGTTCTAGCGTAAGAAGAGGTAATGAAGAACTTAGTAACACAGAATGAAGTGAACGCTGCATCGATATCTGCCACTGCTGTCTCACAGAAAGAAAATGGGAAACGCTTTCAAAATTCTTCCAGAGGGAAATAAATGAGCTGGGAGGTTTAAAACAACAACCAACCAACCAAAGTTGCTTATTGCCCTGGTTGGCAGCCCGAGACGCTCTTCATCAGAAAGGATCTTAAATTGTCAGGAGAGGCCAAGCTGAGCAGAAGAGGGGCAACAGGGAGGGAGGGAAGGAGATGAAGTTTGTGAACCTAATTACCGTGTAGCATGCGGATTTATTTTCCTTTAGTTATACAGATTTAGAAGTCACTATTTGCACATGTATGTTTTTCTGCGGTTTTTGGCAGTCGGTTTTATAACTATATTGAGATATTTAAGGTGAGAGCCATGAGCCCACGCTGGCGCTCCTGGATGGCAGCGTGATGGACACTACCCATGGCCCCGGGTGGAGGAGCAGCCCGAGAGGTGGTGGTGGGCTCCTGGCATTGCGTAGCCTCAGGATTAGCCTGGTATCAGGTCACCCGTGTGACTGAAGATCTCGTGCCAGTCCTTCATTTTTCCACGGTTCGCTTTCAGTCAGATGAGTCAGCCGATGCGAATGCCATCCTTGGCCGCTGGTTTTTTGCGGGGTGTAGTGTAAGTGACGTGGGAACGTCTGCCTGGTGGTGGGAGAGAGCAGGACTGTCCCTTTTGATGATAACTCGCTGTTAAATCAGGCATGGCTTGCATCTGCGTGGGAAAAAAGCGAGGCAAAGAAGCATTTTTGCTGCCGCAACAAAAAGATGGCCACGGGGCTTTCCTTGGAGCTGGTGTTTTTATCAGTTGCAAATGCAGTGGTGGTCACGCTCCCGTCTTCCCACGTCCCCTCTTCTCCCAAACCACCTGCATTTTAAGAGGTTCTTGGGTTTGCAATCATCTGTAGCTTGTTCTTTCCCAATCTTATATCAACGTTGCTTTTTTTAGCGTATGCAGCGCATGCTTCCCAAGGTCGCAGCCGTGTCTCTGTGTGCTTGTAGAACGTTGATGTCAGTGGGACTGTGAAAACCTACCAGAGGGTGGATTTTGGATCAGGAATGTTTTTTCCCCCCCCGGTCATGGGTTGAATGCTATTCCAACTTTTATTCTGGCAGCTGCCATGAAAAGCATGTGTTTTGAACATCAGACGCTGCTATTTGTTCCAGGATACAATAATTCCCTTTTCACATACAAAACGTACAAACATCCTGTCCACTTCTGTGATGAACGCTACTTCCAAAAAAGGTCTCTTAAGATAATATTAAAAGGGGTACATCAAAGAGGAACCTTGTGAAAAATTTTCCCCCATCTAAAATAACCCTGCAAACAAAGCCCTGGCTAGGATGTTGGTATTAATAATTTTTTGCGTCGCTTCCTTGTTGACAGACGATCTGTAAACTTAGGGTTTTTTTATCTATTTATAAAGCATTTTCTGTTCCAGAAGTTTAAATACAGTGGGTTTTATTTTGGTTTTTGAGTGATAGTTAAGGTAGACTGACTAGCTGCTTTCTCTTCCTTCGGTTCTACATCTACCTGCTGCAGCCTGCGTACATGCAGTTGTGAAAGAATTAATTAAATTCTGCTGCCCATAATTATTACACTATCCCCTGGAATGTGATACCTCCAGGAATGGGATGCTCCAAACACTTTATTTAGAAGCTATATGTAAATTACCCCCAAAATTGTGGGGTTTTTTTGTTTATTGTGTTCTATGCAGGACAATGAGATTGTTTCCTCCATTTATTGGGGTCTAGGAATTTGTCAGATATTCTGTGCTGTTCAGACCATTGCTCTGTAGCTGGCCATAATCAATATTCCTTCAATTACAAGAGTTTTTTAATTATGGCCGCTACATTTTTTACCAGGAAACTTTTGTGCAAACGGTGACTATGATTTAAGTCCACGTCCTTGGTTTTGTCTTTCTGTGACCTGATTGAGCTCTTTAATTCCTCAGAATGAGGCAAACCAGCAATAAAGCTCAAAGCAGGGTTTTATGCTGCAACATATAATGGTGCCACGTAGCCTTCAGGCGGGCCAAAATACTCTGGTTTTAAATCCAAGATAATTCTTTGAAGTATTTATTCCAGTCAGAAAAGGCAGCGGGATCAGCACAAAATATATTTTATTTATGCCAGAGATACAAAGTTGAGGCTTTCTTTGGAGATACACAGCTACTGTGACTTTTGCAGAGATTTAGGCTTGGAAGTGGGAATTCTTTGATTTTTTTTCCAGTTACCCATTCCTCAGAAAAATCACTTGTTAGTTTTTTCATTGGCTTGTTTGTTTGCTGCAAAGGAACAACTCAATACTGCAAAGCAGCCACTGCCTAAGTTTATGAAATTATTTCTGCGTATTAACACAGAATGCAGTTTTACAGATTTCTAGCTGTCATCCCGTTTGTTTCGTTTCCGCTGGCGGACTCTGCAGGGAAACCAGTGGTCTCTGGTTGCACTGGGAGAAACCTCTCGCGTTCCCTCTGAGTTTCCCGTGATGCAGAAACTTTAGATGCAGAGCCGGAGCAGGGCTGGCCCGCGCTGGGTTTCCCCCGTGTCACCTGTGATTGCTAGAGTCGATCAAGAGGTATGTATCCAAAAATATGAGTAGGTTCAACAAAGTTATGGAAATAATTAAGGGAAAGCTTTTGCTTCCCTTCCTTATGGTTGTAACATTTGGTATTTTATTAAAAATTCAAAATGTCAAATCTGACATGTTTCTCTGCTAGACACCTTTAATGAAAAGAAAAACAGTCACAGGACTGCTGGAGAGCCAAACGTTAAAGATGCGATTTACCCTGAATTCCCTGTCATATTTATACCTCAAGTCATTGTCTGGATGAATACTCAGATAAAGTTGCATGGAAATTATTTTATTAGGTCCCTTTCAAAGTTAAATTAAGTGTTAGTCCTTACAGAAAGAAACAACCCACATGTTATTTTGGCAATATTTGGTAAGAGAATAACAGAGCACAGATTTTCTTGTAATTAATTTCATTACGAAAATATCATATGCTAAACCACTAAGAGACATTATTTGAATGAATGGGTTTCTAACTTGGTTTTTGAGTGAAAGTCAGATGATTTCTTAGACACCTAACTATAAAAACATTTTAACAGCTTTTTTGCTTGACCCCATAGTTATATATTTGATTTTACATAACGCCTATGATCCATAGCGCTGAGAAAGGCTAATAGCTGCCACCAATAAAAAAGCACCGGAATCATGAAAAGCCAGAAAATACCCAGCAGGTCCACGGGCCCTCCTTGCGGACATGCCACGCTGGAGCTTCCGAGGCCGCGTTGACTCTCGGGTCCCATTAGTGCCATGCTTCCTGCTGGCCTCTTTTTGGCAGGGTGCAGGAAAGGGAAGGCTGCCGTGTGCAATTTTGGCATGGGTCACAGCACCCAGGAGAAGGCGGGGAATATATCTGTACTGCTCCACTCTCTCTGTAGTATCGTACCAGCCGTTAACGAGACTGAGCTGGACAAGCAACTCTAGTAGAGCGTTAGTGAAGTTTCCCCTCTACGTCCAGAGCTGTCACCCATGCCCTCTAACGCACAGAGCTCTTCTGGGTGGCTGGACTTGGTTTCAGGATGCGTGAGAGCTGATTGCAGCTGGTCATAGCTTACGTGTGTAGATGCTCTCCTCAACTCGTAGGCGACAATCCTCAGTTTGCGGGACAGTTCTGGCAGGAAGGTGCCACCAGCGACTGCAGAAGGAAACCTTTCTAAGCCACCGCGGTGGCTGGCCTCTATGCTCTGCTCTTGGGGTGGCAGACCCACTGGGAGAGCCGGGGAGATCGGGGTCACTGGCCCTGGGGGGAGATGCGTTGTCATGTCCACCTGTTAGAGCTCAGGCCAGCGTAGCGTACGTACATTCGTTAGCATAGGCGGCGGTGTCCCGTTGACGATAATGGAGCATCTGTTGGCACTGTAGGCAAGAGGACGCAAGATCTCCTCTTGTTGAAGGCGTCTGTCAAGCATGCACCAGCCTTGCCGTTCTAGTCATCCCCTGCTGCCTCCCTGAGCTGGAGAAGTCTGTGTTCAGCTCAACCGCGGTCCATACAACAGCAATGTGGGTTCAGCCCGTGGGCCATGGTGCCTTTTCTCTTGCCCCTGAGGAGCTGAAGTTCTTTAGGGGACTGGCTGAAGTGTTCCTGCTTATGAACCTGTGTTTTTCAGTTGAGTCAGAACCTGGAGTCCAGTCACGGGACTGTTTCTGAGTCCCACCAGTCTGTCCGTTGTCTTGCATCTACCAGTAACCACCTTTTGTATCAAGCACATCTTGCCGATGCATATAAAGTACCACCTGAAATGATTTTAAGAAGTTTTAATACCACTCCAGTCTGATTACCGAAATGTGGTGCTTGAAGAGTGCACATAGTTTGGTTTTCAGATACAGCTGTGTTTTACTGTTCTATTTATCCTGTGTTTAGTATAATTTCTAGCATATCATATAGCCCTTGCCACAGAAAATCTATAAAAGAGATTTTGATATTCAAAATGTCTTGTTATGCAAAAAATATACAGTGGGAACACAAGGTCGAGTAACACAGTGTCTAGGCTACGTTGAAAAGCTGAGCCCATAAATTCTAAGTTGTTAAAGAATTTAAGGGGAATAAAACTAGATGCTTTGAGAAAGGATGCCAAATAAGTGAGAGTTGGGGGAGGGATAAAAGTGGGAAAGCTGTGCAAAGAGCCCAAGGGCAAAAGCATGGCAATGAGAAGTAAAAATAGCAGCATAAAGATCATACTGCTACCAAAAAATAGCCTGTAGTTCCTCGCGTATATGTGAAACTTGAATAGTGACCAAAATAACCTTCATGGAAGAGAAATGCAAGATATTTACTTACAAGCTATGTATGGATGTAGGTGATGAAGTATCTCCTTGTGAAATAACTTTTTACCCAGTGGAATAAAATCAAGCCAAATTAAATGTTGTTTCTTTATTACTTTAATGGCTGGGATTAAAGATTTCGCTTTCAGGTAGTTTGATCTGCAATTCTTCAAAAATATAATCTCTCATAATTGTAATCAATGAAAACATTCATTACATAATGTTGTATTTGAATTCATTCGTCCCCTTTGATTTCTACCTTCTTTCCAAGCAGTAGAGTTTATTGCAAAACTTTGGAAAAACAGATTTTGTTAAAACAGAATATTTTTTTAAGTGTCAGAAAATGTCAAGCATTTTATCATGATTTCCTGCAGTCATTGCTCTTGCAAATTCAATTTACCAGTTCACTAAAATGCTGGTTTTGAAAATATTGCATCTACGTGTAAGAGAAAGGGAATTTATGAACTCAGAAATTGAGATAAGTTCAGAAGTAGCCCTGATTAAATTTTTATGGGCTTTTTGCTTGTATGTTTTGTTCTGACATTTTGTGGTGCCTCTTAGGTGAGAAACAAAATGAAATGTTTCCTTAACGCAGCACTTTTGCCTACAAAAGCAACACATGCGTTCAGTTTAGCTCATCAGGATAATTTGCTCACAGATTCATGCGTTTTCATTCTAGGATATTTTCGGTTTATATATATAAGTATCCATAGCTCTTCAAGGTAAGGCTCATTCTCAGTATTTATTTTGCAGGGGATTTTCTCCTTTCTATAATGGGATGGATTAAAAATAGCCAAGATTCAATCAAAAGGCCAAGCAAGGCAAACTAATCTGGTTTTAAACTACCGAGCTGGCATATACACCGAGAGAGGGATTGGCACGGGGCTTTTTATGTTGCTTTGCAGCTGGCAGAGCTACCTTTAACTGCAAGTTTCTTTTTGAGTGAGGTCCAGCTTAGTGCTCCTGTCAGTACTCATCCCAACCAAATAAGCTTTTCTCAGAAAACAGGGAATCGATAGACTCTAAGTTTATGTAGTGACTTAATAGCTGTCAGGGCACTGAATAATGCCAGGACCTGGGGATTTGCCTGCAGAAAGCCTCCCAGAAGTTAGTGATGCTCTTAGCAGCAGCATTAACTTCTAATCTACGATTCTCTTTCTCTTTGGGGAAATGGGGTGACGTTTCGTGTGTAACTGTAGCCTGGTGCGTCGATCTTTGGATGCCCGTCTCCCTGAAAGGCATCGTCATGCGTGAGTGTCGAGACGTCAGGTGTGTCCGTGTTTAGGCAGGTGATGATGCTCTCTGATTTACCAAGCGCCTTGAGCACCTCTTTTAACCTCTTCATGAAAGCTATCTTTAAAGGTGTCTCTTAAAATGTATCTTTTCAGTAACAAGCTTTTTGGTGGTTGGGCTTCCCTTTTGTCTACTCTTTTCCTCTCCACATATACTTTCTCCCAAAGTAATCCCATTATTCCTTTGCTGCAGCACTATACCAGTATGTTGGCTCTGAAATTGGTTTCTCAGTTTTCCACACACTGTGTGTCTGCCAGGTTTTTTCCCCCCAACATTTCCTGTTGGTATTTTATTTTTCTCTATTTAGATTAGTTTCTGTCACGCCCACAACATTCCCAAATCCTGTTTTATCCTTTTTTTGCTCAGTGTTGGCACCATTTCTTTCAACCTTACTCACAACACTGGGATTCTTTCAGATGTTGTTTTCTCATTCTCTGTTTGTGTCCCAACTTCAGTTGCCAAGGAGCAGCCCACTTTTTGGTGCAGAAAGCCTTGACTCCAGCAGTTCCCTGCTCTAAATTATTTTTTCACATTTTTGTCCTGATCTGTCGAGACACTTCGAGTAGCATATTTTTCCACTCTGCTCTTCTCTTTTGGTTTCACCGCAGTTCATCCCTTTAGTATGTACTTCTGCTCAAAATAGAGAATTTACAGTGGCGTTGGCAGAGAAGCAGTATCGCAGCAGCATTTTGCATGGCTGGAAATAAAGGTAGATGGCAGCGTGAAGGGTGATCCATTAGTTGAGATTGTGCAATGCCTGGAAGGAAGGCGTTACCTACATGGGTTTAAAAGCAACTGCATGTTTAGAGGATGTGCTGGAAGAATTGGGAAGGTTTAGACATGGTTTACTTATCAAGTGTAGTAAACCGAGCCAAGTTGGAGATAACACCTTGGATATGTCCTTCTAAGAATAATACTGGGGTTATCCTGGTCTCTGGGATAAGAGGATGAGAGGAGGACTTGCAGGAGAAGATTAAGAGCTGTGCTTCCACTGCTTTATCTTGCACCACTGTGTGAATATCCCCAAGTAAATGTTAAAGCTGACGTGGATTTTAGTTCAGAAGGCTCTGAAGAGTCAAGGTAGATTGGCAAGTCATCAGCATAAAGATTACAGCTGATTTGGTTTCTGTGAGTGGGACTCAGCCATGATCCTTGCCTTGGACAACCATTTTGAAACTCTCCTGGAAAATAACAGGTGGGATGGGAATAATTCAGTGAAAAAGATCCAGATGGAAGAATTAGCAGCGGCAGGGGGGAAGAGAGAGGCATTAAATTGGCAAAATTTGAAGAAAGCAATACTGCCAGTGGGGGTCAAGTCACTGACAGTGGCGTGGACGGAGGTGTCTGGGAAACGTGTCGGCAGAGACCTCACCCATGCGACCTTACCCGAGAGTCAGCCCCAGTTACGCTGCCCATCTGCCTCTCTTGCTCTGGGCTCTGTTTCCTTTGACGGTACCTGCATGTTTTGAAATTTTACCTTGAAATACATCTGCTTGTCCGTGCCTCTCAGCAAATCTGTTTCTGCTGTGCGATCTGTACAGAATTTCTTCTGCCTCAAACTGTACCAGGCACGGTGCAAGCTCGGACGTAGGGTCTCAGTACGAGGAACATGTTGGTTTAATACAAGCATTCTGCAGGGGGAAAAAAGCTGTTTATTTTATAAGGACTTAGAAGTATGGAGCAGCAAGGAAATGCACTGCGGGCGAGGTGGGATTTGGAAAGCCTCAGGACAGCAGACGGTATTCATTGCGCGTTCAGTGCCACAGTGCCGTATGTGCCTCCGGTCGCAGTCCAGACTCTTATTAGTGGAGCCTGTTTGTGGTACCTAGGTCCAGCTCAGTGCGCTTTAAGCTATTGTATCTTCCATCAGTTGTACGGCATGGAGAAAACAACAGGGGAGAGAATAGTGCTTGTGCAGGTAATGACGAGGGGGGAGAGGGAAACCCAGAGTTTGTCCATCCTCGGGGGGGAATACCGAGGTTAAGGCACAGCACCAGGCTGAAAGACAGAGCACAGCGTCTTACCAAGGTGACCAAGTGCCTAAGAGTTTGGGAAAAGAAAATTAATAAATACAGAAAGTAATAAATCAAAAACTGATTGACAGCAAAAGAAAGATTTGCTACCAGCCCTTTTTGCTGAGGAAATAGTCTTGATCTCACCAACTTCCAACTATGTACCTCAGAGGCTGTCAGTTAACTGAATCAGAAAAACATGAGTAATTTATTCACAAGAGGCAGGTATTTCAATGAGTTTTTGAAAGTGAAGGCTGTAAGATACACTGCTTGTTAGCCATGTTAATCTGGTTCATAGGAAATGGCCATATTCTACTTTGCTGTTGCTTTTGATGAAAATCTCAGCAATATTATTCTTCTCAGAAGATGCCTGGTGTGCTGGAGTGCTGAAAAATGATGATCCAGAAGATGATGCATGTCCCCTGGAGTAGCGGATGCACAACTATTCCTGAGCCGATGACTGCAGGGTATACGTAACACGCTTTGTAAGAATAACTCCATTGCAAATAAGCCTGGGAGGAACCTTTCCATCAGCTGTGGCCCTGCACTTCACCGAGGAGCCATGGGGTGATGGTTATGAGTTGGGGGTCCGACTTCTGAGCTCCTCTGTCAGTGTGCTGCGCAACCTCGCTCAAAACGCTTTCTCCGTGTCTGAGATTTCCTTTCTGTGGCTAGGACACACAAGGGTGGTGATGGCTCATTCGTCTTCAGTCGAGGCACGCGCATGACAGATTTCAACAAACTTAGTGTGCCAGGCACGTAGAAAGCAGTCCTCCAGATGTACCCAAGTGGAAGGGTTTGGGTTCATGTGCCTGAGCACGATGGGTTAAAGCAGCAGTCCAGGTCCCGGGGCACTGCCGGCACTTGCCGGCAAAGTTTTGTTCTGCAAAAACAGCAATCTCCCCACGAAATGAAAGCATGACCAGCCTTTATGATATAGTGGGTTTCTCTGAATTTCAAATCTGTTTTTCTTTAGAAATGTTGGATCGGGTTTGCTTGAATTTCTGTTTAAACTCCTGGAAATTAAAGGTTGAGTATTTCTGGGAACTTTCCAAAATATTAAGCTCTGTTGCATAAGTTGCTTCGCTACATACTCCTGATAAAAAGGTATGTGCTTTTTGTCATCTCAAGGCTTGCTGTGAAATCCAAAAACTTCAGGCTGTGTCACTTTAATATACAAACATGCTAAGCAATACAAAAGGCTTAAAATCAAAGCTGTGCTGTTATCTCTTCAGACCAGGAGCTTTTTCAAGGAGGTTCTAGTGCAGAAGCAGAATAACTTCCAGTTGCGTCTTTGAAGTTTTTTTTAGTGCGATATCATGGACATTTAAGCCATGCTGTGGCTGCTCTTAAAAATAGTGAGAAATTGCAAAGTGAAGCAGTAAGGAAAAGAAGCTGTTGGAACATTTAATCAGCCTCACTTGATAAGAGTCTGCTGGTTCGGTCCCGGTATGGAAGTAAACCCGGTCACGGCTGTAACTTTAAGTCTGATGCTGCTGAAATGTCGCAGTTCAGGTGTAGTACAGTGTGATGATGTATAGAGATATAAAAACTACTAAAGTGATGACTACAGCGTAGGCTTTAATGTTATCCCAAGACTCGGAGCGTGCGTTTGTGGTCGGAGTCGACGGAGAGGCGGCGTGTCCCCGGCAGAGGTTTCAGCTCGTAGCAGTGCTGCTTATTCACACCTCTGCATCAGCGTATCGTGATTATTTTGCTTGTGTTTGAGGGTTTTTTGCCTCTGTCTGTTTGGTTTTCTGGTTTTGTGTTTGGTGGTTGTTTTTGTTCCGCAATGGCATTAAACTCTGGCAGCTCGCGCAGGGAGAGACGTGTTTGCTGAAACACTGGATCCTAATCCCAGCCACAGGGTTTCAGCAACAAGTCATTTGGCTGAATAATTTCCTTGCTCAGCCCCTGTTTCTCCACCTATTCAGTGAAGAAAATAGCCTGAAATCTGCTTGACCTTCTGCCTTGTTAAGTGCGCTTACCAACCCCTTGTTCTAATGAGCTAGAGAAGCAAAATTACTGTGTACTATCATTTAATTAAACTGTGTTTCAGGAAACTGTTGTTTAAACGGTAACTTACATTTCCCTGGCATTGGTTTAATCTTTCCTTTATCTAACTTCATGCCCCTTTACTTACTCTTCTCCCTTTAATTAGTATCCCTTTGCTCTTTTTTCCTACATCTTATTTTCCCGTCTTTTTTAATTTGCTGTAATTTGGCGAGTCAGGCACTAAAATGATGTGAGTGATACAGAAATACCTGCAAAGGCAGATGCAATTCTGCTTTCATTGCTGCTTCCATGAACGTGTGTGGGCAAAGTGTCGGAGCACGCTGGAGATCTGGGGTGGATGATGGGAACTGAGGGATGTGTGGGAAGGGCAGACACTCCTCAAAGCAAACAAGCAAACAAGTTGGCTCTCCGGTCAAGGGAGAGATTGAAAAAGGAGGTGGAAAGCCCCAGAGGCTTCAGCTGAACTCTGCATCTCTTCACTGGTGGAAAGGGTGGTCAAGCATTGGAACAGGCTGCCCAGAGAGGTGGGGGAGTCCCCATCCCTGGAAGTGTTCAAAAAACGGGCAGAGGTGGCACTTGGGGACGTGGTTTAGTGGGCATGGGGGTGTTGGGTTGATGTTTGGACTGATGGTCTTGGAGATCCTTTCCGATCTTAATGATTCCTAGTTTTTACTTTCATTATAAATGATCCAGCCACCAAGCCAGGAGGCGTGGGGTTGCTACTCTCCCCTTAATTGGTTTAGTGGTGGACTTGGTAATGTTGGGTTAATGGTTGGACTGGATGATCTTAAAGGTCTTTTCCAACCTAAACGATTCTATGATTCTGTGATTCTGTGGTGGTCCAGTGCCTTTGCAAATGCCGGGTGAGAAGGCACCAAGGGCGAGCCTGCTGCAAACAGCCTCGGCGCCCTGCTCTGCTGCCGCTGCAGCCCGGTGGCATGGTGCACCACCCCCCGCCGCCCTGGGCAAGCATTCGCACCTCGCTCTGCACGCTTGGCTTTCCAACCCCATGGAAAGTTCTCTCCGTGTGCAGGTGCTGCCCGCTTCACAGGTGGGCTCTGTGCATAGAAGCACAGAATCATTTAGGTTGGAAAACACCTTTAAGATCATCAGGTCCAACCGTTAACCTAACACTGCCAAGTCCACCACTAAACCATGCCCCTAAGCACCACGTCTACAGATCTTTTAAATGCCTCCAGGGATGGGGACTCAACCACTTCCTTGGGCAGCCTGTTCCAGTGCTTGACTACCCTTTCCGTGAAGAAATTTCTCCTAATATCCAATCTAAACCTCCCCTGGCACAGCTTGAGGCTGTTTCCTCTCATCCTATCTCTTGTTCCTTGGGAGAAGAGACCAACACCCCCCTCCCTGCCCCCTCCTGTCAGGCAGTTGTAGAGAGCGATCAGGTCTCCCCTCAGCCTCCTCTTCTCCAGGCTGAACACCCCCAGCTCCCTCAGCCGCTCCCCACCAGCCCTGTGCTCCAGACCCTGCCCCAGCTCCGTTCTCCAGCTTCATTCACCAGCATGCATCTACCGAGAGCATTAGCTGGTCCCCGTGTGCTTACAGGCGTTTGGGCTCAGTAAGCAAAGATGTGTTGACCACACAGTCAAGAGAAATCCTTTTTTTATTCTTTAACTATGTCCATTTTTACAGGGAAGAAATAACATCCAGGCATTGGTGTTTATCCTAACTGAAGGCCTGATTTATGCCTCTCCTTTTCTCAAGGGTACTGCTCTCAGTGTTTATGTAGTGAAATGGCACTAGAAAATGAACATGCTTTGGAAACTATTTATGGATTCGAATTGGCTGCTTTTCTATTTAATGAAGTCCCTGTCTTTGAGTCTGTGCCATTTAATTAAGTGGTTTATATAATTACTCTCTGTCATCAATTCTGTCCACTCTGGAAGGTTTGTGTTTTCTTACTGAAGAACGTGTTTTATTTAATGCCTGTTTGGAAGTCCTTCGATTTGGGACACAAAAGAGCACACAAAAATGCAGAATCCCAAGGTAAAGACACTTCCTGTAGCAGGGTGGACTGAGCTGAGTGGGGTGAGATGCTGCCGAGGCCATTCTTTTTCTCCCCAGTTACTGATGTACCAAAAACTTTCTCTTATTCCTCCTCTTTTTAGGAAGAGGAGCTGCGATCCAATCTCTGTGTCAATACAGACAACATCTGTGCGCTCTTGGCAGAATACCTAGCCTGGCTCTTCCTTTGCTATAATCCTGGAGATATTTGGGGTTTATGAAAGGTTTGGCGTTCTTCACATGCAGGTAGTACCTCTTCGAGCCCTCAGCAGCTGCTTTGTGTAACATCATTCGTAGCAGCGAAGTCGCTAAAGCATCTCTTGCTTCGGAGCCTTCTCTGCGCCCTTACCTGTTTGACCCGTTAACGTGCGTTGCCCATCAGAGGGAAGGTTTCCTTCTCGGCAGCCGGTTACTTTGGTGATGGAGTAGAGATTTCGGGGTAACCTGGTTCTTCACGAGAGTTCCTGGGTGACAGATTCCTTCCGCCTAAACGGAGACCCCTGTATGGAAGATGCGTCTCCAGTTTTTCCACTTGACCTTAGCTTTGGTAAACTGAGACAGATCCTTGCTTCTCCTGCTGTAACCTTTGGGTTTTTTTAAACTGTTTTCCTTTTTTGTTGTTGTTTTCTTAAACCCTCAGATGTTCTCTTGATTCTCAAATTCCAGTTATAAGAACTAGACACAGTTTTCCATCAACAATTCCAGAATAACTTTGCTACAATCAATCATTATTATTCCTCTATTTATACATCTTAGGATTACAGTAGCCTTTTTAAACACTATGTCATACCATAATCTTATGTTTCAGCTGCTTATCGCCCGCATGATCACAAAATCTGACGGGCAAGAAAAATCTTTTTTCCTGGCAGACTGGTGTTACAGTAGCACACACGGAGAGGAGACAAAAGTTCTCTTTATTCTTGAATGGCATTGGATTAGTTTTACATAAACTGTGAATGCAGCGCTTTTGTCGCTGGCTCCCAGCTCATTATTTGCAACGTGGGTCAATACAGTGGCCTTTTCAAATCTGAAGCGAGGAGAGGACCTAAGCAAAAGAACCATAATTGCATTTAAACAGAGCTCATTGAATCTCAAAGTCGTTATCTTCACAAATTTTAATTTCCATATACATCGCTAAAGGAAAATGTCATCAGGCCCCCACGGTAAATTGTTTAAAGGATGACACGGCCACATTTTCCTCGTTAACCGTTTGTGTGCAGGGTTTGTTCCAGCTTTTGAAGAGACAGCGGGGGACTCCGGTAAATACGGCTGGAACAAATTGCAGTTGTGTCATCTGTTCATTAATGCCTCCAGCTCCTCGGCGCGAACGGCACAGCAGAACGGCTTGGATTACCCTGAGGCTCTGTGGCTCCACTTTCTTTCTTTCTCACACTGAAGTGGTTTATCTCGATTCTTATCTCCTCATCACAGCGTTGGATGTAACATGGGGCTAATTATTAATGTGGTTTCTAAATACAGAATTTTTAGAAGGTCAGTCCTAAGAGAAATGGGGACCTAAATGAAAGCTTAAGAATTGCTTCCAGCATTAGACATATCCTGTTTAATAAAAGCCTTATCAGGACAGGACTTGGCTGTTGGCTCCAGGGGACAACGTCTGGTCAGAGCTCTTGCTCCAGAGCAGAAGTAGGTGACGTGCTGCCGGCTGCTGCAGTGTTTGGGTGTGCTGGGTCTCTAAGGTGGTGATGTGCAGGTGATTTATGACTGTGGAAGTACTTCATATGTCGATATATATTTGAGAATTATTTGTAAATTCTTGTCCATTTTCTACTTGTTAAGATTTCTGGAGTTTTGAAATTGTACTGGAATTACTTACGTAAATAATTTCATTTGGGAGTGCTGGACTCAGTATTGGGAAAAGGAGCAATGGAAGCCTTGCAGGTACTCTGGTTCTTGGGGGAAAATGTCCCCAGAGCAGCAAGGTGGGAACCAGTGTGTGTCTGATACGTGCTTCCCCTATTCTTTTAAGTCCCTCAAAAAAAAAAAACAAACAAACTCCTTACACATTTGCTTTTTAGAATGAACCATACCTCTCTTCCACCCACAGTTATGAAAACATGATGCAGAAGGAAGGGCAGGAGTTTTATTTACCTTGTGCTGTGACCTAAACCCTGAGGAGTGACTTACGGATCAGCGTCTGTCTTTCTGCATGAGAGCCTGTAAATACAGAACAGCTCTGTACGAGCCATCTGTACAAATTACTTCAGCTAAAAGTAATGGTCAGGACTGCGGCGAGCCTCGGTCTACCAGTCCCAGCCAGCGTTCCTCTGAGCACGCTTCACACCGCGCAGTCAAACAGATGGTGGGTAGCAAAGGGCACAAGCAATACCGGTACGTTTCTGCGCTGGGCATCGCAGGAAATGCAAATTCCCAGGTGTATATAAGGTGTCTTGTGTGCTGGTCTCTTCAGCCATCACCTGATAGCAATGGCTTGCTCCATCACGGGGACATCCCAGTAAGTACGAGCGCCCTGCGTGCGCAGTCCCCTGCTCCGCGTGACCGAGGGGGTATCCAGCTGAAGCTATTTAAGGAAGCGTTTGCCAAAACTGTGACTTTTGCAATGGGAAAAGCAATTTCTTGTTCCTTAACTTCATTCTCTGGATAAATTAAATTATTTGGACTACATGTTTTTGTTGCAGAATAAGAACCTAAAATAGAATACAAGTTTCTGACCAGATGGTTGAATTTTGGTAAAATTCTAAGCAGGTGAAAATAGAGTCGTCTTGGTCTCCTGCGTAACAAACTAATTCTTAGAGCTTTTCAGCCCAGACCAAATCTTTCTAGTTCTTGTGATGATTTCTGCTTGGCAGAAAGTCATGTCTCTAAATCAGGAGAGACCATTTAGACTAAAATATTCTACTATACTCACTCTTTCTTTCTTGGGGAGAGAGAACAACGGCAAAGAAAGAAGAAAGCTTCTTGCTATTTAATTGAGTCTGATAGGCTATAAATACATTTCTCGCCTCAACTAAAGTAGCAGAATGAAAGGCTTCTGGTAAAACTGATTCTTCATAAACCATCTTGTATCCCGCTCCTATTTGGAAAAGCATCTGCACAGAAACACCTGTAGAAATTCCCTGGAGTGGTCTCAAGGCACTTTAATTGCTGATGAAGGCTTTCGTTTCAGGAGCTGCATTGATGCAAGGTTGCAGTCGCAAAGTTTTAAACATCGTTTTCTCGGGGGTTGCACAAAGCTGCAGTCATTTTGCAAAACTGATTTTTTTTCGCCTTCTGTGTTGAACTTGATGAGCTCAGTAAAATACGAAACGCAGTGTTTTTCTATATCAAAAAATGCTTGATGCCTAGCTTGCAAAATGAGCAGTTCAATACTCTTGTAAAGTTAGTTCTTTTTATGACATTTCAACCATTATTTCCAGTGTTATTTCTCATTCTCTCGCTTCTGTATTTTTACGCCAATATAAAAAGAATGATCCCCCATTGCTTAGATTTGATTATAGTAATATAAGAAAATGTTTCAGTTCTTCCTGGTCGGGTGAAATTTTTCTGGCAGGTCTTCAGCTGTGTAGGCATTTACATTTAGTAATCACTTGCAACCATAAATTGTAATTTGGGAGCCAGATTTTTCTGCCCTATTAACTGGTAATGGATAAGTATTTTCATCCATATTTAAACCTTTTTTAACATTTCCTAATTTAATATTCAGCTCATCTATGTTAATAGTTACAACCAATTAGCATAAAAAATTGGCTTAAATCTTGACATACCTTTTTTTTTTTAGTAATTCATTCAAACATATTTTGCTTTGTTCCATTAGCTAAATCATGCCTTTTGGCAAATCGAGTTATTAGTCTCATATGCCAAATATTAATGTCCTTTAGATATGGCCGTGTGGACATGGTAGTCATAATTATTGCTTGTCTTTTGTGTCTGTGCTTGTGTCTTCCAGGATTTATGAAATACATCACCTTTACAATAAGCTTCAGCTTCCTATTTGTTAAAACTAACAGGAGTGTTATAAAATAAATGCTTTGTCTGTGGCTAATTTTCAGTTTAATTTAACCGCTAATCTTAATTCTTCTCCTAAAAAGGCATGAATAATAATTGTCTTCCTAGCACAATTAAGATTCAGAGTTTGTATCTGTGCCTATGCAATTTAAGTGCTAATGCATTTCCTTTTATTAGGGTAATAACTCCTCTTATTCTCATTATTCTTAATATATTTACTAAACATTTTTGGGTGCATATTTGCAGTTGTCTAAACAACCAGAATAAATATTCTGGGTGGAGTAGCCATCCCAATGAATTCTCTGGAAATATTTTTACAGAGCCACGGAAGGGCTGAGGTTGGAGGTGCCTCTGGAGACCGTCCAGCCCAAGCTCTGCTGGAGATGGGGCAGCTGGAGCAGGTTGCTCAAGAGCATGTCCAGTTGGGCTTTGACTGTCTCCAGGGATGGAGACTGCGCAGCCTCTCCGGGCAACCTGCCTTGGTGTTTGACCACCCTCACCATGAAAAAACATTTTTTTAGTTCGCGTTAAATGGAATTTCCTGTATTTCAGTTTGTGCCCATCGCCTCTTGGGTCATTCACTGGGCACCACTGAGAAGAGCCTGGCACCATGGTTTGTGTTTGTACACGTGGATAAGATCCCTGTGAGCCTTCTCTTCGTTGAGCTGAACGGGCTCTCTTAGCCTCTCCTTGTACAACATGCTTCAATCCCTTCATCATCTTTGTGTCCCTTCACTGGACTCACTCCAGTCTGTCCCTGTCTCTGTTGTACTGGGAAGCCCAGCACTGGACCCAGCACTCCAGCCGCATCTCACCAGTGCTGAGCAGAGGGGAAGGATCACCTCCCTTGACCTGCTGGCAATGCTCTGCCTAATGCAGCCCAGTGTGCTGTTGGCCCTCTTTGCTGCTAGGGCACATTGCTGGCTCCTGTTCAGCTTGCTGTCCACCAGGACCCCAGATCCTTCTTTGCCATCTTCTTGTCCACCAGGACCCCCAGGTCCTCCTTCAACCAGCTTTCCAGCTGGTTAGCCCCCAGTGTGTACTGGTGCATCAGATTGTTCCTCCCCAGGGGCAGGACTTTGCAGTTCCCTTTGTTGAACTTCATGAGGTTCCTGTTGGCCCATTTCTGCAGCATGTCCAGGTCCCTCAAACCGGCAGCACATCCATCTGGTATATCAAGTGCTCCCCCAGTTTTGTATCATCTGCAAAGCTGCTGAGGGTGTGCTCTGTCCCATCGTCCAGGTCATTGATGAGAATATACTTGATTTCCTTGTGAGTAGGATTTCACTTCATGCCTCTATGAATCGAAGCATTTGATTGTTTTCATCAATAATAATAGTTTTAATAGCTGTTAGCCAAAACTTACAAGAAGAATATGTGTTTTGACTTGATATACATGCTATTTTGAATACTTTCAAATTGATACAGTGTATATTAAAGGGATTAACCTCGGCTTGTATGATAGACTTCAGGCTAATTATAAACAGAAATTGTTGTGTGGGTATATTCATAAGGAGAGCCATGCATTTCAGTATAATCACCTGTACGTCTGTATATCTGATATTGCACAGTGTAGGTCATAAAAGAAGATTTAGGGGCCACATGAACTGTACGTGAGATCTGAAGGCAATGGTAGGCCAATAAGCATAACGCAAATGGCTAATAAGGAAGTGGGTTTGGTATTGGTAAGTCTTCCTCCGTCTTGTGTTTCTTGCTGCGATGATTACCCCTAAAGAACAAAGTCGGAAAACAGGAGTGTTCAAAGGAGAACCATATGAATGCTTGAAAAGATTGGAAAGCGTGCACGATAACGTGACATGTAATAATGTGCCATTCAATGAGCTCCATCTATTGAGTTTATCAATGAGAAGATAATGGGGTGATTTGATCAATTTGCATGTATTTACATAAGAAAGAGGAGTGTAGGTGAGCAGACATTTTACTTGATTCAGTGGCTGAAAGTCATAGATAATAGATTCAGATTGGAAATAATGTGAACATTTTCTGTGGTATGTGAATTTATCCGCTAACAGTAAGGGTAATTAACTTCCAAGGGCTAGGGAAGATTCTCTGTCTGTGAAACAGAGTCAAATATTTTTCAAAATGACTTATTCATTCAAACAATGAGACAGGGAAGGTCCTGATTCAAGATGCCAGACAAGGTAATCATAATGCTCCCCCTTCCTTGATAAAATTAATCTTTTAATTAGATGTCCAGATTCCAGAGCACTCCTTGTAGCTCTGCCAATTGCAGTGAAATCTCTGACAAATCCGTCTCTGTGCTTTGTTTCTTTCCTCATCTGTAGGATGAGTGACTGCTTGGCTATATCACATGGAGCACGTTTTTCTTAATTTTAATTGTTTAATTAAGATTATTTATTTTAAAAAGTTACTTGTACAAGTATTTCACTAACCACTCCCTCATTGGAAGATGGAAAATAATTGTTTTGCACTTATTCTCACCTCTTCTGATCCATGTCCTAGATTAACGAGTACCGTGCCAACATTCGTGTGTATGCTCGCTGCAGTGTCACACATTTCTATATGACTAATGTTGGGGGGAGTGGGAGGGAGAACAGAACATGTAATTTTTACATTACAAATTTTGTTGACTTGCTTCTCATGCTAGGACATTTAAATAAGTCTATTTAAGAAGTGAATGACAAGTGCTGTCTCAGGGAAGAAACTAAAATGCATAATTTAAAGCCATAAATCATCATCATTTTTTATTTTTATCCTTTGTGTTTGCTGATATGGTTATTTGGATTGCTTGTAGCCATAAATCCACATATAGACTGTGTCAAAGAAGATCGAGCTCTCCGTGCTCAAAGCATAAAGTCAGAGCGAAGCTCCACAGCAGATGGCCTTTTCTTTCCATTTCATGGACACCAGTTCTCACTGGGCAATTCATTATTTTCTACTGTTGAAGCAGCTGTGGATTACTGTAATTATGGATTTAATGTATCTCTGACAATCCAGGGCGAATACTAATTTGAACTTTATACATCTCCTTGGGATCAGGTTAATTTTCTCATGATTATATAGCTTCTGATTAACTAAAGATGTTTGTGAGGCTAATATTTTTCCTGCTACGGAAATAAGTTGTGCATGGATTGCAAAATAATAGTTGTGTTTTCAGTGTTCAGTCTTGTTGAAAGTCCTAGGAGAGAATTTCTGAGCTCCCCGAACGTTTTCAGATAGCGTGCTTTTGCTAATAAGCTTGCTTTAAATTGTGAGTTTGGCTTTCCTAGGATACCTATTGATCAATAGTAAATTATTTACTTGAATATTTATTTTGGAGGAAAAAAGGCACTTTTTAATAGAAATAATAGGCTAAGCGTACCAAAAGTTTGTATTACGGGAAAACTCTGCTAACGGGGTTCTTTTGGCACGTTTGTTCTTTAAATAGTTCCTTGCTTTAGAGGGCAAAACGTTTGTCTTGGTGCCATTTGTACATCTTATATTATCCTCTTGGGAGTAGCTTATGTTTTGCTATCCTCTGTTTTCCTTTTGAGTAACTATTCATAGCTTCATGTCCTTATTCCAAGAGGTTTGCCTCGGCAAAATCCCACTGCTTCAGCAGAGTTATCCGTGGCCCGTGCTGCTGGAGGAGAGGCATCCGATCCTAAATGCTGAGTGCGAGATGTGAGAGTCGGGGCTGATGTACGTATCTTTCTCTGAAGTCAGTTGAAGCAGCACGTGTGGGCCTGGAGGCAGAATTTTTCTCTCCACTCCAGTCAACACCAGCCTTCCCTGCACTGCAGCGTGCACGGGTTGCGAAGGCGGTTTGGCTGCCCTAAGTTTAGCTCTCAGGGAGGCAGGAACCCAAAGAACGTTCTTTAACCACTTCCTTCCTGCAGTAAGCACTCGACAAAATATCAGGATGCCGAGAAACGACTCTTAAAGTTTCACGACGGATTTGTGAATACAGTAAAATGGGCACAAATACCCCGTATGCTACACGGCGTTTGAAAATGGCGTGGCTGGGCAAGGGGAATGTGTTCATAAAGTTGTCCCAGTTCACCCTTGGAAGCAGGGACTTCTCTACCAGAATGAAGTGGGTCAGGGGGAGATTGACTTTCAGGTCTTTTATTTAATCCGAGTTGTGATTTCTTTAACCTAGCAATCTGATTTTTTCTTATATATGTATTATATGTATGTAAATACATATATTTTTGTACTGTACTTTTTTGAAATAAACAGGAAAGCCTTACAGTGTTGCTACAAAAAAAAAATCACTAACGGACTCTCTGGAATACGCTTCTCATCCACAACCTTATTATGCCATGGTTTTTACCATCCTATTGGGAGATATCTAGTAAGTTAAGTGCACTGTTCCTCGAACAATGAATTGTGTGGGTGTTTTGGTTTTTTTTTTTTAAAAGATGTGAGTCCAGAAACCTGTATATAAAAGTATTTTTGCTAAGGAGTGCTAGTCTGAAATGTGGAATGTGAAATTCCAAATGGGATCATTATATATTTCAAATAGCAACCTCTAGTTGAAATTTTTTCCGTGAGCGGTGAAATGACTGAGCCGTGAATGAAGGTCGGGTGGCGGCAGCGACAGGCTTCCCCACCCCGCGTCCGCTCCCTGGGAGCACCAAACGCCTGTTGGGTCCGAGGGGACTCTGGAGATGCGTCTTAACCCTGGAAGATTCTCTGAAATGCTTGATCTGCGTGGGATTCAGCATCCTAATTTACATGGAAGGCTATTTCGCTGGGATCCCTTAAGGCTTAAGAAAATAGCATGAAAGATTTGTCTGTGCTGATGATGTGATCAGCGGTGCTAAGACTTTTAAGCACGGGCATGTTTGCTGGAACGAGCAAGGGAGCGTTTGCTCCCTAGACTGCGGCTGATAGGAACTGAATTAGCAGGTCTCCTTGCACCCGGAGAGAACCACTTTGCTCTCTGCGCCTTACAAATCGTGGTGCTTTCATGCGCGTAGAATCATAGAATCATAGAATCATAGAACCGTTTAGGTTGGAAAAGACCTTTAAGATCATCCAGTCCAACCATTAACCTACTCTACCAAGTCTACTCGAAGCCAATCAAGGGTAGACTAGATTAAATCAAGGGTAGACTAGACTAAAAAAAAAAAAAAATCATAAAAATAGAAATCATTCGATCTTTTATCCCATTTTTGAGGCATCAAAGTTAAACTGACTAGTCTGTAATTCTGTTTCTCTCCCTTTATACTATTTTAAAAGTAGCCCCGACACCTGCCCTTTCCAAATAGCATCTCGCCATCCTCTGTGAATTTTCAAAGACAGAGGTCATTAAAGAGATTGTTTCAGCCCATTACCTATGTATACCTGAATGAATTTCATCTGGCCCAGCCAGCTGGAAAATATCTAATCTTTATAAGCACTTTCCAACATGTTCTTCCCTATTCTGTCTTGAGATTTTGGTTATTTGCCTCTGATATTAGCTGCCAGTTGAATGCAGCAAGGTAAAGATAGCGAGTACTGTAGCAAAAAAAGACATTAAATACTTCAGCTTTTATGGCATCATCTATCAATAGCTTTTCTACTCTGCTGAGCAGTAGAGCAACATTTTGCCCGTTTTTTTTCTTATTACAAATGGACTTGTAGAACCTTTTCTTGCTGCCTTTGCTAGCTCCGAGTCATTTTTTTCTTTAGTCTCCATTTGTTTCTCAGTGTTTGTTATTCTTTTATACTGACATGGTATTCTGACTGTGCATGTGTCCTTCCTGAGTGTGAGATCAGTGAGCAGCTTATGACTTAGCCAGGTTAATTCCTAGGTTTTTTTCTGCATTGGATAGTTTTCACTCACATAATTTCTCTAAGGAAATGTTTGCTCTCCGTACCTTCTTTTCTCCTTTGACTTGCAGCTGCTGGTCCTTTTGTACTGTCAAGCTTCAGAGATCGTTAAGTATCCTTCCTTTAAAGTCCTTTGTCTTTATTATGTTGTTTTCTCTCTGAAGAATTAATGCGCCTTCATGCAAGTTGTCTTTTGCCTTCCTTATCTGAGGGGGCTTCTCAGCGCTGGAACATCCCGCACCCAAACTGTGGTCTTTGCTGCTATCACCAACACACTCCAAGGTTGCTGGACAACCTTGCTCTGAAATGTATTTCCCGTAACATATCTGAGTAGTTGCAGTACTTCATCACATTTTGTGCTTTGGTTGATTGTTCCAGTTTCTGGTTAAAAAAACCCCAACCTCTCTTTATTTTCCATTTGGTGCCTGATGGACCTGCGCTATGGGAGTGCCCTCTGCTTCTCTTTTTTACGTGATGACTTTCGGCTGGTCTGTCTCCCTTTTATTACGGACTGGACCTAGAAGAGCAAATACTCTCTTGATGTGCAGGACACTTCTTTATTTCCGAGCCTCCATTCTCAGTAGGTTATATCATCTGTATTAACAATCTAGTCTTGTGAATTATTTACCGAGCCTGTCTTATTGCCCAATTATATTCTAGTTCTGATACTGTACTAATTTCCTTCCAGCTCCTTTTGTGTATTCTCCACGATTCTTACAGAGATGTCTCATGGGGTCCACAGATCAATCCCGCTTTACTCTTCATTATGTTTCCTTCCCATGGGATTATCGCGGCCAACACTATCTTCCACAGGGTTTACACCCGTGTTCATTTGTGCTACCCACCTCAGGCTTTTATTTGTCAAACTCACTTGATCCTAGTTAAAAAATTATTTCCCTGAGGTAAACCAGGAGGTGAACAAAGTTGAAATTCCTCTTTTTCATAAGGTGAACTCTGTTCTTGCCCAGCAGTTCATGGTGTATCATCTCTGAAGAAGGAAACTTCTTGTAGTGGCCCATGTGTCTTTGAAGGGGAGGAAGACATGTGAAGAGGAGAGGCAGCGAGATGCGGTAGAGGAATCTTGACGGTTTTCTAAATCCTTCAGTGGTGTATGTGCTATGCCAGCAATACCACACTCTAAAATGTATTTTCCCATAGTCTCTGGATGTTTGCAATAGCCGAGCAGGCAGAATGAATTGTCTCAAGAATATTGAGATCATAAATTTGTGGTTTCCCTCTTCCCCCTGTAAATCACGGGAGTCGGTGCAGAGTGCAGGTCTGAGGCAATAAAGTCTCCATCTTCCATTTTTAAAATTTGAAATCTGTGTTTATAAATAATGGCTGCTCCAGCTAATTAGATCCTTCAGTTGCTTGATCTGCCAGTGTGCTGATCTTGCCATAGCTCTTGTTTGCAGTCCTTGTTTTTCACGGGGTCGTGGAGCTGCTTAACACTGGCCATTTTAATTAAAGTATTTTGTCATGGAGTACTCGGGTCACTTCTTGCATGATTACATGTATGCCCACGGAGGTGTATCTTCTCTGTGTGCAAGCATTTGGGTGGAAAGCTGCGTAATTCGGGAGCCGGCTCTGATACTCTGCCGTCCGGCTCCTCCTACCAAACCCCACCGCGGGGCGAACAGCAAGCAGAGTCCCAGGGCATCGCCACTGGAGGATTTTCCACTGCCCGGTGTTCGTCCGATGAGAACACAATTTAATGAGACCTGCTGGAGTGTTTCAGGTGCCAGAAGTACGCAAGGTCACTGTGTTTGCTTTGGTGAAAACCTGAATTTTAAAGGTCAAGCGGGTTGGTAAAGCCAGGCTATGGGATGCGTTGAGCAGCCTGCAGAACGTGATTGGGATGAGCAGGGTTGCGACTGTCCCTTACGGGTGTGCTGGTCTTCCACAGGCCAAATACCCTACTGTGTGTTGAAAACTTTTCCGAAATCACCCAGTATAACTCTGTAAGGAGGCTGCTTCGTCAAGCTGCCGCTTGACTTCGAAGTAGCTTCATGAAGAAGCCTTTAATTAACCATTTTAGACCTTTACTTCCCCCCATACGAGGGAGCTCCCAGAAGGATACACTTCAGAAAAGCAGACCAAATTTTAGCAGGCGGTTCACATAATTTATAAAAAGAAAATTTACTTTGCATATGTGTTTCTCGTTGTCCTGGTTTTGGCTAAACCACGACACTCATCAATTAAAAGATGTGGGCAAATTTGGTAGTTACAGAAGGATGCTGGCTGCGTTTGAGGTTCAGGTTACCACACAGCTGAGGGATTTCAGCATTTCCTGATGTGATTTTTATGTAGGTTTGGTTTTTTTTTTTAGTGAATAATGTGATTTTTTGTGAATAAGCTCTGCAAGTCTATTTCATTGTATGCAGACATTTTAAAATGTGTTCTGTATATATGAAATATTAGTTTTCTGTGGTAGGATGAAATACCCTAGAGTCAATTAAGGTATTAAAGTCAACCCTTTATTTAATTTGGAGAAGGGTGCTTCAGACTGAAAAGAGATTCACGGCGGATGCTGCAGTTTCAATTTTATAGAAGAAATGGATAAACTCCTGCCAGAAAATAGGAGGTTATCGTGACCGAGAGAGGTACCAGTTCAGCCATGGGCATTTCTGTTCCGTTGTTGTTTTGAAGCAGTGATCCGTGGGAGGGTTCCTGCGTGACCAGGACCGCCGTTTCTTTGCATTTCTCACTGTTGCAGTGCCTACGGCTCCGAGTTGCTTTCTCGGAGTGCTGGTGAGGAAGACTGACCAGGCAATGTTGTACAATTAGTTGTACCTATAACTAATGGCTGAGGTGTTTGCCAGGAGCAGCTAGGTTTGTAATTCCTTCCTGCGGGAGTAAGGGGGACCATACAGAGGAAAAGAGGATAAAGCTATTTTGAAGCTTCAAAGTAGTGAAATGGGTTTTTTCCCCTAACTTCTGCCTGCGACGCAAATATATACATGAATGAAAATAGATTTCACGAGAGCGGGGGGACCCCAGCACCGGCTGGAGGAGGAGTGGCCGAGCTGCCGGCAGGCTGGCCGGCGTGGGGATGCTCTGCCGGCAGGATGCCATGAGCGGCATCCCAGCAAATGCATCTCTGGGCTGCAGCCTGCACCAAAATCCATAAGGGATGCAGGGGGAGCTTCTGATCTACTCAGAAGTTGAATACTGTGGTCTGTGCAATGAGAATTGAGGTAAGATGGAAGAGCGTGGAAATGGTGGAAGTCTTCCTTTTTACAATTTTTTTTTAAATTTTTGTTCACCCAGCAGCCTCTTCGTTTCTTTAATACCAAGCACCTGCATAAACACATGCACTCACACCCTCACACTTTTTTAATATTCCAGGTACTGGAAGTGCCTTTTTAAAACCAAGGTAAAATTACTTTTGTAGAGAATAAAATACAGTACTGTCTGTCTCATCGCTGCAGTGCAGCTAGGGATGTAATTACTGAGATGTGGCTGATCACCTTTCTTGCTAGAAAAGGAGAGGAGTTTGTATCGGTTCCATCATTGCTTTGTGGTTTAAATCTTTAATGACATCTAGACCGAGTGTGAAAGGCAGCGGACTAAGCAAGAGTGTTGGGTTTTGCTTCTCACCAAGGGGAAAAACCCCCCCACCTGTGAGATCACGCGTGGAACCGGCGTAATCCTCGGCCTCGATGCCTATGGAGAGACTCGGCGATGGGGCTGCGCGTGGCTCGTGGCAGCTGTCCGTCATGCCGACCGCGGCCGATGGTCCCGATGCTCTTCCCGTCTGCTTGTGCCCGTCTGGCTCTTGACTTTTACTTGGGCTGCAAGATCTTTGGGACGGGACGGGTATTTTTCCTTACATGTTTACAGCCGGTAGTATACAAATAGTCACTGGGCTGGCAGAAGATGTGTTTCAGAAAATGAGTACGTATAAATTCTGCTTTTGTTTTCTGCTCTTTAGAATTGCTGCGGTAAGGAGAGCGCAAAAATCCCACCCCGCAGAGTAAAAGCTCTTCTCAAAGGAAACATTGAACACAAATGCCTGAACTTGGACTAAAATAATTAGTATACAGTGTATCTTTTGGCCTTCCCCTGGAAGAAAACCACTATTAAAATGTAACATTAAATATGCTGTACTCCTGTGGAGAGCTGGTTTAGTTTTCCTAGAATCGTTTAATTCGTCTCACATGGCTTAGCTTGCAGAAAAATTGAACACAACTTCAGTGATATTTTAAGGTTGCACTTTAATCAGCAATTGACTTTGGAAAACTAAATATAAACCCAGGAACAGCCTGTTGCTGAGTAGAGGTAACTTCTGGACAGTTCCAGGCCTGAAATAATACGACCTTGTTATCATTTATTTTTCTCTTTGTCTTGAGGTTGGCAGGAAAGCTGGAGCCCTGGGCAGCACTTTGCTGCACCTTCCTTTTCCAGTTACGTTTGTATCAGAGATGGGAAAGCAAAAAAAAAAAAAAAAACCCAAACCCATGCCAGGAGGAGGGACTTTCTGTTCTTTCCATTATAATGGGAGTGTAGTCCTCGCAGGAGATGGATGCTAATGCTTAAAACCCAGAAATCTGGCTTGTGTCTGGAGCCCAAGCCCCGAGGGAGAGCGGTTCCAGGGGCGGACCTGGGGGCCGGTCCGGGGGCCCAACGCCTCTCCAGAGGCACATCCTCTTCTTATTTACTGCCATTTACATTTTTGCTCCGTAACATCAGTACAACCATGCCACCTTGTGTTAATTTCTCTTTCCTTATGGCCTTGAGCAGTCAGAGAAAAAAAAAAAATTAAAAGAATTTTCTGTGTGTGGATGCGTGTGTATACATATATATATGTCATTTTTTAACGCTGTTAAATCTCCCTGTCCGAGCCTGGTTGTGTATCAATAGCAGGTGAAGTGCTTCCACTCTGTCACTTTGTATTTTAAAATTTAGAATAAAGACATTACATTTCATAGTCACAGTTTCAAAATATGTGAACGATGAAGAAGTTGAGCTATTGTGGTATGTACATGTCCAGCATGGGTAACTCTTTCTGGAGTGCCCTAAATGCCCTGCCGAAGAGTGGGTTATGCCCCGGCTCAGGGGAATTCGGTCCGTCACATCCCCAACTCCCTGGAAGTTTTTGGGCAGGCAGGGGTCATTTTGGCAGAGAAATGACCCGCGGATTTTGCACCGTGGAGTTAGTAGCGTTAAGAGTATTTTATTGTGAGGAGTTACATTGGAGAATGCTTTAAATTAAAAAAAAAAAAGAATTTGCTATGGATATGCGTAAAGTTTTTCAAAGGAAAATTTATTAATTAAACCTTTGCCTCTTTTCTGCATAGTCGGCAGCAGAGTATGTGAAGTCCCGCCTGCCTGAAGTCCTAAAACAACATCTTCAAGACTATGAGAAGGACAAGGAGAACAGCGTGCTGTCTTACCAAACCATCCTGGAACAGCAGATTTTATCAATTGATCGAGAAATGCTGGAAAAATTGACTGTATCCTATGACGAAGCAGGTAATTTTGTGTTTCTAAGTTACATCTTACTGAAAAAAAATAGCTCACTTCCAGTCTTTCTCCCGAATACTAGTGCTTGTGCTGGCAAATTGAACTTCGTCCTCAAAGGTATGAGGTGACTCAGTGAAACATTTTTTTTTCCTAAAATCAAGTTGAGAGAGAAGATTTTCCACTTCAGTGATTGAATACTAACTAGCGGGAAGGACAGTTATTTTTCTAACAGCGCTTTGTCCTTTGTCATGCACTGATGTTGATCGATCTAGCCGTGCTGCTTTGTTGTCTCCGCAAGTCGTGCGACCTGGTTTCTGCTGGTTTCTCCTTCACTGCTCACTTAGTTTGGGTACTCACTTAGCGAAGAGTGTGCTGGACAGTCACAGAATCTGATTTTTAACTGTGACATGATGCATGTGGATAGCCAAAACCAGATAATGTGTGGAGCGTTGGAGGCATTTTAACAGCACAGTTACAGGGGTTTTCAGTTTTGATATTTACATCTTAATAATTTGGAGGTTTTCTTAGTTATAGCTACTGCTTTGTACTAGCATTTTCTTTTAAAGTAGTTAGAAACGTCTTCCAGCTTTTGGATCCTTCACAGAGTTGTCCTGATGCATGTTGTCCTGGTTTGGGCTGGGCTAGAGTTAATTTTCTCCCCAGTAGCAGGCACAGCGCTGTGGTTTGGGTTTAGGATGAGAAGAATGCTGATCACACGCTGATGGTTTAGGTGTTGCTCAGCGCTGCTTATGCCAGTCAAGGACTTTGCAGCTTCCCCTGCTCTGCCAGGGGCACAAGAAGCTGGGAGGGGGCACAGCCAGGAGAGTTGATCCCAACTGCCCCAAGGGCCATTCCATACCATACGGCGTCATGGGCAGTATAGAAACTGGGGGGGTTGGCCGGGGAGCAGCGATCGCTGCTGGGAACTGGCTGGGCATCGGTCGGCGGGTGGTGAGCAACTGCATTGGGCATCACTTGCTTTGGATATTGTTATTACTATTACCATTATTATATCATTATCATTTTACCTTATTTCAACTATTAAACTGTTCTTATCTCAGCCCAGGAGTGTTTCTCACTCCCACTCCCCCGATTCTCTCCCCCATCCCCCGGGGCAGGGGCAGCGAGCGATGGCTGCATGGTGCTGAGCTGCTGCCTGGGGCTGAGCCCCGGCACAGGGTCGTCTTTACAGTTACAGAGAAAAGAAGAGATGCTGTTGATGCATCCCACAGAAATGCCCCGAGGGCCGGAGCCCCTCTGCTGCGGGGCCAGGCTGGGGGGGCTGGGGGTGCTCAGCCTGGAGAGGAGGGGGCTGCGGGGAGGCCTGAGTGCGGCCTGGCAGCGCTGAGAGGGGCTGCAGGAAGGGGGGGGTGAGCTTTTTAGCAAGGCCTGTCATGACAGGGCAAGGAGTAATGGCTTTAAACTAAAGAAGAATAGATTTAGACTGGATATAAGGAAGAAATGTTTTACAGTGAGGGTGGTGAGGCACTGGCACAGGTTGCCCAGAGAGGCGGTGGAGGCCCCATCCCTGGGAACATCCCAGGCCAGGCTGGACGGGGCTGTGAGCACCCTGGGCTGGTTAAAGCTGTCCCTGGCACTGCAGGGGCTGGGCTGGGTGGGCTCTAAAGGGCCCTTCCCACCCAAACCATTCCATGATTCCATGATTCTATGTTCAGCCTGGAGAGGAGGGGGCTGCAGGGAGACCATATTGCAGCCTTTCAGTACTTAAAGGGGGCCAATAGGAAGGGTGGGGGCAAGCTTTTTAGCAAGGCCTGCTGTGACAGGACAAGGAGTAAAAAAACTAAAATTGCCATCTTCTGACTTTCTCGTCACTAGCCCAGCTCTGGAAAACCAAGCACTGACAGGCTGGTGTTATTTAGTCCTATTTGTGCTCACGCTGCCGTGCCCTGACGTACTTAAAATGCTCCAACTACTTACCAACTTTGTTCAGACTCCTACTCAGACTCCCACTCACTAGCAATACCATTCTCTTAAGCTACTTTGATCTCGAAGGCGCTTGAGCAACTTAAAATGCCATTTGCAGCCTGCACGTTCTGGGTACTTACAGGGCTGTGAGCTTTAGTAACTTCAAGTAATTACAACGCTCTGTTGCTTTATCAGTTACATTCACGTGCTCGCCCAATAAATAAGCCTGAATTCCCTTAAACTGCTTTGATCTTGAATGCTCTTGAGCCCCGTACGGTGCCATTTGCAGACTGCACGTCACGTACTTAAGGAGTCATACGAGTTCTCCAAGGACAGCAGAGTTAAAATGAGGACGTAGGGTATTTGTTTAATCACATATGGCCTGTTTTTAACGATGCATAAAAAATAAGCTTCGAAAGTTGTTGCTTTCTGTTGCTTCTATTTATGTTTTTAAATGCAGAATTTACCAGTCCAATGAATCATGTAAATCTTTTTCCCTGCTTTGGTCACTTCATCTCTCCAGTCATTTTGATTGATAGAAGTTTGTTAGGAAGGAAAAAATGCAGTGGAGAAAGTTACTGACTCCTGTCAGAAGAAAAAGCAAGCGTTTTCCTTTATTGAAAACTGTGTGTTTGTACAGAGAAAGTAAAGATTAAAACTGCTTGAAACACACATTTGGGGATTTAGATCATGCAATAAAACAGTCATGTGGAAATGAGAAGCTCCATAAATAACTGGTTTAGAAAAGTCCCAGCATATACACACATTCAGAACGGAGAGAGAGTGCAGCTTGCTGTAAATAAAAAGCCAGAATTTCAGCTTCCCAGTCAGGTGGAGACACCTCTAGAGATTAAAACAGGGAGATGGAGCCCGCTCGTCATTCTAATCATGTCACTTGTTTACTACAAAAGCAGAAATGCTGCTACCTGCTCTTGAAGTAAGATCTGATTGTGAGCGAAGCCCAGAAAATGGGCAGTTAAATATAATTGCAGCAGCTGTTTGTGATCCCGCGCACTCCAGCTACTCAGCGCTCAAGCAGTTGTGCCAGTGACATTTTTCTTTTATTAGTGTTTTTCCATACCGAAGTCAGTTTAATGAGGAGATCAAGCTGCTGGTGGTACATAACAAAATGAAGAAAGCGATCTTTAAAAATCAAAATGGTGAAAATAAAAGCAATTGTGATGTAAGGGGAAAATACAACTTTGTCTGGCAGGGGACTACGGGAGACATCAGCGAAACCCATCCCAGAGAGCACTGTCAAGGGTTTAATTTCTGTAATCACGAGCAGTTGGAGTTCTGCTACGTGTCAGCCGGGCAAACTAGGAAGTTAAATGTTTGTGGTACGTGATCCGAGGAGTCAGGAGCCGACTGTAGCAGGGTGCTGCGTGTCGGGGAGCGCTTCCACAGCAAGGGAGCGGACCTTTTCCATCCGGGAAACCTTTCCCATCCCACTTGGAAGGGCCATTTTCTGAGCGTTCGCAGAGTGCTCACCCCCAGCTAACTCCCCTCACCCCAGGGATGCCTCCCAAAGTGGGTAGAATTCAGCTGCATCCATTTAGCCAGGATAAAACAGAACTGCACTAAAATAGCTTGGGCTTCTGGTACGATCTTGCATGTTAATTTGGCCTTTCTAGCAGCATGCAATATTAATAACATGCAGCTTCGATGGACTCGACATCCTAATGCCCCTTTTTGTAAATCTTTCCCTTTAGGAAATCAGTATATATCAGAGCTACCAAATAAAATGAGTTCATCTGAAAATAGTCAAATGTTGACAAGATTTTTAGTGAAGTTTGACTAAGGAAGCTTTATAAAATGAAAGCAGGCCAAAAGTGACAGATGGGTACAAATCCTCTCGTAATCTTTAAATCCCTTAGTTTAAAAAGTGGCATTCTTGACTAGCTAAGGCTGTGTTAATTTTGTGCAAGAATATTTTTTTCCTGCTGGAGCTTTATTGGATGTTAATCCTAGTCCTTTGATTTATAGCATCTCTAAATATCTGGGGTGCTCCGTGACTGCTCTGTACAAATGCAAGTTTAGGATATTTAAAAGCACTTTGGCATGTAGCTCTGGTGTGCCAGGTAGCTAAAGCCTGCTAGGAGATTCTGGTGGTGTTTTTGTACTGTAGGCAATAGGTTTTTCTTTAATGGATGGCCCCTCTCCCCCAGAGTCCTGTAGAAATTGAATTTCATTATTGTGCGACAAACCAGATGAATTTCATTTTGCCCTGCCGTGAAGCAGTCATGAAAGATGTTGATATTTAGGCACTGCATCCAGAGCCAGATGTCAGCCCCAAACATCTTTTCTTAGCTAATATTTGCCCTGCGTTTCCTGGAGCCACCTGCAAGGAAAGCGGGTGGCTGCTCCTCCACGCCTTCTCCTAGGGGGGACCAAAAGCTCGCGCCTGGCCGGACCCTGCGCGCCTCTCCCTACGGGTGCAGCTGGCGTTAGATTTAATTTGAAAACTTTTAGATACAGTTGACGTGCACCATCACTTGAGACGCTCGCTGTCGGTACCATAGTGTTTCTTAAAGCGGGTTTTTATGCGCTAGCATAAAGTCCACGTCCCAAATTGCCCGAATACTCTGATTTTAGCAACAAAATCTATTTTCTGCTGAGATAAAACGTGGCCATTAGCATCACAACATATTGGACTTTGTCTCCGGATGAGATAAGGGTTTGTACTCTGCCTTCCCCAACTGTGCCCGGGCGCTGTGCTCTCCCTGGGCATCTCACGGTCCTTCAGAGCCTGCGATGCATCACCCTCCACTCCTCTCTCCTGGCACCATTTAGTATGTAATGAATGGATCGGGAATTAAATCAACTCCTCATATTCAGCCTGTATTTCTGTGCTTTGCAAAAGGCTGGGTCTGGTTTCTCTAGTAGCTGCAGCTGTGAAAACCGGCTCCGAGCGTAAATCCAAGGCTCAGACCTTCATTGCAACCTCAGGACTGCAACCCAGTGTAGATCCAGACCCGTGAGCATTTGCTGTTTCTGGCAAAAGTAGAGAAAAAGAAAAATATCCGACGTTAAACTTCAGCCCAAGTGGTTGGCAAATCCATCTGCTTCACGCAAACGTCCGCGCTGGTGTGGTCGCGCTGGGAAAGGTTAACTGTAATCATCGAGGGGCCGATGCTGCCCCTTTCTCAGTTCCAGTGCTCCCTTTCGGGCAGCACAGGCATGTGTTTTCCCCCAGAGAATGTGACTACAAGGAGAAAATGAGAAAATTAAAGCAGTAAAATTGCACCAGAAACATATCCTGTAATTTGGGATAATAAATACCTTGCTGGGGAAAATCCTTTTTTCCCACTGCAAAGAGCTTTACCGGGTCAAGTCATCATTACGTTACATCGCAGTGAAGGTAAAGTTAGTTATCTTGGCTGTGATGTTTATCTCAAGGTGGTTTGTGCGCAGCAACAATCCATTAAAAATGCAGAAGGAGATCTGTTGGGTTTGTTATGTCCACCTTCTTTAAAATAAAAACCAAAAGTATTGGCTTATAATGCACACTCATGCTTGGACCATGCTTTTGGTACGTGTTTGGTCCTTTTCACAGAGGGCTCGGTCTTTGGGGAAAAACGAGAACACACTTTCAATAGTGGTGACTCATCAGGTGTTTAAATCCTTGTCCGGACAAGGAGCCTTGGGAATATTTCTCTTCCAGTCTTGGCTACAGCCATTACCAGTCAGGCGGGGTGCGGGCATGCTCTGCTGACAGCATTGGGAAGAGCAGATGTCTGTAACCTCACAATTATACAGCGATAATGGTCCTGCAAGAACATGTAACGCTGCCAAATCTGAAATTACCTGAGCCTAAAACATGGTTGGAAAGCTTTATGTATGTTTTTCGGAGGGATTTAAAGAGCAGGAAGAAAGTCGTACACTAAACACGATAAAAACAACAGTTGCAGAGGCAACGGGTGGCGCAGAACGTGCAAGAACAAAGCCAGGAGAGCCGTAAAGAAGCTGCGAGGAAGAGAAGAGCCAGAAATGACGTCTTTTTTCTGATGAAAAAGCATGTACAGGCGAAGGGTGCTCGCAGTGAACGGTGTGCTGCTGGCATCTCAAGGGACGTGGCTGGGTGTGCCGTGTGCTGTGGTGAGCACCCCTCGACAGCCGTGTAGCAATCCAGTAAATTCATTTTCCGATCTGTCGCAAACGCATTTTCTGATGTGTAACTAACGGCGCTGGAATGCGTCGGGGCAACGTTTATTGCTGTGCTGGAGGCTTCCTACCGACAAGGAGAAAACCAGCGGCCTCCTGGCCACCGCGGCTGGTGGCCTTCCCTCCAGCTCACGTTTGGTTCGGAAATGATTTTTCGGTATTTGATCTCAAGAACATGACCTAAAACAACTCCCTTCTCTGGGTCTTCGGTTGCTGCAGTAAGAACTCGGCGTTGTGCTTTTTCCAGATAATACAGTAGGAAGTTTTACTCTTTATAGCCAGATGATTGCTGCTGAATTTATTTAATCTCTGCCTTAGACCCAACGCTTTCTTTGGCATATTTAATTTCTTTCACGCATTAAAGCTACACATTAGGCTTGGTCACCACGAAGCAGTGCTCTGTTTTTCTGCAGAGGGCCAGTACCTACAGCGGAACTCAGAGGGCAGTCAGAGCGTGGAATTTGTCTCTTTTCCCTTTCAATATCTGCATTATAGACATCCAATTCTGGACAGCTTTTCCAGAGCTCTTCAGTAGTCATTAGAAAGAAACCGGCATTTCTAGTGTGATTCACGGGTTTATTTTAAGCATCTACTTTAATATGTGAGGAGTCACATCCTGAACGCGCCTGCTCTTTTCCCTTGGCTGTGAGCGAGCTTTTGCTCACAGGTCGAATACAGGTAGACGGCTCTGGTTGGGAGCTGAACGCCAGCCTGAGGCTCTCTCTAGGTGTGCACATAAACCCATTTAAATGACATTTCAGGGCGTAGCTCCAATGCAAACCCTGCGACTCTCTAATTTCCTACGTTGTGGTCTTCCAGCTTTCTAGACTATTGGCAATGTTTGTAAACAACAGACGTGTATTTAAGCCAGCCCGAGCGTGCTGTATTCTTTTGCTCCATTAAAATAACTTTTTTATTAGTCATATAATTACAACCTTTCAGCAGAAGCTCGGAGCAGAAATAGCGCTTTGACAGGTGCCTACTTGCCCGGGAAATATTCTTCGCTTCCTCATCCATTTTTGAAGCAGGTATTTAGCTATTTGAATTTAGCAGTCGATTTTTCAGAACTGACATAAATGCTAACAATACTTGGTTTGGGGTATTTGGTAAATATATTTCTATATTTGGTAAAACAAACAAAAAAAATTATATAT
This sequence comes from Pelecanus crispus, assembly GCF_030463565.1. Classification (NCBI taxonomy): domain Eukaryota; kingdom Metazoa; phylum Chordata; class Aves; order Pelecaniformes; family Pelecanidae; genus Pelecanus; species Pelecanus crispus. Next base: position 3,302,171 of record NC_134651.1, on the reverse strand, counting down.
TTTGTGAAACCTCCATGCGGTGTAGGTCCAATGGTGTCTCTACAGGGTTGTGTCAGTAAGTTAGGGATTTTTTTTTTATTAATCACGTGAAGCGTTCTGTTCTTACTCAAGCGTACGTGACTGTCTTCGGTCTTACGGTGTAAATGCCATGTGCTCTTCACTTTGGTATTGACACATTTGTAGCAATTTGAAAAAAATAATTGAAAAAAATCTACCATTACCAAAGTCCCGCAGAAAGAGAAGAAACCACCACAGCCCTGCAGAGCGCTGAGATTCAGAAGTGTAAAAGAAAATGGTTTTTAAAGCTTTGCATGGTTTTAGTACTAATTATTGCTAACTGACCGTTGCCTTTCTATGTACTGATTGATTCAGTCTGGAAAGCATCTTCCATGCACAAATGTATTTTTAGGTGGTTACTTAATTCAGTCAGAACTTGTGGTAGAGTCGGTTCAGGTTTGCGCCCGGGGAGGGGTGGTTTGATGCCTCCGGCGCTGGGGAAGGGTTGCTCCTCCGCGTTGCAAGAGGGCTTTTAACGGGGATTTTCAGTGATGCTGCATTATTGCTGCCTGATCGCCGTCCTTCCTGTTTGTACCTTTGGCCTAGTGAAAGACTTGAAAAGTAGGCAAGCTCTGGAGAATTCAAACCACTATTTGAGGTTTACTTCGCATAAGTTTTTGTTAGGATTCATTTGAAAACCCTTAGTTGATGATCGCTTGAGATGGTTGCTGTTTGAACTGTAGTGTTCTTCCTCAATTTCAGACGCGCCTATTGCATGAGTAGACAGACATGAGCACGGATTTATCTTATTTGTTTAATTATTTAGTAAAAAGATAGCAGGCAGAGATAGCATTTGAAGACAACGGCTCGCTGGAAATTCAGCGCAGGCAGCGAGAACGTGTGTTCCAGGCCTCTGGCAGAAAGCCATGCGTCTTGGTGGAGGTTTGTCACCTGCCGGTGGATGCAGAGAGAAACGCCTGAAGGGTTCCTGCGAGTAGCAGCGAAGGCAGCGAAGTTTGTTCTGCCTACAAACCCGACAGACCATTTGGAGATCCTTATTAAATTCTCCTGCATCGTTACCCAGACGAGCATAAACGGCATTGCTGTAGCAGAGCGGAGCGGCGCAAAATCATCGCCAGACGCACCTTTGCAAAACTCTTCATTACACCTGCAGTTGCGAAATTTCATAGAATCATAGAATACCTGGAGCTGGAAGGGACCCATCAGGATGATCGAGTCCAACCCCCTGCTCCTTACAGGACTACCTAAAACTAAACCATATGAGTAGGAGCATCGTCCAGACGCCACCGCGCATTTACTTCAAAACATCCAGTCCCAGCCTACTTGTCTATAAAACCAACTGCAGCGTGCAGATCGTGCTGCCTACTCAAGGACTGCACAAAATAACTGTTTATTGAAAACACTGCAGCCAATTCTTAAGGTTAAGAAGAAAGCATTCCATTTCCTATCAAAGCCAGGTTACTGTTTAGTTTATTCATGTTAAACAACTCCTTCCCTTTTTATGTTTCCATTGCTATCTGCAGTGTCGCCGCTCCTAGCTTTGCCATAGCGTGTCTGAAGAGGTAGTATTTGGGTGGCTCTGAAAACATTTTAAGAGGAGAATCACTGAGAAGAAAACATATTGTAATAATGTCAAGAACACGCACAGGGATTTATGATCTGAGGGCGCTGCCATTTCTGGAGGTGGCGTGCGCATCTTTGTGTCATCTGTCCCTGCGCTCTCCCCATTCGCAGCAGCGCTCAGCTCGTGCTGAGCCCTGCTTTGCATGCACAACTGCGTGGCACGCCGCAATCAATCACTGTTAGCCTTCTCCATTATTTCCCACTGTTTGAATTATACATGGGGAGATGTAGGAGGAAAAAGGAGCAGGAACAAAAGGAGGTTTTCTGTTCTCAAGTGAAGCTTTCTTAAAAACCCTATCCATAATCTGCAACAACCCATTAAGGTAAAGAAGTTGGTCATAAACAAGCAAAAACTGGCTCTTCCTCGTGCTCGAATAGCTTTCTAACAGTGGCAGTTGCCAAGTTTCAGCAATATCGGTGCTTTTTCCTCCCGCCGTGTGCATCTTTTCCAGGCATCTCTGGGATTACGGGCTGCAGCCGCTGTCTGCCAGCGGCTTGGGCAACTCTTTAGAAAGGAGCTCGCCTGGGCTCCGTCTGCCGGTTGAATTTGCTGATCTCATACAAAAGTTCCCCCCAAACTGTGCTGTTTTCACTCAGCCACGTGCCAGCAGGATGATTTCCAAGGTGACAGCTCTGCCCCAAAAAAATGGATGTTCGGCAGATGTGGAGGTTTTGTATTTGCAAATGGGCAGAGTAGGGTTCGATACAGAGAACTGGAAGATGCAACCGGAAAACAGAGAAGGAAAAAAGTATGGCCCGAGGTGACTGTTGGCCGGGCGTTGGAAGACGATTAGCCCCAGAGTTTGGTTAACCTGAGGAGTGGAAAAGTCCCCAGCTTGATTGAAGCTGCCACCCTCGCTCAGGCCAGCCAGCCTCGACTTACAGCTCAGTAAAATCTGCATCAGTGAATTTTGTGTGTTGGATAGCAGAAGGGATGGCGACAGAGTGAGGATCATAGAATCACAGAATCGTTTAGGTTGGAAAAGACTTTTAAGATCATCCAGTCCAACCATTAACCTACACTACCAAGTCCACACTAAACCAATCAAGGGTAGACTAGACTGAACCATGTCCCCAAGTGCCACATCAGCCCGTTTTTTGAACACTTCCAGGATCTTTAATTAAGTCACAAACCTCCTTAATTGTGTGCAATTCTGGTGCGTTATCCCTTTTTTCCTCCTCTTGCTCCCACTCTTCTGCCAGCGCAGGAGATACAAAGCAAGATCTCAGTCCGTTTGGACGGGGTGCATGTTTGTAATTTGGCGATACACCTTGGGCACAGAGTAACTCTTAAATACTGTCTTGCTGTACAGCTCTGCCTGTATACTAATAAGTTCCTTATTTGTTCAGGAGTTAAGGCGAGAGATCCGTCATGCGAGTGCCTCAGGGCCAGCTGGAGAGCGCGGCAGACATTTCCAGTGGTCCTCCATGAAATGAGCTGCAGCCTGATCGACGGTCCTGCTGCCGATGGGTGCTAGTCCTCCGTGAAACCCGGCCCCGGGAGCCGAGGGATAACGCAGTCGTAGCAAAAACCATTTGTCGGATACGATTGCCAGCCGCGATGGGGATTTTTGAGCAGCCCCGTTGAGGCTGAGTGATGTGGAGATGTGCGCAGCATCCATAAGCTAGCCGTTAGGTACGCTGTTTGCGAAGGGTTTGCTAATTATATATCTTGAGCTCAGTTTAGTGCCTACCCGCTGACACCTTATTTATAGCTGCTGCTTTGAGTCTGGTGTTATGGCTCCGGCACCTCAGGAGAGTGCAGGTCAGCTCCTGGGGTTGAAATGAAATTTTGCAGCCTTGATCCTTTAGGCAAGAGGGGGATAAAGCCAGAGGCGTCACAGGACTCGGCACAAATTGGATGCTTTTAATTATTTTGGTGTTGGTTTTTTTTTTTTCCAACTGGGATTTTCATTTTCCTCCTACTTTTTCCATGCGATTTCAGGCCTCATTACGGTTGAATGTCGCTAATAGAAGCCTGTTGAGCAGCTAGCATAACATTTTCTAACTAGGTAAGGTCAGTCATGCTCTTAGGCGGCCTCATGGAGCAGCGGCACTGCTGACCTTATTCCTGACGCTTAAAATCACCGAGCATCAGCTGTCCCTGTGCCGCCACCGGCAAACTGCAGCTTGGCTTAAAACGTGGGGTGGGTGCTGCGGCCGGTCGGTACCGAGCTGACTCGCTCCAAGCCTGTTTGTGTCAGCAGCAGAACAGCTTGAATATCTGTGGCACTGGGATTGTGGAGGGGTTTATGTGTCTGAAAGTGCTAAGAGGATGGAATCCCCTTTTTTTTTCTTTTTTTTTTTTTTTTTGTGCGTGATTAGTTCTGCAGACTGTGTTTTACATTGAAATTTGATAGAGTTCCATAATGGGAAATGCAAAGCTGTAGAGGATTTCTAACGCATCCATAGAAGATTTGTCTTACAGATCACAGACGCTGGGACAAATCTCAACAAAGCAGACTGTGCATATCTCACTGCAAAACTTTTAGTAGCTTTTATTTGTTTTTAAACTTTTATCCAGCTCTTCCTTAGAAAAGTTGAAGTGCTGCTATTTTGAGGGAATATCCTTACCTTTCCCAATGAAAAATACCCAGCTTCTTCCTGAACACCCTAGGTTCATGTGAGCAGCTTTTGTTAACAGAGGTGGGTATTTTGCTGGGCTTGGAAAGGTCGTGATACCCTCCGGCTCCTCTTCTGCCGGCCATTTGACCCGACAGAAATCCCACCGCTTCGTTCCGAGGTTGCTCAGCACAGTTGCCGAGCGAAACGCAAGCAAGCCAGTTACTGCCTTGGGTCAGGGTTACTGGGATCTCCTAGGGATGCCTCCAGTCCAAAGGATAAATTGCATCAAACTGCCTCTAAATTTTAGTTCCGCTGTAGAGGTCTGGGAATTGAGGAAAACATGTTCAACAGATTGGGGGGGGGGGGGGGGGGAAGAAAAAATCAGGTGTAATTCCTGTTTGAAAGCACTAACTTTTGTTTTTCAGTTTATACAGCCTGTGCTTTTCAGCAAGGGAATGCTGCGTGCTCGCCGCTGTTTGAGCTGGGGGCTGCGCTCCGCCTGCTCTGCCTGGCACCTCTAAACCTCACGCTAAACCTCTGCTCTTGTTGCTTGGCTTACGTAGCAGCCGGGCTGAGCTTTTGGGGGAATGTGGTTTGGAATAGCAGCAGCGGGATTTTAGTTTCCAGTGCTTCAGGAGCTCTTACGCTCAGAAGAATTCAGACTTCGCAGCTCGTGTGCGAACGCTCGTGTTGCGCTGACCGCGCAGACCGTGTTTCAGCCCGTGGATATTGAAGGCTCACAGGGAAGCGTCAGCAAGAGATTTCTTTTCTTCTCATGTACAGACCTTAGCGTAGGCATTTTTTCTTCTCTTATCTCTCCAAGGCTGCACGGGAGGTTTAACTGCTGCAGAACGCCCGAGCCCATCCGCAAAGGAGATGGCACGTGTGCTTTTCTGCACTTCAATTAGCCTGGTGACATACAGAAATTTCTAACCAGAAAAAAACCAAAGCGTTCTCAACATATTTCTACTCCTAGCGTACGAAACGGCTGAGTGGGATGTTCAGGCGCAACCCAACGTGGGAGCGATGCCAAGAAATCGACTTTGGAACCGAAATGGAGATCCCCTTTGTATTAAGATTATTTTTTCCTAAGGACAAGAAATGAATCAGGCGGCGCTAGGATAGCGCGAAGGTGGGAGCGCTCCCCGATCCCGCTGCCGTATTGATGAGGCGATGCCAGAGCAGTCTGGAAGATGGAGAGGCTGCCCAAAAGGGTTTCCATTTTTCAGTAATTAACTTTTGTTACCTGATGCACGAAACTTCCAGCTCTTGTTTTCCTACCTGGAAAACACTTTTAGGTACTTTTTACATAGCTGAGGTGGAATATCTACATGAATCTGTTAGTCTGTAAGTATATTCCAAACACGATGAACATGATACGATTAATGGTAAACAGGATTGAGTTATATATACGTACTCATTGTTTAGGCAGGAAAATAGGCTCTGTCTCGATGGAAATACAGTATGGTTCTCTGTTTCAAATATAAAATCTTAAAACAGTACTGCATACAGCCAGGTAGGAACTGTTTCGTGGTGGAAATTAAGCTACAACCTTAGAAAGATTTGAAGTAATTTCTGTGTATTTCTAAGAATCCAATGTTTCTTTTAATCTATTTTAAAAGAAGGAGTTCTTTTAATTTTAGGGGAAAAAACCCGTTATGTTGGGGTGATTAAGGAATTATGAGACCTTGAATTTTCAGAATGGTTATTTTTAGGTTCGTGCTTTACAGAACTGACTTTTGCGGAAGAATTTTGTTAACCGAAAGAAAGGGCAGGCGCAGCTCATCCGTAGGAAACGCCAGCACCGAGGGCGTGCGGGGACGAAGGCCTGTGTGATGTGTAGGCCGTTCAGTCCCGTCCACCTTACAAGACATTTGAGGAAAAGGAGGTGGCTGCTTTAAAAATGCACACGTATTTTTGCAAGGTATTGCGAGTGATCAGCAGTTTATTTCATTCGCAGGCGGTTAGCCCAGTACTTTGCGCAAATTGTGTATTTTGGAGATTATAATAGCGCTTTCGCTAAGCGTAGCTTCTGCTGAAAAGAAATTGTGTAGCTATTTAAACATTTCAATAACCTATAAAGGAGTAAAGGACGAAGAAGTGCTAACGAGCACAATTACCTTGGCCTTTCGCAAAACTTTGATGAAGGCTGGATGCGTTAGAGAAGCTGAAAATGCACGTGAGAAATGGCACCTTGGATCAATGGTTGGACTGGATGACCTTAAAGGTCTTTTCCAACCTGAACGAATCTATGATTCTGTGATTCTGTGATTAGAAACCACGCAAGGAGGAGGCGCGCAGATCGTTGGGATCCAGCAAAAGGTCCATCCCAGCAAAAGGTTTGCTGTGATCCCACCCCAATTACAGGTTGTTGGGATCATTTTTGTTTGGAGAACTGTTGTTTTCAGTACCTGCTGTGTCCCTCCTTTTCCATGCAGACACGGTGGTTCGGGGAGCATTGGAGCAAGGAAAGGGCTTCAGCCCCTGCAATTCCCACATTTCCTCTCACTGCTGTAGCACGAATGAAACGTGAATGCTTGCTGCTTGGTTTTATCGTTGCTTATCTTATAGAAAAGCAGTGGATAATTAGATTTATTTTTATGGCTTGGATTAGAATCGGTGGGTCACTTGGAGGGCACGCGGAGGCGGCGTTTCATGATCTTGATGGTCTCACACCGCTTTTTATCCGTATTCCTGGCGACCGGGAAGCAAGAGACTCCCTTACCCTTCCTCATATACTTACTTACAGTGTCTTTCTCAGTCTTGCCTATTCCACAGGCTATAATCAAAGTTTTATTTGCATTGCCTGAGGGGTATGTGCAGAGCACATAGAACAGAAATTCAGGAGACGCATGGCTGGTCTCGACGGGAGGAGCTGAGGCAGACGGGCACAGAGGACAGTTATATTAATGATAAAAATGTCACATATCTGCCCTGAAAACTACTGGAGTCTTATTGTTTAGGATTTAAAGTCCCTGTAAGGCACGCGGAAAAGCATGGTCTGTAAATGAGAAAGAAGCTGCATGCAGTGCGAGTTGCTAGTAGAGAGTAAATATAAATCTATATTTTTGTTTATCCCACTTTTCACACTGTTCTGAGTAATTCTGTTTTCTTCTGGAGATTACTGAAGCTTGAAAATACTAGTTCTTGCTTAACTATTGTGTGAATTCAAGCTTGAGCACTGTTGAAAAAAGTCAGGAAGGGGTTTTTCGAGTTGTTTGTTGTTTTTTTCATCAGTCTAGCCAACTAAGTACCGAATTTCTTGACCTGCAGTCGCTCTGAATGCATTTCTGCTCAAAGGGTATGGGAGACCTCTACTCTCCGGCGGTCAGCCATCGCAGGAGTGCTGTTGTACGCCATCGGTTTGTGAAAGGGGATCCAGACTTACCAAAAAGCAGTTGGGCGCGTTGATTTACCATCCCTCCCACCCGACTTGGAGTCACCGAGAAGGCAGGACTGGCCGGAGCTGTTATCCCAGTCTCAGTTCAATACCTGGACGAGGGATCCGGCCACTTCAAACCTGTCGCTGTTTTTAGGGATACCGCCAGTGCGGGGCTCCTGCTGTTTACGTAGAAATTTTCCCCCGCTCTATGTTTGACCCGATGAAATTCAGACTGCAAAAGCTGTGTCCATCGGAGCACGGCGCAGGTGCGGGCATATTCCCTTTCTAATAGGGAATATCCTCATAGAAAGGGATATTCCCTTTCTAATTAAGGTACTGGGGATCCTTTTCCCTGCAGCTTCACAGTGGTCCCAGCTGGTGCAGCCCACCTCCTCCTTCCGCAGACCTTCTCAAAGGCTGCGCATCCTTGGCCTGGGAAGCTTTGCACGCTTCCAGTCGCTGCCTGGTTGTTTTCTGGTCTCTTTGCATGTCTCTCAGTCTCTCTCTAAAAATTAATATTGATCACGTTTGGGTTTTTTCTTTCCCTTGTCACTTTGCTGTGTTTCCAGAGATGAGATTAGACTAATTTCCTATTGCGCAGACTTCTGTTTAATACAGACGAGCTGTCACAAGCCCTACCTGTGCGGGAATTAACGTAGCTTTTAGCCCTCTGGGGTTTCGTGCTTTTAGGCTAAATGCAAAGAGGACGGCGTTGGTCTCTCCAAAGATAACGACGATGGTTTCTGGTTTTGAGGTCATCATTCTGCCAGTTTTCTTCTTTTTCCCTATGGAGTAAAGCTGAGTGAAACTCCACATGAGACGTGGTGGAAAGCCGAGACGAGGCAGCAAAGCGAGCTGCTCCTTCTGCCGTGGTGGCACCACGATGGTGCTTTTCACGCCGCCTCACCAGCTCCAGGTTTGAGGACACCGGAGTGGGAAATGACGCCCGGGAAAGTCACGGGAGAGAGCCTATGGCACTGGCCACCCCATCCAAACCGGGCTGCGGGAGATGGGCAGTGAACGTGTTGGGATAAATACCTGCACCGACAGCAGGCTGACCCTTCAGCTGAGAGGAGAGACCCCTCTGGGATGGAGGAGCGGGGTGGAGGGCTGCGTGGGACCACGGGTGACGTACGCGTTTGCAGATGGGGCTGTGCAGGAGCGAGCCTGCGGAGGGGACTGGACTTGAGGGAGGAGAGGAGAGGGATGAAGGGGCGGCCTTCAGAGATGCTCGTGATGAGGGAAGCGAAGGGGAAAGCTAGGAGAGAAGAGTCTCTCATCAGCCGAGAAGAAGTGCTGAGCTGGCGGCAGGTAAGAGGGATGGGAAAAGCTGGCTGTCTGCGCCACGGCTGGCAAACGCTGTCACGGTCTCGGCAGAAGCCGTTCCGCTGGCGAGCCTGGGGCAGAGGCTGCGTTGGAGGAGGCGTCGCGCGGAGCCGGAGGGAAGGCGAGCTCCGCGGGGACTGCAAACGGCATCTTCAAGGAGCTCGCAGGTGAGACAGGAAAGCAGGGATAGCCATAAAAATCATCGAGGCTAACGACGTTTTTCTAGAGAGGGGCATTGTGAAGATGCGCTACAAAAGAAGAGCCAGAGAAGCACAGGGATGAGGCGATAATGAATAAAAAAATGTTAAAATCGAGTCACTAGAGTAGGAAGACGGGTCGATGGGAGGCAGGACCCGAGCGAGCAACCTCGGCTCGGGTTGTGCAAATGGGGAAGCGACGGTTAAAGCGTAGGAGGGGGAAGTCTCCCTTCTCAGTTTTGTCGGAGAAAGAAACTCTGCGAAGAGCCACAGAAAAGGTGGGGGAGGACTGGGAAAAGCAGCGAGAAGGCGCGCGAGGGAAGGACGGTTGTTGGGGAGGGAGAGCCTTGGCCGGGGACTTTCGCCATCGGAAAGCCTGAGCTAAGGGCAGGGCGGAGGTGCGACTTAGAATCGTAGAATCGCTTAGGGTGGAAAAGACCTTTAAGATTTCTTACGAAGGGCAAAAGTTCAGGGTCGAAGGGAGCGATGAGGGGGAAGAGGAAGGGAAGACCTTACGTGGCCTGATGGCCTGAAACCTGTGGGGCACGAGAGACTTGGAAAACGGAATTAAAACTCGGCAAAGAGGGAGGCAAGAAGCGACGTGGTGAGCAGCTGGTGAGATTAAATGCACTTTTGCTACTGCATTAAGGTGAAACGAGGGCACTGGGGGAATTCCAAACACCTCGGGCCATCCGGAGCCCAGGAGCTCTGCTCCTCGTTCCGAGCAGCCCCGCCAGCGGGGCCGTGGAGCCAGGCACCAGCAGGAATTTTTTTTGACGCCACGCGCGAAGCACGAGGCCTCCAGCGGCTGCGGGGCGAGCTGGATCACGCCTGGGCTCTCTAACGCCTTTTAATGTATTAATCGGGTCCTGTTGGCACTCCGCTGACTTTTCCTCCTTTCGATAAAGCGTTTTTTTGAAAAACTGGTAGAGCTGGAGCAGCCTTGACTTTTACAAGGTGCCTTGTCTGATACTAAAATACACCACCAATAATCTTACCTGACTTTAAAAAAAAAAAAAGCGCCTATCTCTGCAGCCAGTATAGTACAGGTTTTAAATTTTCTGGTGATTTTCTTTGTAAACTGCTCAGCAGGGTATTATTCAGGCAGCTGTGTCGAGGGACTAATATAACATGTGTTCTCAATTTTGGACCCTTTACGTTGGGAATTTTCCGTTGTGCAACTGCATTAAATCTGAGGCGGCTGACAAGAGCACGATGTTTTCTAAGTCTACACAAGGTTAAACGACTGAAATAAAAATAGATGGAAAAGAAAACAAAGTAAAATAAGTTTGCTTTCTCATGTAATGGCAGGCAGTAGCGTGAGGTCAGGGACTTACCATCAGTCAGGGACCGTGAAACAACTGAGCCTTCCTAAATCACTTCGGAAATTATCTTCTGTTCCAGCCGCTCGCTCTCCTTCGTTCGCACAGATCATATAGCCAAGACGGCTGGGTTCAGAGTTATCATTTTTATATAAATTGTGGCAATAATGACTATATTTGTGAAGCATTTGACTTTCCAAACTGCAGGGCTCTAGGATGTTACTTGCAGCACTTGCCTTACTAGGAGATGTATGATGTTTACTACTGCCCGTAGGAAAAACCACACGCTGGGCCGGTGTCACGGGAAGGGGGAAGGCAATCTGCGGAGCCGTAGGGCGGGCCTGCACACAGGAGAGCCGACGAGTTTACAAATACGTTTGTAAAGCAGAGGTAAAGCGGGAGCTCTGCTCTTCGGACAGAAGCGTCGCTCGGGGGGCGGGTCACGGAGCCTGGGTCTCTGTCCCGCAGCGCGCCGGGATCCTTCCAGAGTTGGTTTTGGCTCTCTCACTTGGTTTTCAACCCAAATTGCAAAGGCGGCCGTTCTTTTCCTCTCTGAAGTTTAGATGAAATGTCAGCCCAGCCCCAGCAGTGTCGGGGCTCAGCCCCAGGCAGCAGCTCAGCACCACGCAGCCATCGCTCGCTGCCCCTGCCCCGATGGGATGGGGGAGAGAATCGGGGGAGTAAGGGTGAGAAACACTCCTGGGCTGAGATAAGAACAGTTTAATAATTGAAATAAAGTAAAATAATAATAATAACAATATAATAATAATAATCATAATAATATCCAAAGCAAGTGATGCCCAATGCAATTGCTCACCACCCGCCGACCGATGCCCAGCCAGTTCCCAGCAGCGATCGCTGCTCCCCGGCCAACCCCCCCAGTTTCTATACTGCCCATGACGCCGTATGGTATGGAATAGCCCTTTGGGCCAGTTGGGATCAACTTTTCTGGCTGTGCCCCCTCCCAGCTCCTTGTGCCCCTGGCAGAGCAGGGGAAGCTGCAAAGTCCTTGCCTGGCATAAGCAGTGCTGAGCAACAACTAAAAACATCAGCGTGTGATCAGCATTCTTCTCATCCTAAATCCTAAATCCAGACCACAGCACTGTGCCTGCTGCTAGGAAGAAAATTAACTCTAGCCCAGCCGAAACCAGGACAAGCAGGTACCGGCCCTCGAGTCTCTTGCAGATTGTCAGCGTGCTGCTGCTTGAACGTTTGTTAAGGAAAGTTTCATAAATAAAAGCAAGGGAGGGTGCCGATTACTGCCACAATTTTCTTATTGAAGCAGAGCTTTATGCATTTGCAGAGTTACTACTCTGCAGAGTTACCAGCTTTTGTTCAGGCAGAGAATGAGGTGACCTCAAATGCTAAATCCCATTTTACTCTGCTTAAATGACCAGCTGCACCCCACTACAGCAGTCTGTACCCTCGTTATTAGCTTGTTGTCTTCACGGTTTGGATAGTGGTACTGGATATTGATATTTGGATATTGGCTACCGAGTCCTCTGGCACCAGAGCGGGTCTGTTCACCGGGGGACCAAGGCTGGACACGGCGGGCACCCCGCCGGCAGGTGCCCCTTCAGCACGGGCGTCTTCACGCCCTTCGGTGCAATCTCGGTTGGGCTTCAGAGGAGATCGTTCTTGAGCGGGCAGCTCATTTTGCTGGGTTCCTCAGCTGATCCCGGTGGACAGGTTCCTCCGCATGTCCTGTCGTTAGGTGAGCCATTAAGGCGCGTGGTTAGCGGGGAGCTTGAGCAACAAACGGGAAACTACATCCATTTAGGTCTGCAATGTGTCAGTCAACTGCAAAAAATAATATATCTATATATATATGTGCCTGTCTTGTGAAAAAATAGCTCTAGAGCTGTGCAAGACAGACCATTAAGTTAAAAATAAATCTTCAGAACACAGTGCATCTAAACACAACTTGTTTATTACTGGCTATTTTATTTATACCAGTCATGGGATATTCAACTACCGACATGGGAACAGCAAAACATCGCTTTGAATTCTGGCTTTGGACAGCGACGCAACAAGCGGCAGCTGTGAGAATTTTGCTTTAAGACCAGAGAGCGTAGACTTAAACCCTGATATAGCTCCCCTGGAACAAAACCAGGGGCCAGGATGCCACCGCTGGCAGGCAGTGCTGGAACGCCCCGTTCCCGGCCTTTGCATTAAAAGCACATCTTTGCCCGGTGCAAATGCACAGGTGTGGGTGCACCTGTTTTTTTAATGAATAATCAGATGTAAATTAACAACAAAGGTGAAAACTGAACCATGTGCTTCTCTGCTGTACCTAAAAGGAAAAGAAAGCGGCCATTACATTAATTTTATTTACTGTTGAAGGACACTTGAGTACCTTTTGTACAAATTTCAGCAGTGCCATGTAATCTACACTGTTCCCTTTTAATGTTTGTTAATGTATATCTAAAAACTTACTTGCCATCGTTCTAAAATATGAACGAAATTGTGACATCTGGTCCAAAGCCCGCGCAAGGAGTATTTGTAATAGCAAGAGTTTTTACAAATACAGCTCGCACTAGCTAGAAGGGGAAGATACAGAAAAGGCATCGCCTTAATGGGCTCTGCTTTGCTCAACATTCATTCCTCTTCAATGAGGAAAATAAAAACTGTAGTGTTCTCGCTTGAGAAACAGCCAATTTTTCCAATATTTTCCTGCCACCTTAGCATAGTAACAAATACTATGCCTGTTGGATACAGTGGTCAACGAGTAATTACATTTTCTGTGTATTTAAAGGTTGAAGTAATTAAAAATGTTAAATCTTTTCAATAAAAAATACAAAGACTGACCTCAGTTCTTGAGAGGATGAGGGGAGAGCACCCCGTTTCACCCATGCGCGGCCCAGTGCCGTAGTTGCAGTTCACAGAAGCTGCGAGTGGCCTCGGGGGCTAATCTGTATTTTTCTCTTAGTACTTTCCTTGGCCATTAGGAAAAGCCGGCGCTCAGACGGAGACTGGAATACACTCCTCCCGCTTCAGCCCCTCTCTGCCGTTATTAATAGGCAGACCATTTTCCTGCCGATCATTTATATACAAATATATATATATCTCCCCATATATTTCTTTTGCTTCCCATTCCCTTCTATTTTTTTCCAGGTACAACTTGTTTGATCGCGCTGCTGTCGGATAAAGAACTCACGGTGGCCAACGTTGGTGATTCGCGAGGAGTCCTGTGCGACAAGGATGGGAATGCCATCCCCTTGTCACACGATCACAAGCCCTACCAACTGAAAGAGAGGAAGAGGATTAAAAGAGCTGGTGAGTCGTAATGGTTTTGCTTTGGATTGAAGGTTCATCTTTTTTCTTCTCTGTTCTGTCAATAATATAGACTTCTCCGCTCAGGGAGACTGAAAAGTCTGCCAGACTGAGGCACCAGCTGATAAAATCTTCCATTATTAATACAACGCTTTTCAGCGGGATTTCATGGTGCAGACAGAAGTGGGAGCAGGTTGACCTGTCCCTTAATAAGCCAGTGGCTGGGTAAGAAGAGCAGCCTTCATCTTCAACAGCCAGTTGACCATCCCGGCCAGTTCCCTTCCCATCTCTGCAGGGAGCAAACGAATAAACAGGAGCAGCAGCATTACAGGCTGCCTCACAGCAAACCCTGCCAGCAGCCTTTATGTGAGAGGCTGGGTCTGAAGCCGAGCGAGGTTTAGTTCCTAAAATAAGCAGAGCATGAAGCTAATTCATCAAAGCTTTTTTTTGTTCCCATATAGTGACTGCTAATCAGCACAAACACGTAAACTGTAGCAGGAGTATAGGGGAAGAATATAAGAAACGGCAACCTTTCCGCAATAAATCTTCCTTGCTTTCATCACTTGTCAGTTTAGCGACTGCCTGGGCTAGAAATTACATTTGGATCATCAAGCGTAATAGCCAATTCTCCATGAATTTGTCAGAGTCTCTTTTGAACCCACTTCTGGTTTGGCTCCCACAGCAGCCTGCAGCAGCAAATTACTCGATGAAGAACAAAAGTTCCTCGTGTTTGTGTTAAACCTACCGCTGAGCGTTGCCTCCAGAGATGCGTGGCCTCTCTGCCTCCACGTCTTCGTCTGTAAAGTGGAAATAACAAGTTTTTCCCGGAGCATAAAACGTTTTTAAAAGCTGCAGGTTATCAATAACGCTCACAGCAGCGTAAACGCCCGCGCGCGCGCTTTCCTCGCAGTTTGCTTTTGTCGCCGAGGAGGCGTAAGAGCGGGGGGGATCCTTGCTGCTGCTAGACCACGTGTGTTCCCCAAAAGGGAAGAAAAAGCATACGGGTCCTAAGAAGAAGGAATAGCAAAATCTTGGACTCGCTTTGTTTCAACTCTCTGCTTGGGGGATGCATCAATAAAATCTGGAGATTTTTCTGTAAAATCGCTTCCCCCTCAGCCAAGTCCGGCGCCTCCGTGCGATTGTTCACTTAGAGAAGGCCTTCACTGAGGAGAAAAAAAATAATTTGGGTATTTCTTCTGTGTAGCAGCGAGGCTTTATAACACAGCAACGTGAAAAATGAACCTGGCTTTTTGCAGGACTTTCCAACTTTGGAAGCAATTATTTTAATAGACAGGTAATTGTTATAACTATAACCAAGAAATACTCTGTCCAGCCTCGTGACTTAATGAATTCACTTCCCTCTTCCCTACTGCCCCACTGTATTATCATGATCGATATGGCCTCATAGTGCTGTTACAATCATACAGGCCAGTTTATACTGCTGCCGGATGCTTTTACATTTTGGAGCATCCCTTCTTGACATACAGCAAGTGTAAAATTGAAGCAAAGTGCCCCAGCTGAATTATCAAGCCTACATTGCTACTGTGACAAAAGTACCTTATTTCCACCTTCTGGGTGCTTTTTTGCCACGTCGAACTGAACAAAGTGACAATAACCGCATCGTTCTGTTATATTTTGGTTTTCCAACCCTACGTCACACCAAGCTGCACTGTCCAGCGCCCTACAGGTAGTTATAAAACGACTGCACGTTCGTGTTAGTAGGATTAGATTTCATTTAAAAGTGAAATCCATATAGCCACGGTTGAGAAAACATCCTTCAGCCCTCAGTCTGATATAAATCAATTTGAGGCAGCCTGAAACAGCAGCTCGAAGAAGAGCGTGACTGGCCCTGTGCATTTCAGCGGGGCGGTAACATCGGGGTGACAAGTCTAAACTAATCCTAACATTAAGTTAAAAATAACAGACCATTTAAACTAACATTTTTTTGCTGCCGTGGTGGATGTTAAGGAGGCTCGCCGCTGTCAGCGGGCGGGGGACGGGGAATGAATTCAGCCCCTCTCTCTTCCCCACTCCCAGCAACTGCGTACAACCAGTTAGGCAACCCACAACCTGAAAAAAAATTCCGATTTATCAGTCCGGCATGACTCGAGCAGCTCTCACGCCGCAGCCCCAGAAGCCAGCGCGCCGGTTTCCCGTGGGAGTTCCTGCAGTGCGGCGAGAGGTCACTGGTGCCCAAGCCCGCAGCCAAATGCCGAAAAGACAGACGGCAGCTCAGAGAACAGGGCAGGGCCCTCCATTTTGAGCTGAGCTGCCGCATCCTGTGGAATTACCTGCTCCGCAGCGTGGCTGTGCAGTTAACAGCACCGGTCGCAGGGTTTTCCTCCAGACTGACTGTATTTTCTCAAGAGGCCGGCTGATGCGCGCTCACAAGGGCTGCGGTGCCGCTCGTCTCGCAGCTGAATGAGGTCGGGGTCCCAGCCCTCTTGACTCGTTCCTGTGGGATAGGGGAATGCATGTCCTGCGACACAGGGATGCTGGTTTCCCAGAAAACACAAGGAATCTCCTTCTGATCAGGAGCTTGAGCGACGCGTATAGTAGAGAGTGGCCTTGAAACAACCGCGGTTCGGGCTCGTGAAGCAACACTCGGTTGCAGAGCCACAAGGTGACTGTCACCGACGGGAATTTAAGTCCTTCACCTTGAACATAATCCTCTGAGCTCAGCGCTCGCTAGCATGCAAAATGCGCGTGCGGTTGCCAAAAAACTTCTATTTCTTTAATGCCTTTTCTTCTCCGGTGACAGCCAGCGCCGCAGAATGTTTGCTTTTCCGTGAGCGTTTTTATGTATTCTGTATGGATAGCTTTACAAAAGATAATGTTAGAAGTGCCGACAGACCATTCAGCAAAGCACAGGAATTCAACTTGTGCCGTACGGCACCGAAAGTCACTTTGTATGCGTAAGCACAACCTGCAAAGACCGGAGCAAGCACGCTGCAACGAGTCGGCAGCATCAGCTATCTCCTCTGCAAGCACAGTGGCGGGTGCAAGCCCTGCTGTCCTCCGCTTGCGTGGAAAATGTCTACTTTGAACTGCCTCTTTATAGCGTTTTGCATCCCTTGTCACGCCGGTACGTACACACGATTACACTCCAGTTACTACAGCCCTAATCGCTTATGAATCCCGCCCTGCGCTGGTGAGTAGGTGGCTGTGTAACATCCAACCGAGGCGCCCTGGAAACCTGCAGCAGCGGGACGAGGTGTGTTTGACCGCACATCTGCAGAGGAGCGGCAGCAGCCTCCCTTTTTTTGACTATGGAAGGGAAGTTCCATATGGAAGGGAAGTTCCATATGGAAGGAAACGCCATAGAAGTATTCATGGAAACAGCCAGCTAAGAAGTTTTGTTTCTGCTGGTTTTAACACAAATCAAGTTTTGAGCTTTAAACAACAATGAATCATTAAATGAAATGTAGTTTCACCTGAAAGCAGAAGGAATTTACAGATTAGATGCCAACCGGGAATGGAAATGCTATCGTAAGATTTAGGGGACTGACAAATAACGCACGGGCTGAAGCGCAGAGCCGAAAACATTCTGACAACTACAAAGAACAAAGAACACCAAAGCAGACAGCTTGCAGATGTAGAAGACAACAGTTCACCTGATTTTGTGTTACACTTTCACGTTCCGTGTTTGCAAAGTATTTGTCCTCAAGTGACTTTTCATTCACGTTAAGATGGCAGGAATATTGCTGTGAAACAGTGGCACGCAGGTGCATGCACCGGAATTGAAGGTGCCGAAATTTTACTCTTTGACCTTGAACGCTGTCTAGTTCCCTCCCTGGCACGATCAGACCGTGTGAGAGCCAGGTGCTGGCTGTGTCGGGGTCATCGATTTCAGTGCAAAGCGTATCTCGCTATAAGCAACCCCTAAATAAAATACCTATTTTCAGCTGGAAGCAGCTTTCATCCTGGCGATGGTAAAATCAATCTGTCAGATCCCACACTGCATTTTTCTGACTTGAAGTAAAATTTCGTGATCGGTTTGTTCACAGCAGTTTTTTGGTCCTTTTTTTTGACAGAGCTCATTCGAGGCAGTTTGATAGAAGGGCCTATAAATGTTTTTGCACTTGCTGCTTTGCTTTATGCCTTAAAAGTGAGATGTGAGTCCTACCGCAGGAGCGCTTGCAGGGTTGTTTCCTTCATAGATCTTCTGAAATGGCGAAAACCTGAACTACACAGAAAAAGGAGAGGTTTACTGACACAATATAAAGATTTGCTTTCGGTATTTTTGTCTTAACGTCGCCGTAAGGCTTTCTGAGCAGTAAGTTGCGTGGAACGGGAATACCTGTGTTCAGGAAGTTGTCGGTCTCGCTGGGGGAGTCGAGAGCACGAAGCTGCTTCGTTTGAAAGCGGAGCCATTCCCAACTTCTCTGCTCCAGCTGTTTCGGCAGCACTGGCAGCCACAACCCAGCTCTTCCCTGCGGCGCTCCGAGATTTACGTAAGGCACCTGCTGCTTTTTGAGCTAGGTAACATCCGTATACCTCGGGATGCTGCCGGATGAATTTTTGGGTGGGTCTGGCAGGAAGCCAGAGAAATGCTTTAACTTTAAAAAGAACTGCTTTAAGTGTTGGTGTTTCTCTCCAGGTGGTTTTATCAGCTTTAATGGCTCTTGGCGCGTTCAGGGGATCCTGGCCATGTCCCGCTCGTTGGGAGATTACCCTCTGAAGAACCTGAATGTTGTCATTCCCGACCCCGATATTCTTACCTTTGACCTGGACAAACTGCAGCCGGAGTTCATGATCTTGGCGTCGGATGGTCTGTGGGATGCTTTCAGCAATGAGGAAGCTGTCCGATTCATCAAGGAACGCTTGGATGAACCACACTTCGGTGCAAAGAGTATAGTTCTACAGTCCTTCTACAGAGGCTGCCCCGATAATATAACAGTGATGGTGGTGAAGTTCAGGAATAGCAGCAAAACAGAAGAACAGTAATGACCGGCGGTCCTCTGCCTCACTCTGAACTTAAAAACAAACTCTTACATTTTAAACGTAGTAGAAAGCTCTAGTAAATACCGTTAAGATTCTACACGGAAGGAACAGATCCCTCTGGTCTTTGTTCTTTGCTTAACAAAAGGAGCAATACAACAAATACATTCTGAGTGATTCTAAGAATTAAGTTGGTTCACATGTACCTGTCTCCTGTGACCTTGCTGCTCCTTAGAAACTAACTGTAATCTGCCATTTCAGAATATTCTTTACAAAGCCTGCGTAGACTTTTCATTCGATTCCTTACCTCTCATTTCCAACAGTCGAAGGTTCGCTCAGATGCACAGCAGGGTCGGGGCGGTGCTGCCGCTTAACGGCAAGCGATAGGAACGATGCTGCTCTTCACTCGTAGGTGTGACCAGAACGATGCTCTCATGTTTCTCTTTTTTTTTTTTAAATCTGCAGTGATAAGGTTGTCTAGGAAAAGGTTTGCAATTAATGGCCTGTTATTGATATGAAGGAGGAAGAGACGCCAACTGTTCGCCTGCTACCACCGAACCGGCTCTCTCGCTTTGTTTAACCCCCCCGCCACCCTTAAATGAATCGAGCATGTGATTAGGTAGAGTTACCGCATTACCTGAAGCCACACGGTTATTCAGGCCGTGCATTACTCCAGTAACAGTCCTTCTAGGCCATCTAGTAGTCAAACCAACTATGTTAAACTCCAGCAAAATACTCTGAGGTCCGACACCTCCTGTATCAAAAAATAGCTCTGTTGTGATAGAAGAACGTCTGTCAATAGATTTAGACTGGGTATAAGGAAGAAATGTTTTACAGTGAGGGTGGTGAGGCACTGGCACAGGTTGCCCAGAGGTGGGAGATGCCCCATCCCTGGGAACATCCCAGGCCAGGCTGGACGGGGCTGTGAGCACCCTGGGCTGGTTAAAGCTGTCCCTGGCACTGCAGGGGCTGGGCTGGGGGAGCTCTGAAGGTCCCTTCCCACCCAAAGCATTCCATGGTTCTATGATTCAGTGAGATTCACCCTTACATTAGGTTTTTTTTGGCACGGACTTTTCATAGGCATGTAAAGAAAGTAATGCAAGATAAAATTAATTTTGTTAGTGACTGTTTAGAAAACTAATCAAAACAGGGCGCTCCTGAGAGCTGCCTAGTTGGAAGTCAAGTCTATTAAAGATTTCCTCGTACCACTGCAGATTAATTGGTGGTGTTAATCCAGGGGAAGACCACTTTAGAACCAGTTTTTGGTATAATGTATAAATGGCGGGCAGTGTCATTGCACCATAGAGATGAAAGCTTGTGTTAAATCTAGATAAAAATACGTTTAGATCTAACTTTCAGTATTTAATTGTATTTTGGAATCTGTGACTACTGTACGTTTAACAATGACAGTCTGAGTTCGCTCTGCATCCGGTAACGTCGCCGGCTGCTTCATGACCGAGAGGCGGCGGCGGCCGAGCGACGGGGCAGCGCGCGTTGGAGGGAGAGAGGCAGGGCCTGGGCGGGAGGTTAGTGTTTCGGATGGCCTGCTTCCCCGTACCGTGTCCTGCAGCAACCCGTGGGATCCCCTCCCCGCAAACCGTGGTCCTGGCCGATCTGCTGAAGTCTCTGGTCTTCAAGGTGATGGAGGTGGTCAGTACTTGGCTCCTGAGGGGAACCGGGGATATAATGCATTAACTTGGGCCGTTTCTTGGGTAAAGATATGCTATTACTTAGTTAAAAAGTTTCTCGTCGCCCACCTGTAGGGTTTTTGGGCAAGTGGCTCGCTGGTCCCTAAAGCACCGTGCTGTGTTGTGGTTGTGCGAAGCGGGCGTGACAGCTCGTGAGACAAAAAACGAAAGAGCACAAATGCTGCTCTCTGCTCGAGAGGGAATTCCCACCTTAGTCTTTTCATTTTTGTTCCTAGGTTACCGCTTCCCCAACAAATTTCCCTCCTTTTGTTTGCTTGGAGATCATCACAACTCTTAGTTGGGTCTGTTGCTATTACCGGTGCTATTCACATTGTACCCGTAGCCTTTGGCAGCCTCTTCCCATCCCAGGCGCTGGGTAGAGCCTTTGACTCCGAGGAACAGACGAGGGAAAAGCAGAAGTATGAAAGTGTCCGGCGTCCTCTGAAAGCAGCAGGCACCCCGCCCGCACCCATCCTTCCCCGCAGGGTGGAAGGTTTCGGACTTTTTAAATCTCTTCAACGGTGTGTTCAGTGAATTTTAAATGCAACTTTGCAGTTAAATTGAGCAGCTAACAGGAAACATTAATAATTGCAGAGCGCTTCAGTTATTTTATTTTGAAAAGGTATTGGAGGTCAGACCGCTGTGAAATGAAAACCTCGTGTGATATTTTCATGGGAGTGCTTAATCATGTACTCGGAATGCTGCAGCAGCAGTATCGGAACTCCGCTCCGGGCAGAGCTCGCGGTGCGGGTAGCGTTTGCCTTTCCTTTCTCCTTCACAGATGATGTTTCCCTTGTAGTGGCTTTCCTTTGTAGGACGCTGCCTGGATGTTTGTCAAAACAGCTGCTCAGGGAAAAGAAGAATTAGACCCAGCAGCCTACAGAACGCTAAAGCAGCGGGATGCTTGTATGGCAGAGACATCACCGCTAATCCTTTACGGGCGTTTGAGAAATGGTCAGCTCCAAAAAAAAAAAAAAAAACCCACCCCAATTCTAGACTAACGCCACTTGAGCGAAAAGCTGACGGCAGCCACTAAGCCTCCCGCAGCTCACGTCCTGGAGGCTGGCGAGCGTTGCTGAGGGATGCCCGCCCTTCTCCCGAGCGCAGCTCGCTTGCTGGTTGCTCCGGCGCTCGAGACAGGCAGGAAAATGAGGTGGCAGGAATCGTACGCGTTCAGAGAGTCCCGG
Organism: Pelecanus crispus; assembly: GCF_030463565.1. Taxonomy (NCBI): domain Eukaryota; kingdom Metazoa; phylum Chordata; class Aves; order Pelecaniformes; family Pelecanidae; genus Pelecanus; species Pelecanus crispus. The sequence goes on along the minus strand of NC_134651.1, from coordinate 3,280,649 downwards.
AGCAGCCGTGAGGAAGCAGTGGGAGGGTGGCTCCCTCTGGAAGTAAGCCACGCTCACAGGACTTAGGAAAACACGTAGCGCAGTGCAATGCAGAACCGCTTTGCAGACTTCTCTGGGTATTTATGCCAGGATTCATTTACTCCGGCACTCACAGGCCCATCCAGGCCGTTACCGAATCAGCCCTATTTCAACCTTGGAGTGTCCGCACTTGCAAATGTAGTTGTTTTAGCACCTTCAGGTTTCTCTGCAGCACTCCCACCTTTGTAGTAGCTCTTTCCTGGCCAAAGACGTTCATGCCAATGATCTCTGGTGAGGTTGTTGACTTTTGGGTTTATTACTTTAAAAAAACCCCTAGTTACGGCTACTTTAGGTTTAAAGATGAAGGCCTAACGGAGGTGACGGGCTTTGTGCAGTCTTCCACATACGTGCGCAGTGCCCACCTATGCTCCCTGCTGCAAGTCTGCTGAGAAGGTTGTAATTCCGTTCTAGCCATCTACAACTTCCCAGCCCATTTGTGCCAAATTCTGTCGTGATACGTACAGCTGTTGGATGGCAAGATTAAGCAACGTACGCATTGCTTACGCAGCCTAAACCATCTAGGGTCTGATCCTCCACTGCCTTAATAATACAGCCTACAGCTGGAAAGGGGTTGCCGGGCACTGCAGCCAGGAATATCGCCAGGTACGCTGGAGCAGCGTGGCAGAATGCTTTCCTGCCTGGGCACCTCTCCAAAAAAAAAAAAAAAAAAAAAAAAAACAGGGAGACGCATTTTGGTTGAAGCAGCTTGCACACAGCTGAGCGCTCCCTCTTGCCGTACGGGTTCATGGAAGGTTTTTTTTTTTGTTGCTTAAGCCCGCGTAGCTCTATTGGTGTCATCTGTTCATTAGGTGAGAGCATCACATGGCAGAAAAATGATATTTGGAAGTTGCTGCCGCAGAGCATCTTCTGCGTGGGCCAATATGAAAAAACGTACCTTATAATTCTTCATCTGATCCGGTATTTAAAAGAATTTGGGCTCTTCCCAGTGGTGTTACGAGCTAACGGTGTAACTCGCGTAGTACATCTGAAGGCTACTACTGTTTAGCTTCTCACTCTGACTACAGGCTACCCTTTCATTGATCATCCCGGTTAGGTGCTGGTGGGGTTTCGGGAAGGCTGTTCCTTCGTGTGCCGGGCGGGGGGCTGCAGCCGTCGCTGTTGGTAGCTCCTGGGGCGGTTTTGGGGCTCCCGGTGGAGGCCCCAAGCCGGTTCAGCGTTCTCACAGCTCCGTCTAGTGGCTGGCCTAAGCCCGGTAACCGAGCAGCGCGCGTTCAAGTCACCAGTCGCTCTCTTAGCCCCTGCGAAAAACGCGATTTAAAGCCTCCCTTTGTGCAGAAAGCTCGCTGTGAGGTTCACGCAAACCCCTTCTCTCCGGCCAAATGGCGCAGCAGCGCTGAAGCGGCGCGGGTGGAACGCGCGCATCCCCAGCCGCAGCTGGGAAACGCGGATACTCGGCTGCTAAAAAAAAAAAAAAAAGGTGCGTGGAAATTCGGCGCGACGCAGTCCTGCCCGGCATCCCCGCCAGCTCACCTCCCCTTGCGTGGGCGTCTTCGCCGCTTGGGTGAACGCACGTCAAACGCTTCTTTGTGGCATCCAAACGTTTGGCAACGGCGCGGCTTCCGCAGAGCGCGGCGATCCGGCAGAGGAGAGTCCGGAATTCGTCGCCAGTCTCCGGGGTGGCAGGAGACGCTGGTTTACCTCGTCTAAAATGTACGCCGCTGCTTCTGTTGCGACGTCCAGCAGCGGTGGTCTGGGCAGATTGATCCCGTCTCTGGGGGAGGAATGGTCGCAGACATTGCAAGGACTGCGGCAGCACGGCGGTCGTAAAATCTCTAAAAGTACGCAATGTGAAATGAATGAGCCTGTTTTACTGAATAGAATGTTTGGATCAACATAAATAAAGTAAATGCCGTCCAACGTCACGAAGTATTGTCTACTGACTTGTGAACACAAGGTCAGTACCAAAACTACTGCTAACGTCATTACAGTATTGTACAATTTACGTAAGGTAAAATTAAAAAGAAAAAAGAAAGTTGTGACCTCTTTAGAATACAGAAGTTTGTACTAAAGCACTGCGTCAGCTTGGAGTAGCGGTGTTTGCTACATAAACATTAACGCTGCATCTGGAAAATAAGGGAGGTCTGTTGTTCAGCTGCCTCTCAGAATATATGACATCCTTGCTTTAAATAATATTAATATATTGCTAATGTATCTAACACTCATTTTACACAGAGAAACATTCAGTAAGTGATTATACTAAAGAGAAAAAAAAAACCCTCACCAGCCTTTCATTTTCTACAGTAGGTTTTTAGGCCTCCATCCTGCAATCTGGCTGTAAAAAAATTGCAAGGTTAAAGTTTAGAACATTCTGATGAAGTTTGCAAGCGTACAGACCGGAGCTGCTGCCCCTCGGTGTTGCCAATGTATTTATAAATTCTCTCTCTCTAAACCTGAGGACTGTATGTATCTAAAGAGTTATACAATTAAGTTAATATCGATTGGAATTTAAATCACTTTTATTTATACCGTGCTGACTATATAAGGCTTAGGTAAGCAGCTGGTTCACATGTAGTTTTCCCTTCGATAACGCAAAGTTCTAGGTATCAGTTGTCTCGAGCTATATCATAGAATCACAGAATTGTTTAGGTTGGAAAAGCCCTTTAAGATCATCCAGTCCAACCATTAACCTACACTACCAAGTCTACTCTAAGCCAATCAAGGGTAGACCAGACTGAACCATGTCCCCAAGTGCCACCTCTGCCCGTTTTTTGAACACATATATGCGGTAGGCCGGAAGCCCTGCTAAGCAAAACGTGTGCAGCCAAAGCAGTTGAAGCCTATCTAAAACCATCAGAAGTAATTCTTGAGTAAAGGTCTGAAATCCGCTTTGATGAGTAGGTCAGCTCCCGTGCCTGGTCTGCTCCGCTTCTGCACGCCGAATTGGTTGAGCAATAGGGAAATAAAGCACTTTTTCTGCATTAAAAGACCAACCCTATATTCCTTTAAGCCTGCGGAGACGCATCAGTACTTCCAGGGACACAGACGCTCAGAAACCTACTGCAGCCTGTATTCCGCGAAGTTAATTAAGTGAATAATCGATTATAACATTTTAGAAATCTAAATGCGGGACTGTCGAACGGTGCTCTCCGGGAATTCCTCCGCTGTATTCAGGGCTGTGAGAGCAGTATAGGTGAAACTGGACTTTATCCGCGGTTGCTTTAATGTCGGCAGTAACGAGCCGTGAAGCCGAGCTGCGTGGGCCGGCGGTCAGGTACCCGCTGCCCCGCGAACGCCGCTCCCCGGGAACGCAAGCCGGCTCCACGCAGAGCGAGGTCGTGCCTGTGCCTCTGCAGATGCACCCGCCTGGCTTCAGGTGCCGGTGACGGGAGGCTCTCACGCCAGAACCACCAATTCTTTTTTATGTTTTCACTTTTAAATTTTCTGGTAAGAAAAGCTTAGTGACCTTAAAACATGATTCATTTGGAAAAAGCTCTTCAGAGTTAGTTTCATTCTGTACCGAAATCTCTACACTGCTCTTTGGTCAACCGTTCCTATACGCATAAGCTCGGTACGAAACCTAAGCAGAGGTTAGCAACGCTGGTTTTACAAACTAAATCCATTTTTATAAATTTCAAACCCTTTTACAAACTAAATCCATTTTTATAAATGTCAAACCCTTTTACAAACTAAATCCATTTTTATAAATTTGAAACCCTTTCACAAACTAAATCCATTTTTATAAATTTCAAACCCATCTACCTTTCATGTGGCAAACTCTAACGATGGCGTAACTACTAACCAGAAAGTTGACAGGAGCAGCACCTGGAAAAACAACATTAAAACCCGTCCTGCGTGACTGTCACCCTGGGCGGCTGTAAAACCACTTCCACCCAGTGTCTTTGGAAAAGCTCTCTCAGAAACGATCGAGACAGACTCATTATGAAAATGAAACGCACGTTTAGAACTCCGCGAGGGCAGGTCGGCGCTTTATTAACAAAAAGTCCTACACAACACGCAAGATAACAAACCCGCAAGATAACAAACCCGCAGCGTTTAAGCAATCCATCTCACTTACAGACAGCTTCCATTTAGGACAACGCGGCTGTGTTATCGGAGACAACAGCCTCTTCAGGCTTTAACATTTTTTCACTGGGAGCCAGAATTGGGTTTAAGATTTTATCTTTATTGCAAGCTCAGGGGAGACTGCACTTGGCTCCCAGGTGGAGGGCCACCGCAGGCAAAGCGTTACCGAGAGGAGCGGCCGGGACGTCAGGCTGAGCCCGTCCCCGTCGGGACGGACGCGACACCCACACACCACCGGCTCTCGCACCATAGAAAAAAAAAAAACAAAACAAAACAATCTTTTTCAGATCATTCAGCTTAACGCCGCCTGGAAAATTCACGTGCTGCACAGCAGCTGTCAGAAGGCTAGAGGGAAACAGCTCAGCTATATAAACCATCTCAAGAGAAGTCGCTCGGGGTAAACTTTGTATTTTTAGGTCCTTATTTTATAGGAGGAAAACTAAGTCCCAAAGTCCCCTAACTGCAGGCAAGACAAACTATCCCATAACACAGGTATTTCCTCATACGAGCTGCAGGTCCATGCGGCCTTTAGCTACCAGCCACGCTAGCAGCAGCATTTCAGAGAGACGACGCTTTTAGTCCTGTGAAAGGAGGCGGCTTTGTCATTTTTTGAAACCCCATATATAAATGGGGGGGGTGGGGGTTCTTTTACAATTTTAGGTTTCCTTCAAATGCAGACTCAACTCCATATGAAAAAAAAAAAAACCAAAACCCAAACCCAACCATCTGCTTAGCTTCATTTTAACTTACTTTCTTTCCTGCGTGAAGTACTTGCATTTGGGTATGGTTTACAGCTTAACATGCAATACGCAGTAACTGCATTAAAACCTGACAAGTTTAATTTAACGGAGACTGCAGAAAGCTTGGCGTCTCTTTCCCTACCACCTCCATCTTAAGTGAACCGTAGAGTACTTAATAAACGACCAAAATGGTACACGCTAGTCACACAAAAATGGGGATGAAGGAAAATTTGAAAAATAGGGAGCAAAGCTCTGCCTCCCAAACTCCTCCGACACAGCTAACCCAACAGACCCTGTCAGGAACTCCGTGTCACGTCCTTTGGTTAACCTTCAATCCGTTTCTAGTTTAAATCTGAAAGAAATACGATAAAATTACATTATTTATTGTGCATCCAGGCATTCGTGACTTACTTACAATGACCTTGCACTGAAATTCTTTAGTAGTAACTAGAAAACGTAAAACAAAACTTAGGAAAATATTCCAAACCATCTATGTCCTGTTAATACTGAGCTGATCATAGAGAATAACGCCCCGAAGTTTGCAGCACATAGTATTTCATGGTTTGTTTTGAACTTGTTCTGGAACGCGCACAAAACCTGTAAGCGTTCTGATAAAATTTTAACTCTTCTGAAATGGTACAGGCTTGAAATTTGACATTGTAAACCCCTTTTGCTGTCCACCCAGCAGGAGTTTCTAAAAACCTTTGACCAATGCATTATTATTATTATGCTTTTCAAGTCAGAAAGCAAGCCCCCCGATTTCCCTATCAAAATCACAAGTGCTTGGAATTCCGATTTCACACGGCTTTCTGAACCACTTGCCCACATGAGAAAAACAATCTTGGCATTTGAGAAAATTTTAGCCTGTGGTTTAGGCTTTGGTTTTAGTACCGTATTTTAGGCAGATGCAATAAAATTTGGGCCCACCGCTGACTTTAATGCTTAAGTTAGCTCACAGTCCTAAGCTTTTTTTACCTCTTGCATGGCCACTCACACTGGGAACTTTCCTGATATTTGCTGTAAGCAGAAACATTAGCTTAGTTAGGAATTTTCTGGTCTTTTAAGCAATAATAAGGTCAGACTCAAATACAAACCAGATTTGAAAATGAGGGGTTTTTTTTAAAAAAAAAAGTAACACCACACAACAGGAGCAGGAATATTTTACAACGTAAATTTCTTGCAGAACTCATGTCACTTTAGATCACAATTTCAGGTGGCATAAACACTGAATCACTGTGTATAAACCTACATTTGTGAAAGCAGAAGCCTTGTAACCTACGATCAGTGTTATCATTCTGGGGCACAAATACAAAAAATACCTTGCTTGGCAACAGCTGCATTTTTATTCTAACAGCCATTTCTCTGTGATACTCGTTTCTTATTCTCTCAACAGGAGCACTGTCTGCTTTATCTACCCAGTTTCTGAAAATTGCATCGTCTTTCATAATTACATTTTTTTGGAAAAAAAAGCAATACAGACTGTGCTGCGGTGTTCTTGTGACAAATACTTTTATTTCTGAACATTCAACATAGCAGGCTTATAAAAAAATGGAGGCTTTTTTTTAAGCTGTATAAACAATCAAAGAACAAGTTAAAACATTTCTCACTGGGCTCTCAGGATCAGACCACAGTACTACAACAATCAAGTAACAGATCCTAAAACCACAGGAACAGCTTGTTTTACCCGTTTCTAGAAACACAGCAGCATTCTTCCCTCAGTTACGCAATACTGTATCTTCAGCTATTCAGTTTAATCAAAAAAATCTATTTTTGAAAACCTTTGACCTTAACATACGTCCTTAGAACGCTGACATCTGAAATGCTTGTCTGAAGAGTATTCTCCCCGAGACTTCATTTTTATAGCTAAAAAAATAATGCATCCTAGAATTCCATCAAAACAAACGTGTGCGGTTGTTGAAAAAGATAGCAGAATTCAATACTAAGCATAATCGCAGCGTAACAAAAAACCTGGTGAAACCTCAAACTCGGTACTAGAGGTTTCTGCACCTCTTCTAATTCGTCTCTAAGAGACTACCTGAAAGACAGCCAAATGTAAATACGTCATAACATCTTAGCTGTAGTACAAATAAGGTGGCAGTGCTCTGTCATTCTAGATGTACAGGATGTAACTATAGTATCTTCACTGTGTAGTGGATGTGTCGAGAATAATTATGTTAATGCAATTGCGAATTCTGTATTGTTGTCCATTAGAAGTGTAAACTACTGAAAACTTGGCCTTGCTGATACGAATAAAGTGATTAAAATGCCCATCTTTACAGATACAGTAGAGTTTGTTTTCTTTAAGAAATACAAACCTTAGAATTTCTTACTTTTTTTCATTTTAAAATTTGAGGAAAGAAAACTATTTTAGAAACAGATACGAAGTCACACTAAAAATGCATCTGTTTTAATCTTGCCTGCATGGTTCCAAAAGTCTCGGGATGCATCAGGACACACATGTACGTGTGGACAGACGTGGGGTTCGCTTATCCCGATGTACCGGAGATGTCTCGTAACTAAACTGCACAGGAACTCTACTGCATCCAGCCCGCTAGTAGTCTGTGAACGCAACCAAAGACACCAAAGCAATTCTATTTTATACGTATATAGATATACCTAGACATACACACACAAAGCGCATCACATTTTCGGAATTTCCTCATCAGCTTCTGCAGACCCCGCAAGATCCACAGATTTGTAAGACTCTCGGAACGATGATGGAGGCGATACATTTAAATAAGAAGGCGTAACGCTCTCAGCAGGATCGCAGAGTTGCAAGCAGGCAGTCGTTGTTCGTTTTACACTGGGCAGAGAACAAATAGTATCATAGAATCATTTAGGTTGGAAAAGACCTTTAAGATCATCCAGTCCAACCATTAACCTAACACTACCAAGTCCACCACTAAACCAATTAAGGGGAGAGTATTTGCCGCCCCAAATACTTGACGGCAGCCAAGGATGATGCAATTGTAAAAAAAACAATTTAAAAAATCCAGGCAGCATCTTCGAAGCTAGTTTCTTGGCACAAATGTTATTCCTCAGTGACATTTCATACATTCCAGAACTCGGGCAGAAGTCCCGTGGTTACAGCAGACAACGCGGAGAAGCGCCAGAGGAAGACAGGACAGCGTATTCCAAAGTGGCCTGCGTGCGTAGGATACATACATGGAAAAGCACTTCGCGAATGCCTAACAGTTTTATTTACGAGTATTAGGATGTCCCAGAGAAATGCTGCCATTGCACTCCTGTCCCGGCAGCACAGCCCTCCTGCAGTCGAAGTCATCTCTACAGCTGTGTTTTTGTTTTGTGTTGCCCTGGACTTTAAGTATTTTTACACCAAATACATTTAAGGTTCATTATATTTACTACTATGGAATCAAAGGCAAGTAACTGAAGAGTTCGATGACAAATCCTGCCAAAACCTGATTATTTCACTTGACGTAAGGCCATGTATTGCAATCAAATGTTTATACTTACAGATATCAAAATTAATTTTATAAAGAAAGAATTGTTTCTCTTCTGGAATGCTGATGTTCACTTTAAGTAGACTTAAGCAAATTCCAACATAAACATCCTCAAATTTAATAGGTTTGACGTGACTCATCAGGTCATAAATCCTCAAAGCCAGTTTTCCATCCAATATATAACCCATCCCACTGCAATATGGAGGATAAAACTTGAATGGATATTCATCATAAGAGATGTATGTTTTTTGGTAAGAGCCTCTGTAGACAAAGTTATCTATAAGAGGATAACCAGTAAAAACATTTTCTGAGGAATTTAGCTTCAGAAGAAATTTTAGCAAGTTGGCGGTGTTGATGAAGACATCAGAATCCGTCTTCATGAGGAACCTAGCATTTGAGCAGAACTCGGTGGCCCACCTAAATGCCATGATTGTTTTTAAGGTGAGATTGTCGTAAGTGTCCATAAAATCTTGGCGAATTATGTCACCATAGAGGATGCTTTCATCTTCTACTGACAGTTTTGCAGCATTGTCTTCTCTTTGGGTGTCCTGACCTAGTAAGAACAGGGTTAGAATTCGATGTCCCCACCAGAAGTTTTGCGATCCCCATGTCATCCTGATGGCCTGCCTTGACTTCACATCCTTAGGATGTGATGACACCAAGATGACTAGAAATGGATTTATGTCTTTGCATTTCAAGCGCTCCCGCAATGTGAAGAGGTAGGGCTGCTTGTAGATCGGTTCATAGTCATAGAAATACATGGGGTTTGTATGCTCACTCACAGTGTTGGAAGAAGAAATTACGCACCACATTGTTATGACACAAACTACAAGACAGACAAACAAAAAAATCCATTTTAGTGTTCTCATATACATGACACTAGCTGGAACCGGGCAATAGCTACTTTGCAGAAGTGCGTCAGTGACCTTCAGAAAGCTGTATCACCAGTTCTGAGGCGTGTTTCTTGCTGAAAAAGAAATGAAAAATTAGTATTCAGAGTGCTATTATTCAAATATTATCTTTTTCTTACCTCATCTAAAGCATCAGTTGAAAGCGTTCTATAATATAATGAAGACAAAACCAAGACTCTGGTCCAGCATCCTATACACCAGGAATCAATGCTGTATCCCAGAAACAGGCACGAGCGGGAACAGCGAGCTGATACCGAGCACGGTATGGATTGAAACCTCATAGCTTTCACCTTGGAAATTTCCCCTGCATAAACCTGATCACTGCAAAAGATCACGCATCAAGCATTGTGATCCCAGAGATCTCAGCACATCTTTGACTCCAATCTCAAGGAAGGAATACGGTGCACAAAATCTAATGGCTACAAAGTGCTCAGCAAATCGACGTTCAGAGGCTTCAAAAATGTGTCATTTATTTCAAAGAAAGGAAGTCCTACGAGTTTTTATAAGCTGGAGCAGATCAGCCAAGAAAGCAGGTAAAAAGGGAAGTACAAGCAAATATTTGATCCCTCCTTTAAGGGTTGAGCAGTGACTTGTTCTGAACTGACTGAATAGGTGATGGGGGAGGAGAAAATCGACTTCCTCATGAGCTGCAGACACGCAAACACAAACGGATCTTGACAGACAGACTGAGCTCTCACACTGCCTAAAGAAATGGCTACTCCCACAACACGCAACTCTATACAGCAGTTGTTTATTTTCTAATATGTGCTAATTAAATCAAGTGATTTAATAAAGGGGCATTGCAACCACTTTTGTCATTGCACCTTTACAGTTGACCTAATGAGAGCAGCAGAGAATCCACTGCAGCAGACGAGCTTCAAATCTTTAAAAAGTTTTGAAAACTCTTCTAATATTTTCCACTGAAACAAACAAGATGCTACAAAATCCTCCTGCTAGTTCCATCTAAGTACGTTTTAAAGAAGAAAGGATCCCATCTGCATTATTTTCATGAAATGTCTACAAAAACGTGACAGATTCACTCAGCTCCAGCAGGCATGCCACAAAAACCAAAACCAGCAGTATTGTCACAAAAAAGGAATCACAGAATTGTTTAGGTTGGAAAAGACCTTTAAGATCACCCAGTCCAACCATTAACCTAATACTACCAAGTCCATCACTAACCCAATTAAGGGGAGAGGAATAATTCATTTCATGTTTCCTGCCTTGGTGGCTGGATTATTTTTAATGAAAGTAAAACTGGGAATCACTAAGGTTGGAAAGGCCCTCTAAGATCATCAGCCCAACCATCAACCCAACACCCCCATGCCCACTAAACCATGGCCCAAAGTGCCACCTCTGCCCGTTTTTTGAACCCCTACAGGGATGGGGACTCCCCCACCTCTCTGGGCAGCCTGTTCCAATTCTTGACCACCCTTTCCGTGAAGAAATTTTTCCTAATACCCAATCTAAACCTCCTCTGGTGCAGCTTGAGCCCATTCCCTCTCATCCTATTGCTGTTCCTTGGGAGAAGAGGCCGACCCCCCTCCCTGCCCCCTCCTGCCAGGAGCTGCAGAGCGATCAGGTCTCCCCTCAGCCTCCTCTTCTCCAGGCTGAACACCCCCAGCTCCCTCAGCCGCTCCCCACCAGCCCTGTGCTCCAGACCCTGCCCCAGCTCCGCTGCCCTTCCCTGGACACGCTCCAGCACCCCAATGTCCTTCTTGTGCTGAGGGGCCCAAAACTGGAAGACAAACCAAAGCCATTTTTCGGCTAGAGACACGCATCTTGGGCTGGAGTCCAATCTACACGGGCAGGTACTTACAAACCCCCGTGGAGTCCACGCTGACGATACTACTACAGTGTCAGGACTAGGTATTCAAATAAATACATCTTTCCAAAACTATACTTAAGAACAGAATCTCAGTCTTCTACCCTCCATTTAGCAGTGCTTGCCTTTATTTCTTTAAAACTACATATACTGTGAACACATATGAGATACCTTTAAGCCAAAATAATTACAATGTCTTACTGTGGGAGTTCCAAATGATTTCTAATGTTTCCAGTAATAATATTTACCCTATGCTGTAAAGTATCCACAAAGACACACAGTAAGGACTACGGAAGGTTCAATTTCACAGTGCAATTACTTCCTAATTAAGTTATCTTCAAAATGATCACCGCAGGGCTTGCGTATGTTTTACATTTAAAAAAAAAAAATCCAAACCCCAACACAGCACATTAGAATTTAGGTGAATTTGATTTGCCAGAGCCCACCTGCCCTGTATTTCTGTGTATGATATGACTTGAATTTAATGATCCTTTAAAGGAATCATTTGGAGTCCACTTCACCAACGATGCATAGCGCATCACTTAAACTGTATTGAAGCAGTTTTATAGAAATAGCTATTTAAATAGAGGAATTTCAGACTGATCCCTCTCAAAGCTGCATTACTCCAAAAATACTAAGTGGCTAACAGGAGTCAATCCTTCATGAAAGGATTGATCACATAACTGCAGATGAACAAGTGAGTTTTATTAAGAACTTCCTAACATGACCGATGTCCTAGCTTATAAAAGCATGAAACCTAAGAAGTTTTACGTGGAGTCCCTTCTTTTCCTCCACAAGGATTAAACATAGGCAGGCGTACCAGAAGAGAAGTTTGGCAAGTGCAGAGGAAACTGTCATGAGGACGGCTCAAACTGCATTTAGGGAAGTTGACTGTAACCGCAAAAAACTCAGATTCACAAATCTGGTATCTACCTCCTGGCTTTATCAGGGCAGGAAGTAACAAAATGGCTCAATTCTTCTCTCTTTATATACACCAACCTGACTTTCAGTATGAAAAATACATACTGGAAGGAAATAACCTAAGTTATAGATCAGTGCTTATGTATTTGATTTTATATAAATAACATTTCTCAGAGTTTCATGATCAATTTAAAGTAAAAGCTTATCGAAGTTTCATCAGTCCTTGACTACCTAATGGACAAAAAAATCTGATTATAGGGATTTTGATTCTTTATGGACAGAAAAGCCTGATTACGTGACATTTTGAACAACAGAATCGGAGACCAATGCCTGATCTGCTACGTAATGAAAAATATGGGAAAACAAATCATCAATTCACGTCCTTTGCCCACACTACGCAAAACACAATCTTAAAGCTACCATAGCCTTCCGAAAAGCCTGCACCACAGGGCGTCCAGGACGAGCACTGTAAAATGCGGGTTTGCTGCGTGACTCCTGAGGAGCTAGTTAGTCCAGTCCCCGCAAACCCTGCTGCTCCCTCCCCTAAGGTCACGTTCCTCCAGTGACGTGCTACACTGTTTGCAAGCCAGCACAGGTTCACCAAAAGACAGCTTTTATACTGGTCATGGGGTAGAAACTACACTCCCCAAAACATGAGACGAATATTTCTGCAGCGCTGAGAGCTCAAAATACAGGCAGTCACCCTCCAACATCATTAAGCGTGGAACTCTGACTTCAAACACACAGGGAAAAGAACCAAAGGGCAAATTAAAGGGGAAACCCTTACCATATGAAAATCCCTTTCTCTTCGTATTTTAAATGCTTAAACCAAAGTAATGAGGTTGAAGAAGCGAGGTCCCAAAGTTGAGCTGGCGCTTTTGCTCGAGGCGGTGCAGTCGCAGACCTTCCAGCTACGCCCAGGACAGGATCTCCATCGCTTCCAGACTTTGTCTGCCGCCAGTTTTTGCCCTTCCAGTTGTACCGCGGCAGCACGGGATACGCAGCAGGGAGCAACGCCGGGTCAAGGACTCCTTTCAGGGAAAAACTTTCATTTTCTTCCAAGCTCACCGCTTGCTGGCACGACACCACAGAGTCTGAGATTATACTGACAGATAACACTGATTAACTTCAAAACAAACATAAGAATACCTGCCCTGAGCACGCTCTATAGCGATTTTAAATCCACTTCTCACACTCTACGACAAACTCTCACATGCATTAAAGTCTAATAATGACAATAACCAATGGATAGTCCAATTCAAGGATTAAAAAAAAACCCATATTTATAATGTTAGATGTATAGAAAAATAGATCTTTTTTTTTAAAAGTTACCAGCAGAAATAATTTGGAAAAATATTACTGTTCCTGGCTTCTCATTTTCTTCAAACAGCTTACTACCAACAGAAACCAGAGGAACTTTTGTAAGGTCCTGGGCTACAACGATCTAATATAACACTTTAAAAATTATTTTAAATAACCTTTAGCAACGACTTGCTCTCACTTCAGATTGCCCAAGCAATCCTCATTCTCCATCCTAGGCAACTTTTCACGACGCACAAATTAATTAAGAGGTTAACAGCGTTAAGAGATTAACAACCCAAAAGGTCGAATTCACTGAGAGGAAATCTACTGCACCCTGCTGAAACCATGTCAAAACGTGAAGCCATTTACCTGTTTTGTATTGAAAAAAAAAAAGCAACATGCGGTGACAGGAAGGTGTTTTGCGTTTGTAGCTGAGGTTTTTCCCCCGCACGCAGCTTCCAGGGCTCACTCTTCCCCCCCCAGCCGCACCCGTTCCCCGGCCAGCCGTACCCCCCTTCCCCCGGCCAGCCGTACCCCCCTTCCCCCGGCCAGCCTACCCCCTTCCCCCGGCCAGCCTACCCCCCTTCCCCCGGCCAGCCTACCCCCCTTCCCCCGGCCAGCCGTACCCCCCTTCCCCCGGCCAGCCGCACCCCCCTTCCCCCGGCCAGCCGTACCCCCCTTCCCCCGGCCAGCCTACCCCCTTCCCCCGGCCAGCCTACCCCCTTCCCCGGCCAGCCTACCCCCCTTCCCCCGGCCAGCCTACCCCCCTTCCCCGGCCAGCCGTACCCCCCTTCCCCCGGCCAGCCTACCCCCTTCCCCCGGCCAGCCTACCCCCCTTCCCCCGGCCAGCCTACCCCCTTCCCCCGGCCAGCCTACCCCCTTCCCCCGGCCAGCCTACCCCCTTCCCCGGCCAGCCTACCCCCTTCCCCGGCCAGCCGCACCCCCCTTCCCCCGGCCAGCCTACCCCCCTTCCCCCGGCCAGCCTACCCCCCTTCCCCCGGCCAGCCGTACCCCCCTTCCCCCGGCCAGCCGCACCCCCCTTCCCCCGGCCAGCCGTACCCCCCTTCCCCCGGCCAGCCTACCCCCTTCCCCCGGCCAGCCTACCCCCTTCCCCGGCCAGCCGTACCCCCCTTCCCCCGGCCAGCCGTACCCCCCTTCCCCCGGCCAGCCGCACCCCCCTTCCCCCGGCCGCTCCCGACACGGCCGCCGCCCGCCAGCCCGTGTGAAGCCCGCGGGCAGCCGCCACCCGCCCGGCCCAGCCTTAAAATGGCGGCGGCGGCACCGCCCCGGAGCCCGCCCGGCCGCCCCCTCAGGCCCCGGGGGAGCCGGGCTCTCCTCCCCGCCGCCCCCGGCACTCACCATGCGGCCGGGCGGAGCCGGGCATCGCACCTCCCTCCTTCGGCGCGTACCGGCCGCGTCTCCTCGGAGCAGCGGCCGCGGGGCTCGCTCGGAAAGGCCGGCGGCGCTCCGGGGAAGCGGGGGGCGTCGGGCCCCGCGGAATGGCCGCCGCCTCGCAGGGGCCGCGGAGCCGGGGGCGGCAGGGCCGGGGAGCCGCGGAGCCGGGGGCGGGAGGGTCGGGGAGCCGAGGGCCGCGGAGCCGGGGGCGGGAGCGGGAGGGCCCGCGGGGCGGGGGGAATGGCGGGCCCGGCCCGGAGCGCGGCCTGGCGGCGGGTTTGCCCCTGGCAGCCCTCGTTAGGGCTCCAGCCGGTTCCTCCTTTTAAAAACCACAGCGTAGTTAGGTGCGAGATTAAAGATTCCGGATTCCCGGGTTTTCAAACCTTGCTTCACCCACCAGACTTGGCTGCGGTGAGGGTTCACCCCCAAGCCTCCCTAAATGGCTGCATTAATTGCATTTTGTAACCTTGCGAAAGCATGCAGCTGCTGCGGCGTATCCTGCTCGGCCGACTTGGGAACCCACGTAGTTTATGTAAAACTACCTCATTTACGAAAGGTTTATTGTGCAAAGTTTGAGTTCAGATTAACTGATGGTAAATCAGCTGTCCCAGTTCTATTACTCCGGGTGTTTTAAACTGAACGTATAGGCAAACCCTACACAAGCAAGACAGCCTCACCCCGGCAAAGCAAATACACCTTTGGACAAACCAAAGGCAGATTTCTCCTTGTTTGCAACGCTCGCATTTCGGTGCAAATGTAGATGGGGACCCTGCAAGCGGAACTGTATCTTGTGCAGGTGACCACGGCTCTGTTTTGCTCTCATGCTGGTGTGTAAGCTCCAAAGTAACACAGGAAATCTTTAGTGGAAGCTCTGCCTCATAAAACCTTGCTCTGAACCAAACTCATGTTCAACTCGGGTACAGTTAAAGACAGCAAAAGCACGGAGTCTTCGGAAGCTAGCTGTTGTGTCCTGGAAATCCATGTAATTAGCTTGTAAAAAGACAGACATTGCTTAATCGCTTCTTTAAAGTGATAGTCTGGTGTAATAAAGTAACAGTTGAGACCATAAATAGCGAACGCAGTTGGAGCAAACATAGAGCAGAGAACTGTGAGAAATCTGTAAATGCCAGCGCTGCCCAGGGACACGGAGCATCCAGCCATGCTGTCACTGCTCCCACAGACGGGAGGTTTTGCCCTTCATCAGTATAACCCCATTTCAAGGACATGGCATGCTATTTTGCAGGGAATTATGATTCATTTGATTGTGTTAACAATGCGTTTTGCATAGTCTCCTGTCTCCCCATCTTTCGACGCGTTCATATACATTATTTACAAAGAAATGCAAACGCTTTCTTCCCTGGTTCAATACATCGTGACCTGCTCCTGAAAAAAATCCTCCACGTAATCTATACAGGTTATTAAATACGAAAAATGTACAACAGTGAGTATGTCACTGTCATCTGCTGTTGCCCCCAGTTAGTTCTGGTATGACCCTTTTAGCTTCGAGAGAAACCAGATTATAACTCGTCTGTCAAGCCTGAGGTTTATTTTACGCAACGCGTGTAATATCTGAGCCACCAACACTGTAATTATCAAAATGATCACCCGACCAGTCAGCAGCTCACTTGGCCAGAAGACCCTTATGTCTTTTTGCTGATTATGTACTTTCTGAAGCAAAGAGAAATGGTACTCACTAATAGTAGTGCATCTGGGTGTAAGGGCAAATAAGTATTGCAACACTCGGTATGCGCTGGAGCAGCCCACCGTAGGTCTACTGTCAAAAAAAAGGGAGATGTGATATGAATTAAATAATATTAGACTTAATTTTCTATCTCTTTTTTTTTTTTCATTCTGCTCGCTACAATGCTGGCAAAAAAAATGATTTTTTGAGCGGGCCTCAGTTATTTCACCCCTTCTTGTTCCTTTCTTGAAGGAAATCTTGGTCGTAGATCAGTGGGCCACAACAGAATAGAGCACAATGAAGCTAACAGAAATTTTTCATTTCAGGCAGCTGAATCTCAGCAATGACCAGATCATACGATCTGTATTTAGTCTCCACCACGCAGAGTGCAGTTAAACTTGTTCATACAAACATAACTCGCCGAGTTTCCAACTCGGACAGCGTAATCAAAGCAGAAAACTTCATGCCTGAGTGGGCAGGAGGAGCACCTGACAGAGCCGCAGGCAGAGCGGAGCACATTTTGAAGTGGAGTTCTCCTATGGTTTGATGTTCCCACGTGGACTCACATTAGAAACCTCCTGAGATTAATTTGTTGCTGGGAGATGAGACGCACCGATAAATGGGGTACCTTGTCATTTTGTGGATTGGTAAGCGTGGACAAACCTTCAGATGTCCCCTCCTCGCTGGCTGTGTTTATATTTAGTTTCTTTTCCAAAACGGATGCGGATGCAGTAATAAAGGGATTTATCTCTGGGCGCACAATGAAACAGGGCAGACAGCTAGCGGTTCCCCGGACCGCGGGATTAGGCAGTATAACCGGGCTGCTGCTAGTTCGGCACGCACAATTTTACAATGTAAAGAGTTCTTAAATGGTCGTGTAAGTGTGGTTCGTTGTTCAAACATGTTTGCAGACTGTAACCTTTGCGCTTGTGACCAATTGGTACGTTACTCATGCTCGTTCCACCCACAGGCTTGGCACTGAACGTTACACCTCCATAAATACTGTTCACGTATTATCAAGCTGGTAGAAGCCAGCATGTGTTTGTACGGAGCTGTTACTTACTCTTCATAGCGCAAAGTTGCTCCTTCCCCTTCCTATTCCTTACTCGTCGTGCTTCATCTCCCGGAGGAAGAAGGACACCTTACTGACAGAAATTGCCTTCGCGGAAGACGGTGAATTCCAGCTTGAAAGGCTTACTAGAGCACGCCACGGCACAAATGGGCCTCCAGAACACCAAACACTCCAAAGTCAAGCAAGCTAATATACTGATGTTAGGACTTGATTCTGCGGGAAAATCTACACTGTTGTACAAGTTCAAGTATAACGATGTTTTTCTAACAATTCCAACCATTGGCTTTAATGTTGATATGATAGAAACCGAGAAAGATTTTACATTGACGTTTTGGGATGTTGGAGGACAACAGAAAATGAGACAAGTTTGGTGCAATTTCCTGGAAAACACAGACGGGCTGCTGTACGTTGTGGACAGCTCTGATAAGCACTCTCTGGAAGAATCAAAGAAAGAATTTGAACTCGTTTTAAAGAATGAATTTATGAAAAGCGTACCAGTCGTCGTGCTAGCGAACAAGCAGGATTTGCCTGGAGCTTTGAACGCGGAGGAAATAACCAGGAGATTCAACATGAAGAAATACTGCAGCGACAGAAATTGGTACGTACAACCCTGTTGTGCTATCACAGGAGAAGGTTTGTCAGAAGTTCTCCAAAGACTAACGACATTTGCAAAACACTACAGCAAATCAAAGGAGACTTATACAATCTTTAAGGAAATCAAAACACTTTAAGAATTTCTATCGTCAAATTCTGGTGAACTTTAATCAACATATGCTGTTGGACGGGCTACATCTGAAAATACTGGGGATTCTGGAGAACTCTTACAAGTAAATATTTATAAAGAACTTTGACAATATTAAATTCTACTGTTACACCTGCAGATACTTCCAAGATACTACTCTGCAGCATTTTATTAGTGATCGTATACTCGGGGTTATTCAGCTCAGAAGTGTGGCTGCCGAATGATGAAAAAGGTGCAGATGAGCTTCTGAATTTTAGCAAGTAGAAACAAAATAGGTGAGCAGTGCTTAAAATGCTTAAATAAAGTCATTTTGTTAAGACGTAAAATAGCCAAGCTGTTTGTTCAGCAAGAAAAGCAAGAGATAAAATGTTGTTTCGTAACAAATGCTCCGTGGATGTATTTCTCATGTAAAAATATAGCCGGTTTCGAGCTTAAACTCTTAGTTGTGTACAAGGGAACCTATGAATCTGAAATACGTGTTGGATATTATTGCATTCTGGCACCAATTACTCCGAACAGGTTTTAACAAACAGGATCTGCTCCTCATCAAGCCACAGACAAAGCTGAGATCCAGCGCTGTGGGTGAGGTGTAGGTCTGATGTCCCGTTGTTGCAGATTTCCATGTACCGATTTCTTTGTTTCCGCGCTGTTGGATTGCTGTCCTTAGCCAAGAGCAGAGCGATGGAAGCCAGCATGGGATCAGTCCGGCAAAGCACTGATCCCCACGGATTTTGGGGTGGGGGATAAAGGGGGTGAGGAATAGGGGGATTGGCTCCTTGGTCGGTTTTTTATAGATCTTGATGGATCCTGTCCTGCCTGTACTGAAGCCACCTGAAATTTTGTTCCTGATAAGTTTAGCTTTGATTAAGTTTGGCACAAGTGGCACAAAATTGTTAATCCTATTCCTACAGTTTGTAGGAAAAAAATTCCAAGTGAAATTTCTGTTCAGATTTCCTGACTGATGGAGGAGTGAATTAGTATTCTGAATGCCATTAAAGCAACAAAGGATTGATAACGAGAAGACTAATTGAACTGTATCAACCATGAAAACAGTTTAAACACTAAGGCTGAAAAGTTAATAGGGCCTGCTCTTTTAAAAGCAAAAAAGAGACCATCAAATTATTGGCTGTACAGTCCCAGAAAATCCAGCCCGATTATTTCTGCCTTCTTGAGCAATGTCTGCAGAGGTAGGATGCTGCAGTGGTCAGGATGCTTGCTTAGATAGCTGGATTTATTTTTCCCTGCGTCGACCACAATCTTTGACCACGGGCAAGTCACTTAATCACTCTGCGCCTCAACAGTCCCTTGGCAAAATGAACTTCCCAGTTACGCGCTCTGAAAAAGTCGTGGCAAAGGTCAGCTTGTGAGCCTTTCTCCTGCGACAAAATGATTATGCCAAGTAATTCGTGTAAGAAATTTACATTTAGTTCTTACTAATAAACAGGCAGGAATTTCAAGTTGCAGAAAGGTGAAGCAGCAAGAAAAGCACCCAGACGTGCCCTGTTGTCTCATGCATATATTATTCAAAGGCAAAAAATCATCAGGTGAATTTGCTGAAATAGTAAACAAAGAAAGGTTTCTCAAAGGAAGCTGTTATTAATACTGACAGTAATTACCATGGGCTAAATTCTGAGTCATGCTGAGACTACATTTCTAAAAGGAGAGCAAGTACTTAGACTTGTCATTGCCTGGTCTGATGATTTAGGCTCAATATAAAACATCATCTTCTGTCCCAGAAAAGATTTTTAAAAATCTACAAGAATGGGAACATTATTTTTCTAAACCCCACAATTCAATGTTAAAAAATGTAGTATTTCAGATCAATACATTCATAAACATTTGCATGTGTGTGTTACATATTGAATTCTCCCACTAGTTTAATCTAATCATGTGCCTATTATAAATCTGAATCTAGTTCACTGGCCTCAGGACTTCCTCAGGGAATAATACTCCTTGAGAGGGGTAATGAGAGTGCACCAGGGTCTCTAATTAGACAAGAAGCAAGTTCTGAAGGGAGAAATAAAGTAGTGTAATAGAGCAGCTCATCTAGTTAAAAAAGAATAAGCGTTCAGGCACACAGTCCCTTCTCCAGGTTATCAAATTAGATGAAATCATACTTACATTGACTTGAAGAAAATCTTTTAAATTATGCTTCAAAGGAAATAAATAAACTCTATTCCGTTCACTTTACAGAATATCAGGTATTTAAAAATTGATTTTGCTAAGAGCTTGGTTTCCTAAAGAAGTGAAACCGTGCCCGTTTTATCTGCCCATGGAGACCCCTACCTTTTTGAGTAATTTTTAAGCTTTAAAACAAGTATCAGTCAGGTTGGACAGAGAAGGAAGTTCTCAAAGGAATTATATGACTGAAAGTTTAATTAAAAAAACCCAGTGAGATAGAGAAAGGTGACCATACTGGTGCCCCCAGTGAAGGCAAGGCTGATAAGGTACAAAAGACTAATCCCTGAGGAGACAGATGTTCCATTTTAGCCGCAAGAGAGCCTACAAGAGGACATAAATCCCAGAGCCCAGACTTAATTAGTTCCTCTGCTCCTGGAGCTGGTTGGTCTTTTTCTATACTGCATGGGTAAATAGTGTAATTGGGGCTTCTTTAGGATGAGGGGATAGAGGATATGGAATCCACTGCTTAAAATTTCCTTTTTACGCCCGGAGTAAAGAATCTCCCTGACTCCTCACCCCGTTTTGGGAAGGATCGCTGGAAAGGTGTGTTACACGGGCAGGGAGGTGCAGAGAAGTGGAGTGTCTGGCTCAGTTCTGCAAGACCGTGGGGAGCAGAGCGCTGTGCTGCCCGCCCTGCAGCCCCCGCGGCCCATTTGGGCAGCCTGCAGGGGGGCTGGGACCCTGCTGAGGGAGGCGGGGGGAGCAAGGCCCCCACGCCGCTCACCGCAGCATCTCTGCCTGCCGCCTTCACCCACGTACTCGCCCCCGGCACTGTCCGCTCCCGCTCAGAAGCCTGGAAATTGGTTGATACTGTCCTGGTTTGGGCTGGGCTAGAGTTAATTTTCTCCCCAGTAGCAGGCACAGCGCTGTGGTTTGGGTTTAGGATGAGAAGAATGCTGATCACACGCTGATGGTTTAGGTGTTGCTCAGCGCTGCTTATGCCAGTCAAGGACTTTGCAGCTTCCCCTGCTCTGCCAGGGGCACAAGAAGCTGGGAGGGGGCACAGCCGGAAGAGTTGATCCCAACTGGCCCAAGGGCTATTCCATCCCATACGGCGTCATGGGCAGTATAGAAACTGGGGGGGTTGGCCAGGGAGCAGCGATCGCTGCTCGGGGACTGGCTGGGCATCGGTCGGCGGGTGGTGAGCAACTGCATTGGGCATCACTTGCTTTGGATATTGTTATTATCATTATTATATGGTTATTGTTATCATTACTATTTTACTTTATTTCAATTATTAAACTGTTCTTATCTCAGCCCAGGAGTGTTTCTCACTCTCACTCCTCCGATTCTCTCCCCCATCCCATCGGGGCAGGGGCAGTGAGCGATGGCTGCATGGTGCTGAGCTGCTGCCTGGGGCTGAACCCCGACAGATACCCCATACCATCTGGTGTTACGTGGTGAAATCAGTAGCAAGGAAGTTACAAAGGTGTTTTACAGCTTCATCCTGCTATGGAGAGCTTTAGATCTTTTGATTGCTTGGCTGAACAATATAATGAGCGGAATTGTCTTTATGTTGCAGAGCACAACAAAGTGGAATTCTGCTTGTGCTAAAAATACAATCTGTAGTATCGTAAGTATAATGTATTCCTGGACAAGTTTTGGTTTATTTTATTATTTAGAATTTATGTAGGTAGCTCACTAAAAACAATTTTAGGATTTTTGAAGGGTTCAGGGTGCTTTGAGAAGGTAAAAAGTCAGAATACGAAGCGTGCAGCCCCCCTTGGCAGTGGAACCAAAGTCTACGAGTTGAAAAGTTTGCATGGGACGAAAGGCTTTAAAGGGCTTGCACGCCCTCTCAGCTGTTTATATTGCTTCAGGTGTTGGAACTTTTTTCATTAGCTTTCCTAATAAATCACACCCTGATCACCCTGCTGTTTCTTGCATTTTTTTATCAATGCATACTGGCAGTCTTGTGCAAATCCAATCAAGAATTACAATGCAATGAAGCCTTATAACTATATTGTGGCTAAAGTGTACAAGTCCTGCAGCGTCTGCTAATACTTCTTACACAAAGAAGTGCTGTACCTGTTTGTTTCTGCTGACAGAACAGTCATGCATGAAGAAATAAATGGTACATATCTGAGATTGTGAAACACAAAGGGGAGGACCTGGGAAACCTGAGGCATGCTGTATCCTGTGCCCTCTCAAGATTATCCGCTGGGACATGTTTGGATGCGACAAGTTAAAAGCTGACAAATCCAGAGCATGGGGAACTGTCCTTTTGACCATTCTTTGATAAGATTACTGTGGTATTAAATCATAGTGAGCTTTCTGAGCTTTGAAATAGCTGTAATGGAGCTCATTGAACATAGTTCCAGTGGGATGAAATGCTATTTTAAGGGAAGGTGCAGAGCGGCATAGAAAAACATTGCAAATTTGGATAGTAACACTCCCTCCTGCTTTGCCTGGGAGACAGCTCTCCCAATAATTAAATACTCTGCAGAATCAAAGGGAAGTGTAGTGTATAAGGAATGCAGAACAAGGCTTTTTCAGTATCAGGTAATATAGAGCTGGGCGAGTTACTCAAAATGTCTCTGATGCCATCTCCTCCTCAGTTCTGACAACTTCACTGAAACAACCAAAGGAAAGACTTTCACGTATCAAAGAAGTTCTAAGCCTACTGCATAGGAAGACAACACTTTGAAGCACTGTATGCATATTAAACTGCACAAAGCAGGTTTTCTTGCTAGAGTAAATGACCCATGCTGAATTCTGTGCTGCTACAAGTAGACTTCTTCCACTCGTAATTAGCTCAAGTACTCCTATTCAGCACAGGCATAAGGATTCTGGACATATATCTCATCAGATCACAGAGGCTAGATCATACAGGTCTCTAATTTGAGATGTAAACTCTTGAGAGTGGAGGCCCTACTTATAAAGCACACACCATACTGCAGGTAAAATTTGCAAATATAAATTCATAAACCAGTGACGAGTCCAAACACATCTTATTTTGAACGCATGCAATCTTAACAAACCACGCGCGTCACCTTCTGTTTCAGTTTCTACAATATTCTGTTCTTCAGCTATGGTAAATGTTCTCGCAGCACTCCCGCTCTTCCACGACGTGTTTGCCGTGCAACTGTACCACACCTAGCGCTAAGTTGGGCTGCCATCAAGAGACAGGTCCCCTCACCCTCTGTCACCTCTGCGTCCCCCTCCCCAGCTGCATATTTACACTTGCAGGTCTCCGCCCAGCAAAGCCTTCTCACTTTCCTTGTCCTTCACCAGTTATCAAAACGGTGATGCCAGTTTTCGTGTCCTTTTTACTAGACTTTCATTGAATGGTTTTGTGTTTGCTTTCATGCCACTCCTCAGACTTGGAATTACCCAAACACACATACAAAATAATTTCATTGTTTTGTTTCAGATCCTTCCTTAAAGCACTCCTTTCCCATGATGTATGCAAAAATCCTGACAACAGCTGTTAGGGTTTTACGATGAGGCCCCAGCCTGTATCTTTTGATGAGTATTCTTTTATTATTTCCTTGTTCTCCCCATATTTATTCATCTGTTCCCTTTTAGCCTTAGAATGTGCTTTCTTTCGTGCAAAGATCATCTTTTTGTTCTGTGTTTCATATACTGCCTGACCAATGAGAAGAATTTCTAGACCTTATACTACTGTTCTAAGTAGCCCCAAATCTCGTGGAGTATCTGCTAAAATAAGTACTTTTGTGAGTTTAAATAAATCATCTAGCTCTGAAACCTGAGCCATGTGTACTCTTTTTTTTTTTAACAAATATAATTGGGAACTGCAGCAACAAGTTCATTGATCCAAACAAAGGCTAATCTCCCTTACAATTGCACTTGCCTGTTAAAGGATAACTGTGCCTTAATCAATAGTTTTCAGTTACTTTATCTAAAGCATACGCATTAATCACCGAAGAATGCTAGCCTTAACCTTTTCTTAACTGAGTCATAATTCTGGAAAGTTCTGGTTTAGTTTAGGACCGTCACAGATTCATGTGAAAATCCCTCGTATCATTTGGATGCAAAACAAAATGCAGAGGCATTCTGTAAACAGCTTAACTCCTGTAGGATAAACGAAGGGCAGCCTCCTCATCGGTTGGGTCTCACGCCCAGACCTCCACTGCTGGCTGCTATCACTTCATGTACTCACCACTCAATGCAATGGCTTTCGACTGAATTCACGTGGGTTTTTTTTTCCTTTGTTGAGGATTTACAATGTAATGTTCAAAATACCTAAAATGTATAGAGCTCTTCACAATATGAATGCTTAGGTACTAATCAGCTATTTACACATGCTGCAGACCAACAAATCCAGCTTGAATTACTCTTATCTAAAAAGGTAAAACAAAGTAAGAAGTAGTATGCTACAGAAAAGATATATAAGGAGCTAAGCAGGAGGGGAAGTGAGAGAAGATAAGCTGAAGAAATACAATGGAAAAGGATAGAGAAAAGCAAAGCAGGTGAGAAGAGTTCTCAGGGCAAACATAGTACTAAGTGTATGCAGATACACAAAGCAATAGAAAAAAACAAAAACATGTTCCAGACATCAACTCTTGAGTGGTTTTTGCATTCCCCTCTTGTGATAATAGTGTGTTAAGAAGCCTTCTCTTATTTTAAAATAAACATTTAATGCAGGCAAGCATTCCTACTTGTGCTCACATATGTAACTTCACCTGTATTCTCTCTGAACATATATTACACACTAAAGGCAACTATTTTGTAGATTTTAGTGACATTAGGGCCCAAAGATAATGTAACCTTAGAGAAAATATTATGCAAACAACCGGCTCCTTATAGTAACTCTAAACAATATTAGTCCTGAATATGAATAATTAAAAATATGTAACATCTTATTAAAATCAAATGTTGTGGAAATTAAATAGAGTAGTTTCAAACAGCCCTTCCATTTAACCTACACAGGACGACATTCATATTTCTTAGCTATCACCTGCTTACTAAGGGCTATACATTGAGCCTTTCCTTTTTGAACATCAAGATTTTCCAATGAGTCATTTGGTTCATTGACCATTTAAAATAATTCTTGCCTACACTAACGGGCAAATTTGCATACACTTTTCTTTCTCGTGTGCTACGAAAAAGCCCCTGGCGAGTCTTAAGAAAAACCCAAGCCAAATACTAGAAAATCTTTACCTAAATTGAGTAATGTTACAGAAACACTTGTACAAAGTTTAGCATTTCCGCACTGAGACATCTTGTGGCGTGTATGCCATACTGCAGTTAATAAAAATGAAACTATCCGGTGGTAAATTCAAATGGTGACAACACGAGCTTGAGAACTCTCTGAGAGGTTTAAACCAGACAGCTAGAAATCTTGTACATCACTTTTTCAAACAAAACCCATCCAATTACAACATTGATGGGACTTATTTTCAGACTTCAAGTATTTACAAACCTGATAGTAACAATCTGTGAAATTAAAATTTCTGTACTTCAGGTAAAATCCACATTTGTTTTCATTCCACGTTAAGATGAATGTTTCAAAAGTACAGCATTTTGTGGAACAGAAATTTTGTAACAATGATTGATGTCCAAACTGCTGTTGCTTCAAAGAAGTGTGTCAAAACAAAGAAATGCATTTACTTTAATATTGTATTTATCTGATAAAAAAAAATGCTAGTTTGAGGCACTTAAAAGTAAATACTGCAATTCCACTTGAACCTCTATGGAATTAAATATTTTTTTAAAAATATCAGAAGTTTTTTCTAAAGACAAATTATTTTGAAAAAATCATTTGACAGATTTCTCTTTCATTAAGATGAAAGTTTAATTGCTATTACTCTGTTCATTTGTACTTCAGTCTTTGCTTTAAAAAAAAAGACAAAAATTTTCCAGATGACCCATAGTTGCAAGAGTACTTGTAGCTGCTCTGCCAAAATTGTTCAGCTAATAAACACAAATAGCATCACACACTGAAGGAGTACCTCACTGTGAAGAAGGTACCGCAGCAGTCCAGCCTCTGCCCTTAACTTTTTCTTTTTTGGATCATCTCATCCTTTCGCAGCATTTCCAACCCACTGGGTTGACTGTACCACCAGAGAGGAGAAGGGAACAGCAGCACCCAGCTGCCAGAACTGCCTCTGAAGCAGGGAGCCCCTCCGTTATTTACATCAGTACCACAGGACCTCCCCCTCGATGCTTTTTCTTCTGTGTTGGAGGTCTTGGTATTACCAGCCTCACTAACTGTAATTAAAAGCCTATTAAATATGTTAGCAATGTAATTCAAATATACAACAAATTGTATGAAGTTTTTCATACTTCCTTCACAGGGTTCTGATTTATTTACAGCATGTAAATGCAGAGAGGATTAAAAACTGCGTTTATATCTCATGGGAATCCCTCCTGCAATCTGTTCTATAGAAGGAGTAGTCATTTTCGTATCACGGGTAGCTTAAGGTGAATAATGAGCCACGGTTAACAACACAACAAGCCTGACATTTACTTGAAACATCTTCTGAATAATGCGAATTGAACAGAACTCTGGAAAAAACTTGGTATAACATTCAACTGTTAAGTCAGTGGTCCGTGGTACTATTGCACGTTAGTAACTTCAAGACTAATTCTGTAACGGCACTCATCCTGACCCTCTGACAGCAGCCAAATTTACCTCGCCAGCGAGAGAATCCTTGTGCCGTCACGCTCGCGGCCGTGCACCTTCAAGTCCCAAACGGCTGCTGTGGTGGGTTCTCAAGGGAAGCAGCTGCCACCAGCATGGGAATCACCCGTTCTTTCCTTCCTTTTCCTATCTCTTGGTTGTCGCCTTTGGTTTATGCTAGGGGGAAAAAAAAAAAAAAACAAGCAGACAACAGTCATTTCAACATTCAATAAGCATAACCCAGTAATATAGATGTCTGAAGCTTAAAAACCCGTTAGTGTGCAACGCATGCTCCTGATTAAAGCGTGCTCCAGTCAGCGCTAACGGCACCGTAAGCAGGAACAATTGCCAGTTGATTGGATCCAAATGAAAACTTGCTCACGACTATGGGGAAGGTGCTATGGGGGAACGCGTGCTGCACTGGAGAGCAGCCCGGGGGAGGCAGCTTGTCTGGGGACCCCCTCGCTTCCCTTCCTGGCTGGCCACTGGGAGAGTTTTCCCTTTCCTTCTCCTTCCTTCTCTCTGCCCTCTTGCTTTTTATTTTTACTGAAAAGCAATTTTTACCATTAGAGTGAAATGTCCACTATCAGCTATGGCTCAAGAGCCAACCTTTAGGCAGGCAAGCCTGCCTCAGCATCTTCTGCGCAACAGATGGGAGCGCAAGCCAGCTTCACATCACTTTTCTACTTCCTAGGTTGCAGGTGAGTGTTATTCATAGTTTACTCAAATGTATTCTACTGCAAAAACCACTCTGTCGCTCATTACAGCATCCAGGATAGCCAGACTGCCCTTCTCCCAGTCTGACCACTCCTCAGCAGTTTCGCCCCCGCCGCACTCCCTTCTCCGTGCCAGCAGCGTTATTCTCCTGCAGGAACACGACAAAATTCCAGCATATCTGTCTCACAGGCTCAGACTGTCACGATGGAGAAAGGACAGAAGTTAATCCATAGTTTATTAGATTATAATTATGTGTTCCTAAACTGGAATTGCCAATAACATTCAGGGTTTGTTTTTTTTCTCATTAAATTGGTAGCGATTTATAAGAGCCCCGAATACCAGTTCATAACTAAAAGGAGATTTTAATATAAAAAGAAGTGATGAACATTAAAAGAAAGGGTTGATGTAGACGCTTGACAGAGGCGTAGAGTTCCTGAAGCTACTAAAACGCCATATATTCCAGGAAAATGATATGGCCGTTATCCCCCCCCGCCCCCCAAAAGGAAGAGCTGAAACAGAAATATTGCCCTTTATCAGACATCAGAGAATCAAGGAGAGCTCAGTCAGAAATCCTTATGAGAATGGGCCTCGTTAGTGCTGCTGCTCAGAAGTGCTCATTTTCTTCCTTACAGAGTAACAAAGAGAGATGCATACTGTATTTTATTTAAATGTATTTTCACTTCTCTACTCAGAATCAATCCTTCGGCCTTTCGAAATCCCTTATTCAGTTCTGTATTCGAGTTTCCTTGCAAAATTAGCCTGAAACACAGCATTGACAATAGCAATCTGCATCTGGACATTTACATTTTCGTCGCATAAAAGATGCATCTTGGATTTGATGCCATTTTATATACTAAATTCTGCTCGCTGGCAGCGTTAACAGCCAGAAATAAGACAGCTTAAATTTTAGATGCTCCCGTAAACGCCTCTAGCTTTGTGATCCGATTAGTGTTTCTACATACAATGTGAAACACATATTACCTAACACTTCATACGAGCATTTAATTATCTAAGCACATTGTATATATTAATTTTTAAAATACAGGTCTGAGGATCATCCTTCCATTTGAAAACCTGAGGATCTAAGGATCTGAGGGCAAGTGACTTTCCCTTCTGCAGAGTCAAGTGGAACAGAATCCAGAACACCGGAGTTCCCAGGTCTGCCAGCAGATCCTACATTTTCCTTTCCTCCTAGAAACATTACGGAACTCACCCAAAACAAGCAGCTGTGACAGAAGAGTTTTCTGTCACCGTCTTACCATCAGCGGTGCTACCAGAGGATGACTTTGTTCTAGGGGTTTCTTCAGAAGGAATTTTTTTAGCATGGAAACAATATATCCCTGAATCTTACAGGGAAGACTGAAATGGCTCAGTTCGCTAACCATTTCCTCACTTTTTATCTCAAATGAAACTTTCTTCCCTTGCCTTTATTAGGAAATTGTTTCTGTTTGAAAGGTAGAGCAGCTAGGACAAAGGCAGGAAAGCGCAGCCCCACAATCTGCTGATTCCTGACTGATTCCTGTTGTCCTTGGGCTATTTGCAGCTGATGGATTTTGTGATCAACAGTACCAAGCTCCAGCACAGCTCCAGTACCAAGAAACGTTTTTGGCAACGGTCATTTCGCAATCTGCAAATTTGTCTTCAGATGGTCTGATCTAATGCATTAAAAACCCGAAGGCATATAGGCTGAACTGTAGAAAACTCCGCCAACGTAAATGAAAAGCAATCCCAAAATCAAAGGATGTATTAAATAAAAAGTTCTATTAAATCAGAATAACTGAGATCAGAAGTAGGCTCGTGCACTATTTCAGAGCTCGCTTTGAAACTGATCATAAATTTTAACAGGACTGCCTCCTGCTTAGTGTTTGCAGTCATGTGGGAGCCCTAAGTTTATTTTCTAATCGCAGGAGCAGATGTTCAGCTGATGTGAATCAGCAAACAGCCACCAAAGCCAGAGGAACTACCTTTAATTTGCACCATCTGGGGATCTGTTTTGCAGTCTCTCCTTTTGAAGAAACAGAATATTGTGCATTATCTTATAACTAATCACACGGTAGCTTCTAAAAAAAAAAAAAAAAAAGAAAAATATCTGGAGCTCTTGAACTAGAAAAAAATGCTCATTATGTGGTGTTTCAAATTCAAACAGGCCTTGTGGGAGGAGATCCTTAAGGCATCTATAATACTCAGGCTGTAAGTAAGCGCAGGAAAGCAAGGCTGGCCGGGGACAGCGTTAAATGAGTGAGAGCGCTAAAACTAAATTGGCCTAGTGACATCAACAGGCCTTCGGCTTCGTTAACATCTGATATGGGCCGGCACTGAAACCAAGATCAAGAACATCTCTCAGCCATTTTAGTGTCTTGTACAACATGATTAAAGTGTTATAAATGGAAAGGCATTGAATCCTACTATGTTTTGGATATTTTAGGCTGATTTTCTTTTTTAATTCCTTGAGGTTCATTACTCTGGGAAGCTGTGTTGCTATAAAGTGAGTTTTTAAGTACCACTCCAGCTAAAGAGTATTTTTTTTTTCTAAGTACAAATACATAAAGTTTTTTCTCAATACAAAAAAGCTGGAATACAGTTTAACCAACGGTTCTAAATGGACACAGAAAAATAAAGGGGACACATGCACAGGAACTCTACAGCTTTTGAATCCAACAGAAGTGTCCCACTGCACAAGAGAATGACCCCTGCGTGAGAGTGAATGTAGCCAAAAGAAAGGAGAGCTGTTTGAGAGTTTGTGGTCCAAATCTTTTTTTCCTACTGTCGTCCAAAGGACTTCAGCCAACTTGCATCAAAAAGCAATGTTAAACCAGCAGGTTAGGGTAACAATTTGAAAATCAAGTTGAAAAATTAGCTGAAATGATTGCACGTTAATTTTTTTCCCTCAACTGAGCAGGGAAGCAGAGCAGAAGGCTGGATGTAATGTAAGAGTTAATAATTTATCCAAGAAGATAGCAGTATTAATATGTCTTTCTAGCTCAACAGGAATGCCGTGCATCCACGCCAGATGTATCGTCGATGCACGGTCCATCACACTGCTGTTTTCGCATGCCTCTAGACAAGAGAAAGAGTAAAGCAAATGTCAGCAGGGATAGCAGGATTTGTTGTAGATGCTGCAGATACTGGTGTACAGCCTTTTATTACAAAATGGCGTACAACTGGGGCAAAGCGTATTTGAGCAACTAATTAAGAATCGGCTAACAAAGCCATTGCTCGGGAAGGAATTTCAGCTTCGTGTGAACATTTTCTGAGAGAGAAAAAAACTACTGTTTGGCTCAAGCAGTTCAAATGGGTAAAAGAAGAAACCAGCAGGAGAGAATATAGAGGCTCAGGCAAAGTCAAGCACTGAACTAAAAGGCGACATCCCAGAGCTAGTAGCTGCTTAATGGCACATCCGAAAAAATTCTGACAGAAGACTAAATGCAAAAATAGCGTTCAGAGCGTAGAAATCAATTTTTCTCCTGGACTTAACCTTAAAAACGTGCTGTCTTTTGCCAAAATGCGTCTTGGAGTTACCTCCCCTGAAAGCAGCCTGTGGTGGCTGGCTGCAGCAGGGGAAGTCTGCAACGTGAGCGCGGCATTTGCAGCTCACGACCTGTTGCCGCGTGGTGTGGGCTTTGCACGGGCTCACGCTAAGGGTTCTGTGCTGACTTGCCTCTGGGATGGTTACGCCTCCACCTGCCCGCTCCTTCAGCAGAAAAACTCTGTCAGCACCTCTAGCTCTTTCTAGAAAAGGCTACCTTAGCTTGCTGCTAAGGAGCTACAGCAGAGCGCTTCGGGGAAAAGCGAAAACAAGTGCAAAAAAACCTTGAGTTGCTTCACGGAGCCCAAGAAAAGCACAGTGCTTTACTTGGATTGGTCCTGTTCGATCTTACGTAGGTTGCTTTTTGTAATAATGTCCCTTTTAAAATAAAGTCCCTGTTCCGTGAGGCTCAATTTTGTATATTTACTATTGGCGTGTGACAGTTTTTTATGTCTTTTTCACCTGGTGCAATATTCACAGCTGACTCCAGTTTAAGTTTAGGTATTATTTGATATGGCTGTTCCAATGTCCAGCAAGTGCAGTTGCATTCCAGACTTGGAGACGCTCTGTGTAAAATGAAAACAAATAGCTGTGTTTGCATACCAGATGAAAGCTTATCATAAAATATCCTACCAGCAGTCCAGTGCTCTACTTTTTTGTTAATACTAGCTATTCCATTTTGATAAACCGCAGGATTAATGAGAATATTTCTATGTGCAACACAAATCTTCTCAGCTTTACATAATATTTTATTTCTTACAGTAGGGAGATAGGTTTACTGGCTATGAAAAGCCATTTGCAGGAACTCATTTTACTTAAATGTATGTTTAGGGCAAAATGTGTTAGTGAAATATTTCAGATCAATCTACATTATTCCTTGAAAAAGATTTTCAAGATAAGTTGATAATTACATATTTTCTAATTGCATAATCAAGTGCAAAGTCCACAAATTATAAACATGTTACCTGTTTGTAGATGTAAACTATTTGTAGCACAAATCTCTTTAGCTGTGTATTCATATATGGAAGGGACAACAGTGGCTAAGAACCATTTCATACACACATACTCTGCCTTTTTTCTTTTTTTTTTTCTTTTTTTTCTTTTTCCTTTTTTTTTTTCTTTTTCAGAGATCCAAATGATCTCTGAAATAAGAACGGCCTCTCTATGATGTAGCTGCTTAGCAAGCCAGAATTTTCGTATGACTGAGGACAATGCCCATGCAGCATATGCTCTGTGTCAGAAACTTTCAAAAGTAACAAAACTGGCTCCTTACATCAACTGGAAACTTTTATTGTGGAGAAAAATTCCTCCTTGCCAAATGGTACCTCCTTTCTAGCACCTATACATCACCAGACAGCTCAAATCCTACACAAATTATAACCACCTCAAGCTACTCTAACTTTATGTTCAGGTGCCAGGAGCAAATAATTTAGAACCACTCCTTAATGAGAGGTTAAGGCAGCTCTCAGTATCTTTCCTGTTATTGCTTGAAGGATCGGAAGGTGAGCAGAACCTAATGCACATCTTTATATTTGCATTACTATTATTTTCCAATCTGAAAAATATGCAAAAATATAAAAAGATACACAGCTTTGTACTGTAATATCATGTGAGGTTTGAACATTATCATACCAACTCAATTTGCATTATATGTATAATTTATTACATTGTAGGCATCTACATTCAGTGAAAACATATCCTTCTAGGAGAAACTAATTTAGAATCAAAATATTGGGTTGGTTGTTCTTTTTTTTTTCTTTTTAAAGACAGTCCAAGGCCACAAGATCAAGAATTCAGAAAGGAATAAATAGGTCTATTCTTCAAAATTGGTCTTCTGAGTGTTGGGAGATTTGCACTGCAGACCTGAGGTAAAATCAAACCAATACAAAAATAACATGGTAATTGCTCCTCGGAGAGCTAAACAGATTAATTAGACTACAGTTAAACAAAATGCACTTGATTAATCTCTGATTGTGTCTTCACTGAAGTCACACTATAAATTATTCTTCAGATGATACCAGATCAAAGACCACTGAAGGATAGTCTTTCTCTGAACGTACATAATTTAGTAAGAGCGAAGCATGTGCTTGTATTTCATAGGAAGGTACGCAGTAGGAAACCTATGCATGCCAGAATGGTACATTAGAGCTGATGATGCAGCAATGTGATTTTTAAGACAGGTCTGGATTTGAAGGAAGATTCTCCAAGAACACTACCTCGGTGATTCTCAGTTATTTTCAAGCGGTTACTCATCAAATGACATGATTATTGCTCAGTCCCTTGTCTCTGTCAATCTTTTTCCAAGAACACAGAGGGAAGGTCAACAGAGAGATGACTTCATTAAAAGGTCATTAGTACTAGTTAGGGCATTGAGTCAGTTCTGGTCGCTAGAGAATGTGCTGGCTTTCCGATTCCATCTTTCCCAAACCACGTGCTACGTAATCAGTCGGTGCTAAGTGTGGCGACAGCGGGAGGTGGTGGAGGTGGGACAAGCATGTATACGTTTGGGTTAGCAAAGACACGGAAAAGGTAGCTATGAAAAGAGCAGTGATGGAGCCAAATGGTTTCTCTTTACTTTCATAAACTTCTGGGTTGGGTCTTAGACACCACATATTTTTTACCTTCATAGCCTGACTAGTTATAATCTCAAGACGTGGTCAGGAATGTAACACGCTAGTACCAATGTACGAGTCCAATTTCATTATTAATAACCATGTTCTGCCAAGACAGAGCCTCAGTCTTCCTTTAAGAGACTGATTGACAAAGCAGCCTTTTTGGGGCCACAAAATTTTAAAACTTCTTCTGCAGAAATGTTTCTCAGGGACACTAAAATTGTTCCTCAAAGAAAGTGACGCTACAGCTGACCAGCAAATTATTGATAGATCTGTAAAATACCTTTTCATTTTGAGACCAGTAACTTCATGCCCTTATGTAACTTTTCAATAGGTTTATTCCTATTTTTAGATAAAATTGCAAAGCAATTTTACTTGTTAAAATTCTCATTTTTCCAATCGGTGCATAATTTCCTCAGAAGGAGAGGAACTTTAAATGTACAACTAGACGAGCTAGACAGAATAACAGACTCGTAGTGCTGCATCCTGAATTTTCACATCTCTTGTAACAGTTATTAGTTAAAGCTTTGTTATTTTTAGGTATCTCTTTCTGGGTTTCATACCCTTATTATGTAAAAAGCTGTGGTTCAGCAAAAAGTATTAGAGCATGGTTGCCAGCGTAATACTGTGTCCATCGCATCAACTGTGTGATTACAAGAGATATGTTCAGCTGGGCAATTTCGAAGATGATAGAGAATAAAAAATATGAAGGATTTTGCATGTCCCTCTGAAACATATACCACAATCTTTAATCACAAAAGGAAGCAGCGTTAAAATATGCCTGAAACTTAAATCAAAAGTAGGGAAGATTTACTTCACTTAATTCAAACCATTCAGATGTAAATACAGGGTTATAAAATAAACTCAACATAACAAAAGCCATAGCAAACATAAGAGATTTCCAATTTGGTAAGGCAAAATATTTTACCTGCCGATCATTTCCTTAAACAGTAAGTGCAGAAGCTAAAAGCAATGAGAAACTACTTGTCAATTCTATTCAACCGATTTAAAATTGAACATGCTGATAGAATTTGTTTCCCAGACTTCACACATTTCTACTTTTTACACATTTTAATATTTTTCTTGTTTCTTTACTAAAGAGTTCCTTCTGAAATGACAGCATCAATTTGAGATGCATTAATTTTGAAACACTGAGGTATGATATTGGCATGGCTGTACATTTATAATACCCTGTTTTCTTAAGGCAGCTGTGCTGCAATACCAACCAAAATGAGTTAAGAGCACTAGCTAAAGAGATGCTCGTTTTTCTTTTTCTCGATGTAGTCTTCGGAAACATCGCCAAATGGACAAACTGCATTACTTTTTTAAATGTAAACAGCCGTGTAAAGACGACGTCTTTTTTCTGTATCCAGACTGCAGTGAGAAGGGGTTGCTGTCCCGACACCAGCTTTGGACAAAACAGTTTACGTATCAGTAGACAAGTAGCTATGCCTGTATGGAATACCATCAGGACTAATTAACCCTGACTAATTTACCCTACCCGTATTGCTGTGACTACATCGCTACTACATTTATGCAACAGATGTGGCTGTGGTGACTCGGACTTCTGCCGCTTTTAGTCTTGATGAGAACTCCTTCTACCTGGAACGGAGCCTCATCCTCTGAGAAATCTCCCACAGATAAAACACGCGGTAGCCCATAGTCCGAAAGATCATCATCTTCCATGTTTTCACAAAGAATTAAATCAAGTTCTCTTTTCCGATATTCATAAATCTGAGTGACTTAGTTTACACACTTGGGAGACTGCATCTCCCATCACGGCTGTGACTTTTCTCAAGAACAGGGAAAATAGGGAAAATCGTAAGGCCGCTGATGAAACAAGAGCTCTGTCAACACCGAGGACTTAACAGAGAGGAATCCCCACAAACCCTGACTTAATTTTCCAATCATTAAGAGTACAAACTACATGCAGGATCAGGAAAATATACATTCCAGTGAGTGCTAGTTATGCACAGAGGTACTATTTTCTGGATCGAGTTATAGAAGTAGGAAAAAAATTACCATCCCCTCTGCTCTGCAAATGTTATCTATCTCTTTCTTTCAATACTCTCTACCTCATTTCAATCAAAATGAACCAGGTTAGCTTAAACAGTCTCGCTAGCAGCTTTTTTTCCTAATATTCTAGAAGACTGGAAGGAACAGGTACTACTCCGAACATATTTTCCTCACAAGTTGAAGTTGAGTCCCAAATGTCACAGGCATTACCAAGTGAGCTTTGAGAAGAAAAAAAACACTGGATATTTTGTAAATAAACTTTTTTTTCCTGGCAATTGTTGATATCTCTACCTTTCCAGAAATGTTCTGTAGGCTAATCACCTGCATCACAGAAATGCTACAGAACTGGGAGATCGCTTGTGTATTTCTGAAGAGTCACTGTCAAGAGGCAATAGCTTATCAGATGTGAGTTCCCGATAAATAATCTTTTATAGTTAGAACTTACCTGAATAAAGACAGGGACATATTCTGATAGCCACAGCATTTGGTGTAAACAAAATGTCTCGGGCTATGTTCAAACGAAGCACACCCACGGAATTTTCATGGCATCATTCCCTTTGCTTGTATGTTCCATGCAAATTCAGGAATGACTTTTTGCAGCTCACCGCAGTTTGTGTAATACGTAGGTAATGCTGCTTGTTATAAAGCACCCTGGAAGGAAGCTTAAGTCCCAGAAGAGAGTTTAAAAACGTATGTAACATTGATGACTATACTCAAACACGAGAAGCCTATCTGATGAAAGCTCGTAATTAGTTTGGAAACAGTGTCCACCTACATCACCTGACAATGAGTTACCAGAGTTACCGCTGGCCAAAATCCACCGCCACTAAACCTCACTGTCATCATCCAACTGGTAAGACATCGGCCTGTAAAAAATTCTGAGATAGCAGAGTCCAAAAGATGACTGCAACCTATTTTGGACCCAAATAAGCCAATTTGGCCTCTTTTCATCATGCTAAGAAACTAGAAAGATCCACGAAATCTGATCTGAGAAATAATTTTGCTCCCAACGCGGATCATCCCTATCAGAAATAGTCCCACTAAGTCTTGCTTGTGAACCTGGTCCATCGTTGCTGTGCAGCACAAATGAGCATACTGCCCAATACAGCGGAATTCTGCAAACACATCTGCGTGCAGATGATGCTCATTTGTGAGGAGAGCTTACCCATGTCTCCACAGAGGCTGCCAAAATACCCGCTGCTGTACCCTGTGCCCTACTTCCTTCTCTTTCCAAAATCAGTTGCGTGTAGGGCCAAAGCCTAGTGAAGTGGTTTGGATTAAAAGCTGGACTGTGCCAAACGTGACAGCTGCCGTGGCTCGTTTTGCTCAGCCTTATACCAAGCACTTTTGTGAAACTCCACAGCGCTGAGCGGTGCCGGGCCGCCGCCCCTCTCCCCCCGCTCAGGTGGCTCAGGGACCGGGCTCGTCCTCCCCCGCCGCCCCGCACCAGCCCGGCCACCCCCCCCCCCCCGCCGTCCCGCGGCCGCAAGCGGAACAGTTTCATTAGAACAAAAACTTATTTTAAGTTGGTATTAAAGCGGCGCGGGGAGAGGCGATGCCCGCTGTCCCCCGAGGGGAACGAAGGCAAAGGCGAGCGGGGGGAAGGATAAGCCGCTGTCGCCTTTCGCCTGAGGAAACGGCGGGCGCAGCCGCCGCGGAGGGCGGGGAGGGCAGGGCACGGCCGCCGCCGCCGCCGCTCCTCCCCTCCCGGCCCGGCAACCACCGCCACCCAAAATGGCGGCGGCGCTGAGGGACCGGTCGCGGCACCTCCAAGAGCCCACTCCCCCCCCCCCCTCCACGCTGCGTCACGGTGCACGTCACGTCCCCGCGCAGCTCCCTCCCTCTGCCTCCCCTCTCCTATTGGCCGCCGGGCTCGGGCTTCGCAGCCAATCGGCGGGCGCGGCCGGCCGGCCCAGAGCGAGGCTGCCCCTCTTTCCCCTCCCCTCCCCCGCTCGCGCCGTTCCTCGCTACCGGCACGTTCGGCCGCCGGCAGCGGCGGGCAGCGGCGGCGCCGCCCCGAGCAGCCCGGCAGCGCCAGCGCCGCCGCCTCCTCCTCTCCCTTTCCCTCCTCCTCTCGGCTCGGCCGACGCGGGCCGCAGCCCGGCGGGCGCTGAGGCGTGAGCGGGCTCGGCGGCGGCGCCGGGAAGGGGGATCCCGGCGGGCTCCGGCAGGGGCACGGGCCCGGGAGGAGGCGGAGGAGCCGCGCTCCCTCCCACCTTCCCCGCCACCCGCCCCGCCATGGCCGACAGCGAGAAACTGGACAACCAGCGGCTGAAGAACTTCAAGAACAAAGGCCGCGACCTGGAGGTAACGCGGCGGCGCCTGGCGGGAGGGGCCGGCCGGCCATGGCGGCGGGAGGGGGCCGCCGCCGCCGTGTGGCGTCTTTCCTAATCCGCCGGCGAGGGGCCCGCGGCGGGGCCGCGGCCTTGCGCTGCCCGCCCCGCCGAGAGGCGGGAGCGCCGCTCGCCGCCGCCCGGGGAGGGGAGAAGGGGAAGGGAGGGAGGGAGAAGCCGGCGAGGCCGCGCTGCGGGGCCGGGCGCGGCCGGGCCGGGCCGTTGGGCGCCGCGCGGAGGCGGCAGCGCCGCGGCTCAGGGGGCAACGGCGGCCGCCGCCCCCCGGCCCCGCAGCGGGGCCCCCGGGGCTCCCCGCGCCCGCTCCGCCGGCGGGCAGGGGCAGGGGCAGGGGCGGTGGCGGCTCCCCCGCGGGGCAGGCCGGCGCCGGCCGCGGGCTCCGGGCGTTCCCCGGCCCGGTGCGGGGGCTGCCCCGGTGTTTCGCCGTCTGCGACAGCCGTCGTGTTTTCGTGCGGCTCTGCCGTCCTTTCTGGCTGGCGCTTGGTAGGCACTCTCGGCGCTGAGCAGCCCCTAAAAGCCTGAGTCAGGGCCCAGCTGGGTGTTCTGTGTGTCTCTGTAAGTCGCTGAAGTGAATAAATGAATTAATTATTGCCTACGCTTTAGAGTAAAGATTATTATTAAAAAAAAAAAACCCAAACCCACTTTTTTTTTTCCCTTTAAGCAGGGCGAATGTTACTATTTTACTCCGCAGTTAGCTCAGCGTGGAAGCAGTTGGGGCTTGTAATATCGAGCCTCTAAACTTTTTGGTGGCTGGATTGCTGCGTACGGTATTTGAGCCGTGGAGGTGCTTCGTCAACGCAGCAGAAGAGATAATTAACTTAGGGTTTCTGTATAAATACTCAGATTTTAACGTTAGGTATCAATCCTCACCCGTAAATGCTTGGCCAGGAGTGCCGATCGGGGAAATCTGTGCACCGTAATATTGTGAGTATAGGGTTCTGATCAAGAAATGGGCTTTGGCGTTCTCATTTCTGGTTTTCGTTAGCCTCGATACGTGTCCCTATGATTAGCATAATATTCTAATCTTTCATATGAAGGCAACTGTACAGTATTTCTTTTTCAAAAGTAAACGATGCATTCGTGTTGCTGTCAGTCATTAAAACATCTGCCAAGTTTCCCATTTGGGTAATTCAGAAGTCCATAACGCCTCGATTTTTAACTTGTCCAAGTTAAATTGATAAAACAATTTGTTACTCGCTTATGTACAAAGTTTGGTGATGCCAGCAGTGTTGGAAGTGGGAATAATTACTGCAGTGATGGCTCTGTTTACTAATAGGGTTGTGAGCTTTGTTAGTAACTACTTGCCTTAGATGTTAACTTGGTTTTGTATAAATTGTTTTCTTACCATCGAATAGACAGCTGTACCAGAGAGACGTGTTTAGGGCGGTGCACAGTAAAGCATATGCTGTTGTGGTAAAAAATGAAAGTAATGGGAAAATGCAGGTTGGAATTCATCTGCGTTTTCCCTCCTTCGGTGCCTACATACTGAGTTTTAAGGTAAGTCAGCTAAAGTAGGGAAGGTTCAAGATGAACACGTGCAAGTTGCAAGAACACGTGTGTGTGTATCAGGAAGCAGGTTATCTCTTCAGTATTTGAATTTGCTGATGCACTTAAATAGCCTTCTACACAGTGAAAACACCACTGCTAGGCCATATTAAATGTTAGATACTGACATCTATCCAGCAGATCCTGGCACATATGCTTGGTGCCTCATAACTACCGTGGATGGCTATTTTTCATACAATAGCTCGAGCTTATGGCTATCATTCTTGCTTCCTAACTGCTTGCACATCACATTATTCATTAGTGTGAGAGGTGTTGGTAATGTCCGCTGTAGGACAAGTATCCTGTGGTAGCAACAGTTGCTAATGAATGTTTTGTTCCTAACACCTGTGTGGCTGTGCCCCTTTTAGCAGAAAGTTGTCTATTTACTTCACATAGGAAGCCAACATTTGATCTTTATCTCTTTCCCTCCTCCCGCCTCCTTCGCTCCTCCCCCTTTTTATCTCTGCTGAAATGGTGTGTTTAGTCATTGGTTTCTGTTACTCAAAACCGTGATCTTTTTTCTTTTCCATGACAGTTTACCTCCATTTGCTATCATCAAATAATCAATCAGTCTAGTTTTGGCGAGTCCCAAATTAGTAGATACTTCTAGAGGCTGTGAAGGGTTGCTGTGTTGCGAATTGCAAACTTTAAAAATGGAACATACGTGATTCCATGTTGCTCAAAACTCTCCATGGACAGTTATGTTGCTAGGAGTTGCTGTCGGGTTGTGCTTACCTTCTAGGTCTTACCTCTTCACAGAAGGTTATCGTATATCTTACAAAAGTTAGGGAATTTCCTGCATTTTGTCTCCTAAAGTGCTAAGCGTGGGTTTAGCTTTTTGGATACTTGATGAGTTGAAGTCAGACTTTTATTTTCTAGTCCGTATCAATGTGCTTCTAAAAATACAAATTCTGGCCTTGAAAAAGATAAAAAAGAAAAACCAAAACATGCACCTGTTTTACATAAGATGTTTAGCAAAATTCCTTCATATGCTTAAGTATTGGATAAACATGCATGAATGGACATGTTATGTTGTAAACAATTGCTGCCGTGTTTTTTAAGATGACAGATTGGTGGCGACGCTGGGAATAGAGGGATTTGTTGTGACCAGAAATATAAAATACTTCCTTGTCCTTTTTTCTTATTTACAGTACTGCTCAAAGAAATACCGAGTATAATAAACTTTTTAATGCCAGGAGAGTTTGTGCTGTGAGAGCAGTCATTTGTAGCCAGCAGTAAGGCAGTATCTCTAGGTAGTGTTTGAGATTTCTAGTCTAGTACGAGCAGCGTTCTGTTAAGGTCTTCCAAGATTTAAGAGTTGCTAGAGCTGTGGGAAAAAAAAAATAGTATTGTTACAGCACAAAAAAGAGCTAGCCTTACAGAACTGCAGAAGTGGTCACACTCACTTTTTTTTTAACATCCAAACCCAAAATCTTATTCAAGTGCTTATGTGGACACTTAAACAAAATTATGCAAATGCTTATCTACTAGGAAAGCTAGTTAAGGTAACTTTTTTCCATCTTGTGTCTTCAATGAGGAACTTGGTGAGTTTTGGTTTTTTTCTTGAATAAGAAAGGATGAGCTGGTTTTTCTGTTTATTGTGGATATGGCTGTGATGATACCCCGTTTTCTTTCCAACATTGTAGTATTTAATTGCATATAGATCTTTACTATACAAAGACCAGGGTGAGTGCAAATTGTTCATTGTCTGCAATAGGCATGGTTCTAGGAACAGTTTGGTTTTGAGTAATTGCTGTTTAGTACTGCATGTTAGGGGTTTTGAATATACCCTTGCTCCTGGGAAGGTTTGAAAAGAAGATTTGGGGCTTGGGGTGGGATTTTTTTTGTTTGCTTTGTTTTGTTTTACCAGGTGATTCAACATTTAATTTTCTGTTGGCGATTGTTGCCTGCTGCAGCATTCAAATTTGACTGACATTTAGGTTTTTTGAAATGAAATTAAAAAATACTTTACACATATTATTCCTCTGGAAATACTGGAAGAAACCGATGAGGTTCTGCTGGCCTTTTCTTCCCTGACTTGCCTGTGTGGTTGGGTGAGAGATTATGAATTGCTTTAATAGTGCCAGCACAGAAGTGTCAAATAGATACTTCTGCTCCGTAACTGAAAAGACGCATGATGTGGAATGATGATAATATTGTAATGCAGGGTATTTCAAAACAAATGTTGGAGCAGGCATTGTATCTAGATGTTTTAAGATCAGCAGTGTCAAAATTTTAAGAGTTGCCAGGAGCGTTCATTGGACTTGTGATACTAACAATATATTTGAGAACGCCAGGGAAACTTCAGGGAAATGTTCTGAGATATACTGGGTATCACAGGTAGTTAGAAGCTTTTCAACCTTTTCTGTATCCCACACAAAAATAGTTTGCTTGGGATTCAAACATGGAGGAACTGAAGGAGAGACGGAATTTCACTCACTGAGTTAGTTAAAATTAGGTTCCTCTAAGCTGACTTGTAGTTCTGTGCTGAAGCTCATCCATTTTGTCACTTAAAAATCATACTGAGATACTTGTTTGTACAAGGCCTTTTCTTTGACATGCACAGCTTCTCTAGGAGAAACTAGAATGACAGCATGTGCAATGTCATATTGATTTTTATTTATTTGTTTGTAACTGAGAGTCCCATTATAATTCTGAAGGGGGAGCAGTTGCTGAGATGTGTTTTCTGGTGGTGTCTTGCAGAGATTGTGTTGGTTTCAAAATCCCATAGCACTTCTATCACTGATCTTGGGAGTAGACTTTACTGCTCCAGTCCACAAATGAGCCAGAATTAGTACAAGAGGGAAATAATAATGGCTAGAGGAGGGCCTAAAGCACTTGATTAAACTGAATGTGAAGAGTATGGATTTTTACCAAATCCAGATACGAACTCGCATGTACCTCGGAGGGGTTCTTTCCTTGGTTTGCAGTTCAGTGCCTTTTATACCTGTGAAGGACAAGACGAAGTTTCTTAGTCATTGCTGTGGTCACTGCACTGGATGTTCTGGGTTGTAGACTACTCCAACTGCGGGCTGCAGACTGGGTGCTTTGAGTAGCTCGTGTCGTGAGTAAGCAGTTTGTGCACAGGGCTGTAGTAAGTAGTGTTTAAAAAAAAAAAATATTAGTGCCATACAGTTCACCAAAGGTTTTGGAGGTAAATAGTAGACTGTTTCTGCACACACATCCCCCCCTCCACCCCCTTGCCTTTTTTTTGTTTGTATTTTGAATCATAGACCAGAGTAGTGCTAGTGTGGAGCAGCAACACTTTGGGGAGGAAGGATGGCTCAAGCAGCTCTGCTTTAAAGTAGCTGTTGCCTTTGCAGTTCCACAACAGAAGCGATACACCTTCGGAAACAATTTGCTAGAATGAGTGGAATAGGTAAAGCTCTACCCTTATTTGCATGCTGTCAGACCTTCCTGTTGTAGGTGCTACTTGAGCTACTTGAGTGAAATATTTTTATAATAGGGGGAGAAAAAACCCCACTCTGCAAAACAGTAAAGGCTGTGTGTGTGGTGGGGTCTGAGAAGCAGTGATTGAGAGAAGTGGAAGAGGGATCAGGATACATTAGCTGAGCATGGGCTCCAGGTATACGCTAGTGTACTTAGAAAGGCCTGATAGATCTGAGCTCTTCCTGAGTGTGGAGCGTAGCACATTTTTTCTGTATCTGGTGTTGTGAAAAACACTAGAACGTATCAGGATCCTGCAGGCATCAGCCAACACAAGATTTTAATGATAAGCTGAAGGGCTCAGTAATGACTAATGGTCAGAAAATAGCCCTTATGATAAAACTTAAGCTAAATATAATGGAAAAAAAGGAGGATGGAGTGGTAGCAATCATAGGCTGACAGAAATAGATTTGGTAATTTGATTTTCGATGTTGCAAACGAAGAACAGGATCCAGTGACTGAAAGAGCCATGTGAATTCATACGGAAGTGATGTGTGTTTTTAAATTGGAACACTTTCCAAGGACCATTCTGAATTACGTTTCTAGAAGCTTTGAGATTGGTTTCCTACTCACAGTTGTGTTAGTGCAAGCTGAGAACTGATGCAGAGAAGTCTAACAGTTAAAGTCAAATCTTCTACAGAACAGAAAGGAGAATCTAGCTTTACAATGCCATCTGCCAAGAAGCCATTATACCTAGGCTTCTGCCCTTTGACCTGTTTTCCAGAAGACAACACAAGTTGACCTTGAGTCTGTTTATCATTTTAGTTTCTCCAAACTATTCCATTTCTAGGCTGGGGTGATGATGCTGTGAAACTCCTTGACAGAGCTGACTTCAGTTCTTATTTGTTGTGTGTTTTCTTTTCCTAGGAGGAAGAGCAGTGACAGGTTGACCAGTAATAACTAGTTTGTCAACCAACTACTGTTTACACAGAAAATTATTTTAGTGGAGCCCTATTTTGGTAAATTGTTCTTAAGAGTGACCTCATCAGTTGCTTGTCTTTCATGTGGAGGCTTTTGTGAGTCCAAGGTATGCAGGTCCTCTTCAGAAGCAGGCAGGAATTAAAACCAAGGCCCTGTCAGCTTTTGTCTGGAGGGAGAACATTCTTCTTGTTCCAGCAGAGTTTTAATGGAGTTTCAGGATTTTTTTTGAGCCTCATCAGCTGCATATATGATTTTTCAAGCCAAGAAACTTTTAAATGACATGTATGAGGCTTTTTTTCTTGGAGTATTTGTTTTGGTCCCACTCATCTCTCACCATATCTCTGTCACGCACACATGCATATGTGCTTGTCCTGAAGGTATGTTACCAGCTGAGTTGGAATACATTTCCTTTTGGGATCACTGGTAGTTGTAACTGTTACTTTTTAATACCCTTTACAGCTTAATGTCCCTTTATAGTTGGTGTTCGAGCAATTTGGTCTTCTGCTCCTTGAAAATGTACATCGGGTCTT
Source organism: Pelecanus crispus (assembly GCF_030463565.1). NCBI lineage: Eukaryota > Metazoa > Chordata > Aves > Pelecaniformes > Pelecanidae > Pelecanus > Pelecanus crispus. Next base: position 3,236,042 of record NC_134651.1, on the reverse strand, counting down.
GCTCTCGGTTAGCGACAGCTTTTCTGTGACGGGTAATGTCATTACTGAAGTCTGGCAAGAAGAATCCTTCTAACAGTACAGCTTTTCTATGGTTATGTTTATTTTCTTGGGTTGCGGTAACAGTTGTGGATTGGGACGGCGTTAATTAACAGTGTTGTGAGATCATCAGGGGCTTGCCACAATTCTGCAATCTTATGATCAGATACTTTCCTCCTTTTATTTTCTTCTTGACTATGCCAGGTTAGTGGACTTTGGAGAAATTACACTGAACACTACATTGCAGGCTGAGAGCAAGAGCCTGTAGTAAATCTGTCGGTTGTAAAGCTGCAGCATCTTTCCGAAGCCCCTAAATGGTGGGTGGTATCCAGTAGTGTATCGGCTTCTCCAGGAAGGCAGCAGCACTTTGGGCACAGATGAATGACTCTTGAGTGCTTCTTGCCTTCAGCTCTGTTCTTCGGAGTTACCATTCATCATTCTGGTGGGATGCCTGTCTTCGCTGGTGAATCCTAGGCTACGCTTTTCTGGGCTCAAGTCACATAACGCTAACCTGCGGCTGTTAGCATCCTGCGATGCGTGCAGCTGCGGGCAGGGGCCTCGGCTCCCCAGCGTTGAAGTGATACGCGCTTCGGAGAGCCGAAGCGTGAACTGCCAGGTGACGATGCCAGTAGTCCATAATCGGATGTTTAAGAAATGCACGTCCAGGAAGACAACTGCTGGAGAAACTTTCCTCCTTTCAGCTTTTCTCCATTTTGCGTTGGTATAGGCACTTGAGTTGGAGCTACTAGAAAACATTAAAACTTCATTTATGTATTTATAAGACAGGTATTATATTAATTCAGAGAATGCCTGTTGGGCCAGAAAAGTGTTAATTAAAGTTTATTATTAGTTAAGCATATTTTTTTCCCCCCTCTCTTTAGAGATTATACCTTTGAGATTCTCACTGTCATTTGAAGAATTCTAAGAAATATTTGAAAAGCTTATCTAGCTGTGGGGAGTAAGTCCATAGCACTGGAATAAACTTTTTCTGCATACTAGTAGTGTTCAGCGTTAACGGTTGACCTCGTGTAGCAGATGCTACTTTTTGTAGGTTTAAAACTGAAAAAGCCACGAATCTAAGCTGCGTTAGACTCGGCTATTAATTCAAATTTTGACTGACCTATTGAATTAACATTCTTTAAAGACGCACATATTTCCTGGAAACTTGCTTTGGTGCTTTTTAGCGTGGGACAGTTTGTACTTGCTTATTGTGGCTCTTATCTGGTCGTTCCAGGTGCTGCAGCTGCGTTAGGTATGCCTGTATACTTTGCCTTCTCTATAATGGGAAGCTCTCACTGTGTGGGTGTGTTGGGTTTTTTCCCTCCTCTGCCTGTTTTTCTCATGATGAAGTGCATTTTGGTTCTCAAGCGATGGAAAGTTCTACCTCCAAAGCAGGGGGGAACCATCCCTTCTTTCCCCCTGGCATCCTTTCCTGCCCTTTTCTTTTTCTTCTCACTCCTTCCGTTGAGAAGGTAAGCTGTCTTGCTCAGAGTTGGAAATTTGATTCTGATGAAGTGCACATTCCTTTTGATAAAAATAATTATGCTCCTCAAAATCAAGCTTTTAATCCTTATCTTCAGAGCTGCTTCTTACTGCTTTTCAGAAGCTCTCTTAGCTGTTCGTTTTCCTTGAATTCTCTGTTAATGCAGTCCCTTATGCTTTGGAATTTCAAGCTTTCTCTGGGCTTGTGAACGTTTAAGTCGCAATAAAAATGCAATTGTTTTTAACCTTGCTATTCTCATTCACTGTAAAGTTCAAAGGATAGAATAAAATCACGATAGACTTGATTTCGTTGTTTTCTATTTTCACTTTGCATGGTAGTAACACAAGCAGTAGTAAACCAATTTATGCATATTTACAATTGCTTTTTTCTGAATATGCTCAATAGGAGCTGTAGAGAAAATGAGAAAAAAAAATTGCTCTTGCAGGTCCAAGGGTTTTATGTTGTTTTCATTTCTAAATAATATTTTTGTAACTCAGTTTTGCTTACTAGGTCTCTTAGCTTTATAAACAAGTTCAAGTTATTCCAGCAGGCACAAAGCTAGTACTGTTTCGTACAGTAATAGAAACGTGTGCATATCAGAAACGTGTGAAATCTGTAAATTTACGTAGGTATCTGGGAGAAACAAGCGGTGGTGTGGAGGTTTGGGTGAGCGAGCGCTCCTGTAGAACTTTCTCCCCTTTTGTGTCTGGAAGGGTACGCTCACGGTGCCATGCTTGTACGAGAAGCCTGGTAGGCATCATTCAGAAAAGGGCCTGGTGTTGTCCAGATCTGTTTCTTCTGAAGAATTACATTATTGAATCATAGAATCACAGAATTGTTTAGGTTGGAGAAGACCTTTAAGATCATCCAGTCCAACCATTAACCTACACTACCAAGTCTACTCTAAGCCAATCAAGGGTAGACTGGACTAAACCATGTCCCGAAGTGCCACCTCTGCCCGTTTTTTGAACACTTCCAGGGATGGGGACTCCCCCACCTCTCTGGGCAGCCTGTTCCAATGCTTGACCACCCTTCCCGTAAAGAAATTTTTCCTAGTTTCCAACCTAAACCTCCCCTGGCGCAGCTTGAGCCCATTTCCTCTCGTCCTGTCACTAACTACATGGGAGAAGAGACCAACACCCCCCTCCCTGCCCCCTCCTTTCAGGGAGTTGTAGAGAGCGATCAGGTCTCCCCTCAGCCTCCTCTTCTCCAGGCTGAACACCCCCAGCTCCCTCAGCCGCTCCCCACCAGCCCTGTGCTCCAGACCCTGCCCCAGCTCCGCTGCCCTTCTCTGGACACACTCCAGCACCCCAATGTCCTTCTTGTGCTGAGGGGCCCAAAACTGGACACAGCATTCCAGGTGCAGCCTCCCCAGCGCCGAGTACAGGGGCACAATCACCTCCCTGCTCCTGCTGGCCACACTATTCCTGACACAAGCCAGGATGCTGTTGGCCTTCTTGGCCACCTGGGCACACAGCTGGCTCATGTTCAGCCGGCTGTCTACCAGCACCCCCAGGTCCTTTTCAGCCACACAGCTTTCCAGCCACAATTGAAATTCTCTTTGCTTTAGCAGTTGTACTTTGTTTAGGTGAAGGATCACCTGCACCGTCTGAACTTCAGCCTCTGTTTTTTGGCGTAGCTGCACGGCGACAGTTACCTGTTAGTAATGGATCGTGCTCCCGGCCGGTTTTCGGCTGATCAGCCGGTCCGGTAGCGTAGCCCAGGCAGCCGAGCGTCTCTGCCTGGGGAATCGCCCGATTCCCCCGCTACTCTGAGGAAGTAAGAGATGCCAGTTCTTCATTAGGCTGTTGTGCTTCACTTTGAATTCACAGTTTTCAAGTTTACCAATATGCCTTTTTATAAAAGTGGCAGTTTTGCCTGTCTCTGGGTTTTTGGCTCATGCTCTCTCTATGTGTGTATGTTAAAAAAGCCTTGAATCAAGAAAAGGTTCTAAATGTTTGGCAAACTTAGCATGCTTTCTGTTAGTTTGCCATGGTGTTTATGATGCTTTTGGTGCTGTTTTATGCAGAACTCCTTTCAACGTTGCCTTTTGTTAAAAGGCACTTGTTTATTCCCTGATTCCGTATACTCTTTTTTTTTTCCTTCAACATGAAGATCTAGGAGACTCTGTTTTACTATGAAATAAGTTATCTACATTTCCTGTTGGATTTCTACTTTTATAATAAAAATTAAATCCTGCATGTACAAGTACTGTTTAAAATGCATGAATTTAAAATAGTTGTGCAAGAACCGTTTAAATTACCTGGTCTAGATTCAGAACATAATGTACTTTGATCTTGATTCTTTTCAGACTATGAGAAGACAAAGAAATGAAGTTGTTGTGGAGTTGAGAAAGGTGAGATGACCTAGCATTATTCTTACCAAATGGGATTTGGCTATGTTGGTATTTTAGTAAAATTTAAGTGGTTTTGTTAAAGGCTTAAAAAAAAAAAAAAAGACCCTGTTGTGTGTTCTTTTTTGTAGTCCACCAAGAACACCATTGTTAAAATATCTTTTTGTCTTTACTAATTCTGTGAAGGTACTTTGGTTTAGAAGGAAGTTCTAAAGTTAACCATACCTGGTACTAGAAGTTCCATAATTTTTGTCCTGAAAAAACGAGTTTCACTTGTAATTTATTGAAGAAAATAATCCTTACTTTTCCAGCTAGGTTTTTAATTTTAAAAATTTATAAAAAGTTCACATTTTCTTTTGAAAATCAGATGTTCCTGCTAACGTGTAAACAGAAAGCTATTGTCTTTCCCAAAAGAGTAGTTCAACGCACAAGTAAGAGTGGAAGAGTATATGTGTGAAGATAACGCTGTTTAGAATTGTTGGAAAACCAGCTCTTGAGAAAAGTAATCATAACTTGAATTATTTTACTTCTGGGATGAACAGAAAACTACCCTCTGGGAATTGCCTTGTCTTGTTATAAGTAATGACAAATAGGTTGTAATGTCAGTGTTGATGGATGTGTTCACATGCAAATTCCAGCAAAAGTAGTTACTGCTGTAGATGAAGTTGAATGGAGGATTTTTCTAGGAAGAAGTGATTTCCAAAATGTGCTTCTCTGTGCAGCCCTTTCTGACTTCTTGAATGTTGGAAAGTCTAACAGTATCAATGAAAGCGTGTTTATGATGCTTGTTTAAAACAGAAGCTTCTATTCCTTTCTTAACACCCCGTAAATCAAAGTTTTAAAGGTATTGCATAATTTTTCTCTTTAAGAACAAAAGAGATGAGCATCTTCTAAAGAGGAGAAATGTTCCCCATGAAGATATCTGTGAAGATTCTGATATAGATGGTGACTTTAGAGTGGTAAGAATTAACTTAACTCTCAAGCATGTCTTCTTTTTTTTAATGTACTTAAAAGACATTTCTAATTTCTAACTGCTTTTGTCTCTTTTCTAGCAAAATACTTCTTTGGAGGCAATAGTACAGGTAAAAAAAAAATTAATTGTTTGAACATTCTTCAAGTCATGGTGATAAATATGTGAAAAGTCTAAATTCTCTTTTTATTTTAGAATGCTTCAAGTGACAACCAGGGTATACAGTTAAGTGCTGTGCAGGCTGCAAGGTAAACACCCTTTTCTCAAATATACTATTTTTATTCTTATTTTATCATGCTCTTAAGTTCAGGAAATGTGTTCTAGCTTAACTAGAAAAAGTGTATCATTTGCTGTTTTTTTTAGAAAAGAAAACTTGATAAATAGAACTTTACAAAAAAGATCAAAATACCTAGGTCTTTGAAGTAGTCAGGATTTTCATTATGTATAAATAAATACTAGGATTTATCTTAGTGCAATACTTGATGCCTCTCACAAGTAGAGTAAAATACATAGTTAGCAGGACTATGAAGTCTTTAGCTTTAAATACAGAAAGAAGTGGCATAATCCCTTTTCTAATTTTGTTATGGATTAGGCCACTAAAACCACTTCTCGCTTTAAGAGGAATTCTGTGTAGTTGTATGTATTCAAGAAGTGATCCTAAAATACTCTTATGAACTTTGCTTGCATAAATTGAGTATTTAACTGCTATTTCATGAACTACTGGGTTTTTTTTGTTGTAGCAGAAAGCTACAACTTTGTATTTGTTTACTCTCTCTGGTTGAGGGGGTTGATTGAAGTGCAAGGCAAGACTTCCAGGTCAAAGGGAAGTCGGGTGAATTGGAAGTCACTTTGACTTTTGGGAGTTAATGGATTTGAAACCGACAGGGGAAAGAACAGTTTCTGTGCCCATTTCCACTGAGCAACTTGTCTTCATTAAAAAGTTTCAGCAACTCCAGGTAGCATCATGTAGAACAATGTTATTTACTATAGCTGATCTAAACCAGGTTGGACTAAAGTACACTGAATTAAGCCTGATTTGAAATGGGAATGTCCATGTGAATAGGCTGGTACATGGAGAGATGCCTATGTATAATCTCTCTTCCCACTGCTAGTAAAAGTTTGGTGTGGCAGCCCAAGTTGTCCCCTCCAAGAATCTTCCTTCATTCTCCTTAATTCCTTTGCTGCAGAAAGGTGAAGCTGAAGGGATTAAAAATTGAAACAAACTTGTACGCTTTGTTCTTTGCTGTAGTACTTTGTGAATCCTTGCTCTCTGACATTATATCCTTAGTAAAGAAGAAACAAGGTTCTGCATTTCCCATCAAAGCAGCCTGGTGCTATTTATCACCCTTGTTGGGTGGAGGAGGAAGAAGCTGCAGGAGGGTGTAACTGAGTAACTCCAGTGATATTTGTTTTACTGTCTGGTAGTAAACTTCAAAAGTAGTCAGAGAAAACATGGCAACTGAAATGGGCAACAGATGTAATGGCTTCAGTTTTTCAATACTTCAGTAACTCCAATTTTGGAGACTAGTTATTCTCACTTAAAGCGGAGAAAACAAATCCTGCTTCGTCTTTGAGCGTATGAGACAGACACTGGGGAAAAAACTCCCGGCCTAGAAGTTAGTGCAGCACTGGAACAGTTTGTCCAGGGAGCTTGTTGGATCTCTGTGCTTGGAGGTTTCTGAAACTCAACTACAGGAAGCCATTACTGACCTGATGTAGCGTCAGCAGTAATCCCACTTTGAGCGGAAGGTTGGGCTAAACAACCTCCAGAGATCCTTTCCAGTCCGTGACTTCTCCTTCTGTGACTTGTCTGTTAACTCTTGTGTTTTCTCCTTTTCCTAAACAGAAAGCTGCTTTCCAGTGATCGCAATCCACCAATTGACGATCTAATAAAATCAGGAATATTACCTATTTTAGTGCACTGTCTTGAAAGAGATGACAAGTGAGTATTTCTAAACCTCAAAATGTTTAATTGTTGCAAAAATTCTTGGTATTTAGCTAATGTGCCTATAGTATCTGATTTGAAAACTCATGTTACAATCTTGGTTTTTTTTTTCTTTCTTTGCAGTCCTTCTTTACAGTTTGAAGCTGCATGGGCTTTGACAAACATTGCCTCTGGAACCTCTGAACAAACACAGGCTGTAGTTCAATCTAGTAAGTCCACCAGTAGTATTTGGTCACTGATAAAACATGCGCTGTAGCTTCCACAAAAATAAGATGATGTGAATGATACCGTAAAGAGCATCCACACTCCTCTTTCTCTCAGCATGTTCACCAATCCACATCTTAGGGTTGGTCCTTTCATGCGATAGCCAGGATGGTTGAAATTGAGTTATCAATCACAGGCACGTCGCTGAAGGACCTGCCCATGAAGTCTCCTGCCAGATGTTCTACCTCTTCTCTGGCAAGCAGCATCAATTGAAGCGCACATCTGCTTTTGTTCTTCATTTTCTCAGGTTTTAAATTCAGTTGGGTTTCCTCATGGTGAGTAATCTCTTCTGGAAACTCACACTATTTTAGCAGAGTTGATACCTGCTGGTTTCCAGCTTTCAAACTCAAAAAAAAAAAAAAAAAAAAAAAACCCACAAACCCAAAACTGACCAAACAACAAAAATGAAACAAAACCAAACAAAAAAAAACCCATAAAAAAACTCCCATGGAGGGGATTTCTATCTTACTGTGAAGAGGGAGGAAAATATCTGGACCGAGTCCAGAGAGTGCCTGACATTGAACTCTTCCAAAATCAAGTTGAAGAAAAAACCGCTGTCCTTCATATTCTGAGGAATCTGAAGCATGGAAAGGAATTGTTGTTGGACTTGGAATCTGAGTTGCCAAGCAAAGCAGACTTTCTTCTGTACTCTAACCATGCCCTAAGCTGAAGTAGTACTGTTGGTAAACCAGAACTAAGTAGAAGTGTCCACAGGCTTTTTGAATTGAGTGAATAACACAGCACAGCTTCTTGAGACCCGTGGAAGAATCAAACATACAGTAAAACAGGTTTTTTGCCTAAAATTTAAGGAAAAAAATCCACAAAACTTCCATTATGTGACATAACCAGTAGCTTTAATGGTTGGAATCAGTGTTGTATTGCAGTGCGTGCTGCTGATACCATTAAACATGCTGTGCTTCCAACAATGAAAAGACACAGAATTATGCTTGATCTTTTTTGTGTGTTTTCCCCCACCACAACCATCATATATTGACTTCTTTTGGAACATATTCGGTATAGTAAGTACAGTTTCTAAGATGTGTGATGGTGTTTAAGTGTTGAAATGTCAATGTTTGTTACGTATCTTTCATAGCTGACTGTTTCACTTCAGTACTCAAAGTAGATTGTTTCTTTTTTGTTGTTAGTGCTAAGCAGTTACAGGCTTCTCACAAACTGTATATTATTTGCTTTATATTTACGAGGAAAAAAATGTATTCATAAGAAAGTTCTTAGCACCATCTTCTCTGCTAAATGGTTGGGTGTGTTTCAAAAATCTTTAACTGGAAAAATAAGTTAATTCTCCACAGCAGATGTGAAGGAATTTAAAGCAGGTGACTTGAGCTTAAAGGATTTTTTTTTTTTAATTGAATGTATGTTTTGATTGCATTGATTGCAAGATCAGTTGCCCTTTGCTTTTACAAACTCTGTGTTAAGGGCTTGTTAACTTTGATGTAGCTTGGATTTGACCATTATAGTATGTATTTCTGCTAATACTATTAACTTCCCTTTTTCCCATCCTCCTCGTCTTCTTCTCCCAGTTGCATCCTGAGTTTTCTTTTGGAAATCTAATTAGCGTATCATCTGTCCCACAACTCTGATATGGAACACTTCTTTTTATTTAAACCTAGCTTATTGATGGATTGAAGATGAGTGCCAGACACAGTAATTATTTCTTTCAGTGATGATCTCTGATTTAGCTAGGTCTGCGCATATGCACTATATTAGCGAATTTAATAGCTATAACATATGAAAGTATGGCTTATTTCTTGTAATGATTTATGTCAATGAAAAAGATGGTCTGTTGTAATCTGTCCAAAAGTACTTATTAATATGCTTGCTGGGGATGTTTTTTCTCCTTGAATACAGGCATTGTAAAATATCTTTATTTAGTAGGAAGTAAGAAATTCGTGGTGATTTGTTATTTCTCTAGCAAAAAGTTTTACATTGAGAAAGAGTCTAAAAATATCAGCCTTTCTTGAAATATGTGATCTAAAGTAAATGAGTGTTTCTTACAAGCTAAACTGTCATTAGCAAATCATGTAAGCAAGCACCTTAGTGCTGGGGATAAAAAAAAAAGGATCATTTATCTAGATGCGGTGCACGTAGAATGTGTTTGAAATGTTGGTTTAGCTTTAGTTCTAAATATTGGGAGCATTCTCCTGTCTAACACCAATGTAGGGTAGAAAAGTAGCTGCCTTGATAACAGTTGTGGAGCTTTGTGTTGCCTTTTGAATTCCTCTCTTACTTCTCAGTACGGTGGCTTTTTTTTTTTTTTTTTTTGGCACATAGTAGTAGCATTTGAAACAGTCCCTTCTGCAGTGATCAGTTAGGTTATTCTGGTTAGATAATGGGTCTCGGATGGAGTAGAATCAAAACTTAATGATACAAAAGGAGACTTCACATTGAGGAATGCATCTGTATTAGCTTTCGGGAGACCCAAGATGACTGGATTCGTGGAAACAGCTGCTGTTGCTGTACAGGTGCCTTCATAATGGTTATCAAAAGATACTGAACGCAGAGTTGGAAATGCTAGGGAAAAGTACGGGGTGACTTAGCGCTTAGTAGCACATCTGTACCGCCCGCAGGGGTTCTCGAGGTGCAGTTTACCTTGCGTGTCTGCTTGCGTATGCTCGATCAGCCGGGTTTCATCTTGGTAGAGCCAGAGGTGAAATTGTGCACTAAGGCGTTGCCTGGAGCGCCGCACTGGCGGTGTATGCAGAAGATTCCTCGGTAGTTAGCTTTCTGCACGTGCTAGGACCGGCAGCGGGCACATACTTGCTACCAGTAAAGATGTGATGGGGCATACAGGGTACTGTAGATTGGCAAGATTGAAACAAATTAAACCAGTGTACTTCCCTCTTACTACGTTACCAGTCAGTAACGTCGGTGTGTGCCTACTGACTCTTAAGTTGGCCAATTTGAATGGGTGAGGTTGGTCTTTAACAGTTACTGCTCTGCAGTTGGTTCTGATAGATAACTTAGCCTGGAATTTCTAAATTCACTGAATATAACTAAATTTGGAGTCCTGACAAGCTGCAGTAAACTTGTGAGACTTACAAACAGATTAAATGTCAGGTTATTTTAAGAGTTGCTTTCATAATATTCTCAAGTGCAGTCTCTGTAAGAAAGTGCAACAAAGGAAGAATTGTTACAGTGTGTTTTGTTTCAGCATCACCTGGGAAGTTAGTAAAGTTTTGACCAGTACTTAACCTGGGGAAAATTTTTTTTTGTGCGGTACTGAAATCTTATTTAACAGCTAATGATGTGAACTGTTTTGTCTTTTGAGAGATGTATTTCTTAACAATTGCATGGGATTTTGTATCTTTCAGATGCTGTGCCACTTTTTCTGAGACTGCTGCATTCACCTCATCAAAATGTTTGTGAGCAAGCTGTGTGGGCTTTAGGAAATATCATAGGTTTGTGTTACTGCTGCCACTATTCTAAGTTCCTTTTGGTATTGAATGAATAAACTAGGTAGGATTTTGTGTGTTAGAACTTGGAGATGTTCAACTGTGAGACAAAAGGCAGCTGCCAGACTGGCAATTATGCTGTTTTTAATTTATTCCTGGTTTCTCTATTGTGTATCGGTGGTGTGCACCCAAACCACGTGCCTACACGCTTTCTTTCTGGGTACAGAAAAAGGAATTACTGGCAGACAGACATGCAGATTGTTAAAATAAAAACTGTTTTGCCTTGAGTTCTGAAATTTTGCCTGAGCTCACATACCTTGTGTTAAATTCTAGATAAGTTGTGATCATTTGATCTTTCATTTGATTTTTCCTCTTCTTGTGCAAGCATTAGCTTTGTGGTTTAGAGCCCTGACTATGCTTGTAGCACTTGAGGACTAATATCAGTTCTGACATACTGAGATTTCTACAATCTGATATTGTAGAAATGCCTACTCCTTCTTAAGAAGCAAACCAACAAAATCCACGGTATTGTAGCTGCCTGAAGCTGGTAGTGATCTGTGTGCAGGACAAGTCAGATGCTGCTTTCAAGGCAACTGTAGTGATACCTGGGCAGTGACAGAAGTGTGTTAATTTTTCAGATAGGAAGATGTTTTCAGGCACTTTTCACCTACTCTTGGGATGTTTTAGCGTTGGTTATGAACTTTGTGAAGGGATCTTCAGGAATACATTGGTTTATCAACTATTCTCAGTTGTTTGGCATTGTCTGCCACCCCTTTTCCCTTGCCCACCACCACCCCAGCCTGTACAGCTGCTATAAATTATGGAACATTATTCTGTTAAGAATGTAGCTGTGTTTAATGAGAAGTTCAAAATGAATCAATTAGGCAGGCAGCAACAGGTCCTACTAAAGCTTTCTGTAAGTGTCTTTGGTAGATGTATCTATATAGATATGTATATCTATGCATCTTTCCAAGGCCCATATTCTTTACCTTTGTACGCATTTTAAATAACTGAAGTTTTAAGTGTGCAGAAACTGGACTTTTTGTGAATGGCATGGGATGATCTTTGTAATTCTTCGATGTCTTGAACAGGTGATGGACCCCAGTGTAGAGATTACGTTATTAGTCTTGGAGTAGTGAAACCACTGCTGTCCTTCATCAGCCCATCTATTCCCATAACTTTCTTAAGAAATGTTACTTGGGTCATGGTCAACTTGTGCCGTCACAAAGATCCTCCTCCGCCGATGGAAACCATTCAGGAGGTGACTGAATTACTCACTGTTTGGTGTAACTAAAGCTGAAGTTGAGTATCTGTCTGCCTTAAAAATAACTGTCGGGTGCTTCTTTTCCTCCTTAGATCCTTCCAGCGCTCTGTGTTTTAATTCACCACACAGATGTAAATGTAAGTAACACCACTTAGAGCCAGTTTTGCGTTCTGGTACGGTTTTTCAGCTGAAGTATAAAGCTTGTCATAATTAACTTTTTTCTTTAGTTAAAAAAAAAAAAACCCACAAACCTGTGATGTTCTCTTTCATTATGGCAAACTTATTTTGATACCTTTTTAACTGCTTATTTTTAAGTATCAGTTATGATTTTTGCCTGGTATTTCTCTATCTTTGCAAGTGCTTATTTGCATGTACTTTCCCTATGCTTAAAAATAAAATGCCGTTTCTGTGAACATTCATTTACAGTTAAATACAGGATTTTTTTTGACTAGCACTTAAGTTTGAGGTTGTAATGGAAGTCAGTGTAAATTAAAAGAAAAATTAGTGGATGTAACCTCTGAGGGCTTAAATACAAACATTAGGTTATTTTAATAGTGAATTAAATGAGAGACTTTACTGAAATTATGAAATAGCTCAGCTTTTTGCCTAAACATAAGTCAGAATTATTTAAGATGAGTTCTCTGCTTCCTAGTGAAGTTGTAGCTCGATTTTTCTAAGTTAATGGCAACAGTGCTTTACCAAAATGTTTAAATACATTAACTAAAGTTTGCATAGTAATTATACTATTAATGTCTTGTATATAAGTAGGTGAAATTAAGCTTATTTAAATCTCTTGAAATGGCTGTATTTGTGAATCAGTCAAGAGTTGTCAGCTGAAACAATGCTCAGTTTTTTTGTAAGCTGTCACTTGAAGTGTTCAGATTTACTGCTATTTAAATCGGCTTTTCTGTGTGTGGATACACACAAGTATGCACACTCACAGAGGGAATTCAGTCTTAAGTGCTGCTGCACCAGATGTTAAAAAAAATGTTGAAGCTTTTCTTGAATTTTGTGGTGGAATGCCAAGAAAAAAATACCATGATGCCATATGATGTACAGCTCACTGGTTTAAGAGTGCCAAATGCCCGTAGTTCGGTATTTGCTAGGGCTTTGTCTTCCTTCCAGGGGCAAGTCCTTCATATCTCACATTGACTACCAGTACTTCATGAAAAGAGCAGATATAATTGAACTGCTTTTATTATATCCTTCAGAATTTAAGCTGTAGTTAGCAGTTTAGCTGTTGTTTAGCTGTTTTTTTTGTCTCTGTGTATTCTTTGGAGCTAGAAGAGGTTGAACAGCACTTGTATTTCAGACTTCTGTAGAGTGGAATGTATGAAGTTTGTAAAACAAACGTGTTTTGCTGTATTGCATCAATTCTGGCTTCACGATGAGAATAGTTTTACATTTTAATGTATATTACTTTTTGTAAGACTTGTGATATTTCTGTAATATTTACAAATAAATGTTTTCACTGTTAGATATTGGTAGATACAGTCTGGGCGCTCTCATATCTAACGGATGCTGGCAATGAACAGATCCAGATGGTGATAGACTCCGGAATAGTCCCTCATTTGGTTCCTCTTCTCAGTCATCAAGAAGTTAAAGTGCAAGTAAGTTTGGAAACTTCAAGGAAGTGTTGCTCAAAATGTAACGCTAGAGAAAGCAGCTGGTTTCTTTTTACAGTTCATGTTGAAGTTTAAAGAGTACTTTTTCCTATGTGGTACAGCATTTGGATAAAACCTTTTGCTGTTCTAACTGTTACTGTTTGAAAGTATGTGCTCAACTAGAAAAACCTTTGATAAAAAGAACTCTTCAAAGAAAGTGTTTTGTTTCAGACTGCTGCACTGAGAGCTGTAGGAAACATTGTCACTGGTACCGATGAACAGACACAGGTAGTTCTGAATTGTGAAGCTCTTTCGCATTTTCCAGCACTTCTGACACATCCCAAAGAAAAAATAAATAAGGTAAGTAACTGCAGAGACTGCACCCAATTGATAACTTTTTTGTATTTGGCTTAGCTGTTTTCGGTTGCACAGAACATAGTGTGGTAGAGATTGGAGTACTTGGCTACTTAGGCCAGTTTATGGCAAGAGCAGGCAGGGTGCTGAAGTTTTTCTTGAAGTTAATATCCGTAGAAAAATCTCTTAAGGAGCTGCAAACTTGTACTTGACAAGAATGTTGTTTCCTGATTCTTCTAATTGAATTTTTACAGAATTAAAGCTTTATCTTCTAGTTCTGGCTGTTGACTTAAAAGTTGGAGTTCTTGATATGTGAAATGGCGCTTTAATTAAACTGACTCTCTTGGAAGTGATGAAATAGAGATAATTGGATGTCTCTCTGAATGGAGTGTGTGTGATAAATGGAATTTAGTCAGACTGGGGGTGGGGTGTGGGGAGCGTGTGTGCGTGCATGTATAGAAAAGGCTTTAAATGGGGGCACTGATGGTGCGGTGCTGATTCCGGAGTGCATCTGAGGCATGTTGTTCAGTTCTGGGGTGCCACTTCACAACATTGCCAATGATTAAAGCCCAAAACAAGCCCACCAAGACGAGCCTAGGCATCCTGAATCTCTAACAGGTTCATTAATGAAAGTGATCCTGTGATCTGATCTGAGAGACTCAGTTGAATGAAATGTGAGAATTTCTGAATCTCGTGTTGAGAGAAATATTTGTCTAAAAAGCTGCCATGCCAGATGAGAGGAGAAGGGAATTGAGGAGTGATGGGGAGGGTTTCTAGGAAGGGAGAAATTTCTCAACTATAAGATTAAAAAGAAAAAAAGTTGATACTCTGAATGTACTTAAAATTTTATGTGAAACTGTGTTCACTATTTCTTGACTTAAAGTATAGATTCCCACTTAAAAAGGGGAGTGGAGGGCTCTTGGTCCTTGTTGAACATAAGAATCCAGATACAGTCTTTGGCTTAGTTCAAAATTTCAGCTGTTCAGGACTGGGGGGGCCTACTGGGGAAAAGATCCCTTCTCACACACTTTCCTAGGCACCCTCTGTTGCTTATTGCTGGAAGGAGAATGCCCTGGGCTTATGGACAGAATGATCATAAAGGGTCATATAATGCTATGGTATTCTTGAAAAGCAAGCATTGCAGTAGTAGGTGTTGCATTTTCTTGATGATTGATGCTGAGAAACGTTATGAAGCAGGTAACTCTCTCTGCTAACATACTCTGCTCTGGTGAGACCTCACCCAGAGCCCTGCGCCCAGCTCTGGGCCCTCAGCACAGGACACGGAGCTGCTGGAGCGGGGCCAGAGGAGGCCACAGAAATGCCCCGAGGGCCGGAGCCCCTCTGCTGCGGGGCCAGGCTGGGGGGGCTGGGGGTGCTCAGCCTGGAGAGGAGGGGGCTGCGGGGAGGCCTGAGTGCGGCCTGGCAGTGCTGAGAGGGGCTGCAGGAAGGGGGGGGGCAAGCTTTTTAGCAAGGCCTGCTGTGACAGGACAAGGAGCGATGGATTTAAACTAAAGGTGGACAGATTCAGACTGGATATAAGGAAGAAATGTTTTACAGTGAGGGTGGTGAGGCGCTGGCACAGGTTGCCCAGAGAGGCGGTGGAGGCCCCATCCCTGGGAACATCCCAGGCCAGGCTGGACGGGGCTGTGAGCACCCTGGGCTGGGTAAAGCTGTCCCTGGCACTGCAGGGGCTGGGCTGGGTGGGCTCTAAAGGGCCCTTCCCACCCAAACCATTCCATGGTTCTATGATTCATACTGTCTTCTACCACTTTGATGTCCGGAAAACATGATGCATTTTGGAGCTCATCTGACCAGCAGGTGGAAACTGCTGTAGCATTCATTCTCAGTAACGGAATCAATGATGAGTGCCCATTTGTAGCCTTGTGACTTCTTTTGTCTCCAAATAATTTTCCTTGTAATCTGTGGATTTGGAGTATTTGGTTGTAACTTGGTAACAGTGAAAGACTGAAGAGGCTGGTGGAGTCTGCTAAGGCGAGACTGTCCGCGTTGTTACCTGTACGTCTAGCCTATGTACTAGGAATTCAGCTATGTACAAACTGATACAGTACTTGATTGTATTTAAGATTGACTAGTGTATGAATTGTGGCTCTAAAAATGTGAATGTATACAATCTTGCTGGAGTGGAAATAAAATATGACACAGAAGACTGAAGTAATAATTTCTCATGTCCTTTTCTTTTGCAGGAAGCAGTGTGGTTCCTATCTAACATCACTGCAGGAAATCAGCAGCAAGTTCAGGCAGTAATAGATGCAAACCTTGTTCCAATGATAATACATCTTCTAGATAAGGTTGGATAACAAGGGGGATTTAACAGTTTGTTTCCTTAATTGGGGAAGGCGACAGTGAATTCTGTGCTTCATGTTTTAAATCATACTGTAAACGTGGGGGGTAGGGGTAAACTTTACTTTAGAGCATTGTTTTGTATGTTGTGAGGTAAAATACACTACTCTTGGTATTCTTTTGTGAAGTGCTATGAGATGGAGTGCCAAATGTACTGGGCAAAGGAAGCAGATCGGGGAAGCTCTTTCTCGGGTCCTTCTAAATCTCATTTAAATTATTTTTCTCACTGTGTAAACAGTGGGGCTAGAATTCTTCGTATGTAGCATGAAGAGGCCTGGATGGGAACAGCACTGAGTTAGTTCCCAGCATTTTGCCAAGGCTTAAGGACTTCATCCTTTTTTTTTTCCCCTCGCGTTATCTGGAAACATAAGGAAATGCTCAACAGTGGCATTTATTAACCTATTTGTATTACTGCATTTATTTTGTCTGAGAGTAACCCAAGCAATGATCCTCTGACAGTGGATTGTGGACTGGGGTTGTCCTGTTTGCTGCTTTTTTTTTCTAACAAGTAAAATTGCATCAACAAAAAATAGGCAGCCATCGACAATAATTGTAGCTTTTGTGTGTTCAGAGTTTTTCCCATGGAAAAGCAACACGCTCTGTGCTTCTGTGGATGCATGCTTCTTTTCAGTAAGAGATGAAACTTGAGATGAATGCTTTTATTACCTTTTTTTATTAAATGGTGAAGTCAAGTAGTTGCTCGCAAACACTTCTGAATGCTTTTCTCATGCTTTTTCCCAAAGTATCCCGTTGCTTGCTGAGAGGTTGAATGCTAATGGGTCATCTTTTGGGACTTCAAATACCTGTATTCCTTTTCAGTTGTTGGGCGTTAGTGTCTTTTAAAACATCAGTTTCCAAACCACGTTCTGCTCCCAAGGATCTGCCTTGTGTGAAAGAAGGATAGTTAAAAGCGTGTTTTTAAACAGGAACAGTACAACATTTCTGTCTTGGAAACACTTCCTGCTTTATTCATTACTTGATTTTTCTTTCCTGAAGTGTGGAAGGAACCCATAAATACCAACCTTACGATGCGTTCAGCCATGACAAAGATGCAATGTCTTGCTTCAGTGTAGAGGCTGGGGTTGAGACTGAAGGAATACTTTTCCCCTAAGTAACGTATGTTCACAAATAGTTCTGTTAACTGCCAATTTATTGATGGCTGAGAAAAAGAGTTGGAGACCTTTAAATTTAGTAAGCAGACGTGAGTTGACTAACTTCAGAGGCAGATGCAGTTATAGTGTGTACAGTGCTTTATCAAAATTGACACTTCCTGCTTATTTCTCACTGTAACATATGACAGCTCTTGATAAGGAATGCGAGAGAGGGGAGTACTACAGTTTTTATTTACTCTGATGCAAACAAATTCCCCTTCCTCTGGAAGATCGATTTAAACACATGGTTGCAGGGAAGGGATGAACACTCTGTGGGTAGACTCACACATCTGCAGGCTTTGTCAGTTACTCGCCCTACTTACTGAAAACTGCTGTGGTGGTACCATGTAGACTGTGACAAATACAAGCTTTTATTAGGATACTACATAACGTAAAAACTGAAATGATTATTTCTGTTTGCGGTTGTATTTTTAGGGTGACTTTGGTACTCAGAAAGAAGCTGCTTGGGCAATAAGCAACTTAACGATCAGTGGAAGAAAAGACCAAGTGAGTCAAACCTTAAGAA
Organism: Pelecanus crispus; assembly: GCF_030463565.1. Taxonomy (NCBI): domain Eukaryota; kingdom Metazoa; phylum Chordata; class Aves; order Pelecaniformes; family Pelecanidae; genus Pelecanus; species Pelecanus crispus. The sequence continues at coordinate 3,218,321 of NC_134651.1, read as the reverse complement.
AAGGTCCATTATCTTTCTCGGGGGCATTTGAGAGGGTACCTCAGCTGATTGGTTTAGACTTCTTCTGTGCCAGGATTACGAATGTCTGGATTCCTCTCCTGTTCCGTAACTCTTCCCTTTTCCACAAGGGATTTAAGAGTGAGCTTCAGTTGTCGTTTCTGGAATGACCTGAGATGAAGAGCGTCAATGGCGATTTGAATGGAAGCTCTTCGTTAGGGTGGCCTAGTAGCTATGAATGACTGCATTCAGGCTCTGATGAGATTCTTGGTCATTCAGCGTCTCTTTCTACTTTTTTTTACCCCTTATGGATAAGAGTGTGATAATTATAATGATAGTAGCCATTGAGTAGAAATACACTAGTTTCTTGTAAGCCCAAAATATTAAATTTGTGGCAGGGTTGGGGGGGTGGTGGTGTCACCCCTCAAAGGTGAGGTTGAAACTCCTTGTCTAATACTGAAAAATTCACAGTATCTGCTACTTGTGTGTTCTAGACTCAAAATATATTTGTAAGGTAATTCATAAATGTTACCTTTTTGTGCTCTAAACCAAGAACTTCTGAAAGTGACTGCTACGGAATACCCTTACCTTGTTGGGTAACTTTTGAGTATTTTGACTTCACTAAACTTTTTTGCACGTGTGCTTGTGGTGCATTGCTTGCTTCCGTCACACTCCTGATGTAACTATTTGCTTTTTTCCCCTTAGGTGGCCTACTTAATTCAACAAAATGTAATTCCTCCCTTTTGCAATTTGCTGACAGTAAAAGATGCGCAAGTTGTGCAAGTGGTTCTGGATGGACTAAGTAATATATTAAAAATGGCTGAAGATGAAGCGGAAACCATAGCCAATCTTATAGAAGAGTGTGGAGGTACGATGCTTCACATTTTGATACCCTTTTTTCAGAAATTGATGGTTTGGCTTCCTACCACGTGTACGTGCTGTTGGCTTTCCTGTGTGTTGGCACAGACGTTTTTAAAGCAAACCTTTTTTGAAAGTGACCTTTTCATGCCTATCAGGTGCATATACTGATTAAGTTCATGATCAAGTAAAATGTGGAGGAGCTGGATAATGGCAGTGAAGTTTATTAGGTGCCAATTTTCTAACAGTCTCCTGTACTTGACAAATTAGTTTCTGTTAATGTAGGGATGCTATGCTTGCCTTAATCATGTACAAGTCATGTCCAGGTGGATTTGGGGCGGGGAGGGGGGTTGAATCTATATACAACAGTTGCAGAAGTATGATAGCTTTAATTTACTAATGGCTTTCAGACTTTCTCTGTATTGGTTGCTATTTAAGTTGACTGAAACTCTTCAATGATGAAAGAACAGTGGTATTAAATTTGGGCACAGGTGAAAAACCGTGTGGGATTTTGTTAATGTGGAGTTGAATCGTCTTTAAAATACAAAAACTTGAGGGAGGGAGGAAGCTTATTTGATAGGTAATAGTGGGGGAGGGAGAAAAGCGGTGTTCATGCCTAAAGCTCTGCTTGTCAGAACTTAAAAAATATTTATTATGTATGCTCTACTCATGTCTGCCAGTAACTTAAACTGTACTGGAGCTACCTGCTGTATAATCAAACTACAGGTCAGTAATTGATAGCGTGTGTGCCACCAGTCTGTGGATTTGGAATGTCACAGCTTGGGACAGCCACACCAGGTGCTGAAAAGATGTTTTTGTGAAAAGGGAGAATGTCCTAGTGCTTGGCCCTCCCCATATTTCCACAGATCAGCTTAACCACTCCTAGCAAGAAGAGGAGTACTATCATTGCTGGAATTGACCTTTTATACAATTTTTTTGGGTTTGTCATGGAATGTATTCCTCAATCTCTAATATATTTCCTCAAATCTCTAAGAAGCTTTTATGCTTTAAGAATGTCAGATGAGCTTAACAGCATCTTATTCATACTCACTCTATTCCTAGATTTGTTTTTAAGGACTCTGTATGATGAGGCCTTAAGGGGAGAGGAAGGTTATTTTGCCTGAACTTAGTATTTTAACTCTGTTACATTTCTTGTGTGTTTATTGTAGGCCTGGAGAAAATTGAACAGCTACAAAATCATGAAAATGAAGACATCTACAAACTGGCTTATGAGATCATTGATCAGTTCTTCTCTTCAGATGATGTAAGTGTGTAACAGCTCTGCAGTCTGCTTCTGTAATTGTTGGTTTATATTTATAAATACGGTTCGGGATAAAGGCAACAGCTCTAAAGCCTGCTCTGTGATGTTTGTTTGGTTTTTCGGTGAAGAATGAGCCCTTACTTGAACCTGTTGCATATCTAGCCATTCTTTGTGATGAAGTATCTGAAGATCTGATGCCTAACTTAAGCCTACTCTTTCGGGCTTAAAATACTGGGCTCTGAATAGTTCTCTTACCCGTCAGCTTCTGACTAAGCTTGACATCTCACATTTGATAAGGGCCCTGCTGACTTGAGTACCGATTCTGAGGTTCTGCTTCTTAAGCAGCCAACTATTTTGAGTATTCTAGTGATTTCAGAGGTAGGCTGTGCTGATCAAGAACGTTGGTTTCAGTTTAAATGTGTAACGTAAATCAAAGAAAGGTTTTAGATGTGTATGCACTTTAAATCATAAAAGTTAATTGCATATAAAGGAAGTGCAGTCATGTCAGTCTGTGTCATGAAGCGAAAGGGTTTTCTGCTTGCTCGAAGAACTTTCAGGAGCAGATTACTGCAAAAATGGTAGAGCTCAGTTGCATTCATGCCCTGCTGTCCGCACTGAAGTTTATTTTGTGCTAAATAACACATACTTATTTATGTGTTTCACTTTTATATGAACAATAAGACGTAAGTCTTGTTAAGCAACTGAAATCTTGCACATACGGCAGGACTTGGAATTTAATCTGGTGTCAATCTGGTTACCTGTATACTACCTATTTAAATCGAAACTGCAGTTTGGGCTTAATCCTTACTTGATTTAATGGTATTGGTCTTCTCTTAAGAACTGTGACAGTTGGCAATAAGGATGACGTGTGACTTGCAGAATGCTTTCCAGGAGTGACAGCTGCATAAACGAGAGGCTGCTGGGTGCCATGCAGCCTGCCTACTAAATCCACACTAAACCATTTTGGCCTAAATTACTTTGTCATTGTAGTGCTCTTACTAAACTGGGGGAGAAGAATGGCAAGGAAGTAGATGAGGTGGAGAGAGCAATGCTCTTCAGGATTGTCTGGCTCCTTTTTAGTGAGGCTTTTGTCTTTGCGTTCCTGCTCATGATGTTCTCGTTCTGTTGCAGATTGATGAAGATCCTAGCCTTGTTCCAGAAGCAATCCAAGGCGGAACATTTGGTTTCAATTCATCTGCCAATGTACCAGCAGAAGGGTTCCAGTTTTAGAGTGGTATTTTGGAAGTTAGGTACAATGCAGCACTGAATAAAAAAAAGGTTTGATCCATCAATCTTGGCTCATGGGATCCGCTGCTGCATTAAATCGGGAAAGAAAATGTGAAGATTTCATTTGGAATCACAGAAAAGCCCAAATGAAGTCAAGATGGCGAGTGGGTGCGAGTGAGAATGAGTGGCAAAATGTAACGAAAAACTTCACACTGAATGCTTATTTAGATTGTTCAAAGAAAAAGGGCTACAGGTCAAAGATCTTCAGTGCCTGAGAAGGAACAATGACTTACTAGAGCAATTGGGGGGAAATGCAGTACTATCATCATCAAGCCTTGTAAGCATAAGAGAATAGGATGCCCACATAAGTCCAAGGAGAATGAGCCCAGGCCTTGCTATGAAGCACCGTGTGAATGGACAACATTGAGTGAATGTCTGGACTCGATGCTGTGGAGCCAGGCTCGTGTCCCAAATACGGGGCTCTTCAGTCCTGAAGCAGGCTCCTAGTCCTGGCGTGGCGTGTGTACGAGAGTATGGTTGTGATGCTGTATGTGAACGCATGCAAGCTTGATTCGCCTTCAGGGGGCTGATAACAAACCTAGTAAATCATCAAAATGAGTTCATAAGTGTTAACTTACACTGGACACAAAAACAAAGACCGGTTTAGCAGCAGACTCTGGTTTACTCCTGCAGCCTGTGTTTCTTTTTTGTTTGTGGTTTTTTTTTTCCCCCCCTCTTATTTTTCTTTTAGTTCTTTTCAATTTCTTTCCTCTATGGCTTATTAGTTGTTTGTAAAGTCAGAATTTCAGGAAGGCTTCCCTGTGCATTTGCACCAGATGAATGTTTGATGTTATGAAAAGCTTTCCATATCATCAAAACTAATTTGTAGATTTTTGCATGAAGAAAATCATACATTTCCCTTCAAATAGACTGTGTTGCAGTACACAAGTTGCCATAATAGTAGAAAGCAGTAAAATGTGGTAATAAAATCTCATCCTTTTCATTTTCAAAGATAACATGAAGACCTTTGCATGTGGTAATCTACAGCATAGTTCATTTTTAGATTTCGTTGAGTCCTGTAACCAAATGTTTCCGTTGTGGTAGAATACCGTGCTGTGTTTCAATGTTACTTGTTTTCAAACTTTGTTTTCTATGAAAATGATATGGAAACTTCCAAAAATGAAATTTGGTGCATATGTACTGCCGAATAAAGACCGAAAAAGAGGTGTGAATAGATGTACAAATCAAGTCATGGTTTGAACACCTTTAATATGCCTAATCCGATTGTTTTAGACTCTTTTTATCTTAGATGTAGGCAGCCATGAACAATCTATTTTGAGCCACTTTAGAGAGAAAACTTTGTATTTTTAAAACTTGCACAAAAAGGATGCAAGTGTTTTTATAATTGGAGTAATACCTCAGTTTTGAGGTTCTGCACACTAAATTAAAGGTGACATTACAAATTTGTAGAAAATGAACTCTTTATAAGGTGGCTCATTGTAGGAAATGCTGTGCCTTCCCCTTTGAGCACAAGTGTTGCATGAACAACAGTTTGCTATAATAAAACATACCAGATTAGCCACCATTAGCATCTATATCTACCTTGTGTTTTAAAATCAACTGGTAATTCTGAAACACTGTAGAATGGATAAAGATTATTTTGTGATCATAACTCTCTTTGTTGGACTAGAGTATTTTTGCAGCATTCCTTGTCATCAGAAACATGGTTAAAGTTTAAAACTAGAAGCAGCGGAAACTAGCTTGTGAAATTTATCCAAGTAGAGTGCAGGCTAGGCTGTCTTGGGGAAATAAACATTAAAACTTGCAACAGCGTTGTATGCGGTGTGTCTTTGTGTATACGCTCCAGTTTTCATCGAGATGGGAAGATCATCGTTTGAAGAAGGTTACAGTGAGATTTCTGAATCTTGTCTTTTTTTACCTGCCAAATGTCAGTGTGTGGTGTGGTATGTTTTGTAGGCATGAGGTAAATAACTGTTTTGGTATAAATATTTAGAAATATCCAGTTTACCTAATTACGTAGTATGTGTTCACTAAATAAATTAGGGCTGTTTTTCTGTAGAATGTAGGGAACCCTTAGAGGAGGTAAAATGCTTAAACTGCTGTTTTTAAAGGAAGCTGCAATGCCATAAGTAAAATTACACTTCACACTAAGGTATCTTTGTGAAGGATGTACTGTAGAAAAGTGCTTTATTGTTAGAATCCATTCTTATTAGGCATAAGAGGAGAACAGATGTTTGTAGCAACTTTCACGTTTTCAAAACAAGCAAAAAACCCCAAAACCAAAGCACTATGGCAAGGTCTGCATTTACTGGCAGTAAATGCCTCTGGCACTCCCCTGATGGGGTGTACTTACGGAGCATTACCTTAACCCGGGGCTGTTCTAGCTGCAGCCTCTGCTCTCTTATGCTGTCAGTGGTGGTGGTCTGTTGGTTTTGGTGGGTTTTTTTAAAGTGGAAAACTCTCTTCACTTGCTTCACAGCGGATCCTGTCACTATTCTGTTAGTTTGCCAAAATCTGGAAAGCTTAAACTTTTCAGCAGCCACGGGGTGGCAGCATTCGGAGCTCTTGAGGAGCAAAACTGAAGCCAGTTTATTCAATGCCTTTTTTTTTTTTTTTTCCCCAAAAAAGTTGCAGTTTGAGGTAATGTAATGAATTATGTTGTTGGGGAAAAGGGAGTTGTTCGGGAGGCTTGGGATACAAACAAGAAATAACTTGGACTTACTTTAGGACTACTAATCAGATGATTAAAATGTCAAGAAGGCAGAGTTACTTACAGGTACAGCCTTGCATTGCTGTAATGGAAGTCACAGACCAATTTTCTGCCTCTGTGTGAAGATGAATAAATTTTAGCCTTTGACTTTATTGAGCAATGGAATTAGGTCATCAACAGAAGCAACTCAGATGCTTCCCTTTTAACACGGAAGCTGTGACATGGAGTGTACTTCCCAAGCTGGTAGCAGAACACTGCTCTGTGATATTTAGGTTGCCTGTAACCATGCAGATGGGAACTCTGGTCACTGTTCTTCAATTCTAACAAAAACCAAAGATGCGGGGGTGAGGTTGTACGTTAATCTACTCTTTCAGGCTTTTGAAGTAGATAATTGGCTTTTGAGCTGAACTTAGTGTAGCAGATACCTAGAAAAAAACCTTTAAAATATTAAAAGGGCAAAAGCTGATCCATGGTATAAGCTATCCCAGGTAGGATTTTTATTCCAAGGAGCAGCCTTGTTGGATCAAACTGGAATTTTAGGATCTCAGTGTTGGACTAGCTGATTTAGCTAGCAGGAGTAGTTCTGTGGAGGGAAGAAGAATACGCTGAATCGGAAGGGGTAGCTTGAGAGAAGCTGACCCTGTTTCTTTCTCTCCCACTACTGGAAGTAGAAAAGGCCCCGATGGTGTGAGGGCTTTCAGCACAGCAGAGCCATTTGCTGGAGGCATGGAGCCTTGAACAGAGGCGTACCTTTCGTCTGTCTGCACAGAACGGTGTCTTCCGGTGGACCGCAAGCATTCCCAGTAAGTTGTCTGCTTCTGCTGGTTTGGTGGTGGAACGGGCTAGTCTGTTAAAAAATAATAATTTCTGGATAGTGTGTTCAGATACCAAGCAACTTAAAAGGCTTTCAAGTAAAATAGTAAGTAGTTTCAAGTAAAGTAAGTAAGGCAACTTAATCAGCCCCGAGCAAGGGAACCTGATGACTTCTGCGTAACCAGGGCTCTGCTCTTACACAATTTCAAAAGCCTAAGGAAAACAGTGGAAGTGCCGGGAAGAAAGCGGGGTGACTTTCTGCTTGAAACTGAAGAAATCTGTGTGTATTTGTTAACAGCTCCTCCTACCATACAGTGCGTTGCATAAATTACCAAGTTACTTTTGCTGCTTTATAATTAAGAATGTCTTCATATTAATGCTTGTAGACTCTTTGCCACTTTTAACTATAAATGTTTCCTCAACTCTGCGTGTCACCAAATTACCAGCAGGAATGCTGGTCACAAGGCTGGAAACAATTACAGAAGTCCTGCATCTGGATCAAATAGACTTTATGAAAGGAAACTTAGTAGCAGAAAACGTGTAAAGTTTACAAACTCTTCCTAATAGTAAGTTTTAGCTACTGCCAGATTAAAACTCAGAAGGCACACAAAATTAATGGAAAGAGTTAGTTACTTCAATACCTGCGGAAAAGTGACTGGAAACTTAATTTCCATGAAGAAATTCCCATTTTTTGCTTGTAAATCCCTTGAGGTGGGGGTCCTGTGTTTCTTCTGCTGGTTTGGTGTGCTCCAAAGCTGAGAAGACTTTTCTTCAAGCTGTCATTAAAACTGTCATCCATAAAGGTATATTAAAGCTATTTAAATTTCTATAAAACACCACCGAAAGCTACTATTACTGGAAAACAACAAATGTGGGAAACTTTAAATGCCAGCTGTTGGTAAATGCGTTACAGAAGTTCTGTAATTTGATGGAAAGGCAGATGGGCAGTAGTCAGACCGTATCAGCAACACCAGATGATGGTATGAAGCAAGCTCGTCATTCCTAGAACGGCACTTTTTCAGATGAAATATTAATTCATCTTGAATTCTTGATTCTTTTTAAGTACATAAAAATAAACTGGGTATAAACCAGTATACAGTCTTACTCTGAACATCAGTTATTTATGTTGTAAATGATTGTCAAAAGCTCCCTTGTTCAGTCTTCTGCTTCTGTAGCTTTTTCTTTAAGACTTTCCTGGTGTGTTGAGGGGGGTAGTAGAGGGGAAAGGATTATAACAATTTTTTTTTAATTATTATTATTCTGTATTATGTAGTGCATGTACCCCAAAACCAAAACTACTCCCAGGCTGAGAGTCTATGCCATTTGGACTCTTTTGGGCACTGTGGTTTACTAGGAGGTCTTCTGTGTTGTTGCAGTGTACTTAGTATAGATCCCGGAGTAAAGCATCAATACGTTTCCCATCCGCCACTGCAAAAATTAGAGTATCGATGAGCTGGAGAAGTATCTTTAGAGAAACGTGAAACAGATTTAGACCTTTATGAGCTTGGGGTACGGGAGGGAGGGGAGTAGTTCGATACCATGGACAGCTACAGGCTCCTTGTGGTCTGAAAAATACAGTTCTCTCAAATATATTAAAATGAGAAGAAGAACTGATAACTATAGTAATTGGTTCGGCATCAAAATTAAAGCAAAAATCTGAGTGCTTGGTCAGCCTCGGAGTCTTTTCTTAAGCGGCTGTCCGTGCAACCGGTGAAGTGTCGTGCATGGCTATGATGGGTAAAACCCTTGCCTGAGCAATACTGTGACAGCAAACTCTTACTCTGTCCTACTGTGTTACTTCCTTTCTTACAAGCTTTCAATTTTTTTTCCCCCTTAACTGTATGCCCAGTTTACCTCTTTCTCATTTGAGCTGTTTGGAATCTGTCACAGATTCGGACTCCCCTACTCGCACTACACAGTTCATACTCATTTTTCTACTACCTTTGACAAGGTATTTATAATGAACCAGGAGTGTGCAGCCAGCAATTAGACTTTTGTGGTGGAACCAAAGCCTTAGTGTGCAGGTTGGTTGTATTGTGGACCTGAAGAAGGCTTTCCTCACCTAAAAAGTTGTATTTTCTCTAACTGTATCTTGTGTTCTAATAATATGTTCAGTTACAAACCTTGACCTGCTTACACATTTATTTTGGCTATGTGGTATTTTCATTTTTTAGTTGCTGCGAGTTTCTGTGTGTTTTGCCACACAATAGCTTTCTAAGCTTTCCAGAATTGTATAAATACAGAAATGCAGACTTTTTTTAATGGGATGAACCTCTGAAGTGTGTTCCAGATTACTTGATTTGTGCCGAGACACAAATGATGTCTATGTTGCTACATCTGGACTTGTGGGATACCTATTTTGCACTAGCTAAGCATCCTCAAAACATAGTTCTTGTTACTGTTGTCATATTTCACCTGACTTAAATTGCAGAAATATCTTTTAGCAGGCTCTTCCTGCACCATACCTACAAATGCAGTTAGAAGGGGGCTGTCTCTTAAGCTAACGTTTTCAGAACGGCTCTGGCGTTAGCGCGTTGCGGATTGTCCGTCTGCAGATGCAGAATTCTGCTAGAAGATACTTACTCCCAAAACTTCATTTGCAAAGATTTGCCACTGTGATGCAGTTAATGTAACGCTAACAAGGGAACATCCACGTGGTTGCAGCCTCTTCTACAAATTGGGCACAAGGGCAGAATAAGCTGGATGTGAAGATTTGTATATCTGGCTTAATACTACTTTTTCTTGTTCAAATAGTAAATAAAATTTGACATCTCTGTAATAGAAAGTGGATTACTGACCTGTCAGTGAATGCACTTTTTATGAAACGTGCTCTCATCGTCGTGACGTACCCCCAGCAGTGGCTTAGTAACGACCCCTCTGGTATAATGACGTGTTACGTGGCGTAATCCTCCAGCCAGTGGATCCGTTCTCTGAAAAACAAGTTATTTTCTGGGTTAGTTTTCAGCTCGTTCTTTGAGCCCGTGTGGCTGCTTGAGCACAGGGGATGGATGAGGCCACCTCTGTGATAGCTGCAGACTGGCCCGAGCTGGGTTAGAAGTGGAGGCGGGGGATGAGGAAGGCCATTCGCAAACCAAACACTCTGCAGAAACCAGGGTGTGCAAGGCTCTGGGCTCTGGTACCGTCAGCAGGCAGGGGGAGCGCAATCGGCAGGGGTCTGCCCACCTGTAATTAAGGGTAAGGTCATGATTTAGAGGATGGTTTTTGACAGAGCAAGCAACTTTTGAAAACCTGGTGACTTAACTAAGACAGTCTCCTGGCTTGAAAGGATTAAACTGTAAGGTGGTAGAAAGTAAAGGGGGAATTTCCCCGGGTTACCCCAAACTCCTATAAAACTAAGAGTGTAAGACGTACTGATTATTTACTTAGCAAAATAGGAAAATAACAACTAGCACTACCTTGGGATTGCTCATATTTTATCTCATTCCAAGCATAACAAGAAAAAAAATACACCTTGCACCTGCAGTCTTGTACTGTCCTCTTTGATCTATTCCTGGGAATAGTCTGGGCATGTGAATAAACCAGACGAGTGCTGTGAGCAAAACTTCTGCTGTGGGATGTACGGAATAGTCAAATTGAGTATATAATGAAGGAATGCAGCTTGAGAAAGAAATACTCTAATGTTTGGACTATGTATTTGCAAAACAAATATGTAAAATACTCTCTCCTCCCATTGTAACGTTACCGATATGCAGAATTGCCCCAGCATGGAAGTAAAGCCAGAGTAAGAAGTCCGTGCTGTTTTAATCTTTATGAACTGGTTTAGATTCCACAAATCTAAGACAAACCTAAACTGAAACTGATTATTTAAAGAACCATATCTATTATTTTGGAATTAATTGTAGAATTAAATTATCTCTGAATTTAGAGTGAAGCAAGTATTTGGACTTCTGCTTTTTTTTCCTCACTTTGCTACTGCATCCCTTCTGAAAGGACATTCCCTTCTTTTAGAAGAACACTTTTAAGACATCTAAGTCCTGTTCTCAAGTCATGCAGGACCTAATGTTTCTCCAAACCACGCTTTTTAGGGAAAGATTTTTTTTTTTCAACATCTTAAGTCCCTTTTTATGGCAAAATAAGAATTGTACTGAAACTTTCCAATTCATAAGGTTTTCTGGGTAAGTCTCTTCCTGTGCGGTGTCTGGATGGTTGCCTGAGCAGACCTCGCGGGGCAGACAATGTAGTCGGTATCTCTGGGAAGAGCTCTGCCCTGTGTCTGTTAGCCTTTTCCTTTATTCATGAGAAACTTCTTTTCCATCTTGTCTTTCCTGTTTTGAAGGAATGTGCCTCTTCCATTTCGGAGTCAGCCGTCTTCTGTATGATAAGGAGACTCGGTGACATTTTGAGCTTGTATCTGCTTGCTTGGGACAAAGACCTTCCTCGGTTTGGAGGCCGGTTTCCTTGCGGATGAAGTCGACCCCTCCCTCTGCTTGGGGTTCAGCTGCTTCTCGCTTGAAGGGCAGATGTTCCTCTCTCCGGGGTTCAGTTCCCTGCCAGAGGAAGGCGGCACTGGGTAGTCCAGCCTCTCCTTGCGGCGAGGAAGAAAAGCCGTGCGCGTTGCTAGCGCTGTCACGTTCATCTGTGGGGCAGAGGTTTGTCTCTTGCTGCTTGATCCCGGCAAGGCAAAAAGCACAGCAGGTTCGAGCTGTGCCAAGGCAGCGCAGCTCCAGCTGGCCGCAATGGCTGCAAGGCTGCAGAAGCAGCAGCTTGAGCCAGAGGCCGAGGAGAGGCCCAAGGGCTGAAGCTGGTGCGCAGCGCAGAGGTTGTGCCTTGTCACGGTTTGGAGAAACATTAGGTCCTGCAGGAGTTGAGAACAGGACGTGGATGTCTTCAAAGTGTTCCAAAACTGGCGCTTGTGGCCGCTGAACTGTGCCAGGGGGAGGGCGGCTGTTCCGCCCTGCTTCGGCCCCGGGAAGTGGAGCAGCAAGGCCCTGCGGCTGCTGAGGATGGAGCAGGGAGTGTTGAGCTCACGAGGGTGAGTCCCGCAGGGCCCAGGAGCGGGCAGTGGGAAGGGGAGTCTCTGGGTTTAAGGACCCAGGCGGTCCCCAGCGTGAAGCTGGTCAATGCAGCTCTGTCCTGGTTTCGGCTGGGATAGAGTTAATTTTCTTCCTCGTAGCAAGCACAGTGCTGTGTTTTGGATTTAGTAGAAGAATGCTGATCACACGCTGATGTTTTAGTTGTTGCTGAGTACTGCTCATGCCAGTCAAGGACTTTTCAGCTTCCCATGCTCTGCCAGGGGCACAAGGAGCTGGGAGGGGGCTAAACCACAACAAGCTCGCACCGCGACCCAGCTAGCGTAGGCTGCAGCCGCTTGCCTGTCACGGCCGTAAGGCAGCGCGGACGCTCGGGGCCTGTCGTGGAGCTCGTGGCTGCTTCCACGGAGCCGTGCTGGAGTCGGGGCAGCTCCCGGCCCCCCACGCAGGCTCCTGTCTCCCAAGGCTGTGGGCAGCCTCGCCTCAGCCGGGCAGGGCGGCGGGGCAGGCAGGCCTGGCTGGGCTCGCACGTCCGCAAGTGCCGTGTTCGGAAAGGGAGCGAAGCTGTTAGCCCTGCTGAGGGCACGTGCCGCGCCCCGAGGCAAACACATAACCACACATCTGGGAATTCCTGCCGTCCCCGGCCCTGCCATCGGGCCTGTGCAGGAACAAACGCTCTCCCAAGTTCTAGAGCTATCAGTTACTAGGTCAAACCCTACACGACTTTGTTATGAAAAATCATGCAAATAGGCGTCAATGAAATATTTTTCAATGTTCCCTGCCTCCCATCATCAAGAGGAAAAAAAAATGGGGTATGTTTTTAATCCCTCCTCCTTCCCTGTCCATTTTGGTAGCAAAAATAAGAATGATTTTATCAACCTACCCTCCACGGGGACTATGCTGAAAGCCAGTGTACACAGAGGCACAATCGTAAGGAACACATACAGGAAACTGTAATTAGATTGAGGTAGCAAAAATAATCAACAGCCAACAGATTTTTTTGGTAACAAAAGTTAGGAAAAAATGAGAGCTGAAAAATGTAAGTTTTGGGGTTGTTTTTTTTGAAAACTTGTTCATTTTGAGCAAGTAGCACTTATTGCAGCATCTGTACTGCCACAAAACTAGCGCGATAGAAAGCGCTATTTCAACTTGTTAAGGTTGAAAAGTTGAAAAACTTCAACTTGATAGCATATAAAAAGTTTCAGTTAAAACTGTTAAATATTCAAAATATTCAAGTGGTGTAACCGACATCACAAGAGAAGAATTTAAGGGTGGTATTATCATAACAACTTCTCATTAAAAAGACCGTAGTAGTGTAAAGTCTGTGCCTGTCAGCTAAATTGTGATGGTGAATTTGTTAGAGCATGAGGGTTTTTTTTTTATTATTATTATTCCAGACATAATTCCAGGTGTTTCCCAGATATTTGTATCAGGTCTTCTGAGTGCCAGTTTTAAGACAGATATTTAGGTAACTTTAGAATGATGATGTATGATGATTTACATTACACCATTAAGTGAATTTCATTTCTCTTTCACATTCACTGTAAAAGTAACATCTGAGAACAACTTTACAGTTTAGCGTAGTTCGATGAGCTGTACAGAAATACAGAAGAAGCTGGAGTATGAGGAAAGTCTACACAACATCAGATACTTGACCGGTAAAATCTCGACATGTTCCGGGTGTTGCAGATGTCGGTAACCGCTCACTTTTTACTGCAAGCTCAGTTTTTGCGCAGCAAGATGATAAACTCGATATTCTTCATTGTAATAGCCCAAGTTTGGAGAATGGCAGGAGCGATTTTGCTTCACTTAAACTACTTCAACCATCTTCAGTAGCCAAAGTAGGTAAACAAGCTTCAATTGAAAGCGAACATTACCACTTAGGTTTATTTTTATTTCTGTGATTAGTGGTTGGCAGAAGGGTCTGTTCCTTCTCCCCGTGAAGCAGATGTTGGAAGTTTTTCTGTGTCTCGGTTTCCAGCTTCAGGGTGAATTTCAGGGTGAGTCGTGAAGAAGGATCAGTTTGGCAAGACGCTGACTACAGTAATTGCGCAACAGAGCGGAAAAGAGGACGCAGCTGCATCCCAAGGTGTTTTTGCTTTCGTTTCACGAACGCCTTGCGTTTCATTCCCGGTGATGATGGCATCAAGCGCATCGTTCCTGACCAGGGATGGTCCTGCTGCACACCCTGTGCCTGCCTGTCTGTCCCGTCGTTCCTGACCAGGGATGGTCCTGCTGCACACCCTGTGTCTGTCTGTCTGTCCCATCGTTCCTGACCAGTGATTGCCCTGTTGCACACCCTCTGTCTGTCTGTCCCGTTGTTCCTGACCAGCGATGGTCCTGCTACACACCCTGTGTCTGTCTGTCTGTCCCACTGTTTCTGACCAGCGATGTTCCTGCTGCACACCCTGTGCCTGCCTGTCTGTCCCGCTGTTCCTGACCAGCAATGGTCCTGCTGCACACCCTTGTGCCTGCCTGTCCTGTTGTTCCTGACCAGTGATGGTCGTGCTGCACACCCTTGTGCCTGCCTGTCCTGTTGTTCCTGACCAGCGATGGTCGTGCTGCACACCCTTGTGCCTGCCTGTCCCGTTGTTCCTGACCAGCGATGGTCCTGCTGTGCGCCGTGTCTGTCTCTGTCCCATTGTTCCTGACCAGCGACGGTCATGCTGCACGCCCTGTGTCTGTCTGTCCCATCGTTCCTGACCAGCGATTGCCCTGCTGTCTGTCTGTCTGTCCCATCGTTCCTGACCAGCGATTGCCCTGCTGCGTGCCCTCTGTCTGTCTGTCTGTCTGTCCCATCGTTCCTGACCAGCGATTGCCCTGCTGCGTGCCCTCTGTCTGTCTGTCCCATTGTTCCTGACCAGCGATGGTCCTGCTGCGTGCCCTGTGTCTGTCTGTCCCATCGTTCCTGACCAGCGATTGCCCTGCTGCGTGCCCTCTGTCTGTCTGTCCCATCGTTCCTGACCAGCGATGGTCCTGCTGCACACCCTGTGTCTGTCTGTCCCATCGTTCCTGACCAGCGATGGTCCTGCTGCACACCCTGTGTCCGTCTGTCCCGTCGTTCCTGACCAGCGGTGGCCCTGCTGTCTGTCCGTCTGTCCCTCTGCCTTGCCGGTGACAGCCAGCTCGCCCCTCCCTGCCTTCAGCCCGGGCTGGCTCCTCGGCGGCTGAGGGCGAAGCGCGGTTCCCCCTCACAGAGCGGGATGGCGGCCGCCCCCGCGCGCCCCCTCAGCGCCGCCGGCCTCCACGCCGCCGTTGCTCGCGCGCGGGGCGGCCGTTAACGCCCGCCCGCCCGCCCGCCGCGCGGGCCCCGCCCCGCTGCCCGTTTACTTTCGAACGGCGCGGCCGTTGGCCCGGCGCGCAGGCGCGAGGCGGCGGCGGTTTGAAGGCGGCGGCGGCGGCGGCCGGGGGGTGCGAGCGGAGCCCAGCCCAGCGGAGCCCAGCCCAGCCCAGCCCAGCCCGCCGGCCCCCCGTTAGGCGGGCAGGGGTGGCGGCTGTCCGCCCGCGGGGAGCGGCGGTGGACCGAGCGCCCGGGTAGGTTGCGGGCTGGGTGCCTCGCAGGGAGCGCGGGGAGCCCAGCGGAGGGTTTGTGAGGGCTTGAGCTGGCGCCGGAGCTCGCACGGCCTTGTGAGGTGAAGCCGCCCCGGGAGCGGAGCGGTGTCCGGAACGACCGCGGTCCCCTCCCGGCTCCGGTCAGCCTGCCCCGCCGCCGCGGCAGCCGGCTCCGTGCCCGGGCGGTGCCGCGTACCTGAGCGCTTCTCCCGCAGCCTTTGAGCGCGCTGCTCCCCCCGTAACCTCAGCCGCGCTCTGGCGTTAGCCGTCGTCCCGCTGGTTACCGGTGCAGGCGCGGTCCCATCGTGACCGGCTGCCCAGAGGTGTGTGGGAGCTGGCAGAGGGTCCGCAGCGGGCGGGAGCTCCGCAGGTGACAGGTAAGGGTGCTCCCCGCCTTCTCCCAGCTCAGCGCTAAGGCAGATGGCAAGCGAGCGCTCTAGACCCTGAACTGGTTTAGTGTGGACTCGGCAATGTTAGGTTAATGGTTGGACTGGATGATCCTAAAGGTCTTTTCCAACCTAAACGATGCTGTGATTCTAAGACCAGAATCTCTGACGGAGTTCAAGAGAGAAGGGATGGAGAGCGAGTGTCTGCAATGGAATACGAGTATGGAAAGGACAGAGCAGTATCGTTGTTGGTTTTGAACGTGGTAACTTGTGTAAGCTTCTTGTGGTAGCAGACCAGGAGCTGGTGGAGGGATATACAGGAGAGAACTTGTCAGGTCAGCTTGACAGGGAAACTAGACAGATTCCTGGGTGGTGGTCATCTCCTTTCAGGTCATAAAAACTGTGTAAAGCTCTGGGATGGTGGTGTCGTAGCTGTGGTAGGAATAGGGACTAGGGGCAGAACGTCCCTGGTTGAGAATTGCTGTGACTTGGGCGTGGGGTATTTGTGCCATGGGGTAAAGCAGTGCAGCTGAAACGGGCTGGAACAGGAAGGTGTAAGGGCTAGCTGTTGTCTCTGATTTCTGGTGCCCGGCCGGTTGTTACAACCACCAAACCCAGCAGCTGTGTGGTAGACTCCATTCCTTTTGATGCATCGACAATACCGGAGCTGCACCTCAGCCTTCTGTTTGTTTTTTTTTTAAAAAGTTCTGTCACCCTTTACTACAAAGATGGCTTATAAATGGAAAACAGTGCCCGTAACATCATTTAATCTTTTATTTTTGCACAACGTAAACTTGAGCTCTTATGCTGGCGCTACAGGAGAACTTCATGGACTGGTGTGGGATGGGGTGACAGCATTTCTGACGTGGATTTAGTTGAGTGCAGTGCAATATTGAAAGTCGAGTGTCACGGTGTCCTTCAGGAGAGAGCAGATGTCGTCATCTGTCCCGACAGTGTTGCTGGGGAGTGGGGAGCCTGGCAGCACCTGGCTCCTCGGGAGGGTCTGCCTGAAGTGCCCCTTGTAACCCTTCGTTTAGGCTGTCACAGCTGTTACCCGGTGCCAAACTCACCTTTTAAAATCCTCCAGAGTAGAATGGGGCGTATCGGCTTGTTACAGCTGGCTTTCGCTCTAAAGCAATTAGTTACGTATCTGCCTAAACGCCGATGCACGCTGTACTCCAGACACAATTGTTTCCAGACACTGTCTTTGCATGAGCTGCGTGAGCAGCGGCCTGATGGCTAGGGGAGGAATGCAGTATTACCGAGGAATACGCTGCCTTCCTTTGACCTGCTCGGCTGAAAGCTTTGGCAGGTGAACCGTAACGCAGGTGTGCTGTGTTACATGTTTTCACCTTGTCTGCAGTGTCACTAATTAGAAAAGGATAACATCACAGCTGCTTATCAGTCCTGTTGCTGAAAGATTTCTGAAACTCACTGTTACTGGCACAATGACCTTTTTGACTTTTTCAAATTACCTTCTAGTTTGTAGTTTGCTTATACTGAGTGACTCTTACAATAAATATGTGTATACATGCACATGCACACGTATTTGCTACCACAGTTGTTTGGAACCTTTAAGGAAAAGTATTTGCTCTGTGCAGGAAAGCGTTCAGCAGCTTCCTGCTATGTTGGGTTTTTTTTTTTCCTGAAAAACTTTTTTTCTTTCTCTTTGCTTAACTCTGTGATGTTGGGTCTTCTCTGTCTTTTTGCGTTGGTGTTCCCAGTCTCTCTGTTTCTGCTAGCCATCTGCTGATTTATTTCCACTGTTGTTCAGGTGTAGACTGTTTCCTCTGTGCTGCTGCCAGTGCAGGATGAAACTGAATTTGGGGATTTCTACCTTTTGCTTCCCTGGAACAACTCTGGAGTAGGTGTCTGGAACAAATTAAAAAAAAAAAAACCAAACCCCACAGGGTGCCGATAGCAAAGATCAACCTTAGCATTCGGAATACTGTTTTGAGATTGATGAATAATAACTGAGACATGAAGCTGACGGCAAAAGCTCCTGCCCTAGCGCTTTCCAGAGCTGCTCGCTAGCAGGCAACTGCTGTCGCTCTTTAAATTTCTCGGTTGCCTGGGAAACGGAGCGGTAAGTTTCTGTGGAAATGGGAATTTCGGTCCCTCTGGCTCGCGGCTGCGAGGGCTGGGGAGCGGCCCCGCCGCGAGCGCAGGCTGGCTGGCTTGTCGTGGCTTTGCGCTGCGCAGGCGGTTTGCTGGGGAGGCACTGCCTGCTTGGGGGGGGTTACTCGGGCAGAGTTTCGTAATAGTTTCATTTCTTTCAGGTGATTCATCATAGAGCTAACAACAATTTTGTAAAGTTGCTCCTTCGTTTTTGTGGTTGCAAGCAACTACTTTGCAGTTAAAACAATTTTGTGAAGATTAATTTTATCTTGCCCTCCACGTAGGTCAAATAAGCTAGACGTGCTCTTATAAAGAAAATTTGGCTCCTGTAACAGTTCCTTTGAAGAGAACTGTAGCCCTAGATTTAGGAAAAAATAGTGATTTTGAACATAGAGATTTTTTTTTAAGCTCTATTCATTCCATATATATATATAAGAGAAAATAATGAATGAGAGTACCTACTAAGGATTCTTTCTTTTCTAACCATGAGCAAAAACTTAACTGTTTTTTTTCTTTTAAGTGGAAGTGACATTCCCAAGATTCATAACTTTATATGTGTGTGTGTACATATATGTGTGTGTGTGTATATACACATAAAGATAAAACCTTTAAATATATTTTCTATGGGAATTCTCAAAAAATTATTTATCTGGACAGTGGGGTAGAGTTGTTGTTCAGCTTCCTTTCATTATTGACACATTTCTTTAGTTTCAGTGTCTGGAACATCACTTACAAATGTGAAACGATTAATGTATAGACCTAACGAACTGGCGGTGCCACAGGGGCTGAACAGCTGGAAAAGAAAGGTCTGGGGCTCCCCAGGAAAAAGAGAAATACCCCGTGGTCTTTGGTGCGAGCAGGGAAGGAGTAGGCTTAGTGTCCAGGTGTTGTCAATGTCTTTTGCTAAATGTCTGTAGTACTTGATATCCTCTGTAACTAGGAGAATACACTAGTTAGTTATACACGCTAACACGCTTTATCGATCTTCTTTTAAAGGGTAGTTCTTAAGAATTGTGTCTTTCTCTAGTTGATTTTCTTCCAGCTGTTGTCAAGGTCTCTTTAAAAAGTGGAGTTCAAATATGCGAACCAACATTTTTTATTAATTAGCTGAAGAAATGTCCCGAAATGTGTTGGATAGATTTTTTTTTTTTAAAAAAAAAGCTGCATTAATCAAAATTGTTTTCAGTATAAAGTTGACTTGCTCAAAAACCAACATACAAGTATCCCCTTGAATTGAACTTGATTTTTGGGGCGACGATGGCCATTAGAATTTTTATTTTATTTTATTTTAAATTCACTCTGGTTTTGCAGGGCAAAAGAAATCTGATCAGGCTTTGCTGAACACTTTCACTTTCGGGTGCACCAGCCTACCTCCATCAAGTGAGAGCTGTTCAGAGCTGATTTAACTCTCAAAGAGCCAGGGCCGAGTATTTAGCTGCTGACTTCAATCAGGTTAGCTCTGTGCCTTTTGCAGGAACAATGCCGCTTCATTTATTTATTGTAAATTGTTTATTAGTTAGCGCTGAATTTAATCCTCAGTGGCTTTCATGATTCCAAATGCAATTTAAGGTTTTATTTTCAAAGGAGATAATATTTAACAATTCAGTTCCTTTTAAGTAGATACACTTCACATAAATCGGACTCTGTTAATCTCGGTGTCGATGAGAAATGCTGATAGAGCGATGCAAAAATATGTTAATGCATTAAAAGGATTGGGAGGGCACACCTGAATAAAATAGCCTCCTTAAAAACATCTCCTAGCTCGTTATCTTCCCTCCCAACTCAAAGAACGGTTCGGTAGCACTGTGTGCAGCTGCCTTAGCCCAGCTGCGTGTTACTGTTTTCAGATTTAGAGTTAGACCCTAAATTGAGAGTCTTTGATATTAAATGCTTGGCCAATTTCTTTTTGCAGTGTAGCAAAGTCTACAGAGTTGACTGGAGCTGATGAAGCAGACAGGAAAGTGACACAAAGATAAGGAAAGTTCGTACTAATGTCCCCATTTTGGTAACAGAATGAAAAACAGAATTGTGATTTGTCATGGAAACTGGCATTAGACTTATTGTTATTTGTGACTTTACGGTGTGATTTCACTAAGCTGGCAGAAAAACCCAAGGCAACGTTACAAAGGATGGAAAATGAAAGTTAGGTTTTTAGTTTTGTAATTAAAGGAACCCAGGAGTAACACCACAAGTCTAATTACTGGTAGTGGTGGTGTATTTAAGGGCCATCGAGCTAGAATCTTGTTTGTGCCAGAGCCTAGAGATAGCTTTTAGTTAATTTGACTGCTTAATACTCCAATGAGTATTTACAAAAGTAACATTTGAAAAAAGTTAGGGGAGGAAAAAAGTTTCTGTACTTACTGCTCTGTGCTTATGTTGAAAATGTTACTCGGAGTGGGAGAAAACTTTCATGATTCTTAGGTTATTTAGAAACTTTCATCACTCCCCTCTACTGTTTCCCACTGTAAGAAATCCCTACTAGCAGAGTGCTGCTTTTCCTAGCTTTTTAAGGCAGAAGCTGGAGATGGGTGAACACTGTCTAGTCACTCAGATCGTAAGAGCAGGTCATAATTTGCTGAAATCTTTAAGCCACTGCTCGTTTTCATTCTGGTTTTGTCTTTTTTTTCCCCCTTGGCAATAAATTGCCAACGTTACTGGTCGTTAAATGTCATGCTGAGGCACTTAGGTAAATAAAACGATTTTAAATGAGTTGATTGTAAAAAGAGATTAAACCCTTTTTTTCTTTTTGTTTTTCTTTTCTAGGACATGCATCAGCTTCAGGAGGAATTAACATGTTCCGTTTGCTATAGCATATTTGAAGATCCACGCGTTCTGCCCTGTTCCCATACGTTTTGTAGGAACTGTCTGGAAGGTGTTATTCAGCTGTCGAGCAACTTTCCCGTTTGGACACCCCTGAGAGTTCCTCTGAAATGTCCTAACTGCAGGAGCGTGGTTGAAATTCCTGCTGCTGGTGTCGAATCGTTGCCTGTCAACTTTGCGTTGAAAGCTATTATTGAAAAATACCACCAGGAAGATCACTCCGACGTTGCTACCTGCAGTGAACACTACAGGCAACCGCTGAATATTTACTGCCTTTTGGATAGAAAATTGGTGTGTGGCCATTGCCTCACAATAGGAAAACACCACGGTCATCCCATAGATGACCTTCAAAGCGCCTACATAAAAGAAAAGGAGACTTCTGGAAAACTTCTCGAGCAGCTGACTGATCAACACTGGACGGATGTGTGTCTGCTTATCGAAAAACTGAAAGAACAGAAGTCCCAGTGTGAAAGCGTCGTTCGGGATGATAAAAAGGCCGTAGTGCAGTATTTTAAGAAGCTTAGCGATACCTTGGAGCACAAAAAACAAGCTCTGCTGACTGCGCTGGATGACGTTAATACACACATTTTGGAAGAGTATCAGCCTCTCATTGAGAAGTTGAAAAAAAAACGGGAAGAACAGCTGGAATTAATGTCGCTGAATACGTCTATTCAAAAAGAAGAGTCCCCGCTTATTTTTCTTGAGAAGATGGACAAGATGCAGCAACGTATAAAAGCTTTGAAGTGGAAGCAACTGCCGGAGGTTAAACCTGTGGAGATTTATCCGAGGATTGGGCACCTGTTGAAAGACGTGTGGTCTAAAACGGAAATCGGTCAGATCAACAAGATCCTCACTCCGAAAATAAAACTGATTCCGAAAAGGAACTTAAACGGCAAAGGCAGTGGGAAGGAAGGAAGGGGATCCAAAGAACTCCTCCAGGCTGTAAATCCTTTAGCAGTCCTGCTTCTCTTTCTAGTAACAGCGATAACTGTGTATGCATTTCACAAAGCAGTATCATCAGTTGTCATCGAAGCTACTCCCACTTATATCTCAGAACTCTTGCTGCTGATTTATCAAGATTTCTGCACCCATTTGCAGAATATAGTGGATGTGCTCTCCCATACATTTAATTTACTGATGGAGAGAATTTACTGGGGAGAAATGTTTCTCTTTGACTATTTCAAGGATTAGATTAAAAGTTAGTACAGGAATCCACAGGATTTTTTTTTTTTTTTTTAATTACTACTTACAAGCTGGATTGTTAAAGCTCGACACTTTTCCTTTCTATTTCCATATCCTTCCTCTTTCTGTATTGTCTAGATGTCGTCTTTGCTAACTCTTAGTTAACTGAGACTGGTAACAAAAAAAGCTTCCTCTCCTGCGCGGTCGCGGTCGGGGGTGTGTGTTTGGGGGTAGGCGTTTGTTTAAACTGGAAGCTAGGCAGAAACAATGTCAGCCGCAGTGAGCTGTATCGGGAGTCCTGTTTGTAAAAACTCCTCAAACAGCTACTATTTTTTTTTTTTTGGTGACATAATTTTAATTTAATTTTTTTTAAGGAAAGCACTACAATGTCAAAGATTAAAAAAACCCACTCAGGCTGCAGAGTGGCTAGTCCTGGCCGGGCCAGCCACCAGCTGTATATAAAACTCCAACTTTGGGTTTTACTGACCTCTCTCTGAATGTATTTTAACTGACACACCTGGGGGCTTTAAAGCATACATTTTGTGGTCCTGGGTTTCATTTTGTGTGTTCCCAGTTACTAGTGGATGACCTGATTTCATCTTTTTTTTTTTTTTTTTCTTTTTTATAAACTTGGTGTCTTTCAAATGGCACTCTCTGCTTGAGAGCGCCCTATCTGTAGGACTTCTGGGGAAATGCTGCACACAGGTTTTCAGTGCCAGCCGTGTGTAAATCAGGTGTTTGTTTAGTCTGGCAGGGAGCTCACACTGCCTACTAAAATGAGCCCTGGCTTTCTGCTAAATCATTTAATACCTACTGAAGATATACACACTGTAGTAAGTAGCAAAACTCCCAGTGAAGTCAGCTGTGTAGGGATTCCAAATGTTGGCAGGAGCTCTGGCAATGAATGGCAATATATATTCACCTTTTCAGCACAAATAACCGAGCGCTTTACCTGGACACCGAGGAAACACGACAGCATTTTATTCTGCAATCAAATGATCGCTGACACTGTTCACTACTTCTGATGAGATGCTCCAGTCTAAACCATGCTGGGGAGTAACATCCTAGGTGAAAGCTGGTTTTGGCCTTCAGTTATCAACAGGCTGAGTACTGTAAGTACTGGGACAGCCTTAAAGTGTTGCAGTTACACCAGCAGGACGCAGGTGAGCTTACAATGCACTAAAAATACAAAAATAACTATTTGCCAGGTCTAGTTATATTTGACTTGATAAAAATAATAGTGTATTCTAGCATAACAGCATTCCTTGGCTGTTGTGTATTTTTAACTCATAAAAGTTGTTTAAATAGCGATTGAATTCTGAGGCTACCCTTTAACTACTTGGTGTTTTGAACCCTCGTGCAAACCCAAACTTGCCCATTGCTGCTAGCAGGGTCCTGCAGAATACTAGCGGCTGCTGGACCTCAGTGGGAGCCGAGAGCAAGGTGAATCCTCAGGCATTCCTTGAGCCTCCGTGAAGATCCTCGTACCAGCATTGGTACCCTGCTGTTGCTCCATCGCTACAACGCCCTGCCGAGCCGAAGAGCTGCTGCGCAGCTCCGTGGCTGAGGCAGGAGCCACCAGCGCTCCCCGCGCGTTCCAAGCGGTTTCTAGAATGTGTAGATACATTTTCTGTCATCTTTTAGAGTTACAAAGGCAAAGCCCTTGAACACTGCTGGTCAGGTTTTGAAAGGGTGTTCAGGTGTATCCTGGGGTTAGATAAATGCCATCATATTAATTTCTCAGTAAAATTGGGAATTTGTTTTTGTCTTAAGCTCTGCTAGAAGGCTGGCACTTGGCATATAAGCCTCCCAAAACCCGGTGCAAAGTGTCCGTCTGCTACTACCTGAGGCATCTTTTTGACTTACCTTCCTTTGATTTTCCTGACTTTTAAAAACTTACAGAGAGTTTATAACGCAATTTTATTTTTCAAGACTACAGGAATTTGTAAGCTTTCACCACCCATGGAAACATTTAGTACTCGTACTTCTGACACACTGTGTATTTTAATAAATTTGCATACAAATAAAATATATTCTTACAGTAGGATTGGCTAACACCTTGATTTCCATACTGGGCAGAACCTTCCCCGTGACCCTAAACCGTGCTGACACACAGGGCTGAAGTGGTGAGAGGAGACAGCACGGCAATTCCCTAAAGCGGGAACGTGGGTGTTCCACAGCGCTCTGGCTGCTGCTTCACTTTCTTCCAAGCGCCCCATTTTTTGCAGTGTGAACTTTAGGAAGATTCTCGGAAAAATTTGTTGGTTTTTTTTTTTTTTTGAGAGGGGGAAGTCTGGTTGACAAAGATTGTGTGGAGACCCAGTGGGGGAAGAGACTTAAGTTTCCAGGTGTTGAAGGTAACACAATAACAACAGCGCAGGGTGCTGAGATACCGAGGTGGCCTCTGACAGCAGAATGAGAGCAGCCCTCTTTCAGGAACATCTCTTGCAGATGAAAATAACGCTTCCTTCCCCAGCTCGTTATCCAAGGGATTATCCTGCCCTGCAGCTCCTCTTGCACTTGGGCAAAAATTCAAAGATGCCATCTTAGCGCAAGCTCGGCCGTTGCTGTGCTTGCCCATCGCCTGCGCTGCTGCGGCTTGCCTTTCTGCTTCTCGAGGTGGGTTGTTGTTTTGCTCTGCTGCTCTGCAGAGGGGCTGCCCCTGCATGGATCCTGAAGCTGTACCACGAGATTCTCTAGCTTCATCTTGAGATGGGAAAACCAAAACTGTGCAAAACAATGGCTGGAGCGGGGCTGCGGCGGCAAAGTGTTTTGCAGGTTGCTTTTTCTCATCTAGTATTGTGCTTGTGACTGTTGCCGAGCAGTGGTTTCTGAAAACTGCCCAAACGTACCACTCGGCTCTCTTCCTGATGAGTACAAGTGTAGGTAGTGCACATACACAGCATGTTACTCCATATACATTAATTTTTACCTGTCAGTAATTTGATATGATCCTAACATTTACATTGAAAGCTTATCTCTACACTTTATAGCAAATTATTACAGCACACCCCCCCCCCCTTCAGTTTTCCATCAGCTCTGTGTCAACGATTGTGCCTTTTAGGCTGGGGTGAGGTTTTTGCTGCATTTGCATCCATCAATCAGGCAGTGTTTCACTAGGCTGGGGCCTACAGCAACAACAGCAAGATAAACCAACTCAGGTTTTGTGAAGTGGCATTTGGTGTGAAAATAGCAAGAGAGAGAAATATAAACAAGGACTACCAGCACAGAGCAGAGTCAGCTGGCAGGCTGGGGCTGTTCTTTGTCAGCTCTCCTACCACTGGCCTTACTGAACAACAGCACAACAACGATGGAGCTTTTTTATTTTTTCCCCTCCAGGAAGCTTACCACCGCCAGACAGAGGCACTTCTAGCTCAGGGATCAGTACCGGTGCAAGCGTGCCAGATTACTGGCCTGACACTGGGAGTAAAAAAACACAATTTTGGTTCTGAAAGCACAAAAGAGAGATGGGATTCAAAGCAAAAGCCATGCACTGAAGTGTTGACAAGATGCAGGTGGAAACAGAGAACTGTGTAACAGCCAGCGAGCAACAGGCGCAGGGTAGGGGTGTACATAACCTCACCTCTTCCACAGGAACAACTCAGCCCTTTGGGGATCAACAGGAGAAGCGCGCAGATGGGAGTTACCATGTCCGTAAACCCTGAGCACAGCTGCAGCCTGAGAGAGAGGGAGGAGTTGTCCCTACAGGAGGGGAGAGGAAAAGAACTGCAGAGCAGCTTCCTCAGCTGCACCAATTCCTTACAAAATTACAAAATGGCTACAAACATCCCATTCCCAGAGGCCATGCAGCATTGCATACAACATCATTAGAATACACACGTAAATTATTTCGTATGCTGACTTTACTAATAAAATTTTTTACTAAAAAAATAATAGAATGTTACAGGACACTTTGACATTTAAGAACAATTTACTTTAATACATACAGTAAAAACCAGGCATTTAAAACCAAATGCAGAACCCAAGCGTTGACATCGAGGCTACCCATGGAATATTAAAATGCAGCTAGATACATAATTTGAGAAATAGTTTTTTTCTTTCCACTCAGTTCATAAAATTAAGGTCTATATAGACTGTATAATTAAAAAAAAATTATTGAGGCTGGTTTTATGAACCAGCTCAAATAAGCACAAAAGGAAAAGGAAAAATCTCAAATACAAAAGTATATTAGATAAAAGTAAACAGCAGCAATGAGACTGGAAGTTCGTTCCGTTCTATTTTTGAGCTATACTACACCCGAGAGTGCCAAGTTCAGCCAGTCCTTTAGATGCAATAATTTTGGGGTTTGTTGCCACGCTTTTCGTGGTATTGTGAGTCTTATAAATTCCAATTAATCTGTCCGCGATCTCAAACATGTTGTTTCGCAGGGAGATGATGATAAACTGTGCGTTTTTTGTTTGCTCCTGAAAGAGAAGGTATTAGCATTAGCCCACAGCATCTCAAAGACCTCTGCGCTTGCATGATCTCTAATCGCAGGTTTTAGGAATCGGGAGTACATGGCTATAAGTAGTTCTGTCATTCAACACATCCGCAGGTGGTGAGGCCTCAGCGCTATGCGCACAACACGCTCCCAGCCCGGCACAAAGCACTGCAATTTACTTAAGCACAAATTTCCTCTTTTTTATCTTTTACTTGACTAACTCAGGTGAATTCAATTAAACACACATCATTTCTTTCTAGAGTTGCAATTCGCCCCAGTTTTGACATGAATTCCGCAAGGCTTACCAAAGGTGGGTATTACCAAGTTACCTGAGTTGTTACAGCAAGGGTTGCTTTAAGAATGAAAAGAAAACAAATCTACTTCCATGCCCCAAGAACGGGGAAAGCAAGCCCTTTGCTAACGAGGGCAAGCCTTGACGAACACTAGTTCTGGGACCCTGAGGCAGAACGACAATAGACAACAGAATATCTATATTTGGCAGTGCTTTAAAACACAAACTTTATCCTTAAGAGCCCAGCAACGTCAGTGCAAGCTCACCAGCGCTCCGAGCCCCATGGGGCTCCCGAGAGGAGGAGCAAAGCAAATGTACAAGGCTGGCTCCGTGCTTGCTGCGGCGAGCGGGGTCAGGCCACAGGAAGGGAGGAAAATGCAGCAAAAACGAGGCAAAAAGAAAAAGTAGAACTTCTCCGGGGGAGAGGGCACGTCCACACCGAGGTGCTGCTGCTGCCATGTCAGAGAAAGCCAGCACGGACCGAGCGCTAACGGAGTAGGGTTGCGAGGGTGGGTAAAATCCAGCCCGCAGCACGGCCCGGGGGGGCTTTATCCCGGTCAGAGATCCCGGGCTGCCCCACAGCGCCGTGTGGGTCGGCCCTCTCGTTGCACAGGGGCTGCGCAGCCTGGCCCTAGCCCAGCAAGGATACAGGGGCTGCGAGGCTGCGCAGGGAGGGCTGGCCACAAAGCAGCTGTAACCACTCTGTGGGAACGTACAGCACACACAACGTGTACGCTCGTTCAGTCATCGAATCGTATAGGTTGGAGAAGACCTTTAAGATCACCCAGTCCAACCATTAACCCAACACTGCCAAGTCCACCACTAAACCAGTTAAGGGGAGAGCAGCAATTTCATGTTTCCTGCCTTGGTAGCTGGATTTTTTTTTAATGAAAGTAAAAACTGGGAATCACTAAGGCTGGAAAGGCCCTCTAAGATCATCAGTCCAACCAGCACCCCAACACGCCCATGCCCACTAAACCATGTCCCCAAGTGCCACCTCTGCCCATTTTTTGAACCCCTCCAGGGATGGGGACTCCCCCACCTCTCTGGGCAGCCTGTTCCAATGCTTGGCCACTCTTTCCGTGAAGGAATTTTTCCTAATTTCCAACCTAAACCTCCCCTGGTGCAGCTTGAGCCCATTTCCTCTCATCCTATCACTAACTACGTTTTAGCTTTATATATAGTTTTACAAGGTTCAAAGGCTTCAGGCTAGATGTAATAAAAATGGCTCGAGTATCAACGACAATCTTTTCTCCTAGGATAGTACTAATTCAGAAGCTGTATTCACAATACAAGCCACAGCTATGTACTAAGCTATAATTTAAGAGCTAAACTACTCTAAGTTTCACATGTAAGTGTTAAGTCTACACCGCAGTTGAAATTAAACTCTTCGCTCTACCGAATCACATCCGGGTGATGGACC
Source organism: Pelecanus crispus (assembly GCF_030463565.1). Taxonomy (NCBI): domain Eukaryota; kingdom Metazoa; phylum Chordata; class Aves; order Pelecaniformes; family Pelecanidae; genus Pelecanus; species Pelecanus crispus. The sequence continues at coordinate 3,190,229 of NC_134651.1, read as the reverse complement.
CTCCTTTGTGCACATACAGGCATTGTGGAAGCAAAGTTCAAAGCTACAGTTGCAGACAGGTATCTTCAACGCGGTTCCTTAAAATTAAGTAGCTAATCATAATCTTTGGTGCTTCTAGGGTGTTCCCAAAACTGGTGGTTATACTTTGGATAATTCTGAAAATTCTAAGTGTAAACCAACAACTGTAGCAATGTGAACATTTGCTTGACTTAAATATGGTGATGAGAGAATTTTTAAAGGCATGAAAGAAAAAAAACCTGCTCATAAAGCCACATATCAAAGAAGCCTACGGGAAACGGCCCGTGTTAGTGAAATGGAAGTATAAAACCAAGGAACCTTGGCTGCACCCGAGAATGAAATCATGCGCCTGGATATCCAAACACATTACTGAGAGCTAAGTTACTGCACTTCAGCTGGCTATAGCTGATTATTTTGGGGAAAGAAAGTGTACTTTAAAGAGAAAGCAGTAGCAGCAAGGATACGCGGCAATGTGGCACCTTTGGCAAACTCTAGCACTCTATAGACAGCCTTTGAAACTACACAATCAGGATTTGGAGAGAAAAAACTTGTAAGTCGTCTATTAGCTGCCTCATTTCAGGAAAGCATCAAACTTAGCAGCTTAGAAAAAATATGCAGAAAGCAATATTCTAAGCACATTTCTGGAAATCTGCTAAGCACATAGTTTCCACTTACTTATTTGAAAATACTCTGTCATTCCAGATTTTTGAATCCAGTCATAATTGTGTTACCTCTTTGCCTTTTCTGGCAGAGGAGAAAATATCTTAGAAAAATTACACTATTAGAAAAATGATACTATAGTAGTGACCATTAAATACTTACATATATGTAAAACGCTACAATAGACACATTTTTGAAGTCAAGCGCTGCATCAATCTCATCCATAAAATAAAGTGGCGTTGGCTTGTAATGATGAAGAGCAAAAACGAGAGCCAGCGAGCTAAGAGTCTTCTCTCCTCCCGATAAGTTAAATATCTTCTTCCAACTTTTCTTCGGAGGCCGAACACTGAAAAAAAATTAAGAGTCCATAACTTCCTTCTGTTCATGATGAAAATAAACGTGGCATGGTGGAAAGCAAGTCACAAGGCAGGAGGGAATTCTTGGAAGACACAGACTCAGAGAAGCTTGACTAAAACCATGGATGAGCTGCTCGATACGCTTAGTCCTCCGGAGCTGAGAGGTCGAGAACTGGATTATTCCTGCTCACCGAGGAGCAATCCCCTGGGTGCACGCGCAGCTACACGGTCAGCAATGTTTGCCTGAACTCAAACTACTGCACCACCCAGCTGTTCTCGGTAGGAACCATAACACTGAAGAACTGCTATTTAATTATCTTTCAAAAGTGCTATTCTACTCTTAAGTAATGAACGTACCCTTAGACCATTTATGACAGAACAATCGCCAGTTACCAGTGTCACCGACATGATTCCCTAGGCAGAATGAAACTATTTGGGAATGAAGAAACCCTGAGAAGTTACTGGAGCAAACTCAGAGCTTTCTAAAGGCTGTCAGGTACTTTTTTTCTGCAGGAGAAATGAATCTCTCTGCTACCCAATGCTAGAAAGTTGTGGGTTCTGTCGGTATCTTGCCAGTACTTGCTGAGAGGGAGGACTGTCTTGGTTAGCTGATGATCAATCACAATTAACTTAAAAAGCAGGTTGAAAAAAGGAATACAACAATTAAGAATTAGAGCAGTAAACCAAAGTATTTTGACAAACCTAAATGTGATTCCCTCAGAGAAGGGATCCAGACTGTCCACCAGTTCTAATTCAGCATCCCCTCCCAAAGTAAGCATCTGGTAGTTTTCCTTCAGTTTGCTTGTTATTACGTTAAATCCTGCCATAAATTCATTTAGCCTTTGTTTTCTAAGATCTTCAAAAGCTTGTCTGAAGTTGTCTCTCTCATTGGTAATGTCATCCAATTCAGCCACACGTTTCAAGTATAGCTCTTCCTGTAGAAAAAACCCAAAAGTACAGTTAAAAAAGCTGTCTCCTTAATTTAGATTTTAAACCATTTTTCCTACCATTGGAAAAATCATTTTTCTCAGAACAGCTAACAGCCTTGAAACAAAAGAACAAACCCAAACAATTTCTTTCTTCTCATCTCTATACTCTATGCTGCTGATCTCTCTCTACTGGAAAACCCATGTTAAAATAAAAAAAAAAAAATTAATCTGTTGAATAGTCCAATCATAGAATCGTTTAGGTTGGAAAAGACCTTTAAGATCATCCAGTCCAACCATTAACCTACACTACCAAGTCCACCACTAAACCAATTAAGGGGAGAGGAATAATTCATTTCATGTTTCCTGCCTTGGTGGCTGGATTATTTTTAATGAAATTAAAAACTAGGAATCATATTACTGAAGTGAGTATTGTGAGGAGAAAAAAAATCCTAGAGGTGCTGTGTATCTGTCTAGAACGTCAAGACCAGTTGACTGTAAGTAAACTTTCAGAGGAGAAAGTTGTCTTCACCTGCCGCCTATGGTATCAAACCCAAAAGGCGCACGTAAGCTCCTAGATACAACTTTCACACTGGGCTAAATACAAGCTAACAAATATTCAGGCTGCTAGCAACAGCACAGCCTGCGGAGGAGAAAGGGAAAATTCAAGGGCTCCATTTCAATTTCCACCAGAAGGCAACTGAAGAGGAACAGGACCACCTTTCCTGGTATGCCTATAGAGGAGATTTCCTTTCGGTGCCTAGCTAAAGAGTGCATTTAGATGAAAGATGAATCCTGCTACTCCAGGATAGTAATTAAGCTTACCTTCTTCCTATACTCTGCAATAGCACCGAGGTTGGGTTTCATTTCGTGACACTGGGCTTCCAGGAGAGCGATCTGATTCGTGATAACATCTGGATCCTTGATAGCCTCAAGCTCTTCTTGACTTAGTACTGGAAGTTCTTCAGGTGGCTTATCTTCTATGGGGTGCAGTGCTAATTTTGATATCTAAAATTCAAACCCAGTTACTAGCAATCTTTAAAGATCACATTAGTTATCACACAAGCATGCTTCTCAAATCACCATTTGCTGTATTAGTACATACTGAAGCTTCCAATCTCAACACGTTCAAAGATTCTTCACGTAACTCCCTTTAAAAATAAGATGTGAAAAAGACAACAAATATCCTTTTATCCTATTGTTCTGTTCCTGAAAATTATATACGTCATTCTTACAAAGGAGGTTTCTCTGTAACAGGAGCAGTAGCAGATAACGAGAAAATCGCCTCTACTGATACCACAGAACTGTAATAACTATATACTTAATACTTTGCGTGTTCAAGATTGAAGAGTTCCTGACAGCAGCCTTGCTTGCTGGGCAGCTTCCCCCATTATCCTCAAATTAACGAGGGTATAAAGGGCACCCTGCATGCAAGATCACCTGCTGGTCTAGATCCCTACCTCTATTATCAAAGACTTAAATATGAAGTAGAAAGGACGTGTCATAAAAGATAATGTAACTTTTCGAGCTCCAGGCACCTAACTGGCCTCTTTTCTGAACATGCCTCCCTGGGCACACACCTGATTTTTGCTATTTCCATAAACCAGGAAAAGCAAAGCAAGCCCAAGCCCCAGGACTGCCTCTTGTTGACACTGCACTCAACTAACCTATGGGCCAGAAAAAGGCAGGATTCTGTGCAGAATTGGTTCCAAAAAGAACTAAAAGCCCTTCCCAGAAGCTGATCAGAGACACTTTTGAAATTAACACTCCAAATGTCAGACAACGCTTAGAACCAGCTCGTTCAACAGAACTAGAGCAGTTCTGTTAGCAGAACTAGTGGCACTTGGAGACATGGTTTAGTGGGCATGGGGGTGTTGGGCTGACGGTTGGACTGATGATCTTAGAGGGCCTTTCCAACCTTAGTGATTCCTAGTTTTACTTTCATTAAAAAATAATCCAGCCACCAAGCCAGGAACCATGAAATTATTCCTCTCCCCTTAATTGGTTTAGTGGTGGACTTGGCAGTGTTAGGTTAATGGTTGGACTGGATGATCTTAAAGGTCTTTTCCAACCTGAACGATTCGATGATTCTATGAAAATGGACATGACAGCAAGAGATAAAATAAGGTCTGGGTAAAGCTATTGTGTGCTCGCCCACCTGAGGGCTGCCAGCAGTCCTGCTCAGATACAACTCCCGCTCTGAGAAGCTAGGCATTGCAGCACCTAGTCAGCAATTCCTTGTTCCCACTGGCTCTAATTTATCTGATGAGCAGGTTCAAGCAGCAATCTCTGAGGAGCAGAGTTTCTTCCTGGCCCCACGGAGTTCCTGTTGGCCCCATTTTCTATAGCTAGGGAAAGGCAATTTGATGTACCAAACAGACTACAAGTTTTAGGGGAAATACTTTCGAGGAAAGGTCTTGCCATCTTATGAACAGCTTGGCAGATACAGCACTGAATACAGTTGCACGTAACTTGTGTTTTAGTTATCAGCATCTTACTTTTCTTTGCTTGTCTCAACTATGAGGGTGCCTACCCTTTTAAAATATTTTTTAGTATGTACAGGAAGGATACTCGGGCACAAAAAGTCTCTTGCTTGCCATTTATGGCACGTATTTTTCCCCTCGTTGCTCTTAATTATTCATGGATAGCATTGTGTCAGTTATAGTTATCCTACCATTCTTCCATAAATAAAAGAAAAAACCTTAAAAAGCTAGAAGTTAAACCATGTAATACATAACTCATCTATAACCCTGTATGTAAGCCAGAAAGTGAAAGACTGAAAGGTCGTATTTTTTAGAGGTGTTTTTTACAGCATAAACACCGATAAACCGTGAGCTGAATACAAATTTTCTCCCAAATTATCTGCTTTCTAGCTACATGTTAATCTTCTGAGATCCTACAGTTCAAGTTTTAGGAACTAAACAATTTCCCTACCTCTTTTTGCCAGTATTTAATCTTTGACTGATGTGCAGAAATATGACTGTCAATTTGTTCAATTTTCAGCTTAATATTAAGAGCTTCCTTTTGAAGTGCATGTTCATCATCTTGAATAGTTTTAATCTCCTGGAGTAAACCGCGATGCTCCTCCTGAACTGCTGGCAACGCTTCCTAAACAGAAATGACCAAAAAAGTGCATTAATCAGTTGCATACAAAAATGTTACCGCTTTCTCGGGTTAGAGATTTGTTTTCACTATATTATTCACAGACCTTACTCTCCACAGTCCTAACTACTGATGTAAACAAATACGTATTCTTGTAGTTAGATCAACCAGGTCCCTGAATTCTGGAATGACTGAAAATATGCTTGTCGTGGTTTAACCCCAGCTGGTGACTGAGCACCACACAGCCGCTTGCTCATTCCCCCCCGGTGTGGTGGGGGAGAGAATCGGAAAGGTAAAAGTGAGAAAACTCGTGGGTTGAAAAGACGACAGTTTAATAATCGAAATAAAGTAAAACAGTAGTAGTAGTAATAATAATAGAATATACAAAGCAAGTGATGCATGATGCAATTGCTCACCAGCCACCGACCGATGCCCAGCCAGTCCCCAAGCAGCGATCGCTGCCCCAGCCAGCTTCCCCCAGTTTCTATACTGGGCATGACACCATATGGTATGGAATAGCCCTTGGGCCAGTTTGGGTCAGCTGTCCCAGCTGTGTCCCCTCCCAACATCTCCAGCCTGCTCAGTTGGTACAGCGTGAGAAGCTGAAAAGCCCTTGATTTAGTGTAAGCACTGCTTAGCAACAACTAAAACATCCCCGTGTTATCAGCATTCTTCTCATCCTAAATCCAAAACACAGCACTGTGCCAGCTACTAGGGAGAAAATTAACTCTATCCCAGCTGAAACCAGGACAATGCTGCAGTTTATATTTTCATTCCAGATCTGGATCAAACAAGTCCTACACTAGGACGTTTTTAGCTAAAAGGCAGTTTTAGAGAAAGACAGTGTCAAAGAAACAGCTTTATTTGGGAGAATTCCAGGCATCCTGGTTGTTTTCACTCTCTCGTACATAAATCTAGATGGGAAACTGAAGTCCCACATAATGGGGCAGGGGAGGAATTTTTAAGCAAGTTTTAAAGCCAATGATTCTTTGAGGAAACTTGGTTCAAGTGTTTTCTTAGCTTCAGAAAATTGGGTCAAGATATATTTCTGGGTAAGTATTAAAAAAAAAATTTACACAATTCCCATACTCTGACCATCGTGGAATGCCACTCTGCAGCTGTACAAAATTTGTGTAAGAACAGAATAGAAGGCTATAACTAGGATATAATAAGGATATATCTCATCATCCTGATTTTACCTGAAGACCAGACGGCTTACTAGGACTGGTTTAGCCTAATTTTTTTCCCCCAGCATCTGTATATAAAGGTCAACTTTGATTAACAATTAAACAAAATGATTAATTTTGTATGAATGCACACCATATATTGTGGGATACAGAAAAGATCATTCTTTGCTGGTTTATCCCCATGTAAGTTTTTGGAGGATGAGTAGTAAAGCAAGTTAGAAAAAAAAGATACTTTAGACCAGCATTGTCAAGTCTGAGGCTTAAATGACGAGGTCAGGGGGGGAGGGTTTTGGTTGGCTTTTTTTATTTTAAAAAAAAAAAAAAAAATAAGTGAAGGCACTATCAGCTAATTGCAACCCCTTGCTAGGCCCGCCTGGAATGTCAAAGGATGAAGGCTAACAGACATCAGCCATTAGGACAACTCTGGCATGACAACTATTACCTACATTTATTTCACAGACTGGATCCTCTGTGAAGAAACACACTAAATTAACATGACACTTACTTCAGCTTGCCTGCAGTCGTTTATAACCTCAGCAGCTTTGTCTTCTAGCGTAGTCATCTGTTCTGTCAAGTTTTTAATTTCTTTCTCATTATCTTTAATTTCCTTCTCTGTGCGAAGAATAGACTCTTCAGATTTTTTCAGGTTTCTGCATGGGTACAGGGATGTTTGTGTACCTCACATGAGTGCAAATATGACGTAAGATAATCTAAAACGCACTTTTATTTATAAAGGTTGTTCAATAGCTATGGACAACCAAATAGGAAGTGCTTTTTAAGTGTGAACTCTCACACTCCTGAGATATCCAAGTACAACAAAGTTGTCTTCCTTAAACATAGAGCAGACAGGCCTCATTAAGTGACTTAATTTGTTCTTTCAGAGACAGTCTCTACATTTGTTCGGAGTCTTCGTTATGTATTGTTAAGCTAACATAAAGAATACATCACATTTTATGTCCTGATATGCCTCATAGTCAAATTAGACCCTTCAGATTTGAACGGCTCCACTGCATGGCAACTAAGTGTTATTTTGAATCTTTATCCTGAAATACTGCATTTTAGTCATAGGCAAATATGAGCAGAAAAATTAAACGTGACTTTTAAACTGCCTATTAGCAACCAAAAATTTTTATTTCCCTTTACCTCCTCGACACAAGCAACATTTAGTATTAGACATACAGCTGAAAATTAAGATTTGAAGATGAAGGGATTTTTGGCTATGGAGACTACTTAAAACAAGCAAACATCCTGCAGGCACTGATGCCACCAGATACAGCTCTTGGAAGGCTGACGTGACTCTCCTCGGTCAGGTTTCACTAAGCTTTCCAGGTCCCTGATCCTTTGCCTGTAAAGCACGCTAACAAAGATTATGGTTCTTAATTAAGAACCAGGCTCAGTTTGAGGTAAATCAGTGTAGAGAAAAAGGTTATGGCCTTCTCCCTCCAGTTTTCCTCTAACCATAAAGAGGTGAAAACCATTTCCTCTAGCCTGACAAATCCCCATGGAAAGGTCCAAGTGTCATCAAACACGAACCGCAGCAATATACGATTACAGCCTAAAGCTTCACGATTGAGCATATTGATGTCTACTATACCTGTCCGCAGTCTTGATTGCCACTTGGGCTTTAGTAATAGTAGAAGTACATTCATCTATTTCTTTGTTGATCTTATCAAGTTTGTCTTGCTGTGCTTTAAGTTTATGATTATTGATCTCAATTATGAGGTTATGTAATCGTTTAACTTCATTCTCTATTTTAGCAGCTTTCTCAGCAACGCAATCATAATCTGTCAATAAACAAAACCGAGTTAAGGTCATTACGCTGTCCCTAGGAACACTGACTGCTGCGATGCATCAAGATTTAAGTGATAAAAAGCTCCGCTGTATTACTAGATTGAGAAGTGCTCTTTACACCGTGAAAAATGTTGTTTGAATTTTTTACTGTGGCAAAAAGAAAAACACCACCCACATCTTTCTGACACTATTATACTACCAAAGCTTTTTTGGTGTAAAGCACCATAAATTTTAATTAGATTACTTACTGTATATAGAGTACTTAAATACATGAGATAGTACATAAGAAGCTATTCCAAGCTCATTCTTTGCATTTGTTTCATGGGAAGAGGCTCGAAGGCGTTAAATTGTAAGAACCGACCACTCACTGTTGCTCAGTAGCTGGTATTTCTGTGTAGTTACTGCACACGTTGGATAATAAGATAGCCTAGTCTACCTTCAAGGTAGATAAGTTTCCTTATTTAGCTTATACTTAAAACTCAACAAAACCATCTTAAGTTGAACAGCTTTCAAAAATTAAACAATGTAGCACCTTAGTATTCTAAGGGCGAACCAAACAAAATCCCACACTAAGTTTGCTACAGATTTATAATTTCCTTTTGGGGACAGAAGGGGTAACACAGAGACTTGAAAGGTGGAAGGCAGTCACCTCTCCAGAGGAGAGGACAGGTTTGTGTCTCTCCATTATTTGGTAGAAATGTTAGAAAAGAGATTTATAACATCAAACCTTATTGTGATTGAGGAAGTAAAGCATTCATACTCGGTTAATGCTCTGCTGTTCAAAAGAGGCATAGAGGGAATCCATAGTAGCACGTATTCTCTTTTCTAAAATGCTACGAAAGCAGAATTGAGGGGGAAGGGAATTATGTTTTACCGTGCTCCTGTTATTCCCTGAGCAAGAAATACAAAGAAGCAGTCAAGGTTTACTTTACTAAGCTACCAATTACTTCAGAGAAACTGTTATTCAAGTTCTCAGAGTAAACATCTTTCACAAAAAGAACGAGGTCACAGCGTGCCCACATCAGAATACAGGGTATTGGTTTTAGAGAGTCATGTAATAGTTCACTTAGAGCATGGCAAAAGCCTTTACTTGACTTTAATATCATTACCCTCCACATTAACACTTCTTACCCCTAAAACTAAGTTTCCCTATGAATCTGTATGTAATACAGCCATAAAAATCTAACCAAATAAACAAAAAAAAACCACTAAAATTACTGTTTACTTTTGCTTGGCTGAAACATGACCTTCAGCAATTGAAAAAAAAAAAAAGTTTTCACTCTCTAATCTCTGAAAGCACCTTTTATCCCTGCCTTAGAAGAAAAGAGGTTCCAAACCAAGATAGGGTACCGCACTGGTAATCTGAAAGAACAAAGTCATAACCATTCATTCCTGTATTAGTAAAAGAACATGACTACAATTTTTATGTATAATCCCCTCTCCACAAAATGTACCTTTTTTATAGCTATTAAGGATTTTTTCCAATTCCTTCTGTTTGTTTTTGTCCGGAGCAGCAGCAATTACATTTGCTTCAAGTTCCTTAACTTGGCTTTTTAGATGAATTTCTTGTTCAGATAAACTCTACAGAAAACACAACTGTGTTAGAGTTCTGTACTTTAAAAAAAGATCCTTGATACTAGCAAGGACTATGTTAAGCTGAGGCTGAGAAGTTATCCCCCTGCACATTCATGGAGAAGCCAGACATTGCCTCAATAATAAATTTGTTCACCTGGATACTTGCTGTATACTTTTCTAAAGTATTTCTCATTTCCTGAATGCCTTGGCGCAGTTTTCTTATGGCTTCTTCAAGTTGTAATTTCTCTTCTTCATATTGTACTGCTCTTTTAGAATCCTTCTGCAGTTGAGATTCCATTTTACTGACCTACACAAAACCAAGATACGATTGTTTGCCTGGTGTCACCACTACAAAACAAAGATCTCATTCATGTGCTCGACAGTCTATGATCTCTTTAAAACACAAGTAGTAAGTGGACTAAAAACTTGAAAATTTGCTGTAGCAGGAGAGAACATGGGAGAAGATCAATTATAGTAGTGAAAAACAAGAGGAGAAAGCTTAAGAAAAAGTGAGCTGAAGAATCCCTGTGAAAATAGCTCATAATGGAGAATTGTTTTAAGGAAATAAAACTAGATTAAGCTTGAAAGGCTTAAGTCAGAGTAGTGAAGGCAGAAACCAGAAAACACACAGCAGAAGCCAGAAGCAATTTTTACTACAGTTAAGATTTGACGCTCGTTGGTTTCTGTGGTAATCTGGTGTTGGGAAGACAAGCTTTTGCGTGTAGTAACTGGCCAAGTGACCAAGTCTTGCAATTCACCTTCAAGAGCTGAAGAAATAAGGACAAATTTCAGATCCCAGCCCATTTTCTGTTTTTGCGCATAGAGAACTGTCTAACAGGCGTGGATATGAATATACTTGTTCTACCTGCAGCTGTCCACTATGCTAGACAGGTACAGAGCCAAAACTCTTGGAAACAGAAATTAAGCTATAGCTACTGATCTTTATCAAGTGCCAGAGTATCTCTCATGGGCCAAAGAGAAAACAGTACATAAGCCTGTCTCTTGGAGAGAACAATGATTAAATCTAAAGTGTGAAGACAAGAAACAGCAAAGTCCCTTACTAGTAAGATCTCAATATGAGCTGCCTTATATATTTATCGGCCCTCTACAAGGTTAGGGCAATAACACTTTGTCCACAAGGTCAGTTCCTTAGTTCTCTGCAAGTACAGCATTATCTGAATAGGCTTGACCAAAGAGTTGTATGTCTCACTCTCCAGGGTTTGCAGAATCTTATCTTTTCTTGGCCAATGCAATCCTATTTTCCAAGGCGAGTGAAGGTGAAAATACAGAAGATAGATGACAGAAGAATAGATATATATTTTAACCTCTCAGTGATAAAGCCAAAAAGTGCAGAAACATCAGCAGCTACAGTAAAGGTGGTGACATGGTCATCTCCTCCCCCAGAGAAACCAGATAGAGAGAACCTGAAAGTTGAGTTTGATTCTCCAATTTGAAAGTATTTTCACCTAAAAAATACTAACTACTGTTTCTGTGTCCTTAGTGGTAAGCAAATATTCAACCCTTCTGTTGGCTTATAGCTCTCATTCCTAAAGAGCCAAAGTTCATTCTGTGGGGAGAGGACTGGTGTCAGGAGCCACGGCTTACTCGACAGTTACACAGGGGAGCTTGTCTTCTTGAAGAGGTATTAACACTTTGGTGTTTGATCTCAGTTAAGTTGATCAGCAGATACTAGGCAAAAAGGACACGGGCTACAGTTTCAGACACGCTAAATAAAAGTACGAACTAAAACCTAAAAGAATTCAGAAGAAAAACCAAGCTGTGTCTTGATATTCCAAAACACTCCTGAAATACAAATTTGAAGGAAAGTTCTGCCACTCCCTGACAAATCTTACAAGGACATAAAATGAAGGCCCAAACCTGTCTTTTTGTGCTGCTGAGAGGTTTGTGTACTGCTCTGCAGCTCCTCATGATCAGTATCTTCCATGTTCTCATCCCTACCTTCAAGCAGTTTCCAAGCTACCAAAGGCAGCACTATGAGACTAAAAATTAAATAATAGGCATATGATAGCTGGGCTGTGAACAAATGCACTTCAGAGTGATATAACCTATGCTAACCTTGTGAACTTTAAATAATTGTTAATGTACCTTGCATCACAGACTGTCAACTACTCATGCTGATTTAAAAGGACACAGCACATGTGTGTATGAACTACCAAAACAGAAGGAACTTTGACAAAAGTCCACTTTTAATTAAGATTTTGTACTAACCTCCTCTTCTGAAACACCCGTTACGACTGAGGAACCCATTCTGCCCTTCATTATTTTACCACCACCACCAGTCATTGTTCCTAAGTAGAAGAGACAAAAAGAAGTTAGCGAGCTAATTGTGCTTAGATGTCATCTATAAAGTGCTTAAAACATCATTGTAAGTTTGCACTTAAATACCTGACTGTTCAATGATTTGTCCTTGCAGCGTTACCACCCTCCATCTTTTATCTTTTTGGAACGCTACTCTGGTAGCTGCTTCCAAGTTATTAGCCACTAGGGTATCACGTAACGCGAAGTAAAAAGCCAGGCGAACCTTCTCGTCTTCTACTTTCACCAGATCAAACAACCGAGGAGTATTTTCAGGAGTTGGGATTTTTTGAATTTTTTTTTCCCATACAGCCATCTACATCAAAAAAGTAAATAAATAAATGAGAGATTCCTTAGGATAAATTATGAGGCCATTTCATTATTCTAAGGTATGTTAAGGCTTTAAAGCAAATGCAATTGTACTCCAATTAACAGTAAAGCTTCCTTCCTTGGGGATCTCTACTTACTTCCAGTATAATTAAGAACAATGAGTTATCACTGAGTTTTCTTTCATAGTTTACAGTTAGTAGATTACTTGGATTATTAAGTTAGATTTTTTTTTAACAAATTAGCAAAAAATATAAAAGACACACCAAACATTTGTTGCAGACGTACAGGTATCTAAAAAGCCTTGTAATTCTCTGTAAGTAAACATTATCGTTTGCTAGTAGAATATTCTAAGGTACCAACAGCCTGTTACAATGTCTTATATTTTAGCTTTACCTGTATTAATACATATACAGCATAATATATTAATATATAATACCTATTGGTATTTATACACGTGCATAGTAGTACATCATACATATACAGTACCAATACTGTGCACATTAGCGTAAATCAACAATTTGTTTTGTAAGCGCTAGTACTTACTTTGTCCAGGGCTATAAATGTGGCAACTCCAATTCCTTTTGCCTTTAAGAAATTCACACATGCCTGTGCAGTATCAATTGTATCAACAACAATGTTGTCTAAGGCACCGCAAGACGATGAAATAGCAACATCATACTTTTCATCGATGGCTCCCAAGTCTCCCTAATAATTGAGGGGGGGAAGCAGAAGCACAGCGATTAGCTTGGCATCAACGTTTTGTCTCGGTATTAAGAAATAAATGGCAAAACTTTGCGTGAAGTGAAATGAGATTAAAACAATTTCCTGCGAAAGAACTAAAACCTTAATTATTTTACAAATTCTAATACCACGCCTGTCTTCTCCTGCACGCTGCTATTTATGTATGTCTAATGTACTTGTTTCCAAGGTAGAAATTCATATACTTAGAGCTTCACAAGTGGTGCTTCTGGCAGAGCAATGTGGTAGCGATGATTTATTTTCTGTAGACAAATGTCAAATTTTCCATGCCAGCATTTTAGCAAGACAGTCTGGCCTAACAAAGTAATTTAATGTGTTCTGTGTATGGTTCTGCCATTGGTCAGCTGGGTAGGACCTAGCAAGTCATATACTTCTGTGTGCTGTCCTGTATTGATCTGAAAAATGGGTACAGGGACATTCATCATCATTGAAAAATTCTTGTGTATCTGCAGATAAAACCAGCATGCACAGCCAACTGTGAGTTATCCAAGACCAGATTAACCTCACACTCCTCTCTGTGGCAAGTGATAACAGAGCATGAGCCAAAATACGTGCCAGCTGTCCTAGACAGTGGTCTGCTGCTGTTTGAACAAATCTATACACGTGCTTTTTTAACTGTATATATGCTAAATAAACTGAGTTTTCTGAAGCAGATAATTCTCCTTGGATGTGCAGGTGGGGAAAAAAGATAAAACTGCAGAATACAAAAATAGCACTTTTACATTTACACTGATATGCATGTATTGTTCGGTGCTAGTTAGAAAAAAAGGAATGAAGAACTCTACCTCAGCTGCAAATTTTCAGAACCTTAAATCAACACTGCTTGGAAAGAACTGATAACACTCAACATTTTGCTACAACAGCTTTCCTTGGCCTTCTGAAACAATGATATCGCTCTTTTTGACTTGACATGTACACAAGTAAAAAGAGGAAACAAACAGCAAAGAGATCACCAAATTCTATAAATTTTGAAAGAGGGGGGGAGGGTGGAAATGTGTACAGTTCCACATTAAGTTACATACAAGTTGTAAGATGTTTTTTTAAGTTTCATGGCATTTCTACCAAGTGTGAGGTTACCAATTGATTCTACCTTCCACGGCACCAGAAGGTAAAAAACACTACTCTGCTACACTTCTCCAGCATATATGTTCCTAATGTTCAAAGGAATCAGAATCACTGCAGCTGTCGGTCGCAGCCCAACACAGAAGCACAGGCAGGACCGGAGCATGGACAGGTTACGAGCCATTTTTAGCATCCTTGGTTTGAGCATATTCCCACAGAGACTGCAGCTAACTGATTTAGCTCACAGATCAGCCTACCAAAAATATAAAGCTTTCTCATAGACATCGCCTTTCCTTAGTGCTGAGCAGAGGAACCTCAACAATCTTTTTTTAATTTATAGCAAGTCCACAGGATTTGCAACTCTGCTGTCCGAATTAATAGCACCAGGAGTGAGGAATTCTACCTTCCACTCAATTACGGAAACACCACTCGGTTCCTATAAAGTTTAAGACTAAAAGTATAATAGCCTTTTAAAGTTTACCAGTCTTCCATATAGTCCACGAATATTTCCAGATTTCTTCTGCTGAAGCAGAGCCTCAAGCACTTTTCCCCGACTGCGACTTAGCGCTAAAGAACTTTTGGCTTCTTCTACTTTTTGACGCAGATTTCGAACAAGATTCTTCGCATCCAATTCTTCTCTTCCCAGCTTCTCAAGCTCGTTCTCTTTCTAACAGTTAAAAGACAGACATTATCTTAGCCACATGAAAATGACTGTATTCAGGGAGTCTTAGATTCATGAGTGTGTAGGCAATGAAACCAGCCACTGAAAAGCAGAATAGCAAACGTTTACCAGAAGAAAGGCTGGTATTTGGATACACTTTGGCTAGTATTGAATACATGCTTTGATACAGACACAACAGCTTATGAATTCATGAATCAGGCTTAGGACAACGTAGCGGGATTTTTTTTCTTTGGGGAATGAGAGAGGAGCAAGAAGTGAAATTCAGAGAAGGCTCAGAAACATAGCCATTTATTTATTTTAACATGTCTCATTACAATATTTAAACCGATTCCCTTGCAGGGATATATAGGATTTAATTTTCAGTGCTCAATGTTAACATTTGCTTAACACAAAGTAAGTCTGAAATCAAATACTTACTTTACCAGTTAACTGAGTATTACAATATAGTTTTTAAATATTATTTTATTGGAGGCAGTTTTTCCATTTATTTTCACCGCGATTACTGCTAAAACAAAGAGTGGAACTTTGGTTTGTGTGTTGCAACATTGTGTTGTAACTCAAAGAAATTACATATGAAAGTTAAGTCTCACCTTCTTTAATTCTTGTTCAGCCTGGGGTAATTTTATATCTATATCTTTGATAGCAGCTTTCCTTTCCTTAAGGGTTTCTGAAGTAGTCACCAGAGCCTCCTTTGCCTGATTTAACTGCGACACAGCAGTATTATGACGGCTGAGATAGATATCAAGCTCTGACTGGGCTACATCCATCTTTGACCGTGCTTCATTCACTGCTTTACTAAACTCCATAAGCTCTTTCTCTTTGCTCTGCAAAAATGGACAATGTTACAAGTAAACACTGACAACTGTGGGATTTATCACATCAGTCGCACCATATGAAAGAAAAAGAGGAAATGGGCATGTTCTTTTACTAGCTCTCTTGTCAGCAGAAAACAGTTATGCTATCTAGAATCATAGAATCATTTAGGTTGGAAAAGACCTTTAAGATCATCCAGTCCAACCATTAACCTACACTACCAAATCCACACTAAACCAATCAAGGGTAGACTAGACTAAACCATGTCCCCAAGTGCCACCTCTGCCCGTTTTTTGAACACCTCCAGGGATGGGGACTCCCCCACCTCTCTGGGCAGCCTGTTCCAATGCTTGACCACCCTTTCCGTAAAGAAATTTTTCCTCCTTTCCAACCTAAACCTCCCCTGGCGCAGCTTGAGCCCATTTCCTCTCGTCCTAGAAGAACAAGTATATCTTAATTTATTAACATATTCTGTATGGAAATGAAATAAGGTGTTTTTCATAATTATAAAGAACATCAGGGAATTATCTTAGGACATTTCTATACAAGCTTTGTATAATTTTCTCAATTTAAAGTTGGGAGGAGCCCTACACATTGTGCTAAATTACAGATCAAATGGAGAAACCATATTTTCAAGTACAGAAAATAATCCCCCAAATTTACAGGACAAATTTCCAGCTGCCAGGTGTTTAGCGACTGGACAGCTAATATCAACAACAATAACCAAGTGTTATCATAGTTGTCTATTAATTTAAAGACAGATTACAGCTGTGTGAAAGACCTGGAACATACCATTTCAAAATCTGTTTATTTAAGCAACATGCTGGCTTAAACATTTTGATAGGAGAAAATTAAAGCGTGCTCAAATAATGCAAGTGTAGAATTATTTAATATACACATATGAATGATATACTTGATGACACATGATCGCTATAAAAAGCAAACAAGGAACGATTTAGCTTCTTTATAAATTCAAAATTAATTTCCCAGTTAGGCTCCATTGAACTAACAAGATGAAACAGTGTATTTGTCATAAACCAGCATTTTACAACTATTTTGTGATCGTTTCATTCATAAGTGTAAAAGCTATACATCAGTTAATACAGCAAGTATAACAAGTCAAAACAGGTCAAACCTCTTTTTCTTCTTGAAGTCCCCGTGTTTCTTCCTTAAGGCTACGCATAACCTGCTTGAATTTTTCTTCTTCTTTCTCTTTTGTCTTTTCAAGAAGCTCTTTCTTAGATGTTGCTTCACCAATAGTTTTTTCACTACTGGAAGATACATTTTTCAATTCTTCTACCTATGCAAGGAAAAGACTTTTAGCTTCCTCTCCCACTGAAACAGAACAGTTTTGCCTTATCTCTAAAACCCTGCCTTTCAAGTGCTATGTGGAAGTCAAAGGAAGCGTAAGCCCTAATGAAGCTCACGCGTTTTTGTAGAAGATACACTGTGGCTCTAGCAGGAGGCCTGGATTTTATTTGCAAGGCTTGTTCAGTTCCAGACGACCCAGAGAGAAGCCATAGCAGTAAAAGAACATAGATTTATGTGTAAGAATGCAAGTCTTTGAATCACAGTAAGGCTTAATTCTTAAATGCCTACTTTCAGAAGGCCACTCTTGATCCAAAGAGTGATTTAAAATCTGTAACAGCCGGCAACAATAAACGTGGTAAAATATATCCATTAAATTAACTAAATTAACTAGGGAAAGTGAAAAAAAAAAAGTTTTGAAAAGGTAGTAACTGCAAGAACACGCAACATTCCTGTAATCTCAACAAACATGATAAAAAGATGCTTTGCAAGCCACAAGACCTCCCTACAGAGCTGAGGAGCAGCAGCAAAGTTTTTGACTTTGCCTTTAGACAGAAAACAGTCTGGTACTGCTGGCCACGGTCTCCCATAGTAAAATGTGCAATGAGCAACAGCTTAAAGGAAAATAATGCATTACTTCAGTAAGTTATTTGTAAACAAAATCCCTCGCTATTTAACTGACATAAAATAGCTGATGAAAAAAAGTTTAGAACATATTTTTCTATCTTCTTCATTGCATTAAGTACAACTGGTGTCCTTTGCTATTTTATCCCAGCTTCACAAAGACGTTCTCATCTAGAGCAACCAATCACATTTCTTTAAGAAATCAACTTGCAGTTCACACTACCTTTTCTTTGTCCTTCTGAAGTTGCTTCTCCAGTTTTTTAGCCTTGCTTTTGGCATGTTTTAGATTTTCCCTTACTTTAACATCCTGCAAATCCAACTGAGTAAATTTTTCTTTATTTTCCTCTACGAACTTTGTAATTTTACTGAGTTTCCTAAAGGGGGAAAAAAAAAAAAAAAGAAAGAATAATCTATTCCATACCCTATGAAAATAATGTCAGTAGAGCTTAGCCTAATAAGTAAGCATATAGAATTTAAACCAGTACTACTCAGTTTTTGTGAAAAACAACATCCAATACTTACTATATTCACAGTATTTTCCTTAGGGAAGTGATGTTTCATCATAAAAGGATCAACTAACAAAGCAATATTAAATGCATTTTCAGAAATGTTTTTTTCTTTGATAGAATTTATAATTCACATCTCTCACAAATAACTTGCTGCTATCTCAGGGGATGAGAAGGTTACTATTGCAGTTGGACTGAAGACTAGCACCCAGACAAATCAATTTTAGGAAAACACGATTTATGCATCAGAGATACATAAGGAAACCAGAGAAAAAAAACCAACATCCGTGTACCTAAGCATTATGGTTGTATACCTAAAAACCTGAAACAATCTCCCAATTATTTTTTGTAGTCAATAAAGTATGTACTTTAAAATCCATCAAAAAAATCAAACCTTTTCTTATTGTAATTGTGAATATTACCCAGATTTCTCCAAGAGAAGCAAATCAAACCGACGAGAATTTTTTTTAAATTTATTTTTTGTGCAAAAGATCACTTAATCCATGCCAGGGAATGTTTAGATATACTGTAAGTGACTCTGCTCATCAGATAATTTAAGTTTTTGGTGGAAGAACTACTGAAAAACCCCAGCTGTGCTCCCGGTGTTTGATCATCTTCCCATGCAACTATCATATACTCTCTCAGGTGCTTCCCCCCTCCGCACAACTACCACAGCTTTTTCTGAAAATCCTGCTAACTCTTAACACCACACATGCAGAACACGTAACACATAGTACCCTTATCTTATGAGTCTATACCTAAAGTACTTACTTTTCAAGTTCTTTTAAAGCTGTATTCTTGGCTTTCATTTCATCTGCAAGTTTACTACTCTTCTCATTAACATCTTTTGTTTCTTCGTTAATTTTTTCTTTCTGCATTTCCATATCACTTACTCGTTTCTTTAGGTCATAGCTAGGGGGAAAAGAAAAAAAAAACCAAAAACAAAACCACAAACCAAAACCTCCACTTTTTTCCATAAAGCTAACATTCATAATGAATATATATTTTCAATCTTAAGTGTAACAAAGTGATTATATGTAAAGTATTAAATCCTAATATCCATTATTGAGTAACTTTGCCAATTTAATACAAAACAGCAAGGAAATCTGACAACTTGAATACTTCAGATGAAAAACAGTCTTTAAGTGATCTATTTTGTCCATTTAAGTATAAAGCCGTAAGAGATTAATTTGCCAGACTACTCTACTTTGTAAAAAGCTGACAAGCAGATTTTTGGTTTCGTTTTTTTGTTCATGGTGTTTGGGTGGGTGTTTGTTGTTGGTTTGGAGGGTTTTTTAAAGGTTTTTATGAAAATGGTCTCTAATTTTGAAGGACTGATATGGCTGTAAGACGTGCAAAATATTTCTAATTAGAGATATGGAAGGAGAGCTTAACTCCACCACTAACACATTAAAGACAAATCAAAACTTTAGAGAAGTACTTACATATAGTATTGACAGATACGATTCTTTTCTTTAAACATTTTGTTTTCCAAACAAAGAAATTCAATGGCTTTATTCTTGTCCGCTTCCAAGGCATCCTTTTCTTTTTCCACCATTTTAACTCTATTTAACTAGACAAGACAGAGTCAGAGCTGACTTTACTACTACTACTACAGAAGAACAAACCCTGAGAAAAACCCCAGACCCCCTGTAGCACACATGTCCTCTGGAGAGATGATCTTCAACAATTAACACTGCAAGGCCATTTAGCACTACAAGTTTTCTGAAATAACAGATCACCATTTCTGCAGCAAAGACTGTACTTTTAGGGCAATTCAAACAGTAATTTAAAACTAAAAAGGGGTCCTACAGATGCTATTAACAGCTCAGGCAAATCAAGGAAAATGCAGGTGAGAAATAAAGAGGAGTTACATATAGACAGTCCATGTATGTCATTTTCTATATTTCCACCTTTAGACGAGCCCCTTTGAAGTTAATTTCTGCAACTGCATGTCTTTTGTTTTCCTTCCCAGCCTTTAAGAAGAGTCTGCAACATATTAGGATTTACCAAGGACACATCAAGTAAAAAGAACTTTGGTATTATTTAGTACTTTTAGCACCAATGCTCTGCCTCCCTCTTCCTCTCTTCCTTTTCTTAGCAGATGAAAAGTTTCCCTGCTACTTCTCCTTATTTGCTAGTTAGCAGTAAGAGTAAGGCAGATAAAAAGCCCTATCTGGATGTATTCAGATAATAATAATCTGTTTTTCTATTCAGACTGCAAAGCATTTAACACATACAGATATGAGCAAAGAGTGTTCAGCAGGTAAAATCCTGTGTTCCAACTCAAGCATTCAAACATTTGGGAATCAAAAGCCAACAGCATTATAAGTGTTTAAAGAAGGGCAACTGATGGTGACTGCCATTTCTTTCATAACTGAGGGAAACAGCAGATGCAATAAAGATAACTCAAAATTTCTCTGTACTTCTACTCCTCTAGAGGAGTGCCAAATTTTAACTAAGTCTTTATGTTAAATGTTTTTCTAAAAAAATCCAAGAATGGAACATTGCAAGTTTATATTTTTTATTTCTAATTCACACAAAAGTTTGAGACTCACCTTTTCTCCTCTCTGTTCATTTAAAATCTCGACTCTGCGACACAGAGTTTGGATAGGATCTTTTAGTCGTGCAGATCCTATTAAGTCTTCCAAGTATTCAAGCATGCCTTCATCATGCTCAGTCTGGCCTTTCGGTTTCATCATTGCGATTTGCTCAACTTCCCCCTTGGAAAAGAAAAGTTTGATGTTTTCTTTTCTTAATGTTTTGGTTTGGTTTTTTTTTCCTGGGGGAAAGAGTTAGTATTCTGAAAAAATACAAACATCTTTGGAATGTAGGTATGTGACCATATTCTAGCATTATAAAAAAAAGAATAAAATAATGCAGTGATCAAAGTTGACTATTCAGAATAGCAATATATGTGGGAAAACAAAGATCAAAATGAACAGAAATTTCCTCCAAGAAGCGCATGGTGGTGATGTGCATGAAAAACAGTGTCTCTTCTGAAGCCAACATTCACATCTAAACATTTATTCATTTCTCTAAAGATTCAAAATGTATTTCCCCAACCTAAAAAACGAAGAGAATAAAGCATGCCCTCTAGGTCATGTAGCACTCAATAGTCTCAAGGTAGCTTAATCACGATAGAAGTCTCTGAAGGGTTCTCTTTAGAAAACAGAAGGTCCATAAAATCATGTCTGATGGACGAACTGGACTTGTAATTCATACAACTGAGACCTCCTTGTTGGAAAAAGAAAAACATTCTTTAAGTATCAGGCTTCCTTCATTTAATTTCCCTTTATGTACAGCATTAATTTTAAATTAAGCTGAATAGTAACAATAATTTTATTTTTTAAAAAATAAGAATTAGGAAAGATTAAACTGAGACAATGACAAGGACTGTTTATTTTACTGATGCTATCATTAGCCAACAAAAAAAAAAATCTACTATCAACGTTTTATGCTTAGGAGAGAGTAGCACAAAATCTTTCAAAACATAATCTATGTTTTCTAAATTCAACAGTCATATATCAGAAGGTGAAGACATGAAATTGAATATACACATATTGAAATGGTATCTGGAGCAAGAATAGATGTGATAGATGCTGCAAAAATTAAAGACAACACTGAGCAAAAACTACTCATCCTTCGAAAACCCAGAGAGTTAAGCATATGACAAGAGACAACTTACTTGTAAAACAGATAACCAATACTGCAGAGTACCAGTATCAGCCTTTGTGACCAATTTTTAAACACATGAAATAACAAGCTGGATTAAAGTTTTTAATTTTGTTTTCAAACTGACAAGATTTAAAACCAAAACAAAATTTACATGCCAGTATCCAAGGTAGGTACATAAAAAAAAAGCCTACATCTATGCCCAGAGTGAAAATATATTGAAGAATTTAGTTGTCATTGTTGGCTGCTTGTTGAGCTTGAGCCGACAGCTAAGTCTCTACAAAAGTATGGATGAAGAGCTTCTCAAGAACATCGATTAATGCAACTGCAGCAGAACCAGAAAGGACCGTCACAGAAGTCAACAAAGGGCAGGATTTCTAGGCAAGCATTGTAAATCGGACCTGTAAGCAGCTAGGAAAGCTGAGGATAAGGTACTCGTGAACATTAGCTAAGGAAGTTATTAGAAGTTTTTGCCAAAGTGATTTCATTCCATGTACTCAGTATACAATGACACCTAGTGGCTCTATGCTTTTCTTCCAATTAGTAAATACTATTTGGCTGAGCAGAAGGGAAAGAGCAAAACTTTGTAAATTTTGCAAAATAAGAACTAGTATTTATTAAGGTAAGTCTTTCTTGCACATAATTACTTTGTTAGAGTAAAACACAGAGGCATAGAGGGTTTGGTGGTTTTTTTTTTTTAAATTTAAAATTCTAGAAGTTAAATTCATCTAAGCTTTTATTTTCTGGTAATTACCGTTGCTAAAAAGTGTCAGCAGGTTTGATGAGACGAAAAAATCCCCAACTCTTATTTTTATTTCTTATGCATATCAAAAAGCCAAACAGTTTCCTAATAACTGCAGTTGGATTATATACAATTCCAATGACACATTTACTCTCTTGCCACGAAAGTCTGATTTCTCTACCAAAACACACCTGTCAGCAAGACACTGCTCATGGGCAGAAAACTGTGTAACCTGAATTTCTGTAGAATTGTCATAAGTCTCTACTTTGTTTCTTCACAGAAAAGATACTTAATTCAGGTGCTGAGCATCAAATCTAAGAATTTTATCCACTGCATGTATATCCCTCAAGTTAGGCGCTGCTGTAAACCACAAAACTACCCTGGATTTAACACGAGCACAGGAACTATGGACAAGCAAGGAATGTAAGTAAGCTTTCTTTATGATCTGGCTAAGTAAAATTAACCACCTCTAAGTCACAACCATCTAGGAAAGATGATAATGTTGTGACAGTTCTCCACAGCTCACTAATGTAATGGAATATAACTACAATATATTTAATGATATAGTGAGTAACTAATGAAATTTAATCCAATTATATCTAATTCTATAGCCTCATAAATTAAGAAATCAGGGGTTTGTTTGTCTATGTGGTAAACACGCACATCACCATACAACCAGGAACTGGTGGTGACTTCAGTTTAGGCCATACATACAACAACATTTTGAAAAGTTGACGTAAATTGAGTACTCGAGAAGATTAACGCCCATGAATTGAACTTGTCAGGCTGGCTATCGACAATTTTATATGCAATTCCTCTATTTCATCATAGGCAAGCAATTTTAGAATTACATATTCTCTGTCTTATGTGAAGAGATGTAGATGGACTACCTACTTAAATTCTTGGGTTCTTTTCTTATCAAGGGTAAAAATGAAAATATTCAGAAACTATAAATAACTGAATAATTAGAGTATTAAGTATTATTTAGTAGTTTTTACCAAGTTAATATATTGAGAAATCTGCTTCACCCACCCCTACAGTTAAGGTATTAAGAAACAAAAAGATTTCCAGCTATTTTAATTGATAAAGGAGACTGAAAAAGTTGTACCTGCTCTTCTTGCAAGTAGTCATGACAATGATTAACAGGGGAAAACACATTTTACAACTCTGCATTCTGTTAACACTTGATAGTCAATTTAACTGTTTACTAACTTTTTAGCACTGTGCTTATTACTTGACACATCATTTGAATTATGTAAAAAAAAAAAAATACAACCTTGCTCATTTACCTAGTAAAAGCTCTTTTGAAATACGAACAGCATTTTTGAAAGTGAAACTAAGGCGGCAGCAGGCAGACATTTGTTGAAAAGAAAACATGCTCGGGCACGCCTAGCATAGCTGTCACACCTAAATTTAAGGAGTCTCACGGACCATCAGGAAATCTCTTCAATTCTTTGCCTTAGTTATCTTCCTCCAGTTCACAGGCAGGAATTCATGAGAAGAGAGGGAGCAGTGTGCCAAAAAAAGTAAATCCTCTATTTAATTGAGAAGACAATCAAAATGGATGTCAACACTAAGACCTTGGTGACACTGGCAGATGGCTAGCAAAGGACAAAACATCCACAAAGTTAAGTAACCCACTGTATGAAAAAGCATCAAATATCCATTGAGTATTTTGGGAAGGCTCTACATTCAGTGCAAGAACTCTAAATGGAATTACGAACCCAATTTCAGTTTCTGCATTGTGCATGCAGTCTTCTACGTCAGACTGAAGTTATCATTGGGATGCTGGCACATCACCGCTAACAGAAGCAGTCAACCCAAACACTGCACAATGAACATACATCTAAGTAAGTTTCTACAAAAAGCCTCAGCTTAGTTACCAGAAAACAATTACTGGTACATTCTAACAGAGAACACAAGTTTATCTGTGGAGAAATTTCTGAGCAATAAAGTTAACTGACCGCTGTGGCAAGTAATGAGAAATCTTGCTTGACAGCAGGCTACAAAGTTATAAAAAAAGAGCAAGAGCCATTCTCCTTTGAAAGCATTTCCTCTAGTGAAAAGTAGAGGAATAACTTCAAGGAACTTGGAAGCTGGCAATTCCACCTTCCTTTGCATAGCCAAACTCTTGAGGAGGTGAATTCTTTCAGTGCCTTGATGTTTAAGATACTTTCTAAATTTAAATTTCTGTTGTGCTTAAGAGCAAAAACTTTAAAGCAAGGAAATTGTGAAAGCCTTCAAAAACCAGTGTAAGAATTGCTTATAATAAAATTAACCATTTGAAATCAACGACTCAGTTGAGGAGACTACAAGAGGGTCAGCGTGAGCACAGGGTGAAGCAACAGCGCAAAATACGCTAGCCAGGAGTGCCTGGACTTCTTGTGCCTGCTGTGTGCAAGCCCACGAGGATGCCATGGATGGGCATTTTTTTGGATGCCCATAAAGATGTCACCGCTTCTGTCAGTTCATCAGACATCATCAGCACACGCTATCACTATTTTAATGTTAGGAGGCTGCCAGGTCAAGGGTCTATTTTGAGTTCTATGCGTTTCAGTAGAAGTTACACTTGCATCCTAGGAGTATTTTAAGAATGCTGTACACTTAGTTTCATATAGACAGAATTAATCAAATTTCAGTCTCTATGTTGCACGCACACTCTTCTGTATTCGTGCTATGCTAAAACTCTCATTAGGACTAGCACATCTTTAGCAATGCAGGCAGCTTACTTAAACAGCCACACTCCACTGCTGTCTATAACTTCCCAAAGCAAATTTGCGAAGGGCAAGAATTTCACCTCCCAGGTAGCCCTCAAAAGGTGGGACAATAAAATGCCTAAGCTCTCTATTATTACCTCATTTCTTAGAACTATTTTCTCCAAAATTACACATTCATTTCTAAAACCAGCCCATCTTCTCAGAACAGAAAGCTTTTAATCTGCATTTTTCCAATGTTTTCTGGCATATAAAGACTTGAATTTTTAACAAGGTTATCAAACTGCTTGATAAAGGCAAGTTTTGACCTACTCATTAAGCTGCCTTTCTGCAACTCTTACCACTAGTCTTGAAACACGATACTGCTTTTCACTTCTGCAGATAACTCCTGTTTGTTGCTCTTGGCAGACAGTAGCATTACATTCCGGCAGCCTTCCTTTACATTGAGAGTAGGGTCTGTGCACTGAAGCACTATTTCCAAAGCTAAGAAGTCTGAATGGCATAATGCACGAATCCCAACACTGACATTACCCAGCCTCAAACGGTGATAAACTCTAGTCGGTGGCAATTTGGCTATGCTGTGATAGTGCTGGAACTGGAAGTACGGAGTTTCAGAAGACAGCCATCAGATTCCATTTTAAAATTCTGGTATGAAACGAGACAGGGCTAGCAAAAAGCCTGTGACATTGAAAGATTACCGACAGCAATCTTAAAACTCATCACGAAGAAAGAAACAATACTTTTTTTCTTCGGTTGCAAAAACTTGCCTGCATTATGACTAGTTGTTTCTGGAGAGCCTATAGAGAAAGGGTTTTTTTTAGCAATTACTGCCTCCTCTTCTCATCCCTGAAAATTTGGGAAAAAATAACTTTTGAAGACAGTGTCTTGCAACACAACAAGTTTTGGCAACTAAACTGTTAATACAACATTTGCAGATCTACTTCGTTAGCATTCCACAGAATAATTACTGCAGCAAGTAGGTAAAAACAATTTTCCAGGATTTTGGGTTGCCACTTAATTTCTGGCGTCTTAATCTGAAGCTTTAAAATAAAGTGCTGAAAACCTTGGGATAGATTAGCATGATCCTATACAACCTAACAGATTGGACTAACTTTTGAGTGTTAAAACCCACACGTCAAGAACACTTGAAGCACAGTAAAGCATGGGCACATTAAAACATATATTGTAACAAGGGAATTTTGTGGCTTGGAATTCAGTAGATGGAAGTGTACTGCGCTGGGGGGCTGGGGGGAGTACTGGGTAGTTTGGGTGGTTTTTGAGGGGAATTTTCTCTTGCAGTTGTGTTTCAGTTTTTGGAGGGGTTTTTGGTAGTGGAGCTCTTCAGCACTAGTCAAATTCAGAAGTAATGTAACATCTAACAATCAAAATTTACATTGTTTTGCTCATGAGGAATAGCGTTAGAGAAAATACTGCCTAGAAGATGGAATACTCTAGATTGGAAAAGCCTTCCGTGTTTTTACACATGGCTGAGAAACTTAGTGAGGCATTACCTTAGAGAGCAAGACATCCTATTTGTCTTAGTTTCCCACTTAACTGTTTCAAGTAGAACACAAGAAATCTTCTGAACCCTTTGTGGAACTTCCAAACATACTTTATGAATTGAATCCAGGCTTAAAAAGATCACACATTTTGGCAATGCTGGTAAATGAGACAAATCCTTTACACAAGCTTTTCTTTTTGTTTACACTTTCTCCACCTTTGAGGTGCTGGGCAGGAGGAAAGCCTCCTTACTTCTTCAAGTTGTACAAAGGAAGCCTACTGCAAATAGGGAGCATCTCCTGCAAATAGCCTGGATATTTTCCTCTTGTAAGAAGTTTCCACAATTTGGATTGACCCCCTCTTACCTAGATGTCAAATCTACCTAGTTCTGCATCGACACAGGATGGTAGCTTTGTTTCAGAATTCGTTTGCTACCAGCATTTGGAATAATGAAAAGTAAAATAAGCCTAGCTACTACAACCTATCCAATTTCTAATTCCTGCCTCGTAACAGAAGTGATACGGTACTTGGAGAGAAAGCTGTAGGCTGGGGTTATGGTCAAAACAGATAATTTTGTTTCAAGATTAAACTATCACAAAATTTTACATATGACAACTGTGGCTATAATATTTGGTATTTTTAGGCAATCACAGCTTTTTTTAAAATTCACAACAATATTTTATTAGTTTCACTGTAATGGTAGCATACTTTTGAGAACATACTAGCTTTTAAGGCTTTTGTAAACACCCATAAAAGGAAGTTTTGTTATTGAGTCCAAAATCTTTGAGTGATGGTTGGGTATTGGCAGGCTATACTGTAATCCTGAGCATAACACCTGTTACAGCACAATTACAATAATCTTGTAACTTCTTAATACTGTCAATACGTATATTCAATTTGCTTACTAAATTACTTGCATAAATGAATTACAATTTGCATCTTTATATGCAACAGGTGATTGACGGAACTTGTCCTTTAAGCAGTGAACTGCAGCCAACAGTTACAGCCAGCATATCCAGAATGCTGAGAAAACAGTACCTGCAGTTACAACAGCCACCTCTAACTCAAAGTTTTGTGGAGGATTATAGTAGCTGTAGGCAAACTCTGTTATCGTTTGTCCGACTGGCAAAAATCAATCTTGATCAACCCAAATTATAACCCAATTTCAACTCTTTTCTTAACTTTTTAATATGGAAGGCTAGACAAAACCAACCTGTCATAAGGCAAACTTAATAAAATAATAGTAAAGTTTAGATTTTTTTTTTAATCTTGTTTTATGGAACACAGCTATACTGCAATTTCTTTCAAACAGTGAAGCATTTCTCTCAGAGCAAGGGGACTGCGGACAAGAGATTTTGCAAGTATTTCACCAGCTAGCTACAGGAGCTGAAAATACATTGCACACAACTTCTTAGCATCATCAGCAAAAGGAAGAGCAATGGCTTATGCAGCCAGTAGCACGAAACCAGTGGCACCATGGATTTGCTTGAAGAAGAAACCATATTAGAACATTTAGAACATTTACTATAAATCTATTTTTCTACAGAGATTTAAAAAATAGAAAATCCAAGACTAATTTGGGGAAATTCCAATTACTGTTTTTCCTTCCTTGGTCTTCTATTCTAACCCATTTTTGAACGTTCACATTAGAACTAGCAGTAATACTAAATTTCTACTAATAAGCTTCAGGCTCTTTTCTGATGCAGCTCCAATTCTACACATTTGTTTGACAGAACTTGTAACTGCTGCAAAAGTCAATTGGGAGTAAAATCAGAGGAGAAGTAGTAATGAATACCAACCTGTCATATCACTTGATAAGTGCTAGCTTAGAAGTTGCATAAGTCTTAGTTTCTGCATCTGACACTAGTTGCCTCACAAAATTATTCTTCCTGGATATTTTGTGTAATCAGTTTCTTGATAATACAAAAGGCACCCAAACTGCGTTTTTATCTTATATAAGCTACTAGGTAGCAATGCGAGATGAGTCTTTCCATTTCCCTGTATGCTACTTGCACTGTTTTCAACCCCTCTCCCATTTTCTATTTTTCTTATATTGGACTAGCATGACAGTGCTTACTTTGCTTTTTTTTTTTTTTTTTAAACTTTATACCAAAATGATAGCTTTCACTTTTTAAGCAGGAGTACAGTAAGGAATAGCAAAAATAAGTGCTAAATTTGTGTATCTTCAATTTTCCATAACAGTAATTTCAATTTGACTTTATTTTGACAGTGCGCCCATACTCCCCTCTTCATGTAACGTTTTAACTACAAATTCTAATTCTACATACAGGGGCCTTGGAAGCTATGTACATAGATAACCAATATTCCTGTAACCTTCTTCTTCTTCTCCTGGAAACGTGGCTGTAATACAGCTCTTGTTGTAAGCCACAGCAGGTTTTTGGGTTTGTTGTCCTCCCCCCCCTCCCCCTCCCAATTTCATGTTAATCCTGCTATTACTTAATGCTTGCAGTCATATCTCATTTCTACCCTTCAATTTTACCAGATGACAAATATACAGGAGGGGAGAGAGTATAAAATACTCAACTTCATTCTCTGCCTTCCAAGAAAAGTGTTACAAGCTAGGTGGGAAATCAAGAAATGCAAATAAGTAATAAATGCACATAAACAACTCTACAAGGCCACTACTGTCTACAAATGAGGAAAAACTTAGAATTAGCCTGTTAGAGAACATTCAGTTGTTTGCACAAAACTACTATTCTGCATTCTGGAAATAATTTAAAAGTAGCCTTTGTCAAGCTGTTTGCACATCTGTCTAATTTCAGAAGCTTTCTTCAGGACATTCTTGTATTTAATACAAGAATACAAATTGAGTGCAAATCTAGAATCACTTTGGAATCTAAGTCAGTTATTGTCAAACTCAACCTACAATGTTTGACTTAAGATTATTGGTATGTTCTAATTAAATAGTTTAATTGATCTTTCAATTACATACTGCCCCTAGAAAAGGGCTTTTCTCCGCTTTCCATATTTCCCTATTTCTCTGAAGAAAGCTTAAACATTGGTTACAATGTTATGTTGCAATTTGCAAAATAAAAATCATATGAATTGCCAATATGAGTTTTCTGATAACATAAGGGATTTCATTTTGAAACCGCACACAGACATATCAGCATACCTTATGCTGCTCTGTATTCACTTCAGCATGAAGCGTAATATTTAAACAGTCAGTACAGTTGATTCTGTGCTCTCTGAATCAGTGTGAGGCTTCTATTTTTACATAATATTTTAGTCAAAGAATCTGGTTTTACTTAATTATATTATCACACTTGCCTTAATTCTTCCTACCACTTCAGCTCAGCTGTCCTTGACCTTTCTAGAACGCACCTCTCCACCACGAATGTCAGCAGCACAGATCTCCATTTGTAATCCCAGTAGAGCTTTTCAGCTTGCGTTCCACTCGGAGCTTTAGCTCAAATGCTGGTGTGCCTCATTAGGAAAGCAGACCTCAACAATTGGGAACTTCTGGCTTATCTCGAAGCAAGAAGAAAATCTGCTCTCCCTCATTTCCTCTCCAATACATTGAAAGAGCGACTCCTACATTATTTCCACAAAGCAGCAGGTGAAAAACTTGACTAAACTTCCTTTCTGGCAACATAATCTTACCGTGGGATAAGACTTCGTACATTACAAAACGCCGTTCCAATCAATTTCAAAAATACGTACATATAAAAATCACTGTAGTTGTTTATACTTGTTTAAGATGACATGAGAATATTTTAATTAAGTCTATCAAATACATTTAAGTGACATACTACTGTAATTAGTACAAAATTTACTTAAAACAATTTCAATTTGTTGGAAAGAAAGTAGCTTCTAAAGTAAACTGAAATCAAGCCACAGAAGTCTGCTCCCATGGTACTGTCTTAGTACAAAATTAATTCCAAGTCTTATGCCATTTATTACCATTTCTACAATATTCATTTGCAAAGTCGCCGAATGGGAGTTACCTATGAAACTCCGGTTTCCTTTTAAAAAGTTTGTATCAACTATACTTCTCTTACCTTGAAAGACTGCAAAAGCCAATTTCAGCAGGCGTTAATGGTTGCTGTCCACAGTCAGTTTGCTTTGCTCCTCAGACATGCCTACCCTGTGACATCCAGAACTGACACTCCTTCAAATGCTCCCCATTTATTTAATAATTCCTAAATAAATTTAATAATTTAATAATTCCTAAATAAAGCCATCCAGGATAAAGAGGCTGAAATTTTTTTCTGGCCTCAAGGTTAACCTGTTCAGAGGAGTCACTACTGAGCCACAGCAAACATACTTACCTTCTGAGTTTTGCCCAGCCCAGTCAGAGCATAGAACCCACACAAGTTTTCTGCATATACACACTGATGTTCCGAGTAAGTCTTTCGAGAAAAGCTAAGGAATTTTATTTGTTGTTCTTTACTGATATACAAGTTACTGAAGCTGGGGCATTAGGTGTGGAAGACAGAAAAATAGCAGCAAGATGCTAGATTTTACCACAGTACTCAGCTTTTTTTTTTTTTTTTTGGTAAGTGACAAGATGCATTTTTTCCTGTTGCAGTTTCAGGCTGTGGCAAGCTCATTAAAAATGCACTGAGCAGTTGTCTATTCCTAAAGCACTAAAAGCATATAGCAATTTATTAAAAACATGAAATATGTAGTGTTAGAACTTAAGGATCACAAGAATTACAAACTCCTGTTAAGTGTTGGCAATATCCCATTGTAACCAAAATAATTTTTAAAGAAGATTTCTTTCAACTAGCTAGCTCAGGCACAGAATTTGTAATACTTTCAGAACTGCTCATTTAGTCTTACATATTCTGTTTTTCCACAGGTGTTTTTTTGTAATGTTACTCACAGAAGTAATCAGCGGTTTGATTTTGATATTTTCAGTATGGTATCAGCAGAAGTACCTATACCATGCCCTACCCAACTTTTACAAAATTCAGTCTGGCCTAAGCTTTCAAATTTTACCCCAAAGGCACCAAAATCTGCTATGTCAGAAAAAGACTGCAAAATAAGGGGGTGAAGTGGGGAGAAGAAACAAACAAAAAAAAGCAGCCTTCTAAAAAGCAAGTATTTTCCACTGAGTAATGCTAAATATGCTAGCAAGATATAATCAAGTATCTAAAGGTTTTGATACTACATGCAGGATATGCTCTTTTACAACTTTTTGTTTAGTACTAACTAGTGAATATTTTGTTACACACCAAAACCAGCATTTGATAATCCTTAATTAACATTTTTCCCCAAAAATCTATATTAGAAGTGAAATATTGCAATTACACCCTAGTGACATAGTCAAAAATCAGAGATTTATAACTTATTTTAAGTAAGAAATTACTCTGACTTGGTATCAAGTTAAACTTAGGGTAGCCTGTATTAGTTTAGCTATAAGAAGAGAAGAGCAAAAACTAAGCAAACCTGTTACTTATCCCTCCAATTTTAAATAACTTAATTTGCAAAACATTAAGGGGGAAAAGAGGGGCAAGCCTTGTGATAGAAGGCTAAGGCCGTGAACTACTGACATGGTCTCATTTACATCTAAGTATAATTTTTAGTATTTGGGTTTTGAAGTTCTGCTGTCATTACGTGGAAAATATTGCTACATTTCCCGAGTGGAAAATAATCAACTTTGAATCACCAAATCAGTAGATTTTGCTTTAAAATGGTGCAAATCCTTACGTGCAAAGAGAAAGGACCTTGCCTCAGTAAGAAAGACTAAAGAAACACAGAAGATCTCAGCACCGTTTCCTCTGTCGTTCATGATAATACATTACCCACAAAGAGTCTAGTGGAATGAACTAAAAAAGTCATGGTGGGAACCATTGCTTTATGCCTTAATATTGGTTATACCTCCCCCTTATTTCCAATTGTACAGGTAGAAAGCATGAAACTCAAGCTTTTAGGAAAACGTAGGTTCTCCTCATTGATAACTTCCTGGGAAACAATTAATGGGAGAAGAAAACAAATCACATTCGGGGGGGAAAAATAAAATAAATTTTAAAAACTTAGCAATAGTCCCTCCCAAATGTTCCCTTCCCCTCCTCTCAGTGGTAAAAGGGCATGTTCTTTAAGCTTTAGATACCTCTGCACTGTAATTTCTACCTAGCTTAATCTTAGACTCTTCATTCTCTCCCTTTTAGAAATTTTGCTAAAATGATACTTAAGAACAACTGTACAGAAAAAAAAGAAGTGTATTTACTACAGTTGTTTTGTTGGAGGTACTTCTCACTTCATCTTGAGACAGAAAATACAGGAATAAAGTGTTGGAGGGAATAATGAATTGGCATGGAGACTTAAAAACAGATATATCCTCTTTTTGTGGGTGTAACTGTAAAAAAGGACTGCACAAAAAGGCTTGAGGAAGTGAAGCAAGCACAGCGACCTATCTAGATTTTTTTTTTTTTTTTTTAAAAGAGGGGAACTGGAAGCTCCTTTGACAAAAACAGGCCTAAAATAAACTCTATTGAAAAATTTCAGACCTTGGGAGGCTCCCACTGTTCACTAATTTTCTAGGCCATGATTCTTCAGAGTAGATTTGGGACCTGTTAGTAACAGTAGTGAAATAATTACAGGTAATTGCAGATATAGTTACTCAATTGAAGTAATATTTAAATACTTCCATCAAGTACTTTAAATCAATTTACATTTTAAGTAACTGTTAGGCACATAACAAAATTCTCCATTATTATTTAAAAATTAGAAAACATTAGTGTGGTTCTCTTCAGCCTGTCTTTTAAACAGCAAACAGATGCCAGCAAGCCTTAAAATTCTAAGGTCAAACGTGAATATAAATGGTATTATATTGATAAATTCTATAGTTATTTTTACAGTATGGGTTGTAAACTGTAGCTTTGAAAAACATAGCTTCAACTGGCTATAAACCTGCCATTGAGTCCTCTACAGTTGTTAAACAAGTGTAAACAAAAAGTACACTTCATGTGTTTTTTCTTGCACTCAATTTTTAGGCACAGTTATTTTTTATATACATACTTCTCCAGTAAAACCATGTCTATATAGGAGAGCCGTAGATAACTTAACAGCAGAATCATTAAGATTTAAGTTAATATTGACGCACTTCTATCTAAAATGTAAACGAGTTGCGGAATCTCTGCCACGCTTAAGCAGCACAATAATATTGGGGTTTAAGGTTTATTTTACTACACCAATATTTACGTGCTGCTAGGGCGGAACAAGTATGACAACTCTTCTATTCATCCATATGTCAGGAACACAAATTTGTTAATAGAAAAATTTATATTAGTATCTTCAACTGTTTCTCTTCCTTAAATTTCTAAAGCAGCAAATAATGATTCGCATCTTTATTAGAGCATGCAAACCATGATGTGCTGCTAGAGTACTTTAAGGCCTCAAATAAAGACTTATAACCTAGACAGTATTTTTTTAATAACTATAACTGGAAATATAGCTTTACTTAAAATTGTTTTTATTCATACACCAACCTGTAAAATTAAGAACCTGTTATGGTCCAGATCAATTCCATGGCTTCGAAGAAGAATACCAACATCTTTGAATGTCTTTTTCTTTCCATTGATGTGGTAGACAGAAGAATTATCTCTATAAGCAGTTCTAGATACACAAAAATTGCTGTTAGGAATGACTTCGTAATCATCTCCTTCCTGTTTTGAGGAAAAACAAAGCCAGCAAAACAATTACTATATCACAGATTTACCTCATATTTCACAATTAAGCACAAAAGTTTTATCACGTTTGGGTTTTAAGTCAACTGCATTCTGAGGTCTAGTAGAAGTGGGAACTGTCTTAAAGCTGCATATCTCAAAAAAAAAAAAAGGGGGGGGGGGAAGAAAACAAAACAAAACCCACTTGAAAACTGGACAAAAATTAGCCCAAATCGTTTAAACTAAGTGGCCTTCACATTATGTCTTTCCCACCTCTAATACAAGCTATTATTTTAAAAATACTTAATTTATTCTCTTTACCACTGCTTCAACTCACAAAGGAAAAGGCCCACTTCAAATTTAAAGTGCCTGTGCTATTCCACCCTTTAAATTTTAGATTAGGAAGTCTTGAATGACTTAACTACTGTTTGCATTTTAAACTCCTCTTTTATAGTGCTAGGAAAAGAAGTTACTTGTAGCTGAGTAGTTCTAAAGAGAAACTGTAGAAGATAAAAAAGCAAAACATTAAAGATGTGACAAATATGACCTCATCAGCTTCAAAAGGTATCTTAGACTTACCTACAAAGCAGCAGCTAAAATAAAGCTGGTACTATACTTTAAAAAGTTAAAATTGATGCATGCTTCTTGTAAAGACTTAAACTGGCCTACCACTTTCCCAGATTAGCCCCCAAGAGCACAATCAAATTGGTATCTAGTATATGCAGAAGTTTTTTAGATCATAAAGTTAGCTCCTAGATGTTAATACAAAGGCAAGTGGAAAAAAAAAGAATAAATTTAATAATTTTTTAGTCTGGTTATTATAAATACAAGCAAAAGCTATGTCTGTATGTATATCAAGTCAAAGAAAAAAAAAGTCTGTCTTTTAAAACAGTTCCTTCAAAGGCTGTATATATTGCCACTTACATTAACACAGTTTTTGAAATTTCAATGTACATTTCCCACTATTTTGACTGATCCCAGACTCAACAGTTGATCCTTCAGCTAGAATATGTGCACAAAAATTAAATTTAAATGAAGCAAGAGGAATAAATTCCTTGCACTGTAATTGCAATAAATCAACAAAAATGTCCAGAAGTTTTTATCAATACGGGAAGTGGCAAGCAAAAGAAATATTTTTTAATTTGCCAACACTTTATATTTTATTCAGACAAAATATCAGATTCAAAAATATTTAGTGGTAGGATGTGAGGTCCAGAATTTTTGATGGAAAATCTGTTTTAAAATTGCAGGCATGTTTACCGTATATAAAGTGTAAATAAGAAAGTTTCAGATTCATTATGTATTTTTCTAAATTTAGCTAACCTAAAATAGTTTCTAATTGGTTTGAAAAGTTTTACTTAAATAGGTTTTTTTTTCCTTAATATACACGCTCATATTATAAATTTAAGAATACATAACATGTCTAAACATAGGCTTATGAACTTTTCGGGGTCCTATTAATTTCAGAAATAAGTTTTATTTACTTGAGGTAAAACAGATGACAACTCTAAAACGATGACTTCTTAAAATAATTATTACATAGTTCTAAATAGTTTTAAAACAGACATGTACCAGATATTTGTATTTGAGAAAACAAAAAAAGAATCACTACTAATATTTTAAGAACTGCACCGCTCAAGAGGAATTTTTTAAGCTAATTAACTTTGAATTGATGTTTTACATCCCAAAGGTGAACTAATCATGCTATGAAGTTTTCCCCAGCTCAAACTAAAATAACCAAATATTAAGTTTTCAAATCCTTGAGGGGGGGTGGGAGGTGGGGGGGGGAGGATGGGGAGAAGTCTTCACTGTTCTGAATAGAAGCATACATACCTTGTCAATGATCTTTTGGAAGTGGACTTCCACAGAACAACTCTGGATGTCCGTATGTTCGTCAGAATTATGGATCAGCACAGAGAGTTTTTTGGATCTGATTTTTTGTGCTCGATACCCAAACACAAAAAGCATTGAATCAATGATATTGGATTTTCCACTGCCATTTGGCCCAATAATACATGAAAAACGCTGCATAATAGAAGGAAAAAAGTGATATTCAAAGGGAAATAGATCCTGGCCAGTGTACATCACCCATTTCATTTGTGAACAGTTTAAAACACAATTATTCCTAGGGCTTGAAACTGCAGACTGTTCGATAGCTTAGTTTTTACTGCTAAAGGTAAAGCAGTACAACTTACTTAATAAAAAACCCACACCTCAGCTCAGCTTTCTAAATTTTAACTTGTTAACTCAAAGCGATACTGCATTTAGCAAGCATGTTCGCAAGGAAAGTTTCATGATTAGCCACGTAAGTCTCTTGTGGGCACTAAAAAATATTCTCATTCTTCAAACACACCCCTAACAGTTCTCCAGTAAACGAAATAAAGAGAAAAATGTGCCTTTTTAAGGTTTACTGACAAAGTAAAAGTGTGCAGTATCGGAAAGTTGCACTTAACTGTTTTCTCTTCTGTCCAATAATGAAAATTTAGAATATCACTATATGAGTAATTCTAAAACGTAAATATTTTTCAGTTATTTTGAGGTAAGCTTACATGAAAATACAGGAAGGAATAACTAACACACAGCGAAGTCTTACCTTCATTTACAAAATGCTTAAGGTAAAAGAAAGATACCTTATGAAAAGGTCCCAAAGTTTGCTCCCCTGCATAGGATTTGAAGTTCTGGTTTACAATATGAGTTATCATGAGACGAGGAGCACCAGCTTCATTGGTCATTGCTGGAGGTGGGGGAGGAGAGATGCTACCCAAAATCTCTTCTAAACTTCGATTATCAAGCACCTCATTTGAGACTGCTAAAAACCATCCAAAACAAACAGAAAAAAAAAAAAAAAAGACTATAAGCTCTCAATGACCAGACACCTTTTAAAATGTGCAACTGGAAAAGCAAACATCATTTCTATATGAACCAAGCCTATCCTTTCGCCTGTAATTACTAAAATGAGCTAAGCGGAATTAAAATTCTTTTTTCCATGAACTGAATCTTTAAAAAGAGATACTTAAGATGTCCCATCGATTCACTAGTGGGTTTGTTCTTTCATTATGTAATTCTTATTCCAACACACTTTAATAGGCACTCTGCAATTACAATAGCTACAACCGTCACAATAAGCCTACAAATCTGAAACAGGCAAAGTCTTTCTCATTAATAAGTGCAAAGCCACATTTCAAGCGTGCTCACAAGTCACTCTGCAAGATTTGGGGATCGCTGCACAATGCTCTGAAAGCTGTAATGACAGCACAACTACTCTGCAAAGACAGGAAGTTTGTTACGAAAACAAACCGGCCCCCTGGATATCAGCTCGTTGTAAGCAAAGCAGCTTTTCAACAGTTACCAACATCTTTTTCTTCAAATAGACAGTAGTTTTTGCCACCGGTTTCAACATATTAAGCCATTTGTCAAATACCTTGCTTTAGTAATTGCATATCTGGCTACCTAAAAAGACACACACTGCTGGTTTTCCAGACATTTTCAGCAAAAACTCAAACTCGAGAAACTCAAGAAAGAAAATACACTGCTTCATGAAAAAGAAAGTCAAATCATTTTAAGAGTTAAGTAAATAAACTTGACATGTATTCCATTCCAAGAAATCCCATACCATTGGCTGCATATAAATTTGAAAAATCCTGCTGTTGTACCACAATCTTAAGCACAATGTTGCAGATCAGGAATATGAAATAGGCTTTATGAGGAGAAAGTCTACAAATTGCTTTTGCACTTGCACTAAATTGCTGGTCCAAACACTTTAACTCTTTGCGAGCCCTCTTTACCCTTTTAAAAGCAGTTTAAGCTTACCAGGAGTCAAGGCTTTCAATATTCCTTTCTAGAAGAGGAAAGAGCAAATCCTATCTGGAACAGTTGGTAAATTCAACGGAACGTTGTTGCTAAACAGGCAGTGTCAAGCTCGCGCACCATCAGAACCACAATATTCAGACCTACCTTGTGGAGGTACTTCGCCAAGCCGTCTGTCACCTTCGTTTTCCACTTCCATGTCACTGGTGGACTCCTCTAAGGGCTCTCTGCCTTTCCGATGGGCTGCTGTAGAGGTTTTGGTGCTCTTGCTTGGCATGATCTCTGTTGGCTGTTCCCCTTCCATTCCAAGCAATCAAACTACTGAAGGGATCTATCTCCTTTGCTAACGTAAACAAGAAAACCCCGTGATCTAAGCATTGAACTACAACCCCCTAAGGAATATACCTACATGGTTGCCCAGATGTTTGACGAATTTAGAAACGAAAGACTAGAGGTATTTTGAAGACAAAAATCCGAATTTGAAACAAACCCCGAAGCTTAGCCTCATAACGATATATTTTAAGATACATCACCCCCCCAAAACAACGGGCAGACCCTAATCCGTAGAAACTGCATGAATCTACCTACTGAAAACTCATACAGCCTTGTTCAATGCTGTTACTATGCTCAGAGAAAGCAACCGTGATGCTGGGGGCAAAAGAGTTAAAGACACATTCGCAGTAACAAACTGAGTAGCCATATGTCTTCTGGAAGCACTCTCTACATACACGTTTCAGACCTGACACGCATTTTACTTGCAACAGCCCACGCTGAATGTCTATTTTACATGGATAGACAGATAAACAACAAGACCTGCATAATTACAGCAAAGACTTGACTCTTAAAACAGTTCAAATCAACACATTCATTTCGCAAAAATATAACACAACCACCACGGCCAGCATTCAACGTTTAACAGAGAAAGCAAAGCAAAGTACCTTCATCTAGTTGTGATGTTAAAGTTAACTGGTCAAGAACGAAACATTACAAAAGTCCATCAGCTGGCACTTAAGCACAGCTCCCGAAAAGTACAAATAGAAAGCGACCGATGAGAAGAAAAGACGACCGAAAGAGCGAAACTCTCTCCAAAGAGTTTAAATTGCAGCAAGTGGCGAAGTTAGTTCGCAGAAAAACAGACATGAGAAAGTTTACTTCTCACAAGATAAAAAACTGACGTGGTTAGAAAGTCATCTTACAATTGGTGCCAATCATTTGACGTTTTCAGACCTACCCCCAACCCACACTCTCATGAGAGTCCTTCATTTGGGACAATGGGGGAGGGGGGGGAAATGAGAGAAAGAACTCATTTTAAGGCAATTTGAGTCTATGCCCCTGTTAAGAAGTGTTCCGCAATGGCTGTCTCAGACAATTACAGCCTCTCAAAGTACCAGATTTTTTTTTTTCCTCCCAAAACTGCTTCGCTCCAACAGAATTGTGCAATATAGACCTATTTACCTTACCAACCCTTCCCCCCCAGATACTTCAACAGAATGAACAAGCATAACTACTTGACCTCGGCTTTTAAATCGCGATAAATCAACTGCCACATACGCTCTAACAAATTTAACAAATTCGTGCCCGGCCCCTCCCCCGAGTCAGCTCAAAGGTGTTTGTTAAAAGCATCTCTCGACGATCTCCTGCCAAGTGCCGTTTTTGTTACGGGGACGGCGAAAAAAGAGAGCCGGACAGAAAGGCTTCCTTATTAACAGCCGATTAAATTTGATAGCGCTAACCCGTGTCAGTGAAAAATTTTGGGGTTTTTTTAATCCATCCGTTAATCTAAGGAGTCCAACTGCACCCTTGTCACGGTCTTTCCAGCTCGTTACGGACTTTCTTACGGCTTGCGTCTCCTGCTTCAAGCATAAAAGGAGCAGGCAGAGCTGGGTACGGAAGGGTCCCTGCTTTGTAAGCAGATTAAAATCGGGCCTCTGCGCTACCGAAACGTATCCCTGTACTTCCCCGTCCTAGGTGGGTCTCCGATTCCCGGTCCCCAGAGGTCCGTGAGGGCACAGCGGGAAACCTGCTCTCTCCCCCGGGCTGCACAGGACCCTCTCTCATCCCCCCCTCCCTCAAAGCCATCTGCCGACACCAGCCAGGACGGACACGCCGGGCGCCCTGCCCCGCCGGCGAGGGGACCGAGCGGCCGCCGGGGCAGCGCGGACCCCTCGGGAACGGCCCTCGGCGGGGCGGCCGCCGCCCGGCTGCCCGGCCCCGGAGAGCGGGGCTGCCGCCGCCTCTCGCTCCCTCAGGGCGAGGAAGAAAAAGGGAAGAATAAGGCGCGGG
Organism: Pelecanus crispus; assembly: GCF_030463565.1. NCBI lineage: Eukaryota > Metazoa > Chordata > Aves > Pelecaniformes > Pelecanidae > Pelecanus > Pelecanus crispus. Next base: position 3,149,859 of record NC_134651.1, on the reverse strand, counting down.
GGCAGAGCCCGCCGCCCGCCTGCCCTCTCCCCCAGCACCCTCCGCCCAGCGAAGCGCCCTGAGGGCCGTCCCCGCCGCCCCGCTCGCAGCGGGCGAAACCCCCCAACTCCACCTGCCCTCGGGCGAACTGCCGGCGCCCCTACCCCGCAGCCCTGCCCGCCGAGCTTCCCCCGCGCCGCCCGCCGAGCTGCTACCTTCCAGGGCTGCCGGTGCCCGGCCCCAGCGAGGCTGCGAGCGGCGGCAGCGCGGGGCGGCTCCGGCTCCCGCCGCGGCTCGGCGGCTTCCACACTCGAAAATGGCGCCCAAACGGCGAACTCGAACCGAAATTCGTTAGAAAAGCGCGGGGCATGCTGGGAAGGGAGGGGGCCGGCCTCCCGCGGGTTTGAAAGGAGGGAAAAAAAAAAAAAAGCCCCGCTCCCGCGCCATCTTGTTTTCCGTTACTGCGCGGACGGGCTGGGCGGGATGGAAAAAGTAAAATAATAATAACTCCCCTCGCTTCAGGGAGCGGCTTTTTTTTTTTTTTTTTTTTTGGGAGGGGGGGAAGGAGCGGCGGTGGAGGGTGACAGCGGCCCCCCGGCCGTCCCGCGTGGGGAGGATTGGCTTTAATTTTAGAAGTAGGTCAGTGGGCGGTGCTTGGTTGCTGGGCAACGGGGCGGTGAGGCGGCAGGGCCCGGGCGGCGGCGTGAAGGGGCGCTGTGGCTTTAAAAAAAAAAAAAAAAAAAAAGTAAAAATATAATAATTAAAGAAGAATTGCGGCGACGCGAAGGGTTTCAAGCGGTATTAATGAACGGGCGGCGCGCTGCCGCCAGCGGGCCGTGTCACCTGGGCGGGGAGGGCCCGTGAGGTGGCGGTGGGATGAGGAGGAGGAGGAGGAGGAGGAGGAGGAGGAAGGGGAAGTCTCGCGGGAAGTAGCCATAGAGACGGGGCCGCTTGGCCGCGGGGGGGCCGGGCAGCCGCCGCCGCCTTGGCCCTGCCGCTCCCCTGAGGCGCCGGGGGACGCCGCGGGCCGGCGAGGGAGGCGGGATTAGCGCGGCAGCTGCCGCCGCTCTGCGCTCTGCCTCCCGCTGCCGGCGCAGGTAAAGGCGGCCGGCCGGCCATCTCCCTCCCCTCGCCGCCGGGTAGCTCTGACTCACCGCCGCGGTGGGCGAGAGGGTCGGGGGCTGCGAGCCCCGGCTCGGCGTGGGAGGCGGGCTGGGCGGAGGGGAGGGATTGCTGCGGGAGCGGCCGGGCGGCGAGGTGAGGGCGGGGGGGGGGGAGTGTCCCGACCCCCGGCTGCGGACGGCCCTTGAGGGGAGCGGGGGCCGCGGGTGATCTGCCGCTTGGGAAGCTGGAAGCTTTTGAGGGGAAAAAGGTGTGCTGGCACGGCCGGAGAGCCGGCATTGGTGCCGGCGCGGTGCCTGGGGCCGGCCCTCGGGTTTGGGGTCGCCAGACGGGGCGGGAGGAGCTGCGGTTCCCTGAGGGCGAAGGCGGCCCCGCGGGCGGCCGTGCCGTGAGGAGCCGGCTCCTGCCGCCCGCCGTTCCCTCCGCTCCCCCCGGCTCCCCTCCGCCGCCCTCCCCGCTCCCCATCTCCCTCAGCAGCTCCGGAGGGGAAAGGGCCGGGGCGCGGGGGCTGCGGTGAAATCCTGCGGGAGCAGGCGGGAGGCTGGGAGAAGCTGAGCCAAACCCACCGCTGCCGGGACAACTCCTCCTTATTGCCCCATCTTTCTTTTTTTTAAATGCCTAGTAAATGCTCTCCGCTAGCCTGTTGGACTTGCGGCGTGCGTGCGCAGGGATGGGTAAGGGTGTAGCTGTCGGCGACAGCAGGTGCAGCTGTGCGACATAAGGGTGAGCGTTCCGCCATGTAGCTGCGCCTAAACTCTGTTTTAAACCATCTTCAAGACCCAGAATAAAGTTCTGGGCTTGCCTTTTAGAGGAAAATAAGAGTTCTGCAATAATATTTTTTTTTTAAGGGTTTTGGGTGCCTGTGTAGTGGGAGCAGGGAGGGTTTGCAAGCTGGCAGTAGCGACGTGCCCGCTGAAACCCTAAGAGAGAAAGAAACAATTAAAAACTACCAAGCAGCAACTGAAAAGGCGGGTTTAGCAAGTTGTGGCGTGCGTAGAAAATAGAAGCAGATGCGATCCGTGCATCCAAATAAATGTGAGGTAGAAGGAAATTAGATATTCAAGTATGAGAGAGGTAATTATTTAAAAAGCAAAATTCCTATTGTGTGAAAAATTGCTATTGCGTGCGTTTAGCAATTCATGTAAAATAGAGTTGAAAATAACATTTTATTTGGGCACAGAAAATTATGGTTTAGGACTATTATCCTTTTAATGCTTCTTAAATGCTGCGTAGTAACTGTTTGACATACAGTCATTTTTATACTGAAAAAAAAAAAAAAAAATCCAGAAGATTAGAAGGCCACGTTGTGCATCATCATGCTCTCCTCAGAGCATGCCATCTGCTCCCACCCTCTTGCTCTCACTTCCTTCCATCCTGCAGGATAAGAAAGTTTTAACCTGTGCAGGAACAGACACACAGCTTTTGCTGTCCCGGGGAGGAAGGGGATGAGAGGGGGGGAGCCCGTTGAAGTGTTTACGGAATTACTGTGTTGCAGTAAAGTATCGTGGACATTACAAAAAGGGGTGGGTGAAAGATGAGGACGTTGTATCGTTTTGTCACGGCAGGCTTATTTTCATAGCATGGCTTTTTCCTCTAAATTTTCTCACAGTGCTCTCTCTAAGCACAAAGTTCCTCGAAAAGTTTGCGATTCCAGGTTTTCCCTTGCTACCTTTGTGGCTGTTTGTCAGCACAAGAGAACTTCAGTGTTTCAACCTCTATAGTGTTTTAGCAAAATGTTCCTGGCATCGCTTTTCTTTAAATTATCCAGCATGTTTATACTAAGCAATCAGATAAATACGGACTTGGGTACAGTACAAACAGAATTCCCTTAAAACTCTGGTCTGTTTTGGTGCTTATTCTGCCACGGTACTAATGCAATATTACTTATTTCAAAACTTTTTATCTCGATGTTATTATCTTCCTTTTTAATTTTGGCTACTTATACCTGTGTTTGGTTTGTTTTATTACAGTTGTAACATACCTACATATCTTTTTTTTTAATGCTTCATCTGAACCACTGAAATGAGACTGAAGACTTCACTTTTAAAGGAACCAAAACATATCCTTTGTCTCAGAATAAACCGTAGAAAAGCATGTTAATTCTGAATAGCCTCTTTTCCAGAAAGGATTTGTTTATCATAAATGTCATAGTAAAATATCTGTAAATTGCAGGTGGCACTTTCCTCCCCCCCTTTTTTTCACCTTGCTCTTCAGTGCAGCCTTTAAGGGCAACATTTTAAGAGATGCTGAACACTCTTAGAGTAGTACCTTCCCTTTGGAAGCTATCAATGTTTTGCTAGAAAATCTTGAGGTTTTCTTTCCTTTCTTATTTGTAGTGAAAAGTTAAAAGCTTTCCCAGACAGTAAATAAGAGTAGTGATATATCTACTTGCTTGTAATAAGACATGCATGTAGCAGCTATAAAGGAAATAGTAATTCTCCTACTAATGAATTAGATATGTCACCGATTTATATATGATGTGGTGTTAATAAACTGACACATTTGAATGATAGTTGGGTGTTTTGCACTTGCATTGTGCACTGAGACCCTTTTAGAGGTGTAACCCAACGTTTCGGCTGTTTCAGTAAGTATGCATCATAATAAGAATTGTATTTTTAGACAATACAGTTTGCTTTCTTTTTTGCTGAATTTCTGCCAGCTCGTTTCTTGAAGCAAAGCCGCTAAGAAAAAATGAAGAATCGTGCTTACTTTATATAAAACATTCCATGGAATCTTATCAAAATAATCTTCCTGTACTGTTCCTTCAGTTTTGTATAACCTAGATGAGATGTTTTGTAAGCTTATTCTTAATAATTAAAATTTTCAGACTTCCTTAATTTAATTAAACATAAAGAATTGGTTAGCTGTGTGGGATGGACTACAGCTGACGAGCTATATTCCTGCAGCGATGATCACCAAATTATGAAATGGAACCTTTTAACTAGTGAGACTACTCGCGTAGTGAAACTTCCAGATGATATTTATCCCATAGATCTTCACTGGTTTCCCAGAAGTATAGGTGGGAAGAAGCAGTCCCATGCCGAGAGCTTTGTTCTAACAAGTTCTGATGGTAAGTCAATTTAAAATACTTATAATTTTCGTACTGCTTTGTGCTTCTGACACTCGGACACGTGAGAAATTATTTGCAGTTACAAATGCCTGTACACCAGTTGCACTGGTGTAAAATTAATAGTTGTTTCAAATTTAATACATTTTATTAGTATAATTTCCTCTGATACAATGTTGTCAAACATACCTCTGACAGCAGAGGTATAATTTTTTTTTATGTAAGGTCAATTTCTACCATCTTTTTTCAGTTTCCTAAACCAGTAGCTTTAAATATGTATGCACTGCATGCCTACATAGATACTATATCGCTTATAGTTATGAAAACTGAAGATGACCAAGTTACTGAAATTCACTAACCGTGGTCTTTAATATGGAGTTCATTTCTTGGACATGTTACAAGAGTGTGTCTTGTATCTGGCTTCTGTGGAGTCTTGAATATCCCTCCAAACCAGCTAGTTCTGGCAGTTGTCAGAGGTGTAAGACTACTGTATATGCTCACTATACTGGCAGATGTAGATATACGTACGTATATCCAGTATGCTGCTATTCGTCCAGTATCCTAGTGTGCTAACACTAGACTATATGATCCAGTATAGTAGCTACTGTGTTGCAGTGTATGGATTCTTTTTTGTGGAAGGGAGGTGGGAGCAAGAAGGTTTTGATGATTGCTTGGTTTTTTTTTTCCTTCCTCTCCCAAGAGACTAAGAATTGATTTTACCTGACTTGCACATAGACAAATTTTTCTTCCTGCGTGAAGGCTGATATACTCATATCCCCAATTCAGTGAAGAAATCTTAGGTAACTAGTTTCGTTATTATTTTACATTTATTATGAAGCAGTCCATACAACTCGGGTCAGACTTTGTCTCCTTTCTTCTCAGTACTGTAATGCAGATTATGTTCCATGCCATCAGGAATTTGCTGTGCATATTTCCCCTTCCTTTTCTTCCCTCACCCCTTTTCTTTAAGGAAAAACATTTGGGCTCTCTTCTTCTTGATCTAATTCTTTGTCTGAACAAAATAGAAAAAATAATGGTAAAAACAAATTTTCTTAACACCAGCCCCACTTTATTTCTGTTACGGAGAACTTACTGTGTGGAAACCCTGCAGTTCAGATGAGAGTGTTTCTTCCTGAACCTACCAGTTTTAAAAAGGGGTTGATCCTTTATGAAATCTGCTGGTTTACATTGACCTTGTTGCAAAAATTGTGTTGGGATAAAAGCTCTGCTAAGAAACAAGTCCTTGATGTCAGCTGGGACTGCCTCACTGACAACCCCCCGGCAAGAGCCTGCTGATGGGGTTGGTGTGTTAGTCTAGGAGTGATTTCCGATGCTTTCATGCGTTACATCCGAGAACTTGGCATACAGGTGACTTGGAAGAGCTGTCTACAGCTTCCTGAGGAGGGGACGTGGAGAGGAGAGGTGCTGGTCTCCCTGGTATCCAGTGATAGGACCCAATGGGAATGGTTCAAAGCTGTGCTGGGGAGGTTTAGACTGGACATTGGGAAGCATTTCTTTCCCGAGAGGGCGGTCGAACACTGGAACAGGCTTCCTAGAGAGGTGGCCGATGCCCCAAGCCTGTCAGTGTTTAAGCGGCATTTGGACACTGCCCTTAACAACATGCTTTAACTTTTGGTAAGCCCTAAATTGGTCAGGCAGTTGGACTAGATGATGGTTGTAGGTCCCTTCCAACTGAAATATTCTATTCTATGACTTCCTTGCAGAAGTTGCGCAGTCCTTCTGCGGATCCTAACTTTTTACAGTCCTCCTGCAGATCCTAACTTTTTATACCTTTGTGTTTTACTCAGTTGATAATGCTGTTGAAGGTTCCAGAGTAAGTAAATTAAATTATCCTGCTGGTAGTAGTAATTATGTGCCACAAAGAAGCAGATTGCATCAACATACTAAACTTTGTATTCTTTTGTCAGCGGTCAAAGATCTTGGTGGTAAAGCTGTATTTCTACACAAATGGTAGTGATGGGAGTTTCTCAACACTGAACTGAAAGCAATATGCTGCTCTAAATCTCTGCCAGCTTTTCCAGGCAGAACAGATCATGGTCAATTGTTGCAGAGAGTTTCCATCAGGATAATAATGGCCATCTGCCCATGACCCTGTTGATAGCTTTCACGGGGACTTATTGATAGTTTTAATGGGCCTGATGGAGAATTTCCAGCTAACTTCTGCCCATGTTTTGGCCAGAACCTTGAATTTGTGGGTCTAGTGTGTTTTCTTTGGTGAGGGGAACTTATTGTAGGCTTTTGGCTAGCTTCACAGTGAGCTTGATTGGGAACAGAAGGTTTGTTACTGGGCATTAGCAGTCTGGAGCTGCTGCATCCAGCATGGCTTCCTGTATGGATGGAGAGAGGTAATACGGATTTGAAGAAGGTAGAGGAAATTCATTCTTTGCGTGAAATTTTTTGAGATTTCTCTGACTTTTGGCAATAGTTGCACTTAAAAATTAGGAGGGCTGAGAGTTCAATTCACAGAGTGGAGGCCAAGATTTCTTCAAGGTGTTCAGTACTTCCCAAGGAGTAGATGCACTGAACTTACGGAACAAAAGCAGGACATCTGGCTGCCTATCGCTTCCTAGATATACACAGGGAGGGAAGAGAAGGAGACAAGTTCAGCCAAGTAGAGTTGTAATTTTTGCAATACTTGGTGCTGAGCTTTACTATGAATTGTAGGCATTGAGTTTAATGAAGTATTGCTTGTAGAGCTCTTAAGGTGGAAATGGAAGCTTTTGTGAAAGCTGAAAAGAAGAATCATTTGTAGCAATTAAAATTTGCATGCATTATAGTATTATGCTTTGGTGGGGCGGGGTTTAGGTAAACAAAGACGTTCTTCAGAATGGCAGTCACTGATCAATATTAACTGAGCCGATTTCGATGGGATTTGTGTTCTTTTCCATTCAGTGATAAACATGGGATGGAAGGATTTCGGTAGGTCAGCCGGTGCTCTTAATTCCTTGCCTTTTTCTCCTTTCTTTCTCAGTTTCCACATTTGTATTTCTAATGTCCTGTCTCTGTAAAGTTCTAAATTGTATGTGTAAATAGTGAGCAAAAGAACAACTGTAGTAAGTCAGATCTCCTGTTAATTTATTCAGTCAGTTTTCCAGTGTTACTAAAATAGTGTGCTAATATTTCATGTTCTGCTGCAGTTTAGGAATAAAGATTCATGAATAACACCATGTATAGGTAGGCCCCAGAATCTTTTCCAGGATCCATTAGGAACTTTGCAAGGCTATCAATTAACTACTAGAAGTTGGATTACTTTAAGTGACATAAGTCAATGGCCGAGGTTTAAAGCGAGGGGTTCTTGCAGCTTAGCAGATGATTTTTCTTGCTGCTCAAGATTTTAGTTGTGTGTGACCAACAAATTTGAAACCAGTCCCTTAATGTTGATCTTCATGTTCCTCAATAAGACTTTTGTTTCATTTGCTTATAAGTTTTACCAAACTTTTTCATCTAACCTGAAGTTCTCATCCTAGGATTCCAGCTAATGTTGAAGCACTTTATAAAGGTTTCAGCTACAAGACATAGTGAGAGGAAAGTCAGGAAAAATGCTGTCTCCTCCATAACAGTGAAAAAAAAAAAAAAAAAACAAAACCAAAAAAATGACTGAGAAAAAAATTCTGTGAAACGTGTAAATGATCTTGTAGTTATATCTCTCTTAGAATTCACATGCACTTGAGAGTCTATCAATTCTATCATTGTCCAGCTTCTGGAGATCAGCCTGATTAACTTTCACTTTCTTTTATTGCAGCTGTTTCTTGCTTGCATGCAGCGTAAACTGTTTGGGCTATCTTTGCCAACTTTATTGCAGTGGGTGTTGGTTTTTTTTTTTTTCTTTTCTTTTTAAAAATGTGTAGGCCCTTCAAATTGTCCAGTTCTCAGCGCATCCCTAAGGCTTATCATCTTAATGGTGTTGTATCTGGGATAGATATTGTCTGATCGAAGTCTGCAGTCCACTAACTTCCCCCCTTTCCCAAGATGACACATCCTTAGTCCGGTGATCGGTCGTTAGATAATTTTGTATTGTTCAGTGAGTTGGGTTTGTATTCAGCCCTTGCATTCCTTCTGGACATCTGGGGCCTTTATTGCTATTCCTGTCGTTAATTTGAACGCTACTGTTTTGCTAGCATAGCGCAGTGCAAAGTAGAACTGAGCTTTGCTGGATGAATTCAGTGCTGTTAAAGCTAAACGCTTTACGGTTGTTACAGAGCAGTAGACACTCTGCGGTGGGAAGATAACGTGATATTGTAGAAGGAAGATAGGAGGTAATTTATGGTTAAGTGAACAGAGTAAATCCCAATTTGGTTATATGTTTATAGAGTGCTAAATGTAAACAAAACCGGATGAAGAAACCGACCTATAAACTTTTTTTTTTTTTTCTTCCTTGAAGTTCTGTTCCCTACGAAAGTGAGACTTCCATGACTGGTGGTGTAGGGGGACTGGCTGGTAGGTAATCAGTACCCACCCTCCTTGGTGGCTTTTATGGAAAGAGGCAGCTATGCGATGGAAAAATGCCGAATTAGTGAACGCCCTCCCGAGGGGCAGCTGCAACGTGGGCTACGGAGGGTCCACGCAGGGAGGAGATTACGCTTGACCTCACTGACGGGAAACGTTCAGCTGGGGTCCCTTCTGGGGCAGTAGGGAGTCCAGCAACACAAGTTGATTTGGCTTGCCTTTACTTATGGAATGAGTTATTTTTGCCATAATTAGTTCACAACACAAAACCTGAGATCTTCAGGTTTTGTCTTGCACAAGTTAGTACTTTATCTTCTTTCTCATAAGGATTTTTTACCCGGTTAACTGTTGTTAGGACTATGGGATAAGCTCTTAGCATTGATCAGTAAACTAATTCTGAATACTCAATTTCTGGAAAACTGTTCATGCTATGTATTTGCCAAAAATCACAGGGCTTTTTTTGTTTGGGGTTTTTTGGGTTTTTTTTTTTTTTCAGTGAAATCAAAATACAAAACAGTGCTAACCTAATTTGTGAAAGAATAAATTGAGATAAAAACTTAATGTGGAAAGTTTCCAGGTTTTTATCTTTTAGTGTAACTTGATGTTTTCAGTGAAGAGAACTTATCTGGTAAAGATTTTTTTCTTTTGCACATGCAAGTGAAGTGCATTGTAAAAGTACATGAACAACTTCTGTTGCTTAATTGCTATTTTCTAAAAACCTTACATTTAAAATTCTGTTTAACTATTACTTATATAGCATGCCATACGTGTCAAGCCTGCAATTTTCTTGCAACAGCTAATTCACCTTTGTGATAAGGATTCCTGGAATCCAATGTAAATTCAGTATAATGTCTTTACAGGGTTGCATTGATTCCTGGTTGAACTCCAGATGTTTGTGAAATTAGAGCAAATGTAAATTTAATCCTCTTGGGTCTTCTTCTGAGTTGCATCTCTTGTGGGATATTGTTCTTTTACTTCCTATTTACATTGATCTCGTTGCTGCTTTTTTACAAAAATAAATAACATGTTCAGCTTTAAACTGCTTACTAAGCACAAATCATAAGTGAATAGACCTATTTTTTCAACTTTTTATGTTATTGATAATTTTACATTAGGTCAGCATTTAAAAGTCTATGAAAAGTAATGAACAAAACATACATGTTTTATATTCTGTATTTGAACAGGCTGCTAATCTCCCACTTGAAATTATTCCAAAACTGGAGAGTCACTTTAAGATTGAGGACAGCTTCTGGCTTTAGTGCTTAATAAAACTAAAGGAACAGTATTTTACAAATCTGAGATGTAAAGTAAGATTAAGTTGAATCACTTCTATGTACTCCAAGCATAGAGCTAAAATTTTCCCTTTCTTAATTGTGCATAAGGCAGTAAGTTCTAATTTGAAAGCCTCTACAACCTCAGTGTTAAGCTGAAGAACAGAAGGCAGAGAAATCCATTGAAACATTGCTTTTAGAGCAACCTCTGTGCGTGAATGCAGTGAAAAAAGCAGCGTCTAATGAGTCACATCATTTGACTGTCATCAGTTGGAAATTCACGTGTTGGAAAAGTAAAGAAGTTGCAGAAGTAAAGATGATATCCATGAAAACTTGATTTGGCCCTGTTCTGCATAAGTATTATGATACAGTTTTTAAATGCATGTCACATTTTTTCCAGATGAATTCTATCTTAGTGCCTAAGGTAGACCGCTTTCATATGAAACTCTATTCTTTCCTGCTAGGCTACAATTTGCTATGTTTCACTATTTGAAAGATGCCTGCTGAAAGAAGTAAGAGCTTGTGGAGTGGGAAAGGATGCAAAAGATTGGTAAATGAGTTGACTGTTTCCCTGTATAACAGGATTTTATCCTGTACTCTGTGACACGGCCCATTGTTTTCCTGATAATGTGACCTAACCGAAGTATTCGGTTGCCTGCCAACTGCCTGTTCTTTCATTTTAATTTATTTTTTCTCTTATGGGCTGAGGGGTTTGCTTACACGAGTATTGAGGTCTCACAGATTCTACCTGGGTCAGTGGAAGCTATTGTTTCAATATATAAAATGCCATAGAATTCTTTGCATCCTTAAAAAAGTAGTTCTGAATGTTTCAGATACCGAAAGCTGATGGATGCCTTTGAGTTAGATCTCTGTGTATGTTAGCTCCCGATTTGCAAAGCTCTTTCCCCGCCCCTCCCCAAGGGAAATTAGTGAAATATGTTCATAATGGCTATGAAGAGCTCAGCCACTTAATGATGAATACTGTAGCTGGTGGCATGAGAATATTCATAGTCCTATGATCAGAATAGGTTTAAGTATTCTGCAATGAAAAAGGTCTTGGCTACAGGTTGAACAAGTACGCTATGCATCAAAAAAGGCAGGCGACCAGAAAATAAAACATGTTTTTTAACGTATTATTTTAAAACCAGAAAAGTCCATTTTGCCAATTTAATCAGAGAAAATTGCATTTAGCCACGGTATTCCTGTGAATCCAGTTATTGCTTTTACACAGAAAATGAGAATCTCACACCTGAGAGATGTTCTATAAAATAACTGATGCAGTAATTGTATAAAATATATTTTTAATTATAAAAATTACACAATACATTAAATGTAGAATACCGGTACTGAAAATTTTATGAAACTAAAAATTAACTGAATGAGGAAGAAGTGGTCTTAGTAACAATATTAGTTCTGTGAATTCAGAAAAAAATGGGATTACCTAGCTGCTCAGAGTACTCTGGTAGATATGAATATAAGTGATAAAGAAAAGCAAAAATGTATAGTTCAGAATGTTTGGTGTATGATGTTTTAAAGAGTCTGTTCAGATAAACTGCTTTGTACAAACCATTCTTCTTCAGTGTTAAAAATCTTTTGCTTGGAAATCTTGCATTGGCAGAGATTTGGCTGGATGATTGTGCCTTTTTATTTATGTACTTAAAAGTAAAATGAAGAAAAAGTGTGATCGGGTTAATTGAATAATACTATGGAGAGCCCTGATGTACGTGTCATGGTTATTTACTGACAGATCTACCAGAATCTTCTTTGTTTCTAGTCTGGCTTTGTTTTCAAGGGGTTTGTTGATTTTTTTTTTTTTTTTTTTTTTTTTTGGGGGGGGGGGTGGTAGTGTTTGTTTGAGTTTTTCTTAGGTTTTGTTTTTTTTTTTAATTGAAGTGCAAAATAAAACATGGGAAACCAGAACACAATAAAAGTTGTTTTAAACTTCTGGCAGTGCAGGCCACTTAAATTTTGCTCTCTTGGCTGCTGTGATTTGAACGTGCGTGTAGTGCAGCGGTGTCGTACATTTTTACCTTCTACGCAGTTCATGGTTAATTCTGTTATCACCTGCACAATCAAATTGGTCTCGATGGTGTGGTCCTTTACTGAAATAGTCAGGTATTTACTGAAATAGTCAGGTATTTACTGAAATAGTCAGGTATTTAGTTTCCAGTTCGGGCTCATCAGGTATGGTCTGGTTTATAATTCATATTTCCAAGCAGGATGTTATTAATGGAAAAATTATCCCATCTTATGTGGTGGAGCATTTCCACAGGCTTGGTGTGAGGTATCTGTCTAGTTTATCTCTAAGAGTTCTGGGCGCTCTGGCAATTGCTTAGAGTGGCTCATTGTCTGGCAGGTCAGATAAAATAATTTTAAAAGAGTTTTGGTTTTAAAGTAGTTAATTTGAATCCCTGAACTATTCTAAGCCATGTGTTTGTTCAGCCACATGTTTCCAAGCCCTCCTTTGTCTGCTCTTTGGTCCAGTTTAAATTTGATCTTCCTGGATTTAAGCAACATCCCTCATTTGGAAAGAAAGACTTCCTCATGCTTCTGTTGAAATCATTAATAGCTTTGTTTTTGGCTTCTGTGAATTTCCATAACAGCTCCATAATGCAAGCAGTAATACTTCCTCAGAGCAACGCACTCGCTGATGGTCAGATTGTTCTAGCTTTTCCATTATCCTTTTGGTGTTGAGTGATTTTTCAGATCCGAAAAAAGAAAACACAAGGGCTCTCCTGGGCTGCAGTGTCTATACCTCTGTTTGGTAGCTTTCAGACAATGAAATTACAGCAGGCAGTTGTGTCCCCAGAGAAACATGCAAACTTTAGAGGGATGTAAGGAAAATGAATAGCCAAAACAAAGATTATACATACCAAAAGGAAAAAAAAAAAAGCAACATTGTAGCTAGTTTACAAGTAGCTCTTCTGCAAGAGCTCATTTTTTGGGGCTAATCATAGTTGTGAACAACACAATTGCCTGTTTTGTTCTTTGTTGTTGTTGATTTTCCTGTCTCGTTTTGTTGTATGTGTATTTTTAACAGAAGATAACACCGTTACAGTTATAAATATACAATTCACAAAATCAGATATACTATTTGTATCTTGAACTTTTGTTTAGGGAAGTTCCACTTGATTTCAAGGTCAGGAAGAGTAGAGAAAAGCGTAGAAGCACACTGTGGAGCTGTACTTGCAGGAAGGTGGAATTACGAAGGAACAGCACTGGTTACAGGTAAGCATTCTTAATGAAGTGTTTTGAAAACTAAAGTAACAGAAGAACTCTTTCGAAATAAAGCCTTTTGGTTTTTTCATATATAAATTTGATATGCCACGAAGAAATGCAAGGGTAGAAAAATAAAGTATTAAACAAAATTTGTGAAAAGTAAGTGCTTTCAATAAAATGTGTAGAATGTAAGTACTTTATGGGATAAATACAGTAAAATGTTTTGGGGAAATTTAATCCTTGACATATGTTTAAAAGAGGTAGTCCCAAATTTCATAGTTTTTATTGTAGTTACATTGAATTTGAATGAATAAAACTTGAGTCTATTAAGTGTTCACACACTGGTCTAGCTTGAAATTCTCGTGAGAAGGGGAGAAATGGAAACACAAAATCAACAATATAAATGAAGTTAGCTATAAGTAACTTTTTTTTTTTAATGTCTTCATTGTTGCTGGGCTTATTATCACCTAGTTTAATAGAACTTAATTTTTTGATTTGATTAATGCTGTTCTAGAAGAATGTTGTCTATTTTAATCAACAGAAGATCTAGTAAAAACATTTATCTTTTTTAGTGATCCTACTAATTAAAAAGTTATCCTATTTACTTGAAAGTAAATGTTTTTAATATCAGAGCGCTTAGAAGTTTCTGTGGATGTTCTGTACTTCATAAAGGAGAATATTTGATTTTTTTTTTTTTGTCTTTTACAAAACAGGTTGCTAAGTTGGTGCATTTATATCCCTGCACATAACATTTGGGGCTTTTTGGCCAGCAAAGTTTACTGAGGCCTCATGAGCACCCCGAATGTTCCTGTGCTTCTGTTTCTTAATTATGAGGAGTGGTGTAGATCCAGCTGCAATCTAGCTCTCTTCTCTATCGAGGCTGGGAGAGCGATCTCCTAGTGTCTGCATCTCTACATATCGTTTTTGTCCTAAATCTTTTGGTAATTAGTTGCTTTTGGCATTTTTGTCAGAAACGTCTATCTCAATGTTAAGGGGAAGCTAATTACATTTCCTGTGATAGACTTCTCCTTTATGGGATTTCTGTTGGTGTCAGAATTTTCTGCAGCCTCCTGTTGATCTAGCACAGCTGATTTCTTTGGACAAATTCCAACTTAGTCCAGAAGCACTGAAGATAATTTTGGATCTGCTTGTTTCCAGACTCAGTCTGACTCTAAAATGCTGCTTCAAGGAACTCTGTCTGGCATGTTCCTCTGAAATCCCAGAGGGATAGAAATATTGTTCTTTTTAAAGACAGATTTGCCTCAGGAACTTCTCCAAAGAAAAATTCAAAATTGCCTGTTCAATCTTTTTGGGGTTTTTTTTGTTTGGGTTTTTTTTTTTTTTTAAATTGAAAGACTGCATGACACTTATGGGGAGTATGGGAATTTATCACCATATCCAAACAGTGTACTCCGGCAAGATCAACTACTCTTATACCACAACTAGACTTTGAGGAAGAGTGAATCATTGTCAGTTAAAATATTCTTTATGGCTCTATTTTAACAGTCTCAAATGTGGATAAATAAGATTTTTAATTTTTTTTTTTTTTTTTACATTTTTTTAAACACTTAAAAGCTACATCAGCCAGATATAAAAACCTGAAATCTGGTAAGTAAATTACCTTTGAATGGAAGGATGGCATTAAGCATCTAGGTGCACCTTTTTCATCATTAATTGAATCTGGGAGGCCTAAATGAAGGCCCAGAGCTGTACGTTTTAAATACGATAGCGCAGTGGGAAATCTGTGTTGTTAATGCATACGTAACTGTGCTGTATAGTGTATGAGAACTTAATCTTTAGTAAGTTAACTAAGTTTCTTGGTAGCATGCAGTTATGTTATAAAATTTAAGCTTTCCAAACGGAGCCTTCAGTTATCTTCAGTTTCACCATTTATCAACTGTGAAGCCTCCAGTTTAATGCATAAAATCTGCTCCTACTCTCTTCGGGCTCCTCAGAGACTCATTTAATCAGCCTCTGGGCCATTGAACTGTAAATAGATGAAAAGTACTAGCAATGCTGAATAGAAAATACAGAACTTGGGGTACTTACATAGTGATGGACTTTCTCTTCCCAGGAGCAGCTTCAGATAAGACGACTACAGGGATTTTCAGGAGAGGAAGAGACTTGTTGATAATAGCAGAAGAACAGTCTTAAATATTTTTTCCTTAATATAGTGTCTATTTGCATGTTAGGAAGACTACATAAACAATAGTTACCTGTAAGAAGACCTGGACTTATTTTAACTCTAGTGTTTCCTAGATAAATACAAGTGCTTTGCTTGGTAGACTTATTATTGCATTTCAATTGATGATTTCTGTGATAACTTTACAGTTGGTGAAGATGGCCAAGTGAAAATCTGGTCTAAAAGTGGAATGCTGAGATCCACCTTAGCTCAGCAAGGTAAGTTAATTTTCTTAAAGTTCCATTAGACCTTTTTAATTTGGGGTATTATGAAATATATAACAGACCCTCAATCTGGCAGTAACGGTTTGTTTAAGGATCTTAAGGCCTAGATAAACTGAACTAAAATTAAATGTAAATCATAGTTACATACAGGGGGAACTGGTTTTTTAATAAGATGATTATCTTTAAAAAAACCCCAATTCTTCAATTTAAAAGTATTATTGCAATGTGTTTAGACAGTAGTTTCAGTTCCACCCTAAGGATTCTGGAGAGGCTAAAGAATTAAAAATAAAAAAAATCCAGCTTTTAATACCAAGCCACAGACTCTTATGGTGAAACTGGAAAAAAAAAAAAATCTCTAAAAGCATTGCAAGAATGCTTGAAAGATGCAAAGTGCATGTAGATTAGTTCCTCTGAACTTTAAAACTCTAACAGCCCTTGGTTCATCTACTTAACCCAGTGAGTAATTTAGTATATGCAAACAGTCCTACTGAGGTGAAATGATCCCTGTGCTTAAGTTCTTTGTTGAACTGGGGCCATGGAGACCTAACCTTGATCTGGGTTTGTAACTACAGTTTTAGGCATACTAGAGCATTCCATAGAGTTATTTAAGTCAATTTAAAATCGCGTTATTGTAAAGTGCAACAGTATAAGCTGCAAAAATACATATTTATACAAACGATGTTTGCTATTTTTTAAATGCTATTTTTTAAAAATAATAATTTCTAGCATTTTTGTACTATTTCAGTAAAGATAACTGAGCTAGATTTTGTTTTTCAGACTTCATACATTGAGATCATGTGACCTTTTGACATTTTTTAAGAAACCACATGCACCTGGGGTTGGGTTAAATGTCAGACCCTTATCTCTTTCTAAAACATATTATCTAAATTCTTTCAACCTGTTGAAGGCATTTTAACCACAGGAGTGAATGTAAAATGTATTTCAATTCTGTCAAGGAAGTTCATATTCAGATGTAATGTTTTTTCATGCTTACAATGTAAAAAGATAAGCCAACTGAACTGCAATTTTTGGAAAAAAAAAAAAAAAAGTTGAAGTGCACACTTCACCAGTTCTCCGTTGATATGTTTCAAGCTTTTTTATGTTTAACTGTCCTTATCTGAGGTTTGATGAAGCTTATAAAGTAAGAGACATGTTCTAGTTTGAAATATGCAAGCTGAATTTTCATTGATTTCTTTGAGTTTCTGGTGCAGTGTAAAAGGACGGTTGACTCCCCATGGAATAATTGTCTTTTTGTATTTGTGCTTTAAGATAAGATCCTGTGAGGCTCAGAAACCCTTTACATTTATAGGATCAGATTCCCACAGACCCCTCTGTAAGCTACTGGCATACCTGGGATCAGGATAGGATTCTGCAGAAATTGTTCTGTTGTTTAAGACAGGTCTATCACGTTTGAGCTAATTTTTCACTTCTTTATCATCTCCTTAAGAAGTGAAAGGACTACCATTGCTAACATTCTTTTTACTCCTTTCACTCTTTGTATTAGAAATAAATTTTCAGGCTCTTCTCTTTGGATGATGGTCCACATGCCTATTCTGTCTTTGGATTATTATTCACTACAAAAACATGAAGGTACATTTTTCCTTTTTTTTAGCTTTTTCAGGACTTATATGGAGGGCTCTGGTCGCATGTCCTTCCATCATGCCAATGCATGGAGTAAAATTAGTGTGACCCTATAGTTTCTACTGCATTCAGCCCCGAGCTGTAATGTTGCTGTTATGGCCACGTTGTTCTTTGAGCCCCATCTCACTTCTTCATCCTTACATTATCTTAATATTCTTCCTTTTGATCCTCCTTTTCCTTAAACTGAAAGCTTTTGGAAAAAAAGCTGTATTTGCAATCCTTTGGGCTTCTAGCTGACACGGTGTACTGATACATCTTGATGAGGTAATTTTTTTGCATGGATCTCTTTGGTATATGTTGGTAACCCACACGGTTATGCTCAAAGGAGGATTTATCAGTGTATTCTGTGAAGTATACATTGCAGCGCGACGCTGCGCTCGAAGTGTCTGCGTTCCTTTGGAGAGAGCCACAGAACTGTGAAGAGTAGAATGTGTTGAAGGTCCACATTTGGAAGAAAAGATGGCACTACCCACACAAATTTTTAAATTTTTATGGTGCTTTGTAGACTCTGACACTAAGATTGTTTGAGGTGAAGTCTGTAGTGTTAGTGGTGCCACCTGCACTAACTGAGTCCTTCGCAGGCCAAACATCTGGTTAGTAGGACCTGTGCTGAGCCCACAGTTGCATAGCCTCTCTTGGAATGTCTGTGTAAAATTGCAACTGCTGAGGTTCATAAAACACTGGCGCGCTAACCCTCAAAATCCTCTACGGAGTCAAAGCTATCGGTGAAGCTGGAAGTTAAATAGAGTGCAGTTGTGCCTTCCTCAGTACAGTCAAGGTTATTCTGCAGCGCCATTTCTTCAGCCTGTCCCACTACTGACAGCTTTGCTGATAACTTTACTCTTACTCTGAGATCTGAGAATTTTCAGGGAAAGCAAGCAAGTAAGCCTCATGGATCCACCCTAAGTATTCCATTACTAGAGCACCTGTTTCGATCCTGGTAACTATTCTAGTGTCCCTAATTCCAGTCAAGACAGGAGTAATTCCTTGCAGGAAAGTAATTTTAAATCCACAGGATGACTTTATTTCTTGTGCCATGAAAACTCACTTCTTTAAGAGCATTTGGTGAAGGACGTCACCGTGACCTTTATGAAAATACACAGACATTGTACAAACCAAGTCAATGCTCTCCACATGCTTTTTGATTCTCGGTGAAGTGATGACTTCCCATTAAAAAAGAATATGACACTTACTTATCATTTAAACATCATTATCCACCGACCCATTGTTTCTGTGCCACACATTCTGCCAGTTTACCTCCGATGGATTTCTAGTTCTTCAGGTGATTTCTGTCACCTTTCTTTCAAATTGAATTTGCCATCTGGTACTCTTAAGACCATATCTTTCTTGAGTATTTATCTTGTGGCCCTGCTGACTTTGTGACGGGCTTCCAGTGACTAGTGTGCCAAATAAGCACCAAGGAGTAATATTAATAATTGGTGTATAAGTTGCCTTTTTGGTTAATGGAAGCAAAATCACAACAGTTGCAATGTAAACAGTTTAATTGCAACATGTTTATTGTGAAGCAGAACTTACTTTTTAAAGGCCAACTGGATTCCAAGCGCAGCTCCTGGGTTTTTTTGTGCCGCCACAGAGAGACATAAAATTGTCTGAATTAATGTTTCTACTCCCGTGAAAGTAAAAAGTCTCACACAGACTTACTGTTGTAATTACCAAAGTATCTGCTGGGGCTGAAAGTGTCAGAGTGACTGCTCTATCGCTCCTGCGCTCAGCCCTAGCTCTTTCTCTGCTGTATGCATTGGCCACGGAAATGATTCCTTGGGGATTAACATCTGCTAGCGGAGCACTGAGCTGTGAAGAAGCCCAGCCTGTATGCTTAATGCTGATGTTCCTTCTTCACATCCTCTCTGCGGATCTCACCTTTTCTGCTTTTCTCACTTCTTTTCTCAGAGAGTATTTTTTCTTGAAACTGTTTATCACCAATGCAATTCACTGCAGTTTGTCCGTTCTGCTGAATTTTTCTTTCCACAGCAATGCAATGTGTTGGCAGTCTTTTCCCAACCAAGCTCTTGTTAAGTGCAGAAGGAAATGAGTTAACTTAGCTCCTGCTGTTAAGCCCTGGAAATTGTGGTTAAGTAGTCAGCCATCATAAAAAAGTTAAACATTTGGTTTAAATATAAAAGTCTTCTGATTGTTAAATCAGCATTAGAGCAGGACAAAAATTAGTTTATTTAGAATTTCTGTACAGCTGGTGACAGAATTTATGTCATTTTCAACATAAATTGCTGCCAGTAGGAAAATAGCTAGTGCCAGATTTACTTAATGTATGTTGTATGTTTCTATGAGTTGTCTCCTATAATGGTTGACGAGTTAAAAAAAAAAAATTACATCATTCTGTACTTCTAAGTAGCATAAAAGAAATGCCTTCCTAAAAGAAAATATACAAAGTACAGGAATATTCAGGAGCTATGACACCACGTCTCACTTTAGAGTTTTATTATTTGGAAGCTTAAATCAAATTTAGTGAGCTGAATTGATGTGGCTGTAATAAAATAATTTTTTTTGTTCAGGGAGAAAATTCGAGGGCTTAAGTGATAAGATATTAGATGATGTTAGGACAGTTGGTATAGCAGTTCAATCGCTTAAGTATCTGAACCTTATCAAAACATTCCCATAAAAAGATATTCCTGAGTAATTTTTCTGAAATGGAACTTAATATGCCAAAAGTGTCTTTGAAAATTTTCCATGTAAGAGCATTTCTTAAGTCTTTTGGGGTTGTTTATTACCATAAATTTTAGATGTACAAAAATGGTTTATTTGCTAAATTTTAATTCATTTGATACTTAGTTCCAAATATGCGTGACTCCCTAAGAAGTGCATATCTGAGAATTTTGGAGAATTTCTTTCCATTTTCCTCTTCTAAAATTACGAAATTGTCAAATACCAACATTTAGGTTGTAACAATTGCTCTTTCTGAGGTTTCTTATTTCTCAAACAGAACTTTTGGGGTACAATTCAGTTGTGTTAATGTAAGTGTAACCTCCAAATCTATTCCAGAAGGAGATGGATCTCGTTCAGGTCCTGTGTTGTACCCATAAGCTCCACACGGGCGTCTTAGAGTACCGTAGGTGCATCGCGTCGCTTGGGTGCTTGTGTTCAGACAATTGAATCGTGTCTCCAAAGGCCTCGTTTCTGCCAGTGAGAATATTAAGTCTGTTAGGGAAAAACAGATGCCTGAAATAAGCCTGCTCTTTCCTATTTCCTATTGTTCAAAAAACGGGCAGATGTGGCACTTGGGGACATGGTTTAGTCTAGTCTACCCTTGATTGGCTTAGAGTAGACTTGGTAGTGTAGG
Source organism: Pelecanus crispus (assembly GCF_030463565.1). NCBI lineage: Eukaryota > Metazoa > Chordata > Aves > Pelecaniformes > Pelecanidae > Pelecanus > Pelecanus crispus. The sequence continues at coordinate 3,129,371 of NC_134651.1, read as the reverse complement.
TTAATGGTTGGACTGGATGATCTTAAAGGGCTTTTCCAGCCTAAACGATTCTATGATTCTATTTCAGAAGATACGGAAGCAAGTTTTACAAAATGTAGAAAGAATGGTCTGGCAGAGACTTGTTACACAGGCTCCCTCCTTGCAGTTTTATATGCACTGTTTCCATGTCTTGTAACGTTGAGACTATCCTGAAACTTGCTGTCCATTGCTACAGGGCTTTTGCTGTGATAGAAATAAATGCTTGGACATGCTCTTTACTTAATTTTCTTAGTTTTATTTGCAAGGAATCAAGTAGCGTAATACTTAGATTCTTCATCTTCAGGGGAGACTAATCCTGTCAAGTACTATGGAAAATATTTGCATAGTTGGCAAGTCTGATTCCACCACCTGCCCCCCCACCCCACCCCCCCCCCCCCCCCGGATGCTTTTTCCATGTAATTTTTTACTTTCTTCTATTTTCAAAAAAGGTCATTTGAAAACTGCAACATAATATGTTTTTAAAACAGAACAGTGAGCTTTATTCTAGATACATCATTCTGGAGTTTTCATTCTGCAAAAAAAAAAATGTTTTCAGTTAATTGGGAAAAATCTGTGAAGTCTGCAGGCCACTCTAGTTTTATTTGTTGTCATTTGTAAGTTGCTTGTGTATGGGATGTTTGGGTTTTTTTATGTGTGCAGCAAAACAAAAATATGTGTTTTGTTAGAGGCTTAATTATGGAGCCTAAACATCTTACAAAGAATAATTTAGGTGATACAAAGCTTTTTCTACCCACGTTTGTGTTCCGTCTCACCACTGTAGGTGAAAAGAGCTATTTTCTGATGTCTCTTGATAAGGATTAGGATTATTGTTGTCATGTTGATTTTCTGTATCTCTTAAGTGACAATTACGAATAAAATTACATCAGAGTATAAAAGATTAAGTAAACATAAAATGCAGCTATTACTATTTGTTTTCTGGAGTTGTGTAAAACTGTTCACTTATGAAAGCTTTACAAATTAATAGCATGGTAAATAGCAATAGATAATGAGGTTTGATAAAGATGCAATATTAAAAATACAGTATTAAAATGATAGGTGGTGGCATGGTGGACCATCTACCTGACTTGCTGGGCTTGCTTTTGATACAAATATTTGTTGGTTTTGAATTAGGTATAGGTCAGCATCATAGTCAGTGGTCTCGGCATTGGATTTAATCGTATCGTAGGTATTCTGGTAAACAAGTTTGCAGGGATTTCAAGGTAAACATGAAATGCTTTTGTAGGTATTTGTAGGAATTGTCTCGAGCTAAACAGATAGCAAGAGAGAAGATCTGAAGATTTGACAGCTGGGCATTGAAGGCCAACTTTGAGGATTGAGCAGTTGGGAAGAGTGAGCGTTTTAATACTGAATGAAAGATGCCACAATGCAGAGAGACCTTAAAAGTAAATTGGCCATGAAGGGCTTTGTTTGATATAACAGAGAAAATTGTACAAATGGAAAGGGCAACATAAATCTTTGCTGTGTCCCAGTTAACCATGACCCAGCGGATTGGTACATCAAGGTGAGAGAGAAGGACCTTAAAGATGAAGGGCGACCCAAAGGTGAGAAGGACAATCTCATCTTACTTTGCTCAACTATATCTTGGAATACATTGGTCAGGCTTTTATTCTTATTTTAAGAGCAGAGAAACAAAAACATTGGGAGTATATACATGAGGTTCAGTGAAGCTCAAGAAACAAAATTGTCTACTTATGAAGATGATTTGACTGAAGAAGTACTCTTATAATAGAAGAAATTTGGTGATTTTAGTGCTTCCAGAGGTGGTTTTAGAGAGAGCATGAAATGAAGAAGCAAGTGGTAAATGTAGTCAGAGTCTGCGGGGACAAACCTTGCAATAAAATGGGTGGGTCTTAAAAGTTAAGTGATGCATTGAAAAAATAGAGAAGTACAGTATGAGAAAAGGAGATACCTATTGTCGTGGTTTAACCCCAGCCAGCAACTCAGCCCCACACAGCTGCTCACCCACTCCCCGCCGGTGGGGTCGGGGAGAGAACCAGAAGGGTAAAAGTGAGCAAACTCGTGGGTTGAGATAAAGACAGTTGAATAGGGAAAGCAAAAGCTGTGCACGCAAGCAGAGCAAACCAAGGAATTCCTTCCCTGCTTCCCGTGGGCAGGCAGGTGCTCAGCCATCCCCAGGAAAGCCGGGCTCCATCACGCCTGACGCTGACTTGGGCAGACAAACGCCGTCGCTCCCAACGTCCCCCCCTTCCTGCTCCCCCCAGCTCTGTGTGCTGAGCATGAGGCCATGGGGTGTGGGACATCCCTTGGGGCAGCTGGGCTCAGCTGTCCCGGCCGGGTCCCCTCCCAGCTCCTCGTGCCCCCCAGCCTGCTCGCTGTGGGGTGGGGTGGGGAGCAGAAAAGGCCTTGGCTCTGGGTCAGCGCTGCTCAGCAGGAACCAAAACGTCCCTGGGTGATCAGCGCTGTTGGCGGCACAAATCCAAACCGTAGCCCCATGCTAGCTACTGCGAGGAAAATGAACTCTGTCCCAGCCAAACCCAGCACACCTATAGCAGCAGTAGTGTCATACACTTTTTCAGTAACGCAGATGTAGTATTGGACAAGCCATCAATTCATTATTTGTTTTGCATAGAGTTGATTTGTTCAGAGTTAAATTTAGAGTGGTTCCATTGAAAGTGGTAGGTGTTTGACGGTTTACTCAAGTGAATTTGCCCGGACTTCACCCTATGTATTTTTATTTCCTTGAAGAGTGTTGGAAGGGTATGCAGCATGAGCTGAAGTCTTCGGCGGTGTCTTTCTGGGTTGTGTCTGTCTCTTACTGCTGGTCCTATGGCTGTCTAAACCATGAAGTGAACCAGTAAACATGGCTGTAAGTGCAGTCAGACAAGTGTGGAGGACAAATGGTTGCCCCTAGTTTGGCTTTCTCCCACTCCTGAACTTTTGATGTATGATTTTAAGTAACCAGTTTGAAGTGGCTATAGCAGTTTCTGCATAATTTGATCAGATAAGTAATAAATGGTTTGTTTGTTTTTGTTTTGTTTTTTTTTCTTTCTTTCTGTCTACAGGAACACCAGTGTACTCAGTAGCCTGGGGACCTGATTCTGAAAAAGTTCTCTATACTTCAGGGAAGCATCTGATTATTAAACCTCTTCAGCCAAATGCTAAAGTTTTGCAGGTATCATTAATACATTAAGGTTGTCTCACACTTCCACATGAAAACTGTTTTCAGTTATCTAGAGTTTTGCCAGCCATAAAATGATTGTGCTAAAATTTTCCATGCAACACGTGTACCACTCATTTCCCCCCACCCCCTCCTTTTAGGTTTTTTTGAGAATAAGGACATTGTTCAGTTCTCTAAACTAAAAAAAAAAAAAAAATTAGACAATTTCTGCTGTGGATATTCTTTGGGCATGTGATTAAGCATTTCCCTTTTTATAAATAAAGAAAAAGCAAAAAGATACAGAAGTCTTTCCCTTTTCATTTGTTACAAAAAGGCAGAAAGATAAGAAGCAACTGTTTAGAACATGCTTTTAGTGCAGATTATTATGCTTTCATTCTGCATTGTTCAAGCTGTATTTATTTTTCTGTAGAAGAGATGATGTCTGTGCATTTGTAATGTTGGAAAACCTCATCTGCATTGGAGTGTATGAATACTAGTAAATGATGAATGATAAATATTAAAAATAGAAGTTGGCAGACTCGTTGCATCTATGCTTAATTTATTTTTTTCTGTTTCAGTGGAAAGCCCATGATGGACTTATTTTAAAAACTGACTGGAACTCGGTTAATGATCTTATTCTTTCTGCAGGTGAAGATTGCAAATACAAGGTGAGTGCTGGTTAACTTTTTAGGGGAAACTAAATGACCGAAAAATATATTAGGCGTTCTGACATTTTCTAATTTTAATAAAACTTGGAAGCTCAAATTTAAGTGAGAAGTCTTTCAGTTTTCAAGAAAAACTTGTTACCCTAAGTTGTATTATTTGTAGATACATCTCACTCTGAGTAGGAGCATAAAATTAGAACTGGTTTGGGGTTTTTGTTTTTTTTTTTTTTAAAACACAGCAGAATAAGAATAGGTAAAATGCAAGTGAACCAAACTCTGGAAGGAAAATATGTAGAAATATAGAAATGATTGCTTGAAATGGTATAAGCTATGACATATACTGAAAAAGGTAATGACATATAAAATTAGAGGAGATAAAACTACTGTTTTCTATTACAGAAGCATTAGTGAATCCCTTAGGAAACTTTTTGGTTAGAATATTCTGTATCCAAAATGGAAAGCGCATACTGTGTTTCTCCCCTTAAGTAGGAACTTATCTTTGATTTTATCATATGTTGGTTCTATCATTGTCTGAGTGTATAATGGCTGTGATAAAAATGTACACAATTAAGAAATAAAAAAAAAAATTATCGAAGTGTTAACATCAAATTACTTCATTCTGTGAATTGGCTTCCTGGTATGCTGTTGGCTTCAATCAGTGAGAAAATGTCTTTTGGTCTAGAAATTTGCAGAGGTGCCTCCCATTGTTGGGAAACGAGTGCAAATAGAATAAACCTTGTGGTTGTTTTACAGACTTACAGTAATTTGCAGGAAACAAAACTCATTAGTTGAAAATATTTTATACAGAATAATGTAACATTTGCCATAGCAGCAAAGCAAAGTCTATTGCATTAAACAAACCAATATTGATTAGGAGCAACCTTTAATGAAAAGTGAACTATAATATATGCAATTTTTCTAGTTACACAAAAAGGCACTGAAATAACTTAAGATCTTGAGTATATTTCTGCAACTTCTGTGATTGTGAGGGAAAATGGTAGCTCTAGAATAAGTAAAGGTATGCCCAAACTATATATAGGTATATATTTAATTTTTTTTACAGGTTTGGGACAGTTATGGACGTCTACTGTATAGCTCACAGCCCCATGAATATCCTATAACATCTGTTGCCTGGGCTGTGGATGGAGAATTATTTGCTGTGGGGTCTTTTCATACTTTGCGTCTATGCGATAAAACTGGGGTAAGTAACAATTCTGAGAAATAGCAGATGTGGAATTGTACAAATTTATTGATAATACAGTAAATATTCCTGAGGATATACATGTATAGGTGCGTGTTTTTATTAGCAAAAACTACTCGTGACTTCCAGCACCTTTCTACTGGGTGTGTCTGATGAAGGTATTGCCTTCTTGATCTGCTTAGCTGCACTTCCAAATATGTTTTGGGCTGGATAAAATTTTTTTATAATATTTTACCTTTCAGGACATTAAATGATTCTGTGCATTTTGTAGCTTTTTCCCTTAAAAATACAAAGAGTTTACAAGCATCTCTTGTAAGACAATCATAAAATGCAGTTATTAACCATAAAAAGCAAGGCGTGTATAACCATAACCTGTCTTAAAAAAGGAGGTAGAGGAACTCTGTCCTGTGCTCTTAGTATTTTTTAAGAAAAAAAGTTAAATAATAAGAGTTGAGAAGCACATCTGATGAGGAGATCACCAAATGCAATTGTCAGGCGTATAAAAATGGTAAGGCTGAAGCAGTAGTAAAAGAGGAGCTAAGAGAACATTCATGCTTCTACTTCTGATGGCTAGACGGCACATTTTTTTCAAGCTAAAGACATACTTTAATCCTCTTATCTGAGCATCTCTATTACTACTTAACTGTTGTGAGAGAAGAAAGGCTCCCAAAGGAGATACCTTTGTTTCTCTTTTTTTTTTTTTTTTTCCTCCCCCCCACTCCCCTTGAAGCTTTACTCCGAATTTGTTGTTGTTGACCTAGGTTTTTTTTTTCAACTTGGTCTCCAATTAAAATTAATATAATGCAGTTTCATCTACCTTCATTGGTATTCTAAGTAAGTTAGCCCAGAGCACAGAATGACCTGATTGTCTCTGTGGATTTTCCTGTGGTTCTGCAACACGAGCGGTGTTCCCCAGGGCTCTGGTTTGGGGCCAGCCTTGTTTAATATCTTTATTGATGATCTGGGTGAGGGGATTGAGTGCACCCTCAGTAAGTTTGCAGGTGACACCAAGCTGGGTGGGAGTGTCGATCTGCTGGAGGGTGGGATGGCCCTGCAGAGGGACCTGGACAGGCTGGACCGGTGGGCCGAGGCCAACTGGATGAGGTTCAACAAGGCCAAGTGCTGGGTCCTGCACTTGGGTCACAACAACCCCATGCAGCGCTGCAGGCTTGGGGAAGGGTGGCTGGAAAGCTGCCTGGCCGAAAAGGACCTGGTGGTGTTGGTGGACAGCGGCTGAACATGAGCCAGCAGTGTGCCCAGGTGGCCAAGAAGGCCAACAGCATCCTGGCTTGTGTCAGGGATAGTGTGGCCAGCAGGAGCAGGGAGGTGATTGTGCCCCTGTGCTCGGCGCTGGTGAGGCCGCACCTGGAATGCTGTGTCCAGTTTTGTTCCCCTCAGCACAGGAAGGACATTGGGGTGCTGGGGCGTGTCCAGAGAAGGGCAACGGAGCTGGGGCAGGGTCTGGAGCACAGGGCTGGTGGGGAGCGGCTGAGGGAGCTGGGGGTGTTCAGCCTGGAGAAGAGGAGGCTGAGGGGAGACCTGATCGCTCTCTACAACTCCCTGAAAGGAGGGGGCAGGGAGGTGGGTGTTGGTCTCCTCTCCCATGGAGCTAGCGATAGGATGAGAGGAAATGGGCTCAAGCTGCACCGGGGGAGGTTTAGGTTGGAAATTAGGAAAAATGTCTTTACAGAAAGGGTGGTCAAGCATTGGACCAGGCTGCCCAGAGAGGTGGTGGAGTCCCCATCCCTGGAAGTGTTCAAAAATGGGCAGAGGTGGCACTTTGGGACATGGTTTAGTCTAGTCTACCCTTGATTGATTTAGTGTGGACTTGGTAGTGTAGGTTAATGGTTGGACTGGATGATCTTAAAGGCCTTTTCCAACCTAAACGATTCTGTGATTCTATAACTTTTTGTTCAGACTTGTGTTGCATTGAACCGTGCTGCTTTGGGACTTTTATTGTCCCATTCTGTACCTCTTTTCTTGTTATGTTTGTTATTCTTTTGCTCAGACTGGGAAAACAGCATTTGCTGTGGTGTTTTTGGGCATCTTCAGTAGAGTATGGTTCTCCTTACCATGAATTTGGACTATGTGTTTCAAGTATTTTTACATTCATGAATAAGAGCCTTTAAAAAGTATATGAGAAGGGGCATGCAGGATAAGATCTCTGACTCTTCATATTTCACTTTCTATGCAGATTCTGGTTTCAGTGATCTTTGCTGACACAAGTAAGTGTAAGCTGGGCATTAAATTTGAAGTAGGGATTGCTTCTATTTTCTGTGCCTTTTCCTCTTACTTACTTTGAAAAATTCCTAGTGCTATTTAATCTGTATAAGTAAAATTTTATGATGATTATCTTGAAGCAAAACAAAAGTACTCATATGCTGTTTTCTTTTGGAAAGTATTAATTTTCCAATTTTGAAAAAAGTTGTTTTATTTTGATATTGACATTTTTAAGATTTTTATGTTAAAGAGATTTTTATTACCTGTGTGTTACAAACACACTAGAAAGTTTAGAGGAGTAGAGTAGTGAGTAGAGTTGGAGCCTGAGGTATGAGCGTGTGCAAAAGGTTGGGGTACAACTTACATAAGTAAAAAAGATATTGAAGTGGGTATAAAAGATAATGAAGTAAAGAAGATAATGCTATAAGGCTGGAGAGCAGAGTGCAATTTCCATCATTTCATATTTTTCATCCTTGAAATTATTCTTTTTAAAGAAGATGTATCTTACTGTTAGATTTATCTGCCTCTGTTTTGTTCAGAATTGGATACTATTTCTCTTTGCAGAAGAAAATGGATAAATTGTCTCTATACGTACAGTCGTAAAGGTTGTGCAGTCTGCCTCAGCTGTTAGAGGATGGGACACTCGGATAGTTGTTAAGTGGCTACATCACCAGTGGGGACATCTCTTCCTCTCCCTGGCATTCCTCTGGTTGGGTTAACACTTGCTGATTCCCTTAGAAGGGTCCTGTAGAATTGCCTCAAAGCTTTTGTTCCTAGGCAAGGTGGATAGGAAGATTTTTCTCCATTTAATGTGCCACTTAACTCCACTTAAAACATAATTATAAGACCCTGACTGTCACCTTTCCATCTCCCTATATAAATATGCTGTTGTAGAATTGTTTATATACATACACCATATTTCATTTGATGAAGCCAAATAAGGTATGTTTGCATAAAGCAATTTATATTAGTGTAATTACATCTGTGTTGGACTACATTATGTAACATATATTGATTTAAACAATCAGAGTAGTCATTAGTATTTTCTTCTCAAACCAGCACTTTAAACCATGCCCTCTTCTTCCCCAACCACCTTCCATCTCCTTTCTGAGTACTGGGATCACTGAGCTATACCAACAAGTGGTAAACTGAAATAAATATACCCTTGTGTGGGTGAGGCCGACAATTTAAATTGCATTTTGCACTCAGTTTAGATTTATGCTTAAATGTGGCAAAGTCTGGTGCAATAGAAAAGAAAGAAAAATACTAGAGTTCTTTTTCTGCTGTCGTGTATGCTGTTTCATAGCGTATAGCTTTTGTTTCTGATCCCCAGGGCCTTACTGTTTTTTCTTGCCACTTATTATGTAGTATAATTTACTGTAAGTATGGTTCAAACTCCTGCTAGCTGAAAACCAGTAATTTTTTAATCAGCATTTAATATTGAACAGGCTTGTGGACTTTGTTTGAAATTTTAATGCAGATAGGTTTATATTTTCATAAAATTAAGGGTTCTTTAACCTGGTTTATTACTCCTTTCTTAAAGAAACGAAGACATGTACAGTAGCTAGTGCCAGATGCTTTTGTCTGTTTAGCAGCTAGCAATGATAATTTATTCTCTTCAAAAGTCACGATTTTCCGTGAAAGTTTCTTTCCTGACATTAAATGTAAATAGTTACTAAAGAACTAGTTTTGCTGGTATTGAGGGAAAAGGATGAATGATTCACATACCACCAGAGTGATGGAGTTTGAAGAGAACCAGACCTGGCTTTTACTGGTCAACACAGACATTTTTATTATGTCTGATGTAATGGAGCTGTATTGGCAGATTGCTCCTCAGGGAGCCATCAGGCGATATATATATCATTAACTCTTCTCTAGCATATGTGTTTAGTTTGGGGACATAATTAAATTAAATCCTGTTAGTGTATGTTCTTTTCTCCTTTTCTTTCTACCTGGATGCTTTGTTCTAGCAGCTTCATGTTAAAAAAGAAAGCTACAGGTATAATAGTAACTTTTAGAAGTTTTATTTCTTCATTTAAAAATCGCTTTTGCTCTGATAGCATCATGTATCTAAAAGAAATTATTAAGGCTATCCTGCAGAATACCAAGCAAAATATATTTAATGTTGAAATATGTTGTCTGCTTTAGTGTCCGTGATCATTAATCCTGCAGAGTGCTGAGATTAATTTTTAAGTATATATATTGAAATGTAAAGCTGGATGTATTGATGGATAGACTTTAGCCTTCCTGTTGCTCACAGCTTTTCAGAATCTAATCACTTGGATGGAGGGCAGTGCTTAAAAAGTTCATTTATGTAAGCTATTTCCTGTGGCTCGGCATGCTTCCCTTGACATTGCTGATCAGGTCAAAATATTTACACAGTAAGAGATGGTAAGAATGACTGAAATTCCCCGATTTCCTCCTTTCCCACTCCACTCCCACATAAGCAGCTTAGAAAATGGACCGTACCCATCTGCTCCAAAGACAGGTTGCTTTCCCAGTGCTTTGGAGAGTGTAGAAGGATAATTGACAAAAAACTTTAAAGAGAAACACAGTGGTCAAATTAATCCTTTTAGAATTGCCAACAAAAGCTAGCAAAGAGGGAATCACATTTATGTTTTAATTAACACTGAACGTATTTATGCATTTGTTTCGGGGAGGCCTTTTAGATTTTCTTCCATTAAGGATTTATTTACCCTTAGCGGGGATTGATCAGTTTGATTTGATTTTTCGTTGTTTTTATTTTCCAAATTAATTGTGCTCTTCGTGTTAAACATTTTTTCTGGTGATGTTTATCTACAATCTGTTTTCATAAATAAATTGATGTTTCTTTGGCTGCTAAATCTTGCCCTTTGATTTACTTTTATCTTGATTTCATCACTATGCTTGGCAAGTGCTTTGTAATGAAAGCAATTCTCTGCATAAATCTGCGAGTTAGTGTTTTTAAATGATTACGTACAGTCTACAAACTCTCTTTTATCACAGAACAAATTGTGGCCATTTTACTAGACTGATAGTTTGCATATTTGACTGATTCTGTTATATGTGGCTTTATATTTCCATAGCTTGCTCCATGGAATGTCTAATTTTGCTAGAAATTCTATAAAAAACATTTGGAAAACTTAATAAAAAAATTTAGGGAATATTGCCTAATATCTGTAGAAAATAAAGGAAAACATTCTGCAAGTGTAACAACTACTCCTCACCCGCCACCCCAGTTAAAACAAGTGTGAGTATGGCACTATGGCTAAAAAATACTGAGCTCTGTGATAACATATTTCTATCCAGCTTTTTCTCAAAAAGATACGGACTTGAACTTAATGGAAGTCGATTACATTAATTTGACGTCCAGGGTTGGTCATACGTTAAATAGTTAGCACTGTTTGTCCTTACTTCCTTATTTTTTAAACTGTCGACAAAGAGAAGCTTTGAAAATAATGTAACTATCTACAGAGAAGCTTTGAAAATAGTTTAAGTGTTTAGCATTAAAGCCATGATTTTTCATTCAGGACAGTAAATTGTGTGACTATTGTAAAATTAACGTCATTTATCCTTTAAATTAACATTAGATATTAGACAAATATAAAAGAGAGAGCAAGATTTTGGAAGTGAAGGCATACAGTGCATATGTTTTCATACTCTTCTGATAGCGCTGAATTATTCTAAACTAGAGCACTAGGAAAACCCAGGCAAATCTGTTTTGTATAGAGTTACAATGAGCTTTGATCCCATTACATTTAGTTTTAGTCTCGTTTCACAGAGACATGCATTTGGCAGTGTAACAAAAATAAGGTTTTTTTTCTGTGCTGTCTCTATTTCATCTACCTTTATTAACAGTCATAGTCCTGAATTCTTTGTAGCTCAATAAAAGAAAAAAATATTACAGATAGGTTTCCCATGGAGTTATGTTGTTGACCAATTCTTTCCAAGTTGGCATATTTCAATTTATTAGAATTGGCTAATGTAACTTCTGGAAGAAAATGAAAACATATGGATCATCTATGGAAGTAATAATCTATTTAAAGAACTACATCAATGTTTCATTTTATAAGGTTAAGAATTTATATGGGACAGTTTGTCATCCCATTTTTAGTTCTTGGGTCTAACAATTGAGCATGTGCTTGATTTCAGGAGAATTTTAGATACCCTCTGCTTGGCTTTGTTCTTCTAAAATGCAGCTTAATACCTCACCTGGAGGTCATGGCTTAGTTCTTGATAATTCACATTAATTACTGGGGTGAAGTTCAACAAACGTTTAAGAAGGCAACAGGAATCCTTCGTAGTTCTGTACTTCAGTAGTCATGGCAAGGATAGTTTCTCCTCTTCAGGCACATTGCCCTATAGTCAGTCACATGTAGTGCTGGATTTCCTTACCTCCAGTTATGCACGTTGTCTCTGGTTTGTAGAACCTTTTGTGCATTCCTGTGTGGTAGGAACTGAAAGCTTAATAAGTCTTCTTATATTGTAAAATATAATTATATTTTATACCGAGTAAAATAGCTAGGGGGGAGCTTATATAGACATATATACATATGTATTTCCTACGAGCTAATTTCATATATGTGTGCATATTCAGGTGTTTCTGGTGCACCTAAGCATGGATTTGCTTTGGATAATTGATTTTTATGATCTTGTAAGATCCAATTTGCCTTCCATTACATCAGAAAGTTAATACTCATTTTCTGATTAGAAGCTTCTGGGCAGTTTGTATTGAAGTGTCGGTTCATCGCTCGGAAGTAGTGCGAGCTGGTTGCCAGCTTTTAATGGACATTCAGACTATAATGTATTTTCAGATGTCAGCTACCTCTGTGAAATGCCCTATGGGGCACAAGGAAAACTGAGCCTTCCCTTAAAAAGAAATCATAAATAGAAGTCCTCTGTTATTAGGACCTGAAACTTTCTTCGAGTGTCAGACTTGGACTGGAGGCTGGTTCTAGCACACTCATAGAATCACAGAATCGTTTAGGTTGGAAAAGACCTTTAAGATCATCCAGTCCAACCATTAACCTACACTACCAAGTCTACTCTAAGCCAATCAAGGGTAGACTAGACTAAACCATGTCCCCAAGTGCCACATCTACCCATTTTTTGAACATTTCCAGGGATGGGGACTCCCCCACCTCTCTGGGCAGCCTGTTCCAAGAAGAACTCGTCTTGTTCTATATCAGTTGGGGCATAAAGGGACAAGAGCATGTGTTTGCTGTTATTCCATTCCGCGTTCTGATTCCTGGAGTGGATTGTGGAGGAGACTGCACCCTTTCTTTTCATAAACAAAGGCAAAACAATGGGCAAAGACTATTACTGCAGTCGGTGGATTAGGTATGCTGTGTAGATTCTGACATCATGGGGAGGTTCAGCAGTATCAGCTGTAGTTCAGCTTGTGTCAGCATTCCCTGTTCAAAACTCCACGTACCGGTAGACAGAGCCGAAACAGCCAGGAACAACCAAGTGTCCTTTGCACAGCTGACAGCAGTATTACCCTTATAATTTAAAATTTAAGAAAATACTCCGCTGTGTTTTTTCAAAACATTTATGCTGTGGATAACCATTCTTAATTTATTGCGTTCGGTCCAGAAATAATAACTAACTAGATCCTTCATATTGAGTCTTGGAGCATCAATATTATACATGTGAAAGACTGTCCTTGTTCCTGGGACACAGAGTTCTCTGAATCTGCTCATTGAAATAATTTCACCGACATCTCAAGAGCCTACTCAGTTTCCATTTATGGAAGTCAGTATTCAATGACTATAGTACTTCATCTTTTTTTACTACATTGTGCAATCAGAAAAGGGAAGCTTAAGTTACTGCTTTTATGTGTTTGTTTAATATAATGAAACTCTTACAACTACTGTTTTTGTTCTTGAGAGAGTTCGATGAATTAAATGAAAAATTAATTATGACACAGGAAAAGTATAAGCCAAACAGTAATATAAAAGTATAATATGGCAGCTAATGTTAGAACAGCGTTCATACAGTCATTCATATAGTCACATTATGCCTTTTTTTTTTTTTTTTAACTCAGTGTATCTAGGAAATACGTAACAGCTATTTCGGTTTTTAAAAATTGTTCCTATCTTACAAATGGAGAGCTAAATGATTTTTATTATAACATTTTGTGTACATGGTAAATGTACCAGACATCTGCAGGGAGTATGAATCATTGGAGTGGTCTGAATTATACTGAGAGCTTTCAAAGATAACTGGAAAATAAAACTTTGTAATTGCTTTATATATTTTTTAAAAAAAAACTTAAGTTGTAATCTGGAAATATTTTACTCAGTATTTCAACTACCTGAAAAAAAAAAAGACTTCTGGTTAAAAAAACCCCAGTAGTCATTTTGGAAATGTGTCCTCTCAGAGGTGCAGTGTATCTGCTATGCATAAAAATGTAGCTCTAAAGCCACATTCTTCAAGCTCCTTAAACTGGTTCTTAGTTTGATGGCTTGATGCTCCTTTATTATTCATTCTGAAAAAAGTCTGTTTGGGAGGATCCCGATATTCAGTTTTGAAATAGCACTTCTTCAAACTGTTCTCAGATAGGTCACATCTGGCCAGCTGTGAAAAATATGTCTCAGATGTGGGGCATTTAGAGCATTCTCTGGGTGTGCTTGTTACAATCATTTGTCCTACAACCTCAAGTGCTTACTCATTTGCCATATAAGGATGTCAGACATAGTTAAATATTATGCTCTTAATTACTATAGAGTGTTTCATACAGAATTCATCCCGTTGAGACAGAAGGGTAGGTTATGGACTTTTCTCCAAAAATTGCAATTACCCTCCGCCACTGCAGATCATATAGGCAGTGCATGGCATGTGTGTGAGCCGAGAGGCATGGAAGCCGAAGCCTTAAAATTGAGTGCTCGAAATTGGAAATTCAGTCAGTGCTGACATTGTCTTTTGCTCACCCTCGTGCGCGTAGGCAGTAAAAGAGCCTTAACTCGGTGGCTCATCTTACACAGTATTCTGCAAATCATTAGCACAACTGGGAGGTTGAATTTCATCCCATTGTGTTTCCTTGCTATTGAATGTTTAAGTCTGACACCTTTATTTTACTGTAACTTTTGTGATTTCATTTCTTATAAATCATATGAAGACTTTGTGTGAAGGACTTGGTATTTCTTGGGTTTTATGTGTACTGCAAAAGAAATCAGAATATGAAATGTGTTAGAAACATTAGGTGAGTATTTTCTTCCAACTGTCTCCCCTTTGCTATAATATCATGTATCCAAAAGTCATGAGAATCCAATGTCTACATTTAACTTCAATCACATGTTTTTTCTTACTGATTTGGTTCTTAAGATTTCAAATGTATTTGAATATTCAGATAATTTTTCAATTGCTAAATGTTTTTTAAAATATTCTACTACACAGTTCTGAAGAGGCTATAGTTGAGATTTGCTTCTCATTTTAAAACCTGGTTCAATGTCTTCCTGAAGGCCCGTAAAACGGTTGTTTCATTTTTTGTCATCCACTTTCAGGGAAACACTTGCTTGGAGATTTGGGATGATGTGTATGAACTGTATTTCTGAGATGCAAGAGAGAGAGAACACAAGTGTCTTGGTCTGAAAATTCTTCTAGTTTTTTACAAGAACGTGTTAATAAGGATCCAGCTAAACTTTAGAGGAGTCTCGTACATAAGGCTTGGGGGAATTTAGGAACAAAGTTCTTCACTGGAGGAAATGTAAATATTGAAAAGGAACAAAATTAAGTTTAGTACTAAATGTAAGCTTCTCTCGCAACTACATTCATGCTATGGATCAGAAGGAAAAAAGCAAATGCTAGTTTTAATACCTCTTGCTTATTCTTTGTGCTAGAGGGATTTATAGTTGTATTTTTTTGCAATGCTAACAGAATGAAAACAGAATGAAAATATGGGTGGAAGTCAACGGATAAGACGTGCTGTTTCATTAAAGCGCACGCTCTGCCTGTGCATCCCCCTTGCACTGGAACAGGCGATTCCACGGGGCAGGATGGGGGGCACTCTGCCACGTGCAGAGGCAGGCAAGGAATTAAAATGCTAAATGCAGCTTACGCCCTGTTGCGAGAGAGTATAAAGCTCCTTTATTTTTTTATTAAAAGCATCTTTTAGCAGCCAGCCCACAGCTCACCAAGTGCTGTATGACCTCTGATGTCGTTTGCCTGCGGCTGAGCTGCGCGTCTCCTGGTCCCGGATCCGTGCTGCTCTGCAAGCTTCCAGTCACTGCTGCTTTCACAGCTTCCCGCTATCCCAATGATTTTGGGCCTCCATTTAAAAACCACCAAACCAAACTGATAACTATATTTTCATAGACGTAGATGATGTAAACCAGTAGTAGAGGACGAAGGAAAATGTTAGCCGCAGTACCACAGAAATGCATTCTTTAGGTCCAAGTGAGCCTTTCCACCTTGCAAAACCCAATTAGTAGGAAAATGTACAATGATGCCATTTTGCCTACTATTTGAATTTCTAGCTCCATAGGAAAGCAGATACACTAATTTTGATCGTAAGATTCTGAAATATATTTATTTGACCTGTGGCCCCACGACATTAAACTGTGATACTCCTCCGTGAGCGCTTCTTAATTAGTCTAAACCGAATGCAACACACAGAGCTATTGTTTCTGGGTCTCTCCAAAGCTAGGCCAGATGTCGCTGCTTTAGTTGCAGTGGTGTTTCAATTTTTTGTTGTTATTGCAAGCACAGCAACTGGAAATTTTTAATACATCTTTCCCTTGAACAGTAACGACAGAGGCTAGAGAAAAGGTAGGCAGGGTATCTAGCTTCTTTTTTTGTGTTAGGAGGAGAGCAGTATACAGGCATTGCTTTTGGAGCTTTCTTAATCCACCGATGTCCCTTATGTTGGAAGCATGGGTGTTGGTCTCTTCTCCCAAGTAGTTAGCGATAGGACGAGAGGAAATGGGCTCAAGCTGCGCCGGGGGAGGTTTAGGTTGGATAGTAGGAAAAATTTCTTCACGGAAAGGGTGGTCAAGCATTGGAACAGGCTGCCCAGAGAGGTGGTGGAGTCCCCATCCCTGGAAGTGTTCAAAAAACGGGCAGAGGTGGCACTTTGGGACATGGTTTAGTCTAGTCTACCCTTGATTGGCTTAGTGTGGACTTGGTAGCGTAGGTTAATGGTTGGACTGGATGATCTTAAAGGTCTTCTCCAACCTAAACGATTCTACGATTCTGTGATTCTATAAGCAACACAAGAGCTTTGCAATTCTCTGTATACCGGGATAGGAGTGCCTTGTTTATACTGACTGATTTTGCCCAGGCCTTGCTATTTCTGTATTCAGGAGCTGCTGTCAGTGCAGCATAAACTGAATGCATTGCATTTAAGACCATAGCCCCTTGCACCCATGTAACCAGTATAATTGTTTCTAAGTACTTTTTCTTAATTTTTATGTAGTGATTGTCTAGATTTATGAATTACTAAGCACACTTTAAAAGTATTGTGACTAGATAGCTTCTACCTAATGTACTTCAGGCATTGTGACATTTTTCATTTCTGCCATACCTGATGGTTTTCCTTTTTGTATCCCTGTTTTTCAAGAATCTGACTTAAGACATCTAATCTCTTTGGTTTGCTTATTCAAGCTGTAATAAAAAGTCAGTTCATTGATGTTTCTTAAAAATTATAACCGTGCAAATCTGTTTATTACAATAAATCATTTCCAAAAAGTGCCAAAAAATTAAGAATTCTTTTCTCTTTTTCTGCAAGTGGTCTTATGCTTTAGAGAAGCCAAACACTGGCAGCATATTTAATATTGCTTGGTCTATTGATGGCACTCAACTAGCTGGAGCATGTGGAAACGGACATGTCATTTTTGCCCATGTCGTGGAGCAACGCTGGGAGTGGAAGAACTTTGAAATAACGTTAATTAAGAGGAGAACCATGGAGGTAAATTACACAGTTCAGAGCTGTGGGTTCTGATTACTAGCTTTCTAAGGCTTTTTTTTAATACAAAATGGGAATTTTTAATCCTCAACAAAACACTGTCCTTTTTTTTTGTGTATATGGGACTGAAAAATGTTGAAGATCATAAAATGGCCAGAGTTAGCAAATGGTATAAATAATTATCAGTTGTACAGAAGACCAGATCCGTGTAAACCAAACCATACCACCAGACGGACCAGAATTACTTAACTCGGAAGTACTTTATCCTCCAGAAAAAGGCAAAGCTCATTTGAAGAGCATGTGAAATGAGCTGTGGGAGGCAACTTCCAAGAGGGAGATAACTTTAAGTGTAATGACAATGTTTATGCAGAAAACAATACGAATACCTTGGCCAAAACCAAAGTGTCATATTAAATAGTATTACAGTAACTGTCAGCAAAGATGAAGCTGCATAATTAAGTGTTGATAACATAGAGGAGCTTTCTTTACCTCACTGCATTCATGAGTTTTTGGAGGCACTGATGCACTTTGTAATAGCTAATGCTTTAGTAATAGCTAATGCTTTAGTTTGCTGTATCCCTGTTAATGAAGCTATGATGAATGTTGCTGTCTTAGGGCATTTCCAGATAAATTTGGTTGCTGGCTCGAACGGTAACGAGTTGTAATGTGCTTTTCTGCACCACATATTGTATTACAGCCTAGATTCAGATCTTCCAAAGCTACAGAAATTTGTCATATATCATATACCATATATCAGGTACCTGCATGGTGCTTCCAGCTGAGTACTGAGCAACAGGCATTGACCTCAGTGGGAGCTGCCAAGTCTCAGCGCTGCTGGAAATGAAACAGGCCCCTACATGTGGTTTCTGGAACTTAAGTTTAGGATCCTTCTTTTGAAAAATCTTGGCCTGAATCCACATTTAGGTTACCAAATATCTGGGAATTAATACAAAAATATGAATTTTTACCTTCTAATTTGTCCTCTGTGTTCCCAGACACTGACTCACAACATTCACTCTCTGAACGCTGGGATAGTATAAGATTTCCATTCTTACAAATTTTCCAAATTACACATTTGGTATTGGACACCAGGCCAATATTCTCTATATCGAAGTCAAGTTCCTAAATTCCTAATTAGGCCCTTAAATTTTTTTTTTGGTCCTGATTCTTTACTGTTGAACATGTAATTGGGAAAAGTTGTAACAACAGAAATGCTGTATTGCTATTTGGTCCGGTGGGTGGGATAACATGAGTCAGTGTCTGGGAACACAGAAGACAAATTAGCAGGTAAAAATTCATATTTCTTCTTTCATTCCCAGACATCGACTCGTAACAGATGGGCTCTGTGAATAGTCTCCAGGGTGTTTGAATATGCAAACAACTAAGGAAGTATAGCTAACCCTGATTTGGGACTATTTTTTTTATTTTACTATTTTATAGTGGTTTTATTTTATTCCTATATATTTATGTAGGAAAATATTGCCTACAAAAAAGTTCTAGATGCATTCTTTTTTTCTGAGTACTACAATAGCCAAGTTAATTATGGACATATCGCTGCGGTGAACATAGCAATTAAGATGTCTTTGGAAATGGTTTCTAGGCTTTCATAGTAATTGAGTTCAGTCCTTGTTTTGCAATTGGTTGCATAAGGGAGAAAATAAAAAAAGAAGTTACCACCCTCAGAATGGTGACATCTCAAAAAAAAAAAAAAAAAAAAAACCCACCCCACCAAAAAATGAAAACAAAAAAAATCCCAAACAAAAAACTGTCATATCTCCTTAGATTTTAGCTGCCTGAAATCTTTGAGCTCAAAAATCTGTGTTGATTACAGGCAAACTGTGATTTTCTTGAAACTTTGTCATTTGAGCAAACTTTCACAGGCATGGCAAAGGCACAGCCTGCTCACCAAGGCCATCTCCTGAATTTCCCTTCCTTCAGAGTGAGGTAGCATTCAAATACATGCTAGAACTACTCAACATCTAGACAGCATGTCTTTATCCAAATCTTGGATATTGCTGAATTGTCTTGATGGCATCATGACAGGATCACTGAAGTATTATACTTCAAATGTTTAAATAATCAGCAACTGAATACTGAGTCTTAAAATGGGAACTTTCAGACATCCTTGATCTCAGATGATTTTCTCAACCTTATGTATAATATTGTGCTCATACCTTATGTATTCTAGGTATGCATTAATTACTCCTTTCTTTTAAGGAGCTCCAAACAGCCCTTCAGTAATTATTCATTGTTTATTCAGAGTTTATAGAACC
Source organism: Pelecanus crispus (assembly GCF_030463565.1). Classification (NCBI taxonomy): domain Eukaryota; kingdom Metazoa; phylum Chordata; class Aves; order Pelecaniformes; family Pelecanidae; genus Pelecanus; species Pelecanus crispus. The sequence goes on along the minus strand of NC_134651.1, from coordinate 3,109,972 downwards.
TTTGAGTTTTAAGTTTTCACCGGTGCTGTGAAAGTGCTTGTTCCCACATAGATATATTCTGCTAATGGCATAATAGTGTCAGCATGTACTTATAATAAGAAAGAATATGATATTTCACTAGTTAGTTTTCATTTCCCTTATTGTGAATTTTAATATTAATATTGTGAATATTAATTCAACCAAAATTTTCTTTTGATTAGGTGCACAATGTTATTAATGATGCGGTAGATTTGTTGGAATTCCGTGACAGGGTTATTAAGGCCTCTTTGAACTACGGGCATTTGGTTGTTTCAACTTCTCTTCAGTGTTATGTGTTTTCGTAAGTAATAAAAATTCATTAAGCTTTCTCAAGTTTATCTAACAATTGTAAGGCAGTAGCAGAAACTTGATTTGAAGTACGGTAGTTAATTTTTTTTTTTTTTAACTAATTGAAATATTCTATGGAACCTGGCACCATCTACAACAAATGTGTTGGAGTATAATTGCCCTCCTCCTGTCATCCTTTCTTTCCACTTCTTGCCAGTGCCATGACTGCCTGTTCATTTTGCTACAAAAATCTGGCAGGCTTTCTTTTCATGTGGAGGCAGCAGGAGTGGTGGCTGGATGCAAGGGTATTTGTGCCTCCATCTAGGGACTCTTCTTTTTTTTTTTTTTTTTTTTTTTGGGTGCTGCTTCTGGCGTGCCATTATTTTTGGAATGGAATAGGAATGATTCAACTCTGCATCATGTTTTAAGAACATGATATTCTGTTTCATATGCTGAAATTTAAAGTTTACTCCTAAAGACGCTTACCTGTTCAGCGAGATGACTAATGCTGAACAAAAAACGGAGCCTGTAATAGGGCACACAAGAGAGGGACTCTACCTCCGGATCTTCCTACCTCCCTTTTTAGGAATGTTAGATGATGAAAATGTGTGCTTTACTTAGTGAATTCAACTTCGTATTTGCATTGATACGTGAAGATCAGCAGTTTTAACTAATGATGAATTTTTTTCTTTGCAGTACAAAGAACTGGAATACACCACTGATCTTTGACCTGAAGGAAGGAACAGTTAGTTTGATTCTACAAGCGGAAAGGTAGCTTACTTCTTGTAATGCTCACTATTAGATGTGGACGTGCGTTTCCTAAAACTTTGTTATATAACATAAGCACATATAGAAAGAGGCAAAAAGTGTACAGTATTGGTAAGTAGCATGTGATGGCTTAGCTGGTATATTTGTCATAGATCTGTGATGGCAGTAATGAATCTTTTCATATATTACATTTGTATGTTTATACTCTTATTTATGGAAGAAAATAGCTCTTCAGTGGAGTTTTTTTTGTCATTTTTGATATTGCTTTTTTGAAGTGGAATATATTTTATATAAATTATCTTTGGTCTCCAATTTTTATTAAAAGCTTTGCCAGGTATGCCAAATAAAAATAAATAGTTGCATTTTTCTTACATATTTGTATTTATATTTGCAAGAAAGTACTATTTTGTTTTCAGTTTTAAAAAAAATTAATCTGTATTTCCTGGAAATTATTTGTCAAAGAGATCTTTACATGTACTTTTGTAGAAGGAGAGTCTTTCAAAGGACTAAAAATAGGAACAGAAGTAAAAACTCTTGAGTTTTGATTGTAGTCTTAATTCTCTTGCTCAAATATTGTCGGACAACTATTTCAGCATAGTGCAGCACAATGCTCACTGCATTTTTGAGTGCCCCAGATTAAACATTTATGTCCTCGTCTACAAAGTTACTACAGTAGAGAATGGGTAAGTAAAGGAACAGGATTTGGAAGATCAGGTTCTAGATTTGAAGTTTTGTGCTGCCAATTAAAAGTAAATTTTGAAAACATGACACAGATTCTTTGGCAGTTGTGGGTGATCACGACATCACAGAACTGAATGTAAGGTTGTGGTGAAACCACTCTGCCCTGACAGATAACGTGCAAACAGACAGTGGTTCTTTTGGTGCCAGCAATTGGTAACATTTACAATAGGTGAGGATCCAACAACTGGCTTTTTGTTTATGGATGTGTTTTGTGTCTATGAATTATAGATACTGTACTTACCAGTTATTGTTACGTAGAACTATTTGTATTCTTTGTAGAATTTTGCAAAGTTTTCCTGCAAATAAGTTATTTTTCACGGAAGCCCTGCATTGTAATAGATGGTGATCAGTTCATTAAAAGTGTCTTCTCTTTGCTTTACATTATAATCTAGTCGTACTGAAGGAAATGATCCAGGTGATACTATTTCAAAGCTGGCTGTAAACATTAAAGCTGTTTCTCACATACACACATGCAGTGTTGTCTCACGGGGTGATGTGTGGGGAGTACCGTCTCCAGCTGTATGCTTTCTCATCAGGAGTTACAAGATTTAAATGTTGTAGAATCTACAACAGGTAAAATCATACCGATTCCAGATAATAAAGATGTCTCATGGAAAAAGATAACATTCACATTAAAATGGAAATCTTCCATACAGAGCTTTCAGAATATCAACTTTGAAATGTGAGGCTTAGAAATGATGTAGTTTAACTGAAAACAATTGCAGGATATTAGACAATTAACTTCAAATGGTTGAAACTGTCATCATGCTTTTCTGTATGATTTAGTGATTTACATTTTTGTTGGGTTTTTTGTAGGCATTTTCTTCTTGTAGATGGTGGAGGACTTTATTTATATTCCTATGAAGGAAGATTAATTTCCTCTCCAAAATTTCCAGGAATGAGAACAGACGTTTTAAATGCCCAGACAGTATCTCTGAGTAATGATACTCTAGCAGTAAAAGACAAAGCTGATGAAAAGGGTAAGTTCTCCGTTCTAATAGTTCAATGTTTGCTAATAATTCACTATGAAGTTTTCAACGTCTTCGCATTTAACTTTACTTAGCATAGTTATAGTAAAAAAGCATAAACAATTTTAAATTAAAGACAATATTTATTATAAAAATGAATTAAAATGATGGGTCTTGCTTAACTTTGATTAAAAAACTTAAAGGAAATTAAATACGTCTCTGAGCTTCCAGTTGTGTGTAATGTGTCAGAGAACCATGGAATATTTGCAGCAAAGACTTGAACGGTAGGTTTTCACCCTCTGACATGATTTTCCGAAGAAGTATCTCAGCAACTTGTTCTGCTTGACTGCTGCTCTTAGAAGCTACCAATATATTAGCTGTGATTAATTTTAGTTCTCAGATGTTCTTTGTTTTAGTTTTTTGGGGTTTGTATCTTTACAGCATGTAAGTTTTATACACAGCTGGTATGACCATAGTTATGAGGCTGTGATGGTCTGTCTCAGTGTTGTGTTCCTGAAGATTTTTAGGCTCTTAAAATTTGTGTTTTGGCATCAAAAGCACTGTAATTGTAAAACACAACATGGCCAAATGAGCTCCAGGTAAATTTTTGCATTAATGAGTGGTACAGGAATATCTTTTTGTCAGTCAGCTTTTTTCCTTTGTTCTGTCTTTTGATGCAAATGTGTAGTTTGCCTGTGCACCAATTTAAATTTTCAGTGTTTGCTGGAGACAGACACTTCCATTGCTGGAAAACCCATGGCGCTATGACTTTTGATTTCACAACTGTGCCATTTATAGGCCATACAAATATGACAGTACAGGGCTGCAGTGCTATCTACAGCTGTATTTCCCCTGCGATATGGCCAGTAAGGAGATTACCGGTGGGAACAACCGTGCGCAGGAGGTGCTGTTCTTGCAGAGTGAAACAGTGAAAACTTCCTGCCCATGGTTCCAACTGACACTAAATCAATCTATTATCTAAAACTCTATCTGTTAGCTTAGATTTAATGATTAGATTTTAAACAGTTCCAGAATTTTAGAATTCTTTGTCTTGCAGCAAAGAAGAATCGTATTTATCTTCTCATTGCCAGGGAAAAAACACCTTTCAGTGTGAAGTACAAAAGGCAAAAGAAGATCCTGATTATTATTATAGGCAGTGAGTTAGCCCTTTAGTACTGATGGCATGGTAGTTTTCTCAGCATATAACCCACAACTTAAATTACTTGATGACTGAAAAAAACCCCCTTGTAATAATCCTTTAAAATATCCCTACCCAAGCAAAAGAAAAAATAGGTGAGATTTTTCTCACTTACTTGTTACAAAGCAATTTTGCTACTCCGTACAACTTACATGTGTGGGTTTTTTTCTTGCACAACCTTACCTTTTATGTCAAAACAAATACTTTAATTAAAACACAGCTATTTCAGATATCTATTTCAGATATGATTCATTTTAATAATTACTTTAAAGAGTAGTAATATAACTGTAATGCACATTTCATTTTTAAGGACAACTACTTGAGAAAATATCCTCAAGCATCAAGACGTTAAAGATATCTAGAATAGCTGTGTAATAACTAAAATGGATTTTAATTAGCAAAAATATATTTCAGTGTAAATTATTCAGAAGAAAGGAGTAGTTTGCAAAAAAAAAAGGATAAGTGAAAAGTTGCATCTTATTTCTGATCTTTTACTCTGTGTGTGTCTATTTATATTAAACAAGTGTATGTATGTTTATTTTTATATTACTTAAGGTGTATAACTCAGAGAGTTTATTTTATTGCCATATTGACACCTTGATGCAGTTAGTATAAAAACAATAAAAGTATTTTAAATAAATTGAGGTTATTTAGAAAATTAATCCATAGATTATAGGAAGCTGTCTATATGCATGCATATTGAAGATTTTGATGGTAAACTCACTCTCTTGCCCTGTTCCCCTGCCTGTCTTCTTGAATAGACTGAAGAGCATCTCCATGTCCCAGCCGTTCCTGGGAGTGTCCTGACAAGCTTGTCAGCCTGCAGGCAGGCTTAATCTTCATCAAAATTGTAATTTACAGAGGCTGGGTTTCTGGCTATATTTTCAAGATAAGCTCTCCAAATGATCAGAGCTTCCATCGGGGCAATGAGTAGGGGTGGGTTTTGGTTTGGTTTTTTTGTTTGTTTGTTTTGGTTTTGAGTTTTTTTGTAAGATACGAGTCCCACTAGTAGTGGTAAAAAGCCATATAATATGCCAGCACATGGGAAAACAGATTCTTGGCACAGGAAACCATGGCTTATCTAGGCCTGTTTATTCTTCTCAACTCGCCCCAGCAGAAGCGTTTTTTTTTCCTTTGCCCTATTTTGAGGGCAGGTCTGTTTTTCATGATACACTGCATTATAGAAATGTCTAAGATAGCTCAGTTTGATACAGGAAGCAGTTCACACGTTGTAGCACGGAGCTCTCTACAAGCTCATTTACTCTGAAACAGAGAGAGCTGTAACTTGCTGTGCTTCAGTGTCATTACTTGGATATTCTTCCTCTTTCAGTAACCTAGACAAAAGACTGGTGCCTCTGCGCTTACGGTCCTTCCTCAGTCTCTAATGAAGCTGGAAGAGGGAGGTGAGCCCATTCTCAAAAGGGAACTGCTGGCCCTAGGAGCAGTTACTCCATGATAACAGAACGTGTGTGTTAAAAGACACACAGTGGCTGTTCTCTTTCTCCGGATGTTCAAAGCGAGAGAATGCCCTTTCTTTATATTTTTAATTTATACATAATAAAAAAAATATATATTTTAGGTTCTAAATGATTGTAAAGCGATGAGGAGTTTTTCCAGATGGGGGGGGGAGGGAACCAACCCCAAACTTATTTTCTGAAATACCTTAATAAGCATTGTAGATTAATGAAAAGTTAACCAATTTTACTTGTCAGTTAGGTACAGTGGTTTTCTTTAAAACTCTCTTAATCTCACTTCCTATAGCTAGTATAGTAGCAGTAAAATTTGCTTATATAGCTAGATCAAAATAAATTTCGTGCAGGGAGCCATGCATAAAAGTGAGAAAAATACCACTTCTCAGGAACAACTAGTTTTCTTTTGTATATTTAGCCAGCTGACAAGAGCAACACTTGTGCAAAACCCTTTCTTCTCCTCCTCTGCAAACTCAACCAATGCTTTCTGAACACCTGCTCTTACTTTTTTTTTTTTTTTAATTCTGCCTGTATAACCATTGACCTCAAACCAACATCCTGTGTCCTAGTGAAAGAAATGCACAGCAGGATTAACATGTTAACATCGCCATCCTTTGGAATGAACATGTATGTTCATCTTATATTGTATACTTACAGGTAATGTGTTGAAACTGCAGGTGGGATGCATTATTGAACATCTGAAATGTTTCTGTCGCATCTGTGTTTTCCATGACCTAATGCGGAATCATCTGCTTTAAATTACGGCTGGTGTTCCTTATAATGTCAGCATTTTTCTCTAGGTTTGAATACTCCACCTACATCTGCCTGAATTCGTGTGTGTATTCACAGTTATATAGAAAGTACGTAGGAATAGGTTTTGAACACACATGGATGTGTGTGCGTCACACACAGATGTAGAGAGAGAGACAGAAAGAGAAACTTTATTTTTAGGCAAGTTGCAAATTTGAGTCTTCACTGGATATCCCAGAAATACAGATGATGTAGGTGGGGGGTTTTGGAGAGGTTTTTTGTTTTCTTTTTTTTTTTTTGAGGGTGAGACAGGGAGAGAGTGGAACAGATGGACTTTTGGTAAAGATCGCAAGAATTATATCTAAAACTCAAGTGTATCTGGATAAAGCAGATGCTTTTTGAGGAAGCCAGTTATTAATGTATTGTCATTAACTGTATCATCCTGACAAGCAGAAACCCTAAACTCCTGGAAGAAAATATGCCTAGGGACCACTGTATTAAGAATTCAAAATAGAGCCAATTATTAACAAAATAGAAAATGCTTCTGAAGAGTGTTTTACTCAATAGTTCAAAGGACAGCTTTCTATATCTTTCTGTATCTATATCTTTCTATATCTATCAGATATATCTATATATCCAATACTAATTCCTTTAGGAAAATATATCAGTCAATGGTATCACTTCCTAAACTTTCGTAGTCATCAAAATTGTGGGTTAAGATTGAATAAATCTATCAGATAGCCTTGGTAACATTAATTCATTCAGAATGCAGGGTAGAAACTTGCATCAGATAGAACTCAGTGTTGTTTCTGTAAATAACCATTTGAGCTGCGATAGGAAGTAAAACGTTTCGTTTTCTCAATTCTGAGTCAGTCCATAGTATCATGTTTCAATGGCTATCATCAGTGCTCTGAAAATAATATTTGAGAATTTTCACAGATCACTCCGATTGCAAAATGAGACTATTCCTAAGCTCAGCAGACTATGATGGTTACATTTTCCCAACTGTAAGGTTCTTTTTTGGCCAGAGTGTGAAAGTCACTGGTAAATCTAGCACACAGTAATAAGTATCCACTGGCAGTAAATTGTACTCGGAAAATGAATGGAACTGCTTGAAAAGTCTATGAAGAACTGTCGCTTTTAACTAATAAACCATATAATCTTTTTTTCTTCAGTTATCTACATATTTGAAGCTTTATCTGGAAAGCCATTGGGTGATGGAAAGCCTCTAACCCATAAGGTAAAGTGAAGGATATAATGTCTCTTTTTTTAATTATACTTTGAAATTAAGAATCAGTAATGGGTTTCCTTAGTAATGGGTCTAATAGCTTATTAAAGGTTTACAGTCTTAATAGAAAGGAGCTTGACAACTCCAGCTCACTCTTATAAAATAACAAAAACCAGATTCTTTGTGCAGTGTCGATGTACAAAGGAATATACTGTAGGTTGTATTCAGTTACTGGCGTGTGTTTCCCATGCACGTAAGAGTTTGAAACTACAGGTAAATGGTGGTGTTATGCAGTAAAACTGATCAACTGAGCTTCCTTTGCATGTACTCCAAAGCAACTTTTATTAGTGCCGACCTGGTTTTAACTCTGAAGAAAACATCAGTGAAAAGTTGTCTGTCTTCAGTCTGAGCTTTTACTGGTTTTACTTCAAAAATGATTGCCTGAACTGCATTGCACTTTTCTTTGCTCTTCTGGTGTACAAAAAAAAGCAAAATTAGGCAGCAGCTTTGGAGAGAGAAATGAACCTTCATCTATTAGGCAGCTTTTGCTTTGAGACTGCCACTTGTATTTCTGCAGTTTTGTAGTAAATTCCTAAACTGCTAACTCTTTTCTGTTGCAGTTTTGATTTAATCTGCATGAAATTCGATTTATATAATGCATCATTCAACAGAGAAGACACACATAAAGTGTCTTCACAATCCAGTTTTTCAAGAGTTTTGTGCCTTGTTTTTAGTAAAGCATTAATTTCTTTGAATATCACATGCTTTCTCTGATATGAATCTCCAAAATAAAAATCAGATATTTTTTTTTTCCTTTTCAGACGGAAATTGTGGAGATTGCTTTGGACCAGAAAGGACTTACAAGTGAAAGAAAAATAGCTTTTATTGATAAGAACAGAGATCTTTACATTACTTCAGTTAAACGGTTTGGAAAAGAACAGAAGATTGTCAAAATAGGTAAGAAAAATTCAAAACGTTTAACTACATGCTAGCAGGCAAATAAACTTTTATCTAGGACAAGAGACAAAACATTGCTTTTCAGTTAATAGTGAAATTGAACTTGAAAAAACATTAGAAATAGTCCTGTGGCTTTCAGAAGATAGTGGTAGAAACAATTTTAGTACATTTTATCTAAATTCTGATAATTTTTATATCAGTTACATGTAAAGCAGTTATTAACACTTAAGCACTTGTTATTGCATTCCGGAGCAAGCAGCTAAGAGGATATTGGAGAAGGATGTATTCCTCAGAATTATTTAATACAGAATCTTTCAGACATTTTTCTTGCAAATGCAAACTCTTTAAGTTAAATAAATTCATTAAAAGTTTAAATGCTGTAGACAGATGCATGATCCAGTAAGTACAAAGGTGCAGTCTGACCATTGTGTTAATTTTCATCTCCAGTCTCAAAACTAAGTCCAAAATAACATTATTCTGAAAAGAACTTTCTTTCAGAAAGAGAGAACTGAATTTGGCTGAAAGTTTGTAAGATGTTACCTTACAAACTAGGGGGTTAAAACCAGTCCGTATAAAAGGAACTAAGAATGACTAATAATTACCCTTTTACTACAGTTTGAGAAGTGTACCTTTATTTTGAAGTTTCTTGTGGAAGCGCGTAATATTCTGTTGTCTTTAAATTAAGGGACAATGGTTCAAACTTTGGCTTGGAATGACACATCTAACATTCTTTGTGGGATTCAAGATACCCGTCTTACAGTCTGGTACTACCCCAACACAGTCTATGTAGATAAAGATCTTTTGCCAAAAACTCTGTATGAAAAAGACGCAAGGTAATATATCCTTTTTGATCAAAATAGTATTTTTTACGTATTTTAACTAGTTTACTCCTTCCATAAAGAAATACGTTAATTTTGGCAGTTGAAGTATAAGCCAGGGTTGCAACTTTTAAAATTCTTTTCATGTTACTACTTCTTGATTAGGAAATGAGGAAAAAGTGTTTTATAAGGTATATCATACCTTTTTATATATATATATATATATATATATATATACACACACACACCTTGAAATGATGATGTGCAGTTTAAAAGTCAAATAGCATCTTGATGCAAAAGCAAAATTTTAATCATATCTCGCAAAATAGTCTTTAGTTGTTCGTAAAAAAAACAAAAAAGAAGATCTGTTTAAAGTATCTGTTGGAAATTAAAAGTATCAAGATATTAGGTCATAGATAATATTAGTTCAGCATGTTTACATGTTTACTTCAGCCCGTATACTTTGTGATATGAAATTCTTCATAAAGAATACCTGAATTCATTATTTGATTCTAAGAGTTATGGGAGCCCAAGTATTTTTTCCTGAAAAATGTATTTGAAAATTTTTGCACAAATCCCCAGTTTGCATTTGCCTTACAGCCAGTGAATGTGCATAACTGTCATTTTATTTTTAGAGAACATTATAACTACCTGTTGGATGTAACTGTTGAATAACTAGGTGCTTAGATTTTTATATGCTCTGAAAATGAAGTATAATCATGTTGTAATTTTGAAACAAAGATTTCTTTAAATTCCTAATGTTCTTTTCAGTAAGAAAGAAGTGAATATTAACTTACCTTTCTCTCTCTACCCAGTGAATTTAGCAAAAATCCCCAGATTGTACGTTTTGTGGGAAATCAAATAACAATTAGAAGAGCAGATGGTTCACTTATTCACCTTAATATTTCACCTTATCCTGCGATTCTTCATGAATATGTTAGTAGTTCTAAATGGGAAGATGCTGTCAGATTGTGTCGCTTTGTCAAGGTAAATGCTAATTATCGGGAACATTCAGATACAATTTCACTCTAATATTTATGTTTTCAAGTATTACTTTAATGATGATAATTGCCTATCAGATGTTACGTCTCATTTCCATTCTTCTGCTTTGTTGCTGATTATTTTGGGGCTGGTCATGAAAAATTATACATTTCTCGTAATTACATAATATACAGATACATAATTCCATAATTTTCATTATGCATAATAAAAATTCTTATTTTTGTTCACACCAAAGTCCAGATGGATTGAACACAGGTACTCACAGAAGTTAGTAATAAGCTGAAGTTTTCAGGACTAGGCCTTAATATAACCCATTAAATATTATCTGCATCTCCACAAACAGTTGCCTAGTATTTTTTCATATTTTATTTCACTTGGTTTTGTTTTTTTTTTCCTTTGCTTTCTTTTGTATGTATTTAGGCAACAGCAACAGATGAGGTGAGTCTGGCAGTCTTTAAAACAGACAAAAAAATCCCCCCCCCCAAACCCTGCTTTCTTTTCCTCATTTACTCCTAGAAAAGAGTTTAGCACTTTCATATGATTATCATGACCTTAAATGTGTATTTCAAATATTTTTATTCGCATTATTAAATCAATACACATCCAAATAACTTGGTTTGTATAATGATTTTTATTTTGAGTGTTACCCCTTTAATAGTAGGCTTTTATTCCAGTATTTAGCAGTGGGAACTGGGATTTCAAATTTCTAGTACAGTATTATGTTAACTTTTCTGAGTAATCTAAATGCATCATCTTTAAAAATAAAACATCTGTATTGGGTGGTAGTATTCATCATATTGTTTCTTTCTGATTACTATGCAGGTTTTCTAATTCAAGGATTTTTTTTTGTCAAACTTCTCATGCATCCTCTTCATTCTTGTGGGTAGAGTCATCCAATGAGTTTAATCATACTTAAAAGGAAAAATGGTTATAATTTTTGGTGGGTTTTTTTGTGAAATCTCAATGTAGGTATAATGTTTTTTCACTGTCCTTTTTCTATGAGCTGTCCTGGTTTCGGCTGCGATAGACTTAATTTTCCTCATTAGTTCGTATCTGTCAACAAGTGAGGAAGGCCTTTCAAAAAAACTGTACCAGAATCTTTATTTTCAGTGTCAAAAGTACTCACATCATCTGGTTTTAAGCATCCAAGTTAGGTACCTAGGTCTCAGTCTTTGAAGACTTCTCCTTTCCATTGATTCACAAAAGAAGGGTTTTGCCTTTGATGGAAGGTAACCTAAACCAGCCTAAACTAGACAGTGTGAAGATCCTTTCTATTTGATAATTTGTGTTTGGGCTGAGGGATGACCTGGAATACCCTTACACCAAGGTAAACAGAGAGCCATCACAGCAGGTCTTGCCTCGAGTACTTCGTTTATCTTTCATGATTCATAAACTCTTCATGGAGATACAGGGCTATTTTGTTGACTTTGGCAACCCAGGTAGACAGTTCAAAGTCTTTCCAATCAGTAATAAAAAAATCATAGAATCATAGAATCGTTTAGGTTGGAAAAGACCTTTAAGATCATCCAGCCCAACCATTAACCTACACTGCCAAGTCTACTCTAAGCCAATCAAGGGTAGACTAGACTGAACCATGTCCCAGAGTGCCACCTCTGCCCGTTTTTTGAACATTTCCAGGGATGGGGACTCCACCACCTCTCTGGGCAGCCTGTTCCAATTCTTGACCACCCTCTCTGTAAAGAAATTTTTCCTAATTTCCAACCTAAACCTCCCCTGGCGCAGCTTGAGCCCATTTCCTCTCGTCCTACCGCTAACTACATGGGAGAAGAGACCAACACCCCCCTCACTACAACCTCCTTTGGCTGGACCATCTTTCTGAGGAAAGTGAGAACAGCAAGACCTATTGGTGAAAAACTTCTAGAAACTTGGTCTCTTGGATAATTTCAGGCTGAGCTTTCAGCATTTTATCGCCTAATTTTTCTAAATAATAGGGAAATGGGAAGAGAACATGACAGAGATTTTAGGAGCGTTTGATTCTCTGAACAATTTTAATTCTCCCAAATTATAGGCTACCAGCAGGAAGGTTTATCTTGTCCTGAATCATGGTAAAGAGTAGGAACACGTGGCCAGAGTAGGAACACATGCAGAGATGGTGATAGTGAAACCACAGCCTCAGGCTAAATTAGTGTGTCATTGGCTTCAGTGGGTCTTATCAATTTTGTCTCATACAAAAGTGATTGTGAGACAGGGCATGGCAATATGTTTGAGCATACGCAGCATAGCTGTTTATTCTGATTGAAATCAATAGTAATCCTATGCTGCTTCTAAAAACCTATTCACATTGCAAAGTGTTTATTTTCAAATTTGTTATTGAACATATTTAACAAAAAACCCACTTAATTCCTACAGTGCATGTGGACTAACAAGTCCGTTCAAAATTATATTTTTCCTGTCTGAACTAGAGTTTTCAGATGTGGTAGCCTAAACTATACTAACTAATATGTTTTAGTAATATATCTTTTTCATAATGTTGTCAAACTTGAAATGGAAGATATCAGAATGTCAGGATCTTCCTAAATGTTTTTCAGAGTTAGTGGGGTTTCCTTAAGGTCGTATTAAAAAGAAAAAGTCATGAAAATAGAAAACAAGGGTTTAATATTAGTATTACAGCCACACTGTCAGTCTCAGCTGATCACAACATCAACATTTCTATAATTAAGGAGTTCTGAGAAATAATTAAGTAGTGACTTTCTAATAAGAGACTTAGACCACCGTGCCATAAATGGCATACTGAGAAATGTTGTATTATTATACATTATTTTCAGGACTTGTATACTTCGAGAAGTCATTTTTAGGATGATAAGAAATACTTGAAGTTTTAGGAATTGCATTTTTTTTTTAATTTCAGGATCAAACTATGTGGGCATGTTTAGCTGCTATGGCGGTTGCCAACAAAGACATGGCTACAGCAGAAATCGCCTATGCATCGATTGGTGAGGTAAGAAAATGGAGTTATTTATTTCCAGTTAAATTGTTGCAAAACAGTTGTATGTATTAATTTCCATTATTAAACTATTGTACATCTTGTTAACAGATTGACAAAGTTCAGTATATCAATTCCATCAAAGATCTCCCATCAAAAGAGTCAAGGATGGCTCATATATTGCTCTTCAGTGGAAACACCCAAGAAGCTGAAACCCTGCTTCTTCAAACAGGACTTATTTATCAAGCTATTCAAGTCAACATTAATCTCTACAACTGGGATAGGTAGTATTTCTTCAAATACAGTATGTTTATAAGCAGTCTTACTGAGGTAGCCTTTAAGTTATTTAGATCAGTTTTATTGCAGATACTTAGCTGACTAATTTCCTATCTGTAATCGCCCTGAGCTGCAAAAGATGAAGTAAATCACATCCTGACAATAACCAAAGAAATAACTTTTTTTTCTGTCATGTTTAGAAGCTACAAGTATTCTGTGATAAAAATCCAAAACATGTTTGGAAGCATTTTTAAGTAACATTTTGCTTATTCATTATTGTTAACACAGGAAAGTCCCTAGCGATACCTCAAACTGTGTGTGACCCTCAAAGAATTAAGGCTGTTTCGAAATGTCTTGTTGCTAAAAATAGATCTGTGACTATTCAGACTCCCTGCACTGTGTAGGTGGATGAAATATGAATTAGGCCTGAGAAAACAAAGTAGGAATTTCTCCTTTAAACAAAACCCCACATTTTCTAGCAGAATCTTCTGAGGCCATTTACTACTAATTTCTGTGCTATTATATTCATATTACTGTGGGCAAAAAGTTGCTTTTCCCCCATATATCTGTGTTTTTCGTTATGTTGCCTAATATGTATCATCTATAAACTGTGTATGTCAAACATAAGTATTCCTTATGCCATTGAGAAGAAAACATGTGAGTACAATCCAATGACTAATCTTTCCCACCTATAGAATATTCATAAATGCTGTGTAGCATACACCATAAATGCGTATTACGACACTGTTCAGAAGCGATTTCTGACTGTGATAATATTATTAAAAATTATTACTTTTGCCCCTTGATGTTGAGAATCCGAAACTCTAACCATTCTGTTTTATTTCCTTGAAATAAAAAGACTCCTATTGTCAAACTTCAGTGATGTGATGGGGTTGTCAACAGAAATAATTGTTGGATATTTTTCACAGCGTGCATCATAAAGTAGACTGTCTCCTTCGCTGGCTACTTTTAACCTCCTGTGACTGATACCAATGTAAAACTGCTTGGCACTATAGATTAGGAATCTTTGCCTGCAGCCCAAACAGTTTTCAATGTATTGTTTTGCAAAACCGTGGTGATTGTAGTTGTGCCAGAGCATTCACAAGCCTATTTCTGTTTTATTCCAGGGCCCTAGAACTAGCAGTAAAGCACAAGACACATGTTGACACAGTCCTGGCTTATCGACAAAAGTTCCTAGAGGACTTTGGTAAAAAAGAAACGAACAAAAGATTTTTGCAGTATGCAGAAGGTGTAAGTATTCCTCAGAATTATTCCTACAGCCTTAGGTCAGCCTGCTCTTCGTAGCCAGTTTGGGAGGGTGGGGGGGAATTGCCCTTACATTTTCCTTCTTTGGTTCAAATCTTAAGATTTTACATCTGAGTACAAGTTCATAGCATGATGTGTGGCTACTTGGCTAGTAATAGTTGTGCATGTGTTTTATCTGAAGGCACAGATACGGAATGTATATATTTAGTATCTGGCAAGGATTATACAAATGAAGGCACAGTTGTTTTCTATAAACAGGGAGCTGGACCTTAGTATGGTTGAATGTGTACGTCTTGCATGTCTTCGACATTTTCACGTAATTTTATGGATAGCAACAATAACAAACTTTGCAGGTATTCGGATATATATTAAGAGTGAACTACGAACCATTCTGCCAGATATAAGTAGCTAAATATACAATTTCATCAAAACTCTGGAAACCCTCTCCATCATCAGCAGGTCCTTTCAATTTATTAGCATTTCACAGATCTTAAAGACTGAGGACAGATCTTCCAGTTCATAAACTAGAAGTATCTTAGATTCCACTGGAGTACTTCTGCACATTTCCTTTATGAGGGGCACCCACATGTGCACCTCAGACAGCAATTTCATTGAGCAGCCCTTGTGTCCTTCCTGCCCTTCCCCTCGCTGTTCCTAAGCATTCTGAGGATGAAACTATGAAAAGAGACGTGTACTTTGACTGTGTCAGAGCCTTTCGTCCACTGTAGCTGATGGATCAGGAAATAAATCCAAGCTGTTGGCTCAGATCCTTTAATTAGACAGTGCCCATTATGCTTTCAATAAAGCTCGATTTCTAATGTAAGTCATTAGCTTTTAGCACTTCTAAGGACGTTTCATTTCCTAAACAAGAGTAAAAGTCTGCACAATATCTAGCCCCCCAGTGAACCATTCTGCAGTACTTTATCTAGAAAATACAGAAAAATAACAGAACAGGTTCCAAGCACTTTTATCATGCAGCTATTTCAGCTGCTATGCTGGAAGTAAGTCTTCTACATACTTTAAATACGTTATTGAGCAAAAATCATGTTAATCCCCCGATGTCTCTGAAAGAGATGTTTTAGATAACACTGTCTCGTCTTTAAATCATGAAGAAAGCCATAGTTTCTGGAAGGGTTCCTAAGCAATAACACCTCGTCAGTGACAAGGTGTGAGCAGAGTGACGCGAGTGGAGCCTGGTTCACCTTACACTCGGTCTTGAAACTTGGGTCTCAGACTGCAGAAGGTTCCTGGAGTAAAGAAGACCTTTCCGCATCCATGTTCTGGAGGTCTTGCCTGCCGGATCTGAAACTAGGAGGGAACCTCCTTAATGGAGTGGATTTTAAGCTCTTGCTACAGTGGTAACTAAATTCTTAATGCAGCCTGTCAGGCTCACATAGGAAAGTTAGAAGAAAATGTTAAGGGTATTGAAGAGAAAAGCAAGATTTTCTGCTGCTATTCCTTCTCGGGGGAGGGGGGAAGGTCTCAGTTTCCCTCTCACCACCTAAAGCTCCTTTAGGCTTAAGTAAGGAGTTTTTACCTCTTTTCTATACTGCAGCTGAGAGCACTGGTCTGCAATCAGATACGGAACCTAAACAATGTGCTTAGTTGTTACAGCTCACATCTTTATTTATAAGGTATTATGAACCTAATATGTATACTGAGAATCCATATCTTGGCAGTTACTAGGTGTCACTGGCAAGGGTTGTTGGCTTCACTGGCAAGTTGCTCTCTGGGCTAGATGGCAGAATTAGCCCTGTATGTGGTATGTTTAGCATCTGTGTGACATCTGTTAAAGCAAACACATTCTTTCTTAGAGCTCCGTAAAGATTTCAGTCATCAGATCCAAGGCACCTGGACCCAGTAAATGCATCCTGAATTGAGGGATTAACCTTTTCACATGAGAATGTGGGTATTGCAGTTCCATCTTCCCTCGTAGAGAATCTTCCTTGTTATTTCATGACTTAGTTAACACAATAACAGCTACTCTGAAAATTCCCTGTGCAGCAGTTGAGATGTTTTTCCCATCCCATCTTTGACAGTCTTAATTCTCCAGCAATGAAACTGAACTTTGCAATTACATTTTTGCCCGGTTTTTGGTTTATAGTCGGTTTTGCCCGGTTTTTGATTTATAGTCATCAAATGCACCATGATCCATTCTTTCTTGTGAAGCATTTTTGGAAAGAGACACAACTGTTTTACCCCACTATACCATGGATATTGTACTCTATCTATTGTCTGAAGTTTCACTGAAATAGAATACAGCCAGAAGATGACGATTCTCTGCAGCTGGAGAAATGCCAAGGTAAAGCTAAAACATTTATTGATGTAGAAGACAAATTTCAAGCAGAAATCTGATTTCTGTTATATCAGATAACTAGTGTAATATGCTATCGGTTTACTTGGTGGACTTTAGGTGCAGTCAAAAGACATCACCGCATGTATTATTGATAAAGGGCTATATTCTCCGTAATAGGACACAGATGTCAATTACGTTTAAATTAGATGCAAGTTGATCCAAGTTATTTTTATGTTTTAATGGGTTTTTGCCAGACACAATGAGATGTATTACTCTCTGTTAAAATCCGTCACGCTTGTTTTATGTTAAAGGTGGAAAGCTCAGTTTGTTAGAACTCAACTGTGCCTTCATACATTCCATTACTATAAGTTGTCACTTACACATGAAGAACTATATAATGATTGATATGGTCACTTTGTAGTTGTAACTCCAAATCGTCCTGCTAGCGAATAGCTATCTGTTTGACCTCTCTCTATAATGTTAGCTGACCTCTGCGTACTCGCTTTTCTGTTCTTACAGCTGGAAGTTGACTGGAATAAAATCAAAGCCAAAATAGAGATGGAGATTGCTAAAGAAAGAGAACGAGCAGCAGCCAGTCCTGCAGCGAGAGCTAGTGTAACTGTACAGCAATAACTGTCCTTTTGGTCACCTTAATAAGTGCTTCTTGAATGTTTTGTACTGGCATATTTTGACAAACATAAATAAAAAAAGCTACAGCAAACATTTTGTGGGGAACAGGAGTGAGAATCGGTGTAGTTCTTGTTAATTGTTGGATGACAGGCAGAATTATTTATTTACTACAGTCTCATTTTGAGCTGGGTTTATGTTCTGATGCCCTAGCTCCAGTGAGTAGCTGCATTCTAGTCCATAATACATGTATGAGAAAAAAAGAAAATTAACTGTCTTTCCGTTAATGGCTTTTAAATTTTCATTGCCATTAAAATTATTTAACCTTGGTTAAACTTAGCAAACTGTAAGTGCTGAAAATTAAAAAAGGAGTTTGTACCTGTAAAGTACAAAAGAATATTTCACTCGCAGTTACAGTAACACCTATTTCTGCTAGTGCATATGTACTAGCAAGTTCTTCACCAGATGATTTCAGATTACTTCAGCAACTCAGGATTGTCACTGTAGCAAACTATTTAGCAATAGAGGGTATTTTCTGAGATAATGTAAATTGCTTAAAATACTATGGAACGTGCTTTGAATGTTGTTTGAAGTAACAAACAGCATTGTTGGTTGGCTTTGTAGCATCTAACGTGTATAATTGACAATGATATCGAGAACTTCCTTGAGGTTAAAATATCATATTCATTTAAAATAACGAAGAGCTTTCCACATATTTTTTTCTGCCCGAAGCACTTGATTTGAAAACGCTGTTTTTACATTTGTGTTATTTCATCAAGGTGTATTTTTCTTTGTTTTACATAGGAAAGCGGCTGCATATGTTAACTGTTGTTTGCAGAAGCCCTTTGCATTATAAATACGTGAGCAGGTTATTCATAACTGACATTGTATAATATGTATCTTCCAAATGTTACCATCAAAATGTTAACTGTCTGTATAGCTGGCAAGTTTCTTCCGTTTTGTAAATCATTATATGACGCTTTTTTCAAAGTTCATAAATTTCTTAATAAAAACTGAGGCTGGTTTTTTTTAATGTACCTAATAGATGATGCATTAGGCGATCTCCATTGATTTACCTGACTGCTAAATAAAACAACAATTTTGATGCAGCTCATTTGAAGCTCCGCAGTATTCTGGTGTACCAACATGTGGCAGAGTGAACACCTTCACCTTCCATTGACTTGCAGAAAGCACTTACTAGTTCCAGAATTGAGCCCAAAATATCACTAATGGCAAGAGTTTAATATTAAATTTATGAAGCCCGGCTCAAATTTGTAATGCTGTGTAAGCAATTTTTGAAGACCAGTCTAGTGGTGATACAAAGTTCAGGGTCTCGACTGGATCTTGCTCTTTTATTCTTGGGCCAGTCAGAAGCGCAGCAGAGGCAGCAAATTCAGTCAGCTTCTTAAAAATGCCTGGCGCAACAACGAACCATTGCAAAGGTGAGATAAAACAGTGGAATGGATGCCATGCTTGCAAAGGTGCTGTCTTAGGCTGACTGCCCTTCAGGTTGATGTCGAAGTTATTCACAGAAAGTGGTACCGCACTACTTCAAGCTGGATCGCCGTGTCTTGGTATTAATGACAAGTGTTGTATTTGTAGGTGATGGGAAAGGCTGTTCAGTTCCTAGCCCAAAGCCCAATAAAGACCTTAAGGTATTTATCATTGATCAGATCTGGTTTTTTCCACGCACATCCAGTCCTGAAGTACATGCTGCGCTGAGCATGTTTGTGTTAAATAGAAAAACAAAGAATAGGAAACAAAGCAAAACAAATATTTTGGAAAAACACTGTTTATTCTTTATTTTCACCAGGTTCTACTATGCAGATAACCTGGTACAATTCCGACCTTGAGTATGAAATCTAAATTTCAGAATATGCTCAGAAGAAAACATCCTTATAGGGCTTACCTGGGATTGTTGCAGGGTTTTTACGCGGCAGCGTAAAACTTTTCCAAGAAAAGTGCCGTCTGTCCAGTCCAAGATCATTTTGTGCTAGTTTGACTGGGGATTTGAAAGTTCTGCGTTGCATTTGTCTGTACCTGGTTTCAGTCATTTTCAGTAGTTCATTTAGTGATATCTATTAAGTAAAAAGAAATACCAGAAGGATACAGATAGAATCATAGAATCGTTTAGGTTGGAAAAGACCTTTAAGATCATCCAGTCCAACCATTAACCTACACTACCAAGTCCACCACCAAACCAATTAAGGGGAGAGGAACAATTTCATGTTTCCTGGCTTGGTGGCTGGATTGTTTATAATAAAAGTAAAAACTAGTCTCAGGTATGTTTATGACAAGCTGCAACAAACCTTGCACATCTGCTTCAATGGGCCATTTCTGATGTATTTGGGTGAGATTTGCATATTAGCAGGTGCAAAGTAAGATCAAAAGTACTTTCACCCTACTTGTGTTTGTGTCATATTACACAACTAGTTGTGTGTAATATGACACACAAACCCTGATTTAAACCTTGTCCAAACCCAGATTTAAAACCTTCCAGAGCTGTTAATGAAATAGCTCATCAGTTACCGGTTGCATTATTGTCTAGTGCAAGAATACCGATTCTTCAATGATTTAAGAATACCTGTTTTAAAAATAGATAGTGCCCTATTTAATTATTGACTGTTTAATTTAAGACATCATAAACCTATCTAAGAAGTACGGATTAACAGGATTGAAATGTAATTGGTTTAGTTGCTGTTGTGATGGGTCAGTTATTCAAATATAACCCCAATTTTGCCGTAGCAGGATGGGTGTTGTAGTTCATGTACTTCACTTGGCCTTGACCACAGTAGATTGTCTCTGGTTGTAAGAAGGGAGAAGCAAATGGGTATGTGAAAAATGTATCTTTAAGTGAGGCGAAAGTAAAAGCTAAGACGAGTGTTTAAAAGCCGTAATTGAATTAGGAAAGCAATATACTGAAAAGATGTTGTGTGCATTAGGTAGCACTTCTGTCTTTTAAGCTTTCAAACATTACAACCATTGCACTTAGCTCTCCTTGCATGAGGGCTTGGAAATGATGTAAAAATATGCAGATATTTTTTTTTTCCCCCGTTCTAGCAGCGTAAAAGGGGACAAACCTAAATAATCTGTTAACGGAAAGTCAGTACCCTACCCTGCATTAGAGGACAGCCATTTTGTGCCATCCCAGTCTTCATGCATTGCCCATCGTCTGCTTGACGATGGACAGCGGCTGCACTCTGCTCCCTGCGGACGCTTTTCTATCTATGGCACACAGCAGCCCCCATACGTTTCTAAGGGAACTTACTGATAGGGACCAACGGTGATCGCGATGAAGAGCAGTAAAAAGAGCGTTTTAGGAACATCCTCTTGGATTTAACAAAAAAAAAAAAAAAAAAAAAAAAAGTTTGGAAGTACTGCTTTAATCTTGCTTTACACCACATTTTAACTATCATTTTGGATGCAGTTATTGCAGGTAATGCAAATGGTTAAAGAAACCACCTTCATTTTTACCTCTAGCTTAATTTTTTTATGGTTTGCGTATTGTTAACAGTTCAGAGGAAAAAGGAAGAATATTTTTTGTGTTCTGACAGCTAAGACAGTGAGACTTTGAGATCTACATTTGACTATCAGATTTTATCCTTTGGAACTGGAACAGGATGAAGCTTTGGATCATCTGACGTGAAAGCTTCATTTTGCAGTTTACGTCGAGCCATTTCCTACTGCAGGCAGACAAATGTTCATCTCTAAAAGATTCCGTGCATGAGGTAACTCTGGGTGTATCGGATTTGCACTAGAGGCCAGAAGCTGTGTCGTAGAAGCGTCTTTGAGGGAGATGAGAGGTATCGGCAGGTAAGAGGTGGTGGTCAACTGTGTCTGGGAGTTATGAACTCAAGGCTTCCACTCTGGCTTCGTTGTGGCCTCTCTCTGCCTCGCTTTTTCCATCTGAGTAATGTATTTAGCGATGTCGCGGAGCTGCTTTTTGGATTCTAAGACGTTAACGTACAGAATGCGGTCAGACAGCGGAAAGGCTGGCGAATTATCACTTTAAAGGTTTTCAAACCCCAAACCCATAAACGTTAATAAATGTCATGGCACTTGATGAAGGTGGCCAGCATTGTTACTCCCTTTTCGACAGATGAAGTCGCTTGCCCGTGGTCATCCAGCAGGCCCTCGCAAGCTGGCAACAGGACCAAGCCACCTCTTCAGCCGAGCCCCCGCTCCTCCGGACAGCTTGAGGAGACCATCCTCACCCCTGCTAGAAGCTGGGATAGCTGGGGAAGGCTGTTGACATGCCAAGGAATCCGTTTGCGAAGCAGACCGCAAGATTTAGCTGTGCAACGCTCGTTGCATTTAACAAAAACTGCCCAGATAGAATTTGACAGAGGTTTCACAGCCAGGAGTCGAGGGAGACCTGTGCGTGCCGCTAGCACAGCTGGGGAGGGAGCTTCACGGGGTGTCCCTGGAGCTGCACTGGGATTTCATCCAAACCTATCAACCTGCGTTCCGTTAAAAGGTAAAATTCGCTGGTTTAGATAACAAAAATACCCTGCAATCCTCTGAGACTTCATCTTTGCTAGTTCTTCAGAAAATATGTAGGTTCTGTTGAGTAGTGAATGGAAATACGGACGGTAAAAGGCTGGGGGGGGTATCCATTGAAAGCGCTATCCATTGAATTATGATGTGTCGGTACTTCTGATTCCAGAAGAAGCAAAATAGGAACCAAAGAGTTGGTGTTACGCTGACAGAGCGAGTAGGAATGGCGAATGCCTCAAAGCTGTGAAATACCCTGCTTTTCACGCAGTAATGCCAGCTGAGAGCTGTGTCATGCTGGCCTGGCACCAGCCTTGACGTCATTTTTCAGGCATATCTGGCAAACCTGCCCGAAAAGTAATGTAAGCCCACCGTGTTTGGTTTGGGCCCCTTGACTGAAACGATAAAATTCCTTTACGGTTTAACTTTTAAGAAAAAATTAACCGGGAATTTTCATGATTTATCAAGTAGAAGTCATCATTTTGGCAAGATACTAATCTCATATTTTGCCAGAATGATGCCCTTCCTGCAGCTACGAGCTTTTGAAGCCTACAGGATTAATCAGTCAGCTTAACCGTGATACAAGCAACTCACAAATATGCCATTAAAGATTCTCCCACACAATCTGTGCTGTCTTCAGGGCTAAAAAAAAAAGCTACTGAAGAGCTAATGCTCATAAGGGACTGGTATGTGCTGCTGCTTTTCCTACTTTAAACCTCTAACAAAATGTTGAGGTGTGGAAAAATGGAAAAAAGTGCTTGGAAATCGGAGTAATCTGCCTGGTGATGGAGCTACCCTCGGCCTAGTAAGAAGAAAAGCACGCACACGATGATGGAGAACACTGACACAGCTTCTTAAAAATGTAAATAAATTAGGAGATGGCTTCTCTTTGAGCTTTCACTAAGTGGTTGAGGCATGCGAGCTTCAGACAAATAAACCATTGCAAAGGATTACTCTTTTGGGAATTATGTTTTTTTGGGTGGGCACATCTGCAATGAAAGGTCAGTGAAGAACTCGGTTGCTCACCGTTTTTTCCAAAGCTCTTATGACTCATCCTACTTTCATTCCAGATGTTAATCAGTGGTTTGCCATATAAATTAACCAATCTGCATATTCATTTTTGTTCAAAATAGAATATGCAAAGTTCTGTGTAAGTGCAAAATAGATACGTGGCACGATTTTACTCTGTTTCAATTATTGGCTGGTTTATACTGATGACCATGGGGATTAGGTCAGCCAGTTGCACTTGTATCTTGCTTGTCCATAGAAATAATAATTTACAATAAAAAACCCCCAGGCCAACTGCCATTTAATAAAAACAAGAGAGCATAAGTTCTATTTCATTTTGTAAATTAATATCGATACAATCAATTAAAAAGAAGAATCTAGGGTCGATTGTCATATATCTAGAAACAAAGGCAAGGTAGAAAATACTTTGGAAAGAGTTGTAACAACCATGGAAAGAAAAAAAAAAAGAGAAATTAGGCACCAATGGCTGTTAAATCCCTGATGGCAGTGGCCAAGACCTGGCAAAGGCATATGCATGTGCTGCCCTTCGTGGACCGTGGATCATCCAGCTGGACTCACACAGGCAACTCACGGTGTGTAGGAGGCTAAACCTTTCCCTCCAGTTTTCCTGCTCTTTTTCCTTTGCATTGGAAGCTTGTAGCAGTCTGGATTTTGAGATTTCCTATCTGGTACCAGCCCTGCAGCTGACTGCACGCGGTTGCCAAAGAGCACACCAAGAGCTGCGAGCGTGTCCGCAGGACCAGGTTTCTGCTGGTTTGCTTGGAAAACTTACCCCCGAGGGTATGGAGATGACAAAAATCAGAAGCAGACGTGAAGGTCTGCTTGGTGAGCACAAGAGAGCCCAAGCAGGGCTTAGCTGTCTGCTGCTGCTCTGAAAAAGGGACAAATTTCATTTACATTACAGCATGGTGTCCTGGGAAGCCAATTTGGCTCATTAAAGTTGTATTGTTTTCAGTTGCCTCATTCACTTCAGAATAGCCAAAGCTATAAATAACCAATAATGGAAAAGCTAGAAGCTTTTTTTGCATTTACAAATGGAATTCTTGATGATATCACCTAGAAATGGGGGGGGAAATTGGGAAAAAAAAATGTAAATTATTATGTTTTCTATTTCACGATTGATACTCAACATAGAGATTTTGAGACTTCCATTTCTTTATTTTTTGTGAGCTCAGAGATATCCCGTGTCACATTGATTCAGTGGCTCCAAGATCAGCTGATATTTCATGACTCCATAAATCCAGTTGCCTTATAATTGTTGATCTGAATATATATACGATTTGAATTGCAATGGCTATAACATTACTTGTGGTTTTATGCAGTGGAATAAGCAGATGATTGTGCACTGAGCCTTATGTTAATATAGAGCAAAGCTATCGTCTGTTCAGCAGGTATCACAATTTTCTGGCCATCGTGTTCTCCTGGGATCACCTCTTTGCCTTCCCATAAAATCTGACATACTAAAGCATCCTCTGCACTAATATTTTATTCTGTAGGGTATGGGGAAAAGTTGGGGAGAAGAAAAGTTTTTGTGAGTCAATCATATGTAAGAATCTATATTTTCAAAGTGTATTTTTACTGATCCAATAGAGTCAAATGTCGCCTTACGCTATAACATTTCAAATACTGAAATGCAAACTGTTTGTTTTAATTCAGGAACCTTCACCCTACTGTAAAAGTTTCTAATGAGAACTAAGTGCTTCATATGAAAATATGATGGCCTGATATCTTCAGGGAAATAGAGGGACACGTTCTTTCTCTGCACAGAGCTAGGCAATCTGCCTGGAACTATTAGATGAAATGGATGTACAACGAATATCATGTTTAATTACTTCTGTGTCTTTCATGAAGGGTCTGCAAGATTTTTTTTTCTTTATGTAAAGAAATAAGTATGGTAGTTGGAATCCTGCAGTTTGGAAATATTCTAACCTCTATTCTAAAAAAGCATTCAGGAGTTTTTTGAGATTAAACAGATATGCATTCAAAAAAGGTAAAAGAGAGGGCTCGTATCTGCGTCTCCACGCACTGTAGAAGATCCTCGGTTCCACCCCAAGTGCTAACTTCAACCTAGAAAACAAAGATATTTTATGAGGTCTTTGGGCGCAAACCTCTTCCCAACATGGGCACAAACCTGTTCCCATCATGGGCACAAACCTGTTCCCATCATGGGCACGCAGCTTCGCCCTTACCCCGGGTGACTCCAGTCTCGGGGGAGAGCTCAGCTGAAGCTTGTGGTAATCGTACACGAAGCAGTGACCAATGAGTAATTTAGGACTAAGTCAGACACTCCCAGCTAATTCAGCTGCGATGTCAGGGAGGATGGAGATGACTTCTGCTCTTGGTTGGTGCTTGTTATTGGCCTTGGTCACGTAACGTAGTGCTAGTGAAAAGCATCCAGCACCTTGACAGGACTACTTTCTGCACGCAGACACTAGCACGGGCAATTCAAACCTCTCCGTGAAATTGCATCAAGCTTGACCTTGAATAATTTAATAGAGGGGCGAGTCTCGCTCTGCCTTTGGCATCCAGTCACTTGGCCGTGACCGCAGAGACTGATGTGCCGTAGGTCAATGACGATAATGCTTTATTTTTGTCTCTAAGAAATTCTTCATTAACAACTGGACTTCTTGGCAACCACGTTAGCCATCTCCAGGTAAGGATGTAGCACCAAACTGGGCCGTATTTTAAACATAATATTTTCTTTGTAAGGGTGTTCTCCCAGATCCAAGTATTTTGGCATAGAAAATGACGGTTGAGAAAAAGCTATTGATTTATCTATTCAAAGTTATGCTTCAGTCCTGAAAGTTGCGTTCTTAGGTGAATCCGCCCAAAGTATAGTCTGGCAGTGGATGGCCCACAGAAAACACACATTTCTTCCAAGTTTCCTTGTTCAGCCCGGTTAAGCGTTGAACTATCGGAGGTGAGCCATGGAGAGATGGTCCCTCACAGCCCCTGGGTCTTCCTCGTCCCTTCTGTGCGTAAATGCGGATTTCCTTCTCCCTGGTCCCTGCACGAACACTCGCTCCTCGCTGGGTGAAAGGACGGAGGGCAGCTTTGCCCAAGGAGGGCAAATACAAAATACAGTAATAATGCAATATTAAAGGAGAACACAAAAAAATGCACTACTATTTCCTATTGGGAGGGACATAAAAAGAGTTGTATGAGTTGGTGTTGGCACTTGGACTACAGACATTAATTAAAGCATTCAATTACAGGTGAGAAAAATGTTTGTCTCTTAAAAGTAATACAGTCGGTCTGCTGGCTTTTGAAATTTAGAATGGCACATTTTGAAATGGAGTATTTTCTCTGCCTTGCTGGCACTTCCCAACGTGATGCCTGGGGATTTTGAGGCACTAAATAAATTGGGCTTACTCAAAATAAACCACCCAGGGCAGCGCTGCCATGCAGGGTGTGCCGTGGGCAGGAGCTTCCAAACTTCCCCGGAGGCGTGGGGCTGGCGACTGAGCTATACAGCAGTAGGCTGGGTCCTTCATTTCTATGTTGCTATTTAAGACACACAATTACCCTGTTATGCGGCACATTTTATTCAAGAAAGAGTCTTTCCATCAAACACTCTTTAAAAAAGGTCCTAAGATTGCTCCCCTTGTTGCACACAAAACTGCTCCTGCCTGGCACTGTGCATGCAGAAGGCAGGCAGCGCCCGGCCACAAATCCTGAAAAAACTCTTTATTAATGGACTTTGTACGCAGTCTATTGTGAGTCAGCAGTGGAAATCAGTATTTCGGTGTTTTGGCTGAAAAAGTTGAACAAATTCTCAAGAAGCCAATCTTTCCCCTCCACTTCTGCTGTTCCTTCAGCGCTGGCACTGCAGGTGCTTTGCAGGAGCAAAGGTTTTATAACCACTCCTGGTTGGGATGGAGAAAGAGAACGGCAGGCTGGGATCCTTGGGGTTTTCCCTGTTTGTTAGGAAGACTCGGCGTTATTCCCAGTGCCGTAATCTGTCTTTGCACCAGCACTCGTGTTAACGTAACCCAAGAAGCTCCAGGTGAGAAAGCGCGGCAGGATCGGCTCTGGTTTCTCTGGGTTACAGCCGTCTCAGGTGCTCCTCCTCCTCATCCTCCTCTTCCTCCTCCTCCTCCTCCTCCTCCTCCTCCTCCTCCTCCTCTGGCCGTCTCTGTCCCCAGCCATGTATATCAAAGACCTAATCTCAATTCCAGTAAAAACAGGCTTGCCACTTAAACTAGATGCAAGGATTTTAGGCAGCGCCTGGGAACACCTTTCTGTCTTAGCATTTTTAGCCGCGACATAGAAATGTTTAGCAACCACAGCAAGAAATATTACAAAATTCGGATGCCCATATCCCTACCCACATCCGTATCTGTATCTGACGTATATCCAAACCCCGGGCTCTGTGGCGTGAGGAGCGGCTCTCTTGCACCCGAAATTATTTACCGACCTTGCCCGCGAGGGGAGGAGGGGTACCTCGCGCCCGCTGTGGTTGGGAGCCCTTTAGCTGGGACCCACAGAGTGAGGCAGCTGGTTTTTTGGAGGGTTTGTGGGCAGGAGACCTGGCAGCGGTCGGCACCGAGGTCTGGCATGGCCCGTGCTGGATTGGGCCATTAATTTCCCGTAGAGCCGAAGTGATCCCAGGTCACCTCAGTGAAATAAAAAGCCCGGTACCAGAAGGTGCTCATATTTTATTAGCAAGCTTTGGAGGTTGCTCCCCTCCGTTCGCCTTGCCGACAAGGGTAAGGCTATGCACAACCGTGGCACGGTGCCGAAGGGAGAGACCTGATCCCGCTTTCTCCTACACTCGCACCTACCCCCGTCACCCGTGGGTGCGGGAGGTGCGAGGATCGCTCCGTCAGGCCGACTTCGTGCCGTCGTGTCCGCGCAGACCCTGTGCGTGGTCTCCTGCTGCTTCCACAGACGAGCAAACCCGGCATTCCCAGCGCCCCCGAGCCCACGGCACGCGCCCAAGCGAGGGGAGCTGGGGATGCTGCACCGAACTGCAACCAGCTCTTCCTGTCACCCCACGAAGAGCATGTCATCGTACTGGAGGTGATGTCTCTGTACCAGAGGCGATGTCATCATACCGGAGGTGATGTCCCCAAGCCAGCTTCCTCCTGGATGACTTATTCCTCTTCTTCACCCGGGGCTCGGGGGCTGAGCAGCGGTCTCCAGCTGCCACGCTGCCCAGCCCACGCTCCCGGGGAGCTGAGCAGGAGCTCCCCAGGCTGCAGGTCCCTCCAGGACCGGGCCGTGTCCCTCTGGGGAGCCCCGCTGTCCTGCAGTCTGTCCCACCGGGAACACGAGCGTCTGCTTCCCACGCACAGTGGCACATCCCTCTGTGGGCCCCGGCATCCCGCAGACCATCCCTCGTGGAAACCCTGCACGTCCCTTCTGCGGAGCTTGGTGTCCAGCAAGCCACCCCGGGTGGACAGCTTTCCCAGGGGACCGTGAATCCCCGGGGGTCCACAGTGTCCCTCCAGGAAACCCCGCTGTGTCCCTCCCGATGACCTTCGTGCCTGGCATCGCATCCCTCCGGGGGACCGCTGCCTGTCCCTCCGGGGCACTGCTGCCTGTGTCCCTCCGGGGACAGCTGCCTGTGTCCCTTCAGAGACCGCTGCCTGTCGCTCCGGTGACTGCTGCCTGTCCCCCCGGGGACCGCTGCCTGTCCTTCCGGGGACCGCTGCCTGTGTCCCTCCGGGGACAGCTGCCTGTGTCCCTTCAGAGACCGCTGCCTGTCCCTCTGGGGACAGCTGCCTGTGTCCCTCTGGGGACAGCTGCCTGTTGCTCCGGTGACTTCTGCCTGTCCCTCCGGAGACCGCTGCCTCTGTCCCCCTGGGGACCGCTGCCTGTCCCTCCGGAGACCGCTGCCTGTGTCCCTTTGGGGACCGCTGCCTGTGTCCCTCCGGAGACTGCTGCCTGTGTCCCTCCGGGGACTGTTGCCTGTCCCTCCGGAGACCGCTGCCTGTGTCCCTCCGGGGACCACTGCCTGTGTCCCTTCAGAGACCGCTGCCTGTCCCCCCGGGGACAGCTGCCTGTCCCTCCGGAGACCGCTGCCTGTCCCCCCGGGGACAGCTGCCTGTCCCTCCGGAGACTGCTGCCTGTGTCCCTCTGGAGATCGCTGCCTGTGTCCCCCTGGGGACTGCTGCCTGTCCCTCTGGAGACCGCTGCCTGTGTCCCTTTGGCGACCGCTGCCTGTGTCCCTTTGGCGACCGCTGCCTGTCCCTCCAGAGACCACTGCCTGTGTCCCCCCGGGGACCGCTGCCTGTCCCCCCGGGCCCCCCGGCAGCCCGTCTCCCCGGGATCCCCGGCACCCCCTCCGCCGGCGCGTCCCCCCCCGGGACCCCCCGTCTCGGGGGGCTCAGCCGCAGAACCCCCCGTCCCCCTGCCCGTCCCCGGGGGGGCGGCGGGGACAGCGCTGCGCCTCCTCGTAGCTGGGCAGGTTCTTCACCTCCTCGTAGCGGGGCAGCGGCGGCAGCTCCAGCCCCGCTCCGGGCCGGCCGCCGGCCCCCGGGGTCTCCAGCGGCGGGGCGGCGGGGCCGGGCGGGGGGCGGCGGCGGGCGGGCGGGGGGCGGCGGCGGGGCGGGGGGCAGGCGCGGCGGCGGAGGGCGCAGCCGGCTGCCAGCAGCGCCAGGAGGACGAGCAGCGCGGCCAGCCTCCTCGCCAGCCACCGCGCCCGCGGGAGCCAAGCGCGACCCGCCGCCCCCCCGGCAGCGCTACCGGTACCGGCCCCGCTACCGGTACCGGCCCCGCCGCAGCCATCCCGCCCGCACGGCGCCGGCCCCCGCCCGCCCGCCATCCTCGGCACCCCCGCACCCCCCAGCTCCCGGGCCCGCACCCCCCCCCCCCCCCCCCGGTGCCGCTCCCGCAACCCGGTGCCGCTCCCCGCGCACCTTCCGCTCCCCGAGGCCGCGGGTGCGGGCTGGCACCCCGCACCCCCCTTCCTCTCTCTCCCCCCCGCCCCCCGCACACCCCTCTCCCGGCGGCAGCGCCGGGTTTTATCCGCCCCGGGCTGGGTTTTTTATCCCTGATGAAAAATTGATGGGGCCATTTGGCGGCGGTTCACGGGCTAATGGGGCGGTGGCGGTGCGGGATGGGGCACCGGGCCAGGATCGGGCTCTGCGCCGGGGCGGCGTGGGGCCCGGCAGCCCCGTACCCCAACCCGGCATCCCTGCTGCCCAAGCGTCACGCTAAATGCGCCCCAAAACTCATCACTCAGCTGAAACGTGTCTTCCCCTGAATGGGGACAGGATGCTTGATGGGATAATCGGTACTCGAGGACATCGGGATGTGTGGCACCCAAGGATGTGGGGATGAGCAATACCCAGGGATGTGGGATGAACGCAAGGATGCGGGATGAACGCAAGGATGCAGGGACAAGCGGCACCCAAGGAGGCAGGGATGAGTGGTACCCAAGGACTCAGGGATGAGCAGCACCCAAGGATGTGGGGATGAGCAGCATCTGAGGACGCAGGGATGAGCAGGACCGGAGGACACAGGGATGAGTGGTACCCAAGGACACAAGAATGAGCAGCATCTGAGGGTGCAGGGATGAGCAGCACCCAAGGATGCGGGGATGAGCAGCACTGATGGACACAGGGATGAGTGGTACCCAAGGACACAGGGATGAGCAGCATCTGAGGGTGCAGGGATGAGCAGCACACAAGGATGTGGGGATGAGCAGCATCTGAGGACACAGGGATGAGTGGTACCCAAGGACACAGGGATGAGCAGCATCTGAGGGTGCAGGGATGAGCAGCACCCAAGGATGTGGGGATGAGCAGCACTGATGGACGCAGGGATGAGCAGCATCTGAGGATGCAGGGATGAGTGGTACCCAAGGACACAGGGATGAGCAGCATCCGAGGGTGCAGGGTAATGAGCAGCACCCAAGGATGTGGGGATGAGCAGCACTGATGGACGCAGGGATGAGCGGCATCCAAGGACGCAGGGATGAGTGGTACCCAAGGACACAGGGATGAGCAGCACCCAAGGACGTGAGGATAAGTGACACCTGAGCCCTGAGCGACCCGTGGGATGGGAAGCGCAAGGTGCAGAGCCTACCACTGATTTTACCACTTTTTAAGGCCAACTGCAGCGTCAGAGCGGGCAGCCACAGGCTGGCTCCCTGGCGCCTGTGCAAGGCACAGACCAGAGTGAGCTCTTCATTCTTCCTTTCTGTTGGTTTTTATTCCTACCATTAAGGTTTCACAGCTTTTCGCCTGTTGGCAAGGCCAGGGGGTCCCTGTGTCACCCAGCAGTGACCATTGCCCGCGCTTCTGGGGGCCCAATCCATCGCTTTATTCAGCCCCCATAATTGCAGACCCCCGGCTGTGTTTGCCGATCGCCCTCAGCTCAATTGCAAAACTCCTCGGGCAACCGAGAGAGGAGAGGAAAGTCTAATCTAGACACGGAAAAACTTACTGATGTGAAACATGGCAAAAAAAATGACCAGTACTTTTCAGTTTGGTTTCCTTTTAGGCGATCGTGCCAAATCTGATAAGCAGCAGCTAACCCACCTACGTGACCGTCACGTGTAATATATTAGTTTCCTTTCTCCTGTTTACTTGACCTGCGATGATTTCATTGCTGATATCTGTAAGCACAGCTCCTGCTGTCATCCCTACGTTTGGGTAATTCATGCCTATCGTATCTGTTACAGATTTTGCAGCGCTCAGGAACAAAGAGGGGGAGAAAAGGTTCTCAGCAGCAATACAGCGTTGGGCAGGGTTTGCATAAAAGTAATCTGAAAGGAAGGAGGGGGTCAACGGTGCCGGGCTTCATAGAACCATAGAATGCTTTGGGTGGGAAGGGCCCTTCAGAGCCCACCCAGCCCAGCCCCTGCAGTGCCAGGGACAGCTTTAACCAGCCCAGGGTGCTCACAGCCCCGTCCAACCTGGCCTGGGATGTTCCCAGGGATGGGGCCTCCACCGCCTCTGGGCAACCTGTGCCAGTGCCTCACCACCCTCACTGTAAAACATTTCTTCCTTATATCCAGTCTAAATCTATTCTTCTTTAGTTTAAAGCCATTATTCCTTGTCCTGTCACAACAGGCTTTGCTAAAAACCTTGTCCCCATCCTTCCTACAGCCCCCTTTAAGTCTGGCAAACAACGAGAAACCGTGGTTTCTTTCTGCGTCTTCAGGGGTTTATTCTGCAGACATTTCCTCACTTTCTGGGCATTTCTCCCTGCAGAAGGGCACCGGAGCTGGGAGCTGTGGCAAAGGTGGGCTTCAGGCAGGCAGCCGAGGCAGGAGGGCGGCAGCAGCGGGGCACAGCCCCCGCCCCAGCTGCTGTGGGGGGTGGCCGTGGGGACCCTGTGCCTCGGGGACGCGTCCCGGCCCGCAGCCGCCAGGATTGGGGATGCTGAGCACCAGCAGCAGCTCCCTGCTGTGCCTGGGGCTGCGTTTACTTCAGACTCTTGAAAATAACCAATGTGATTTTTTTTAAGGTGAATACGACGGTGAGTAAACAGCAGGGCGCCCGGCGAAGCCTACCTATCCATTAATAAAGCCTTGCATTTTAACAACATTTCTGATAAGCTGCAACCCTGCAATCAGAGCGCCATGAAATATTAAAGCCTGTTGATAGCTCGCTAAAGCTAACATTTTGGCTGGCCCTCCGGCGTGCGCCGCGGGCTGGGCTTCAATGCTCAGCCTGCAGAAGTGGCTGAGGATCGGCTCTGCGCCCCGTCAGACGAGGAAAACCGTGGCTGGAGGGAACAGGGCGCTGCGAGAGCAAGAAGAAATAAGAATTAAAATCCTGGTACGCAGCTACGCTCACGCCAGCAGCCCCAGTTCCCGCAGCCCCACGTCCGGCTTGGGAAAAAGCAGGAATACCGGCTCCCGGGGGGTTGGGGCCAGGGGACTCATCCCTGCTGGCTCGGTGGCTGTGTGGGGCTGGCTGCAGCCATCCCGGGGCAGCGACAGGTACGGACGCTGCATTTGGGGGGGATTCGGGGTGGTGCATCGGTGGAGCTGGGTCAGCTGCTGGTTGGGCTTTTGGAAACGTATGGAGAGTGTCCTCTGCCCGGCTGCGGGTTCCTGTGTGGGTATGGGGGGCAGGCAGGGGTAACTGGTTCCACTGGGAGTAATTGGTGTCACCCAGGTGAGTAACGAAGCTGTAAGCAGCTGCAGCTGCTAACGGGGCGGATGGACAGGTCATTTTTGGGAGCGGAGCTGCTCTGCAATGGGCCAGTGTGGTGTGGGGACTCTTGCCAACTCCCTGGGGCTGTAACTGGTGAGAGAAGGGGCAGGGGGGCTGCAGCCCCCCTGGGAGCCCGAGTGGCCACATCACCGGGCCAGGAGCTGGACCGCTGGGCTGGCCTGGCTGGGGAGGCGGCAGCACCGGGGCGGTGAAAGCTGGGATGCAGCAGCCCCCGGCTCAGCTCCCGGCGGAGCATCCCTCGCCTCTCCTCCACGGGCGATGGTCCAGCCGGGGAGTGCGAGGATCTTCCTGACTCACTTGAGGTGAGGATGGAGGTGGCTCCCGCGAGATGTGCCAGGCATGGGGGCCAGATGTGGTGATTCGCCACATCTGGGGGAAGAGGTGCTGCGGGCTGGGCAGTGCTGGTGACATGGAGATGGTCCAGGGTCCCCCAGGCGCAGGCCGGGGCGCAGGGGCAGCTCTCTGCCTGCTGACCAGGGACGCACGTGGCAGGGCTGGCGCTCAGGCTTGACGCACTGGAGCAGCCGGGCGATGCTGGGGTTCAAACCTCATCATTCGCCCTGTAATTCTCTTAAACGAGCCTACAACCAGTTAATGACACCCGTATTAAAGCTCAGATTCAACAGTTTGAACCTTCACGCCGATGCGTAGCGCCAAAAGCTTCTGGCAAATCAGTGCCATCAGCTACTGAAGTGTGGCAAGCGTCCCTGTGCGCCCGAGCAGTCCCAGCGCGCTCCGAGAAGTTTCTTCTGGTTGCATCAAAACGGAGTTGCCTTTTTTCCCAGGCAAATGCCAGGCTTGTGCATCATCCTGCAAGTGTTTTTGACAGGGACAGGAGCACGATAGAAAAGCAAAGCATTGCTTCTGTTAGCAGCAGCATCGCTCATAGGCGGGTTCAAGATGCTTTCCGTATCACCGTGACCTTTCTCGCTAATGAAAGAGAAATGAAATTATGGGTGAGCTGGCCCAGATGTTTGTCAGAATTAGCCTTGAAAATCATCCGGATGCTGTAACATACATTCTTTTAATTGCACATCCACAGATGCTTCTATCACTTAACCATTTGCAACCGTGGCCTCTTTAGATCTCAAAAAAACAAGTAAAGAGGAACAAGAGGAAATGGGCTCAAGCTGCATCAGGGGAGTTTAGATTCGATATTAGGAGAAATTTCTTCATGGAAGGAGTGGTCAAGCACTGGAACAGGCTGCCCAGAGAGGTGGGGGAGTCCCCATCCCTGGAGGGGTTCAAAGAACGGGCAGAGGTGGCACTTTGGGACATGGTTTAGTGGGCATGGTGGTGTTGGGTTGATGGTTGGACTGGTGATCTTAGAGGGCCTTTCCAATCTTAATGATTCCTGGTTTTTACTTTCATTAAAAAATAATCCAGCCACCAAGGCAGGAAACATGAAATTATTCCTCTCCCCTTAATTGGTTTAGTGGTGGACTTGGTAGTGTTAGGTTAATGGCTGGACTGGATGATCTTTTCCAACCTAAACGATTCTATGATTCTATGATTTTATGAAAGACCCTGGTTACCGCGCTCAGGAGCGAGACCTACAAAGCAGGCGCAGGCACCGTGGCACAGCACCTCTGCAGCTCCCCGCCCCGCCACCCGCATCGTGGTCCCCCCATCACCGTCCCCCTGCCACCGCCGTGCCACGGCCGGGACGCAGCCGCGCTCATCTGGAGCTGGGAATGGTCACGGCCGGGGGAAAAACCCCACTGAGAGCGGGGAAAGAAGAGAAACAGTTTTCTGGGAAACTACGTGATGGTGGGGAGCCAAAAAGCCAGGGCGCAGTGTCATAGGTGTTAGTTTCCCAGCAAAAAGGATGGCAGAAGTTTGGCTGTGAGAATTCCTGCTTGAATCTTCTTGTATTAACATATATATATTTTTGTACACAGATATAAATTTATTTATTTATATTTTTAAATGCTAAAGCAGATGATGAGTAAAGAAGTGTCTCTCCCCACGCAGCCAGCCCAAACACGGGTGAAGACGGGAAGATCTTGCCCATCCAACAGCTCTCTATGTCATGCTTCCCTCTCCTCCTCCTCTGGAAGCTCGTCAGGACCTTCGTGGCAGCCCGGGGTGGCCCGGGCCGATGGCCAGCGCTGTTCCCAGGCCTGCGAGGAGCTTTTTTCTGCCCCCCACCCCCCCAAGCACGACAGAGCACTGGGGCAGCACCGGGAGTCACTGAGCGTGAATAAATCATCGTTAGCGGCCGCATCGTGCCTCCCCCATCCCGAAATCAGCTCTTTTTACAAGCTGTGAGAAACCCACGTTGCGGCTGCCCGGAGTCTCGGGCAGACTCTGGGGCCGCCGAGCGGTTTCTGGAAAGGAGCTTTAGAAGTTGGTTTTCTCCAGTTTTGCAGGGGATGCACAAGTATCGATCCTGCAAATGACCCCTGCAGAAATACATCGATCCCTTTGGAGCAGCGGATCATTAAATACTTGACTTCCAGATCTTTCAAATGGTGCCAAAGAGCTGACCTGGCAACATAATTATTTTATAGCGTGCGTAATTGTCCCTGCGACCGTTGGCATTTGTGTAACTCTGAACTCGCCTTCAGGGGAGCCTGCTACCTAAAATGCCCTTTGTACAATGACGCTTCACAGCTGCATTTCCTTTTCCCTTAATCTGTTTTCCCCCCAATATGGGAAAACTAATGGGAAAAAACGTAACGAAGCCAAGGTTTCTCATTTTGGGTAAGGCTCTGAAAGCCTCACGTGTGGGGAGCAGTGTTCGGTAGCAGGAATAATGCCGCGGGCTGATGGAGGGAAGCACAGCTTTGGATGACGACCTGGATTGTAGACAGAAACAAGCTCAGCCCTCGCAGCTTCAGTGACATTATAATAGCTAGTAGACCCCAAAAAACCTTGTGATAGTTGAGGCTTTTGTACGAATTTTGGAGCAAATCGCCGCTGCGTTGGAGGATGTGCAGGCACTTCACATTGCGTTTCGGTCTCCGTTACAGCCCTTCTGCAAGTATTCCTCTCCCTGGTCCCTAAATCAGTAAATGGGGTGCCATGAGGGTGGTGTTTCGGGGTGCTGGGGGGGTGAGGCTGTAGCTGGGGGTTGAGGGGTTTGCTTTCGGTCCGAGCGGGGTAAAATCTCCCCTTGGATGGGCAGCCGGCAGCGGCAGAGACCGAGAGCTTCCCCGGCCAGCCGGGCGCTGCAGCGGCGCTTGCACCGGGCACGCCGTCCGTGCGGCCGTCTTCACAACGGTCTGCCAAAATAAAGAACACGCGGTTCTTCACATTTCTGTAAAAACTGCTAAAGCAGCTCTTAAGAAAGCCCGTCGGGCAGCGAGCTTGGAGCACTGCTCAGGCGAAGCTCTGCGCTGCTTCAATTAAACACACGAAGCTGACATCTATTGCTTCACATTTTTCAAGCACATCTGTAACTGCAATAAGGCTTAAGAAACAAGAAGATGACTCTGCATATGTAAAAAAAAAAAAAAAAAAAAAAAAAAAAGCCATTACCTCACAGCTCAGAAATCTCTACTGCCAGCAAATATTTGCTGTTAGACTATTAAAAAACAGAGAAAGTGAGAGGGAGAGAGGCCGAAACGCTCCTGCGTGACTCTGATTCCTTCCCGGGCTAGGTCCGTTCTTCTGTTAACAATTTTGGATGCTCTCCAGAAATGAAATGTATTTTCTTCAAATAAATAAAAGGTGGAAGTGTCGCAGGGCAATGATATCGATACCAAGCGTGTTGTCAGGCTTCCCAGACTCCATGTCGCAGTTAATGTGTTCTGGTTTATTCCTTCTGCTAAAAATAAGCATTGGAGAGATTGGATCGTACCAGTTCTCCCCGTGCAATCATGCCTTGCAAATAGGACTCGAACCCTTTGACTCCGTGGAAAGGCTCCCGTTCGCGCAGCGAGTTTTGGCCGAGGCTTTTCGTGTTACGAGCGATGAACGTCTCTCCATATAATGCCCTATATATATTCTTATAAGAATATATATTCTTATAAGAATAAGGATGATTTGCTCCGATGGCTGTTTTTCTTCCGAATCAAATTACATTAATTCATAAAAATGATTCTGGGTTTATGCTCATGATCTGACGCCATCCTTGAGCACGTGTTTAGTCCGAAGCCCTGCGATGGCGGCGAGGCCCCGGGTGACCGGCCGGTGGCTGCAGGCGGGGCGGAGGCTGGATGCCCGGCGTGCCGCGGATGGACGGATTAGCAGCTGAACGCAGAAATGCTGAATTGTCTTAAAATGCGGTAACGACCGAAAGGCGATAAAGGACAATTTTGTCGCAGTTGGAAGGATTGCCGCAGTGGTCTGCAATAACCAAAAAACTATTTTTAATTTTTTTTTTTTTTGTACGGGGGGCAACATTTTTCCAAGCCGCCGTCCTCGTTAGTCACGCCGTTTCTCAAGAGGCTGCCATGATCCAGTCATGAATTTCTGAGATGATTTCATCTCACTGTTATTTACAACTTAGCCCAAAAGCTCAGCCTCTTCCTATTATTTGTGGTTAAATATAGCAACGGATTCTTTCCCATTCCTTTTGCTCTTGGAGCGGTTTTTTCTGCCACCCACACAAATCGCATGAGTCAGAAGGCACACGAAGGAGCGGTTCCCAGCTGGCCGGGCCCTCGCTGGCCGCTCTCGCGCATCCCGAGCTCACCCCGAGCATCAGGAGGTGAAATAATGTCTGTCTGCTCGCAACTGGGGCGCGGCCAGGGGTGCTCGCCCCACGCCCCGGGGACGCGTGGGGACGTTCTTCCCCTCCGTCAGCTCCTGCATCCCGAGTGGGCTCGCCCCGGCTGCGTTTCCGCCGGCCCACGCCGGGATTTCAGGTGGCCCCGGTTTTCGTGCAACCCACCCCAAGGAATCAGGGGTCACTAAGAGCGGGGCAACGCCCCGGGCGCGGGGGGCGAGCACCGTCCTGCTGAAAACCCTCTCCCGTTACCCTCTCGCTCTTCCCTCCTGCCTGAAGACACTTTTTTTTTACTAAACTAAACATTTCCCAGCCCAGTTTTCCCAGCGCCAGCCTGAATTCCCCGGGCACCCCGGTGCACGGGTGACATGCTGCAGCCAGAGGGTTTTTGCTGGGGGTAAATCCAGCAGCCACCCCACATGAGGTCGGTCAGGACATCGCCCGAGCAGCAGGTCGGTAGCTTGTTAAAAAATAAAAAAAAGCATGGAAAAACCCTGCCAGCTGTTTTGCTGGGAGGCGGGGTGATAACCGTGCCAGGGCAGACGAGGGGCTGCGTGCTGGGCAGGGAAGCATCCCGCCTGCGCTGCCCGCACGAAGCCATGCAGCTTTTCCTATTTTTTTTTTTTTAGGAAAAGCCTGCAAGGGAGGGATGAGGATGCTGAGGTTGGGGGGGGAGCAGCGTGGAGGCGGCAGCCGCAGCGGGAGGATGAAGGGGCAGGGGAGGTTTGACCCCGCTATTTTTAACCGCGGCGTTGATGCGCCGTAAATAACCGTGCCGGCCTCGGAGGCGGCACAGCAAACGGGAAAGTCCCCGGCATGGCCCCCCCGGGTCCACTCCTCCGGCCTGGGGGGTCCTGCCGGCCACCACGCAGCCGGGCTTCGGTGGGTCCCTTTTCGGCAGCCAACGTACCGGTGGGTCTGAGATGTAAAAAGGCAAATATTCCGTGCTGGGAATTGAGGTTTGTGGGTCCCGTCAAGCTGAAATAGCAGATTTGCCATGTCTTCCCCACCGCTGAGCCAGCCCCGGCTTTCTGCACAGGCTGGATTTATTAGTTCGGTTGCACCTGGGGGAGCTGACATTTAAATTCTGAAAGTCAGGATCAGAATGTGGCAAATGTATCATGGTTTTGCTGTTGAGAGAAGAAATCCACGCCGCGTACTGAGGCTGCTGCTGCGAAGCGGCTTCCCCCGAAACGTGGGGAAGGGGACAGCGGAGCTCAGGCACGGATGCGGAACGGGGGCTGCAGAGCTGGGCTGGGGGTGGGTGACAGCCTCAGGCCCCCCAGTTCCACAGAAATCAACCAAAACCAAAAAAATACAAAAAAAAAAAAAAATCTGAAGTGACTCTTGGTGGAGCCCAGGGCTGCGGGACCTCCGGGAAGAGACGCCAGAGCTGACTGATAGCGGTGAGATGACATTGCTGGCTAATTCACCGAGGACTGAATTAGTTAAACTGTTTTTTCTTCTTTCACCGCATCCAGAATAATAAATCAGCACAAATGTATTAGTCCTGCCAGCAGCTGTGTTGCTACGGGCAAAGGTCCTGGGCAATTTTTACCGTCCCCGGTGCCAACCTACCCTCTCCCTGCCAGGGCCCACGGGTCCGGGTGCACCTTGTGCCCCTACGTGACGGGATTTACCAGTCGTACCCTCTGCTGTCGGTGGGTTTGCCGCTGTCTGTTTGCTATATAATTAACTCATCGCCTTTCCGGAGCCGTTATTTAATGGCTCTGCTGTCAGTTTGCTATCTGATGTGTATGCTGCCTTTTCAGCTCCGGCTTGCCAGGCGATGCTAACGGGTGCCTCACCAGTTTGGACGTGCTGAACGGCACTGGTGTCCCCAGCTCCCCTCTGAGCAAACATTTCCCAGGCAGCTCAAAGTACTGGTGTGCCCAGCAGCCGGCAAACTGAAGCCCCGTCAATGCGGGACCTGCTCGGAGCATCTCCAAGGGCTTCCTGGGCTGCTTCTGGTTTGAGTTGTGGTTTAAGAAAATGCAGGCAGGCGAAGTCTTGGCATCCCAGGTTTCCCTGCCAAGGGTTTGGGGTGGAAAACTGGCCCGCGGGGGAACAGGCAGCGAGCGTGCCCTCATGCCACCTCGCCCCCAGACAGCACGACAGATTTATTTTTTTCACAAATGGACACAAATAGAGGCAAGGAACGAGATTTTCAGCAAGTAATAGAGTTTAGTATACAATGTGTTTGATGGTCTCAACATCGAACTGGAACTGCTCGAATTATTTTGGCGCAGAGGAAGGGGGTTTCTGGCCCTGCGTTAGAGGTTTGGTCCTCGCTTGGCGAAGCTGCTCATTTTGGATTCCTCCTGTGCCAACAGCTTTGCAGCATCGAGACCTGAATTGTCATCTGCTCAGGTGCCAGTGCAGGGAAAGCTCTGAATTCTGACCGCACCGGGTAACTTTCCGAAACACCAGTGCTTTAAAGCATTTTTGACAATTAGACGGCATTGATTTAATTTTAACAAAGCGAGCTGTAGGGTGATTTGATGGTAGAGGAGAACAGAGTACTCAGGAGCGCAGGGGTGTCGTTTGGGATATGGAGATTATCATGCACCACCCCCAAATGGTTTTTTTCTAAGCAGACGGGAAGCGCAAAGCGCACAGTTCACGTGCAGCGTGCGGCTGTCAGCGCGGGACTTTTTTGCAAGTCAATATGATAAAAAAAAAAAAAAGAGTTTCAAAAAGTGAGGCTGTGAGCCCAGAGCATCCTCCCCGTGCTGTGCGCCGCGTCTCAGCAAGTGCTTCAGCGCGGATGTTAGGAGGCCGCCTGCAGCTTCTGTCATCTCTCGGGGAGCCGGGATGAGGACGCGACGCGGAGCAGGATGGAGTAAATACAGTGAATATCCAGTCAATACGGGCGCCATAATTACAAGACACAGGTCTTCACCAATTTCTGTGTAGCAGGAACTCTAGCAACGTATTTCTGGCCTTTTCACCTCGAAGAAGAAGATGGCTGTTTGCAATTACTTCTCTAAGTGACGACACAACATCACAAGTGGTGATATATGTGTGTGATGCTTTCATTTACAGCTTCCAGACAAAAGCCTGTCTGCAGAGAAGTCAGTGGAAATTAAAACCAGCTAATGCCTGTATATTATACAAAGGCCTGTATGCAATTATGAAATGAGAAATAAAGCAGGATGCAGATGGAGGCGTTGGGATCCGTCCCCCGGTGATTACGGTTGTATTTTTTGAGTGAAAATCCAGGAATATTTGTCATTTCTGTGACAGGCCACCTCTCGGGGAGGGGGGGGGATGTCCCTGGATATCATTTTGAGAGGAAACGCTGATTTTCTGACCACTGCCTCCTCAAACTGCGTGATGCCCCTTTATATATATTTCACTGAACTAACGCGCATCTGAGGCTAAAGCTCCATTTTTCCTCTTTTCGTTCTCATTTCCACCCCGTGCTCAGCCGACCTGCCTTTCCGTCATGCTTCCCGTCTGCCGCCGGCCGCAGCCAGAGGTTTTGTCTGTCCTTTCTGCCGCATCCAGCAATTCCCGCTCGTTTCCTTCCTCGCCTTTCCTGGCTCAGGGTCCTCCTCTTTCCTTACTTGCTCTTTTATTGCAAGCAGCAGCCAGTCCCTGCCTTTTATTTAAGGAAAAAAAAAAAAAACCAAACCCAAACCTACATCAAAAGTAGCAAAAAAGCCTTTTAATGCATCTGGGTTTGTTTCCGAACTGAAGCACCAGTTAGCATCTGCTGCGTGGGGAGACGGGGCGGGGACCCAAGTTCACATCGGCAGCGCTGGAGCGACACGGCACCGCGGCGTTTTCAGAGCCAGGTCGCTGGGAATTGTGGTTTTTAACTTAAATATTTTTAATTTAAAAAAAAAAAAAAAAAAAAAAGAAGTGCCAACTGCCCAAACGTCCATCTGTCAAAAATGTGAGCGTGAGATTGATTTGCCAAATGCTAGGGCATGTATGGGGCCGCATCTGTGTGTTTTATGCGCACTGTGTAAGATCTGGGCAGAGGATCTGCTGGGAGAGGAAAATTAAGCGTTGGGAACGGAATGAAAACTGTATCTGCAAACCCCCATGTCTTTCTGTTTTATAATATGCGTTCGCAATCGCCCGAGCGGTGCGGTGGGGGCTCAGAGGGCTTTTCAACGTGCCCGTTCGGACATAAGGATGGGATTAAACAGCCCCACACCCCTGATTTAGAGCCATCAACTTCGCCGCCGCGCCATCGCCCCCGCAGCAAAACATTCATTTAATTTTAATTTTTTTTCTTGAGGAAGCAAGCCCTTTCCCCCTGTCGGGGTTCAGCCCCAGGCAGCAGCTCAGCACCACGCAGCCATTGCTCACTGCCCTGCCCCGATGGGATGGGGGAGAGAATCGGAGGAGTGAGAGTGAGAAACACTCCTGGGGTGAGATAAGAACAGTTTAATAATTGAAATAAGGTAAAATAGTAATGGTAGTAATAAAATAATAATAATAATAATAATAACAACATACAAAGCAAGTGATGCCCAGTGCAATTGCTCACCACCCGCCGACCGATTTTAAGTGTTCAAAAAACGGGTAGATGTGGCACTTTGGGACATGGTTTAGTCTAGTCTACCCTTGATTGGCTTAGAGTAGACTTGGTAGTGTAGGTTAATTGTTGGACTGGATGATCTTAAAGGTCTTTTCCAACCTAAACGATTCTATGATTCTATTCTATGATACCCAGCCAGTTCCCAGCAGCGATCGCTGCTCCCCGGCCAACCCCCCCAGTTTCTATACTGCCCATGACGCCGTATGGGATGGAATAGCCCTTGGGCCAGTTGGGATCAACTCTCCTG
Organism: Pelecanus crispus; assembly: GCF_030463565.1. Lineage (NCBI taxonomy): Eukaryota > Metazoa > Chordata > Aves > Pelecaniformes > Pelecanidae > Pelecanus > Pelecanus crispus. The sequence goes on along the minus strand of NC_134651.1, from coordinate 3,067,222 downwards.
GCTGTGCCCCCTCCCAGCTTCTTGTGCCCCTGGCAGAGCAGGGGAAGCTGCAAAGTCCTTGACTGGCATAAGCAGCGCTGAGCAACACCTAAACCATCAGCGTGTGATCAGCATTCTTCTCATCCTAAATCCAAACCACAGCACTGTGCCTGCTACTAGGGAGAAAATTAACTCTAGCCCAGCCCAAACCAGGACACCCCCCCAAAAAAAAAAGAAGTAAAAAAGCTGCTGTTCTTGCTGGCGAGCGGCCACGACCCGCAAGCAGCCGGCGGGAGGTGCGGAGCTGCGCGGGTGCGGAGCTGCGCGGGTGCGGAGCTGCGCGGGGCCGGGCAGGGCTGCGCGGCCGGGGAGCTGTTGCCATCTGCAGGCAGGTTGGGGTTGGTGCCGGTACCGAGGGTTTTGGCAGCAGCCGGGAAGATGCCGGTGGGGTTTTGGGGGAAAAGTCCCCGGTAAAGGCGTTTGGGGACGGGGAGGCACCCAGCGCTGGGGAGCACCCATCTCAAGGCAGCTGCCCGCCCACCAAAGAACCTCCGCTAATGAATCCTGCTGCCCTAATGAGCAGGCAAGGCGGGAGCTCCCTCCTCTTCCTCCCCTTCATCAGCTCGCCCTTTCCCGGCACCGCTTCTCGTGCCCCTGTCCCCCTGTAGCAGCCCCCGGGGGCTGGCCAGCCGCTTCTGGGGTGGGCAGAAATTGGTGTAGGGGTCTGGGGTACCACGGTCTGGGGACCCTGCGAGCACAATTAATTCTATTTACTCTCCCGGGATTTTCCCGGGAAATTTATTCACAGGCCCGGGACAGGTGGGGCGCGGGGGTGCCTATGGAAAGGCGACCGTAGGTGTCAGATAAGTGAATATAATAGCAACAGGCTATAGGAAAGTATTTAGGGGATGGTTTCACCTCGAATCAGGATGTGTTGCTGCGATGTGTACCGGTACGGAGGAGGAAGCCGCAGCAATTGGGAAGTTACAGTATTAGAATTGACCTCTTCCTTTCAGGGGGAGGACTTCTTGCTGCTGCTATCAATAAGTAATGGTCCTGCAGCTGCAGGAAGAGCTTGTTTAACTTGAGGGTGGAGCAAGAGCTGGAGAGGAAAAATCCTAATTTCATAATAAAGAATAACGACCTGGCCCGTGCTCAGGAGAAGCTGGCGATGGGCTTCCAAGCAAGCTGTTTAGCAGGGGCACGGGGGACCCATAGGACTAAGGAAAAGTGCCAGGCTTTGGAAGACCAACCAGATGCTGCCTCTGCAATTTGAACATGGCTAACTCCACGCTTAAGCTAATTGCAAGGGGATCGCATGCAAAGTATGTGACTCATTTGTCGTTTGAATGAAAAGATCTCAATTTCCTGACAAAGGGGATTTAACTGTACAATATAATGCACTGTCCCAGGCTAACAATTACAGCCCACATTTTAAGTTTGGCACAGGGTACTCTCACAAATTCCTGTACGAATATGTGAATAGCTATTCTTTGAACACGTTCAAATGCATTCTCTCGCTTTGCATACATTTTAATGATCCCATACATGGCTGAAACACATGCGCTCTTGTCCTGGGACGGTGCACGGCCAACCGAAAACAGCAAATACAACTGGTCGCTGATCGAGCTTTTCTGAAAAAATATGAGTCCACTGAACAACCGACTCGAGCACTGAAATTCCTGCAGCCTTTTGACTTGGTGGTGTCGTGGCTGGCTTGGGCAGAAAAATATCTGGGACCGCAAAGTGGACTAGTCAGGAGCGTTTCCATCAGTTTTCTTTATGTCTCTTTCTTGTTTTCTGTAAGTATGCTGGTAAATATATTAGTTGCTCAAATAGTACCCAAAAAGCGAATGTGTAGACAATTCTAAATAGTAATAATAATAATAAAAAAAATATAAATAGTAATGATAATATATATTTATTATATACAATATAGAAATATTATATATTCTTCCTCTTCTTTTTCTTCTTCTTCTTCTTGTTATTGTTGTTGTTGTTGTTATTATCAGTATTATTATTACTACTACTACTACTACTATTTAAAAAGTGTCATTATCAACTTCTGTGCCGGAAAACCTGCTTCTGAAAACCCTGGTCAAATCTGCCAAGGGAGAAAGAAGAGATGGTTCTTCTCCTCGTCTCACTCCTCAGATAAACTGCTTCCCTCCACATATTTGGTACAGGTACGGTGTTTATATGATTGTGGAGTCCCCATCCCTGGAGGGGTTCAAAAAACGGGCAGAGGTGGCACTTTTGGGACATGGTTTAGTGGGCATGGGGGTGTTGGGGTGATGGTTGGACTGATGATCTTAGAGGGCCTTTCCAACCTTAGTGACTCCTAGTTTTAATTTCATTAAAAAATAATCCAGCCACCAAGGCAGAAAACATGAAATTACTACTCTACCCTTAATTGGTTTAGTGTGGACTTGGTGGTGTTAGGTTAATGGTTGGACTGGGTGATCTTAAAGGTCTTTTCCAACCTGAACGATTCTACGATTCTATGATTTGTCCCCATTTGTAAAATGGGGCAGTCTCTCGTGGAAGTGGCATCGCTCATTCCTGGCCTGACGGCTGGGACAGACACGGGCTTTGGGGCTGTATCTGCAATCGGGGAGGAGTTGTAGGATGCTCTGGATGGCTCTGGGTGGCTGTGTTTGCAGCGTCCCACCTGAACGGCTCAAGCAGAGCCTGATTTTTAGGTGATGAGGGCCTGGCACCACCGGAAAAATCTGAAGGCATCTCAGCCTCTGCGTCCTGGATCCTCCGTGGGGGCTCGGATGGCTGCCCGCAGCGGCTGCCACCAGCACACCTCAGCGATGGGAACTCGCGTGTCTCCTCTCAGAGAGGACAGGCAGGAAAACCCCGCGGTGCTGCCTGCGAGAACATGCCCCTGGGTGAAGTTAAGAGTTCAACTTTCTCTTTCGGTGGGAAGCTTATCCAGTGCCATTAAAGCTGCCCATAAATCCCTGTCCTTGAAAGAAAGACGATTTATGCTCCGGGAAACTGAATTCAAGCCTGGCTTCACCGCTGCGTGACTCCAGTTTAAACTGGTAAAGGGTTGCTGGTGCAAAACTGGAACAGTATTTTGCTGCTGGTGAATCAGGCCCTTGAAGGAAAAGACTTAATTTGAGTATTTAGGACTAAGCGGTACAGCTGCTGTGCGACCCAGCAAACAACGTGTGCCGGGTTGGGCCTGTCTCGGGATAATTTATGAACACTTGGCGTTGGCCTAGTTATCGGGATGTTTATGGCACGAATATATTTCTTCACCTCAGTGTGAGGGCGTCTGGAAAAAGTCAGGAAAATAATGGTTCAAGACAGGCACCCTTAGCAAGCTCTGCGTGGCGGTCAAGGGATGGGGCTGGGAAAGGCAAACCCAGCAGCCCAACCCCTCTGCATCACCCAGTCTTCATGTCTCATTTCTCTCCTGCCTTGCTTTTTTTTTTTCTTATTTACTCTCCACGGGGTCGCACTGTGGGCCCTCATTTTCACTTTCAAACTCTTGTCCTCATTCCACCAACTTTTTCCGTCTCCTTTAGTTTGTTCCAGGCTGGACTTCCCGGTGCCTGGCCGGGCGGCAGTGTGTTGCTTGCAAGGGGATTTCCTTCGGAGACTTCACCGGCATTTTCCTCTCTGCCTCAATTGACCCTTATCCGCCGCTTTTCACATTAAAGCGTTTTTTTTTTTTATTTGGTCGGGTTTCAATCACCGTTTTACAAACACCCTTTGCAGCCCCCAGCATGACAGCTTGTTCCCACGAGCTCCGCGCATAGATTTTCCCGGGGATGTGGATTTTCCAGAATCGTCTGGCAGCGCGGGGCTGGCAGGATGCACGGGGCTGCGGCTGGATGTGCAGGGGAGAGGGGCAGCACCGGGGGCTCCTCGTGCCACGCTCGGCTCCTCCATACCTGGCACGGGAGGACGCGAGAGCTGAGCACTTCAAAGGCGCCCGGAACAGCGTTTTGGGTCTATGTTTACTTTTATACTTACACTTGTTTATAGAGCTTATCTTTTTTTCTCATGCATAACCCGGGCAGACACACAAAGGGCGACTCCGTACCCTGCCCGCGCCGAGGAGCTGCTTTGGGGTTGGCGGAAGGGTAAGAGGGCGATGCTGAGAGCTAGGCTGGGGCCAGATGAGCTTTTTGGCATAAAAAGAACAGCTTTAAAGCAAACATCTGCTACGCCCTCCTCCCAAAAGGCTTAGCTTGTCCTGGCCCAAATCGAGATGGTTTTGGATGTTTCCAGTCACGTGCACTCGGCTGGGAGGCAGCGGGGCAGGGAGAGGGGAAGCGAGGGTGTGCAAGGTTGTGCAAGGGTTTTCTTGTCTGGAAAGCCCCGTCCTTGTGGGAGGGTCGGCTCCTGCCCGGGCTTGGCAGCCTTGGCAGGGACGTTTTACTGCGCTGCAGAGGTGAGCGCGGTCGGCTGGCACTGCCAGGGCAGAGGGGCTGCTGGCCCTACGAGCTTTGCCGCAGCTCCAGGGGCACCTTAGATGCTCCAGGAGCGCTTTACTACCAATATGCTTCTGGTGGAGCAGCTTATACTCCCTTTTCTTAAAAAAAAAACAACGTGCTGCTGCAGGTTCGGGCTGTTGGGGTTTTTGCAAATTTTTTTTCCATTCTTTTCTTAGCAACAGCTCTGCCAGTGTCTCAGAGGCAGGTCCCACCATGCCAGCGGCAGCGTGCGGAGCTGCCCGCGGCGTTTCCCGCTGGCCGAGGCAGGCGGGTGATGCCGGGATGGCCGTGGGCGCCGCCAGCCCTCGTGCCCTGCCAGCCTGGGTGCCGGCATGCCTGTGTCGGGGCACAACCCGCCGTCCCCCGGCAGCGAGGACCCCGGTCCTGCCGCCTCCGGTGTGTCAGCCGGCAGCCCTTGTGTCTGGGCCGGCAGCTTGGTGTATGCAGACACTGCGTGCGCAGAGGTGGGGCATTTTACTGTATATAGCCTGTATGTGCCTAGCATGGGTACGCAATACCTCTGTTCTAATATGTAATACCTATGTGTCCAGTATATGAATAGTATAGATATCTTTATCATGGAATCATGGAATGGTTTGGGTGGGAAGGGCCCTTTAGAGCCCACCCAGCCCAGCCCCTGCAGTGCCAGGGACAGCTTTACCCAGCCCAGGGTGCTCACAGCCCCGTCCAGCCTGGCCTGGGATGTTCCCAGGGATGGGGCCTCCACCGCCTCTGGGCAACCTGTGCCAGTGCCTCACCACCCTCACTGTAAAACATTCCTTCCTTATATCCAGTGTGAATCTGTCCACCTTTAGTTTAAATCCATTCCTCCTTGTCCTGTCACAGCAGGCCTTGCTAAAAAGCTTGCCCCCACCCTTCCTGCAGCCCCTGTCAGCACTGCCAGGCCGCACTCAGGCCTCCCCGCAGCCCCCTCCTCTCCAGGCTGAACATAGAATCATGGAATCATGGAATGCTTTGGGTGGGAAGGGCCCTTTAGAGCCCACCCAGCCCAGCCCCTGCAGTGCCAGGGACAGCTTTACCCAGCCCAGGGTGCTCACAGCCCCGTCCAGCCTGGCCTGGGATGTTCCCAGGGATGGGGCCTCCACCGCCTCTCTGGGCAACCTGTGCCACTGCCTCACCACCCTCACTGTAAAACATTTCTTCCTTATATCCGGTCTAAATCTGTTCTTCTTTAGTTTAAAGCCATTACTCCTTGCCCTGTCATGACAGGCCTTGCTAAAGCTTGCCCCCCCCCTTCCTGCAGCCCCTCTCAGCACTGCCAGGCCGCACTCAGGCCTCCCCGCAGCCCCCTCCTCTCCAGGCTGAGCACCCCCAGCTCCCCCAGCCTGGCCCCGCAGCAGAGGGGCTCCGGCCCTCGGGGCATTTCTGTGGCCTCCCCTGGCCCCGCTCCAGCAGCTCCGTGTCCTGTGCTGAGGGCCCAGAGCTGGGCGCAGGGCTGCAGGGGGGTCTGCCCAGAGCGGGGCAGGGGGGCAGAACCCCCTCCCTCGAGCGCTGCTGGGGATGCAGCCCAGGACACAGTCGGCTTTTTATGAAGGAATACCGTACAGATCTGTATTTATCGACACTGAGTGAACATGCGCATATAAGCGTGATACACATACACGTATATACCAGCACCTAGACTGGCACCGTCACCAGTTTCCCAGCTGGTGCCATATGGGAAACCGGGCACGGAACAGCGGGCAGGAAAGCGCTGCCTGTGCCGCTGCCGCCTGTGCCGCTGCCGCCTGTGCCGCTGCCGCTTCCCCTTTGCTAGCCCTGTGGGCTGGCAGGGTGCGAGGGCTGGCCGTGCCCAGGGCCACCCCGGCATCACCCGCTGCCTCTGCCGGCGGGAATGCCGTGGGCAGCTCCGCACGCTGCTGGCGAGGTCGGGAAAGGAAAACGCCAGGTGCAGCTGGCACCTACAGATCAGCTGAAATGCAGGCTGCCAGAACCCGTATTTTTATTTGGCTCCTGGCGTTGATCTCCTGCGCTCCTTTTTTCACAGGAGTCGTATCCGATGCCACTAACCATCGGCACCACGTTGACCTCTACCCAGGTGCCTACATCTTTCGAAACTGCGTGGCTATGCTGATAACCACAAACTGTTTGGGAAACCCCGTAATATATACCCTGAAAGTCAGAAAAATCAAGGAGTAATGGCTTTAAACTAAAGAAGAACAGATTTAGACTGGATATAAGGAAGGAATGTTTTACAGTGCGGGTGGTGAGGCACTGGCACAGGTTGCCCAGAGAGGCGGTGGAGGCCCCATCCCTGGGAACATCCCAGGCCAGGCTGGACGGGGCTGTGAGCACCCTGGGCTGGTTAAAGCTGTCCCTGGCACTGCAGGGGCTGGGCTGGGTGGGCTCTAAAGGGCCCTTCCCACCCAAACCATTCCATGATTCCATGATTCTATGAAAACTCTGCGGGCTAAACTCAAGGCTCTGAAATGCCGCTCCGCCAACTGTGTCCGAGCCTGCGCCATCGAGAATGCCTAGCCAGGACTGCCCTTGGTCCAGGACCGCTGCCTTGCCTGACCTAGTCAATGTAATCAGAAATCCGAAATAAGGCCGGATTCCTGCCCGCTCCCGGCGCCCGGGGTGGTTCAGCACCCAGCGAGTGCAGCTCCAGGGTGCAAAAACCACCGTGGGGTGCAGAACCCAGCACGGGCAGCTGCGGAAGGGGGGCTGGAGCTTTGTGGCTTCTCTCAGCAGCTTCCGTGGCCTTGGAAGTGAATCTTCTTGGAAGTGGTCTTGGAACTTCACAGCGAGTGAAGTGGGTGCAGCGTCGCGGTGGTGGGCGGCTTCCCTTCGTGAAGCGGTGGGGTGCGCGTGCCCGGTTTGTCCAGGCTCTAAATGGAAACAGGAGAGCTGTTTTGCTTGGAGATAAAAATATACTCCATCAGCCGTGTTGACTTTGCGCTTGGAAATAGGCACGTGCTGCTGGGATTCGCAGCCTTTCTGTATTGCTTTTGTGGGTTTGAAGGCAGCCAAACGGCTAGAAAATTTTCAGTGGTGTGGGGGAAATGTAATGTTACTTTCTCATTTACCGTCGACAAATTGTATCTTCTGAGGAACCTCTTTATTAACAGGGGCACTCAGCGCTGTTTTACTGCTGACATTTTAACTGCGGTACGTAGCTGGATGACACATTTCCGTGAGGCATTTGTGACTACGCTTTTCGTATTTCTGCTCTATCAATACGAGGCACAGCGCACTTGAGTCCAGGGCTTTTGAAATTTGCACTCTTCTAGGAGAAAATCCTCGCTGGAATTCTTCAGCATCAGGGCTGCAGTCAAGTTGCTTGCGTAAAGCAAAATGAGAACGTCAAGACCGAGTATTTTGGAAAAGGCAAATGTCTTACCCCCTTCCTCTCCAAAAAAAGCAATTGGCTGCCGGCTAGTTAATCTGTCAGCTGCTGGTGGAGGATCCTTATCCGCAGGCACACGGGAATACCGGCTAGAAGAATCCCAACGCTTACATTTCTTCTCTCTCGCACCGCTGCCAAGCCCGAAGCCTTGACGGAACAGATCCCGGTGACGCGAGCTCGTCTTTCGGGTTTTCGAGGATGCCCAAATACCGCTCAACGGTATCGCCTCGCCGCGATAAGCCGTATCGTGACAGACGTCCTCACCTTGACGAAACCCACGCCCGCACCGCGCCGCACCCAGCCCCGCCCCTCCGGCCCCGCTCGCAGCATATGCGCGGGTGCGTATAGGTGCGGATCCATAGGGCCCACCTCCGCGCACCTGGCAGGCGGGGGCAGCGCACCTACAACACGGGGTGGGCGTGGAAGGGTGTGACTGACGTCACAATGCCGCGTTCCGGGGCCGCAGCCATGGGCGGGGCCTCGGTCGGGACCGCCCCCCCCCCCCCCGCCTATTCACGTGGTGCCTCCCCGCCGCGCTGCTCCCGCTCGCCGCCGCGATGTCCCGACAGGAGCGCGACAGGTGAGCGGCGACGGGGGGACCGCGGGCCTCGGCTGATCATCCCGGGGCCTGCCCGGCATCCCCCGGCGGCTTCCATTCCCCATCCCCGCATCCCCCCCCGCCCCTCCCGATGCCACCCCGGCCCCGCCCGACTCTCCCCATATCCTCCCCATGCCCCCAGCATCCTTCCTGCACCGTCCCCACCCCCCAGCATCCTCCTCCACCCCCCAGACCCCCTTCCACCTCCCCCCAGCATCACCCCCCATTGCCTCCCGCCCCCCCATCTCCCCCACCTTGCCGGACCCCAGCGAAAGGTCCCTGCCCCGCGTCGGTGCAGAGCCCAGAGGGTCCTTCCTCCCCTCCCCCGCCCCCCAAAAAAAAGCCACAGCGGTTTTGGGGCGCAGTGCCCATCCTTGCACCTGCAGCGGGGGTCCCCGAAATCCCCGCCCCAACCCTCCTCCTCCGGCCCCCGGCCGTGCAGCCACCGCCATCCCGGGCCCCGCTCCGCATCTTCGCTGCCGGCAGACAAAAGCGCGGGGCGAGCCAGCGCCGTTCCCGCTCCGCCAGCCCGGCCCCGCTGCACCGGGCCCCGCCCCGGCCCCCGCTGCCCCCCGGCCCCCGCTGCCCCCCATGGCCTCGCTGCCCCCCGGGCCCCGCTCCGACCCCGCTGCACCCCGGGCTCCGGTGCACCGGCCCCCGCTCCCCACCGGGCTGCCCCCCCGGCCCCGCTGCACCGGGCCCCGCCCCGGCCCCCGCTGCCCCGCTGGCCCCCACTGCCCCCCATGGCCCCGCTGCCCCCCCGGCCCCCACTGGCCCCCGCTGCCCCCCATGGCCCCGCTGCACCGGGCCCCCCCCCCCCCATGCCCCCGCTGCCCCCCCGGCCCCCGCTGCCCCCCGGGCCCCGCTGCTCCGGCCCCGCTGCACCCCGGGCTCCGGTGCACCGGCCCCCGCTCCCCACCGGGCTGCCCCCGCTGCCCCCCGGGCCCCGCTGCACCGGCCCCGTTGCCCCCCGCACACCGCTCCAGCTCCGATCCCCCCCGAGACCCCGCTGCCCCCCCGGGCCCCGCTGCCCCCCGGGCCCCGCTGCACCGGCCCCGCTGCCCCCCGCACACCGCTCCAGCCCCGATCCCCCCCGGGACCCCTCTGCACGCCGGGCTCTGCTCCCCCCGCTGCCCCCCCGGGCCCCGCTGCCGCCCCCCCGACCCCCGCTCGGGCAGCCCCAGCGGCAGCGCGGGCATTGCCGCAAGCGGCAGCAGCTGGGGCCGTTTAGAAACGAAGCCTTTTTTATCTTTTCCCCCTTCGAGCTGTAACGGCCAGCGGGGTCACCCCGCTTGGGTTTTGCTGCAGGCGGGGGCGGGGGAGCGACATCGCCGCCGTGCAGCTCTTGCAGGGCAGCGGATGGAGCTGGCAATTAATTGTGGGCCATAATGCCTTATACTGAATACAGCTGGGTTGGTTTTATTTTTTTATTTTTTTTTTTTTTTTTTCCCCCTGGCTGCTTCTCTCTCCCAGAGTGTTTTTTAGCTTAGGAAGAGGGCGATGCGGCGGGGAGGGGGTATAAGCCTGCTGCAAGCAAACCTTATTTAGCGAGCCAGCGCTGGGTCGGGCGGGTTGCACAAACAGCGTTTGGCTCAGGCACCGTCTCTGGGGCATAGCCAGGCTTTGTCCAAATCTTGCAGATACTATGTCATTATAATTTTTTTTTTTTTTTTTTTTTTTGAAGATTCAGTTTGGAAGCGCAAACCCCCGTTGTGTAATTTCCCACTCAGGCTCGCCATGAAACCCTTACACGGTTTCTCCTGCGTGTCTAACTGGCCGCAGCATCGTTTTCCCTGCCCTTGACCGACAAACTCCTACGGCTCCGGGCTGCGTGGGAGCATCCCCGCGCAGCCACCTACTCTGCCGCGCTTCGCCCAGGACCCCCCCCTTGCTTGCATTGCTTCACCTACTGCCTCAGCCGTACATTAGGGGATTTATTTTCCTGCCTCTACCGTTACCGCTTATTCATTTTTTTTATTTTTTAATTTTGTGTTTGAGCTCTGGCCCCCCACGGTGATGCCCGCTCGCCCCAGCGGCACCCCCCCGCCGCTTGCCGGGTGCGCTCCCGGGAGCCAGGGCCCGGAGCGGACGGGCTGTGGGTGCACGGCAGGCAGCCCGCGATGGCCAAAATCATCCTCCTGACCTGAGCTGCCGAAGAGCGACTGCCGCGGCTTGGCTTCGCCGTTGCCGGCATCCCTCGGCATCGCCGGGGCGGCGCCGAAATCCCTCACCTGCTTCCAAAGAGCGAAGGAATATTTGATCTTTCCCTGCCCGCCTGGCGTACGGCTGCCGTTCCAGCTGGCCGCTGGCAGGGCGGAGGGGCTGGGATATTTGCTCGTGCCGCCGCAGCGATGGAGAGCTGGATGTCACCTGCTGGGTTACGGTAACCGTGCCCAGGGCGGTTCCCTCCCTCAGCAGCAGCTTTTATGGTGGTTATCCGGTGGGGCCCCAGGGAGGACCTTGTGGAGCTCCATGGAAAGCTTTCCAGACCTGATCTTTATCCGTAAATGATAAAACCAGCACATTTTCCCGAACACGAACTCCAGGCGCTTTGCAAAAGGGGCCGGGGCTGAGGGCTTGTGCCGGTGGGAAACGTGCAGGAGAGCCAGGCGTCCCGAGCAGGGCCAGGGCCATGGGTGATGTTAGAGAAAGTTATTTTTTAACCCCCAGCCCCATCCTGAGTTACCTTATAACCTCCGATTCCCTGGCCAAAGCCAGGGAGCGATGCCAGCGGGTGGGGAGGTGGGTAGATGCCCGCTTGCGCGGAGGCGTGGCAAAGGACCGACGGATCTGCTCACGTGTCTCCCGTTTTGTCTTCCAGCGGAGCTGAGTCCCTCTCTTCAGATGAAAAAGGTACGGTAATTTTGTGAAAGACAGCGCTCCAAATGGGTTTGTTATGAGAAATGCCCATCCTTTGGAATGGAAATGACAATTTTATCACTGCTGGCTTTAAAAAAAAAAAAAAAAAAAAGTGGTGTAATGCCTTGGTTTAATGGATGAGTTTTAATTGGTTTTATACCGCTGTTTAAAATTCATATTCCTTTGCTATTTATTGCCTTCCTGTGACCTGCACAGTACAAAAATGCCAAGAGAAGAGTTAAATTTTTTTTCAAGCTTACATCCCCTGATTGCTTTTCTCTTGCAGAGGTGGTGGCCGGTGGTGCGGAGGGAGAGGGCTCGGCCGAGGAGTACCCAGCGGGTGAGCACGCGCGTGGCCGAGGGCTTTCCCTGCGCGCGGGATGGCGCGGCCCCTTGCACCCGCCGCTTCCCAAGCAGCGGTACTTCTCCCAAGCAGCCAGCGATAGGATGAGAGGGAATGGGCTCAAGCTGCGCCAGAGGAGGTTTAGATTGGAAATTAGGAAAAATTTCTTCACGGAAAGGGTGGTCAAGCATTGGAACAGGCTGCCCAGAGAGGTGGGGGAGTCCCCATCCCTGGAGGGGTTCAAAAAACAGGCAGAGGTGGCACTTTGGGACATGGTTTAGTGGGCATGGGGGTGTTGGGTTGATGGTTGGACTGATGATCTTAGAGGGCCTTCCCAACCTTAGTGATTCCTAGTTTTACTTTCATTATAAATGATCCAGCCACCAAGCCATGAGGCATGGGGTTGCTACTCTCCCCTTGATTCGTTTAGTGTGGACTTGGCAGTGTAGGTTAATGGTTGGACTGGATGATCTTAAAGGTCTTTTCCAACCTAAATGATTCTGTGATTCTATTCTATGATTCTATTTCCCCGTGACACGATAAAACCACAGTGTAGACACTACTGCAACTCCTCAAGTCACTGGCTTTGCAGTATTGGTTTTTCTTCAGCTTGACTTTGTAAGAATCGCAGAATCATTGTTTATTAAAGCCATGCATGGCGCATCCCCGTGAGTCACGTCACTGGTGGGACACGCCAGCTCCCACCGATGCTTGTCCTGCTTCACGTGCACGGCACAGAAAGCCATAGTTTAGCTGGGTGAGCTGGGACGTGCCACAGGTGAAACTCCAAAATAGTCCCAGGTCGCATAAAATATTACAATTAAGCATCTCGAACATCACACGTACCCTTTGGGAGGGCCTGGGTGACCCCTAAGCCCTCTCTGACGCCGGGATTTGATGCTCTGATGCTCCCGTCTGCCTAAGTAGTTTTTCTACCTTGTTATATTATCTAACTTGCTGACCAACCTGATGTATTTAAACCTCTAGATGTATCCTTTTACTTACCTGTGGCGTTGCTTTATCTCATTCTGCCTGTGACTAACGGGGTGTAATTTTGTTAAGGAGAGGATGGTTCCGAAAACAGCTCCAGCAGTAGCTCTGAAGAGGAGTCAGGTGAGCATCGCGCTGCAATTTATGTATTTTGTCCCTTTTTGAAAACGTACGTTCGGTTTAAGGCAGCTGCTTTTCATGGGAACGGCCTCAGGGTTATTGTATAAGGCTGTTAATTCAGTGATTGCATGCTGAAAAGCAGAATGATGTTTTTGTGAGCAAATGATTGCCGAGCTGCTCGGTTTTGAGCAGAGCAATAATAGAGGAGCAGCAGCTAGTGCGGCTTTAGTCTTGTAGACAACAATGCATGGAGATGTTTTTACACTGCAGTAGTTGTCCCAACACCAAGAGGCTATAAATCTGCTCAAAAGTTGGAAGCAAAAGTGGCAAAACAGGATGGACAGGAAAAGAATTAAAGGAAGCGTGTGCTGCTGATGAAAAGCCTGCGGGTTTGCGCTTACACGGGTTACACCACCAGCAGTTTATTCTGGTTTCGTGCAAGATCGATAGTCTTCAGTTAAATAATTGCAAGGCTTTTTCTCACCAGATGCGGAGGAGTTGGATGGAAGAAGGTCGGGTGAGTGTGCTTGTATTTCGTTCCTTATATCTGCCTTCCGAGGCAGGTCTGCCGCGAGGAAGTCAGCACGGATAAGGGATGCACGAGGGTAGCGATATGTGATGGCAAGAGAAGCGATTTAGTGCCGGCCCAGCCGTCGCCTCCGTGTCTTTTGGTAAAGCCGTTCGCTAGAGAGCGTACCCAAGGCGGGGGGGGGCGCGGGGGTGCATGCGCGGTGCACGCTTGCTGCCTCGGTTTGCAAATGGAGCTCGGTGCAGTGCTGTGGGTGCGGGGAGCTGCCGGAGGGAGCCGAGGCACCCTTCCTCGCCTGCGCGCTGCGGGTGGCCCCGGGTCACCGCAACCCTGCCGCGGCTCGGGGACCGAAATAGCACGGCTGCAGGAAGGGAGCCGACGCGCTGGCGGGCGTTTGCCTGATGTTTTCCAGGCCGTTTGCTGCAGCAATACGGTTTGCTGCCTCTTCCGCATCTGCCTGCCCAGGAGGGTGTTGATATCCCGGGGTGACTTTGGGACAGGCTGGCTGGAGTCCCTGCTTGCAGGGAGGGGTGCTGGTGGGGCGGGGAGCAGGAGCGAGCGGCGCAGCGCCCGTGCCTCCGCGCGCTGGCGGCCAGCCCGTCCTCGCACCTTGTCGCAACGGCTCTGCCGCTCGGCTTCTGCAAAATCCACCGTTTGGGCTAAAAGCTTTTGCCCGGTGTGCCAGCTCTGCTTCCTTTCTCTTGCGTTGGGGGTTAGTAAGGAGGATTCAGGCACTTTTAAATCGCTTTAGGGACAAATACGCCGTAAATAGTGTGGTTACCTGCTCGCTGGGAAGCACCGTTGCCAGCTTCCACACCGGTGGGTTGAACTTTGTACTTGGCACGATGAGACTCAGCCTGGGGATGAGTCTTTTTTTTTTTAACCCCTGTGAAAATTTCCAGTAGTTCGGGCAAGTTAGGAGCTCTTGACAAATGTCGTATCCTGATGTTCAGCTTTATCCCCACACTGTGCAAAGCCTGCACCCGCAGGTGTGCAAGGGTGCCTGTAAGAACTTAAGTCTGAGGAATATTCTCCTTAGGTGTTTTTTCATGTAAGCAAATTAAACTAGTGGGTTGCGCTTGCTGCATATGGGAGCAGAAGCTTGCTGGAGGCTGAGATATTTGCTGCAAACTTCTTTTTTGTAGATGAAGAACAAGAGGAGAAGGCATTGCTACCGCACGGCAATGACTCAGGTAGCAGCAGATCTCTTTAGGGCTGGGTTTTTTTTTTTCCTGAGTGCTTAATTACTTTGCTTCTAATGAGCTGATCTTCCTGTTTTCTTGCTAGGAATGAATTGTCTGCCACCCTGTGAGCATTGCAGAAATGAAAATGTAAGTTTATAAAAAAAAAAAAAAAAAAAAACAAACCAAAAACCCACAACACATATTTTGCATGAGATAATCTGCAAATCGTACTTCTGCTCTCTCATCACCTTTTTAAATATGTATTTTTCTTTTTATCTATTTATATAGGACCAGAAGGAGCAAGTGAGCCCCAGGAGACTTTCTGGAGGACAACATGTGTATGGTTTTTTTAATGTAATGGGTATACATTTATATTGTTCTCATCAAGATACTTGTCTCTTCAGTTTAAGTGGGAAAAAGGCTAATTTGCTCCACAAATACATTTGGAGTTATAACGCAGGCCCCCAAATCCTTCTAGTCTACCCTTGATTGGTTTAGGTGGTTTAGGTAGTGTAGGTTAATGGTGTAGGTTTAGGTAGTGTAGGTTAATGGTGGGACTGGATGATCTTAAAGGTCTTTTCCAACCTAGACGATTCTATGATTCTATGATTAAAAATAAATAATTTAGAGCAGCTGCCCGTGGTCCAAGAAAGCTCTTAGGATGTCTTGCCGCCTGCCTCGTCTCGCTGCGCTAATTAACATCAGGCACGTTACTACGTGCTTGTTTTCAGTCCGGACGCACGTGAGGGGTCTTGCCCTGCTTCACAGGAATACTCGTCCTCCCCATTTGCACTGACCTTGCGTTTTTCGTTGGGCCACCAGCCTCGTGCTCTCTCTCTCTGGCTTGCCAGCTGTCATCAGCGCGTGATGGTGGCGGTGTCCGTCTGCGATGTTGACGCCGGCAGCGTGCGGCGTTGGCTCCGGCATCGATGGGAGCTGGGCTGCGCCCGTCGTGTAAAAGCAGCTGCCTCGTTCGCAGGAAATGCGATGCGAAATGTTCATTACAGCTATTTTGCATGCCCTGGCTGGGTCCTCCCAGCTGGTTTTTAACACTCCAGTGACGGTTTTAACATAGAGGCCAGAGAACAGAACACTCTTATGGCTTCTGTGCTGTTCAGATAAAGCGCTCTGTGCTTGTTGGGAAGGGAGTTTCTCTGTTATCCCTTGCAAACCACGTTGTTACGGTATTTACTAGGCGGTGGAAGCTAAACTAACCGGATCGCTCTTGCCCACGGCAGGGTGCAGCTGGACGCAGAGGGGACTTACCAGTGCAGCCTCACGGGCTTGATTTTTGAGGTAACGGGGGCCGTCAAAATCACATATTCCCTCTTATCCTGGAGCAAATACGCCAACCGCGTGGCAAAGCCGTGGATCGTGGGCGGCCCCCTCTTCGACGTGCGCTGCAGCTCGGCCTCCGCTCTCACCTCCATCCAGTTTCCCCACTCTCTCTGCCTCGGCGGTGAGTGCCGGCCATCGGCCTGGCGGGCGCGGGAGGCGGCCGGCTCCCCGCCGCAGGAGGCTCTGAGATGGCCCCATGTCTCCGCAGATCATGGCGCCGGCATGGCCTTCAAGGTTTTCCACATCAAAGGTGAGAAAGTGGCCATCGAGCCCTCCGCGGACTACTCGGCCTCGCACGTGAAGTGGCTGGTGAGCTCGCTCTCGCCGGTGGGACCGCTCATCCAGAGCCAGGAGCCGGTGCACTACCACGGCGTCGTCATCCTCTACAAAGTTGTCGACGAGCACCCCTCCTTATCCTTTCGGGTCTACGTGGCTACAAACAACGACTCCTTTATAAAGGTGCGGCTCGTGTCGGGGGCTGTAGGGCGGCGTGATGGAGAAATGTTGGCAGGGTGGGTTCTGGGGGTGCTACGGCATGGGGATGGGGTATGGCGAAGAGATGCTCTTCTCTCGCCCCAGTGTTTGCATGCAGTAATATCTTATTTATATATATAGATATGAGACTTCCGTACCGAAAAGGCCTGCCAAGTTAGGCTATGATATTTAAGGAATTCCGCTGGCCCACATGCTCACTCACAAGCTGCTATCAAAAAGAAATACATCAGAAACCTGTTTGCCCCCAAAATCCACGGAGCTCGGGATTTGCACCTGGAAGAGCTTCCTGTCCTCTCACCCATTCCCCCCTACTGTATGTAGGCAGACACGAGGAGAGGACAGCAGCAAATAACCTTCCTTTCATTTGGGCTGCAAACCCTTCTGTCTAATTTCACCCATGTAGCACAACAGCTGAAGAAGTTTATTTGATATTTTTTAAGTGCGGTGTTTAGTGCACAGCTTTCCATGAAGTTTGCCGTGTGGAACAGGTCGTGGCCATTTCACGGAGCTGGGGACAGAGGAAAGCCCAAGGAGCCGCGTTAGCACAGGTTTTAAATGTTAATTCCTTCACCGAGGTGAGGAACCTTTCAATTGTATTTTTGAATTTTAGGATATCTCAAGAGCCGTAAAACATTCAAATAAGAAATTCATTAAAATTGACAAGCCCCCTGTATGCCAGAAATTACTACAGAAAGGAAAGAGGTACAGATTAATTTGTGAGCCGGAAGCTGAAATAACTCCAGAGGTAAGTCCCTTACACAACCCTCGTTTCATGTGTTGCAGCTGGATTAGAAATGTGGTGCAAAATGGCTTTTCCTGCACTGGTGTTAAGGGCGTTTTTCACATTCATTTGCCATTGCTGCAGAAAGCATTTGCCTCCCACAGCACAAAAATTGTGGGATGGAATCCTGACGCCAAAGTCAACAGCAAAACTCTGGGGAGATGAGAGTTGGGCTCAGATCTGTGCCAACAGCCAAACGCTCCTCTTCAGTTGACGTTTGGATAAATGCTTATTTTTAACGTATTTACATTGTACAGGAAATTGAATTTGTTGATGGATCGCTCCTGAAACTAAAAAGTTACATTGAAGTCTATCTGGAGAAACCCGACGACTTCACCTTGTCTTTGGTTGAGCTGGAGTCCGACGCGACTGTGTGGAAAGCAAAACTAAGAGAGAGTGAGTCTTTGGTCTTCCCACGCCTAGTTTGTTCCTGCTGAAAAGATGCAGGAGTCGGGATGTAATTCAGCCCTTAGGCGTGCTGAAATTCCTGCTGTTAAAATCATAGAATCATAGAATCGTCTAGGTTGGAAAAGACCTTTAAGATCATCCAGTCCAACCATTAACCTACACTACCAAGCCCACCTAAACCAATCAAGGGTAGACTAGACTAAACCATATCCTGAAGTGCCACATCTACCTGTTTTTTGAACACTTCCAGGGATGGGGACTCCACCACCTCTCTGGGCAGCCTGTTCCAATGCTTGACCACCCTTTCCGTAAAGAAATTTTTCCTAATTTCCAGCCTAAACCTCCCCTGGCGCAGCTTGAGCCCATTTCCTCTCGTCCTATCGCTAGCTACTTGGGAGAAGAGACCAACACCCACCTCACTACTACCTCCTTTCAGGTAGTTGTAGAGAGCGATAAGGTCTCCCCTCAGCCTCCTCTTTTCCAGGCTAAACAACCCCAGTTCCCTCAGCCGCTCCTCATAAGACTTGTTCTCCAGACCCTTCACCAGCCTTGTTGCCCATCTCTGAACACGCTCCAGCACCTCAATGTCTTTCTTGTATTGAGGGGCCCAAAACTGGACACAGTATTCGAGGTGCGGCCTCACCAGCGCCGAGCACAGGGGCACAATCACCTCCCTGCTCCTGCTGGCCACAGCATTCCTGATACAAGCCAGGATGCTGTTGGCCTTCTTGGCCACCTGGGCACACTGCTGGCTCATGTTCAGCCGGCTATCTACCAACATCCCCAGATCCTTTTCAGCCAGGCAGCTTTCCAGTCACGAGGTTTGGAGCTGGAAGTGATCAAAGGCAAAGAGAAGAGCTCTGGGAGGTCACGCAGTGGGAGTTGCAGGACCCTGCAGAATCCCTCGTCAGCAAACGGGCAAAGGCTTCGGGGCTGTGGGGCACGCAGGAGGATGCTGCGCTTTACTTTTAGTTATTAGGAATAATATGCAGTCTTTATTGCATAGATGGTGTGCTGCAGCACGTTGGGTAAGAGGGGACAAATCATCGCATTATATAAAATCTTAGTTCAGCAGCCGGAATCTACCCAACAGCTTGGGTTTGTGCCCAAGAATTGTTGGATGTAGGGCATAGCAATGGGAATTCCTCCCTCACCTTTTTTTTTTTTTTTTTTCTTCCCCCCCCCCTCTGAAAACTGCTTACCAGGTGACTGGATTCATTACAATCAGAACAAAAACGAGCAGAAAAGAAGCACAGCCAGTAAGTTGATTGGAAGATAAGTCGTGGTTGCTTATTTTCTGTGTACCTCGCTTGCTGTTGTAGCTCAAGTGATAGGGAAGAAGTAACGTCACCTCTCCCTTGCTTCTTAGGCGTCAAACGGAAACAAGCCGTCAACATTTTGGAAGAAGACAAGCTCTGTAGCAAAAAGCAAAAGACTGGCAATACTTCAGGTAGAGCACTTCTGAGTCATTAAAAATATCAGGTTCGTGGGGGTTTTTTTTGTATCCCATGAACTGAGCCTGAGCGCACTCTTTTAAAGACTTCCGTGAATCTCAGCATGAAATATAGGAGGAGAAAGCGCTGCTTTTGCAGATGCAGGATTTGTACCTACGTTTGTATACTTCGGTACACTTTGCCATTCATTCGGTAAGTAAATGGGGAGAAGCAGCTAGGAAATATGCTGTATAAGGGTCAGCTAAAATGGTGTTGTCTTCTAAGACTGGGAAATAGCGGCTGCTTTTGAAAGAGGTTTCCGCTCCATGTCTCAGATTTTGCGTTTGGGATACCTCCTGAGCCATAATAGGCTGAATTTTTCTGAAAAAGAATCATCTCCCATTTATTGTTGACATGTGATGTTCTCATGGTCAGAAATGCTTGGTGTCGGGGAGCTCCCGCCCAGAAACTACTCATTTACTGATAGTTACTTGGAAAAAATACAGAGGGAATAATGTTAGTTCAATAAATAATGGAAAAAAAAAAAAAGCAGCAAAAGTAGCCATGTAGGTGTTTGTTTACGGGTGCATGTAGCTGCCAGAGGGAGAGCTTCCATCCCTCAAAACCTTAGTTTTATGTGTAATTGGTGACACCGAGGAGGAAAGTGTCTCAGTCCATGTAACTGCGCGGGCTGAGACTTCCGAGCCATTGTAATGAAAGGAAAAACAAACATCTGGAGCAGCTGTAGGTTTCAGGAAAAACTGGCACCTGAACCTGCCAGGAGGTAGCGAGTGCTTATTGTGGCCTTAACGTTACGCATCTCAATCTCTGGGTGCTTGGTAACCTCACGTGCAGTTCATACGGTTTTTCTACTAGATGAATAGCTGCTTATAAATGGGGAAAAAAGTCCTTTACAGCAGCCAGCATGCAATCAGATGTTGTCGACTTCATGAGCCAGGCTTCTTAGTCCTTCAGGTGCTTTTCTCCAGCTCTTGGCTCTGACCTTGCTGGGTAATCTGAATAATAAGATCACCTTCACGTCCCCGGCCACGCACAGAACTAATAGTGTCGTTTAGTTACCGGTTTAATGAGAAGAGCAATGTTAAATCTGTTTTTTGTTCTGTGTCTTTTCAGATGGAATTGAAACAAAAATCTTAACTGATCAACAGCTGATGATCATCGCCAAGTTGTTTGGTAGGCAGTGGAAAGAAATTGCCATTGAGTGTCTTCAGATGGAAATGAAAGACATTGAGCAGATTCAGGAAATGGAGGAAGAAGTTAATATGCAAAAATTTCTGTTGTTAAGCAAGTGGAGAGAGAGAGAGCAAGGCAACGGAACTGCAGAAGCTTTGCACGGAAGTCTCCAGGAAAAAGCGCCCTACGAGATACTCCAAGCCCTACAAGGTATCGCTTTCCCATTGTACTTACTTAGTTACATCAGCGCGTTACAGATATATTTTAAGAATTTGCATCAGAGTTCACTGAATACCTAGTACATGTTTCACTACATAGGTCAAAATGGTCTCTCTTCTGATATTAGCAATGACTTCCCTTCTTGTGGCAGTTCTATACTTCCCTTCAGAAACTGATATAAAATGAATAATATTTTTGCACCGGCTGTGTTGAGAGTACTCTCAGCATGACCTAGCCATCACAGCCAAGCCAGTCGGTGTTGTATACCCAAACCAATTCTTGGTTTTCTCAGGGAGTCCAAAGAGGAGATGTTTGGGTCTTTACTCTTATGTATTTTAGGAAGGGTTAATTAACACCTTCCCCTGATGGATGACTTCGCGGTTCGGTCCTGCAGCCGTGTGCATGTGTTGTTTCCTTACTGCCCACGGGTGCTCCCCCTGATTTCTGGGGGGCTCCTTATGTTCAGTTCATCCTGCGCATACCAGAGTTGTTCAATGGGCTGAGAACTCAACCAGCCAAGGGGAATCTTCCTTAAAAACGAATTTTTTTTTTTATTTTTTTGGAAACGGGCAAAGCTTTGCTCTTTCTTAACTCTCCCTAAAAGCACGGCTTCCACGGTTGGAGAGCTGCTTGTGCTCCCTTGCTCATCTGACCCTCCCAAACCTGTCTGCGCCGTAGCCTTGCGCTATCTTGTAGGCTTCTCGTGCGTTTATGATTCAACTTGAATATTGCAGTAACCTGTCGAGATCGGATAATCTGCGTGCCTTTGTGTGTGTTCCTTTCCTCAGGTTTCTTGGCTTAGTGCTGAGCTGGTGAAGCCACAGCTAGAAGGAGCGCGGCGGGAGCTTCCCTGGCCAGCCGTGACGCTTCTCCGGCCGCTTCCCCGGGATCTCGCTGAGATTCGGGAAGGGTGATGCAAGGCATCATCACTCAGCGGAAAGTTTAGGCAGGATCTTCTCCAGAAATGTGAATGAAATTTTGCGCGGATATAAGCACACGTAAGACGTTCAGGATCAATTACTCACGCGGTGGATCCCGGCATCGCGGCCGGGAGTGCCGAGCTTCGCGGACGGGGAAACCCAGCACTGCCACCCAGCTTTGTCTCATTTGAGCCAGTCCTAAAAGACATGAACGCTGGAAGAAACCAGTTTACCTTGTTCAGGTATATGATCCTTATCTGGAAACGTTTTTATTTACATCAGGGAAAGAGAGGGAGAAAAGTTATGCAGAAACTTTTGTCCCCTTAAAAAAAAAAAACAAACCACTATTGAACTGCCAAAATCATGAGGTATGTTTTATTTCTCACAGATGCCCAAGATCAGGGAAGAATCATCCTAAACTTGCAGATAAATTCCTCTGCATAATCACAATTTCTATACATAATTACTGTATATACTTGTGTACATTCAGTCCTTGTTAAGCTGTGGTTCTGTTTTCTAAAAACCCGAAGACTGGTGTCATGGGAGCACCACTATTAACTCCAGGCAGCTTTGAATTTTCTCTGGGAACTTTTTCACTCTTTTCTGTATAGTCTGCATCAATTTTTATGAGAGATGTTGTATAATTTTTTTTGTATTATGAACTATTTCTACTTTTTTTTTTACTTGATTAATTTTAATTTGAATAGAATTAGGTGCTTAAACAAAAAATGGGAGAGGCCAAAATCTCTGCAAAGGCTGTTACTCTGTCAGCAACGCACATACTGCAGAATTTTGAAAGATACGGAAATAGCCTTATGTGCAGAAGAGAGCAGCGGCCCAATATGGGAGATTTTCTTGTTTTTAAAGACACGGGGTTCTTTTGATCACCTTCCTCTGTGTAGGTTTATGAAAGAAAAAGCATACTTTTAAAAAATCAGGATTAAAAAGGAAACTTTTACACTATTTACGTGTGATTTCGGATTTTTTTTTTTTTTTTTTTTAATTTTGGCTGTTGGATGAAATGTTGCAAGGTGGTTGTATGTTGTGGGCCATCATTCCAACCCTTGATGTTCCACTGCTACGTACGTCCCAGGGGGTGGTCGAGGAGAAGGGTTGTGTTGGTGGCCAGCACCTCGCGGGCTCTTCTGCCAATGGGGCAGGAAAAAAAAAAAAAGGTGTGGGAGGCAGGGAGGCTCGTGGGGGGCTCTCCATCACCAAGCAGAGCTGCCCTTGGCTCTTCTCTCTGGGACAAGCAAGGGCAAATTGCCATCGGGGGACCTTTAAGATACCCGATGCAGACAAATCTCTAATAGGACCCTCAGGTCAGAAGCAGACGTCAGTAAATCTAAGCTGGAAAGAAATAAGATGCTTATTTGTAATAACGAGGGTAACTGGATAGCGTAGCAGATGGTCACAAGAGATGGTAAGGTGTTCAACCCTCAGGTTCTTTAAATCAAAATCACGATCCTTTTAAAAAAAAAAAAAAAAAGTACATTGTATTTCTGTGGTCTTCAGTTTGGCTTTGTCCGGTTCTTGCAAGCAGAAGGAATTAAAATGTTACAGTTGCACGAGGTTGCTCTTACCTTGCAACTCGGTGTAATGGGCGGGTGGTCTGCGGGAGCCGGGAGTGTGGCTCTGGTCCCATTAGAAAGCTCTGAGAATGTGTAAGGTTACATTTTAAGAGCTGGTGTGGTGTGCGGGTAACCCCAATGCTTGGGGAAGAGGGGAGAGGATGAGGACGGCAGCTGTCCCCTCGGCGTTTGGAAGAGCAGGGGGTCCCACCAGCCCCTCGGCATCGAAGGGGGCTGCTTGAGGGTCCCCAAAGAGCTGGGAGGGCAGAGCTTGGAGAAACCAAGTGAGGGGAGAGAGCTGAAGAGCAAGATGCTGATGGGGTGATGAGAGGCAGTGAAGGCAGCGTGGGAGCTGGCTGGGACATGGCCAAAGTCATAGAATCACAATCGTTTAGGTGGGAAAAGACCTTTAAGATCATCCAGTCCAACCATTAACCCAACACTACCAAGTCCACCACTAAACCAATTAAGGGGAGAGTAGCAAGTTCATGTGTCCTGCCTTGGTGGCTGGATTATTTTTAATGAAAGTAAAAACTGGGAATCACTAAGGTTGGAAAGGCCCTCTAAGATCATCAGTCCAACCATCAACCCAACACCCCCATGCCCACTAAACCATGTCCCCAAGTGCCACCTCTGCCTGTTTTTTGAACACTGCTTGGCCCAGCACAGATCTGCCGAAGAGGGCATGGACGCCTTCGTCTGGGCTGGCTCATACTGCTGGCAGGAGTTGGGAAGATAATCATCCCGGCATCCCTCCTGGCCTTCAAAGCTGCACATAAATCCTTGCCTCACTGAAACAATTTGGCCATTGATTTCGGTGGGGCCAGGATTTTACCCCGGAAACTATGTGGCTGGAAAATCACTGTAAATGAGGATGAAATCGAGTGGGTTGCTTTGAGTGCTCAGTCCGAGAGAAAATCTACAAGCAATGCATCTGCTGTAAGTAACAGAACTTTCAAATATGATACCAGTGCTGAATGTTACCATGGTACACGTTTACATGCCAGCAATATTCAAAGTATTTTAAAAGTATTCATGGTATATCTGAAGGAAGATTAAAAAAAAAAAAACCAAACCACGTTTTTTATGCAAACTTTAATTTTATTAGGCAATAAATATAATAAATAAGGAATATCATCATAAATAAGTTGATTATTATAAATATGTTTCAATTTCTGAAAATTACAGCTGAATAAATAAAACAGTTAAGACAAATTACAGTTGAGTGTTCGGTGGTTTGAGAACATTTTGGTACTACGATGTAGCTTATTTTCTAGAAATCTAGATGTTTAACATGATGGCTTAAAAGACACTGACAACATCTCGCTAAAACGTGATGTATAAGAAACTCTGTGAAATATTATGTGCTTGGTTCCTAAAAAAAAGCCTCGTACCACCTTGCAGGATATTGACCCTACTATTTTTTCTCCAAAACATCCTTAGGTGAAATTTATACCCCAAGTGCCGGAGGGCTGGGCGCTTTACAGCGAGCTCTCCGGAGAGGTCAGGTAGTTCATCATCCTGTTGATGGTGACCGTGCGGATTCGGAAGGCGTGAAGGATGCTGCAGAGCCTCATCCTCTCCTTGAAGGAGGTCAGCCCCGCGCCTGCCGGTGCCTGCGGCACGCTCCTGCTGCTGGTCTTCAGCGCCTGGGAAGAGGTAGGGGCGTTACAAATGATCACCAGAAAGCGGCTAAAACAAAAACCTCTTCGGATTTTTCAGCCCCCGCCACCATGAGTGATAAATGGCAAAGCTTAGACATAAGAGTGTATTCTCACAAATGAAAAATTTGAAATATTTAATGATATAATTAACGGACTTAGGATGTGCAGCTGTACTTCCCTTGAGACAAAAATGTCCATTCATACGCAAAGGCTCTTTCTGCCCAGGGATAAAGATGCTTTTTTAATAGTAAGCCTACGGCCGGCTTTGCCTAGCGACCCCTCAGACTGGGCTCATCTGCCCGTGGCCAGAATCTCCAGGCTATCGGGAGATGCTGTGTCAATACAAAGGCAATTAACTTTTTTTTTAAGTAGCTTTTGTTAAACAAACGAACAAACAAGCTTTTAATGTCTATTCCCTGTACTTGCTAACAATATTTATCAAAATTCATACGTCCTACTTCCAATTCAGTATACCAGGTGTATCACAGTTCAGTATTTGGAAGAGAAATAGAGCTATGTCCCTGTGTCCTTTTACTCTATTTTTGAGTTCTCTGAGGACCTGGCAGCAAATCCTGTACCCCATCTCCTTGCGAGAGCGGAGCAGTGTGAAAGATATCTGAGTCCTGATGTGTTGACCACATCGGCAAGGCAAATACATGAAGTGAGACACATAGTTCACAAGAATCGAGTCCCTTCTGGGAAAACCAGTAACAGACAACTTTTTAAATTTTCAGATGAAAGAAAGGTCACTGTTTGACTGACTGCAGAAGGGAGCATGCTGGATTAAAAACTCTGGCTGAAGACAGGAATAGTAGAAAGGAAGGAGACAGAAATACCTACTTTCATCATTTCATCAATAGTTGCCAGCACCTCTTGATCACCGAAATTCTTCAGCTCTGCCCTGTAGGCATTCAGATCCTCATAGATGCCCTGCAGGCATTGAGTCTGCAAAAGTCAGAATTA
Organism: Pelecanus crispus; assembly: GCF_030463565.1. Lineage (NCBI taxonomy): Eukaryota > Metazoa > Chordata > Aves > Pelecaniformes > Pelecanidae > Pelecanus > Pelecanus crispus. The sequence goes on along the minus strand of NC_134651.1, from coordinate 3,041,807 downwards.
TTAGCAAAGGTGGGAACCTGTCATTACATGCTTTAAACATACAACAAGCAAAAGAAGGGGTTCTTTTGGGAAACTTGCAATTTACCGTATCAAAAGTAGATCTTTCCAGTACTGGACAGTTTCTAGTCTGCAAGTTAAAGAAGAAATGAGACATGGTGATTTTTGTGGAAGTGTGAGTTACACAGCTCTTCCATGAAAACATGATGCTGAAACTTGACAGAATTTTTTTTTTTTTTTTTTTTTTACCCCTGGATGCTCAGATGTGCAAGCTTTTATCGTGTTGATTTGATCCTTCGTGATATCTTCAAGATCAACCTCTTCAAGGGTACATTCAAATCCCAGCGTACCCAGCTCCTGTGTTAAAAAAAGGAATAAAAAAGGGTCATTGACTCAGCTTCACAGTACTGTGTCGAGATATATGTGTGTATATATATATATGTAAATACACACAATTATAAGCAGTGCATCACAGCTATCTGCACTTAACTGAATCCTAGGAATGAGGGTCTGTGAGGATTATGGTTAAATACAAAAACTGGCAAATAGGCTAAGACTGAAATGCATGTGGCAGTTGTGTTTAATGGGAATAAGCTCAGGCTTTGCACAGATTTACCTGTTGTTGCGAATTGCACCGCCGCCATTACTTTAAATTGTTCTCTCAGACGTTGAATCTATGGAGAACTTTATGTCGCTATAGCTTCAAATGTAAAGTATCTCTTAGAAAGTGAAAAATTACTAATACCGTCTGCACAGACATTTAACAGTGCTCACTGACCCCCTGCAAGTGGGGGACCAATGCACCTATTTATGGTGGGGGTTTTTGTGGTTCTCTGAGATGAAGCTTGCAACAATAGCAGGGAATTTTAGCAAAGAAAAAAAAAAAAAAAAAATCCCCTTGGCAATACTGCCAGGGAGCTTTAGTGTGGAAAGTTGCTACAGCGCTAAACCAACGGCACCAGCAACAACATGCAAACGCAACGACAAAGTCGGGAGCAAGTATTTCCTGAGCCAGCTCTGCAGGGGCCTTGGAGAAAGAGCACGTTCAAAACCGAGAGCGCTCCGATGAGCTGCTGGTGCGCTGCTGGCGCCGCTAACGGTGCGTGCGTTTCTGTGGGGCTGCAGTCAGTAAGGGCTGGGAAGGATGCCTGAGCAAATCCCCATCCTAAAGGGCTGGTCAGGGAGGCACAAAAGCAAAGACCAGGTACGGAGTCTTCAAGGGAGTCTGCAGAGAGCTTCCATGCGCCTGGGTACCATCGCCTCCTGCCTGGGACCATCGCTGCTCCATCACTGCCCTCCCAGGTACCATCACCTCCTGCCTGGGGACCATCACCAACCCATCACCACCCTCCCAGGTACCATCACTGCCTTCCTGGGTACCATCACCAACCCATCACTGCCCTCCTGGGTACCATCGCCTTCTGCCTGGGGACCATCACTAACCCATCACTGCCCTCCCAGGTACCATCACCTCCTGCCTGGGGACCATGACCAACCCATCACCACCCTCCTGGGTACCAACACTTCTGGCCTGGGTACCCTCACCAATCCATCACCACCCTCCCAGGTACCATCACTGCCCCATCACTGCCCTCCTGGGTACCATCACCTCCTGCCAGGGTACCCTCACCAACCCATCCCTGCTCTCCTGGGTACTATCACCTCCTGCCTGGGGACAATCACTGCTCCATCACTGCCACCCCAGGTACCACAACCTCCTGCCTGGGTACCCTCACCAACCTACCCCTGCCCTCCCGGGTACCACCATCTCCTGCCCAGGTACCATCGCTGCTCCATCACCTCCTGCCCAGGTTCCATCATTGCTCCATCACCGCCCCCCAGGTACCATCCCCTCCTGCCCGGGTACCATCACTGCTCCATCACCACCCACCTGGGTACCATCACCTCCTGCCCGGGTACCATCACGGCTCCATCACTGCCCCAAGGTACCACCTCCCCTGCCCAGGTACCATCACTGCCCCATCACCTCCTTCCCGGGTACCATCACTGCTCCATCACTGCCCCCCTGGGTACCCTCACCAACCCATCCCTGCCCTCCCGGGTACCAGCTCCCCTGCCCGGGTGCCATCACTGCTCCATCACCGCCCCCTGGGTACCACCACCTCCTGCCCGGGTACCATCACTGCTCCACCACCTCCTGCCCGGGTACCATCACTGCTCCATCACCTCCTGCCTGGGTACCATCACCTCCTGCCCGGGTGCCATCACTGCTCCATCACCGCCCCCTGGGTACCACCACCTCCTGCCCGGGTACCATTACTGCTCCACCACCTCCTGCCCGGGTACCATCACTGCTCCACCACCTCCTGCCTGGGTACCATCACTGCTCCACCACCTCCTGCCTGGGTACCATCACCTCCTGCCTGGGTGCCATCACTGCTCCATCACCGCCCCCTGGGTACCACCACCTCCTGCCCGGGTACCATCACTGCTCCATCACCTCCTGCCTGGGTACCATCACCTCCTGCCCGGGTGCCATCACTGCTCCATCACCGCCCCCTGGGTACCACCACCTCCTGCCCGGGTACCATCACTGCTCCACCACCTCCTGCCCGGGTACCATCGCTGCTCCACCACCTCCTGCCTGGGTACCATCACTGCTCCACCACCTCCTGCCTGGGTACCATCACCTCCTGCCCAGGTGCCATCACTGCTCCATCACTGCCCCCTGGGTACCACCACCTCCTGCCCGGGTACCATCACTGCTCCACCACCTCCTGCCCGGGTACCATCACTGCTCCATCACCTCCTGCCTGGGTACCATCACCTCCTGCCCGGGTGCCATCACTGCTCCATCACCGCCCCCTGGGTACCACCACCTCCTGCCCGGGTACCATCACTGCTCCACCACCTCCTGCCCGGGTACCATCGCTGCTCCACCACCTCCTGCCCGGGTACCATCACTGCTCCATCACCTCCTGCCTGGGTACCATCACCTCCTGCCCGGGTGCCATCACTGCTCCATCACCGCCCCCTGGGTACCACCACCTCCTGCCCGGGTACCATCACTGCTCCACCACCTCCTGCCCGGGTACCATCGCTGCTCCACCACCTCCTGCCCGGGTACCATCGCTGCTCCACCACCTCCTGCCTGGGTACCATCACTGCTCCACCACCTCCTGCCTGGGTACCATCACCTCCTGCCCAGGTGCCATCACTGCTCCATCACTGCCCCCTGGGTACCACCACCTCCTGCCCGGGTACCATCACTGCTCCACCACCTCCTGCCCGGGTACCATCACTGCTCCATCACCTCCTGCCTGGGTACCATCACCTCCTGCCCGGGTGCCATCACTGCTCCATCACCGCCCCCTGGGTACCACCACCTCCTGCCCGGGTACCATCGCTGCTCCACCACCTCCTGCCCGGGTACCATCGCTGCTCCACCACCTCCTGCCCGGGTACCATCACTGCTCCACCACCTCCTGCCTGGGTACCATCACCTCCTGCCCAGGTGCCATCACTGCTCCATCACTGCCCCCTGGGTACCACCACCTCCTGCCCGGGTACCATCACTGCTCCACCACCTCCTGCCCGGGTACCATCACTGCTCCATCACCTCCTGCCTGGGTACCATCACCTCCTGCCCGGGTGCCATCACTGCTCCATCACCGCCCCCTGGGTACCACCACCTCCTGCCCGGGTACCATCGCTGCTCCACCACCTCCTGCCCGGGTACCATCGCTGCTCCACCACCTCCTGCCCGGGTACCATCACTGCTCCACCACCTCCTGCCTGGGTACCATCACCTCCTGCCCAGGTGCCATCACTGCTCCATCACTGCCCCCTGGGTACCACCACCTCCTGCCCGGGTACCATCACTGCTCCACCACCTCCTGCCCGGGTACCATCACTGCTCCATCACCTCCTGCCTGGGTACCATCACCTCCTGCCCGGGTGCCATCACTGCTCCATCACCGCCCCCTGGGTACCACCACCTCCTGCCCGGGTACCATCACTGCTCCACCACCTCCTGCCCGGGTACCATCACTGCTCCACCACCTCCTGCCTGGGTACCATCACTACTCCATCACCACCCCCCCGGGTACCCTTCCATGCCCCCCCGGGTACCACCTCCCCTGCCCCATCCCCAGCCCGCCGGGCCCCCGCAGACCTGCAGCCGGAGGAGGGAGGCGTTGGCGGCCGCCAGCAGCTCCCGGGCGCGGCTCAGCCCCTCGGCGGGCCGGTGGCGGGGCGGGGGGGGCGGCAGGGCCCGGGCGGGGGGCGGCAGGGCCAGGGCCAGGCAGAGCGCGGGCAGCAGCGCCCAGGGCCCTGCCCGCTGCCCGCAGCGCCGCGGCGCGCCGCCAGGGGGCGCTGCCCTCCCGCCGCTGCCGGTGCCGCTGCCGGTGCCGGTGCCGCCGCTCCGCCGCATGCCGCTGCCCGGGGGAGCCGTGCCGCTGCCGGGCCGGCCTCGCCGGCTTTTATAGGGGCGGCGGCAGCCGGGGGGGGGTTCCCCCTCTTCTCCTTTCCGGCGGGGCCGGGGGGCAGGCAGCACTCATCCCGAGAGCGGCGGGGCCGCCGGGAATCCCGGCACCGCGGGGCGGGCGGGGAGGAGAGGCGGGGGGGGCGGGCACACACGGGACCCGGCGCTGCCGGGGTCGCTGCCAGCGCCCGAGCCGGGCTGAGGGGCTGGGGGGGCCGTGCTTCAGGGCTGTTCCCTGTGCACCCAGCGTGCGCAGAAATACGAATGACTCCAAGTACGCGTACGGCGCGCAGATCGGCTTTTCCCTTTCCCTTCTTCGTTATTACAGACTTGGGATGTAAGGAAAAAATTCTTCAGGGAAAGAGTGGCCAAGCATTGGAACAGGCTGCCCAGAGAGGTGGGGGAGTCCCCATCCCTGGAGGGGTTCAAAAAACGGGCAGAGGTGGCACTTGGGGACATGGTTTAGTGGGCATGGGGGTGTTGGGCTGACGGCCGGACTGATGATCTTAGAGGGCCTGTCCAACCTTAGTGATTCCCGGTTTTACTCTCATTAAAAATAATCCAGCCACCAAGGCAGGAAACATGAAATGAATTGCTCCTCTCCCCTTAATTGGTTTGGTGATGGACTTGGTATCAATAGGTTAACAGTTGGACTTGATGATCTTAAAGGTCTTTTCCAAGCCAAACGATTCTATGAATCTATGGTTCTATGAAATGTCATTAATGAATATTCACGAAAACCTGCCTGGGAACTTGCTTTTTTTCTGATATACTTGGTATAACCACTAGACATTTCGATATACCCTGAATTGGTTTAGTGGTGAACTTGGTAGTGTTAGGTTAATGGTTGGACTGGATGACCTTCAAGGTCTTTTCCAACCCAAACGATTCTGTGATTCTATGAAATCAGTTCACATTGCATGTGGCCGTTCTTAGCCTGGCCAAAAGGCTGTAGAAAACTTTTCTATCCATCGGGTCTGCCGTGAAGTCAATGGGAGTTTTGCTGTCGATTTGAAAGGGAGCAGGATGAATCAAGAGTTTTATATTGCATTTTCAGATTCTTTTTATTTTAATTGACATCTTGTTTCCCATAAGAAGGTTGTGGTGTGTCTAGAGACTACTTTGCTAGAATACCAGGACTGCATAATTTTCCAATTTCATTGTGTGTTTTCCATTTCTGCAATAGTCATTATGCTGTGGGCTGAGGTTTTATTCTTGTGTAGGAGACTTTTTTTTTTTCTGACACAGAAGTGAAAGAGACCTTCGGCGTATGCTTGCATGCATATTCTTGAAAAGGCATCAGTTCGGCTTTCCAGGTTTCTTTGCCCAATGCTCAGTCATAGTGTTGCCCTTGGTCATGAGGTTTCTCTTCGCATGGAGCACTGACACACAATTTGGACAACAGCTTCTTGTTCGTGGCGTTCCTGTCCTGCACTTGGGCATGTACGGGGATATTAGTTAGAGTTCTTTGTCTGAAAGGAGCAATATTTAGCTCAGATACCTTCAGAGGTCTCTGAATGCAGCTGCTATGGAATGGGCACTGTGCACAGCACAGTTATCTCAGTTATCTTGGGGGAAGCTGTGCGTGGAGGTGCCTCTTCTCAATGGTCTCACAGGCCAGGAGAGAGGACTTTCCTTCCTGCTGCTGAGTCCCAGCTCCCGGAGGGATTTCTTTGTGACCGGAGGCAGTGAGGTGGGGCGAAAAACTGGGGCTAAAGGGTGTCCAACATGTGCTGCTGAAAGCTGGCTGGGATGGCAAGAGCATCTTCCCAGAGGACTTCACCTCCAAAGGGCCCCCCAGCAGCCCCCAGCCACAGGGAACTGAAAAATACGGGCTACACAAGTAGGACAGCCACGCAAGTAGGACACTTCTGATTCCTTTTTATGCAAAACCTTGAGCTATATTTTGCTTTCTTCATGTAATTTCTATCTCTTATGATATATGGCTCACCGATAATTTGCAAGGGATGTCCTCTTGTGGTACAGGTGTTTCCAAAGCAGAAATGCTTTCTTGGTCAGCGCTCCCTCGGCCCAACGGTTAGGTAATGTGTTACTGAAACACGGGGTGTGTTTAATTTGCTGATGAAATGGAATATATCCTAATACTGGTGAGAGATTTTTTTTTCCTGGTAGAAGAAGAAATAATTGAATGTTGCTACATTTGCTGTTTTACAAATAGGAAGGGTTTTCCTCAATTATCTATAAAGAACCATGCCCCAATGATACCATTGTCACCACTCATTTATTTTCCTGATACCATCTAAAACTGAAGTCCTGGCCATGCCGGGCTGCTGAAGATCCTTGTACACCTATTGCAGGATCAGAGGCGATAAATCCAGAGACCCACTGAAGCTCCAGCACTTGTAATCACACTCTGCAGACCCAAATCCCGCTGGAGCAGCAATCCCACAGGTATTATGGTGAGCGTCCCTGGGGCAGGTGCTGAACACGATGTTAACGTGGTGGTTGTGCTAGTTTGGGTGGGTGGTGAGTTGAGCCTGGCCAGTTTCTGCTCCTTGTGCCCAATTTGTGCCATATCTGCATTCTCTGCCCGACTGCAATTGCGTTTTGGTCGTGGGCTGAACACGACTGCACTCCTGTGTAAGGCACTTTTCATTGAGTTTTGTCTCAAAGTGATGTATAAGATATTAACTGCTGGGTCCTAGCAATGAGGTAATGCAGCCTTAATGACACAAGTATTTTGGACAGACGTTATATCTGGTTCTCATTCCTAGCCTCATCCATCTGTCTGCCTCCTTCATCTCAACGCATCCTACATTTACCCAGTCTTGAGTCTGAATCATAGAAGCATGGAATCGTTCAGGTTGGAAAAGACCTTTAAGATCATCCAGTCCAACCGTTAACCTACACTACCAAGTCCACCACTAAATCAATTAAGGGTAGAGTAGCAACCCCACGCCTCCTGCCTTGGTGGCTGGATCATTTATAATGAAAGTAAAAACCAGGAATCATTAAGATTGGAAAGGACCTCTAAGATCATCAGTCCAACCATCAACCCAACACCCTCATGCCAACTAAACCATGTCCCCAAGTGCCACCTCTGCCCGTTTTTTGAACACTTCCAGGGATGGGGACTCCACCACCTCTCTGGGCAGCCTGTTCCAATGCTTGACCACTCTTTCTGTGAAGAAATTTCTCCTAATATCGAATCTAAACCTCCCCTGATGCAGCTTGAGCCCATTCCCTCTTGTCCTATCGCTAGCCACTTGGGAGAAGAAACCAACGCCCACCTCGCTACAACGAATGAAGCATCTCGACAATTACTGGGCATGGTCTGTTCTTTGAGCAGCTCTGTCTCTGTTTGCTTTGCTCAGGGCAAGCGTGGTCTCGTGGCCAGCCCGGAGGAGGGGGAACCAACACACCTCAGCATCGGGGCCAGTGCTGCACTCCCCGGGCTTGCCCGGTCCCAGATGCCAATGGTCTTTCTCCCTTAGCTGCAAAATGGGAATAAATGTAGATCTATGGGCTGGGCTTTGATGTTCCTTCGTGATTGCATACAGCCTAGCATCTAATATTAATATTATTTTGGGCAGTTAGACATAATAATATTTTCTACGTCAGCAGCAGCATCCAAAATTGAAAAGGAAGTTCTTTTGAAATTGAAAAAAACATGTCCTTTTTATTGCATATTGTGTCTTGATCTCAGGTACCCATCTCATCAAGCAAATGAAGGGTTCTGAAGGTGGAGCGATGCATTTGTTATTAAAGCAACAAAGGTAGGGATCTAGCACATACGCATTTAGAGATACAGTGCAGTAATTGCATACCATAGTCTGTTAAAACTGTTAGAAGATGTATGATTTTACACGGGGAAAATGTAATTCCACTGGCTTTATTTCAACCATAAATTGCTCTTGCTGAAATTAACCTCCTGAGAAAAATAAGAACCATTCTGGGTCTAGCTATAAAACTGTAACATTATTGTAGTCAAAACTGGATGAAGCTCTGTTCTTGGCTATGCTGCACTCAACCAAAGCAATACTTAAAAATCCTATTTGAAAAAGAAAGGAAAAACAATAATAAGAAAGAAACCCAATTAGAAAAAACCAAAACCCCCAAACCCCTCAGCTCAGTTTAGTTTTGAGGACTGTATATGCAAGTGATGACAAATAGGATCTTCTCCAGCCACGCTGTTCTAAAAAACTGGGAGGTTCCTGGAAATGCATGCTGACACGAGGCACCACCGTGCTAACCTTTTGTTTCAGTCTTGGCTTGCCTTCTCTCCCCTCTTACAACTAGCAATCTAATTTTGGTCTTTATGGTTGCTCTCAAACCCTGAACTAAATGAAGACCACCTTGCTTTCAGAGTAAGCTACGTATGAAGAGCCGTGACCATCACACGCCGTCCTCTCCGTTGTCAGCTGTGTGCTGCAGTGAAATAGGTGGTGAGGGATATTTCCTAACCGGGGCTCCGGTTGCATGGTGTTACTTCTCCTGTAACCTGCCAAATTACTTGAATTTTCCAAACCCCTTCTGAAAGTCAGGTAGCAACTTGTAACATGTCTTCAATGGGAAGAGTTTTTTGTTGGAGAGTTCTATTTGTCGGAGAGTCCTATTCCCCATAATTATAAATAATTATGCAATAATTTTGTATCTATATAAAAATATGCAATAATAATATCTAATAATTAAAGATGCAGTATGTTTATATCACAGCTAGACTGACAGTTAATTGTAGATAGTTGCTGCATAAAAAGAACTGCAAAATGTGTGGAATAAGATTTCTGGATGCTTCAGTAACTAAAACTAATTTTTATACTATTTACCATGCTTGGAACATATGGAGGATTGATCATGGATCATTTTTTTGCTCCTGGATAGTTTTTCCGGAGGATCCAGGGTCAGATATCTCACAAGAATAAACTCGCTGACAGAAGCATTGCTTCTGATTTATGTTGGGAACCGATGGCTCCATAAAATGGGAAAGTAAAGACTTGAAACTTGCCTGGTGTTTTTTTGGCTGCTGGTGCTTATTCATTGAGGAATCCCCTGAAATACATAACCCTAAGCATTTGCTGAGGTTTCATTGATTCGAAAGCTGAAGTCATGTCATTAAATGTTATTTCTGAGTCAGCGGCTTTCCCGAACCCACAGGCAGCGCGCTGAAACCTGTGAGATCCCGGGTGTTCATCACCTGCGTCTCTTGGCTCTTCTCAATTCCGGCCAGCGCCGGAGTTCGTGCCATTTTCCCCGTGCCCCTGCCGTGTGCTGCAGCACCTCTGCTCTTCACTGTGGGTTTCTGGCCGTTGGCTTTCAGGTGACAGCCTGGCAGCTTGTGTCCTTTGGTGGCCAGCCGGACTGGGGACCCCCAAATTCAGGTGTTATTTGCAGGCTCCACTCCAAAGCTCGAATCCATGTGCCAGGGTGTCCTGGTTTCGGCTGGGATGGAGTTAATTTTCTCCCTAGTAGCAGGCACAGCGCTGTGGTTTGGATTTAGGATGAGAAGAATGCTGATCACACGCTGATGGTTTAGGTGTTGCTCAGCGCTGCTTATGCCAGTCAAGGACTTTGCAGCTTCCCCTGCTCTGCCAGGGGCACAAGAAGCTGGGAGGGGGCACAGCCAGGAGAGTTGATCCCAACTGCCCCAAGGGCTATTCCATACCATACGGCGTCATGGGCAGTATAGAAACTGGGGGGGTTGGCCGGGGAGCAGCGATCGCTGCTCGGGAACTGGCTGGGCATCGGTCGGCAGGTGGTGAGCAATTGCATTGGGCATCACCTGCTTTCTATATTATTATTATTATATTGTTACTATCGTCATTACTCTTTTACTTTATTTCAATTATTAAACTGTTCTTATCTCAGCCCAGGAGTGTTTCTCACTCTCACTCCCCCGATTCTCTCCCCCATCCCCCCGGGGCAGGGGCAGTGAGCGATGGCTGCGTGGTGCTGAGCTGCTGCCTGGGGCTGAGCCCCGACACAGGGTACGGCCTTTTCCAGGAAAGGGATGGAGCTGGTGGTGCCGTAGCTCCCTAAAAAGCATGCAGTATTTTGAACGGTTACATTTTGGACAGGTAATTTCTCATGCTGAAACAGGAGGCCTGTTTGAAAAGCGACCTAGAACATGGGGGGAAAGGAAGGGTTTTTTTGAATTCATGTATGCCTGAGATAAGGCAGGAGTTACCTTTTTTTAATCCCAATTTTTTTTCAGCGGCTTTTTCAGTTGGGTCTAGGAGCTGAATTTTTTTCCCCGTCATGAACTGGCTGCGTTTACTGCAAGGTTTACTGCAAAGCTTTCTATCACGGCTATGTCAGCACTCGTCTCGGCGTTGTCGCTCTAAGGGATTGCCATACTTAGCTCGTGATGCTTTACAGAAAGTAAAAGATGTGGGCAAGATCCAGGAACCCTTAGCCACAGAAACAGGGTTGGTGATGTGAGTAAAACTCTCCATCAGCCCTGTGGGTTTTGTTTTAAAGTTTTATGACATTAATAGGAATAAAAAGTTCCCGTGAGGACCTTCACGGGGCTGGACGGTGCTGCAGCGCGGAGGGGTGGGTGCCGAGAGCTGGGGCACCGCGTCCGTCTCCTGGTCCCTCCGTCGGAGCCCAGAGCAGCGGTGCCTCTCCTGCCCATCACCCTGGGACCTCAGGACCCCCATGGGATCCTCCTTTGTCTCCTTGTCTTCTCTGCCCCCGTAGCCCTGAAAACACGCGGGGGAGTAATGTGACTGGTGCTACCGGTGCCCGCGGTTTCGAGTGCGGGGAGGGAGCGCTGGGCTCTGCTGGGCGCAGCGCTGCCAGGATGCTGGCACTTTTGACGGTCCCTTTTTCGCTCTCGCTTCCCGTTTCCACCTACTGCAGTGTTTCTCATCTCCGGGTGCTTTTTTTATTGTTCATTCTTCCGTCGCTTTTATCTCCTGTCCGGGGGTGCAAAAGCTCTGGCGGGCTCAGATGCTGTGGCTCTGACCTGATGGGCAGGCAGGAGGACGGCTGTGATGGGAGAAAGGGCCGACTATAGTTTTGCTCTCTTTGCTGGTTTTGTATTCGCCATGTCACCTGGCAGCGGTGATGCACCCAGGAAAACAACAGGAGCGTTGATATTCATTGACCAGGAGATGCACCAGCGCAACTTTTTTTTTTTTTTTTTTTTTTTGCATTTCTTTGATGCAACGTGATTGTCTGAATCACACCAGCGATGGATTCAAGCGTTCACGCTTTTGGTGCTGAGCCAGCCGATGATTCGGTACCCGAGAATACTTACCGAGATGCAGAGGTCAGAGTCTCAAGTGCTTGGGGATACCCGGAGAGCTGCTGGCATGACTCACGCTTAGAGCAGTCCCCGATGAGAGGAGGAACCGAGCTCCAGTCCTAAGAACGTGTATTTGGTAGGAGTTACTCGGGCACCCGTCCCCTTGGGGAATGCTCTGCCCAGGATTTTGCGCCGCGGCGAAGCACGCTGCGATGTGCTGTACGGGTGGGAGGGAGCGCGTCGCTGGCTCCCCACGCCGCTCCTCCTCCAGGACGGGCGCTCCCCTGGCAGATAGTTTCTATACAGGGACACATTTAATTTTTTTTATATATCTTGGTGAGCATAAAAAAAAAAAAAAGCAGTGTCAGTGAAATGAAGCCCTGACTGAAAGGAGATTATAGCCCCTACGGCTTTGTGGGAAAGGTGGGAAAGGCACCAGTCCTTCCACTAAAGCAATTATTAGAATCATAGAATTGTTTAGGTTGGAAAAGACCTTTAAGATCATCTAGTCCAACCATTGACCTACACTGCCAAGTCCACCACTGAACCAATTAAGGGTAGACTAGACTAAACCATGTCCCAAAGTGCCACGTCTACCCGTTTTTTGAAAAAAAAAAAGAAAAAAAAGAAAAGAATGTCCATCCATGGGAAAAACCCAGCACTTGTGGCATCACAGGGCGGTATTTTTTCTGCCAGGCGCAGGCAGCGTGTGCTGGAGGGATGGGCAGGCATGTCCCAGACCCTCAGTGGTCACTAGGAGGGACCAGAGCCACCAATGTGCTCGCAGGAGTACGGATTACATGTGCGAGTAGAGTTTGAGTCAAGCACGGATTACATATGTGAGCAAGTGCCCTCTGACTTCCAGCTTTCAGCACCACAAATATGTGCTTGCTATCACAAACTTGCTTGCTCTGTTTGTTAAATTTGCGGGGAAGGCGACCACCTCACAGGTGAAACAGTCTTCGGCTCTTGAAATTGCCACGAATGAGAACATTAAAGATATTTGCAGCTCTGATTTAAAATTAGAGATTGCCTCATCCGCAGAAACGAAAGGGGAAGGATTGCAAGAGCGTGTGAACCAAGGGTTCCAGGGCGTTGGGTGGCAGCTCTCCAGGTGCGCGGGGAAGCGGGGCTTTGCTGTGCTCATCTGGAAAGACTGGGAAGCATTAACCAGCTTTGAATCCTAACAAACGCCGCTCAAAGCCATCACAGAAAAAGCTTTTCGATTTAACTGCCGCCGGTTGGGATGTGCACCTCTCCTGGCAGAGCCTGAATGCGCTGTGGGTTTGGGGAGCCGGCCGGAGCGAGCTCCTGACGCAGGCTGGGTGACCGAAGCCCTGCAGGGCTGGAGCGCTGGTTTTCCTTACTCGGCTTCCACTAAATACGACTGAGGGGCTCTGCGGTGGCTTGATGACGCATTTCACATCTGGCTGCGTGCTGCAGCATCGGCAATGCAAAGCCAGCGGTACCGAGCATCTGCCTTTGCATGCTCGGACCCTCTCGCAGCAAGTGGTCGGTGGGCAAAACCAGGGGTCATGCATACAGAGACTTCAGAGATTTAATTCCTGAAATTATTTTTTACGTAGATGTAGCAAAAGTTGGTTTAATTTTAAAATAATCACAATAGAAATTTCTGCATTTGGTTTGATTAGAGCACGAAAGCAACATCACTTTTAAACTGTTTGAAGCTGTATAATTATATGTAAGCTATTTCCAGTTCTGGTGTGCTGGGGACAAGGTCACAGCTGGTACTTTCAGGTCAGGTATTTTCCTCCCAGGCCAAGGCAGCATCGACTGTTCCGCGTGTCCTAGCACCAGGGTGGCCCCGGCTTGTCAACTAGCGTGGAGGGGACAGTATGGAGAGGAGAAAATATATGGCAGCGCTATAAATAAGTCTTCAGCTGTCCCCAGGTATCCGCTCATGGTTTTGATTAAGAAAAAAAATTGCAATATTGGATTTTATGCAGAGTACAGAAAATTAAATGGGGTCACTTGAAAGCACGTGCATTGGGCGCTGTGAACTGCGACGAAGTCGATTTTGTTCCCCCAAGCTGGAGCTGGGTGTTCACTACCCGAAGCAAATTCAAACCCAGGGAAGAAGAAACCCTGCATTTGCTGTGCGGATGGGGCCTCGGCATTTCCAGGTGCTGTCCTTCCCTTGGCGAAGGCGCCGTGAGCCCAGAGGCTTCGTTTTGCTCATGGCTACATCCCGCTCCTGGCCCTGCCAGGGCTTTGCAGGAGACTGTCGTGGTTCAGCCCCAGGCAGCAGCTCAGCACCACGCAGCCATTGCTCACTGCCCCTGCCCCGGGGGATGGGGAGAGAATCGGGGGAGTGAGAGTGAGAAACACTCCTGGGCTGAGATAAGAACAGTTTAATCATTGAAATAAAGTAAAATAGTAATTATAATAGTAACAATATAATAATGATAATAATAATAATGATACACAAAGCAAGTGATGCCCAATGCAGTTGCTCACCACCTGCCGACCGATGCCCAGCCAGTTCCCAGCAGCGATCGCTGCTCCCCGGCCAACCCCCCCAGTTTCTATACTGCCCATGACGCCGTATGGTATGGAATGGCCCTTGGGCCAGTTGGGATCAACTCTCCTGGCTGTGCCCCCTCCCAGCTTCTTGTGCCCCTGGCAGAGCAGGGGAAGCTGCAAAGTCCTTGCCTGGCATAAGCAGCGCTGAGCAACACCTAAACCATCAGCGTGTGATCAGCATTCTTCTCATCCTAAATCCAAACCACAGCGCTGTGCCCGCTAGTAGGGAGAGAATTAACTCTAGCCCAGCCGAAACCAGGACAGAGACCCAAATGGTTTCCAAGTGGGCTGCGCTAAGCCACAGGCTGCCGGTGGGATGTTGAACTCCAAGGCAGCCCAGATGTGATCGCACAAGCTCCAGTCACAGCTTCCAACCCAAAACATCTGCTGCAGGCTCCTGACCCGTGCACGGCTCTGGGGGCTGCTGTCCCTTTTCTCCCCACACCTCATGTTCCGAGGCAGCGGGAAGGCGCAGGACGAGTGGTCTGACCCAGCGATGTGACTCCCTTCCCCATTCCCAAAATCAGATCTCCGGGTGGTTTTGGAGCCACAGAGCTCTGCAGAGCCCCTCGCCAGCTCTTATTCTTGCTTTGGGGGGGTCGGACCTCTGCAGCCGTGGGCACCAGTTACTCCGGCAAAACTCCCCGAGCATCCGACGGGAGTTTTCCAACCTAGCGCCTGCCCAGGTATGGTCAGCCCTACCTCCAGGGTGGGCTGAGGCCAACACCTGGGAAAATTTCTCCTCCCGCAGCTCTGCCGGCAGTTTCACTGACAGGCAGCGGAGGAGTTCTGACCCAGCTGCCTGGAAATGGCTGCTGCCCGCAAGGCTGTTAGCTCAGGAGATCCATGTGAAACCCTGCAATTCCCTTTTTTCATGCAGCTGTAGCTATTTCGCTTTTCTTTTAAAGGGGTGTTTCTTCCCCAAACGTGCTGCTGTTAGGAAGCCCGGGGGGTAGGTGGGTATGGCAATGACCGGCGTGGTGGCTGGGCTCTGCTGCCAGTCTGTCATGGCAATCGCTCTGTCGGCAGCAGAGCCAGCATCCCGATTGGGCGTCAAATACTGAAAGTCATGAAGTAGAAGAGGCTGCGATGGCTCAGAGCCGTTTGCACCACTGTCGGGGTTCAGGCCCAGGCAGCAGCTCAGCACCACGCAGCCATCGCTCACTGCCCTGCCCCAATGGGATGGGGAGAGAATCGGAGGAGTGAGAGTGAGAAACACTCCTGGGCTGAGATAAGAACAGTTTAATCATTGAAATAAAGTAAGATAGTAATGATAATAATAACAATATAATAATGATAATAACAACATCCAAAGCAAGTGATGCCCAATGCAGTTGCTCACCACCCGCCGACCGATGCCCAGCCAGTTCCCGAGCAGCGATCGCTGCTCCCCGGCCAACCCCCCCAGTTTCTATACTGCCCATGACGCCGTATGGTATGGAATAGCCCTTGGGCCAGTTGGGATCAACTCTCCTGGCTGTGCCCCCTCCCAGCTTCTTGTGCCCCTGGCAGAGCAGGGGAAGCTGCAAAGTCCTTGACTGGCATAAGCAGTGCTGAGCAACACCTAAACCATCAGCGTGTGATCAGCATTCTTCTAATCCGAAATCCAAACCACAGCGCGGTGCCTGCTACTGGGGAGAAAATTAACTCTAGCCCAGCCCAAACCGGGACAACCACCAAAAACTGGGATCATTTATTTTGCGTAGATCCTTTGTTCCCCCCCCTATAGTCAAGAGACTTGAAAAATTTTAAATAGTATTTTACCACTACGAAGGAGCTGCTGGTATGTAAGTGAAGAGGGAAGGTCTAATCCTACCGAGTGTGACCAGGGAAAGCTGCTTTAGCACGAGACTTGCTGCTTGCTGGCAAAGCACCCGAGTGGCTTTGCTGCCGGTGGCCTTGCCCGGCGCGCAGGACGTCCCCAGTCACCGCTGGGGCAGCGGGCGGAGGACGAAGGGTCCCACACCCGTGGGTTTCGCTTCGCTTTACAATAAGAAGGAAGAGAAACTCCCTGGGAACGGGCGTAGGCTTCTGCAGGGAAGCGAGTGCGGACCGTAAGCCTCCCCCCCGACGGCTTTTCCTTGGGGTTGCCCTCTGCAAAGCCGAGCCGCCCTCGGAGCAGCGTAAGGACAGGGTTGCTTTGGAGAGGTAAAAACCAGCTCGTTCGTGCTAATCGCCTTCCCCGCAGCAGTGCAAAGCACCGGGGAACGTCCTCGAGCGGGCTGGGAGCAGGGACCTTGCAGGCAGCACGCACGGGGTTGCGTCTCGTTGCCCCAACCCTTCTCGTCTGCGTCCGCACGTGACTTCATTCTCCTAAGTTCGTTAGTGCTTGGCTTGTGAAGGATGAAATAAGAAAAGGAAAAGGCTGTGTGTGTGCTCCGCCACGGTTTGACACGCTCACAGTACCCCCGTGCCCAGCGAGATGGCGTGCAGCACGCCCCGCGCCCGGCGAGCGCTGCCTGCTCCTCCGTGGCGGGGAGCTGCTGGGTGGGTTCACAAAAAAAGGGAGGAAAAAAAAATAAAAGGGGAACCCAAGCCGCAAGGTTTGTTTGAGAGGAAGCGTCTGGCTCATAAAGCACGCCTCTGTTCCCAAGGGGCTGCTTTAACATCGGCGGGACGCTATCTCAGACATCAGAATGATTTTTTTGTTTTTCCCCCTTTGTTTTTTTTAATGCAACTTTTCACGCTTTTCAAGCACAGGTGAGTTTAGGACCAAGAGCCAGACTTAAAAAAATTAAGAAACATTATGTGGTGAGACCGGCTGGAGGCAGGCAAGGAAAACCAAGCAGAATTTCCCTTGGATGGCCTGGATTAGCTGAGGAAAGGGGTGTCGGAGGGGAGTGCGATGGGGATGGGACACAGCACGCCGAGGAGCAGGTCCTTTCCTGCCCAGCTATTCAGGCAGCACACAAAAAAAAAAAGAAAAAAAAGTAAATAATATTGCAACAGCTAAACAAACAAGCTCCAAAGGTGTTTGCAAGCTGCTGTGCCTGCCCCTTGCCCCGGAGGCTGGTAAGGCACGGCAGAGCCCGGCTCGCCGCTGGGCGAGGACCTGCCGTGGGTGGTGGGCAGCCTGGCAGCACCCCGTAGTTTCGGCACCCTGCCCCGACGCCGGCGGTGCGCCCGTGGAGCAGGCTGAGCGCGACGGGGCCGCGCAAGTCCCGGGGCAGGCAGGGAGAAGGGCGATGTGGTTTCACTCATGTGTCACTCCGTGCTCCCTTGGCCCCAGCCAGCGATGCCAGCCGGGGCGGGGGAACAAGGCACATTTCCAGCCATTTATCCCAGCTCTGCAGCCGCCTTTTATTCCCCCCCCCCCCCCCCATGCTATGAATTATATATGTGTTTGCTGGAGGCCCACTGATCTCTGGGGGCAGCAGCAGCTAACGCTCGCGCACGTTTGCCTGCTCCAGCCCATCCAACACACCCTGCACTTTCCATCACTTGAATGTTTTCTCCAAATGAACAATTTTTATTTTTATTTTTTTTTTTTTTCCCCCACGACTATGGGCGAGGGGCACCGGGCATGGGAGCTGCTTCAGGCACCCGATGGTTGGATGTGGAATCCTGGTCCCCGGCGCAGAGCAGTGGCCGCTGTCATAGCAGAAGCTGTTTATTACTGGCCCTGCTGAGCTCACCCCCCCCCCCGAAAGCAACCTTCTGACTGAGAGTCCTTTGCGTCTCCTTTGGGGAATTCAGCTCCCGGGTTACAGTACTGATACTGGGAGTCCTAAGTGGAACTGTGTAAATGTCCCATTCATGGAAGAAAAACGTCAAAAAAAAAAAAAAAAAAAAAAGAGAGAAGGAAAAAAAAAAAAAAGCAAGGCAGAACAAAACCCCCAAATTCTCCCCAAGGATGGGAGAAAAAAAAAATCCCGTGCTGTGAGGAGCGGCTATTCCCCGTGGATATACAGCATTAGCTGCAGCCAAGCGTGCGGGGGCACGGAGCGCGGCGGGCTGGGCGATGCGGGGAGCTTGCGGCCCCCCAGCCCCGTGCGTGTGCAGGGTGGGTAGGTGTTTTTGCTGACTGCATCAGGTATTTTTGGTGACTTCTAGTCTCGGAAGGTACTTTTCCTGCTGCACGCCGGTGAGCTGCGGGCAGCCTGCAGAAGGCAAAACACTGCGAAGTTTGGCATCCCGTGCGAGACGGTTTATGTTTGGTGGGGACAAGGGGAGGAGGAACCAAAAACCCACCCGGGAGAACGCAGGCGACGCACAAAGTGGGACCGGTACCCAGAAAGAAAAATGTGCCAAAATATATATTGCCCGTGACAGGGCGTCAGCAGCGGCTCAGAAACCACGCAACACCTTTCTCTTTTAAAAAAAAAAAAAAAATGTCATTTAATCCATTAATTCCACAGCATTGCCATCACACACACCAGCACGACACCGCGGTACACGGGGCACAGAGCCAAGGAGATGCAGTTACCCAGAAACACGCTTTTTCTTAAAAAAAAAAAAAAACAAAAACAAACCCCCAATCCCCTAAGGATGTAAAGGGGGGAAAAAAAGAAAATGCAGTGGTAGGTGACCAGAATAACTAGTTCTCTTCAGCAAGTTAAAGGCACTTAGCAAGGGACCGAATCTCCAGCCTGACCGGGCTGCCTCACCCCGGTGCCCCACAGGCTGGACCCTGGCTGGGGCGATGCCGGGGATGCCGCCGGGAGCGGCTGCGGAAGGCGCAGGGTTCCCCGGGGGCTTTCTGGCTTTTTTTTTTTCTTTTTTTTTTCCTTTTTTTTTCCTTTTTTTTTTTCCTTTTTCTCCTTTTTTTTTCCTTTCTTTTTCTTTTTTTTTTTTTTCCTTTTTTTTTTTTTTTTTTTAAAGCCAAGAGCAAACTTTTTGTATTTGGGGCGTTTGCTGTTTGTGCTTGAAATCCAGCGGCAGGCACCTCCTCACCGATACCCGCTTCCGATGGAGGCACCACTGGGCACGGTCTTGGCCCCAGAGCGCTGCAAACGCGTTTAACAGAGAAGAAATATCAAACCCAGCAGTTCTCCCCACGTGCAGGCAACAGCGTCAAGCCAACCAAGAGCTACAGGGATGCTAACACCCCCAATATGTTTATTTTTTTCTGCATACATTTAAAAAAAGCAAAATCAGAGGAGTTTACATCATCCCCGGTTTGCAGGCGAGGGCTCTCCAGCTTAACCCGTCCCAGCATCTTTCTGCAAAAGCCGGGGGCAGGCACAACTCCCTGCTCGGGGACGCTGCCCAGCGGGGACACGGTCCCCCACGGGGGCTGCGGGCCAGGGACTGTCCACGGGAAACCCCGTGGAGCAATTCCCAGGAAAGGCAAACCAACCCTAAATTAAACCAACCCCCCCCCACCCCAGCCCCACTAAACCCCGCCGAGGGCTGGCGCTTCCATAACCTGCACTTTCTGCACAAAGAGGCGGGGAGGAAATTAAAAAAAAAAAAAAAAAAAAGTCATTTTATAAAATATATTCTTGGCAGGGGATGAAATTTTAACGCAGCTTGTGCTTTTCTGAAAACACCCTGAATAAGTCATTAGCCAGACCCTTCGCTAAGATGAATTTGCCCCCCAAGGGGGAAAAAAAGGAATTAAAAAAAAAAAAAAAAGGAAAAAGCTGGTGCGCGCAATGCATGTCTGCTGCTGGCTACGGCCGCGCAGCTGTAGGAAGGGGATGGCCGAGCTGTGTTGGCATTAAATCAAATAAATGAGGGATGCAGACAGCCCTGTTAGTCTCCCGCTCCTGTACGCGCAGAGCGGGACCCAGCCAGCACCCGGCTGACGAACAGAGCTGCTAACGGGGAGCCCAGCCCAAAGGCAGAGAGGTGAGAAATTACCATATATAATACAGTTAATATGCTGCTTAGAGTTTTATCATAGCTTTTTTTTTTTATTTCTGACATGGTGAGTCACTTAAATATTTAGCCCAGACAATAAAATATTAAAAAAAAAACCCATCTACGGTATGTGCCTGCTGATTCTAACGATAGTCACGATATTAGGGCTCGGTGAATGTTAGAGAATCTCTTAAGTCCATGTCATACATACATTATGAACGTACAAATAAATAACTCTACAAAAATCCCGTCTTCTCTCCGTAATTTCACGTGATCGGCAAAAAAAAAAAAAAAGCCTCTTTCTGGTGACGACAAATTAGGAATTGCACATTTAGTTCGAGGAATACATTACCGGTGCATCACCAAAGTCAACCACTAGGCAACAAAAAGACGTATCCTATGAAACAATTTTTTAGATTTTTATTTTACATATTTATACATAAAACTTTCAAGGTAACTCTCTGAATCCACCCGAATGTTAATAGCACATCTAAAAATGAATGTCAGGTAGTCAACATTCACAAAATGTTGAAAACTGATTAAAATATACATATTACTGAAAGCTACAACTTCACTACGAGGCAGGCATGTATTTTTTTTTTTTTGACTTGTATAGCACCGTCAAGTACAGTTTCTTTATTTTAAAACTACAGTGAAGAATAAAAAAGTAGTCAATGGCAAAATATCGTTCAACTGAAAATCTCTAAACAAACAAAAATAAAGTTAAACCACCCTCTCTTCTCACCCATGATTTTATAATGTTATAAGTACTGTACATTTTTTTTTTGTAATAATATTATTAAAATGCCTGATATTTAGTGGCACGAGTAAAAAAATTAAAATAAATTAAGAAGCAGAGGCCAATCACCGGACATAAAGCTTCAGACATGGTCAATGACTAACACTGGTTTTCTTGTGCGCCACCGTGGACATCAGCGCTTGGACACACACAGAAGCAAAAGGAAATCTCGCTCGAGCTCTGCTCCCGGGGTTCATTTTGCCGGCATCTTCTCTGCCATGTGCTTCTGCTGACTTTCGGCGTGTCTGGGGGGAGGCAAGAAGCTGCGTTATTCCCTGCGCCGGGCCGGGGGGAGGTGGAAACCCAAACCGCGCGCAGGGCTGCACTCCAAGCCAGCGTCTGCGCCGCTCCGGCAGCGAACCAAAAATAACATTTTTTTTTTTTTTTCCGCCCCGAGGAAAAAACAAGCACCGGGAGAGGGATGTGCAGGCTCTGCCTGGGCTCCTTCCTGGCGGGAGGGGACCGGGAGGTGAGCGAAGGGAGAGGAAACCCTTCTCCGGAGCCGTTTTGGGTCAGCTGGGATCGTTTCCTCCCCTCCTACGGCGATGGCCGGCGCGTTCGCCCCCGAACAACGCCGGGATGGGGAGAGCCGGTGCCCCCCAACATGCACCAAAGCCCCCACCACGCCGACCAGCCTTCCCAATCATTTCATTTACCAAACCGCCATTAATTGCATCTAGGAAGCTTCGTTTCCCGAAGCACAGAAGGAGACAGAGATGCAAGTTGACCTTGGCCTTTGTCTACGGACCCAGCTCCACCCCCATCCCAAATCCCCCCCTTTCCGCACTTGCTCTTCGTTACGGGAAGCAGTGACGGTGCCTTGCAAGACTCAGAAGCGACAACCTGCCTGCCTGTCCCTGGGGCCACCACCCCCCGGGGCGGCAGGAGAACTGCTCCCCAAAGCCCTCATGGCCACCCCAGCTGGCAGGAATTTTTTCCAGGCCAAGCACCGTCAAATCTCAACCAGCTGCTATGCAGCACCGTGCTGTTTCAAAATAGAAACAAATTCAGGCCGTAGTTTTTGCAAGCTTAATGCTTCAGTTCTGAAACCGCGGTCCTCGTGCACTGACAATAACCACTATCATCTTTTTCAGCTTTTTTTCCCCCAAAGCTTTCAGTAGAATCATAGGATCATAGAATCGTTTAGGTTGGAGAAGACCTTTAAGATCATCCAGTCCAACCATTAACCTACACTACCAAGTCCACACTAAACCAATGAAGGGTAGACTAGGCTAAACCATGTCCCAAAGTGCCACATCTACCCGTTTTTTGAACAATTCCAGGGATGGGGACTCCACCACCTCTTAGCGTTTCTGCAGCGCATCACTGGTTAAAACGCCTCTTAAGCCTTGCTGCCCAGGAGATGAGTCCTTTAGGAAACCTGTCTATATTCTGCAAGGCCTTCTGTTTCATAGAATCATAGAATCATTTAGGTTGGAGAAGACCTTTAAGATCATCCAGTCCAACCATTAACCTACACTACCAAGTCTGCTCTAAGCCAGTCAAGGGTAGACCAGACTGAACCATGTCCCCAGGTGCCACCTCTGCCCGTTTTTTGAACATTTCCAGGGATGGGGACTCCACCACCTCTCTGGGCAGCCTGTTCCAATGCTTGACTACCCTTTCCATGAAGAAATTTTTCCTGATTTCCAACCTAAACCTCCCCTGGCGCAGTTTGAGCCCATTTCCTCTCGTCCTATCGCTAACTACATTTTGATCGGCTATTGAACATTTAAGAGATTCAGAAATTCTCCTGTCAAATTCTCCCAATGGCGAAGGCAGACTGGCTGTAGCTCACCCCAGTGGGAGGGGTGGGGTGACATGGGGAGCCCCTTGGATTTTCCTTGGATGCACTGGGGGTTTGCAGCATCGCTCCTCCCCAGGCTCTTTTCCGGCTTCGGAAAGGGAAACACCAATTCAAGAGCACGCACCAACACCTGCGTTTGGGGGAGCTCTTGAGAGCCGCTGACGGTCTCCAGAACGCAAGTGCCTTGATTTCTTGTTTTGGAGGAGAGCGCAGCGTCCTGCTCAGCCCTGCTCCCCTCTCGGCAGAGAAACGCGTGCCTTGCAGCCAGTGGCGTTACCTTCTACCTACCTTCGATGGCAAAGGCTTTCCTACTGAAATTCTGCTAAAAGAAAACCCCTATGGGCTGCCGACGGGGAGCTGGGACCTGCGAGAAGAGAGAAATACCCCGAGGAGCCTCCTTCACCTGGTCAGGTCCTCGATGTCCACCAGCATGGCGTCCTGCTCCGTGTGTAGCTCGTCCCGAATGAGCAGCAGCTGCACCAGCTCCTCGTTCAAGCCTGGTGCCGGGGAGAAAGGGCGTGAGTTTGCGATGTCCCGGGGAACGCCGGTTTGGGAGCCCGTACATCATCCTTCCCCTCCGCGTTACGCATAAGCTGGTGCGGAGAACCAGGAGGGACCTCCCCGAAGGACGCGTGTTTTCTAGCATAAACTGCAAGCCCCTTGCCACTGCATGCAAGCAGGTCCTCTCCTGAAATTGCTTAAAGCAGCAGCAAAAATAAAGGTGAATTTCTCACTGCTTGGAGTCCCGCTGGTTCAGCTTTCGCTCACTCGTGGGCAATAACCCTGAGCAAGAAAAAAGCTGCAAAAAGCGTCCGAGCCGCTCGCCCGGGCAGCCTCAGGTTTAGCTTTTTATTCCCTGCGGCAATGCAGAACACGCTGCCCACCCGTCCTGCTTTGGGGTTACTGTCCAAGCCAGCCCCTCTGCTCCAGAGGGATGTTTGTGACGCTGGATTCTTGCTCGGGGTTGGGTCAAAAGAGCGGGGAAAAGAAGAAAACAAAAAGAACCCTGTGAAAAATTAACCTGCCGGCACGGGCTCCCGGGAAGGCTGTACCTGCCCGTCGCTCACTGCCGGAGCTGCTTAAATACAGCGATCCCGGTTTAACGCCTCTTCGGTTTGGGAAGCGAGCTCGCTGTTAATGACATTAACACTCGTGCTCCCGTACCTGGGTGCTTTCTAAAGTGAGGCTAATTAATGAGTGGTTTTTTTTTTTTTTTGCCTTTGCGGCACAAAATAACAAATCACAACTCAATGGCGCAGCTCTGCAGCCTCAGCAGGGCTGCTTCCAGAAGGGACGCCAATTAACCAACACAAGTAGGGAAGGAGCAGCACAGCAGCTCCCAACCAACCTTTTTTTTTGACCTACAGCCACCAGATAAGTCTACTCCCAAAATTGTTAAGTAATTAATCAATTGGAAGATGGAGATCCCCTGGGGAAAAAAAAAAAAAAAACAACTGGATCTTTTGGAGAGAGCACAGACAGATGAGGCGGTGGGGCACCGTCTCTGCAGGCAACGCAAGGACCCATGAAACGCGTTGAAGCACTGCAAGAGTGGATTTACCCCGGGATGTTTGCTAAACTGGAAGGTTTCTCCACTTATGGATGCTTTTGATGCCATGGCACAGCGTCGCATGAAGACGCAGCCATAAAGCCATGAATGGCAGGTGCTTCCAGGACAGGCAGGCTTCCCAAGATTATTTTTACCCGACCAGGTTTTGAGTTACGAGTGGGGCATTAGGTGCTGCCACAATGCTACAATCCTCCTCTCTTACGCAGCCAAGCAAGAGCTTTAGGAGAAACTGAAAAAAAGGTAAGAAAAAGGCTGAAGGAGCCAAATCTGGAGAGAACTCCAGCTTCTGCGGTGCGCCTCATCCATATATTCATGTTATGATACATTTATCAACATTTCCATGTGTATCCTGGAGAACTGTTCTTACTTGAACGGAACATACCAAAGAATAATTAAACAAGTATCACTTACTTTCTATCTGTGAGTGGAGATCATTGACTATCACTTGTAGCTGCCCGATAGTCATGTCTCTTAGATCAGTGGGTTTTAAACTTCTCTTCATCAGGCATTCACTTATATGAGGCATATGTGGCAGCTGAAAAGAAATTTTCAATTTTTTACTGTTTTCTTCAAATTACTTGTATTCCTGAACGGTGGCAGTTTGCATTGCAGGTGTCCCCCTCTCACAAGCCTGCATTGAGGACCTCACTGAGAGGACCAAAATGAGCTGAAACATCTACACAATGTTTGACCCAAGTCTTCCGATCTACCAGCATCAGTGGTGGACTGACGCAAGGGGAGGTGAGGGCTATGGCGAGCAGCGTTGTACCAAGGCAGGAATGCTCCAGCTCGGGATGAGATGGGCTGAGCAGACTACGCCTTAAGGATGAGTAGCATCATGTCCTTGCCAGCCTCAAGGCAGTAACAACCTTCATGCTTCATCATCTCATTCCCTGCCTCCGTCCCACTCCCGTAATGCCACGATAAGACAACCCATGTTGACCCTTCAGCTCCTGACTGATGGTCCCCCTCTCCACTGCTCCTCTGCATGTCTACAAGCACCATGCACAAGCACTGCTGGCTGCTGTACGTGTCTGGACAAGCAGAAGCAAACAGCAAAAGGGTTGGTGTTACCCCCCACGCCGTCCCACGGCCCCCACTTACAAGATCCGCTACCGGCGATTTCTTCCTGTTCTGCTTTTCCACCTCGACCTGCATTTTGGCCATGGGCTTTGCCATAGCCAAGGCCATTTTGGCTTCAGCTTGGAGTTTCTTTTGCCTAGTGAGGAAGTCCATGTCGTCGAGGGACTCCGACTCTTCCTCCGTCGTGTCTCTGTCGGAGTAGGACGAGCTCTGCTTGCTCTAGGGAAGCAGACATGGAGCTGTTACAGCACCATTGCCCCAACCATGCCACAGCAAAGAAGTTTGCTGTTAACATATTTTCGTACACTTACAAGCGGTATCATTTCTACAGAAAAGGTGAAGAGCACAGATTTTTTTTTTTTTTTTTTTTAAATTTTAATCCACAAGATTATCTTTAAGAATCAGACTAATTCCCAGATAGGCCCCCTTGACTATTAATAGCAGCTCGAGCACTTCAAATGGAAAGAGGAGCCAACCAGCTCAATAGGTGTTGAAGGGACAGACTGGTTAAGCTGGAGGAAAACATCTGGGTCCGTGGTGTTATATTCACAAAGGAAGAGAGAGGAGAGGAAAGCTGGTGAGAGCTGATACCATGCCATATCCATTACTGCCCTGATAATTATCAGAGCCAAAAAGAAAAGGAGGAAGGAAGGAAGAAGGAACACCTTCACATGAAGGCATCTGCTCTACAGCAGCTCTGTGTGAGCCAGGGGCAATTTCCTATCGGCTCCTCAGCATCTCACTCTTCTTTTATTGAAGGCCGAAGATGCTGCTCTGGAGTTTAGTGTTGCTGTTTTAATAGGATCAACTCTTTATCAGCTTCCATTATGGATGGCCTCATGGTTTCCATGCTCCGGAGCCTCTGCGGGATGGGTTCTCGGACCTACCATGGGTGACAACGGCGTGTCCAGGCTGGTTTCTGTCTTGCTGTCATCGGCGTCGCTGTCCTTGTCGCTGCCGCTGTCATTCACGAAGCAAATCTGCAGGTTCATCCCACTTTGTAATCTGCGGGGGGAAAGGGAGAGGTGACACTGATGGGTTGTGCGGGAAGATGCTGGAACACTGTCAGCAGCGAGTCGTTCAGCTTTTGAAAGGATGCTGTTGTCCTGATGTTGTATCGGCCTCAGGAAAAATATAACCATTTTCACTTTTTTCCAAGAGGATGGTCGCCCCCCACCCAAAAGCCGAGCCAGGACCAGCAGCCTGCGGTGGCAGGGCACGGGCAACCTCCCGCTGCTGCCCAGCGCTGCCGTTTCTGAGCGGCAGTTCAACGTGGGACTGGAAACTCAGCAGCACCGTAATATGAATGCTTCTACCACCATCTATTGATGAACTTCAGAACTGCAGAGATACTGCAGGGCTTTTGTCATCACGGCTGGCTGGATTATTACATTAAATAAAATATTAGATATAAAGTATATGTAAAATATATTAAATATATTAATACATAAAATAGAAAAGGCATATTTTATATATAAATATATAAATACTATATGTAATATTATTATATTATATAAAAGAATGTGTTAATGATTGAAATTATTTATTCAGAAGGGTAATAAGCCTGTTAGTGGCCAAGAGGCACTACTGTACCGCAAGAGATTATTACTATGTCTCCTGGACCCTCTGCTCTATCGCCTGATTTGGACAGATTAAGACCACCCAAATTCACCTCCCCGGGAATTATTTTCTCCGGATGCAGTGGCTCAGGGAAGGGGCATCCCAGCGCAGGCTGAGAGAGGGAAAGCACTTCTACAGCTGAGAGCATCCCGGCTTTCGCTCACACAACAGTTAGCCTCCAAAGACATCTTTGTAGGAGGTCCAACAGGGCCAAGTGCCGGGTCCTGCACTTGGGTCACAACAACCCCATGCAACGCTCCCGGCTTGGGGAAGAGTGGCTGGAAGCTGCCTGGCTGAAAAGGACCTGGGGATGTTGGTGGACAGCGGCTGAACATGAGCCAGCTGTGTGCCCAGGTGGCCAAGGTGGCCAACAGCATCCTGGCTTGTGTCAGGAATGGTGTGGCCAGCAGGAGCAGGGAGGTGATTGTGCCCCCGTGCTCAGCGCTGGTGAGGCCGCACCTGGAATGCTGTGTCCAGTTTTGGGCCCCTCAGCACAGGAAGGACATTGGGGTGCTGGAGCGTGTCCAGGGAAGGGCAGCGGAGCTGGGGCAGGGTCTGGAGCACAGGGCTGGTGGGGAGCGGCTGAGGGAGCTGGGGGTGTTCAGCCTGGAGAAGAGGAGGCTGAGGGGAGACCTCATCGCTCTCTACAACTCCCTGAAAGGAGGGGGCAGGGAGGGGGGTCAGGCTCTTCTCCCATGGAGTTAGTGATAGGATGAGAGGAAATGGGTTCAAGCTGCGCCAGGGGAGGATTAGATTGGATATTGGGAAAAATTTCTTCATGGAAAGAGTGGCCAAGCACTGGAACAGGCTGCCCAGAGAGGTGGGCGAGTCCCCATCCCTGGAGGGGTTCAAAAAACGGGCAGAGGTGGCACTTTGGGACATGGTTTAGTGGGCATGGGGGTGTTGGGGTGATGGTTGGACTGATGATCTTAGAGGGCCTGTCCAACCTTAGCGATTCCTAGTTTTACGTATGATTCTATTCTACAATTCTGCACAAGCTTTTGAGCCATGGCGGACAGATGCGGGTACCCAAGCTGGGGAGCAGGATGCACCCTTGGCTCAGCTTCAAAACCGCATTGTGCAGAAAAGGCAGAGCAACTGCAAAACGTGGGTCTGCGACTCACGCGCCTTTCGAGAGCGTGACCCCAACGCCCGAAACCCAGCAATTTATGCTCTTTTTATTTCATACGCAAGCACGGTTTTATTTCATATGCAAGCACAAAAACGAGAGCAACGGTCCCGTAAAGGTTCCTGTAGGTCCTGTAGCAGGCAGCGTGCAACACTAATGCTTTGCCTGGACTATAAATGTTAACGAAACGCCAAAGCGTTCAGGTACAGCTGGTCATTTCTTGTGGCACAGCTGCCAAACCCTGCCGGGCAGCGTTAATTAGACCCGCACTATAATTACAAGCTAGCGGCTCCTGGTTTAGCTGTAACTACACAGAGCAAAACCGTTTTCCCTTTCAAATGACTTGCACTTCAATTTAATTTCACAGTGGTACCTCTCTGGTGTAATAACAGTATTCCTCCTGGCTTTATGCCTCTCTAAGAGTTTTTTCTTCTCCCACACCATGGCAACAGGTAGCTCTTCACTCCCAGTGTGGGAGGCGTTCGACGCTTTCCAAGCGCCACGGGTTACTCCCAGCAGCTGCATACATAAACAAGCCTTTCTGGAGTGTACTTGATGTAGAAATTTTAAAAATCAGAATAAGTGAGGTATCCGTGCTACGCAATGTCCCAGCCCCAGGGATGGAGCTGCGTCCAGCGAGCAGAGCCTGTGCGGAGCACGCGGACGCGGGCGGGAGGCAGGGAGCCACGCTAAAGCTCTTTTTTTCCATTCTTTGGTGCTTTCTGTGTGCGAGATTAATTGCAGCCCTGACTGCTCTCCACTGCCCTGCTGTCACCACGGCTGGCTATCAGCATCAGATCTGCTTCCAACGGGCTGCCACCTCCCGAGCCACTGAAGGAAGATGTACTTTCACAAAGCGGTGGGTTTTCACCAACCATCACCACGCTGCCTGACCCAGGACCGGTGGGACCGTCCTCGAGCCCTGCCCTGCTTAGCACATGCACACCTGGCATTAAACCTGACATTCAGGCGTCAAAATTCTCAATATTTTGCAACCCAACGTAAAGAACTCCTTGGAAAACAAAATGAATCAAGTATTTTCATGACAATAACTCCAGTTGTGCATTCGTGATACTGGTACCACCGGTCTTGGTCTGCCCAAGTCCAAAGGCAACGCTCAGTTCAGGACAGAGATCCTAAATGAAAACCTGAAGGAAACCTAACTCAGGAAAATTCACCTCATTTGCTTTATCCACCTGAGCATCCAAATATCTATTCTATACCGTTTTAACCTAATATTTTAGCATATTGTTTACAATTATTTACATAACAGACACCAATCGCGTTTGGAGCATAAGATGTTGTTCTAAACCAAGGAAAATTCAAGAATATGGCTGCAAGGAAAATTCAAGAATATGGCTGCAAGGAAAAACTCCCCTCTGAAGGGGAGGGTCTCAGGACATCCCATTGGAGGCATCTCACACTTTTCAGCCTCCGAAGAGGTTTTGGGCTGCGAGGCCGCCTGGCTTACCGGGAGGAGAGGCTCGGCTTGCCGCTCTTGCTGCAGCTGGTGTAGAGTCCCGGGCCATCGTCGAAGAAACTGCCCAGAGCCAACTTCTGCCTGATGGACTCACGCTCATTCTTCTGGGCCTGAAAGGGAAGGGCAACGAGAAAGGATGAAGCTGCCGGTCACGCCAGTCAGCAGGAAGGAGAGTTGTCCCACCAGCTCCACCGCCACACTCATGATGCCCAGCATCCCCCACGCTGTCTCCCATGCTTGGGTGGACCGCATGGCCCATCCCAACGTGGAAGCCCGTCTGCATCTCTCTCTCTCCACATATCGAGAGATAATATGCATCTATATACACACAGAGCTGGTGTACACATCTGATGGATACCTAATACGTACACTGATATCTGTACCTATAGCCATATACAGCCACCAAGACCACACTTGCACCATTAGCGTCTTCCGCTTCCCTGAGCAGCCTCCAAAACTACACAATCCTTCTGCCAACGTACTTAGGTGTGTATTTTTAACCATCGCCATCAAATTATCCACAGTTTTAAAAATGTATTTTTATATACATGGCTTTTTTGAATAAGGGCAAGCTACAAAGTGATTTGAAATTAATCACCGAACAATGATTACGGAGATGACTGTAATCAATGTGCAATAAATGAAAACCACAGATCTAGATTCAAAATTAGTACCAGTACTATCCTGGTGTCTGTCACTAATGGATTATGTGCCAGCGCTGACAACAAATTCATACAAGGCGGCAAGTTATTGATAGAAGGCGCATTTTGAAGCACTCGAACATTTCATTTTAAAATAACACACAATACCCGATCGAGAATACACAACAAAAGATAACATAGCAGGCAAGCATGGGCTGCTTCCACAGTGTTAATTAATGTAACTGTATTTCCCATATTTCACCTGTCTAATTAAAAATAAAGCACCTTTTTTTGACACAAGGAAGTGAGACATAACAAAACACAAACTATTACCTTAAAAGAGCTAATAATTTAATTCCAACTCCAGCACCGACTACCTACATTATGTTATCGCACTGCCCATTATATTGTCAGTCCCTTAACAAAATACATACTTCATTCGTAACCTAACTCCTTTTATTTAAAATATGTAAAATATGAAAAATAACCCCCATGGCATCAAGTGGTATTGAGTTTTCGGGTTCAGCTCCTGGTTTCGAGAGTTCTACCCAGACCACCCAGCTATGTGTTTCTACTTTATTTTTTCAGGTTTCAATAATTGATGCCTCAATCACACGGAGGCAGTTAGGTTTAGAAGGAAAAAAATAGCCAGCCCTGCCGGTGAAGGCAGCACAGTGAAAAAAAATAAGTAAAAAGGAGTCAGAAGTATTTTTTTAATAGACGGAAAACATCTCATGATGCACGTGGGCGTCTCCCCTGTGCGTGCATCCCTCAGTGCATCAGTGTCCCATGAAGTCATGGATACTCAGCCTCCCCGCTCTTCCTACTCAGATGACCCTCTCCCACATTTTCCCTTCTGATTTTCCTTGTGTTCTGACAGAAATCAGGAGCCCAAAGCGCATTTCCACCTCCTCCTGCCCGGCCAGGACAGCACATCCCACCCTCCACGCCAGCTGGGACCGCTCCCTCCCTCAGCAGCGCACCCACCTACCCTGTGTGTGCTGAAAACCACTCCTCTTCGCATTAAAATACACATAAATACAGGCACACTTTCACATATCCACCCCTTTCAGATGGGGCTGTCTCTCCAGATTTTTTAAAAAATTTTTGCTCCATTTCCCACCGAGACGGCAACGGCTCCCAGTTTGCCATCTGTACATTTAATCAACGTGCGATTTGTTTTCTCCACCAGGTCATTACTGAGGATACTAAATAACACTGCTCCCCCAGGACCGAGCTCAGAATATCCCGTTTTATAACCCAGACACAGGCTAATGACCGTAAAGAAATCAAGTGTCCTATTTGTTGTTATTATAAAATAGGGAACAGTTACTAAGAAATATAATATACCTAAGGGAACCGGACTTTAGGCTTTAGATAAATTACCCAACAGCTGCAGTATACATCCTGAGTTGGGTACTGAAAACTATAAATTGAGAAGGAAAATGGCAAGTGTTTTTTTTGCCTATCAAATATACTTACTTGGTATATAAAAAATAATGGCTCAAATACTCCAAATGCAAAGGTACTACCAAGAAACACATAAACCCATGTTATTTAGAAGTGTATTTTGACACTGCATCAAAAAATGTATGTATTTCTGAAAGAGGGGTCTGGCGTAGAGCTGAAGTCTGCTTCAGACGATTATTTGAAACAAAAGGCTGCTTTTTTATTTTGAAGGCAGAACAATTTTGGGCGGATGTTTTCCTTCTTACCGTTGACCTTCCAGTTCGGAAGGTCAATAGCAACCTTTGTTTAAGTACACGAATAACAACACAATGTCAGATTAGGGCTGTGACTGCCTACACATAAAACGCTTTACGCAACCGTTCCGGTAAAGGCAAATTGCCAGGAGAGGTTCAGCCTTTCCCCACAGCGGACTCAGCACACCGCTTCCCAGCCCCGTTGCCTGCTGGAATTATTGCTGTTTCTAAATCTATCGCAATCACCTTGCCGGTGTTTGCAGATTCTACTTGACCATTTGTGCTCTTCACCACCTGCCTCCCGACACAGGCTGGCAGCCAGCCCGTCCCCGACGTGCTGCAACACCCAAAAATGTCACATTTTTGGTGGAGAGCCTGAATTTCTCCAATAGATGCCTTCTTCCCACGCAACCCCATCCCGGGGGGGCACCCAGAGGTACCACTGATGCCAGAGGCCGTCCCTGACCAACCCAACGCAGGATGGAGAGTGGACGCCCACGGCAGTGGGCACAAGATTTCTGCGTTTTTTTTCTGGAAAAACTGAGCAAACTCCATACTGCATTATTTCTGTCCCTTAAGAATCATAGAAACATAGAATCGTTTAGGTTGGAAAAGACCTTTAAGATCATCCAGTCCAACCATTAACCTACACTACCAAGTCTACTCTAAACCAATCAAGGGTAGACTAGACTGAACCATGTCCCCAAGTGCCACCTCTGCCCATTTTTTGAACACTTCCAGGGATGGGGACTCCACCACCTCTCTGGGCAGCCTGTTCCAATGCTTGACCACCCTTTCCGTGAAGAAATTTTTCCTAATTTCCAACCTAAACCTCCCCTGGCGCAGCTTGAGCCCATTTCCTCTCGTCCTAAGAAGTAGCAGCTGGGCTGCACTTTTCACCACGGACCACTCTGCGTTATTTAGCATGCAGGCACCTGTACTAGCAGCCTCTACTCGTTACAGACACTGCCCGAAACGGCACGTAAAATTGCACACGGAAGGTTTATTTGGCTTGGAGGCGTAGCAGCGATTATGCCAGGCTCCTCGTCGTGCCCTGAGACCCCCAACCTTGGGTAGAGCAGCCAGCTCCTACTAATGGCTGCCGACGGCACTTCTGGAGTCGAACCGATGGGTACCAAATGCTAAGGCGCCTCCTTTTTGGAGAGGGAAGAGTCTAAGTGCACCGTGAATTTCATGTTAACGGGTGCCAGCAACACGTCGCCAGGACCCCATCCCAGCCGGGCAGTGCCGCTGCGATGCGAGGGGTTAAAACGCAGCGAGGCCGGCGGGGGCTGGATGCCGGGGCGTCCACAGGCACCAAACAGGGTGCGCAGCCGTGCCTGGCTCCGTCCGGGAGCGCCGGGACACGGCCAGGCCACCGCGGCTATTTTTGCCAGGGTCTGTCATTACCAGCCACGGACAATTACTATATTTAAAGTTCCAGACCCGTAGGCAGCGTCTTATTTTATCTCTGTAAAGTACAAGGGCTATTATTGGGTTTGCAAACAGAAATTGTAGCCAGCGAGCATTTGTTTTTATCTCCTTTTTCTTCACGGCAGAGTTGCCGGTAAATGCAAATCCAAGTCAAGCTTGCGTTACCTCCAGCCACGTGGCAAGTTGCCTTAAAACCCAGGGGTCTCGAGGTAGGGGAACACGTTTGGCAACGTCTCTTTACATTTTCTTTTATCATAAAGTGATACGGAAACGCAGAGGGAGGAAGGTTTGCTACCCTGCGCTGGCGCGTCGAACGCCACCGAGCGCTCCCCTGCGCCGGCACCCCAAACCCAGCGCCCTGGGAAGGCTTTGGGCAGCGTTTTGGCGCGTCCCCCTCCTGCCTGGACTCTTGGCAGACAAAAAGGCTCCTTTTTGTCCCTTACCTTTTTATAACTCCCCTCCCCAGCCGGCATGGCTGCTTTCCTGATGACGTCACCCATGCCATCACCCTCCCGACTCATCTCCTTCGCTCCCGGGTCCTCACGTGGCCGGTGCAATGCTCCCGCCGGGGCATCTCAGTCCTTCCTCCGCTCTTCAGCCGGCACCATGGGATCAAGTGCTCGCCCCCGGAGCCAAGACCTGCGGCAGCCCGCCGGCCCCTGGCTGGGATGCTTCCCCAGCCCCTCTCGCCTCCCGGCTGCTCCGGAGCACCTTGCTTTTCCCTAATAAAGTCAACGGCGGCGCCGGAGCCTCGGCCAGCTGATGAGAGGGAGGCGAGGGCTGCGCGGGCCAGGGAAGCCGCGTCCTCCTCCAGCCACTGCCAGCGCCGGATAAAAATAGCCCCGAGCCCTCACCGGCTACACAAGGGCAGGAAAAATCCCGGTGTCTGATGTCAAAAATCCGAGCCCGGCGGCGGCGTCACGGCCAGAGGCGGCAGGAGGAAGGGGCTTTCTCCCGGGGTTTTCACCGTGGAAGTTACCCTAATGAAATCCCAGCGGTCGGAGGAGCTGCCCACTGCCGGGGCAGTGATTCCGGGCAGAGCCGGAGCGGTCCGCAGCCCCGGCACGGCCGCTCGAGGCTGGGCAGTCACGGCAATGTCAACCACAAGATGAAATTTTCACTCTTTACACAAAAAAACCACCAGAAAGGACTCCAGGGAGCTATTTCCGGGCTAAACCAGCCTTTTCAGGTGCAAAAAAAAGTTTCTAGGAATTAACCAACAGAGCTCAAAAAGGCGTCCAGCCTTAACCTGGGGACCACTGCGCTGCCGGGTCACTGCTCCGGGGTGGCCGAGCATCCCAGCCCTGGCTCCCGGGGGGCTCTGCGGGCTTGGCAGCCCCCAAACCTGCCCCGCTTACAGCCCCGGCTCGTGCCTCCAAGCAGTCCTGCCCGGAGAATCAGGCTTCCCAAGGCAGCCGCTGCCTCCCAACCCCGCACAAATCCTGCTCAGCCCTTGCTGAGATCTCCTCTCCGTCGCGCCCGTCACGGTGTGCAACGTTTGCTCCGGATCAAGCTGCGGGTGGGCAGCGAGAGGCAGAGGTCACGCACGCGGGGTAGGCATTTCTGCAGGGAATCCTTAGAAAGAGGGAATTGAAGCCGCAATTTCTCAGTGGTCCTCAAAAGACGGCACGCCAGCGACGAAAGTACTGATTTCTGGTGCGACACAACTACGCTGCATGCTAGATTAATAATATTAATAGCCCTACAAAGTTTACGTACTTAAATGATATACCCAAGTCATGCTGACATCACTTCAGCTAAAATGCATATTTTAGTTAGATTACCAGCTTTAAGAACATACAGATCATGCATCACAGCGTTACTCTACTCTGAATTTTCAGGAAAAAACAGTAATGATAAACAGGACTGTCTAATTCCATGCTTGTCCCAGGACGCCGCTTTGTAACTGCAATTCCCAAATGAAACCAAGTCGTTCTCTGGATATTTAATTATTTTTAGTTCCCCTCCACCGCTGACTCATTGTGTCCTTTCCTGCCGTTGCTAAATTAACTTCCTCTCCTGGCCATGGGGATAGATCCTGACACAATAAATCGGGGCGGGGGGGGGAATGCCATAGCCCAAGAGGAAGGATGTGGTGGCCAGGAGCACCGGGCTGGGGGCTGAGCCTGCAATTTGCCACATGCTTCCCTCCCAAATCTGGGACAAGTCCCTGCATCAGCCTGCCCTCCCTAGTCGGAGGGGGACGTCCCCGTGCCTCCTCCCCGGCTGGCTGAGAGGGCGAGCGAGCCCCAGCCCGGTCCCGCTGTGCCCATGGTACCCAACGCGCGGCGGGGGGATGCTGCGTGAACACACGCTACGTGCAAGCCGCCCCTCTGCCAGCTGACATCGAGTCACCCCTAATAGTAGGAAGCGACACAGCCGACTGAAAATATATTTAGCAATTTTCACCCATGTTTTTTTTTAAAACGTTTTATTCCGCGTTTCAGGCCAGCTCGCCTCTGCCCTGCCCTCCGAGCCGGGATGCTCCAGGACTGGCCTCACGGAGCAGCAGCCCCTGAGCGCATCCCACAGAGCTGGGCTCGCTCTCCGGTGAAAACCCCGCTCCCAGCAGCCGCCCCATTCAAGGCAAGAGGAGAAAACCAAACCTGGTTCCAAAGCAGGGCTGGGAGCCCCTGCACCCCTGTAACCATTGCTGGAGGCATATTTGGATGCCCTTCTTGGTGGCCAGGACCAGACCCGAGCCTGCGCTCCTGGGAGGGCCATCTCCCCACTAGCAGAGAAAAGGCCGATTTAAACTGGAGATCAAAACCATAAGACATATGAATTTTATGGAAGACACATGAATTTTGTGGTTGTCTCAGCGCAGGGACCAAACCCTTTGGTGTTCAGCCCCTTCCCCACCTGATGCAAAAGGCCACCGCGGGCGGACAGGCAGCACCGCTGCCTGCACCGGACTGCCCGACAAACACCGGCAACCGGCCCTCGGGCAACCGGCCTCCGCTTGAAACACACACACATCATATAGTGTACGTAGAGGGTTTAAATAAATAAAAAAGCCATGACGGGGGCTACGCTGTCAGGTATGCTCCATGTTGGCATCGCTAGCCAAGGACTCCTCACACGTCAGATCACATCGGGAGGAAACGGGCCACCGCCACGGCTCCTCCAACAGCCAACGGCAATGCTGGCACGGGGGAGAGGCGGCCACGGCCACCTCAGCCAGGTTTGCTTTTTATAGCATGAAGGGAAAGCTCCGAACGGGCGTATCTGGAGCAGGTCAGCCGGGGTGGCCGTACGGCAGGAGCCAACGGACCCAACGCCACGGGGAACACACCGGCCAGGGACGGCAGTACTCAAGTCATCCTTAAGCACGGTGAGGAAATAGGACACATCAAGTTTTAGGTGCTTTAAACACGCACCGATTGCTTATGGGCGAGCAAGCAGCTAAATTTAACTCTACTGTGCATACGTAACGCTCGCTTGGGTCAACGAAAAACCCCCTCAACGCTGTTGGGGCGTACTCCATTGGGGGAGAAAACCACCACTCCCCTTTCTGTTGGCGATCAGCTCCCACACGCCGCTGGCTATCGAGTTAGTAGATGAACACCCAAAATTCCCAGGGAAGTTCAATGAAAGCACTCCGAGCACCCTTCCTGCCAACCGGTGTTCGTGGCCACGGGATGCTCAGGCCAGGGTATTGAGTTGACTTCCAGGTTCGTAGAAACCTCAAGTTGCCAGAACTATTTCACAAAACATTTATTTTATTGTAAAAGTGGGAATAAATCTCTTCTGAGGAGTCCCTTCACAGCACAGCACTCTTCCAGCACAGAGCAACCAGTACAAGGCTTACTACTTACAAGTAGTAAGTAGTCTACACGGGTAGACGTGGCACTTTGGGACATGGTTTAGTGGGCATGGGGGTGTTGGGGTGATGGTTGGACTGGTGATCTTAGAGGGCCTTTCCAACCTCAATGATTCCTAGTTTTTACTTTCCTTATAAATAATCCAGCCACCAAGGCAGGAAACATGAAATTGCTACTCTCCCCTTAATTGGTTTAGTGATGGACTTGGTAATGTTAGGTCAATGGTTGGACTGGAGGATCTTAAAGGTCTTTTCCAACCCAAACGATTCTATGATTCTAAGTAGTCCCTGCAAATTTAGGGATGAGGCGGACCATACCCCCCCCCCCGATGATGCTTCCCTGAGCTCTAGCACACCAAGTGCTTTCCACCTACTTTGCAGAGCTTTTTTGTTTTTTTAGATCTCTGCCTAAACAAGGTGGCCTTCAGCCTCAGCTCTCTCTACCGCAGGCTTTATTTTATTTTATTGTACGTGGTTTGGGACGCAGGGTCAGCGTGCTCAGCCTGAGCTGAGGCTCCTCTGCTGCAGCGCAGGCGAGAGGCCAGGCCAGCAGCTCGCCAACTCCGCCAGCGCTCCGTGGTGGGTTTCGTGGCATTTGAGGTTTTCTCCAAGGCCGGTCTCTAGGGGTTATATTCTGCTATGGGAACTTGTATTCACTTTAATGAAAATGGTGCTGACAGCCTGGCATTTCTACATGCCACGAAAGCCTACAAAACCCCAAAGATATCAACCAAAAGAAACCTAATAAAATATATCTATATTTATTTTTTAAATGAGCACTTCGTATTTTAAGCTTGCGACTTTTATGGATGATTTCTACGGCTCAGCGCTTGGCGAGACCCTGGGAGCGGTCTTTCTAACAGCCCCCCTCAAGAAACACGCACAAACCTGGCACCACCAGCGCAGCAGAGTCAAGCCTGATGCACCCACCCGGACCGGGTCCCACGCGAACGCACGGGGCCGAGCAGGACGCGCCGCACGCCCCGACCCGCCTACGAAATCACTTCTAAGCAAATAAAAATCTCGTTTTTCGCATCCGATTTTTTTTTTTTTTTTCTTTTTTCATTTTCTTTGCAGGCGTGAAGCCCGGTAACATCTCCAGAGCGACCCTCCCGCCAGCAGATAGCTCAGACCGTGACTGATGCCAGCGCACGGAGCCAAAACCCGTTCCCACAGGCAACTGCCTGTTTGGAGACTCCGCAGGCAGGGGCACCGGGGGGGGTTTCTTCGCTTTTAAAGGCGCATTAGAAATCAACCCAAGGAGACGATGTAAATCCAGATGTATTACCCACTCGTACAGCCGTGGCAAAGCCGGCAACAGCCCGGAGAGTCCCGGTTTGCTCCGTGCACCGGTGGACCTGCCGGGCAAAGGCTGCAAACACGCATTTACAAAGCGAACTGAAACGCTGGCTAAGGCTGCAGGCCAGTAAAGCACCGCTAATACACACGCTAGAATAAAACCTTTATTTCCGCGTTAAGGCCTGGCTTTGCACGCCGGCCTTTTATTCTGCGCGAGCTCAGGACCTCCCAAAGCGTCAGCCGCTGTGCAAGAGCTGCCATTTCTCTTGTCGAACTGTAGGAGAAACAGGGAGCCCTAAACAAAACGTTCGGCACGGGAAAATAAATCAGTATAAAACCGGCAAAGAGAAATAACTAAGAGAAAAAAACCACACGGCGCGAAGAGCGGCAGCAGCCTGCGTGACGCCAGGATGCGGCCACGGGATGGATGTCAGACGCTGGGACCTCCTGGCCGCGGAGGACCTTGGCCTAAATTCAAAGCACTGAACCTGCCTTAGCCACATCCAGAACCCCAGGAGGACCTAGGGCCACCCGGATTTCAGGGAGCTGCAGTGCCAGCTCGTTTACGGTGTGAAACAGGGCTTCTGAGGCGAGGCACGGCGTACGGCAGAAACACCCTCCTCTTCCTCGGTACCCACCTGCGCCGTGCCCCGTCCCCAGCGCCCTCCCTGCCGCGGAGCTTACGTCCCAGCCGCGCCGCGGTCACGTCGGAGCTTTTCTGCTGAATTTCTCCAAAACAAACACATTTTCAAGTTTTCCCCGTGCGCTGGCTTGTTCCTCTATCTGGTTTATTTTTAGTTTATTTAGTAGCTTCGGAAAAAAAAAGGGGTACGAGGAGGGAGGAGAGCAGAGTTACACGCTGCCACCCTCCTCCCTCCGGGCACTCCGGGCAGCCACCAAAATCCTATCATTGCTGCCTTCCAGTCTGATCCGAAACCCGGGATTGCCGGCCACAAAAGGATTAAAACTTGGCCTTTAGGTTAATGGGTTTGGGAGGGGGGTGGGGTTGCTCCTGTGGCACTGCACATCTTTGCAGTGTCGCAGGAAGGTTTTGAAACAGATTCCATTGGAAAGATGGTTTCTTCGGAGCTCCCCCCCCCCCCCCCGCTGTGATTTGCACGCTTTCTGGCCGTTTTCGCTCTAATATTTATTGGTTTGGAGAAGAACCGATTCATAAACAAGCAAGTAGATTAAAGCAGATAAAAGGCAGCAGCGCTGCCGTCGCAGCAAGCCCGGCGCATTAACATGCAGGGATGCTGGCCAGGCCTGCGCCGCAGCCGCAGCGCTCGGCAGCGCTCGCCCACAGCCACGGACCAGCTTCCACCCGGGAAACAATGCGCAACCTTTAACCCTTGCGTTCCTCCGAGTATGCTGGGAAAACATCCGCTGCGCGGAAACAATGGCACCATTTATTAAGGCACTGGAGAGCAACAGGCTCGGAGCTGCAGAAACGTCAGAGCCCCTAAAACGGAGGCTGAAAAACCCCAGGATTTTATTTTCTTTTTTGCAAAGGAGCTAAAAATGGGAATTCATTTCCAGAAGCATTTGCTGGATTGAAGACATTCAGTGAAAAATCGTTTGAACTCTTCTGTTTACACGCGTATGCTTTGGTACCTTTTCCCCTCATGACCTATTTTGCAGTATGAGACATTTTGTCTTAAAACACAGATTGACGTTCGAATTGAACGCGGTGATGGGGAAACCGAGGATAAGCCACTGTCCTGGGCAAAGCCCCATCTCTCGAGGGTCTGGCTCCTCCGCCGGGAATGCCCGTGGGCTATTTTGCAAAACACGCTCCCCCGCACGTACACGAACACATTTCTCAGCATCGCCGCAGCAGACGGACAGACGTCTGTGCATTTACTAATCTGCCTGTACCATCGAGCCCTCAACACGCCATTGCCCACGCAGGTGCACCCACCAGCACCCACCCTCCCTTTAGAGGGAAATGAAGCCACCCCAACAGCAACAGCCCACCCCAAGCTCTCACCCACCCCGCTAAAATAATCCTGATGTTGCTCAGCAAACGCTGTGATGGGTGCTGCCACCCCCAGCGCTGCTGCCAGGCCCCAGGGCCCCCCGAGGATGCGGGCGGCTGTGATGGATGCTCAGCGAGGGAAATGCTCATCCCCAAACCCAGCACCAGTTCCTGCAGGGATTATGTTGCAGAACAGCACGAAGCACGACGCGAGCGCCTCTGAAAAGAATTCTCTTGCGGGTCAGCTCTCACGCTTCGATAAATCTGGAAAGCGCGGCGGGCTGTTCCCTTTATCCTAGCCGAAAATTTACATCGCGCTCCTACGGCAGCCGCAGAAGCGCAAACCCCCGCGGCTCCCACACTTACGCGGAGCAGTTTCATCCAGGCAGGCAGGCAGCAGGCGGGGTGCAGGCAGCGGGGTGCGGGGTGCAGGCAGCG
The DNA here is from genome assembly GCF_030463565.1 of Pelecanus crispus. Taxonomy (NCBI): domain Eukaryota; kingdom Metazoa; phylum Chordata; class Aves; order Pelecaniformes; family Pelecanidae; genus Pelecanus; species Pelecanus crispus. Next base: position 3,001,003 of record NC_134651.1, on the reverse strand, counting down.
GGGTGCAGGCAGCAGGCGGGGTGCAGGCAGCAGGCGGGGTGCAGGCAGCGGGGTGCAGGCAGCAGGCGGGGTGCAGGCAGCAGGCGGGGTGCAGGCAGCGGGGTGCGGGGTGCAGGCAGCGGGGTGCAGGCAGCAGGCGGGGTGCAGGCAGCAGGCGGGGTGCAGGCAGCGGGGTGCAGGCAGCAGGCGGGGTGCAGGCAGCAGGCGGGGTGCAGGCAGCGGGGTGCGGGGTGCAGGCAGCGGGGTGCAGGCAGCGGGGTGCAGGCAGCGGGGTGCAGGCAGCGGGGTGCGGGGTGCAGGCAGAGGGGTGCGGGGTGCAGGCAGCGGGGTGTGGGCAGCAGGGTGCGGGGTGCAGGCAGCAGGTGGGGTGCAGGCAGCGGGGTGCGGGCAGCGGGGTGTGGGGTGCGGGCAGCGGGGTGCGGGCAGCGGGGTGCGGGGTGCAGGCAGCGGCTGCCAAACCCGCCCTCCGCCGCTCCGCCGGGCGAGCGCATCCCCGGCGCCTGCGAGCATCACATGGCGAGCACAAAAGCCCGGCGGGCAAGCGGCTTCTCCCCACCACGGCTGCTTGCAACCGGCTGCACGACGAGCCCGGCTCGCCTCGGGGGCTGCAGCCCAGGGCTGAAACCCGAGCGGGCGGACCCGGGCTCCCCGCACCCCCCCCCCGGGGCCGGCTCCGGGGTGGGAGCGGCTCCGGGCGGGGGCAGCTCGGGGTGGGGGGCAGCTCGGGGTGGGGGGCCAGGCCCCTTACCTGGTAGGAGCAGTTTTCCTGGTGTACCATCTCCGTGCATCATCCGCCGCTGCCGGCTCGCAGCCGCCGCGCCGGGTCTCCGGCCCCGGCGGGGGAGGAGGAGGAGGAGGATGGGGAGAAGGAGGAGGAGGATGGGAAGAAGGAGGAGGAGGATGGGAGCCCGGGCTAGCCGCCCGCCGGTAAGATGGATGCTGCCGCGCTGCTCCGCCTGCGCAGCGGCGGCCCCGGGGAAGGGGGGGGGGGCCCGGGCCCGCCCCCGCCGCCACAAAGAGCGGGGGGGCTACGCGCAGGAGAAGGGGGAAAACCAAAAAAAGGGGCTAAAAAACCCCCCCAAACCCCAGACACTGCGCTATGGCTGGGAAGGGTCGTGCTCCCTGCACCACCCCCGGCGCCGGGGCGATGCTGCGGCAGTTCCAGCCCCTCCTCCCCCCCCCCAAAATCTGCGGGAACGGGGCCGCTCCGAGCCCACCCAGCTCCGGTGCGGTGGTGGCTGGCGGCTGCCTCCCCGCAACGCTGCGAGCCATCGAGGCCTTAACAAATTTTAAGAGCTGCAAAGATCCCCTTTTCTTCTCACCCTCCGCTGCAGCCACAGAGCCCGAGCGGTTCTGGAAAGCGCTCTGCCCCACATTGCCAGCTCATCACACCTCCAGCCCGCAGCGAGGGCGAACGCCGAGCCCTCCGCCACAGCACCCGCTTGGGTGCTCCCACCCCACGCGCGACCTGGTTTGGGACACGGGGAAACGCCGCGCTGGGGCCGGAGGCGACGCTCGCCCCGACGCCCTTCTCCCCCCACAACGGGCCCTTCTCTCATCAAATTTCTCCAACGAAAAGGCCGGTGAAAGTGAAGCAAATACCCAGTGCTGGTTGCGCAGAGGCTTTCTGCAGGATGATGGCTGGGTGGGCTCAGCCGGCGCTTGCAGCCTCGGGGAAAGCGAAGCCCCCACATCCCGGGAAGCCCCTCTGCAGCACCCCCCATCCTTACACAGCCAGCAGGAATTCACTGCCAGCTGCAGAATACTCCATCGCTACCCCGAAATAACACTGTGAGACCGTCGAGCGAACCTGTTTGCAAGCTCAGGCCGGAGGCCTGACACATGGAGGGAACCGAACCTGAATTTTGCTTTCTATTTTAAAAGTCCTTAATAGGAGAGACTGGAAGGAATGGCGAGACGAGCAGATAGCTTGTCATTCTCTCCATTTGCAACCTGCTGAGTAAAGTTTGACTTGACCACTCATTTTCCAGGGGCTAACGCATACCCCGATAGCCTCAGTTGCAAGAGTTTGGGGTCACGCCAGCCCCGGCCGTAGCTGGGTGTGAGGACGCAGCAAGTCTCATGTTTGAGCCCCGTTTTCGGCTGGACACGGCCCATCCGAGGGCCACCAAAACACCCAGGGAGCGACGGCGGTGCTGTTGGCTGGGCTTACGCCATGCACCGGACACTCTTACCCAGGCCGGCAATAGTGCTTTGGCTCGCAACTAAAAGCAACGCCACGCCTCGCCTTCCTTCGTTCATCAAATAGGGCTTTATTCTGCTCCTGGTCGCAGCCAGCTGCGGCTAGGTTCAGAAATGCACGTGACTCGGAAACCCAGAAACACTTGCTCACAGAGCGTCTCAGATTGGATTCCCCGCACCAGATGTGCCTCTAGAAAAAAGGCCTTTGTAGGCTGATCGCTCTGCCCCAGCTTTCCCAGCTTCTCACCCGTGCAAACGGGCCGGAGCAGCCGCGGGTGGATGGAGATTCCCTCGAGTCCCCGTGCAGCTGGGCGGCACGGATGGAGAGAAACGCTTGGACCCTCCTCAGCTCAACCCTCTTCCCCGATGCCCTCTCCCCTACAGAGGCAGAGCCTTAAAAAAAAATAGAACTTTAATTTAAGAAAGGAAAAGCCCTATATTCCACATACATTTTTAAGAGAGGATGAAGTCATCCCTGTTTTTCACTGGCTCTGCAAAGAATCCCGCTCAACTAGGCGGCTATTTCCAAACATGAAAATAAAAAATCCCCGCTTTTCAATACACTGCATAAATCTCGGGCTTGCTGCGGAAAAGGGTGGCCAGCTAAAAGCAGCTCCACGTATTACATAATCTCTGATGCCATTTATTATGTGCCTCACAAGGAAAACTCCCCAAATTAACCCCCCGCTTCCCACGTGCGGGTCTATCTATAACGGCGGTGACTCAGAGCCGCGCCGTGCGCAGCAGATCCCCGGCAGGGCCTGCACCGACCTCCCCGCACCCAGGTTTGGTGCGGCACGGGGGCGAACCCCTGCCCCCTCGACCCATCCAAGAGCCTATTCCTCCTGCAAAGTGACCCCCGAGAGCGCTCCGTTGGATGCCAGGCATCATCGTCCTCAAGCTCTGGATTTGCTCCCCTGTTCTGTCACCCATCTGCGATTCCCCGTCCAGAAATGGGGCGGGCGGGCGGCAGGTAATAATTAAAGCAGCGGGTGATTAAGTTGAGTGAAAGGCTTTCTGGCAGTCGTCCAGGTGGGTCAACGGGAAACCAGGCTCCTGGATGAAGGCGGTGAACAAGCGCTGCTGCTCTCCGCGGAGGCGCTACCCAGCGGGAAGCCCCAGGAAACCCCCCGGGACCCCCAACAGCCCCTCTCAGCTGGGAAGAGAAACCCAGGGGGTACCTGCACTGCCTCCTTTTGCCTTTCTGCTCGAGGCACCCTCTAACTTAGAGCATCTTATACCACTTGTGAGACGATCTAGACAAGTTTTCCTGAAACCTTCCCCAAAACCAGCTCTGAACTAGAAACACGTGGTTCAGAAAGCTCTGGAGAACATCTCCAGAGGGTCTGACACCAAGCTGGGGACATTAGCACGAAACACTTCCCTTCAAACCCCCCGCGCTGGGTCGCATCCAGAGGGTCTGGGAAGATGCTGGGGCAGGAGACCTCCTGCCATCGGTCTTGGCTGAGCGGTCCCCCAGCCCGGACCTGCGGTGCGGTTGAGGTGGGCCACCAGCACCAAACCGGTTCTGATGCCCTGGATTCCTGCAGGGCTATAGGGGCGAGGACACGAGAAATTCAATCCCACGGCAACAGCATTCCTCCACTTAATCCCCGCGGACGCACCGCGGGGGCAGCTGCCCCGCAGCGAAAGAAGATGCAGCTTTACCAGACACACTCAAATTCTTATACAATCATAGAATTGTTTAGGTTGGAAAAGACCTTTACGATCATCCAGTCCAGCCATTAACCTAACACTACCAAGTCCACCACTAAACCAATTAAGGCGAGAGTAGTAATCTCATATTTCCTGGCTTGGTGGCTGGATTATTTTTTAATGAGAGTAAAAACTAGGAATCATTAAGATTGGAAAGGCCCTCTAAGATCATCAGTCCAACCATCACCCCAACACCCCCATGCCCACTAAACCATGTCCCCAAGTGCCACCTCTGCCCGTTTTTTGAACCCCTCCAGCGATGGGGACTCGCCCACCTCTCTGGGCAGCCTGTTCCAATGCTTGGCCACTTTCTGTGAAGAAATTTCTCCTACTATCCAATCGAAACCTCCCCTGACACAGCTTGAGGCCATTTCCTCTTGTCCTGGTAGTAAAACAACAGGATTTCGTTAATTATCCATCTACAGAAGGAAGAAACACCTGGTATCCTCAATTCTGGGGGAAAACGTGTCATTTCTGATTCTGTGCACATGTTTTAGCTGGTTTTTTTTTTTTTTTTTTTTTTTTTCCTTTTTTAAACCTACAGAAAGCTCCCTGGCCAGGTCCCACAGCACATCCCAAACCCTGGTCCCTTCCACCAGCCGTGTTTGCAGCAGCAGGCAGCAAACGCAGGCAGCGTGCCCCCGGCGCAGCCCTTTGTGCTTTCCCCGGCTGCTGCGCCTCTGCCCCAGGACCAAGGAAATCATTAACAGGGGAGAGGGGATAATACACGGGGGTTATCAACTCTCCCATCGTCATTCTTACTCGGGGAAAACACTCCTTAAAAAAAGAAAATAAAGCTGTGCAGTAAAGCCAAACCCTCCCGTTCACAGTGCCTGGGAGCGGAGGGCAGCCAAGCAGGGCACGTTCTCGCCGCCGTGGGAGGGAACGGAAGGAGCCCGGACGTATTACTCACATGAAAGCCACAGCCAGCCCTTTTCCTTATGTGTTTGTCATTTCTCACTGTCCCACACATTTATTTTTACACACACGTGTCCCCTGCTGTGTGCCTGAACCCCACCAGCTGCAAGGATTCACAAAGCCCTTCAGCCCAAAAACTACGCAAGGGTTTCCCCTTTCCCTACGCAAAGGGTAGGAGCAGCGTTCGTCCCTTCAACAAGGCAGGCTACTGATGGGTTTCCTTAACTCCAAAAAAACCACCAGAAGTGTTTTCCTGCCCACAGTCATTCCTGGATGGGTCTTATCAGGTCGAGCTGGGAAAGTTTCTTTTTTAGGTTGGTATTGGCCAACCCATTGGGTTGACACAAAAAGCTAGTCTAAATGAAGATGCTTTTTTCTTCAAATCTCAAAATAAATATGTAGCTGGGTCACGTACCAGGTAAAAATGAGGCAGGAGATGAACACCCCATCCCTTGGGCGCAGCGGAGGGAGAGGCAGGGAGCCCACCCCGAGCGAGCCCCACCGGCCTCTCTGGGATGCTCCTGCTGACCCCGAGCCCGTGGGCTTGCCCAAGCACAGCAAGCTTGCAGGGAACCGGGAATTATATACGGCATCGCGGGATTTCAGCTTTATTTGCTGATGATTTACTAGGAGTGATGGATTTAGCTCCTCTTTAAGCCAAGCTAAAGCTTTTCCAGGGTTTAAATCTAGCAAGAAAAAAAAAGAGAAAGATTATTTTTTAATCAGTTAATGCTAGACATCTGCTTGGAAAGGGGAATATTTGTTTGGATTACATACATATAGAAAGGTTTAAACTATCACTTTATTTAAGGAGGATGATGCTGAGGTGTTTTCCATCATTTTGGATGTGTAACTCTTCTCTGCGAGGGGACAAACCTCCGATGGTTTAAGAATCCAAAGAGTGCCCTTCCCCCTTCCATGCCCCTTTTACTCCCACGGAGGTTTCTGGAGCCCTTGACAAGCAGCAGCTTTACAAACCCCTCCTGGAGCACGGGGGTACCAACTGATACATTTTTAGGATTAAAAACTTATGTGCTGAAATGTTAGAATAAAACTCTTCTTGTTCCTCTGAGGACCAAATGTGACATTATCAGGGAAATGCAGGGGGAAAACCCCACTCTACAGTGAGTTACTATTATTTTGGAATTCCTCTGTGACCGGGGAATTAAGGAGCACCAGGAAGGGTACCCATTGCATTTTTATTTTGATGCAGAAATGCCCATCTTGCACTGTTAACAGCCTCATGCGCCAGTTTTAGCGGTAAGAGACTCATCCCAAAATGTCAATTTGCGACACGTTCACACAGACGGCATCCTTGCCATTACACAATCAAACCACCATTTCCTCTTCCCTCAGAACATGGAACAGAAGGCTACGGTAATTTCACATGCCGATACCTCTGATGCACGGGATGTCAAAGGCTTTGCAGGGAACTGGAGTGAATAATTTAAGTCACCCAAGTGTTTATAACATCCTGGTGATACAGAAGTGAGAAAACACACGGTAAACAACCAAACTTTTCCATGAAACCCATCTAGAAAGACTCACTGATACAGCTGCACAGGCTTAATTCTCAATTGTACAATTTATAAGCTGGATCACACGTGCTTAATAGAGAATTTACAAGTGGTCTGATGATGAGCAGGTACGACAGCCCACCCAGTATTTACTGCTAATGAACGGAGAACCATTTCATCTCCCAGCTCCTAAGGAGTGTGGGAAGGTAGCAACGGAAAAGTTACGGCTGCTTCCTTGCAACTTTATTTATATTCTTAAGAATAAGCTCCTCTTTTGAAATGCAATATTCATAGCATGCAACATTCTATGGTAGACAGGAGCTTTCCAGCAGGACAACTGTCAGCCTGACCTCGGTGCCGGGGAAGATTATGGAGAGGTTCATCTTGAGCGAACTCCACAGGCAAGTACAGGTCAACCAGGGGATCAGGCCCAGCCAGCATGGGTTCACAAAAGGCAGGTCCTGCTTGACCAACCTGATCTCCTTCTATGACCTGGTGACCCGCCTGGTAGATGATGGAAAGGCTGTGGATGTCATCTACCTCGACTTTAGCAAAGCTTTTGACACCGTCTCGCATAATATCCTCCTCGGGAAGCTGGCAGCTCACGGCTTAGACAGGCATACTCTTCGCTGGGTAAAGAACTGGTTGGGTGGCCGAGCCCAGAGAGTAGTGATAAATGGTGTTAAGTCCAGTTGGCGGCCGGTCACGAGCGGTGTTCCCCAGGGCTCTGTTTTAGGGCCAGTCTTGTTCAATATCTTCATCAATGATCTGGATGAGGGGATCGAGTGCACCCTCAGTAAGTTTGCAGACGACACCAAACTGGGTGGGAGTGTCGATCTGCTCGAGGGTAGGATGGCCCTGCAGAGGGACCTGGACAGACTGGATCGATGGGCCGTGGCCAACTGTATGAGGTTCAACAAGGCCAAGTGCCGGGTCCTGCACTTCGGTCACAACAACCCCATGCAACGCTACAGGCTTGGGGAGGAGTGGCTGGGAAGCTGCCTGGCCGAAAAGGACCTGGGGGTGTTAGTAGATAGCCGGCTGAACATGAGCCAGCAGTGTGCCCAGGTGGCCAAGGCGGCCAACAGCATCCTGGCTTGTATCAGGAATGCTGTGGCCAGCAGGAGCAGGGAGGTGATTGTCCCCCTGTACTCGGCGCTGGTGAGGCCGCACCTGGAATACTGTGTCCAGTTTTGGGCCCCTCACTACAAGAAAGACATTGAGGTGCTGGAGCGTGTTCAGAGGCGGGCAACGAAGCTGGTGAAGGGTCTGGAGAACAAGTCTTATGAGGAGCGGCTGAGGGAACTGGGGTTGTTTAGCCTGGAAAAGAGGAGGCTGAGGGGAGACCTTATCGCTCTCTACAACTCCCTGAAAGGAGGTTGTAGTGAGGTGGGTGTTGGTCTCTTCTCCCAAGTAGCTAGCGATAGGACAAGAGGAAATGGGCTTAAGCTGCGCCAGGGGAGGTTTAGACTGGAAATTAGGAAAAATTTCTTTACGGAAAGGATGGTCAGGCATTGGAACAGGCTGCCCAGAGAGGTGGTGGAGTCACCATCCCTGGAGGCGTTTAAAAAACGGGTAGATGTGGCACTTCGGGATATGGTTTAGTCTGGTCTACCCTTGATTAGTCTAGAGTGGGCTTGGTAGTGTAGGTTAATGGTTGGACTGGATGATCTTAAAGGTCTTTTCCAACCTAGATGATTCTATGATTCTATGATTAACCTGTATGTTTTTGTATTAGCATCAATAAATTAAAATGTTACAATCCACGCTCTGCAGCGCTATTTCTAGCCCATTTGGGAGAGGATTTGTAGCAAATTCCATCAGCTACAAACAACTTTCAGCATTTTTGGCCTGGACACGCAGACAGTGCCGCGCAGGAGACCCGACGTTCAATGAAAGCAGAGGGGTCGGGGTTAGCTGGCATAAACCACGAGCCACTCAATCACAGCCTGTTATCTTTACGTCACCTCAACCGAACCAAAATCACACCGTGCCCACCAGCTCTCCCCGCAGCCGACGTGCAAACCAGCCCCGGGGATGGCTGACCCCCAGCAGCATCCCCCAGCTGGCTCACGGAGCAAGCCGTGCCCCCGCCGGCGCTGCCCGCACCAGCTGCGCCCGACCTCATCCTCCTGCCTTTGCCAGGAGCAGCCAGGCACCGGCAGCCGGGGCAGCAGCGCCCGGCACGGCCACGCCGCCGGCTGAAATACTGGGGGGACCCGCCGACAGCCCGCACCCCCCGACTTGGGCTCAAAAGCCCATTTGCTGCTGCGAGCCGTGCCTGGGTGAGGGGGATGCTGGCGCCAGCGGGAGGCACCCAGCAGCTCCCCAAAACCATCTGAGATCTTACGCAGAAGATTCCCAAATCTGCAGCTGTGTAAATATTGATAGAGAACAACTCAAAATCATTAAAGCTGTTTCTTCTGGTGCGCGAGCTCTGAGTAACACCTTCGTCAGAGCTCTCTGATAACAAATTTGGCAGAAGTTTTTAGCGGAGCCAATAACTCAATTATGCATTTTCAAGTTCCCCTCGCCGTGCAGCACATTCAGGCTTGCCGCGCGCACCTTGCAGGCAGGCTTTCCTACCCCTCCTCCCCCATTTATTTTTCTCGTTTTCATTTTTCAAATATAAATTTGTGATATTTGAAAAAAAAAAAAAAAAAGTTGCGTTGGGCCACCATTACACATCCTTGCATTTTGACGGCAGGCAGGGAGAGAAGTGATGCATTTTCTGAAGACGATGAGAGAAGAGCTAAAAAAATGGTATGAGAAGAGGGGGAAAGGGAAGAAAGAGATTTTCCCCAAGAGGATGAAGGACAGGGTGGCCTCCAGCTTCCTCAGACCGGGGACAGCAGGAATTACGTGGAAACGTTGATGAGCTGGAAGCACGTACAGAAATCCCACGTCCCATGCTCAACACTTAGCAACCATTAAGCCACTGCTATGGGGCCAAAGCCAATTTCTGGATGAAATATTATGCCCTTTTAATCGTGGCAAAGTCCCTGAAACTCCAGTCCAGCCATGCAGGCAGGCAGACAGCACTACCACCTGCATTTCAATACGGGCGATTCATTTGCCTTTAGCATGGTGCGTACCATAGCCTGCACCGATGTTCCTCTGATAACAAAAATTAGGCGCTGAGTTCTCAATTATAATTAAGCCACTGACCCCACGGGTGTCAAAAGGCAAGACCCATGGGTGGGGATGGGATTATCCTGCCACGGGTCACCTCGAGCCCGTCTATCCCTTTCCATTCCCCTTTTTCCAGCAGGGAACAGCTGGGAGAGCTTATTTATGGGCTGGGCTTATTTTGCAACTCATTTTAATTGCAAAATGGATGGTAAAAGCACAGCACGGGGACTTGCAAGCTGAAGAAGTAAACAAACCGTACTACAAAATCACTCTGAAATTCAGTTTCTTTTTCAAACAGAGCCGAATACCATAAATACGAAGATACAAATACAGGTAACAGCAGTGCCCTTTAAAACGCTTCCTCAACAAAAACCTGAGTTTTTGGAGACAAACCTCCCTCTGAGTCATGGTCGGGATAAAAATAGACAGAAGGGGATTCTTCGCACAGCTCTGGAGTCTGATGTCCAAGCTGACTGACACAGCCTGGCAGCAATCCGCTCCTTTTTTTGGGGACCTCTTATACGAGGCACGCACCTCTCCAAAAATCAGTGAGCCTTCAGAGAGGTTCAAACCCCTACCCTGTCCGGATCAGGGGTTTTCGGAAGGATGCGATCACTGTGCGGGCGCAAACCCAGGTCCATGCGAGCAAAGCCTGGCTCTTGCTTTAGGTTTGTTTTACATTCTCAGCCTTCAAGCAAATGGACGCAAAGATGATTTTCTGAGCTTGACTCCCAACCCTACTGTCACTTAGGAAAGAAAAAAAAAAAAATCCCCTTCTGCTGCAGCAGTCTGTGGGTCGGAAAGCTGATTACACTTAATGGACACGGCACATTTTTCCAATGGATATCAGTTACAAGCTCCAAAAACAATAACATCAGCGATAAACCCCATCCCTGCCCGGTCCTGACACCGCAGCCCTCCATTTGCCAGGCTGCAAAACCACTATTTAAAATAAGATGTGAAGTTATTATAGCCCTCGATAGGGCAGGCACACGGAGCACGAGGCTGGAAAAAGCTAAAAATAACAGGATAAGCAAGGGTGGATCCCAGCTGAGCCTTATTAGTCATGGAGCGAGGAGCCGCGCGGGGCTGCTGCCTGGTGGCAGAGCAGCACCATATAAGAGCAAGGGAACGACTCTTGTCTCTTAAATCAGATTTTTCCCCTCTCCTGTTCTGCCTCAGGCACTCTTTTCCTCCGAGCAGAGCTGCTCCGGCAGCCTCCAGCTTCTACTAATAAGACGGGGTATTGTTTTCTGCGAGGCTTTAAACGGAATAAAGATCACGGGTGATTCATTTTAGGGTGTCTGCTGGCATTGGACCAATATTGACAGACAGGCATGTGAGAGGTTTATTATAGGTTTTTGGTTTTTTGTTTTTTTTTTTTTTTTACTTACACCACCGTTGTGTCAAAATTAAGCCTTTGAGTTGAGCGATGACGCAGTCACCGATGGCGGGAGCACCCCGCAAAGGCAGCGCTTGCTCCTGCAGGATTAATTCGGAGGAGCAGAAAGGGTATGGTGCAACGTGCAGCGTTTTATCTTGGGATGAAGGCAGAGGGATCGATAATCAAGCACAGCTTAGCTGGGTGGGAACCCCCTCCAAGGCTGCTCCAGCAGCACCCACCCACCCCGTCCCCTCCTCCTCCTCCCTTGGTGCTAATTGCAATCACAGCGTCGCGCCGGTTCTGCCACGCTCCACCCAGCCAGCACCAAAACAAGCGGGGCCATCGCCTTGCCAAGGGGACGCGAGTGACGCCGTCCAGCCCCTCGGCCCCGCAGACGGGCAGCAGCCCCACGCCCGTGCTGCCCGGGCTCTGCTGGTGGGTGCTGAGCATACGTCCCCGGGCCACCTCCCCCAAAGTCACGCCTTCGAAGCACGGCTCGTCCGCCTGGACATCCCAGCCCGGCAAAGCGACCGCCTGCAGCTTTCCAGCACCTCAAATCCCTGGAAGTGCTCAAAATACCTGGAAGCGGGAGCAGGGAGCGGCACGTCATCCCCGCACAGCGGGGCTGCATTTGCACACACTGGCTCCTTGTTCCCGAGGCCAAAACGCAGAGAATTACCATTTGTTCTCATGACAGGGGCTGTCTTCTGAGCTTCTCTAAGCATCACATTCATCCGAAACAGCATTCAGCTCTCCGAGCCCCTTTTCCAGCAGAACTAATGCACGCACAATGCGTTCAGGCTCCGCGCGCTATCCCAACGTAATTTTCGAGTTTAAACGGAATAACGAGAATTAAGCAGTGAAAAAAGGCTTTAGTACTTCAACACTCGTCAGGACAAACAAGAAGTCAAATATAACAAGGAAAAGAGCGTGGCGCTGCCGATAAAACCCCTGCCTCGGCCCGATTTCAGCCCTTGCAGCTGGCTGGGGCAATCGGAGCGCTCACGCCCATCCCGTGCCCTACCACAGCCTCCGCATTTCACGGTATATTGGCCTTCTGCATGTAACGCCAAGGACATTAAATCCACCCTTACACCCCTGCACGGCCGGGGTGGGCTGCGGTGGCTCTAGGACTGAGCCCTACCTTTTGCAAACAAGCCCAGCGAGGTTTTTGCGAAGCTTCGGGAACTCCCCAGCGATCGGGTATCGGCGCAACCTCTCGCCGTGCCATTCAGCAGAAGCTGCTTCTGGGCCCCAGACTCCCTCTGCGGAGAAATTATGTTTTATATTTTTGGATTTCACCAAACTATCAGTGCGACAGAAGCCGGGGAGAAAAAAAAATGACAGAAAGAAAATGCTCGGAGAAGGTGTTTTCTTTCTGCTGCACAGCTTCTCTCTCCACCACCTCCGCCGGGAGCTGCAAGCCCAGAGCAGACGGCTAATAAATGGCATTTTAACATGAAAGTGGCGCAATGGCCAGGCAGGAGCTCTGGTTTGTAAACCGAGGAATCGTGGTCGCCCCTTCAGCGGCATCTCCACGCCGAGGAGCGTCTCTGCAGAAAGCAGCTCGCATGCCTGCATGGCCTCCCCACGCCTCTGCACCTTCCCCTGGGCTGGCTGGGGTGCTCCTCTCAATCAGTTCTCTCCGACGCGTCGGCAAAATGTCTTTTGGCCCAAAGAGCTACTGCTGGAGGTCAGAGAAACGTGCGCGGTCCGTCCTCGCTCTTCGTGGTGGCCGGCTGCTCCGGAGAAGTTGGCTTCGGCACCTGACGGGTCGCCGTCTGCTCAGAGCCACTGGTGCAGCAACCCGGAGAGAGCAAAGCAGAGCTGTTTATAATAAATGCAATTATTTCGCATTTTGTTTGTCCTTGCCATGTTTCTGCATGTCCCACATAGACTCGTAGAATCGTTGAGGTTGGAAAAGACCTTTAAGATCATCCAGTCCAACCATTAACCTACACTACCAAGTCCACACTAAACCAATCAAGGGTAGACTAGACTAAACCATGTCCCCAGGTGCCACCTCTGCCTGTTTTTTGAACACTTCCAGGGATGGGGACTCCACCACCTCTCTGGGCAGCCTGTTCCAGCGCTTGACAACCCTTTCCGTGAAGAAATTTTTCCTACTATCCAACCTAAACCTCCCCTGGCGCAGCTTGAGCCCATACATGGGCTGTAGGAAGTCGTTTGGGGTGGCAGGGGCTTAGCTGGAGCGTGCATCGACACCCACCCAGGGAGCAGAGCTAGGTCTGGCCCGAAGCCCCTGGCACAGCTCGATTTTCGGGGCATAAGGGAGAAAGGGAACAGGGGATACCAAATACCTGAGCTGGGGGAGGAAAAGGAGACGGCGATGAGAGCGCTAGCTGCTACAGCAAAGCAATTACAGCTTAAAGTTCCAAAATAAGCTACCCTGGCTCTCAGGGCGCCGCTTTGGGGAGCGGAGGAGCGCTTTGCTTTGCCGCAGCTGGTGTTACTCCAAGGAATACTCATCGCCACGCTGGAAACAGCAGCAGCAGGTCCAAGGCACTGGGATATTTCTGGTGGCCTTCACTGGAAAGTTTATTTTACCAGGAGCTGTTATTTCTCCACCAGACATGTGCTATGTTACATGTTTACTAGTTTTCCTCCAAATACATTACTTCAACGAGCAAAAAAAAAAACAACACCACCTTTTTGTAAAGCTACAGTTACTACGTCGAGCTAGCTGGCGCTTGATCTCTGGGATGGAAGTCTGTCGCTCGGGGATGATGGAGTGGCGTCTGCAGCGTCGGGTCCAGACCTCAAACTACTCCAGCCTTGATTCCAGTTTCGTTTGGTCCAGTGCAAAACACAAAAATAAAAGTAATTAACAGGCGGTGTGTTATATTCTACAGACAACACTGGCTGCAAGCTCCAGCCTCATCAGCTTCCCAAAGGCTCAGCCCTGCCCGGCTGCTGAATCCTGCGGAAGAGTTTTTGGACGCTGCAGAAGCTCTCCAGCATCTATTATTGGTACCAGCAATTTCAGCGATGTTATCCTTCAGCTAATTCTACGTCCAAATCATTTCATTAGTGCGGAAGTGTGCAGATAACAAGGTAGGAGGGACTGCAAATGAAGCGCCGGAGCGGCTGGGAGCTCAGAGCCGTCCCGAAACGGCAGCGCAGCTCCCCAGGGATAACACGGCTTTCCGCTTCGTGTCGGACCCAGCCGCGCAGACGGCTGGGATGGGGAACGGCCCAGGACCAGCACCGCAAAAATTCATCTTGCGTGTTTCCATCAAGCAAAATATATATTTATATGGCGTACAGGGACAGACGGTACTACCTGTAAAACGTGGGAAAGCCTCATCCACAAGTCTCAGGACAGCCTGGACTGCGATTTCTTGGGAAACAGGTAGAGTTCCTCCAGCCTTTGTGCAGGGGAGAAGAACTGGATAAGCTCCTGAGCAACGTTTTTGTGCAATTTAAATATTATTACGGTATGGAAATTTTAGCCATTTTGGTCATTTGAGGAGGTATTTTAAGAGACTTCCACGAGAAGAGGGGGACAAGGCTGTACGGGGGTCTGGTTTGCAGGCGGGGGCCCTGGTTTTCACCTCCCTTGCCCTTCCCAGAAGCAGACCACTGGAAAAGGTCCCAGAGATGTTTTTTCAAGGCTACGGGATGTTTCCCTGCTGCTCCCAACAGCTCCCAGGTCAGCCTAGAAAAGTAACAAGCTGGGAGGCTTGCTCCTACGAAAAGGCCTCTTTCATCTTTGCAAGGCACAGCTAGAAGCTGCCTTTGCGATTTTCAACCCGAGAAACAATAGATCAGAAAGCAGAAGCAGAAAGAAAAGGCCAGCTAGATTGTGCCAGGATATATGTTAAGCTATTGGATATTAGGCATTAATGCAAATGCACAGCACAGAGAATTCAGTAAGGAAAAATGATTCACAGATTAATTTTTTTTTTTTTTTTTTTAACTACTAAGAACAGTTTATCATCAACCTCCTATCAGGCAAAGGAGACAGAGAAGAGAATGGCCACACATGACTCAGGTACCGAATTCTGATATTTCCCCAAGTCCCTCTTTAATAAATTCAATATAGGAATTACATTAAATAAAAAGTTTAGATTAAATTTTTAATAACTCACTAAAAGCATTTCAATTCCCCATGGACCGTACATACTAGCAGCTTTTGTATGCATAAAGAATTAAGCACTTTAATATAGTTCTCTTTTTTTTTTTTTTTTTAGCGTTGCCATCTACCAGCTGAGAGAGGATTAAATCTCAGCCCGGCACTTCCCTTTCCTCCCCAGCCCCTCTGAATTGCAGCGATTTCCTCCAGCCCAGCCGAACGCTCGGATTTCATTTTAACAAAGCACGGGCGAGCTGAAATAAATGGCCTGAGCGCAATTTTCTCATTTAAAGGAGATCTATAGATCACTGAGCGGGAAACCCAGATTGGCGATATAAATAAGACCTACCACTTCTGTGACGCAAATGACTCCATAGGCACGACAGGGGAAAGACAAAGCGCCCCAAAATGATACCAGTGCTTGAAAAAGCTGGAAACCCTTGAGGAGAAGAGCGATTATGTAGCGTCTCACGTCTAAGGCAACAACTGCAGATAACTGCAAGAGGGAAACTCATTTTCCACCAAAGCCATCAGCGCTTTGCTTACAGAAGCAGGATTTATTTCAGCTCCAGGTGAGTGTGCGAGGTGGGAGAAATCTTTTCAAATCTTTTTAGTTATAGCTAAGGAAACGTCTCATGCAAAAGCGGAATTATTTGAAGATTTAACAGGCAAAAGAGAGCAAACCCTGCTGCTGGAGAAGTCGCAGCCGCTCCTCAGCAGTCTTACCCTGCCCTGCACCTGCGATGCTCGGCTGGGGGATGCCTTTCGGGGGGAGCAGCCCGTAGCCACAGTCACTCACGGTGCAAGGCGGCCAGCCTTGGAAAACACTAAACCGATCAGGTGAGGTGATTATTTTAAACAGCTATTTGTTTTAGAAAATAAATACCTATGCTGAGACACTGGGAGAAACTGGGAAATCAGATTTCCTTCCAGCGGTGATTATACCTAACTTTTGTAACTCAGCTTGGGAATTTTATACACCCTCACAACAGGCTTTCCTCTCGAAAAGTATCATAAAAGTCCATTTTCCCACCAAATATGGAATGGTGCTCCCCGTAAACCTCCTTTGGGCTGCACCGCCGCATCCTAGCCGCGTTGTAAGTACAGTAATTCGCAGAGCTAAGCGTATAAGCTTATTTGGCATAATAGTTGCCAAAGTGAAGACTCCTGACACAAGAAAGTAAACGTCTTATTTCGCTAGGGCAAGTTGTACCCTGTCCAAACACAAACTGGCTTGGAGTTCCGAAAGCTTATTTTACCTTCTCAAAGGCAGCTTAGCCAAAATATTGGCAAATGGTTTATTTCACCCAGCGGCGTTTACACACTGGACCACACAGCGCAGGGAAGCTCACTTTGGCTTTCTCGTCGTCCTTTGCTTTCTTAAGACGAGCGGGAGTAAATCTCAAGCACGCCTTGCAAACCCACTTTGGGTTTTGCGTGTTTGGGCACAGACAAATACCGAGCCGCCCGCCCCGTGCACGGGCACGGCGAATAACTAGCGTGAGAGCGTGCCACGGCTCTGCCCGCCCGTCACGGCGATGCATCGCGCTGCCCTTCCAGCCCTGCCTGCCCTCCTGCCCTACAGGCACTGAAAAGCGAGGTGCTCCTTGCCCTGATAACACAAGTCACGCTGGGAGCAGGACGCCCGTTTAGCACTACGGGAGGAGACGCGGCAGCCTCAGAAACACGCACGGAGCAGACTGGGCTCCGGTGCGGACAGCAAGCGCGCAAGCTTCAGGCAGCACCTCCGCTCTCGGAGCAGCTCGTATCGATGCTACACGAACCACATCCAGGAGTTATTTAAGGCACACCGCGAAGCCGTACGGATCGGTTTTGCCCAGAAAATCTCTCTCTAGATGCTCTTTGCAATACTAGATTATCCCGGGAGTGTTGCTTGGCTCAGGTGCTCCAAGCACACCTGCCTCTGCAGGAGACGGGGCCCCAGCTTTACGCCACCAAAATTAATTTTACTGGTCTTTTTGCTGTTAGGAGTAGGAGAAATGATGCCCTGAATGCAGCCAGAACCCATCTCCGACTTCCTTTCCAGTTTCTGCGCCACAGAGTTATCTGAAGAATGACCAAGTGTTGCACTTGATTTTCCAACCAGCAGCCAGCTAATGCAAAACCGCCTTAAAACGAGGCAGAGAGAAATAAGGAAATAAATCACAACAATTCTTGCTGTCCACGTCACTGCTAAGCCAATTCTGCTGTTCATATAAACACACTTGGTAAGGCTTGGGGGGTATTTGGAGTATTATTTAAAATATTTATATAAGGAGTTTCAGCAGACGTGCCTGAGGTCCCTGTGCAAGAACCGTGACCGGTAGCTTTGGAGTCGAGGGCGGTGCTGCCCCACAGATGCAGGATCATGAAAAAGGCAGAGACTTCTCCACGACAGACCCAGGAGGTCGAGGCTGATGCCGGCGGGGCAGGAGGGGCTGCTCCGTGCTTAGCAAATCACCGCTCCCCATTCCAGCTCCTCCAGCAATCTCCGCCTGGTTAGACTTCAAACCCTATCGCTTTCCCATCGCTACATTTATTTTATTACTTTTTCTACGTGCCCGCAAGAGTTTGAGGGCCTGGTGAGCTTAATCCTTGTTCCTGAAAGGCTTTGTCAGCAGCAGCTCCGGCAATCACTGCTGGGACGGAGCTAGCCTGGCTCTCGAGTGCTCCTCGGTAGATCGGCAGTGTGGTTCGAGTCGCAGTTTTTGCTTCATCTGGTTTTTAAATACCCTCTGCCTGTAATTTCGCTCTCCACATACAGCATTATTTTCCATAGTGCCAGGTGTTACAGACACCCCATCCTACTCCGCCGCCAGGCAGGGTGCTACCGCAGTAACTGCTGTCCTTCAGCGGTAAAATAACAGGTTTTACACAGCACGGATCGATTCTGAAAATTAAAAACCACTACCCTTGCATTTATCGCACCCAATATGCAAGAAACAGATGCATAAGTACATAATTACTATCCTGTCAAATAAGCATTCCTGCAGCCCACTGCGATTTCAACCTCAGATACTCACTTAGGTTTAAGTGGGAATTTGAAAGTATTAGTGAAGGTGCAGCCGGGGAGGGGTACAGGGCTCCAGACTGCAGAATCCCTCGATTTCAAGATTACGCCAACAAAATTATGTTCCGAGACAACCAAAATTCTGACTTGCATAAAGGCTCACTTCTCTCTTTGGAAATCCTTAGCGTTTGCTACTTACTATACCCAACGCCAAAAATACTCTTTTAAAATACGCTCATTGGCCTTATATAGCCAGCGTCACGAACAGCACTCTTCACTATCGCATACAAGGACATTAAAGGGAGATTTACCGTTGCCTGCAACGTAATTAGCATTAGAACAACCCATCTTTCTCAGCTTTTGTCGGCAATTTCCGCATCCCGTACCAACCGTTCACTTACCAATCGACTGGGAAGCGCTGCCAGCTTGCTGGAGTCCATCACACGGAGGAATTCACATCATAGAAATACTCGGGTAAAGGAGAATCATTCATGAAAAAAGAATCTGTATGCTGTCACCCCATGTATTTAGCACTTTCTTTAATGAAAGGCTCTGCAGCAGCAATTGAGATAAAGTTTTTGCTCAAGATTATTAATTGTGGACATTTTGCCTTGCCCAGTTCCAGAAGCAGCAAACATACATCTTTCCAATCTACGTAATTACCAACGCTCTTAGAGCAACAAGCACTTTAGAGTACCTATAGATGTTTTCTTAGCTTAATGACATTGCACACTTTGGCAGAATCATTAATATCTCGCCAGCCTCATCTAACCTTTGAGCTGGGTGGAAAGCGGCCAAAGTACAGCGCCGCTTTGATTCATCCGCAGCAGAACACGGCAGCGATGCATCTGCGATACGTCCCCGCAGGTCCCACACACCCAGGGGCACCGGGGGGACGCTTGGCACAAAGCAAACACAAACCCTTGGTTTGACTGAAATGGCTGTATTTTCCACAGCTAAAAGGGTTGGGTTTTCATGTCAGCTAAGCCTGAAAACAAATGAACTGCCCCAGAGAACCACTCTCATCACAACTTTGACTTTCTTCAGTTCCGCAATAGAGAGTTAAATGGTCACATTGAATAGGTAAAAGAGACATTGGGTGGAGAGAGGAAGTCTTGCTGGGCCTCTGCGCTGTAGGAATGACAGAAATGCAATTTCCTGCAAGCCAGAAGTTTGATTTTGAGAATCAGTGTGTCAGAAGTTAATGCGCCGACAGCTCTTGTCTGGGGAAAATTGCTTTCAGGCATTAAACCCCTGGCCATTACTCCCTGCTCCCAACACTCGCAGCCAAGACAACATCGAACACCGTCTAGGGATGAAGAACCTAACACTTTAAGCAAGCTCAATCAAGCAATTAGTACTTATTTTAAGTGAGAACAAACACACTGCCAATCTTCAAGCAAATATTTGCTCCCCAAATGCTAGGGACAGCACATCGAGGTAGACCAAAGCTTTGCAACGTGCAACAGCAAGGCTCTGTGCTTGACCCCGGCTCGCGTTGCCGACAGCCCCGCTACACCGATACTCTCATAGGGCTTAAACAAGCGCCCGCCGGGCGCAGAACCATCGTTGCTCGCTCCATTCCCCTATTCCCTCTCACCTACGTGATCTGGGCATTTCTCCTTCCACGATGGCTGCTCTGACCCAGCTCCCTCTTCAGAGCTGCCCTACCGCTCCATCAAAACCAGACCCCTGCCCATGGCCAATTGTTAAATTATTTAAAGATTTAATCCCGCGCTGTAATATATACTTTGAATTAATCTCAAATTTTCAGCAGCCATGAGAGGAAACACCAATGAAGCCACAGGCAGAAGAAACAGGTATTTTCATGGTCCACGATCACTTTCATCCTCGAATCATAGAATCATGGAATCGTTTAGGTTGGAAAAGACCTCTAAGATCATCCAGTCCAACCATTAACCTACACTGCCAAGTCCACCACTAAACCAATTAAGGGTAGACTAGACTAAACCATGTCCCAAAGTGCCACATCTACCCGTTTTTTGAACACTTCCAGGGATGAGGACTCCACCACCTCTCTGGGCAGCCTGTTCCAATGCTTGACCACCCTTTCCGTGAAGAAATTTTTCCTAATATCCAACCTAAACTGTCCCTGGTGCAGCTTGAACCCATTTCCTCTTGTCCTATTGCTAGCTGCTTGGGAGAAGAGCCCGACCCCCCCTCCCTGCCCCCTCCTGTCAGGAGCTGCAGAGCGATCAGGTCTCCCCTCAGCCTCCTCTTCTCCAGGCTGAACACCCCCAGCTCCCTCAGCCGCTCCCCACCAGCCCTGTGCTCCAGACCCTGCACCAGCTCCGCTGCCCTTCCCTGGACACGCTCCAGCACCTCAATGTCTTTCGTGTGCTGAGGGGCCCAAAACTGGACACAGCATTCCAGGTGCAGCCTCACCAGCGCCGAGTACAGGGGCACAATCACCTCCCTGCTCCTGCTGGCCACGCTACCCCTGACACAAGCCAGGATGCTGTTGGCCTTCTTGGCCACCTGGGCACACTGCTGGCTCATGTTCAGCCGCTGTCCACCAACACCCCAGGTCCTTTTCAGCCAGGCAGCTTTCCAGCCACTCTTCCCCAAGCCGGGAGCGTTGCATGGGGTTGTTGTGACCGAAGTGCATCCTACTCGCTTTTGGCATCTCCTGTGTTAGCCCTTAAAGCCTTTTGCAGAGGCTTCCAGCTGTTTTCAAATACAGACCTAAACCTTTCCCAACCTACGGATAGCGAATTTAAGACTGCCACCAGCGGCTCTGGCTCTTCTTCGCTGCCTTTCAGGGTCCCCCCCAAAGCAGTCCGCAGACCTCCATGGGCAGCCGGCCACTGATCAAACCCAGCTCTGAGCGAAGCGGGAGCACCGTGCCTGCCTCCACTAACTCAAGACAGCCTCGAGGACCAAACGAGGCAGAAGGAAACAAATTTAACTTCCTAACACACTGTAAATGCACGAGCCCACACGCCTGAGGGTAAGCGACGTGTCTGGGCAGCCGGTGCTGCCGTGCGATCTGTTATACGCACTGCCAACGGTACCAGATAACGGGCATCTATCTGGCTTGACAGCGTATGTAGGAATATTTTAGCGATGAAAAGGGAAAATACAGACTCCAGCACACTCTCACCCGTACAGGGGGCTTCTGCAGAAGTCCTGGAGGCTGCAGGGATGACCTTTTATTGCCACTGCCTGCAAAAAGCCTACTTTTGGACAGCAAAATTCATTCGGTAATGCCATTCATCTACAGACTGTCACGAGCACCCAAGTCTCTTTGCGTGGGTAAGTCGGCTGGCTGAGCCATTTCCTCTCCTGCAAGTGTTTTTTTAATTGACTATGGAATTTGCAGATATTATTTTCAGCAAATACATCCTATTGATTGTAATTACCATCTTCGGAGATGCAATGGAAAGAATATTAAAACCATTAAGGCTGATTTGGATTTTATTAGGGCCATTAGTGAAACGGCAAGCAGAGCGCCGTTGCTTCCCAAGCACCTCGACAGCTCCTAAGCGCCATAAATCATCTCACGGCACATTTGTTACTGCTTTGGATACAGCCAGGAGTTGAGCAAAGGGAAAAAAATGGGGGCAGCAGGCTTCCTGCAGCTGGGTGATGAGATTGGTCAAAGCATCTTTTTGATGACCCTTCTAAACATCAACCGCCTTCAGAAAAAATGACATTTCTTCTCTTAGGTAGATGTCCAGCAGACTCAGGAGCCATCTAACACAACCCACTGGGCTTGCGCACATCAGAGCAGGCTTGCAGGCAGCTTGTCTGCCCAACTGCAGCTCCAGAAGCAGTCGTTTCACCCTCATTTGGGGAGAAAGAAGGAAACATCCTCCATTTCTAGACATCATCCTCCCATAGGTACCTGACCCACGTGAAGCCTCCCAGAGCCACCAGACCGATGTGGCATTAGGGACCTGGGTGGCATTACAACAAGCCCACATCTTGAGAACAACCTGCCCATGGACATGGCACGGCCAGGATGGACAGACCCACAGCCCAGTGCCATCCAACCTGGCTGCTCCTGTGGTTCTCTCACCAGCATCATTTAACGGGGCTGCCGACGCCAAGCAGAAGTTGCCAGCCTCTTCCCGAATGCTCCCGGTAGGAGCTTCTCAGCCACCATTACCCTGTCTGCGACCCAAGGAACCAGCCTTGGCCCTCGCGTCTCGTTTGCGTTGTGAAATTGCATCTGGAAGCTAAACAACAGCCATTCCCATGTAATTAATATTCACCTTCTCTGGCCTTCCCAGTGACTTGGAGCAGATCTCACGTGACTGAAGGTCCTTCTTCTGCTTCAACGTTTTATTCAGTCCAGCTGCAGCCCTCCCAACCCCTCCTTGCATTTCAGCCCAGATCTTCCTTGCCTAGAAAACCTCCTAAAACCATATTAGCGTTTCCTTAGAAGTCCAAATTTCCTTCTCCTGTGACTCCAGCCCAACCAACATCCCTCAGCAAGGATTTAGCTTAGACGGTGAGGAGCGCAGCACCAGCCCGGCAGCAAAGTTGAGGCCAGCTGGACCCTCAGCTGGATCACTTCTATCCCAGTGCGGTGGCCTCTGCCCTGCCTTCTCTTGGAGCGCGATAAAAAGCAATTAAATACAGGTACTGAGAGTGGAAAGAACTCTCTATTCCTCTAACTTCACAGGAGTTGCTCAGGATTTTATTTTCCGTAATAGACCATCTACGCTGGATTCCTGATAACATAAACCAGCCCAAGAAACACTTCCACTCAAAGCAACAGCTGCTTTCACATCACATCCCTGGCGACGAGATCACTTTAGACCACACCAGCCAAGGCCTATAATACTGAAATTTCCCTTTTTCTAATATATTCTGCTAGCAGTTGGAACAGGCTAGTCCATCTTCTCTGTAGTTGCTTCCTGGCTGGTTTCACTTCATGATTTCCATGTTTACAAACACTTGGGCTTCCAGCAGGGAAAGGCAAGGTTTTGTTATAAATAGCAAGATACTGAACCACAGGAAAATGTCAGGGGCAAGAGGAAAAAAAAATAAAAAGAGGGAAGAAAAAAATAAAAAGAGATATTTTTTTCTCTTCCATCTAGTTTTAGTGAGCCTTGAAGGTACTGAGTCCCTGCAGCTCGTGGGGCATAGGTCTGGGTGCTACAGACACAGCCCAAACCGTGCGGGAGGGGACAGCGGTACCACGGGGAGCATCGCAGACCTCCTCCGAGCTGGCCAGGAGGGGAAATGCCTTTTCCCAGCAGGAAATGCCTTTTTCCAGATGCCTCTTCCCATCTGGTCTGGGCTGCTGCTGACAGCTCCTTCCCTTCGCCCCAGGTGGGAAATGGAATACCTCATAGAATCGTTTAGGTCGGAAAAGACCTTTCAGTCCAAGGAATCCCATCATCACAGGAGCGAAGACAACAAGGCTGGGAAAGCAAACAGAAAGCCGCCTTGTTCAGGTGCCTCCAGGACCACCGGTTGGGAGGAGGCCTGAGGGAAGAGCCTCTCCGGGGCCACGTACGGCGAAAAACCCATGTCTGCACAGCGGGGAACTCCAGTTGCTTGTGAGTGTAAGAGGACTGGCAGCTCAGCCCGACCCACGGGAGATGCTCTCGAGGCGCTGGGCTCTTTGGTGCCCAAAGCCAGGCACCCATCGTGGTTCAGCCCGGCTCCACGCACCGCTGAGGAGCACCCAGGCGCTCGCGCTGCAACCAACCTGCAAACCCCGACTTTCGGGCAGGACAAGTCAGGGCGTGAGGCAAGGAGCGGAAGGATGGAGGAGGAAAATCCTTACAGAGGTGAACAGGCAGAATTCCTGAGGTGACACCTCATCTGGTTAAGCACATACCCAGAGGCAAAGAGTTTCCAGCACTGCAGATGCTGCCAGCAGCTCGGGGCAGCAGGAGTTTATCAGATAACGCTGCAGAATTAAGCTCCCAAACCACAAAAATGAGCTCTTTTTTTTTTTTTTTTAAGCTGAGTTTCTGCACAAATGACTGTAATTAAGGATGTTACCTGTCAGTTCCTCAGGGCACTGAGGCTACAGTGTTCAAGCTTTGGAAAAAGTGTCCTGCATGGCAACTGTCCCACTCCTCTATCAGCTTATTTATCATACCCAGCACCCACCCAGATTTCTCACCAATTAGTTGTAATTCAAGGATTTGGGGGGGAAATCCCCACCTCCCTGAGCCAGATGACTTCACAGGAAGTAAGGGGATGGAATGCCTTAAAAAAAAAGAAAAAAAATCATAAAAAAAAAACCCCAGCGTGCCAGCGGCGAGGCTGTAGGGCGTGGGTGGTGAGGCACACATCTCTCATCCCGTGTGTCATCACATCCCAGGGCTCCTGCAGCGCTTTCAGGAGATTTTGTAGATTCCTTTGAATTCCTACATCATGGAAGAGCCTCAACCGGCGTGGTGTCACGGGCAGGTGCGCAGCGCTCGCTCACCGAACCGCCGCTGCGGCTTGCAGCTGCGAAGTTACGGGCAATTTGCTAAAACGCTCCGTAAATAATGCGATCGCATGACAACTCGGGGGGGGGTTTCTGTAAAAAGGCGGTTTGTTTCTTTTTTTTTTTTGGGGGGGGGGGGGGGGGGGTCATCTTGGCTGACACCAGGTTCTCACCATCCCTTAGGGCAGGAGAACGCGCACCTCCAGCCAGCCAGCAGCAAGGCTGCTGTTCCTCAGCCTCTCCACGGGAAAACCACCTGGGAAGGCGGCCCGGCGCTGGCACCTCCCGCTCCCGCCGGCCCCCGGCTCCGCCCGCTGCCCCAGCCCCGGAGCCTCCGGACGGGCAGCGGGGCAGCCGCCCCCCGCCCGCTTCTGCCCAAAGATGCTCCGGGAAAGTTCCCCTCCGCCGGGCTCCCGCTTCCCGGGGGGCACGGCCGCACCGGCGTGGGGGGCACTCCCCCCCCACCCCCCCAAAACGCCCCCCCCCCCACCCCCAGCCGGGGGCATCCCCCAGCCCACCCGCCCCCAGCGGAGCCCCCGGCCAGCGGGGTCCCCGGCCCGGTGCTCGCCGCTCCCGCCCGGCCGGCCCGACTCACCGAGGCGGGGTCGCCCCTCTGGCCGCGCTCCTGCTCCCGGCACTGCAGCCCGGCCAGGTGCCTCTCCAGGGCCGCCCAGTCCATGGCCGGCGGCTGCGGTTCTCTCGGGGGCTGCGCCCCGCCGCCCCGCCGCGCCCGCCGCCCGCCCGGCCCCGCCGCCCCGCCGCGCCGTCGTTCCTGCGGGGGCAGCGGCGGCGGGCGCTGGTGCGGCCGGGGGCGGGCGGCGGCGGGGCGGCGGGGCGCGGCGGAGGCGGCGGCGGCGGCGGCGGGGGAGCCGCTCCGGCGGGCGGGCGCGGCGCGGCAGCGGGCATCGGCGGCGGGGCAGCGCGGCGGCTCCCGGCGAGCCGGCGGGGAGGGCAGGTAGCCCCCGTCCTCCTCCTCCTCCTCCGAGTCCTCCAGCGCCGCCAGGTCCAGGCTGCTGGGGGACGGCGAGGACTTGCCCTCCGAGCACGGCGTGGCTTTGCTGGAGTTGGACTCCGAGCTGGAGCGGCTGCTGCCGGCGTCGCTCCCTAAATCCATCCCATCCTCCCGGGAGTCCTGCCGGAGAGAAGCGAGAGGCGCCGCGTCAGACTAAACCGGGACCGGCGCTGCCCGCCGGGCCCCGGGAACCGCCGGCCTTTGCCGGGGCCGCCCCCGCGCACCGGAGCCGCTGCCGCCGCGGGGCGGCCCCGGGCGGGGGGGAGGCGGCGGCGGCCCCGCGATCGCAGCGCCCTCCGCGGGCGGAGCGGCGGGGAGCGGGGGGCGGGGGAGGCGGCGGGCGGCGCTCCCCGCTGCCGCCGCGGGGGGAGCCGGGGCCGGGCCGGGCCGGGGGCGGGGGGAGCCGGGGGAGCCGGGGGGAGCCGGGGCCGGGGGAGCCGGAGCCGGGGGAGCCGGGGGGAGCCGGGGCCGGGGGAGCCGGAGCCGGAGCCGGGGGAGCTGGAGCTGGAGCCGGAGCCGGAGCCGGGGGGAGCCGGGGCCGGGGGGAGCCGCAGCCGGGGCCGGGGGAGCTGGAGCCGGAGCCGGAGCCGGGGGAGCCGGAGCCGGAGCCGGGGGAGCTGGAGCCGGAGCCGGGGGAGCTGGAGCCGGGGCCGGGGGAGCTGGAGCCGGAGCCGGAGCCGGGGCCGGGGGAGCCGGGGCCGGGGGGAGCCGCAGCCGGGGCCGGGGGACCTGGAGCCGGAGCCGGGGCCGGGGGAGCCGGAGCCGGGGCTGGGGGCGGGCAGAGCAAGGGCCAGGGCCGGGGGGAGCCGGAGCCGGAGCCGGGGAGCTGGAGCTGGGGCTGGGGAAGCCGCCACGATCGCACCCAGCCCCTCCGCCCCGCTGCTTGTAGGCAGGGTTGGCTGCAGGGCAGGCAGAGCCGGGCCGGAGCCTTTCAGGAGGTGTGGGCAAGGTTGGTTTGCTGTCCAAATACAGCTCTGTATGGGGGGGGAAAAAAAAAAAAAAAAAAAAAATCGTTTTGGAAAGCGGGTGGCATGTGGCACCTTGCGCCGTCGCTTCTGCGGCAGGGCCAGGATGCCCGGGTTTGCGGGGAGATTTGGTAACAGCAACGCCGGTGGCATCTGCCGCCACGCACCCCAGGGACGTACGCAGGCACCAGTTACAAATGGCCACTTCTCACGCTCTCGGTTTCTTTCCTTTTTTTGGTAGTAATTTCAAGTAACTAGTTAAGAGCAGCCTATAAATAACTCCGCTAAAAAAACCCTCGTCGAAAAATATTCTGGGTCACCGCAGCCAAGTTTAACATGCCCACTCCAAACTTCATTCCAAGACGCCCTTTTAACGTGGCGTGGCCGACACGCAGAGCGTTAATCAAACAGACGAGCGCCTTCAACGTGGTGTTTGGGAGACGCGGCAGCACCCGGCTCGGAGCCTCGGGTGGCAGATACCCAGCCAGCGGATACAGAGATATAGGGGATGGGAAACTTCTTACATAGCCCTGGGGTCTGGCGGAGGGAGAGCCGGCGAGTAGTCTTAATTATAATTAAATTCAAACGTTGAATTGGATGGAGAATTTATTTTTTTGGCAGAAATAGGGAAAGCCGTGTAAGAAACACAGCCTTAAGGTTGCGTGGGGTTTCAAACTGTTGCGCGGGATGGAGAGGGCGATGCCAAGCGCCAACGCACGCCGGAGCGCGGAGGTGGCCGGGACAGCGGGTGAGCGCGTAGAGGCCTGGCATGGCAGCGCCGGGGGGGTCCGTCCTCCCTGGCCCCCTGCTCCGGCGCTGCCCGTGCCCTGCCTGCACGCAGGCAGTCCGGCCTGGCTTTGGCGGTTCTTCCAAACTGCGTAAAGGGAAGAGGGGAAGGGAGGGAAACATCTGCTCCCGTTTAACTCCCGGGACTTTTGAACTCGTTGCTATGCAGCTGTTCGTCCCGAGGAGATGACAGACTGGCACCGGAGGAGCAGGGGGGGACGGGCCCACTCTGCCGCCTTACAAGTCGTATCCAACGTTCGTCATCACGACCGAGTGCCACGGAGGGTCACAGCTGCAGTCCCGGGAACTCATGCCGGGTACCAAAACCGTGAGGCAGACAGAAAAGAGATCGGCGTAACCTGTCGGGAGCCCAGACTTGGGCTGAAAAGTTTTAGGTGTCACAGAGACCCCCGCTTTTCTCCCATCGACGCGTGCACCGTGGGCTGGGTGTATCCTGGCTCCTAGCCACCGCATGGGAGGGGTAAGATGGGGTTACGATACGCGGCGGGTAGTAATACGGCTGATTTGGCCAAGATGACGCTAACCTCTCTGGTTAAGTGTCTCTACCAGGTGCCTTCCCGGTTACCAGCACAGATTAACCCAAGTTAGTCTCCTGTTAACCAAGAGCAGCCAGGTTCGAGGCTGTGTCCCTCCTCCCCGCTCGGTCCCTGCTTGCCTCCCTTGGGGTTGGGACTCATGAAATTAGTGTCTGTGCAAAATGCAGTTTTAAAAGTAATTCCAGCAAATGGCAGGGGGGAGCAAGAATTAATATCCATCCTGGAAATGGATTATATCGGCAAATATAATACAGGTTGCACACCTGTGTGGTTAGGAGGGGGGTGGCATTTGACATACTTTGCAGGGCGTAATTCTTTATTTGAGTCTATTTTACTATCGCCACCACCCTAAGAAGCAAATATCTGCTGAGCAGAGTGGAGGAGCCGCCTGATTGGCTCCAGTCTGGCAGTCGCAGGCTGCGGAAAGCTTTATTTATAGGATCTCATGGTGTGCCTGATTGATTAGGAAGATTTCTTTTCTTCGTTGCAACGAGTGCGTTGATAACATCTTGTGGAAGATGAGAGCGCTCCCCTCCCGCGTAGCACGTTGAATTTCCCAGTGCGGCACCAATCCGCAATGCCCAGAGGGGCGCGATGCGGGCAGCGGCCACCTCCCATTCCAAAGTTGCCTATTCCAGGTGGAATAAGGCTGTTTCAGCTGCTGTGGCCATCATTCAACCCAACGCAGTTGACTCAGTTGACTCCCTGGCTCCGTTTTTCCATATTGCCAGGCCTTGCAAATGCCTGCCTGCCGCCCTGTCTTCAAACGACGGTGTTCTCTCATGAGGTTAACAAGAATACACGTTTGATGATTTTCTAAGTGTCTCTCTCTTTTTTTTTTTTTTTACTCTTTTTTTTCATTGCAGACAGATGCAATAATTTTTAATCTTGTAGTAAGCCCTCTACATTTCTAATTATATATGGAGAGTATATTTCCACTCGACCCTTCACAAGAAGAAACCAGAGATTGTTATTCAAAACACATATGTAATTTCTCTCTTTTACAAGCCTACATCAAATAGGTTGCTTCTCCAACGCAATGAAACGCTTGAAACTCATATGAATTTTAAAGGGTGAAGAGTGTGAACACAAGCCCTTGTAGATGAAAGAACGTGCTTTACAGTTATTTTATTCAGTGCAAAGGAGGTTTTAATACAAACAAGGCATGTTGAGTTTATTCTGAAACAGAAATGTATCATAAAAATAAGATACTACTTTCATTGGATGAATGCAGGGCCGTTCTAAAACCAGTTTGCTTATTATCATAAGCTATTAAATCTATTTCATGTTGCCATTTTGGTACTACTCTAACCCCATTCTAAAATGTGGTTCACGCGCTTGCTCTCATGTGAAATTGCCAAAGCTTTTGGATTGGGGAAGGAGGAAGATGGGAAAGCAGGGAAGTCACAACCACCCTTAAGCTGCCTCCTTCTCCTGGCCTTACAGAATCACAGAACGCTTTGGGTGGGAAGGGCCCTTTAGAGCCCACCCAGCCCAGCCCCTGCAGTGCCAGGGACAGCTTTAACCAGCCCAGGGTGCTCACAGCCCCGTCCAACCTGGCCTGGGATGTTCCCAGGGATGGGGCCTCCATCACCTCGCTGGGCAACCTGTGCCAGTGCTTCACCACCCTCACTGTAAAACATTCCTTCCTTATACCCAGTCTAAATCTATTCTTCTTTAGTTTAAATCCATTATTCCTTGTCCTGTCATGCCTTGGCCTTCACAGCCATCATCCAAATGCATAAGTACAAGAACATCTCTGCCAGCTGGGTCTTCATCTCACCTACCATTCAGCACCTCACCTCCACCCTGAGCTCCCACACCTAAGGCAGCCCCGCACAGGACATGCTGGCTGATGCAGGTGTTGAGATACGAGTAGAAAACCACATAGACCGTCTGCCCGAGAACACTGTTGAGTTCCTGGCATCAGTCGGTCCTCAGATAATTACTCCAGGCAGCAGCAAGTGATGGCTTTAAGCAGTCAGTAGTTAACGCTGACATTTGATCGGATATTTTTTAACCAAATGCTTTCGGCTTGTGACTTCTTAAAAAGTTTGGATTTTTCCCAGCTTTGAAAGTCTGTCTTTCCGGCCAGGCTGGTTGATTTAGTCTCTCCAAAGTGCTTTCTCCTACAGGAGCCCCAACCAGAGGATCTCCGGGCAGGCTGGTTCAGATTGGGCTGAGTTGTAAGGACAAAACTGCATCCTACGGGTACTTTGGCTTGAATCTGGAGTGTGTTCCTCATAGCAGATGGCTTTGCTGCTCTTACCTGTGCAACCTGGAGCCCACTGAGAACCCCAGATCAGACCCATAACTGGTCCAAGGAAACTGTGCATTTACCTTAAAAGCCTGGCTGGGGTTCCTGGGGGGGGATTACTCTTTAATTGACTTCCACGCAGAGTTAACCACTGTCATTACGCAGGTGGGGACCTTGGCGGGAAATGACGCTGACCTACCTGCCCCGAGATAGCACAGGAACGTGCAGTTTCCTCCAAACACAAAGAATTTATGCTTCCCGCCACCCCTAAAAAGGAAAAGGACTGCGCTGAGATCCATGCATGTTTCCTTTTCCCAGTACAAGCCTTCTGTAAGCATTTCTGGGTTTTGTCATCCCATGGGCAGGAGAAAGGCTCTCAGCATTTGCCTGGAGTCTGCGTTGGACCCCAACGCACACCCAAGTGAGCGTGGGCCTCCAAAAATCAGGTGGACAATATATTGACTGGCCCTAAACTGGCCATTTTTATTCAGGAGCTTTTTTTTTTTCCCCCTCATTCCTCCTCTTCTATAAAAGTTTTCTGCCACACATTTCGTGGGTCCGTCCTTGCTGCACTCGTTGCGGAAGTATTCTAATCTTTCTTTACAAATAACGCCTCTGCCAGCTTTTGCATAAAGCGCAAGCCAAGTGCAATAGCTGTGGTTTCTTCTTCCTAAGCCTGCAGGAGCCAGAAGGGTCCCTGGCTTCATTCACGTCACCGCCTTAATTCTGAGGCATCTTTAAAATATCCGCCCTGGTAAATATTGCCCGTCCCAGGAACCACAGCTGTCCCCAGCGGGCCATGGCCCCACTCCGGCACTGTCTGGGGAGGAGGAGGAGGAGGGAGGAGAGCCCACGAGCTGCCTCCATCCGGGGTGTCCTTCGACAGCACCGTCCTGCGCACACCCCCCAGCTTCTCCCCACAGCTCAGGATGGGCATTACACCATTTCCAAGGGAAAAAAAAACCACCCCAAACCTGCTTTTTTTGGTGTGGAGGAGAGCCTGGTTCTGTCCTGCCTGCAGCACACAGATACCATGGTGACAGACACCTTCCAACATTACGAAAGCAAACAGGAACTCATGAATTTGTGTTTTAAGGCCAAATTATATATAGGAGCACCACACGCTTGACATCTGTCGCTGTTTCCTATGAGTACCCTTTGCTTGATTAATCCCCCGCAGCCCGCCTAGCCCCCAGCTAGCGCTGGGAGGGACTGCTCGCGCTTTCTAGGCTCTACCGGAGAGATTTCACAAACTCCTGTGCGAGGCAGCCCTGGCCTGCTGCCTGCCTGAGCCGTGCCGAGCCGTGCCGAGCCGTGCCAGCCTCCCACGCGTGTCTTGCGGCACGTGGGAGAGAGCAGGACAACCCGCGTCAGGGTCCCGCTGTCAGCTACCGGAGGGGCCGGGGACAACTGCGGGAGGATGGAGCTACAATGTGGGGACATCGGAGTGTTCTCCTCGTCGTGTTCAGCTGCAGCTGGTGTTATTTAGCTATTTTCCCAGGTGACGCTCAGATGCAACCGAGCTGACGTATTGGTGCCTCTAAAATAATTTCCGCAGACATCGGTGTAGGCAAGGGAATGAAAAAAGGTCAAATTTAAGCTCCAGCGCTGCTGGGAAAAGGAACGTATCACTCCTGCAGAAGTGATGACTATAACGTATTTATAAATATACCCGCGCGAGAGGTGCTCTTCCCTCCACCAGCTCTCCTCGGTGCCCTGTGCCGCAGGCTGCACCCGCGTCTTTGCCGTCTCCCGTGCAGCCGGGCGCTGATGCTTTGGCTTATTTTTTACCTGCCCTAACTTTTCTTACACTGACCACAGGGTCTCACCTGTAAGATTTTCCCACCTCATGGGATTTCTGCTGTTCCGGGAGCAGCCGCGATCACGCCTAACCGGGGCTTCTTGCATTGCCTTGTCCCGAGTGAGGAAGAGGCGGCAGCGCTCTCCCCGCCGGGCGCTGGGATGGGATTTTGCTCAGTGCTGATTTCAGGGAGCATTCGAGCCCCGTTTCAGTGCTGTGGGACCCCCGGGGCCAGCAGCTTACCTCCCCACCCAGTAAATAAAACCAGAAAAGGAAGAAAACGAGATTGCTTTGGCTTGAGAGTAGCAGGGGAAGAGCCCCGTGATAAAAATGCTTGAAAACGGTCCACAGATCAGAACAAAAATTCTCTGATCCCTTCAGAGGGATAAATATTTCAGAAGAGCAGGAGTGCATCCAGACCGCTGCCGCAGCCCCGGCTCCAGCCCTGTGCACTGTGGTCCTCAACACCTTCACGAGCTTTTAAAAGCTCGAGCTGCCAAATGTCCTTGCCTGCTGCTGACTTGCTGCGTTCAATATAAACTTGCATTGCATCTGGTATTTCAAACATTTTTTTTTTTTCTGATTTACTACTGCTTATTTGTAGATAAAAGCTCGTCTCCTCTCTAAATAAATCACAAATAACATCCTGCAGTCCCTGCACGCTCAGGTTGGCCCCACCACGTGCCACAGCCCCGGTGGTTTTGCTTCGGGAGTTAGAAGCACAAGGGCGCTGCGTTGCTCCGCGTCGCCCAGCCAGCCCCGTGCATCCCTGCAACTGGGACTCCAGCGCCAAACCAAACGCACGCTGCCCCCGAAACGCGCAAAATAACACCATTTCATTTAAAAATTAAGAGGGCGAGGCACTCGCCTACAGCTCGGCGGGGCGCAGACGCGGGGTCCGGCCGGCTGCATCCCTCCCTCGGGGGAAGCGGGGGGCACGGCACCGGGCAGCTTCCATGGCTGCAAGCAAAACCTTTGCGGGAATTGTTTTTGGACGTCGCCATTTGGATTTGCGGGTTTAACTATTTAAATTTAGCAAATTAATCCTCTGCTTAATGTAGAGTGGGGAGGGAAATCGCACGAGGCAGCGGTACGCTCTCATTGCGGCTCTTCTGCTGGCAGAGGAGGTAACAGAGGTGGAGGAGAGGGATAACGGCAGCGTCTCGAAGCTAATACCCTCTTAGGTCGCGTTTATCTTTTTTGGCGCCGGCAGGCCGCAGTTCCCCATGCTGGGATTCGATTTTTACAGCAAGAAAAGCTGCTGGCATGGCTCATCCCCTGCCAGGGCTCCCCGAGCTCCCGTGCCGAGGCTTGGAGGAGCAGCGACCTCCCGCAGGTCTGCCCCGCGATACCACTGCAGCTATATAGAGGCTGCAAAAAGGGCCATTACTGGTGTCCTCCCACGCAGCTGCAGAGCGCTTTGTCTCCTATCCTTTGTACAACTTAAAGAATCATAAAAAAAAGTCCCTGCCCAAACTGGTTTTCCTCTAAGTAACTTGCTATGGGCTGGAGGATGAATGGGAGGGCAACGTCACGTGAACCAAGCGGATGAAAAGGGGCGAGCTTTTGGAACAACCTCTCTTGCATTTTTAACTTTTTTTTTTATATGCATCTCTGACTCAATGATAAATTCACACCCTGACACCTGGGGAATACTCAAAAAAGATAATGGTGGGGAAGGCAGAAGAGAGGGCACACCTCTTCGGAAGCACTCACCACGCCTTTCTGCTTCTCAGTGGATTACGAAGGAGAAAACAAGGAAGGAAAACCAATCCCCTTAAATTAAAATTATTTCTTGACCATTTTGATAGGGGAGAAGAGAAAACTGCTGAAATCTCTTGAGATCTGTCGTTCAGGAGACCAAACCGGCCAGCCAGGATAACTAATTTTCTTCCCAAATGCTGTGAAATGTGCTGATACACACATCAGAGGTTTTATCACTGCTTCGGCAAGGCGGGGATTACCACCTGAATATATTTAAACTGAATTTATGCTGAAATCAGTAGGAAGCGAATACTGCCTCATTGCTTTAACAAAGGTGCGTTAAAGGCAATTACCAAAAAATACCCTTCAAGGAGTAAACGGGTTGCAATTAAGTTATTAGCAGTCCAGTGCCGGCGTTCCCCAAGGACTGCTCGGATAATGGTTATCTCCAGATGAAGGGTTCTGCTTGTTCCTTCTCCTTGGACTCCTCCTGGTGTGGATTTGCACCCTGGCCATGCCCAGCACGACACCACCCGCCGCAGCCCACCCACCGTCCCACTGTCCTCGAGGGTGACACGTGGCATCTCGGGGACCGGGACGCTGAGGTGGGTTGATGCAGGTGGGCTCGGTACCTTAGGAAACCTGATCATCATCCCTTCTCCTCCTCTCAACCAAGCCAGAAATATGTCTGCTCTCCCAGATTTTTCCAACAAGGACACTGGGGTCGATCGACACTGGGTGAGGTTATGAATTCCTTTCCTTCCGCTCTCCATCCTGCCAGGGCTGCTTTCCCCGTGCCAGTTCCGTCTGGCAGGCGCAGGAGGGCCAGTAAAACACTTAGGGTAAACAAAAAGCAAGGTCAATAGGGATCCTCCTTATCTGTCAAAAGGCCTCTGGAATTCAGTGTAATCATCGAGGCTGCGGAAAAAAAAATGCCCTTTTATAAACTGGTTTCGAAGGCACATGGGTAAGGAATGCAAGTAGGGAAATAGCTGAAATATTTCAGACGCGAGAGTTCACGACAGCGCTGCCACGTCTTAGTATTTACGTTGGTTGCTCGAAACGCATTAACTCACAAATTTCAACACGTGCGGAGAAGGTTGTGCAGCATTGCTGCTCAGAAACCCCTCCTGCTCGCGATCCTTTGGCCGTAACCACTGCTGCCCCGCAGAGGTGCGGGACCAGGGGCAGGAATCGGCCCCTTAATTAAAAGTTTCAACGAGGAGAGCGATGCCTGGGGCCTCTGGTTATCGTAGCTGGGGTTGGAAGGTAGCTATTGGCAAAACCAGGGAGGACGGCGCTCAGCTCCATCAGTATCGCAGCAGATTTCATCCTGGCTGGCTGGGCTGAAGCTGGTAACATTTAGAGCAAGAACCAACATTCAGGAATTTCTCCCAACTTTTTGGTTGCACCCCAGGCAATCCAGCCCAGCACCTAACATAGGGCTGAGAATTTTTTTTCTGGGACCATAAATATCTTACAGCGAATCATTTCTTGCCCAAACCGATTAAACAAAAGTCACAGAAAATGGGTTGGAAAATAAAGTTAGGCTATGCCTTACGCAGTTAGACGATCTCTTCCCGTGCATAATGTTTACCAAGAAGTTTTACCGTCCTTACACCACTCTCCTAGTTCAGTTGAGCTCAGGGGTGGATTCAGGTTACATCTAAATAGACCCAGCTGAAAGCAGCCAGAGCTTGGTATGCAGAGGGAACCTATGCACTGGGAGAGGGGAAGGTGTAATTACTGCTGAAAGAGATATTTCTGCAGGTGCCCTTCAAAAGGTGGGATCGGGTTCCATCAATCTGCTCAATTACCATTTAATTTTGAGTCTACAACTGTTGCCAATTCCCAGTTTCCAGTCAAGGGCAATTATCTTCTGTTATTTCTTTGTCTCTGCATCTTTACAAGCCCATATACATTTAGATGCAGTTCAGGTTTCCAGGAGTACGTACTGCTGCTTTGCTTTCCTCTAATGATTTATGATATGCTTAATACAGCCGTTCGCAGCAATGCAATATTAACATAAAAGCTCAATAAACAGACAAGAATGAACTGTTCTTAGTTTGTTGGGGTTGGGTTTTTTTTTTTTTTCCTTCTAAGTTCCAGGGATGACGCTGAACTCGATGCACTGCCTTCTCCTCCATGGCTTTTCCTATTATTTCTTTCACTAGAGGCGGCACGGTGCTGGGTGGCATGGGCTGGTCCATGGGATGCCCCCCCTTCGCTCTGCTCTCCTTTCTGCTTTGGCTGACGAGACCTGGATTTACAATAGGGCATCACCGAGACCACCGACCCATTTCTCGTGGCCTGGGGCAGAGCCAGCAGCCTCCCCGAGCATCTCCCTGCAATTATTCATGAAATCTGGCTGGGGATGCTGCACCCGTGGGGCAGCCCCATAGCAGCAGGGGCAACGTGGGAGCCCAAAGAGGCAGCAAAGGGCATCAGAACCCGCAGCCGCACGGTCGCAGCTTGCCTTCGTGCACCAAACTTGAACGGCTTGCCAAAAATATATGTGCACGCAGAACAGGCGCCTGTTAGAGGGCAAATTTCAGCTAGAAAGATTTCCCTCCGTCATCCCTTGGGTCGCAGAAGACTAAACAGATTGCAGATACGGAAAGGCCAGGAAAGCCTTATCTGCTATCACACCTAACAGCTCCGCGCGCATTCAAAGGCTGATTGCTGGCTTTTTACCCACTTAGTTTTGCAAAACGTACTGAAGAGCTGATGGCTGCAGATTTCTAACGTAGCGCATTAGGAATCTGGTCAGCCGGCACTGGCAAGTATTTTGGTACTCGTCTGTATTCAAAGAAAGAAATGTAACTTCAAAAAAAAAGACCCCAAATCCACATGACATGCAAAACCAGGGAAAATAAAATATGTAACTACAGCAAATGTAGCTGTGAGGAAACAAGTCCTCTTCCCTGATGATGAATTATACTTCGCTTGCAACAGATGCAGCTCTTTATATTTGTTTTCTGCATAAATCTACATATTAGCCTGAAAGCAACTGTACGTGCTTTGTCTTGCCTTGGTTCCATCACTCACTGCTCTTTTCAGCTGATTGCCTTCGAGTGCGGGGCTGGGGCCTCCGAGCACAGCTTCGCTCCAGCAAACGGCCCCATTTTGTGGTTTTTTCCAGCCCTAAAAACACAACGAGGGAGCGGGTGGACATGGACCACGTAGTGACTTTGCTGCATGCATGGTGGAGCTCATGACCTTTTTTCTGCCCTCAGCCACCGGTTCCTGCCGATGGGGACGGCATCTCCCCAGCCCCGAGCGACGGGCAGAGCCCTAGGGCTTATAGCACCCAAAGAAATGGGGAGGGACAAGCCGGGGTGGGTGCTGTGCCTGCGTGACCCAGCGCCGGAGACGGGAGCTGCTGCGAGAGCCACGGTCTTGTTCTGCAATTTGATTTATATCATCTATAATTTATTGCATGATGCCACCCGGACAGGCTTCCCCGGAGCGGGGATGGCCAGTGAGGACGGCTGTTGGCGTACTGCAGCATGGCTGGCGGCAAATCCCCAGCGTGGATGGGCAATGGTTTTGCCCCGGGAGCCTTATTCCTCAAGAAATCTAAAAGTGGGAGCATGCCTGGGGTGCAGGTGGTGGAGGAATATTCTGCAGTCGCAGCCAGAAAAGGTGAAAAGGATAGGTGCCGAATATAATTATCTTATTAAACAGTGAGCCCATTTTTTTCAGCTTTTCATAATCTTGTTTAACACTGTTGGTGTCAAGTTAAATTATTTTTAATTGTTTTTACAAAATGCATCTGATGAATTTATGGTTGTCTCTGTAGTATCTCCCAGAACAGAACTCTCCGAGCGAATTTATTTTCCTCTCCTCTAAGGAGTCTTATTTAATATCTGTTCACTGGAAACTGAAGCGACGAAGCAAGAAAACAATTACTGCGGTGTATCGTTAGCGGGAGCAGCCTTGTCCTACAGCCACGGTGAGCAACCCTACCCTCCTAGGCGAGAGCCTTGCTTGTTTTGCTCCTTCCCAGGATCCCATCTGTGCTGGCCAGCCTCAGCGGCTCCCGCTGTCCCGGCGCCCGTCCCCTCCCCTGGGAAGCCTCGGGAATGA
Source organism: Pelecanus crispus (assembly GCF_030463565.1). Lineage (NCBI taxonomy): Eukaryota > Metazoa > Chordata > Aves > Pelecaniformes > Pelecanidae > Pelecanus > Pelecanus crispus. Next base: position 2,963,436 of record NC_134651.1, on the reverse strand, counting down.
TCTCCTTTCCTGGGGCTCATCTCCGTTCCTGGGGCTGGTGGGAGGGAAGGCGGCTCCGTAGATAGGGTAGGCGCTCGGGTAAAAGCCAGGTGAAACGAGGGGTGGCTTTGAGGCTGAATTTAACAACAGAAACAAGCCTTTGCTCATTTTACAGGGTGAAGGCGTTGCCTGCAAGCGGCTGCGGGGCATGGGAGAGCGTGTGGGGAAGTCAGCGGCACAGGTGACAGCAGAGAGGACGCGGGTGCCACCAGTCCCCCCTCCCCCTGACCCCGTAAAGCCATTTTCCATCGCAGAGGATGGGCACAGAAACTCTTGCCGAAGGGGGTTTAGGTAAGGCTAAGGAACGGTGAGCTCTCGCAGGCAGGGCTGAAGGCTGCGGGGGTTTGGGAGGGTCCCAGGCGCCTGTGGCTCAGCCGCCCTGCCCAGACGGGGCATCTTCCCCACCCCTCCCCTTGCGTGTGGCGTCAGGCCAAAGCCATTTCCATGGCAGAAAGGCCCCCCCACCATTTGCAGGGACAGAGAAACATGCTTTCTCCTCCCTCCCGTGGAAAACCAAAAATCGAAAAGCTCTGCTTCTGACAGCTCTCGTTATGGAGCAGCAGGTCAGAGGGATGCTGCTGAACTCGGCGCACAAATGCCGGGGTAAGACAGCAAAAAATAGAAAGCAAATTGCCATGACCTATTACTTTAGAGAAAAGATCTATTTCTGATACACACGCTATTTAAACAGACGTACTGCTAGCTAGTCTCAGGCTGTAACCCACTTAGGCAAAGCTTCAGGCATAAAGCAGTATCATTGCCAGCTCCGGCTGCTTATTCACCGGCGACACACCGGCACGACGCAGCGGGACAGAACAAGACTGATCTACGTTATCATAGAGGAAACAACACGGTGCACATGAAAAGGCTGGATTATTGGCGCAGAGGGATAATTTCCAGGTCTTTAGGCAACAGCTCTGGTGGGTCACAGGCTGTTAGCGTGAGCTCTGAGCTCTCCCACGCTGGGATGGGGAAGCAGATCCTCTCCGGTCCCGGGAGCGGGAGGCTGTGAGAAGATGTGCAGGGGACGCGGCCGTGGCCAGCACGTGCTACGCACGCTCAACAGCGTGCTGCCTTCTGCGTAAGGTACGGTGACAGGCAATGTCATCCTTTAACTTCATCCAAGTCCCTGGGGCAAGAGGAGGTCTCTTGCCTGCAGCCACGAAGAGGATTATCACTGATGTAAGCTCTCGGTATTCCCCGACCCGAGCCCTGTGATGCAGCGAAGAAGAAAATCTCTCAGTATGCTGGAGAGAGATGTTGCTGAAGGCATCTCTCCCTGCTCCTATTCCCAGCAAGGCTTCAAGGTGTATACTGAAAACCAAGATACAGTTGCTGGTATTTTGGCTCAGCAATTGGCGTTAGGGTTATGCTGCGTCTAATAGGAGAGGCTGGCTCCCAAACAGACGGCAGATTCAGTTCCCTACAGTCATGCCAGGATAATATCTTCAATAAACCAACTGTATCTATTTAAATGCCTTAATAATCAACATACCAAGTGCAGGAGTTCAGAAGAAGTGGTAGATTTAATCCAGCTCGAGAGCTTTATCTGTTTATTTGACAGGACCCTTGCAAGGCAGAAACTCCATCTTCAGCTATTCCTAAACTGCAAAGTGGGTGGGTTGGGTATTTCTGACTGTGCCGCAAGAAAGCGTGGGACCAACATTTGCATTCCTCTGCAAGAAAGCCGGGTAGCGGAGCTAAGGAAGAGGAGTACCTCTCAGCAATATAAAGCCTGATCCTACATTATATGGAAGACAAAACCCGAAGTTAACTCCTAAGACCAACCCAGCCTATATAAAGGGTAGGACAGCGTAGCACATGGCTGTGGTGGATGTTTATGTCCCCGTAGCTCCTACTGCAGCCCGGGCTTCGGCAACAGCCTCGTGCCACTGGGTTTCCCACTAGAACTGGAAGTTGGTGAAACAGAAAGTGAATAATCCTCTTAGCAGGGCTGGCGCCGGCTGCCATCGCCCGTGCTGCGCTCCAATTAACACCACCAGCTAAGCCTCACTGGAGGTTTTGTTATTACTTATGGGATGGAGGGAGAATTGAGCATGCTTAGTGCACGGCCGCTTGGGCTGGGAGAAAGGAGATGGCCTAAAATAACTCACAGGGAAAAAAAAAAATAACGCCTTGAAAGCAGCACTGAATCAGCACCTTCCCCGCGATGGAGGATGGACCCCGCCGGCCACCCCAGCGTGGTGGGGACGGGTCCCCAGTGCCTCTGCTCGTGCCGGGGCTCGCCACAGACACCCCTGTACCCCAGGGCCTGGGACACTCCTGAGAGCCAAAAGCTGCTTTTCCCTGGGGCTGGCAGGTCTGGAAACGGCCCCGAGGTGTTGCCTCTGCCCCGAGAGCCAGCGGTGCGACTGGAGCTCAGCTTTCGCTTTGCCCCCCAAACCGAACGCCTTTCCCATCCATGGCGTCAAACCCTCCACAAAACACGGCCCAAGCATTTCTTCTACTTCGACAGGATTTTTAAATTGGAAGCTGACCCTTGTCACTTTTCCAAGCTGGTATTTAATCTGCAGTTATTCTTTCAAACAGAGTGTTGCAGAGGACCTTGGTTTGCGTGAATGTGATTTCTCAGGTCTCAAAGGTGCACTGCTCTCAAAGGAAAATCTTGTTTGCTTGTTTTAAACACAGAATTCAGTAGTTATCAATGATTTTCCTTCCGGGAAAACAGCATGAAGCCTCCCCCGCAAAACATGCACGGACCCATCGCACCCACCCCGGCTGCCACCCAGCCGGTGTCACCCTGCCCTGCGCCCCAGGCGCTCTTATCATTGTGCTTCTTGAATAACTCATTTATAAACTTTAGCACACTTGATAGCTTTTCCATTTAACAGTGACAACCTGTAAGTAATGAGAATGTATTTAAGATAAAAGAGGCTGGCTACGTTAAACAGGGAATCGCTTCGGTAGGTACAAACCAACGCTTTCCACTGGACTGCTGGATAAACTGGATAAAATTATGCGCCTCTCTAAAGGCACATGATGCTAAAAAAGAGTCTGCTTTGTCCCAAATGCTTTTTAAGGGAACTCAAGATTGTTACACGCCATAGGAGGAGATTTTTCTCGCTGTCTGCGCTGGGTATTTTGCAGCTCTTTGGGCGGAGGTAAATGGGAATATTGCTGGCACCCAAGCAAGTGCAATTCGGACAGCCCAGGGTTTGCTGCGGTGGAGGATGGCTCCAGGCTGCCCAGCTCTGTCGACATGGGTGCCCTGCGAGGATGGCTGATGGAAACGCTTCTTTCCAGAAGCTGCTTTTCCCATATTTCCCATGTTTCCCATGCCTGGAGGCTTCGCAGGAAAAACCGGACCAATGCAGGAGCGCAGGCAGGCATGCGTGCCCTGGGCAGGACTGCCTGCAGCTCCTCGTGCAGGCAGCTTCCTCCCCTTATCACATTCGTCAAAAAAAAAAAAAGCGTGTAATTCCAATGTTGCAATACAATTGGAAAGAGATTAGTCTCGGAATGAGATTAGGGGAGCTATTAATTGAACGGGAATTAATAAGTGCACAGCTCTTGGATGCTGGGGGCTGGAGAAAATTAAAATAACACCTGCAGGTTTGGGAGGAAAAACCCGTCCAAGCCTGAGGCAGGATGGACCAATGGACAGCACAGGACACCGGGCTCTTCCCATTTCGAGTATAAGCTTATTAGCGTGGCTACACGCGCTGCGCTTCTCAGGATCCCATTTAAGGAGGTCAGAGGCAGAGGCGGACAGCGATAGCTGCTACAGATCCAATTAGGAACAACTCTCACAGCCAGCTCCTTTTCGGTTTTGCCATGGTTATTAACGCCTCTGGACAGACCTGGTCTGCAGGGCTGGGGCAGATGGAGGAACCGGACACGGCTCAGCCATGCTGAGCCGGGGGACCCGCTCCCGCGACGCCGGCAGCGGGGCTGGATTTCGGCTCAGGCGGAGGGAGCATTGCGCCTTCTCCCTCTCCAGCCTAGGCATGATGTCCTCGGCAGTGGCACCGACGCTCTGCCCCGGGGGACATCCAGCACAGCCCTGAGGGATGCTAACCACGGCTGAGGAGCAACTGCTGGCCTTTTCTGCAGCTCTCCTGCTCCAGAAAGCGCTTGACAAACGTTGGTTCCTCTGTGTCCTTATCTCCAAAAAAGGGGACAAAGCAGGAGCAGGGACAAGTTGTGCTGTCAGGAGCCTGAGAAATGCCATTTCCCCGGAGTACGCAGCAGGTTTGCGGAGGCTCAGGACCAGAGCTCAGCTTTGCAGCCTCCACTCCTCTGGCTTTTGCCCAAATACAGCCCAGGAGCCCCTGTGTTTCTGCAGGTTATGTGTCTGCATCTTTCCAGGGATGACATGCAGAGAGGAGTGACGTGCAGGCTGCTTCCTGAGGGTACACAGGATTATTCCAAGCAGTGGGTAAGTACAGCATCGCTGCTCCTCCTTGCCCAGCTCTGGTGTGGCTTCTCTTCCATGCACAGCTCCAGCATCGCTTCTCCTCCATGCACAGTCCTGGCAGGGCTCAGTCTCAAAGGGCTGTTTCCTCTCCTCCCTGCAAGAGTTATTCTCATTTTCCCTGCTCGTGGAGGGCTGGCCATGCCAGGGGCTGCCGCTGGCTTCCCCACGCTGGGCAGAGGCCAATGGTGCACAGCACAGGCAGAATCATTTTTGCCATGAGCAAGACTGGAGCCATGTTTTCCAATCAAGAATTTCACTCAAAATGGTCCAGCTGTTACTGAGAGCGTGGTTATGGGAACATGTCTTGCCCGAGACATTTAAACGAGTTAAATATCGCTCCTATGGCTCTTGGCAGAGTGGCCAGCAGTACCGATATGCAGGATTTGCCCATGGGACCTCAGCCACTCGGAAGCTCTGGCCCCTCTGAGACACTAAAGACCCACTTTACTTATTTTTAAGAGCTCGGAGCATTAATACCCCACTGAAAGGAGCTGAATGCGCACCTTAGAATCATAGAATCATAGGATTGTTTAGGTTGGAAAAGTCCTTTAAGATCATCCAGTCCAACCATTAACCTACCCTACCAAGTCCACCGCTAAACCAATTAAGGGGAGAGCAATAATTCATTTCATGTTTCCTGCCTTGGTGGCTGAATTAGTTTTTAATGAAAGTAAAACTAGTATAGAATCATTAAGGTTGGAAAGGCCCTCTAAGATCATCAGTCCAACCATCAACCCAACACCCCCATGCCCACTAAACCATGTCCCCAAGTGCCACCTCTGCCCGTTTTTTGAACACTTCCAGGGATGGGGACTCCACCACCTTTCTGGGCAGCCTGTTCCAGTGCTTGGCCACTCTTTCCATGAATAAATTTTTCCCAATATCCAATCTAGAATCATAGAATCATAGAATCATTTAGGTTGGAAAAGACCTTTAAGATCATCCAGTCCAACCATTAACCTAACATTACCAAGTCCACACTAAACCAATCAAGGGGTGACTAGACTAAACCATGTCCCAAAGCGCCACCTCTGCCCATTTTTTGAACACTTCCAGGGATGGGGACTCCCCCACCTCTCTGGGCAGCCTGTTCCAATGCTTGGCCACTCTTTCCGTGAAGAAATTTTTCCTAATATCCAATCTAAACCTCCCCTGATGCAACTTGAGGCCATTTCCTCTCATCCTATCAAAACCTGGTTAAAACAGACCCAAAGGAGAGCAGGGATGGGGCTGCCTGCCCAGCCCCCCCAAGCCTGGGGTGGACACCCCCTCTCCTGGGCAGGGCTCATTGCTCTGCCCATCCCCAGGTGGTTTCTCTGCTGCCATCCCCTTGCCACCAACACAGTACGGATGGAGCGTATCTGTGAGATACCAAACGGCTCCTTCCCTCCCGTGGGGGAAAATGGGGGGTTCCCTCGGTGCAGAGCAGCATCCAAAGCCAGAACTCCCCGCAAGAGGCACAGGGAGGGACCCCCGGAGCCAGGGCTGTGCCGCGGAGGGGCTGCACGCCCCGCCAGCCCCCGGGGAGTCCCACGGACCCCGACCACGACTGCATCCCGCTCCTCTCTGCACACCTACTGCTGGGGCAGCTGCCCGTTTCCAGATGCTGAGTCACAAACACAGCCAAACACCAAAAATACCTGCAATATCTGCAGCCCCTTGCACTTGGGAATTGCAAGTAGATTTTTGCCTGTCTGAGCAGAATGTGTTACAATGCAATATCCAAATCCCAAAAGGCTCCTGTGAGGCAACTGGATGCTTGCAGGGTCTCACTTACACCCACAAATGACCACAGCTTAAAAATGGTGCCGGAATAATTTCCTTTAAAATTTCCAGACACACAAGCCAGCTTAAGGTCACACACCAAGAAACCTGTCAACTGCCCTTTACATACTCTTTAAGACAAAACCCGTCCATGTAAAATTCATCAAATAAATCAAATTAGGGTTAAAAATATTGACTTAGGATGGGTTAGGATCTCTCTCAAGGATCCAGTAGGCTTGCCTGAAATACATCTACGTTGTAGCTATTGCTGGTTAATAGAAGGTGCACCCACAAACGCTTCAGAGTGGAAGTTGCAATACATTTGATTATGCAAAGCACTAGCTAACACATTTTGCTGCGTGTCCCCTAACGTCTTTGCAAGCTGCTGAGAAGCAGCAAGAGATGGGCTCAGGCTAAGCTGGAGCTCTGAAATCAGAGACACTGAGTTCTTCACTGGCCTTTAGCTTTCTCCCCAGTGCCTATAGAAATCCCGTTGTGTCTGAGCTCATTCAGGCAAGGGATGGGATTTTTTTCACTTGTACCCACGTTAAATCAAAAGAGCTCAAGTCCCGATTTTCCTACTGCATTCCAGTTTACAACACTAGCTGTAAGGTGGCGAGCCAGACGGGCAGTCGCACTCTCAGGCATTCAGATTGGGCATTATTTAAAGGGTCTGTCTCCCGAACTGTGTTTCTACAGAGGTGGCTAAAGAAAAAAAAAAAAAAAAAAGACTGGCAAGCGTAAAAGCAGAGCGCAGCCTGAAAGCATCCGATTTGCAGCATACTCACATTCATCTTCCACCCCGGGCTCCTCTTTCAAGCCATTTTGTGAGAGATCCCAGCACTTGTCGGGCCGGGCAAAGCCCCACGCCGGCTGCCTACGGCTCTGCTCCCTCCTTCCCCTGCTCGCCGATGGCCATTCCTCCGGGACTTGCCAGTTGAGTTGAAAAATAGACTTTTAATTCATTTGGCATCAAAGATTCCGGCTTAACTCTTCCCAGCAGCTGTCATGTCCCACCGAAGGAGCTGCGGTGCCAATCGTTTCCAATATAATCTCCTCTCCGAACGACTGGGTGATGCTTGAACTCGTCTTAACCCTCCGGATGGATGGAGATCTCTTGGCAACGCCGGGAGAATATGCTGCTGCTCTTTCCAAAAGCCTTCCCTTTTACATGCCTCGACCTTGCAAGGGAAATCCTGTCTCATTTGAATTATTCATAATACTTTCTGTTCTGCCAGCTCCAGCATACATTTTCAATCATGAATATGTCATGACTTTTTATCTTTTGGACTTTTATCTTTTCTCCGACACGATTCGCCGCTCGCAAAATAACACGATCGTGGCTATATTAATTAGCATTCATCTGATTTACTAAATAAAAAAAAAATGTCTCCATCCTAATGCACGCCCTTCCTGGTGGGAAATACCACTTTAACAGCTCCGGGAACAGGGATAGCGCTGGCTGGTTCTAGCTAAAGCACTGCAAACCATGTTTGGAGCTCACGCTTTTGGCAGTATTCCGCAGTTTGCAAGCCTGCTGGTGACGGAAGGCAGGGTAGGCTTCCAGCATCAGAAGAAAAAACACTCAAGGAAGGTAACCGTGCTGTGAACTCTATAGAAGAGCTTGTTTTCATCCTTTTTGAGTAAAGCTGATGGCAAACTGTGGCATTCTTGATGATGGTGGCCGGGCCGGGCTCTGCTCCCCGCGGTGCTGCCTGGTGGGTGCATCCCTCCAGCTCACACCGGGATCTGTCCCTGGACCTTTGTCCAGTGATGCAGTCTGCGATGATCCTGGACATGCCCTGGGGTCTGAAAATGAATTAAACTGCCCGGAGGGTCCTCAGCCCTTCCGCACGGAGCCCAGGCAGGACGCCGGGCACAACGGCCGAGCCCCTCGCTCCCTCGGGTCCAACGGGTCCTCTCTGTCCCACGGATAACACTCATTAATTGAAAGTCGGATGGAGCCATTAATGGGTTGCTGGGAGGCTAATGTTTCTCTCGGCTCCCACTGCTTGACTCAAGGCTGGAAGAGCTGAAATTTCTGTCCCGTTATCTGAAGAGGGAAATGACATTTCAGCAGCGGGGTGGAACTCCTGCCAGTAAAATCGCAGCCTGAACTCATTGCTTTCATCATCCCTTAAATTATTTTCTGTACTTGAGGTGGGGTTATTGCTAAGTCCGGGTTGTGGATAGGAAGGGAGATGGGGGCTCAGATCGGTGAAGGGCACCTGGATGCTGCCCCAGCCCCAGGCACGCCCAGCAGCCCAGGTGTGAGATGCACAGGTTGCTGCAGCTCCAATCGAGCTGAAATAGGAACAGATATAACCCGCCAACTGTAACAAAATTCCCTTGTTTGTGGATTTTTCATAGGAACCTGAACTGGTTTTATAACAGAAATGCGGCGCGAACCCGCACTGTTCAATGTCATGATGCCCAGGACAGATGGAGACTTGCACCCTTGCAGCCTCCTGCCCCACAGATGGGTTTGTGGAGCTTTTCCACACCCCCAAATTTATTGCAAACATGCCTTATCTTCTAGCTGATAACCGACCAACAGCTGATTTTGTGCAGCCAGACGCAGCGGCACAGTGGGAGCCAGGTCTGGGCGAGCACCCATCTTCCCTGCGGCACCGTGCCTGACTTCTAGCTGGGATTGCTCTTCACCACGCCAACACCGGCATTTCACATTTTACTTAAGCTACACACGTGCTGGCTGCCTGCTCCAGCCCATAATTATATGGCAAATTACTACACATTTCCCAAAAGCTAAATTATTTTGGGGTTTTTTTTGCAAAGAAGTGACTATTGTAAATGTTTATACTGACTTCTGCTATGGCTGCAAGTGTGAAGCTGGACTTTAGGACAGGCTGTCCTTGGCTTGAGCAGGAGCCAGCTCCAGGATCTGAAATTCCAGTAACGTATTTCTCAGAGTTTAGTGGGATTTTTGGAATCACTGATTGTGAACCGAGAGGTAATTTCTAACCAGCATGGCTGGGAGCTGTGCCTTAATTTTACTGAAGGTGGTTAAAGGTGGGATGTGGGGAGCAGGACCTTGTCTTTTGTTGGCTGCCTATGTGTGTTCATGAAAATCTGTTTCTCTTGCTTCAGATCTTCCATCCCTTTCGACAGGACCAGTTTGTCCCTGACTCACTCAGTGCTGTGAGAGATAATGAACTGTTCATAATGTGCTGTAAGTCCAAAACATAAGATACTATAAAATACAAAGCATTTTGGTGCATAACCTACTGTATTTGGGCTCCAGGTAGAAATGACAAAGAGCTTCAAGTGTCAGGCACATACAAACAGTAAAGTTTGTTCCCCCTGCTAAAAGGTTTTAAACTTGAATCCTCTATCTAAATTTGAGTGGTAGTTGTGCTAGCTTCATTTCTCTCTCTCTGGCACCGGATCTACTAAGCTATTACATATTTCAGTATTTCCTAGCATGCACCTAATAACTTTCACCGAATGGTCCCTACACATTAGTGACCTACAAGTAAAGTGGTAGCAAGGTCCTTCCCTGGGCTGGCAGCTGCCACGGCGGTGGGGAGCGGCAGGATCGGGGTACAAACCGAAGACACCGTGCCTGCAGCCGAGGTGCAGAGCTGCTGGGGCTGCCCTGTCCCACGCAGCGTCCAGCAGCACCCACGGCCCCGCCTGGGCAATGGGCACGGCAAGCCCAAACGGCAGTGATTCTTTGGGCCGCTTAATCCCCCCTTTCCAACATGGGATTAGGACTTCCTATAATTGGTTTGCACTAATTGCTTAAGAGAGCAGAGCACGAACAAACACATCTCTGCAGCTAAGAAGTTTTTCTTGATGCTGGTGCTACCATCCCCTTCCCATACCCATCCTTTGACTACATCTCAGCAAGTGCTCACGTTCCCCAAAATAATCACTTGGGCAGCTATGAGCGTGTTGCCTTCCCAGCCACCCGCCCAGACCACGAAGCCCGTGCTGCCTGCGAGCCCAGTGCAGTGCCTAAAGCATGGGGGGAGCAATGGGCTGGGCATGGGATGCAGGCGGCAGAGCTTTAGCAGGGGAAAGAGGCTGCACAAAAGTCCAGCCCAGCTCTGGTATGCTTCCCCCCCAGGGTTAGGTGCCCCCCTCCAGAGAGGATGAGCACCCCGCATCCCTTCCAGCCAAGGGCTGGGTGCAGCACTCCTTGTTGGGTCCAAAATATCGCACCCTCCTCCCCTGGGATGCTGCAGGCTCCTGAGCTAATCTCATAATGCAAATAACATCCAACTGCCTTGTGGGAGACCACAAATGATTTTCATAGCCCGAGTCCTGAAGGAGCTATCAAGCACGGTCAGGAAGCTGCCACGCCGGAGAGCAGCAGCAGCAGTTCCCTCCTGCAGCCGGAGCAGAGCATCCGGGGGGTAGGAGTATGTCCTGTAGACTGGGGGCTAAGGGGATGTTCAAGGTAATGAATTAAAAAAAAAAAAAAAAATCAATAATTGCATGGATTCAGCAGCATGAAGCCCCCTGCACCCCTTGTTTCCCACTTGGGTGCTGGGGGAGCTCCCATGGCTGCCAGGCTCCGTGTAGCAGGGCCTCCAAACCCAAATGCTGCTGTGCTCAGGAGCCCCTCAGTTCTTTACGGAAAGGGTGGTCAAGAATTGGAACAGGCTGCCCAGAGAGGTGGGGGAGTCCCCATCCCTGGAAGTGTTCAAAAAATGGGCAGAGGTGGCGCTTTGGGACATGGTTTAGTCTAGTCTACCCTTGATTGGCTTAGAGTAGACTTGGTAGTGTAGGTTAATGGTTGGACTGGATGATCTTAAAGGTCTTTTCCAACCTAAATGATTCTATGATTTTATGATTCTATAAGCCTATTTTGGGCAATAACTAAAAAAAAAAAAAGTTTAAAAAACAGGTAAACATTTCTGCTCTTGTTAAGTTTTCTAGCAAAGCAAGGAAGCCCGAGTTTTGGTTTCAGTGCATCTCTGAAACACAGCTCCCCCTCGGAGAGACTTTCTGCGTCTCCCTTTTGCCGGCAGCTGCAGGGCTGTGCGTGTGTGTTGCCGGGGCTGCTCCTGCCTCTGCAGCCGTGGGACGAGGCACTTGAGGCAGGCACAGGAGCCTGGCTCCTTTGTGTACCACAATTTCACCCTTGTGTTGTGGGATTTGCATTTGAAGCTGCTATTAACCGGCAGGGTAATGAGGAGCCTGCGCAAAATTTGGAATAGCAGAAGAGGATGAAAGTAACCCAAAGAAAGGCTGTGAATGCACTGATTACGCCTGGCTGGGAAGCGTTGTGTTCGTGGCTGATGCCGGTTCCCGGGAGCGAGGCAGTGCTGTACCAACACAATTCCCCATCAGCAAAACGTTCAGGTGTGGAGATATTTTAGGGCTGGGAGGGCTGCAACTCGGGCAAGGAGCATCGGGGAAAAGCCAACAGCATCCTTTGCCTGAGTGCCGGCACGTGCCTGGGGCTGGAGAGGTGCGGGGACACAGGGAACGGGGCAAGGGAGAGGTGGAAATCTCTTCAGAGAGCTAGAAGGCCACTGTGAGATAACGTACGTTCACTTCTGCCGTTCTAATGCAATCGTTTCATCCCAAGGTTCCTGCATTAAAGCCGGCAGGGTGGGTTAGACGCCGGGATGCTGTGCCCTGCGCACAGGGAGGTAGAATCATAGAGGTAATCATAGAATGCTTTGGGTTGGAAGGGACCTTGAGAGAGGTGCTGCTTCACCTCCTCGTGGTCCCCTCTCCCTGCCAAGGTCCTCGCCATCGCACCCAGGATATACTCCTCCCTGGGCCCCACACCAGCGGTTCTTCCTATTTCTCTTCCTTCCTTCCGCCATCTTGAACACAACCCAAAACTCCCCCATCTCCCCTCACCCTGTGGTCCCAAGCAGCTGATGCTATGGCCCTCACTCTCACCCATCACCAAGGCTTCAGAGAAAGGCAAAGGAAAACACAAAGGTCTGGTTGTCATCTAGAAGACTCCTGGTCAATACATTTGGCCTGGCCTCTGCAAGAAGGTGCTCATCTTAGCAGCGTGGTATTTGGGTGGTTACCGCCTCTCGCCATCTCTGCGCTCGCTGCTCTTCACCAAAGAAGACATGGGTCTCCTGAGGTTGGCTTGACGGGCACGGGTCCACACGCAGACCATCTGCTCCACAGAGCCCTTCCACCTCCCATGCCATCCATCCCTCACCTTTTATGTGCAGAAAGGGAGGAAAAAAAGATGGCAGAGGTGCAGGAGGCAGCAGAAAGGTGTGGGCTGCTGAGCCATCACCAGAACCAGGCACCGTGGGTCCGGGGCCATGCACACCCACACCTACCACCACATGAGCACAGCCACCTCTGGCAACATGCACCCAGACCCCACGCCAGCGTTCAGGGGACGATCGCAGAAGGAAACCTGCATCGTATTTCAGTTTTCTTTAATCAAAGGGCTGCGCTAAGTTGACCTGGCATAAACTGATAGCTCGGAGGACTTGCCCTGAAGTAATCTGCGTACGCGTTTCGTCAAGTCACCTTTAAAACCTCTTGCCGGCGGTGCTGGCCTGGCCGAGGGGAGGGTTGGAAGGGGTCACGCATGTTTTGGGCTCCTTTGCTGAGGGACTGGTACACGTGGCATCCCCTAAGCCACAGGAGAAGGGCAGGGCAGCCCAGGCTCGTAGCAGGGGACATTGCTTGTGTGTCAAGGGGACGATAACTGCGAGGAAGTCCAGCTGCTGGGACTGCATTTACCCCAGGGGCATTTTAGGGTGTTATCCCTAGAGCTAAGGAAACCTTCTGTTAGAGGATTAAAATTCAGCACAATTTGCAAATCTAAGTCACCCAGAAGTCATGATTTTTGCTAGAAACCATTTGAATCGCTGTTGTCCGCACCCAAATGAGGGGACACCGGCTGTTTCCCCCTTCCCGCGGTGCAGCCAAGTTAAAGGCGGGTGGGTGAAGCCACAGCATCTCCAGCAGCATCATCTGCTCCCGTCCCGCTGCCAAGGACCGGGGCACCAGCGGCTCTGCCACGGGCAGCAGCATCTGCGCCGGGGCTCCCACTAGCACCCTCCCCAACCCGCACCTCTCCCGGTCCGTAACGGGGAGCAGCCCCTGCTGCCCTGCCCGCCAGGCGCCAGCTGAAATCGCTCCTCAGCCTTTGCCGCTCGCCTGTAAGGGAAGCGGGGACGGACAACAGACAAAAACTCATCTCACTTGCTGCCTTCCCAGCCTCTCTCTGTTACATGCGGCATTGGCAAGAACAAGCAGCTACATAAAGTTCACGGGTTTCACGCAGTTCCTTCTGTTTTAATTAAATCCCACTGTCATTTTTATTTACTTAAAATTTTGCCTTCTCAGCCTGCTCGCTCAGCTCCTGTTGTAACTATATAATTAGCACCAGTCGTTATGCAGCTCCCCAGAGTTTTCAAAGTTGGCAGACTTTTTTTCGCCCATTTTAGGCTTTTAGAATCCAGTAGTAATAATTTGGTAATAAAAATATATAATGAAGTTCAGCATGGCTGTCTACTTGCCCAGCCACGGGCTCAACCCTGTTAAACCCTTTCCAGGTCAGTGGTGGAGGGCATGTTTTTCCCACACCTCTGCCTGTCAGACATTCAAGGGTTAAGCCTGCTGTATACTTTTATTGCCGTGTTTTATTTCATTATTACAAGTGTATTGTGAGATTTAATTGGCAGGTAGATAGTGGAGCAGATTAAAATGCATTGACATTTACTGCAAGCTCTGTTTATATGCTTCCATTTATTTCTGGTTGACTGTGGTTCACAGTCGCACGTTGGTTTTAGCGCAGCAGCTTTTTAAATATGCCACTATGACGGTGCTTTGTTTATTCCCTTGATGTAGATTTGAAAGAGAGATTTACTTAACAGGCCTGATCTAAAATAAAACCTGCTGAATTCAAAGAGACGTGGGTAGCTTTAGGGCCAGATCCTTTATGGGCAGGTTTGCAGTTTTAAGATGAGGTTATGCAAACTGCGATGCGCTTGGGACTGCCCAGGTTGAACTAGCCCATTCCTCCAACTCGGGGTGGGAGCAGCTCCCGTTCCCTGGAAATTCAGCGGCAACGTGGACTGTGACAAACTGAAGTGTTCACAGAGAAGCCCGTTGTCCTGGTTTTGGCTGGGATAGAGTAAATTTCCTCCCTAGTAGCAGGCACAGTGCTGTGGTTTGGATTTAGGATGAGAAGAATGCTGATCACACGCTGATGGTTTAGGTGTTGCTCAGCGCTGCTTATGCCAGTCAAGGACTTTGCAGCTTCCCCTGCTCTGCCAGGGGCACGCGAAGCTGGGAGGGGGCACAGCCAGAAGAGTTGATCCCAACTGCCCCAAGGGCCATTCCATACCATACGGCGTCATGGGCAGTGTAGAAACTGGGGGGGTTGGCCAGGGAGCAGCGATCGCTGCTCGGGGACTGGCTGGGCATCGGTCGGCGGGTGGTGAGCAGCTGCATTGGGCATCACTTGCTTTGGATATTGTTATTATTATATTGTTATTATTATCATTACTCTTTTACTTTATTTCAATTATGAAACTGTTCTTATCTCACCCCAGGAGTGCTTCTCACCCTTGCTCCTCCGATTCTCTCCCCCATCCCCCCAGGGCAGGGGCAGTGAGCGAGTGGCTGCGTGGTGCTGAGCTGCTGCCTGGGGCTAAACCCCGACACCCATCCATCGTGCTCTACAGCCTGCAGGCAGGAACCAGCAGAAGGAACAAGAAGGGAGAGGAGCAGCACATTTCCAACCAAAAACCTGCTGGGAAAGGCTGGCTGGGAAGGAGCTAGCACCCCAGCTCCCGTCCTTCGCGAGCTGATGTCCACACAGAACAAACAACAGCCTGCAACAGGGATACCATGCAAAACGCAGTCTGCTCTACCTCTGCACGTCTATATTTAAGCAGATGTGAAATCGCACAAGCCAGACCCTGCTCCCAAGAGTAAAAGGCGTAAGCAGTACCGTAGCGCCGGGCAGTGCCTCCATCCACACCCTCTGCGCTGCTCCAGGGTACCCATCACTCACACCCTTCCTCTGCTGCGTTCCCTTCTCTGTTTTGGCAAGATGGTTTTCCTGTGGTAATGGACCCTGTCTGAGGTTTCTAGCTTCAGTTTAACACAGCATCCCAAGATGCCTGGAGAAAAGTTCCTTAAAAGACAGATAAATTATTTGCTCAAGTTATGAGCTGGCGATAATGGCTGGTTTTGAAAACTAATATTAAGGCATTTAAAAAAAAATGCTTTGACCTGACAGAGTAGTGGCTCCTTTGTAAATCCTCTCGGTGGTTCAATCACCTGATAGACGGTGCCAGTTGCTATGCATGCAGAATTGTGTGGTGTTTGAAGAGGGCTGCTCAGCCTGGAAAGCCTCTCATGCTGCCTCCTCCTCCTCCTCCTCTGCTGGGGCTGCCTTGGCTGGCTAGTGCTGGGCATGGCCCCCTGATACCTCTGAGTGCCTCTGAGCGCTTGTCCCATTGCCTGGCCCCAAGTCCATGAAACAACGGAGACTGGGATAAAGCAATTCCAGAAGAGTACAGCGTCAGCATGGCTATTCAGGCAATAACAGCTCAATCATTCATTTTAATTAGACTGCAGGAGGTTGATAGACAGCAGTCACCTCTGAAAGATAGGTATCGCTTCAAAACCCCTCTTTAAAATTGCCTTCCCCGAGGTCACACTCAAAGAGATCAGTCTAATTCTTCAAGCATAAAATATTTTAGGAATCTATTCAAACCTTGACATGCCAGGCTGCGATTAATCAGAAATTTGATTTTAAATGTCTTCTCAGAAAGACATACAATTGTATGAAACAGCATTCCTTCTTCCAAGAAAGTGAAAAAGCCGAAGCGATGGTGGGGCTGGCCCCAGACCGGAGCTGCAGGCTGGAAGGTGCCCCAAGCCCACCCCTGGGCTGGGGTGGGAGGACACTGTCCAGGCTGGAGCACCGAAAACTCGGTATTTTAATCAGTCTATGCAGGGGGTAGTGGAGTGTTTGTCTTTCTTCACCATGCCATATCAAGGAATCACACCAGAGAAGCCAGAGTAGCTCCTGGTAAAATACCAGCCCTGCAGGGACTTGGGTGAGAAGTGCAGCTGGAGTGAATGAAATCCATAAAACCCTCTGCTTGGTGTTGATGAATTAGCTACTCTTGCATCAGCTTAATTGCTAGCTTTAAAATTTGTGCCACAGCTTAGCGCTACTCATCGGTAAGACCAAGAAGTGAAGATACGTATGTGAATATACACATGGAAACACGTTTCATAGGGTGTAACCTATAGCAAGGGTGCACAGCCCCGGTCCTTACACCTCCGCACCCTGCCTGGCCATCCGCAGCAAACGGGGAGGATCTGAAAGCCTTGCTGGGCGATAACCAACATTTTAGGTCAAAATCTCCTGCCTGTAACACACCTTTAGAGTGGCCATGAGGGGTGGCGTGGGGTGGACCAAGCATCAGAAGAAGACAGCCTGTGGCAGCAGGAGGAGGGGAAAGCACGGGTCGGACAGCGGTGCCGGTGCTGCGGCGGGGAACCCAGGCCCTGAATTATACTCATCCCATTTATCTTCGTGTTATCTCCATTCCAACCCCTGCCAGCGGGCAGGAGACTACGGCACGGTAACTGCGCCCGATGCACGGGGCAGCAGCATTGCCTCCCGTGGGAGGAGGGATGCTCCGAGCGCTCACGCTAAATCACTCCTCCTGTTCACTTTATAAAATGAAGTCAGGCTTTCCGCTAGAACAGTAATAAAGAACAATCCCAAACTAATGTAATCCTCTACTAGCAAAAACCTACCTGCCTATCTGATCGCAAGTGAAGTGCCAACAGCACCCAGGGATGCGGAATACAAATAGGCTGGGGTTAAGCATTTCCAGACCTTGGGAGATTTCACTTATAAAGCCACGTTTTATTTCTCTGAGCTATTCTCAAGCTGTTTTCAGAATGTACGTGTCACTTCATTTTCACGTCTTTGTATTGCTTTGGGCTTTGAAATATCTTCTTTGCCGGCTCAAGCTGAGCTTACAGTAAGCCATCAATATCAGCCGTTCAGAATTAATGCCAAGAACTCCCAGCTAATATTTTCTTCATCAAAAGAGATCATTGGAGAAAGATCCTAATAATTCTCTGTCCTTTGTAACAGCATTAGGATGTAAAAGTATTAAACAGCAATTACGTGTTATCTGGTATGTAAATGGCTATAATTTGAATTTATGAATAAAGCATACTTCTAATATGGCTAAAGTGCGCAGCCCACTCGATTGTGCAGGTATTACAGCGCGCCGGGGCTCGCGTGGGATTTATCACAGTCAGTTTAAATGTTTGCATTACGGCAGGGACTGCCTCCACAGGTTACATTTTTCAGGAGCCCCGAGGGCTCCCGGGGGATGCAGCCGGGGTGGGAAGGGGCCGTTTGGGGCTGGTGCTCCCCAACAAGACCTCCTCATGTCCCCCCTCCTGCGCTGCTGCCACCAGCTGTGCCCCGGCAGCGTTGTGGTGCACAGGCTATAAAAACAAATGGGAAAAAACTGATTCTCAAAGACAAAATTGTCCTTTTAATCCACTGCAGGCAAGATTTCTAAGGAGCTTTCTAGGATCATGGCTTTCATTTTCCACAGCATGTACGGGGTTTGAATTATTTGCGTTCACATGGTGTTGACACCAAGATACTTCTCTATAACGCTACAATCTGGCCGAGCAAAAAAAGAAAACTTAAACCAGACAAAACCAACAAAAAAACCCCAAAGCCACGGAGTTCACCGATGGTCAGCAGCAGCCCAGGTCCTGCTCACCCCCCGTCCTGTGCACCCCAAACCAGCCCAGCCCTGGATGATGCTGCCGGTCGTCCTCCGTGCCACCTCATCTCTGGTACTCTATGTCATCTGAGAAAAAATTGGAAACATTTCTAGTAATGAGAAAATTGCAGAAAGTTCAGAAATGGGGATTAATTTAACAGCGTCAATACTTGGGCAGAGTTTGTACACCAATCTCTCTCCCCATCTCTATCGGCTCCGTAGACGGCAGATGCGGCGGGCAGGAAAGGGTCTCCCCTTTTCCGAGCCAACCCTCTGCTAAAGCGTTCAAAGAGGAATGGAATTCCAACCCCTAACACCACGCTGCCTGCTGCCTTTTTACATTTGGAGTTCTCATGATCCGCTTCTTCCTTAACGAAGCTTTGAAAGCTTACCCCTGTCAGGGGGACATACTCTCTTCGATAATGGTAAGCCTATTTTCGCAGCTAAAATCCTCTTTCTTAATGGACTAAAAGGAAGCTTTTAATGTTTTAACCGCATATGTTGGGATGCTCTGCTTCCTTACAGGAAATTCAGGCTGACACTTGGAGAGAGGGGATCCCAGGAGAGGTGTCCTCGGTGCCCTGCTTCGAGTCTTTCGCGTAGGTATATGTAAAATATGACTTTAGCTGAGCGTCTGAGAACTGTGTACAAACCATTACCTGCAAGCCTCCTTCAGAAAAAATATGTTATATTAAAAGGTATTTGCTTTACATTATCTTTTGCCATTGCAGTCGCTGAGGGATGCGCTAAAGCCTCGGGGGATTTCTTCTGGGAAGAGATACGGGCCAAGAAATTCCCTAAAGATTTAAAAAAAAAGGAGGGGGAATGTCATTCAAGAGAGAAATTTTTCATTTTCAAGGATCAAAATACACCCTGATCAAACACAAATAAGCTACACTGAAGAAAAGAAAACAAACCCCAGAATTTGGCATTCTAGGTCCATCTGCTGTTGAAAATATGGAAGTATCATGAAAATATGCTGGCTGCAAAGTCTCCAGCACGGCCAGCTAGCAGGAAGCACCACCGAGGAAAGCAAGAGTGAAAACCAGACTGAAAGAGTAGAGGCAACAGTAAAAACTGGGGTGAAAGGATCTTAAAAACAGAAAAAAAAGGAGGAAAAAAAAAAAAGGGAGAAAAATTAATGGGGGGGGTGGTGGTGGTACAGAATATAAACAGTAGGAGAGGGAAGCCCCCCCAAAATAAAATAAAATAAAGGGAGGACATTGGACCAACAACCAGCAGAAAAAAGGACTGGGAAAGGTCCTTGCAGTAGCAGAGTGACCAGAAAAAAAAAATCACACCAACAGAGTACCAAAAAAAAAAAAAAAAAAAAGTTATTTTACAGCCAAGGGAGAGGGGACACCTGCACCAGGGGCAGGATCAGGCCAAGAGCTGTGGGATGCTGGGCTACTGCCTCATCCACTCCGCCTGTCTCTGAGGCCTCTCTCTAAGCCCTGCAGCACTGCTTGGAAAAAGATATTAAAGAGAAAGTTAGTCCATTAATTATTAAATGGCGGGGGAGAATTAAAAATTGAAAGAAACGTTAGATAATTTAAAAAATAAAATAGAGCTGTGCTGCAGAGGGGGATGCTGGGTTCTGAAAAAGCAGGAAGAGACGCTTCAGACTGGTAAATAATTAATATTGCATTTAATTTATTCATATTTCTTTACTTTACTAATGTTCCAGAGAGAAAAGAAGGGCTTAAAGGATGGGGCTGTGTAACTGTAGTCACGAGGAGAGGGGAGGGAAGGCGGGGAGCCCAGGAGAGCCCAGCAAAGCTCTGGCCGCCAGTGGCACGGCTGCTTGTTCTCTGCTGCGCTTCCAGCATTGCAAGAGACGTATGTTTCACTACAGTTTTCACGTTAAAAGGGTACTTTGATCTCCATTTATACCAACGAGGTGTCGAAAAATCAGCCCTGTTAAAAGCCATCGGTAATTAAGCTGTTCCTTGCATGAAAGAAGACAGATGAGATGCGCCCAGCGTCTCAGGCATCAACAGGAGGCATTCCTACGTCGTTGCTCCGGGCTCTTGCATCTATACCATCGTGGAGAGATGTATTACGAAGAGCTCCGGGCTCTCACCATTTCGGAGGGGATACGGGAGCGCAGCGGGGTGCGAGCGGGTCCCCGGGACGCAGCCGGGCTCAGGATGGGGATGGGGCATCCCCAGTGCCGCTGCTGGTGGGTACCATTACACCAAGGACACCAGCTGGCTACCTCTCCTTTTTTCAGTGGTTAAAAGGGTGTCAGTTAGCCTTGGGTATTATTTACCCATCATTTGGAGGAGCTCTCATGCTCGGCCCCCCTCCACGCGTGAGGTCTCAGCAAGCTGTTTGTCAGGGCAAGGCACCAGACCCCCTGCATGGAGGGACAAAAGCCCCCAGGACGGCACAGGTCCTGACCCCCTGCTCCCAGCCCCGCAGGGATGCGCTGGTGGCCACCCTTCCCCTCCCAGCATCTATCTTCAGATAAAACCAAGGAAAGAGCCGCCACCGACCATCGATTTTCTCTCTGAACTTTGCCCAACTGTCTAAGCTGAGTTTGGGGAGTAAAGAATTTTCCTCAGACACACATAATCGGCATAATCAGCAAAGCCCTGTCTTTCGGCCCCCTAATTTGCAATGTGATATGACGGCACTTTTTGGCAATAACTAAAGTGATCTATAGTCATGAGGACGTAGTCCCCGGGTAGAGGGGAGATTTATGGCTCTGGCTATAACAGATATTTTACTCCTCTGCAGCAATAAAGGCATGGCTGAAAGCTCTACAAAATCAAAATAAATGCAGAGAATGAGGAAGCTTGTCAGGTAATAAAGGAAGCTCTTTAAATCAATGGGGAATTTAAGGGAAAGGTGACTGGAGTTTTGGAGCAAGTGTTGCACAAGCCCACTAGTGCTGCGTAATTACTTCCAGTGATGCCAACTTTTACCCTCTCTGTGGTTAATGCTATGTCTATTTTATAAGAGGTTTAAGCTTAATTAAAATGTTTTTATAGATTACCTTGTACAGTTTTGCAGGTCTTTTATTTACTCCATGACAAACAAATACCAACTACTAAATTATACATGTTGGGTGAGCACATGAGTATGAAGAGTGTCTGGACCAAAGGCTGCTTCTGTAAAAGAATCCCACGACTGGGTTGCAATAAAACAAGGCAGACAATTGCAGCTGTAAAAGCTTGTGTTGATGCCTTGGGAATGATGTTTCCTATGCTGGCGGTCCATCCACATGGAGCTGCCCTGAGCCAATGCACCAAGGGCTGGGAGCTCCTCATGGCCAACGGACACGTCGGGGAAAACCACCAGTGGTGCCGGCTCATCAGCTCCAGCGTTGGCAGCACCGGGAACCCTGACAGCGGTTGGCGGCTGCCCACGGATGCTATTTTTGACACTACACTGCCCGACATCGCTGGGAAAAGTGTAACTGGCGCAGCACTGAAAACAGTGCTGGCAGCTGGTGGGCTGTCTCTCCCTTGGATGGTGTATGCTCTTGAAAAGCAAAAGCAAGGCATGTGCGTGCATAGTCCCCATCATCCTACCGTTGGAGCACCTTGGCAGCACCGTCAGGATGCACACGTGCCTCCAGCTGAACTAATACACAGCATTATTGCTGTACCGTAGTCACAGAATCATAGCATCACAGAATCGTTTAGGTTGGAAAAGACCTTTAAGATCATCCAGTCCAACCCTTAACCTAACACTACCGAGTTGTCCCTATCTACCATCCCTTTTTAATTTGTGTTTTCCTCTCCATATTTGGCAGAGCTACAACACAAAATATGAGCTGGGGAAGGCAACAGGTCTTCTCACCAGCTTCTGGACAGACTTTGGAACCCTGACTGAAGCATTTGAAGGCCTGAGGTGACTCGGCAAGAAAAAGATTAGAAACCTAATGTGTTCGCCAAAGCGAGAGAAAACAACAGAGAAATAAAATACAACACTAACCTCCTAAACTAACCTTGCCTATCAGCTAGTAATGATGATGTTCTTAGTATTATCCTTAATACAAACATTAAGGACTGGTCTAAGCCAGTCACCTGGGTTCCTTCGGCAGTCAACCACAGGCCAGACAGCCCGTTCTCACACAGCTAAACCGAAGGCAGAGAAATGCCGACCTCAGGGTCAAACCAGCCGTTTCCCATCCATTAGGCGAAACGGTCCAGAATAATCTTCTGCAATAGATTTCACAGCAAAGTTTCAAACTTCACATGATAACCTTGAATTACAGAACAATATATACGCAGTAATACATCAGAAAGTGATGAAACTCAAACTATACCTATTATAATTTGTCCCTCTGGGTATAAATTTAAACCTTTTGCTCATTTGTTGAGCCTAGGTCACAGCCAAAATGCAGACTCTTACACTGCCCTCCAGCGATTTCTTAGTGTCCGTCCCTACGAAAAGCAGGAGGTGGTGTATAAGCTATACCTAAAATATACCATTATTGTACATTAGAGTAAAAATGATACATTCTTGTGTTTTGGGCAAGTGCAAATTGGCTGTCATTCGTGAAGTACCAAATCATTGACACTGAATTCTTTTTCATCATATAGCAAAGGCTGTTTGAACCTCTTATAATGATGTTTTGCACTGGCAGCGTGTAAGAGAAGGGTATAAACGTGTCTGAGCTGGTTTCACAAAGGCTCTGGCTTCAGCAGCCAGCAGCGCTGCCGGCACGGCCGGGACTCGGCAGCCCCCCGCTCCGCTCCCCTTCACGCTGGGGTAGCTCGGCCAGCTAAGTCATTGCAGTGCAAAAATTATGGCAAAAATCAGTGTGTATGACTCACGGCAGCTCAGGCAGCTCGTGATACTCTATCTTGTCAGTGATACGCAAGCTAATTAATCCCTTAAGGGACCATGACATCAATGTAATTTTTCCTACCTGTTAATGTAGCATCATCTGGTTGCTCGATGCCACCCTAAATAAGTGGGTTTGAGCCTTCCTGTCAGCAGAGAGTGGCATCAAAGAGAGCTCAGGCTCCCCAATATACCCTCCAACAAAATCTCCTATGTCAGCTTCCAGCAAGAGTTCAAGCCCTGCTTAGCTCTTGAACCATACGGGACAGCCCAGGTGGAAGAGGCAAACATTCAGCACCTGATGTAAGGGAGCCCCGGCAGGAGCCGGGACCCGCCAGCTCCCCGGCCAGCCTCCGGCACCGGGATGCCACCCAGAGAGGAGCTCCCAGGTTTGGGCTGTGCACCCCTGGTGCGCCTTCCCTGGCGGTGGGTGCTCCCTCACCCAGCCGTCACTCCGGGGTGGGCAGCCCGTCCTTCCCCCAGCCCGCAGGTGGGTGCAAGCGGCGTGCCAGGGCACAGCTTCCTTGCCTGCACTTTGAGAGCACGGTGGAAAGATAGATTTCCACTCCTACAGCTGCCCGCTTCCTTACGGTGTTCGTACGTGCAAAGTATCAAACAGGTGTTGAAATAAAACCGCGGGTTTGTGCTCTTCAACAAATGCAAAGGTATACCATGGAAATAGGCAAAGTTTTTTTTAGGTTAATAAAAAAACAAATAAAAACACCCCAAGAATGAACTTTCGTGTGCCAGCAGAGCCCAGACTCACTGAGCAGACCTCTTACAGCAATGGTCCTGAGGCCACCTTGGAGCCAACTACTGCCATCACAACCTGGGCTCCCACCCCAGGCGATGCTGGAGCACGCAGCGTGCCGCATCTCCTCCCTCCAGCTGCCCCACAGTCTCTCCCGGCTCCTGGGTGGTATCCCATGGGAGCACGCCGCGACCTAGCACAGGGTTGATCAGGTTTGCTAAACGTTTTTTTTGCAGAAAGCATTCACCGTAATTTCAAGTATTTGCTTTGGAGCTCGGGATTCGTAAGACATCAATAAACTTGTCATCAGAAATAACATCAACAATTCGATCCCTGGGATTAACCTTCATTTCTCAATTGCCGCGTGTACCACTCAGGATTGGGCGTTCCTCTGCACTCTCAGCTAATGAGTTCCCAGACAGTATTTTATCAAAGAAATGTGTCAGGGCCTTTCTGTTATTGCTTCTTGTTTTGCAGCGTTAATGTTAGTTATTAAAGCAAAGCGTGCATTTTTTCCCCCCCCTCCTCCCTTGACAGGAACTGTTGAGGGCTGTCGGTAACGGGAACCAGGGTAGGAACAGCTGGCGCACGTTTAATGGTGCATTGTTGCGTTGTTAACGCAAAGCTGTTACATGCCTTGATAAACACATAACAGGCCTCACGAAATTAAAAGAAAATTAAAATTCAAATGTTTACACAAGATATATTCCCCCCTCCTTTTTTTTTAAAAAAAAAAAACCCACTCATTCACCTGCATTGCAGGTGTGAGACGGGAGTTCGCATGATGAACCACGGCTTGCGTGGTCGTGATGGTGCTGCCACCAGGTCATGGTTGGGCGCGGTAGATGGGAGATAAAGGGACACCCGCACGGTCCCGCTGGACCATTGCTCCGTTTGCAATTAGCCACCCAGCTGCAACGAGGCCGTACTCCTTACGGCAAGGGTGCTGCTCATCCCAGCACCGTCACGGAAGGAGCTTGGGGCTCCAGGCTTGGGCAGCGCAGAGCAGAGAGGGCTGAAATGGGTTGCCCCCGTTAACAGGCAAGACGAGAAAGGTGAAATACATAATACAGATTCTTCCAGGCAAAAGAAATTACACTCCCGTTGTCTTTGTGCAGATGGCTCCTTCATTAAATCTACACTAATTGCATCAACTTGAGCCCTGCTTGATGTGCACGTGAGGCAGGAATAAATCTTGGAATCAGACAGGGAAGCCAAAGGGTCTCGGGGAAAGACGGGAGTAACAATATTTGGGTCTGGGGGGCACCCAACCAGGGGTGCCTTCAGTCCTACGGCACACGGCTCGCGGGGACCGCCCAGCCTGCAGAACTATTGGAGGAATAAAATAGCTCTCAGTCCGAGTTCAATAAGGGATGGGAATCTGGCTCCTGGAGATCTGCTCTGCTACTGTAATTGTTATCAGTGCCTTTGGGAATGCCGACCCAAATGGGGAGAGGGTGGGGGCGGGTGTTCTAGGAGCGGTTTTCACCACCTAATGGGCACTTGCTGAACTACCAGAGCCCAGGGAATCACGAGAAACAGTTTCCACCAGCATTTGTTCACATGCATAAACTTCAGCTAAGGATTTACCTCCATTTGCATTAATTGCTGATTTGGGGGTGTTGGGTTTTTTTTTTTATAGCATAGCTATAAAAAAAGAGCAAACAGGTCCATCTGGGCATGCAAACAAGTCCCAGGACAGAGATTGTTTGAGCCACCTCCCTTATGGTAAACTGAAAGCGTCTCAAATGGATAACACAAACACCTTAATTCTCTAACTAGGATAAAATCTGATGTTTTAAACTAATACTGGGAGACTCATTTGTTTAGACCAGAACTATATTACTACCCAGGGACAGAGGTCGCTCCACTGATATCTTCTTGCAACAAGACCCCAAGAGCACGTGCAGGAAAGCAGCAGCAGGCAGTGCCGTACTCTATGTTCCCACAGTAATTCCAGATATAACCAAGTGTGGAGTTGTTAAATGCATCGCCGCTTCTTTGTCAATGCTGCATATTCAGTGCAATAAATTGTGACTTTCACAGATGAAGTGGCGTCGGGGTGCGTTACAGTAACTCCCAGGTACAGTTTCCAAACAGGTCTATTTTTTACGCTATTGAGCGAGACCTGATAAAAGGAGCCACTTAAATGGGAAGGGGAACAAACCAAGAGCTGTGAGAAGCTGTGGTCGACACATACCCACCCACAGCTGCACCCGGCGAGTGGTCAGCAGCTCTCCCTGCCCTGGCTGTGGTCACCCATCTCAGGAATTACACAAATGAAAAAATTCTGATCTTCCATTCCCAGCAAAGCCTGAGCCTGGCCTGAATTCACCTTGGTAAAGCAGTTGTGCTGATACGACAGATTTCCCCCTTTTCTAAAATTGAAGGGAGCTTTTAGTATTAATGCTTCTGATTATATGCAAATTATGTGTTATGCTTTCCTCCGTTTCCTTCTGAAGAGGAATCCCTAATTTGTTTGCACAGCAACACGGATAATCTCCCTTGATCCATGGCAGCACGCGATTAGGTCACTCAAATGATAACGTTGAATAATTTGTCTCAAGAGGTAAATGATCTGGCTTTTGTACTCTGCATCACTTGAATGCAGCATGAATTGTGGTAATACCACACATAGTTTCCACTATCAAGCTTTGATATTTAGAGCTGATAATTGCCAATTCCACCTAAAGTTCCTCTGAATTCACCCTCTGGTAAGGAGAAGCTTCATACTGGCTGTACCTCCCTGTCCCACTGCGGATGGCATTTGCCAGCTCCTCTTCCCAAAATTTCGGCGCATGGATGAGGCTCTGAAGCAAGAGAGCAGTCAGCTGCCTCCTGTCCCCATCCTGTCTCATGGCCACTTCACCTCCAGCATGCCACAGCACTGGTGTGTGCTGCTTGCTTGTACTCAAAAGCCTAACTTGCGTGAGAACTATTCCGTTACCAACATACCCTGCTGCGGCTCTGCATTAACCCACGTTACTTCCATAAAACCCACTTGCACAGGGTTAATGTTAGCATGGATCAGTAAGCATCTACTCCAGCCACAGCATTCAAACATGCTTCTGCACGCGGTTATTCACCTGCTGGGACCAGAGCGGGGTGGGCAGAGACCCTGCCTGCAAGGGCAGCATCCCCTGGGACACTACACAGGGCTGCCCAGCACAAGCACCACCGCGGTACTTGTTGGGGCTCAGCCCCAGGCAGCAGCTCAGCACCACGCAGCCATCGCTCACTGCCCCTGCCCCGATGGGATGGGGGAGAGAATCGGGGGAGTGAGAGTGAGAAACACTCCTGGGCTGAGATAAGAACAGTTTAATAATTGAAATAAAGTAAAATAGTAATGATAACAATAACCATATAATAATGATAATAACAATATCCAAAGCAAGTGATGCCCAATGCAGTTGCTCACCACCTGCCGACCCATGCCCAGCCAGTTCCCGAGCAGCGATCGCTGCTCCCCGGCCAACCCCCCCAGTTTCTATACTGCCCATGACGCCGTATGGTATAGAATAGCCCTTGGGCCAGTTGGGATCAACTCTTCTGGCTGTGCCCCCTCCCAGCTTCTTGTGCCCCTGGCAGAGCAGGGGAAGCTGCAAAGTCCTTGACTGGCATGAGCAGTGCTGAGCAACACCTAAACCATCAGTGTGTGATCAGCACTCTTCTCATCCTAAATCCAAACCACAGCACTGTGCCTGCTGCTAGGGAGAAAATTAACTCTAGCCCAGCCGAAACCAGGACAGTACTGAAACGCCCTGTCCGCTGCAATGGTGACCACAAGATGGATGCGGACCGAGGAAACCACCAGCTGCAGTTTTAATGAGCACAGTTCACTTTCCACCCTTAAACACAAATCGAATCCATTACAACCTTGGTCTTCCCCAGTGATCAAACTAAAATCTGGTCAGAGCAGCAAGTAGACATGGACTTCTATTGCTGAACACACACACAGATGAAAAACCCAATGTACATGAATGCCCTTAGAATATTCATCTTTTTGCATTCAAACTGCGTACATGAGCCAGCATGTTTTTCCTGCTCTGCTCAGTAATGGGTAAAGCAAATTGCAGGTTTTTTGCTGGGGAGATTCCTGGAACTGCCCAACAGCAGTTTTAAACTTACTTTTTAAAGACTGAGTTTGGAAGTGGTGTCTTCTGGTCTCTGAGGTCTTTGGGAAGCTGCAAAACCCATTTAAACTCAAGTTTGTCACAGCAGTACTTGATGACAGAGAAAATTGCACCGTCTTGGCCATCAGTTGTAGGCAATAGGGTGCCCGGGCTGAATGTGGCAGTAAGGGGTGTGACAGTAATCACCAAATTGGTTAAAACCCACCCAAACCAAAGCCCATGTCTTCTCCTCTCTCTCCTTACTAATACCAAGGTGGACGCCTTCTCATTCGGCTTGTGTTTTTACAGAAACCACTTCCATCATGCACAGCTTGCTCACACTTTGTCCATTTTGGCTTTTATTTATGAACTAAGATGTTTCTTCAAATGGCATTTCCGATCCTGCTTTCTATTTTTATCAGCAGATGACTCAAGACTGATGTGAACCCATTAGGTTTCAGCATAACTGTACAACTCCTACAGAGCATTATCTTGCCACGTGTCCAGGGGGGTCAAGAGGGAAACAGCAGTGCGTTGGCCATTGAGTTTACAACTCTGCTTTGTTATCTGAAATCACTGAAAGTAAGTATGAAATAAAATTTGAAAGATTCAGATTTAAGTTGGCTATTTATAAGTCCATTTCAATATAACTGGTCATTTAAACTATACGTTCCTTTTCTTTCCACATGAGCCAACAGAGACGTGAGGAGAGAACCGGGTGCCTTCCTGCCAAACCTCCCTGGTACCTATGATTTTTCCTATATACAAATTCTTAATGTGTATTTTAGGAAGCCACTGCAGTTATAGAAAGCAGTGCACATCCTATTTCCTTTCGTAAAGACATACGCCTGCAGCTGCCAGGCAGGACCCCACCGCGATGCGCGGGTATCTCCATATGCTAAATCCTTTCTTTCCTAATGGCTTTCACACTATCCCTTCTATAGGCAAATTGCAAAGAAGATATATTGGGCTTAATTGTCTGTTTCCTTAAAGATGTACATTACTAAGCATGGCTAGAGCTTGCAACTTAATCGAAAAAAGAAAGAAAAAGCAAACAACCAAAAAAAAAAAACTCAAGGTTTTTTTTTTTAAGTAAATTGTAGAGTATAAGAGAAAGCCTCATATATACAATACTTAAAATTTTTGTACATGGTTCGCTATAAAGTATTGCATTAATCCCCTCATGTAAGATGTATATCCTATTAACTAGGACCAGCAGAATGTTTAATTAAAACTGCAGTGAATAGGAAACCATTTTTCTCATACGATGATAATTAACAGGTATTAAAACTTTGGGGGGGGGGGAATTCATTTTAAGCCATACCTACAAGGAAGACAGCCTGAATGCACCTTCTTTATGACATTTATTCTTACTGCTGCTATGAGGTACGTCACTGTAATTAGGTCTGTTTGCAAGAAATTCTTGGAGTCTTGTCTTTTTGCTGAAATTCTGAGAAGAGCCAACAGCTCTAGTCGCATGGCTGTTAAAGAGACACCACAAGTAGTTCTGCTAAGACCAGAGCTCATTTTCTCAATTAAACCTTCCACAGTGTCTTTTTGCCCTTTCCTCAGACTTGAAAATTAATGGGTTCCTTTTGCCTGAACACAAAGGACACTGTCTTAATTTTTTCCTCCCTTATTTGCAGCACCCATAGGATGAAGAAATAAAAAAGCCTGATTGCATTAGGCTTTCCGAAACTCTCATTTTCCTTGCTAGCAAAACTCCTGGCAAGAAGATGTTGTCATGACATGATTTTATGTCGTGAGTAGCTAATTCAAGTCCTTGGGACCAATTTTTCAGAGGTGCCAGTGACCTGATTCATGCACTGGGTTTTGTCATAGCTTTGGGAGCTCAGAGCTCGCGGGTTCAGACCATCCCCTATAGCACAGCAGTCACGGATGCTACGTGTGAATGTGCGTGGGGCACAAGGCACCTGAGCAAGAGTAGAGCACAAGGCAAGGAGCAAGGGACATTAAAAAAAGCTGCTAGGTCTTCAGAGGAATGGGTACAGAGGAAGACTTTCTGCTGGTCTGCCCAGCCAGCCAAGAAGATTTTTGGTCCAGTTGTCCATGAGCTACTGTGGCCAGCTTCAGAAAGGCAGAAGCTTCGTGAAGCTCTTTGGCTAGTCCTCCTGCTTCACGGCCTTCCTTTAACCTGTTCGGGAAGCAGGGGGAAAAAAAAAACCCAAAACTTGCGACAGAGCTAACTATCATTGCCTTTCTGAAAGCACTGCACTGAAGAGCTCTCGGAAGGAAAAAGTCTTACAAACTGCATCTGCTCAGTCCTACATGATCCTACGCCGTGCCTCCCTTGGGCTGCTTGCCAGCAGCACCTCCAGTTTTGGGGCAGTCACAGGTCCCAGGCAGCGGTGAGCCATCGCCGGTGCCAGGACAAGGGTGGCAGGCAGAGAGAGGGGTGAACTTTGAGCTGTCTGCCGGAGCAGCGCACACGGCCAGCTTCGAAAGGAAGAGGAATGCATCCATAAGACTGTCTTGGTTATACGCTGATGGGATGCGGGAGGTGTCTTTACTGTACCACAGCTCTCACTTTCTCATTGAGCGAAGGAGACGGTCGATGTCTCCTGCGGGAGCCATCACTGCTGCTCCCTTCCACCCACAGCCAGTCTCCCGGGCAAGCTCTGGGCAGCGCCTGGAGAAGAACAGCATGCTGGCAAAGCAAGAGCCTCTGAGACTCATATTATTTCTAGCTTGCAGCTAATGAGTATATGAAAAACCATTCAAGTCATGAAAAGGCCATTTAGGCTGGTAATAACCTATATCCCTGTTGAGCAGGACCTGGCTACGGGTGCTCAGGCAAGATCCGTGCTGCAAGGGAAAATTCTTTATGGAGTTTCTAGGTTATTAACGTAACAAAACCCCTAAGTTATCTAAGCAGCAGCATATAGCCGTGCGATTTTTCTGCTACTGATGCATGTCTTATCGTTAAATCCTCTCACATGATTTTGGGAATGTGGCTTTCCGTGCCCGCGCTCCCCCCCCCCCCCCCCCCCCCCGCGGTGATCAAAACAGAGCAACTTTAAAAATCCCTGCTTCACAATAATCAGTTAACAACACAAATGATGTTTAAATGCCTAGAGACTTCATACAGGCAGAGACTTCACCCAGGCAAAATATGTTCAGCTTGAGCCTGGAGGAATACTGAATATTTAAGGGCAATAAAAATCTGATCCTAAAGTTAATTTATTCTACAGCCTATCTTGTATTTATGAGGATACTTAATCAGAAAGAAATAACTGATTTTTAGGTAATGTAAGTCTAATCAAGGAGATTATCATCTAGTATAATAAAATTATCACATTGGAAGATACAAGAGATACCTACTGTAAATGCATATTCCCTGCTGTCCCAATGTTACAACAATCTATTCTTAGGTTTAGTCAAATAGATATATTTGGTTTGCTGGTGAACTCAGGTGATCGGTGAGCTCAATTCCACTATAAAAAGTCGAGTCAGCAGATGCATTAATTTGCATTTTTAAAGTAACAACAGCCAGTAGCAGTGACAAAGCAAACCTATGGTTTTATTCATCAATCTTGGATAACTGTTAACTGGAAGCTGTAGTACTGTGCTCGGGTATGGCTGGTGCTACCCATGCTTGCTCTAGCATGGTCTTGTGTAGCTGCTGTAATGTACAGGAGCGGGATGGGAATGACGGTGGGTCCAGCTGAAACACCCTGGCGCTGAGGGAAAGCTCTGAGTCCGCCCCAGCTGGGATTTCTCGTAACGATAGAAAGCAGAACCAGCCCTAAGGTGCTGCTCAAGGAGGTAGCCATGTACCACAGCTGCCATCGAGCTGATTTCTAAGGTAGAAACCAACTGCGCAAAATAAACACGCACCAAATCAACAGGCTGTCCCCAACCCTGTCCCCCTGGTCCCCAACATGGGGGCAAACAGCCTGCCCTACCAGCGCTGGCTCTGCCGGGAGGGGAGGGACAGGGATGTCCCCCGTTATTTACGCTGGGAAGAGGAGGAGACTGGCGGGGCACCCCGCCGGCCATCCCCAGTGCCAGCAGGGACGGGGCACCCCGACACCAGCCGTGGTGGGGAGAGGGCTGTTAGTACGCCCGCGGGATGAGAAAAACTGAGAAACAGGGAACACATGGGGGGAAAAAAAAACAACCAACACCCCCCCCCCCCCCCCCAAAGAACTCTTTTCAGTGGAGATCCTGATAAAACCAATGGTATAATTGCAAATGAGCTGCTTCAATGAACAAAACCAGCCAGATTTTGAGGCATATTTCTGGCAAAGCCAAGGGAAACGTGAGCATACAAGTTACTGTAGCATTTTGCCTATGTTATCCAGGCAGCACGGTTTTGTGTGCGTTTTGGTTTTTTTCGGAGAAATACTAATCAGCCCAACAAGACTTCAATCCTTTCAGCCCACCTAATCCATTGCCTTTGGAGTGGCTGGCCATCCTTCTTGATTTCTCATTCCCAGTCCTACAACAGCATTTTGTCCTCTCCATGTACAATCCCCCAGAATACTCTCCCCCCGAGAACAAACTAATTGCCTCCGGTTTGCTTTCCCTGTTATTTTGGAATAATTATCTGAACAAAATTTTAAGATGCAAGTGAGAAAATGCCAGCACCAGAGAAGCTGCAGGCAAAGCTAATTGCTTGATCTGCTTATGTAGATCTAATTTAAAACAGGAGTTGAACGTCTGGAACCGCTGCTTATTTCCTCGGAGGCATATCCATCAGTGTGATGCGAGTAATTTCAACATGTAGAGACATTTTTACCCTTCTTTGTAGGTATAATTCTGTTAACGCAGGTGAGAGAGTGCTTCTGGGCATGCAGGAGAGACCGCAGCCTGAATGGTGAATTAGCAAATAAGTAAACTTGTAGTACCCCCCTCCCCAAATGCTTTGTTGGGGATTTCATTTTTCTGAGACATTGAAACCCCTATTGAAACTGTTGTGTGTCACCACCGTGTTCCCTGGAGCTGGGGGTTATTGCTCCATCACCTTGCTGCTCCCCATAGCTGAGCATCACGTACCACAGCCATATCTTTTAAAAGAAAGAGGAAAATAGTTTAAAACATACTTTTCAAGTAAGTTCCTTAATTGCGATGGGTTTTGCAAACCTAATGCCTCAGCCTGAGGTTTCTCAACCCTGGGAACTATGCCTGCTCCCAGCCAGGGCCCCAAATCCTCAAAGGCTTGAATCAGTCCTGGCACCATCCAGGAGGGAGATGCAGGGAGATGGCTACATCCCGTGGCACAGCGCTGGCCTCAGTGCACATTACCCAACGCCCATGGTATGAACTAGAGCATCTATTCTTCAGTGGACAATCAGTAATGACAATCTTGGGACACCTTCAGCTACATATCTACCCCCCCACCCCTTTTAAACCACTTGAATCGCAAATATAAAGTCTCAAAAGCCATTCTCATGTTGGGTTTTCACTGAAATCCCACGCCAAGGTCCATGTGAATGCACGTAAATAAATATATGCGCAGCATGATTAAAATAAAAATGTTGCATTTTCACAGTTTAATCAAACTGTAAAATTAATCAGTGGTATGGCTTATTCTACACTACTTCTTACAGAGAAGTGAACGCAATTAAAACGTTGCCCAAATTCATAATTGTTGAGCTAGTGTAATAAGCATGTACAAAAAGGGACCCTTGAGACACACAGTTGAGCCCCAAATTGCTTTTTTATTCAAGATGAGCCCTAGCATCGTGGGAGCACCAAGAACAGCAGCAGAGTTATCACAGGCAGGCTAATTACTTTAGCAAGACCTGCTCTATTTAAAAATAAATTTAAAAAAAAAAAAAAAGAAAAAGAAAAAAAAGCAGGTGCTAAGATCAGAGCCTGTGGCAATGTTTATCCTTTGCCAGGCAGTCCGTCACCAAGAGCTTTGCAGAGGACTGCCTGTGTTACACGGCCCCAGGAAAGGTGCACGGACAGGGCTTTGCCCTAATAAAATCCCAGTGCAACCGAGGTATTAAAAAAAAAAAAAACAAAACAAAAACAGAATTGCTGCGATCATTATTTTTCCTCTAGAGGTATTAGCAATAAAGAACAGCAAAAATAAGCCATTAATAGGATTGAACTGTTATGGAGAGAGTTCAACTCTGCCTTGAGTTACCCGTTCTGGGCAGCACGGGTACTTGCTGGCATTCAATACAACGCTTTCTCATGCATACTTCTCCTGAACACTGAAGGCTCTGAAGAATGACAGTAAGCAAGCTTTAATCCCAGGGAGGTACCCAATATTCCCGTATTCTGAGGGGAAAAAAGCTAAGTGAGTTAATACTGAGTACAGGTGGAGTTAAAGAACTGGAATCCTTCTACAGCCATCAAAAGATCAAAAATATGGTATCTAGACCTGATACCGTAATACACGTGTCCGAGTTTTGGATAAGAATTTGCAAAGAATCCAGGAAAAGCTCCAAACCAAAACTGCTATGTAGAAAGAGCGGTTGTAGCTCAATGTGACTAAGGCTTCTTTTATTCAATTTCTGCCTTTTGATATCCATTTATTGCAGGGAAACGTAATACCTGAAGCATATCTTTTGCTGTAAGTACACCCCATAGTAAAAGCACAGAGCAGGAAAGGCCAATTTTTCCAGTACCTTCTGCCAAGCGTGTTTTGGCTAGTACTTTGCCCATTTCTGGTGATGCCAGCCCAGCTCGCAGTGCCAGGTTTGATGCCAGTGGTTCACCACTACTCTCTGGTACTGACAGACACAGACCTGGCAGTAAAGCATTTTATGAAGTTTATAGCTTGCATATTCCCCACTGCCTGCATTAAACGTGACATTCCTTTGCTCAAACTACTCAATAAGTGGTTATTTTGATGATTTAACCAAGGAAGGTGACCTCTTCCTCCAGATTCAAGGGGTGACCCCAAATGAGCCCCTGATTCAGCCTAAGCAGGGCTGTCCCTACCAAAGATCACCCCAAAACAGGTCAGACCTCACTGCCTGCTGCTCTCCTGGCTTTTCCAGCTGGCTTGCCAGGGTCTGGCATTTGCTGAACGCCACTTTATCCTGACCCCAAGGTGAAGGGCAGGAGCAACATAACCGTCTGCCCAGCAGGATCCCACAGGACCTCCTCACCCTGCAGAGATGGGCAGAAGTTACTAATGAAAACGTCTGATGGAGACTTTATCCTGTCTGGCCTCCACTTACTTGCTGCAGGACATTTTGCAGGGTAAGCTATTTACATGTATGGCCACTGATTCTCTCCTAGCATCAGAAAAGTCTGTTTGGGGAGGGAGAGCTTGCCCGGCGCTGCGCAGAGGCTGTGGTCTCCCACAGTGGTTTGGATCTAAAGAGTAATTTAGATCTAGGAAACCCAGGTTGGTGCCCCTGGAAGTCAAATGAAATTCAATACTTTGGAGGAAAAAGCAGCATGATGCTTTTAAAAGAAAAAAGACCCCACACCGCTACAGACCTGGTCAGCTTCCCCAGACAGCCTAACACAATCTGGCTCCTCTTTAAGGTCCCTAACCCAATCAACCCAACATTAGCAACAGACTCGAGCGGAACAGATACTGCAAATAGATGCTGAGCAGTTACAGAATGTCAGAAGGCCAGAACTAGATCTTGTGGTTTGATCTCTTTGCTGCCATGCTGGGGGCTGGAGGTCACCAAGCGCTCGCTCCACTTTCAGGAGGACCTGTTGTCATGGTGTGCCGTCTCCCGCCTTGCAAGGCTGCAAGAGGCTTATACCGAATCCGAGTTAACGTTATAACCACAGACATGTACTACTTGCTTTTCAGTGATTAAAAAAAACCCCAAACAACCAACCAAGCCACATTTACCAAATACTTTTCTATCAGGGGGAAAAAAAAAAAAAAAGAAATAAAGCCGAACCAGATAATTATGACAATACCACCTCATGGGAGAGGAGTTTGGTCTTGGGTTTATAGGTGGTCGAAGCACGAGCGGTCCTTATCGGACACACAAACCACACAGCCAGCTGCAGGCTCCCCACCACCCAGCCACCTACCGACATCTCTCTCCGTGACTCCAACCCCGGGTTTGGCTGCAGGTGCCATCCCTGCTCCCCTGTAAAGCAGCTTTCAAATGAGCCGAGACAGCAACTGCCTGCACGCCAGAGAGCTCCTGGACTATGCATGTCATCCCCCCGAAAAAGGGTCCAAAGCCTCGTGGCTGGGGAAGCTGTCCTACGTGTCCTTCAGGACACATCTCAGTGGCAAGATCAGCAGCACCCAAAATCTCACTTGGCTGTACACCAGAAGGCCAGTGCTGCTCGCAAATTGCTTTTACCTAAGGACAGACGCAGTCCAGCTGGAGGCAGCAACACCTTGCTTTGATCATGGTTTGGGTTTTTCGTTCTTTTTTTTTTTTTTTTTGTGGTTATCTTTTTTTTTTAAGCAACAATAAGGACTTTGCATTCGGGTTCTTGCTTGCATTTCAGGCCAGCGAGTTGAAGTGTGGAGCAAGTTGGTGGAGACCAGGGGTGCAGAGTGCACAGCTTTGATGCCAGCAGAACCAGACAACCCCACAGCGTTAAGAGCTCCAAATTGAACCCACAAGTTCTTAACTGGCATGACACTTTTTTTTTTTCCCCCCTTCCAAAACCATAGAACTCTATTGGCTTTCATTTTCCATCACGTACACATTGCTAATACCTGGTCACAGTAGCAAGCCTATACCATGGACACTTTAAACACGCACTAGTCCCGTACCTGGATGCACAGTAAACAGCTGGGTTTGGATAAACGAAAAATCAATGAGCTAGCAAAGGCTTCTCCCGTTTGATTGAGCCAAGCCCCCAGGCAGCAGGCACAGCAGCATGCAAAATGGTGTTAACGTAGCACAAGTATAAATTTCATTCACAGGAAATACAGTAACAAAAACTAATAGCAGCACAAATGCAGTCCAGACTATCATTGATCCCAAAACATTAGATGACAGCATCAGATAATTTAATGAACGGTAAAGATCTTTTAGAAGCAGCAGCAACCTGTTTAGCATTGCTTATTTTATCCCTGTACCATTCGAA
Source organism: Pelecanus crispus (assembly GCF_030463565.1). NCBI lineage: Eukaryota > Metazoa > Chordata > Aves > Pelecaniformes > Pelecanidae > Pelecanus > Pelecanus crispus. Next base: position 2,926,779 of record NC_134651.1, on the reverse strand, counting down.
GCCACGTGATGCTGTACATTTTGTACAGCCCGTACATAACAACCATTGTTTAAAATCTGATCTACAAACTATATTCAGGATTATAAATTCTTATAAAATTTTCCTAGTAAAGTTTTTACATTGTGTCCCCCACTAGATATATTGCTGGGACTTCTTTACAGCACAGCAGACACTTCCTGCAATATTGTGCAGTCAAATCTACGTATCTTGTCATTGAGAAGTATCTGAAATAATATCTGTTGTGGTCTAAACCCGATGATCCATAGGTAAGAGTGCATATGCTTATCTCCAGTTTTAGAAGCCTGGGGCACTTGGGATGTTGGCTCACTGAAGAGGGGGCCAGGATGGGGTACAAGGGGTATTTTGCACAAAATGTGTTGATTCTTCAGGTTCGGACACTGGTGATTCTGTTGAGCTGAATTAACTTCTGCATACCTGCCCACAGTTGCCACGTGTAGGTAGATAACTATTCCATGTTTCTTTCATATATATAAAATATTAGACATCCTCTGTAATGCAGAAATAAGGAGATTTTTTTTTCCCCCAAAAGTATATCCTTTTTTAGGGACTGTATCTTTCTGCTGCTAAAACCAATGGTTCATTTTTCATTGACTTCAACAGGAGCAACACCTAGAATCATAGAACTGTTTAGGTTGGAGAAGACCTTTAAGATCATCCAGTCCAACCATTAACCTAACATTACCAAGTCCATCACTAAACCAATCAAGGGTAGACCAAACCATATCCCAAAGTGCCACCTCTGCCCGTTTTTTTAACACTTCCAGGGATGGGGACTCCACCACCTCTCTGGGCAGCCTGTTCCAATGCTTGACTACCCTTTCCCTAAAGAAATTTTTCCTAATATCCAACCTAAACCTCCCCTGGCGCAGCTTGAGCCCATTTCCTCTCGTCCTATCACTTGTTCCTTGGGAGAAGAGGCCGACCCCCCTCCCTGCCCCCTCCTGCCAGGAGCTGCAGAGCGATCAGGTCTCCCCTCAGCCTCCTCTTCTCCAGGCTGAACACCCCCAGCTCCCTCAGCCGCTCCCCACCAGCCCTGTGCTCCAGACCCTGCCCCAGCTCCGCTGCCCTTCTCTGGACACGCCCCAGCACCCCAATGTCCTTCTTGTGCTGAGGGGAACAAAACTGGACACAGTATTCCAGGTGTGGCCTCAGTAGCGCCGAGTACAGTGGGACAATACTCCCGTGCATTAGTAGCGTAAGGAACATCCACACCATCACACGGCAATACATCAAAGACGCCGGATTTCAAAATAACATTGACCTGCTCCAGAGATTTACAATTGTCCTTAAAATACATCTTCAAGGTATACCCAGTAAAAGCACTGACAACTTAATGCATTAGAAAATTTATAGGAGTGTGTCACAGCCAATGACAAGGCTTTCAAAAGATATCTGAAGTTTTCATTTGCATCCCTGGGAGAACTGGCTGGTACAGAGGAACGTGAGCTTGAAGCAAAAAACTCAGGCAAAAAAAAAAAAAAAAAAAGGTTACTGATACGCTTCTAGCAGTTTTGTTCAACAACAAATCTTTTACTCAAGGCCAGGGTTAAAGAAAAATTCCTGCAAGCAGTTTTTCCAAAGTCTGTGAAGAGTTGCAGAGGAACCCGCCCAAGACCCACGTGCAGGTTGACCCCTTTGACCACCAAAGTCCTTAGCCACCACGGGCAGAGTCCCATGGGCGTCCAGGGAGGGCACAGGGTCGGTGTTCAGCCTGGCGGGACACAGAGCTAGGTCAAATGGTAAGGTCTGACTGCAGATCGCCGTCTTTAGCCCCAAAACCCATCTGCCTTTCTCTGCCCCAGCTTTCCCCATGCATCGCCACCCATCTCACGGCAGCGTTTGCCCATTTTAAATCCTCAGCAATTGGTCCCACCAGTTCAGAGCACGACCCGCTGTTTTACAGAGGACAGCCTATATCCCAGTGAAAAATTCCAGTTGTCCATGGCAGTGAACACGCAAATACCATTTTCTCTGCTGCTGAACTTTGGGGAGTGAACAGTTAATGTTCTCATCTGCATGGCAGGCCCAGGCATGACTATGGGTCCTTGTCTCGCTTCTGAAATACAGTGATTTATGTTTCAAAATATTGCTGACTTGCACCCTTCTCTTCCTAAAAGATCCCATCTCAGGGGTCTGAGGGGTTGTACAGATTTGATTCCCTAGCTCCTGTGCCTCTTAAAGTGGCAATAATTATTTGTAAGCAAAGCCTCATTTCTTTCCAAAAAGCCTGGCAACAGTGAGGAGATGCACACTGTGCTGTTCCCCTACAATAAGGAGCCAAAAATAGCAAAAAGGGCAAAAATGAACATGCATTTCATTACCATTTTTTGATTAGCAGTTCCTGAGCCATAACCTCTGATGGCACTAATTAACTCACTGAGCTCTAATACTGGCAGTATAAAGCCCCCGATGCACGCCGGAGACTCAACACGCGGGGCAGCCGCAACGCTACGCAGCTGCGAGTTTTAAGATGCTGTAAAGAATGTCAAGGAACAATAAACATGATTGAAGAGCTTGTTTGCGGGAACTGTTCGAATGCTCTCGCCATACTGTGAGCAACCACAAAAAAGGAGAAAACAGGCTTAATTGTCTTCATTACGCCTATCAGAAAGACAAGCTACTCGGGAAAACAACATGCAGGCTCACGTCACCCGAGACTTCACTGAAGTGCTGGAGCTTGTTCTGCTTTAGTTTGCAGTTGTCACGGTGAGAAAAAGAACATTTTCAGAGTATAGACAAACAGGGAATTTGGTATGACGGTTGTTTTGTACCTCTTGGATGCACAAATATAATCCCTTATGTTATCAATTCCAATTGCCCCAGTATAATCTCTCCCCCAGGGATTTAATCTTTCAGGTTAAAGACAGGTTTGGTGCTTGTCACTACTTCTTTTACGCACAAACTTCATGAAGTCAGACTTGTGCTGTAATACTTCAAGTTTTAAAGCCTTGAAGAGAGATCCTCTGAAAAAGAGCAATACAGATACGCTCTGCTGCCCCAGAGGGAATGCAGGGCTTCCTCAGAAAGCGCCTGAATTATTACTAGGAGAGTATTTGCTTAACATCAGAGTGTTGTACACATGAAAACAGAAAAAGTCATTAGAGTTATCATTTTTTTCCTGTACCTCCAGCGCATCAGATCCCCAAAGAGCACACGTGTGCTCACGCTGGGGCTGGAGGGCAATTGCATGGTTCAGCCCCATCGCATTCGAGTTACAAGCGCAGACTTGGAAGGCGCTTTCACATTTCACCTCTCGCAAGACGCGCAGCCTGTGAAGTTGCAAACTGTTTCAAACAACGTGCTTTAGGCAAGGCTGGACGGGCAGGATCCTGCCCGCACGCCAACGCACGGCAAAGCTATGACCCCAAAAGCAGGGTGGCCTTAGGGGTGCCCTGGCTGAAGGTCACAAGCCATCTGTCCTGCCAGGAGCCCGAAGGGGAAAGCGAGTCCCACAGCCGCCGTCAGGGACCAGGAGGGTCCCCTTTAGCAAGGGGGAAGGGTGCAAGCAAGGCAATATTTCTTTCCAAAGCTTTTTCTGGAGCTTCTTCACGAGGGGAGCTCCGCAGGGGTTTCAGATAGTCATGTCATCCACACCCTTCCCTCCCCAGCATCCCTGCTCTGACCAAGGGCAGGGTTTGGCAAGGAGCGTGCACAGGCTGGTGCATCCACTGCTATCAGCGCCTTCCGGATCATTCAGTGTTTGCTTTCCCAGGCTGGGTCCCGCTCCCAGAGACTGGGGGATTTCCTCAGCTGCTGCACCGCCAGCAGCTCCCACCCTCCGCTACAGAGAAAGAAACCTTCCTCCCTTTGCCTCGATTCCTTCTCATTGGGCACAGAACCCACAGCCCTGAGCAGGAAGGTTAATTTGCACACAGAAACACAAAGCCATACCTGAGATTTCCAGAGGCACGCTCTTATTCCGCAAGGTGAAGCCTGCAACCTTCCCCAGCCATCCCGGCGTTCGGAGGTCAGCTCTCCCCCCAGCGCTGCCGAATCACAGCCCCTCACAAGCAGCACTTTTCATCAAGGCTGCAGGCTCCTGCTGCAGCACTTTTACCATCGCAGCAGCAATCAGCACCTCCATCACCGACACCACTAACCAGGTGGGGCTGTCTCTGCTCCAGCTGAGGAGCAGCTCATTAAACCCCCACCGCTACCCTGCCAGAAAACAATTGCCTTTAAATGCCTTATAAATCCAACAGGCTTCCCTATTAAAGCCCGTGCTCCACTAAATCATTTCGCCACTTAATAGCTCAAGGTTCAATCTGCACTTGACTTCTCTATTTACTATTTTCATGCTTTCTACTACCAAACGCAGTGGCCTTAATTAAATGCAATTACACATCTCCTGATTAAAAGCTATGCGTATCACCTAAGAGACCAGCGCTTGAGTAGCACAAACCAGCCCCACGGGGGGATCGCAGCCAGGGGATGGTGTCTCCTCTCCCTCCGCACCTCGCACGCCCCGTTGTACCCTCGCCGTAACCAGGACGTGTGCATCTGACAACCTGAACAGTCTGTCTTCACCATTTCAGAGAGATCTGATATTTGCTCCTCAGATGTATAAACAGAGCATCTCCTCCACCAACCCTGCATCCTGAGAATCCAGCCAGCATCTCCAGCCACCGCCTTTACCCCAGCTTTTTGTGAGGATAACACTTCATCCAAGCAGCTAGAAATATTTGCTACAAACCTTGAATGAGTTAATCTTTTCCAGGAAAAATAACATCCTGTTGAATATGTACTCGAAAGGAAGTTTTCTGAAGGCATTGCAACCAGTAAAGTAAAAATCCTGGCAAAACTCAGCTGTCAGCTCCCAGGCAGGGTCTCCAGGTCCTGCAGCTCCACGATGCAGCAGCCTGGAAACTCAGCAGCTGCTTCATTTGATTTGAAATGCGGAGTTTTAAGGAGTAAGGAAAGGAGCAGTTTCGAAGTGGCTGTGTGCTGTTTTGACGTGCAGTCCTTCCCCGGGGAAGGCTGCTGGGGACACATGTATTGCCTCTCTGAGGCTGCTAAAATGATCACCAGGAAAGCAGCCCTAAAAAAAGTGGTATTTCTAGTCCTGAAGGGACTCTGATGGGAAAGGAAGCCTCTGAGAAATACCTCTGAAAAGTTAAACCTACGAGCCATCATGCTGAACTGAAAATGTGGTATTGATACACTTTTTTTATGATTAGAAGAGATAGAATAGAGTCATTAAGGTTGGAAAGGACCTCGAAGATCATCAGTCCAACCATCAACCCAACACCCCCATGCCCACTAAACCATGTCCCAAAGTGCCACCTCTGCCCGTTTTTTGAACCCCTCCAGGGATGGGGACTCCCCCACCTCTCTGGGTAGCCTGTTCCAATGCTTGACCACTCCTTCCATGAAGAAATTTCTCCTAATAGCCAATCTAAGCCTCCCCTGAAGCAACTTGAGGCCATTTCCTCTTGTCCTATGGTCCTATTAATACCATAGGAATGGAGCAGTCTAATTGTAATGTAAATTACAGTAAAACAGTCTATAAATTTTTAATTGATCCGCCAGCTCAGTCAAACATAAAATGGCACACTAAATACCTACAGACAGACGTGCAGTCATGTGGACATGGCAGACAGGAGTAGCACTATGGGGCCAACACATCAGCCCTTCATCCACCTCCTCCTTCCCCCTCTTTCTCCCAGCCAGGGAGATGCTCATGAGCAGGTCCTACCTGCCACCAGCTCCATGCTGTCTTCCCATGCACAGGTGCCTGGAAGCTCAATATAATAAATATTTTATATTAATCAGGAGCCTTTTTTATTCCAGGCACAGTACGTGGCTCATGAACAGTGTGCGTATGTGCGGAGCGTGTTGATTTATGGCGTATTCCCTTAAGGAGAGTTGATATTGTACTTGAAGTGCCTCCAGCTCTTGTTTAGGTTGTGGGGGACATCTCAAGAGAATGAGGTAGGTATTGATATGCCGCGCCCAGGTATTGATACACCGAGCATCAGCATGAGCTGACTGCATGAGGAATTCCCTGGAAAAATTCCTGAGTGCCATTTTTATGGTCAACCATTAAAAGTGTTGATTGAAAACATTGTCATGGTCCATGGTAATTTAATAATATGTGGTAAACATTAAAGTGGTGGCTGGAAAATATTTTTAAATCTTCTTAAGATCTTCAGTGGAAGTCTTGAAACTAAATAAGTAACTATTTGCTGAAACTATGGAACAGTTCATTCACAGATTTTTGGGCTACTTCACAAATATTCAACTGACATGAGTTGGGCTTTGCAGGCATTTGGTAATATTGCCAAATTTCCATGTTCTCTCTACAGAAGCTCTGCGGGGACCAAGAGGAAATTAAGTTTCAGTCATTTCTGTCCATTTTCTGTCAGAACAGAGGTAGATTTGGAGATCTGATGGTACTGCTGCCTTCTGCTGTTGCAACAGCCACTGCAAACCTGCTTATAGCAAGGATAAGGAAGACTCACCGTCTCGACAATTTGTGATGCTTATGCATGTGTGCTCTACTCAAAATATGTCTTACTGCACTTGAGCAACTAAAAAGAAGTAATGTGCAGACGGCCCGACGCCTTTTAAAATTTCCCAGGAAGGCTACGCTCCATCAAAATCTTCTCTCAGCACCACTTTCCACACATCAAGTTATTTTTCTTAGTGAAGAACTGCAGCCATAGCCCTCGCCCGGGTGTTCTGGTGCAGCTGCATACGGGCAACACACCTGTGCTAATAACTACTGCTCTGACAGACACTAGAAATAATTTGCATGGCAGAATAGGTAAAGTATTAAGAAGAGAAAAAGGAAAGCAATTCACTGGTACCATGTAAAATCAAATTGAATGAACCCCCCAGCATCCCTCACCTGGCTGTGTCGGACCACGTTGAACAGGTCTGGGCTTAGGGACCGGTAACTGTGCTCCCTGGAACTCACCCTCACCACTGACACACTGCACTAAAGCATTTAAAAGATGTCCAAGAAAAGGGAGTTGAATTATCCTTTGCTGTTCCCATCCACCGGAGGAAGCACCGCTAGATCCCATTATGGGGCCCAGAAACGTCGGATGACTTCTCCAAAATAATGATGGACCTCATCGGCAACTTTCTTTACTCCCAGTGCTCCATCAGACTTTACTATCAGAGTTATGCAATTCTCTGGGGCAAATGCAAAATGCGAGGAGATCTGGCCAAACAAAATAATATTTAATTTTTTTCTCCTGTCGGGTTGGAGCACACCATCTCCGGTGGGTAGCATCCTTCCCATCTGCCCGCAGCCCGCAGGGCTGGCACACAAACTGGCAATTTAATGGTGGTTTTACAGCAGAGCTTTTCTGAGTGTGGTTAAAATAAGGAGAGAAGTCAGCTGAGTGAGCATGATGCTGTGGTGTCACCTTATTATTTGACTTTTCAGTAGAGGAAACCAGTTTCAGGTCTGCACTGAATGGCTTCAGTAAAATGCTCACTATCATTTAAGCGATAAATAAAACCAGATAGCAGTATATCTCAGGACATCCCTAAGTGCCACAGCCTTACCTGGGAAACTTATGTGAAAAGAAACTCAACAAACAATACCATTTCTGTTCAGAAAGATAAATGGTCTTCATGGTAATGACTTTTTTATCACCAGGGGCGGAAAAAGAACAATTTACTTTGCTGGTTTCCATTTCTCCATCTACTGTCAGACAAAATGGCAGGTGGACATAGAACTTTTTCAAATGAGAGCTGGCAGGTTCATGGGAAAATACTTTAAATATATTTCAGTCCAACATTCTCTACCTTATATTATTCATGGTAAGCGTGATTTGCAGCTCTCACAGTGTCAATTTTTTCTATTAATTGTTAATGAAACAGCCAGATCTCCTGGGGGCACAGGGAGGTGTTGTTTTCTAATTTTTCAAATCAAGAATATTGTAATAATCCCTCATTAATTCAATCATCTTTCTGTCAGATAACTGCTGTATAATTTAAGGAATAAGGTTTTAAATAAAGATCTTGGCAAAACCGTCAGGTTGATTTAATACATATCCGCCATCTAAGTGAAACTCATAACCCTAGGAAAAAAATTAGTCTGAAAATCAAAGGTAGACGGCAACAGAAATGTCATAATTCTTCATATGTGTCTTCTTTTCTCTCTCTTTTCCCCCACTTTTTCTTTTTCTTGATCTCTTTTTTGTTTTTATTTTTTATAGTTTAGGAAGAAACATTGATCATGCTTCGTGTCTGTTCGTACGGTCCCTTTGGCTCCCTGGAAGATGTCTTTTCCACCCTTGACCGGTTTTCAAGAGAAGCAACAGAACTTGCCTGGTTCCAGCTCTGCGCTGCCCCCCAGCACTCGTTTCTGCTTGAGGAGCAGGTTGGCGGAGACAGCACCAAATTCTGCTCCACCCTTGGCAAAATACTGTATAAACAGCATTGGCTAACTGCTTGTCTTCTGCTTACCAGCTCTGCCCAGAATTATTTGCCCAATTGCGTAAGTGTTCATTGGTCCAAATGTTGAAAAAAAATTGGATAGAGCTGAAATGCAGTAAATGCCCAGATCTGTTGTTTTGGGACACGTCCTAAGCCACGTCAGTACTTAACACAGCGCTGATATTGGCTAACCTCTCTAAAAATATTACCCAGTTTCTTTCAATGTCCACACTCGGTTCCCTCACTTGCCAGGCTGTTGGGTTATAGGGAACACACTTAGGAGCCCCTTATCATGCAAACAGGAGTCATCTGCTTTACCTCTGCTTCTCCTGGCTGGCTGGGCACGTCCTGCCAAAGCCAAAAAGTAAGAGGGTGCTATCGAACAGGTTTTGTTAAGAGGAGATATCTTCGAGTCAGGGTGAGCAAGGAAGTTTTCACTGTCTTTTTTTAAATGTTGCTACGTTGAACCAAAGCATCTCTCTGTAAACTGTTATTGAGGAAGTTTCTCAAGCCCAAGAGGAAATTTCTGGTCAAAACACAGCATAGCAAGTGCTGCAATGACATCTTTGCATCGTACACCCTGTGTGGGTGACCCCAGCCCCGGGCTGCTCCAGTTTTCTGAGGGATCTCAGTCTCTCACCCTCTTCTCTTCCCACATGTGGAAAGTTTTGAATGGTCCCATTTCCATGCTGGCACAGACTGATAGCAACATTTTCAAAACTAGACAGTTTTTGGTGGTGAATTTTTGTTTTCAAACATCCCAAACTATTGCTATGTGATCAAATTCAAAGCGTCTTATCTGTATCACCCCTGACAAACAAGACCACATCTTATTTTCCGGCTTAACCAGACAGCCAATAATCAAAGCTGTCCTGCCTTAATCCTCCTTATTCAAAGGTCAGCACATGTCCTTGCACCACATCTCAAAAGAGCACTCCTTTCTAAAAAAAACAAAACAAAACAAAACAAAACAAAAAACCAAAACATTCAATCCTTTGGGCTGATGTTGGACAAGGTTAAATTGTGGAGAAAGTGTCCACAGTGAAATTTGCCCTATTTGCCATGAAGATGTTTACCGGGAGAATGCAAAGGATGCCACCACATGTCTTACAGTGATGGAAATGATCACTTAATGCAATTCTACACTTTCTATTCCTGAAATTGTTACAGGTGGTAAGATAGAGGTCTTGGCTGTTTGAACCTTGTAATTCACTCACCAGGATGATCATTTTACCTTGCCCATTCAAATCATTATTCATAATTAGAGCTACAAGTCAAGAGATGTAGATACTTAAAAATAAATATATTTTCCAAATAGATTCTCAGGTAGAAAGGGAAAATTAGACTAATTTAAAAAGTGATAATGCTAGTAGGCTGCAGAGAGGAATACAGGAAAGATGAGTTTACATTTGATACAGACGGAGCCAAAGGAGACAAACAGCAGACCGCAGGACACCCTTGCTGGGACAGCCTTTCACCCAACACCAGCCAGAACAAACCAGCCGTGGTCAGAAGAGTCAGAGGAGAATATTTGACTTGTCGGTCAAAGCACTCTAAATGAGTTCAGCTAGGTGAGCAGCAACGGAGGCCGGGAGAAGAGCCAGCCCTCTCCTCCAAGCCCCGGCTGGAGGACCTCAACCCATGCCCTCCACCTTCCCTGGAAAAAGCTGCTTTGCTTCCACTTTTACAAACAGCAGCTCTCCTAAAAAAGACTATTGAATCTGGAACAAACCTCCTGGGACGTGCCATAAACCAGCAGCACGCAGGTTCACCTTCACTTGGCTTTAAGACAAGCTGTCTCAAGCACCAAGTGCAGCGAGCCTAACAAAATACTTGTCTGAAAGCTAACACTACCAGGCATGGAGGGAAAATGAGCTTTGAAAAGGGACTTACAACTAGATCATTTTCTGGATGCACAATAATTAGCATTCCCTGAGTTGCTAGGGCCCCAAAGTCTAATGAATTGAGTACTATTTCCCTCAGCTCCACAGAAATATGCACCTTCAGGGCACAGACACGCTCAGACACTTATTTTTTAAAACAATTGCTGGCTGGTACAGCACAAACTCCTTCATGTGTACTGAGAGTTTTAAAGGACTTCAAAATTTCTCTGAAAACTGAGGGATGAAAGAAATTGTCAGGGAGATTAGGAGGTGCGTAAGCGTGTGTACACACGCCTGTGCACGCAGGTACGTGCGTCCTCTGTGTGTCTTGAAACTGCCACGATGTTATATATGACACTGGGTTGGACAAGCTTTAACAATAAAAAATAGGGATTTGCCCTTATTTTACTAAATCTTACTTTAATCTCCTCCTTAGTTTAGAAGTTTTTCTATGGCATTTCACATTAAACACTTTTTTTGAAGGTCTCGGCAGGCTTTGTGCATCGCTTTTACACTAATTGTCACGAACAACGTAAAGGCAAAGCAGTGGGATCATCAAAGTCTAAGAGGGGCTCCTGGATCCTGGGCTGTCGTATATGATTTATCCAACTGGCTTGGACTGTTCTGGCAGTCTCTTGCCATCATTGAACAAATGCTATTTATGCAGGTTTGATTTTTTTTTAATACTGGATTCTGCCAGCAACTGCTTTAATCTGTTTTATCTTAAGTGGTAATTGGAAACATCAACTGGTTTTCTCTCCTGTTCTCTTTTATAGAAATAAGTGTCGCAATGATGAGTTCAAAGAGACTCCGTAGCTATTTCCCAGCTGTCATTTAATAAGGAATCTGGAAGATTTTAGGTCCTCTGGAGAACACGGTGAATACGGTCAGTCTCTGGCATCAGTCGTGCTTCAGAGTCCCACAAGTATTACCTCTTGTAATGAGTCGTGCTTTAGACGTTCATAGAGGTATTTTTCAGGTATTAATATTTTTTAGGATCATATAACTTATTGTAAGAGGTTTTAGTATTTCAACTTATCTTTAAATTTATCTTAAAACCTTTAGAAGCAGAAGCAGGACTGAATACAACAGGTATTAAATGCCCTGCCTTTTCTTATTTCAGCTCTTGTTATTATCATATATTGACAAAAGCCATTACAGGAAAACGTCGTGTACCCCACCTCTATTTTTCAATGCTCAGAATAGCTACTTGTGTCCTTGTGACTGCTGCTGGCTGATAGAGAGCAATGAAAAGCAGGTAATCAAGAAGTCTGGATCCATACAGCCCCTTGAGGGCCTGATCAGGTTGCTGCTAACTCGTTTGTTCAGGAAATCTGTAATAATAGATAATAACATCACATGGCAATTGTAGGAAATAAATATATGGCCACAAAGGTTAAACTGAAGGCTGCTTCATTTGTATAAAATCATTGTTTTCATAAAATAGGTAGCAGATTAAACTTTGAAATAGCAAAAATAATTCCTTGAAGAGCCTACATTGCTCTCTTAAGACTGATCTTTATTGGCAGAGAGGAGAGCATGTCCACTCTAATGGAACAATTTAAATGCATAACGGTTAAAATAAACTCCTTAAAATACATCTCCACATTCCTTATGTTGACTAGCGAGACCTCGCTTTTTCATAAAATATTGTATAACTGAGAAACATTTAAAGCAGAAAAAAAATTGCGCTGTCTATCTCAGGCTGGTCTATAACAATTTCTACACTTAAAGGCATGATTGATTGTGTGAAAGGTAAAACTAAAATGCACTTCACATAGCTTTGCAGATTTAAGCCGCCTTTCTGGTTTTCCTTATGCATATGTAACGTTCCCTGGGAATATACTGTGGGGAAGAATAAAGCGGCAGGGAACATGACAGAAGAGCAAAAATTAAAAATAACCCCCCCAAAAAAACCAATCGCCCAAAACACTCACCAAGGTAAACCAAACCTCAGTATTGTACATGCCCCCGTACAAGACCCCCGCCTTGGCCAGCCCAGGCTGGTGGAAGGAGGGGCAGGACGGTAAGCGCAGCTCTTCCCATACAGCTTGGTGAGTCTCCGGGGCTCCCGAGGCTGACCCTGCAGCTCAGCGGATGCGTTGGTGTCACCGCTGCCCCAAAACGATGTCACCTCGTGGGGGCTCCCGGGGAAGCAGAGCTCGGTGACTTGCACTTTTCCTCCTTAGGGTTACCAGCCAGCTCAGAGTTGATGACTCATGGCAGAATAAATCAATTCTGGGTACTTTTCCTTGGATTTCATTTTAAGAAGGTTAAATAAATAAATCTACATTTAAGCAAATTCATTATCTGGCTAATACATTGCAGCTTTACTCAGGTGGAAAGCTAGAGCAATCAAAGTCACAGATAGGCTGAAAACAAATCAATGAATTAGAATGATCAGATCTTCTTCATCAGCCATAAAACAGACCTAAGGATGAGTTTGCGATGACAAAGAATTACCTTCTGTCAGGAGAATTGATGGAGGCTTCACTTTTCTTCCAGCATAGGGCCCTGACTTAAATTGGGAAGGTGTCAGGTTGAAAACATCTCAAAATTTTACTTCAAATACAATTACTTCCAAAACAAGGCAAGGAGACTTCCCAGGGAAGACTGGAGATGGACGAACAACTGCCTGACAGGAGGGTGTAGTGAGGTGGGTGTTGGTCTCTTCTCCCACGTAGTTAGCGATAGGACGAGAGGAAATGGGCTTAAGCTGCGCCAGGGGAGGTTTAGGTTGGAAATTAGGAAACATTTCTTTACAGAAAGGGTGGTCAAGCATTGGAACAGGCTGCCCAGAGAGGTGGTGGAGTCCCCATCCCTGGAAGTATTTAAAAAATGGGTAGATGTGGCACTTGGGGACATGGTTCACTCTAGTCTACCCTTGATTGGCTTAGAGTAGACTTGGTAGTGTAGGTTAATGGTTGGACTGGATGATCTTAAAGGTCTTTTCCAACCTAGACGATTCTATGATTCTATGAATTTGGCCAGCAGGAAGAAGAAGAGTGAGGTCCTTGCCCATCCCTGCAGGCAGGAAAGCTGGTACCTTCCACAAAGGAAGGGACAAGATCTTTCCCCTGCGCTATGTTTTTGGTGCAGTGAGACCCCAGTAAGGATGCTGGTGTCCCAGTCACTGTGCACAGACACAGAAAAGCCAACAACAGGGGGTTTATTTGCACTCGTGGCTTTAAAAAGCCAACAAGTAGATCTTGAATTTTCAACAGAAAGTGGAAATTATACATATAAAGCAGCTTGCTTGGTAGAAAAACCAATTTTTTATTAAAAATCAATTCCTCCACCCCACTTCCAGGGACAGCTAGTAAATCCTGAGCACTCAGCTCCAGATCTTGTATGCAACAAGACTCAGCCACCCCTCCCTGAGAGCCTTCTACTAAATGTGAGTAATGCCCTGAGCACAGCCATCTCCATCTCCCTTTGTGTTTCGCAATGCTGTCAGCCTCCCCATTACCCGCATCCATCGACATTATGAATAGCACTATCAATTGCCGTGCTACTGGGTGACCCAAACTCTGCTTCTCCCACGTGCCACGCCCTGGCACCCCACTGCAGTCCGGCTCTCCCACCCCTTCTGCAGCGGCATGAGGATTCTTGCATGTTTGTACGCTCTTTCTGGCTTCTTCCAGCTGCACGGGCTCCGTGCTGCAGGCGAGATCTCGCTGCTGGGAGGAGATGTGCCTCCTCCTCACCCACTCGCACACTCGGGATCATGCCCGGGTTAGTGCAGCCCAGAGCAGCGGTGCCACAGCCCACTGGGATCCCAGCTAAAGCTTTAAATATCAGTCAGAAGAATTAAGAGTAGTTATTTCCAGTAATTACGAGTCATATCAGTCAATTTTATGCATGGGTGGTTAAGACACCAAAGGCTATAAAATCATATGATAATGAAAAGAACAATCCTAATAGCTTTTATTTATTGCCTTTTCTATCGCTGGAGACCACAACAACTGCTGTAAATGCATAAACAATACCAGCGAAGGCTTTAATGCATTTTATCACCAATTTCCATTGTCTGGAGGCTGATGAGACAGGGCTTTGTGCTGTATTGTGTAATTAAGATCCTTTTAATGAATAGCAAAGCTAAGATGCTTATCAACCCATTTACATAGGAAATGGGAAGCATCCAGCACAAAAATACACGGCATGGAGGTAAGACTTTTGTAGATATTAGATACTTAATTGTATTTATTATGTCCTTACTTGTACGAGGGGCATGCAGGCAGAGCCCACCCCAGGCTGCTGCTCACAGTTGTGGTCAGAGGATGCCAAATCCACTTAAAACCCAGCAAAAATAGTTGGGTTTGGGCTCGGTAGGTGGGAAATGTTCACAGTCCATGTGGCACAAGTGGGGTCAGCCTCCCCCTCCTTTTCCTCCACCACACAACAAAATACACAGCAAAGTACGCCTGGATGGTGCCCCATTCCCTTGGGCTATCTTGGGGGGTGTTTGGGGCACCCTGGCACCTCGGGTTTGGTTGCGGGGGGTTTTTTTAGGTCATTCCGCTCAGATTAGTCAAGCTACAAAAAGGCTTCTTTCTAAAAAAGTTACCCAAAGAAAACACATTTCACAGGTTTTCTAAATACTGCCAGATGCCTTCAGGCTAAACATTCTTGAATTAATTCTGTTACATCTTTCCTGGCTGAACTATAATTATTGCAGCAGTGGGGATGAGTCATCAGGAGCTGTAGTTCATCTTCTGGAATATAGCATGTACTGTACCTAATACTGCGCGCGCTGGAACCAAATCAGCTACTTACTCCAATATCTTCATTATAAAAAAAGAGCCGAAGACAGGATCTATCTGTCATTCACATGCAACGCGTAGCACAAGCCCTTAATTTGCACCTTTCCTACAAGAACCGTAATAAGACATTTGATCTTATGTTTAACTACCTCCGTGGGCCACGTGTACAAATAAAGAGCAACAATCTTGGGAGAAGAAATTCAGAAGCTGGTGAGACAAAGGTGGAAATAAAGGAGGAAACCTTGCTCTGGGTATTTGCCCTTTTCCTTTGGGTGCCCTCGTGGGCACGGGGAGGCTCCGGGTGGCCTCACACCAAACCCCTCGGGGTGACCGTGCCCACGTCCTTCTGGAGGAAATCCCTGGGAGCTGGGTGTTCATGAGAAAGCACAGCCTCAGCAATAATATGCTTTTTGCACATTCTCAGGAGGAGTTCAGATTTCCTCATCTCATCCCTAGTTGAAACACCTTAATTTAAGCTTCCCCCATTTCATTAAATTAGCTTCCACATTCTAATTAACAGCTTGTGCACTTGAGAAATGTAGCCTCCCGTTTTAAGAGTAATGACTCTTTCCTATTCTAGGTTCCCACCTAATTTGTTCTCTGCCAAAGACTTTCTAAAGCAGCTTTTAATTACATGAAAAGGTAAGTCAGTCATCAATTTGCCTGCACCACCCCTGTTAAAGTTTCCCTTCACAAAAGTTATCATCGTGGCTTTTTGCACCGAAGCATTCGGAGATCTGCTGCTGCTCTTAATGGGATAACCAAGGGGCCATGTCTACTTGTGGCATCAGTTTTCTCACTAAAACCAGCTTCAAATTGGATTGAAAGTTTGTCTTTTCTTCAACAGCAGGCCTACTAAAAAGTCCTTATTATAAAAGAATATGTCACTGCCCAAAAAAATCAAGATTATTTCTGTGACCCCATCAGCTTCCCACAAAATAAAGTGACAGCTCACAAGTCAAACATTGTGATGATGGGCAAAAAAGCAAAGCCTGAGAGAGCATCTGTGCGAGCTTAACACTAGGAAAAGGCATGGATTTCCTATTCTCGGAGACAAACTCGTTGAGAACAACTCATATTAGTCCGATAGCGTGAAGGACAACCCAAAGCACCAACAGCGCGGCTGCCCAGGCTCTCTTGAACACCAGCAGCAACTCCTGGGGCCAACTCATCGGGTTACAGTAAGGCAAAATCTGGCCACCCTCCCCGTGGGGCTCGTGCCGCTGGGAAGATGCGACGAGGTTTACGGGAGCGCTACAAAACTGCCTTATTAATGCAGATTTCTGGGTGTCTCTCCTGCGTGGTGCCCGTGTGCTGTATTTTATAGGATCCATTTTTCCTAATCAGATTGTCCAAAAAACAATTGCCCGAGTGGTACAATCCTCAGGTTACCTCTGCCGGGTCAATTAAGTTGTTCATAGTTGTAGTCCACAGGGCTCTGTTTTTATTTATTTTTGTTCCCCCCAGTGTCTGTATTTAGGTAACACTTATTTTAGATATAATACACCTTCCAGTATTTGGCCACTCAGTTAGATTTATCTTTCCATGCTCAGATTTTGCTACTATGGCACCTATAAACGCGGGCAGTTAGAAAGCTTTGGCTGAAACTAGCAGTTTTCTCCTCTAAAATTAAAAAGTAAGCTCTGGCTTTCATCAGCAGCATGACTTGAGGTAAATTAACTTTCACTTTGGCTTTTGATGGATGTATAATGAACTCTGCATTGTTCAGCTGGAAATCTTGGAACTATTTTTCATTCCAAATGTCTTCTGAGCAGCACGTTTGACAGGTTATTAAGATTTTAGTATCACTGTGGAAACATTTTTCTAGGCTTCTTGTCTAGTATGAGGAGAGGTTCACTGCGCCTTCTCCATCTCCACACCAGTCTGCTGATCTCCTAAACCAGCTGGTTTTCAAAAATTCAGCTGTTTTAGATTACTGCGCATAGGAAATATTTAATAAGTAATGATTTCCAATTCCGGTTTCTTTGTCCTAATCACCAAGCTGCACTGAGCAAGGCTTTCACACCATCTAATTTAGCTACTTAAGTGTAGGAAGTTTAGCTATTAGTCATTGGGAAAGGTCATGTTTCTCCGAAGGATCACCAAATTATAGAGGCAGGGGAATGCTGGCTGGAGAGCACCTTTGGGAGCTCATTTAGAGACCCCGACCCCACAGCATCCCTCTGCCAGGGCTGCGAGGGAGCGGTGGGCAGGAGCGAGGGCAAGTGGTGGGACAGCAGAGGGATGCTCCTGACTACAGCTCTCTGGCCTACAAGGAGAGATTTCTGTTATCTGAATTACTCAAACTTCTTCTGCTTACGTGCTATTTCCATTAATCTCACTTTTATAAAGGTTTTCATGATTTGCAATTTTCCAAGCAATTTACAGAACACATTTCAGCCTACTGAAAGGACATCACAGGCAAACGTCTTGCGATTTTTTGGTGTGCTGCGACTTTCGTGCTTGTGTACTAAAGTCAAAAGTTTTCAACTTTGAAACAATCAATCACAATGAAAATAGCGAAATATTTTGTGGACAGAAACTAAAAAAAAAAAAAAAAAAAAAAGGTAAAAATGTTCATATAACAAACATATTTGAGCAGATTAAACCCCCAGCTTCAATATTGTTTACCAAACTGACTTTCTGGTAACTGAGAGTAGATGAGGGAAGAAATACCTATGGAAAGGTATAGGGCAAGGTGAGCCCTAAGGGAAGCAGGGAAGAGAGGGGCAGGTGTGGGATGAGAAATGGGCTCCAAAGGCAGTTTCCGAATTTCCAAAGCCTGCACCTGGCAAACGAATTCCAGTGTTCTTCAGAAAGCACAATCTGATGACACATAATATCACTAGCTTGAGGAATAATGACAAGACGGATGCCTTTTGCTCACTCCGTTCTGATGGAACTGTTTCTCACTGTCTGAGTCATCTCGCCAGCCTGCTCAAGTACTGAGAGATCTTTATTGGTGTACAATGCCACTGATTCATGTCCTGTATTTCAGAACTTTATGAAAGAGAGGAAAAAAGGGTCCAATATTTTTATGAAGAAGCAGCATTGGGCCAAGTTAGAAATGATCAATTAGCATCAACCACAAAGCTGCAGTGAAATTAGTGCTGAATGCAGGCCTTTCGTAGTGTCTAATCTCCAACCCTAACCAGCCTTACCCTAACCAGTGTTGGTCAGGGCTATAATTTCTGAAATTAGCAGCTTGGATTAAACTGGTATAGCTGGGTGTAATTCTAAGCTCTGGGACAGGGACAATTAACGAGAGCCTTATTAAGAAAGTTAACTCTTCAATTCATTTCTGTCTTGCAAAACGTTCACTATGAAAGGCCACACGGAACATTCTATTCCAGGGTCAGATTATTTTTTTTAATTTCTTTTTCAATTAACACTGATAAAATGCCTTCAAAACAGAAGTTATAAAGTAAATTGAATAAGTCACTCATTAGTGTTTGAATATCTTGATAGTTTGAAGGTCCAAAGTGATTAATTAGAAAGTAATTTCAAACAGAGAGTATTTCTAAAATTATTGCTGCTCAATTTTTTTGTTATCTTTGCCCTCCTGGGAAATGGGAACAAGAAATACTATTTGCACAAGAGCAAGAACAGGGAAGGGGCCTGAGATCTGAGGGTCATTTGCATACCTGTAACTCCACCTTCAAACCTTGCCAGCTACGGTGATGAACATGAAACTATGATAGCTTTGCTTTTAACAACCCTAATTCCTCTCTCTCTCACCGGTAGATCTGTTGTTTGCCCCAGGATACTTGATGGACGAATCGGATTTTCATCTTTTCTGTCATTTTTTTCCCCAGATGCTATAAATCAGCATTTTATGAATGAATAAATCCCATCTGCCAGCTGTTAAAGATCTGTTTCAAGGCTATGATATCTAGGTCATTTTATTTCATGACTGGTGCCACCAACAATAAATAAAGTTGATACTGCACAACTCAGGATATTTTAGTCTTTCTCAAAATGAACCGTTAAAATAAGCTGGTAACTGCTTAAAGCACTTGCCTTAAAAACGTATGCTGCACTGACAGCAAGTGGGCAGCCTCCCTTCCCCATCAACCTTGGCCCATCTTTTGCGTTGTACATCATTAATTAATGATGTGCATTAACACCGCGATGACCACAGCCCAGCAAACTTGGGAAACGAGCAACCGGTTGACTAAAGATGAACGATGGCGAGTTTGAAAGTGTATTGTACTGCTCGCATCTGGCTGCCTTTATCAAAGCTCAGAGGACAACATAACGCAATCCTTGGCATGTCCTAGATCCTCTTGGAGTATCAGTCACAAAACGCATGTACACTAAAATTTGGATGAGATGCAATCAGTCTTTTATGGCTTGTTGAAGAATAATTTACACGAGTGAGAGGGCGTATTCCTACCGTATGTAAAAACACACATGCACACCTAACTGCTTTCCCTACAACCGATGTTCCCTACAACATGCCATGCCAGCCTGAGATGGGCAGTTTGCTGCAAAGCTTCAGACCCGAGAGAAGAGATTTTCTGAAAACTGTGCACATCAGAACACACGTTTATCTCTCTGCCTAATTTACATGTACAGCTATTATTTGTGTGGGCAGTAGCAGCCACTGCACATGGGGATGATTAATGAAATGTGTAAAAAAAACCCTACACATTTGGTTGCTATGAATGTCACACGATCTTAATAATTTTGTGCATAATTTGCGTCCAAAGTCCATTTTTCCCCCCATGTAGCTACAGCCTTTAAAAGCCGCTTTGAGTACCGGGAATCTGTCCCCATCACTTTTACCCTCATGCAATCTTGATCTCAAGACTGCAAGACACAAAAGTACAATTTCTTACTAATAATATCCCTAAT
Source organism: Pelecanus crispus (assembly GCF_030463565.1). Taxonomy (NCBI): domain Eukaryota; kingdom Metazoa; phylum Chordata; class Aves; order Pelecaniformes; family Pelecanidae; genus Pelecanus; species Pelecanus crispus. The sequence goes on along the minus strand of NC_134651.1, from coordinate 2,906,861 downwards.
GTTCTGTTTAGTTTGGGTTCTGGTAAATGGTCACTGATTATATTACATATTATGCTAATGAAGCGTAAGATGCTATTTCCATGCTTGTCCTGAGCTGGCACAACATTACCCAAGAGAAAAGGCAGAGATCCTTTCCTGGCGCATATGTCCCTCCCAAATTGGAAATTGTTGTCTCTAAAATAATTGACGCACAACACGTCTGTTTTTAATTAAAGCATATTTCAATTAAAAAGGGAGAATGATTTTAAAGGAATCTTTCTGCCAGATGGTGATCCCTAATTTACCTCAAATGTGTTGGATGCAGCATGAGTTGTTCCTGATTAGCTGAGGCTGATCAGATATATAAAATAACGCTTTTGCTATGAAAAATGAGTTGGGGTGGGGGTCTTTCCTTCTGTTGATATCTGAGCTATTTAAGAATTAGTTTAAGAATTAATGGGAATTCTGGCTTTGTCCTAAGACTATGACTGTGGAAAAGAACCACTACTGATTCAGCAAGCAGGGATGCTGCAAGTACTCCATGAGTGCTGTGGCTGCAGGTAGCTCTCAAGTCCCCGAATCAGCTCCCTACCCTCTCCTCATCTGCAGGTTGGCTGAGAATACACTAATTATTTTCTGTTTAAAAAAAAAAAAAAATTTCAACAAACCAACTTGAACACAACTTCAGCTCTTTCCAGTGTTAAGAGTCCTAAGAAAAAACAAATGCAGAACATATTTTCTCATATATCGTGTTTCTACCTCGAAGCAATTCGTACAAACTCTGCGTCTGGCCTGTGGAGTTCACAACTTCAGCTCCAGCAAAACAATTTTCAGACCTAATTGGAAAATCTGTGCTGCAATAGTGAATATTAGATGGCTCCTTTCATTTTTATATACTTCCATTTCTGTCAGCTCTTAATTTGGCATGCTCGTTGATGGTGAATGAACTGACTGCACCATACTGAAACAGCAAATCACGTACACAACGAACATCAATATTTCCAGCGTGTAAAATACCCCTTACACATCAGTGAAATACATGTTTTATAAATTAAACTGAGAATGCAACCATGATTTGGCACTATATTAGCAGATTATGAATTGCAATTTATTGCAGTGGCTGAATGCCAGTCCAAAAACCCCCAAGTCTTGGATCACCTTCTGCACCCTTCAGACTTTCACTCTGCTCTGCTGGGTGCTAATGTGTAGATTTCCACTTTTTGGATTATAATAATTTTTGGTTTAAACGCTGGGGATTTAAGTTTATTCTAGTGCCAGAACCGGTGGTGGTGCTGCAGCAAGGGGCCAGGGTACCATAACTGCTGGAGAGGCTACAAATCCCTCAGCTGCTCTGGTAAATCTGGACCTGAGAATTGGGCAGGATTAAGGGCCATCAGGTTACACAAAAACTCACTGCAGTTACTGCACAAACTCCTGCTAATTTGAGAAGTTTTTATGTTAGGGTGTAAATAATCCTAAGCCAGATCTGACCACATTAGTATTTTATGAGTATTTTATGAGAACGGAGAGATGTGGAAATGGGATTGAGCTCTGCGTGGGTAAAGTGTTGTCGCCTTTTAGCTTTCCTGCAGTTGTTATTTCTTCCTATGACTATCAATAAAACTTTACCTCAGCAGTAACTCACAGGAGACGTAACTGGTAGGAAATTAGATTCTCTGGTATCTTGATATTTGCCGCTGCAATATTATATGAAAGGTTAGTTGGTATCCAAGACCCCAATCCTATATGCCGGCTCGCTGTGAGTAGACCCATGGAAGCAGTTTTACGATCAGGGCATTGCTAACTACCCAACGCATTAATTCCGTGGTATTTACAATGACCCTTGGAGCCTTAATATTCCACCAGCCCCACTGGAAAGAAATGACTTTTTTCAAAAGCTCGATTCAATGGCACTTGCCCAGCAACGCAGAAAGTCCCTGCAGGACAGGCGGCATTTTAAGATTCCCAGCTCATATTTCATGGCGTAAAAATCATCTTCTTAGACACCAGCCGCGGCAGTACTTGGGAGCTAACATATCTAAATACTTCTTTGCATACTACTGTATTTCTTAGAGGGCAAGGTTTTCAGTTTTGAAACCTTTTTTAATTTGCATTTCAAAGTAGCTATAAAATATGAATTCCAGTGCAAAGCATTAGCATAAAGCCATTCAGTATTATATATTCTGTCAAAAGTGCCAGGAAAAATTCCACAACTATTGCATTTCCATCTGGCAACATCTTCCTACCCGGAATATTTGCATAAAATATTTCCACAATAAAGAAAAATTATGAAACATAAACTCTTTACGTTATTTCCAAGTAGATAACGTCTTCACAATTGTATAAGCCAAGGAACCCTGCTACTGGAAACACACTAATTCCCTCTTTTCCAACTATTTCAGAACAGTTTCAGCAAAACACTCCCTACGCTGTCTTTCACTTAAATGTCTAAGTAGATTTTTAAATTTATAAGAGTTTTGGTGTTTAAACCAATAAGAAACCACTGAAGAGAGGCTGAACAAGGTGCTCTTGTTCTCTGCTCTTTTCTTTTTTCCTCTGCTCTGTTCTATCTCCATTTGCAACTTAGGCTTGCCAAATTGTTGGTGCACAGCATCATTTTTCTGCCCAGTGCTTAATCTAGTGAATTAGCCCTAAATTTTCGTACGTACATCTTTGCAAGTTAACATTTAACCTGGCATTACCCTATCTCACAGAATTAGACTTTAAATACTGGATTTCCAGCGTTCTTCCAGATCTTGGACGGCAGAGAAGAAAGTTGCCATGCGACTGCAGAAAAAATGAGTAAAATAAAGAAGGGAAATAGATGGGACTAAATTAGGATTAGATCTTTGATCAAGCTGGGAATAAAAGTTGGACACCGAGTTAAATTTTGCTTCTGGACTATGGTGAGGATCATAGGGAAAGTGGGCGAGGACAGCAGCATGCATTTGGATGGATTCGGATACATATGTGAAACGCTCCTCCACGCATGATAAATCGGTTTATAAAGGTGTATTGCTGAAAGGAGAGGGTATTTAAGTATTAAAACTCTTGACCCAACATTTCACATGGAGAAGATTGTATAGCTCTGTTTACCACCATCCTCTATTAAAATAATTCATAAAAGATACCACCATATTATACTCTGTAATATCTCTTTAGCCCAACAGTGGTATGGGGATGATGTTTGCAATAGTGGGGATGAAACCCACGTTAAAAAAATGTAAATAACTTGGGAATGCTATTTTTTTTAATACTGTCTGGGAATGTTATTCACACCAGTTCTGTTTGGAGCTTATTTCAGCAAAAACGTCCTGTGTTTCAGTCACAGAAATTAGGAAGTTTAATGCAAAGCATATTCTATTTCTTTAAACATGCACATTTATCTAATCCTTTCCATGATTATGCATCAACTTTCAAAGAAAAGGAGGAAGAAAATGCCAAAAAAGAGTATGTTTGTGTTTGCACATGTCCATGCAGGTTGTACGGAATAGGCAAACATCTTGCTCATGCAATTATAAATTACTTCTCAGTTACAAATACTTCTATTAAAATATAGCTACATTTCCCAATCATTTACGTCAAGGTTAATTCTCAAAAACTCATGCACTTTTCGTGCTTTAAAGGAAGTTAAACAGAAACTAAACTTATCTCAGGCACAAGCTGTTATTTAACCAAGTAAATGACACCCTGTGACACCCTCCCCAGCTCCTGCATGCGTGCCCTGGTTAACACCGAGTGCCTGAACTCGGTATAGGGCGGCAGCCTGGGACTGCAGGGGACAGCAAAAGAGCCACCACCATAAGGGTTCACTTCTAGACAGTAAATGATCCAGAATACCCACTCAACAACACTGCAGCAAGAACACTGGGGGAACTGGAAACCCAGCTTGTCCCCACTGATTCTGCTGTGCAGTGACAAGGGGACATGCTAAACTACACCTTAGACAAAGTAAAACAACAGCTGTAATATCAAACTTATACTCAAGTTGCTTTTTAGCCCTAATTAAGGGTGAAAAAAACCACCCAAACCATCAGGTTGTGATAAAAATTACTTTTAACCCAACCGTATATAGAGTCTAGACTTGCATAAAATAATAATTAAAAAAAAAAAAGAAATCCCTCTTTGAAGAGCCACAGTTTGAGAATAAACCAAGATGCAGAGAAATAAACTTGACCAGATGTGATTCATTCTGGCATGTTTTAAGCGAGTGCTTTCTATAACTCTACCTCTCTTTTAATATAGCTTTATGCTCATGTTGATGTAATAAAGCATTATTTAGAGTGAGGCTCATGTGTCCGGAAAGATTCCATAAATTCTCAGGACCTTTTACATTGTTGGCATCAACCATTCAATCACACAAGAGTTACACTGTACGGCAAAGGCTTAAGACAAACGACAGTGATGCTGTAGGAGACCCAAGCAATGCCCTTCAGTGACGCTGGAAAATATATTCATTGAGAGCCAGAGGCACTGGCATTCTTGTTTCATAGTGAGAGGGATTCAGTAACAGCCTCTAATTTCTTTGGCGTGATTATACAGAATCTCATGTTGTGCATGCCCTCTAATGCATGAAATAATGCTCTTCTGTTTAAGAGAGCCAGATCTAAAACAGGGGCGTGGCAGAAATATAAGCCCAAAGACAAGGACATCTATAAAGGACGTCTATACCGCATGCAGTGTCTATAAAGGACATCTCTACCACATGCAGTGTCTATAAAGGACATCTCTACCACATGCAGTGTCCAGGAGCAAAGGTCCATGCTTATGCTAAAGGCTATGAGGGAAATGAAATACAAGTATTTAAAATTAAAATATCTCTTCATTGACAAAATGTGAATGTTCTTAATTTTCTGGATCATTAAACCTCCTCCTGGAAAGCAAGTTAAGAAACTCTGGGATATTTTTACAGCATCAGGTTGGGTTTGGGGATGTCTAATAATGTGGGGATTCAAGCCCACCTTTGCAGGAGATCAATGCCCTCACAAAGCCTTCTCCAGGAGGGAGCGAGAGTCTCTCCTGAAAGGTCACAATTCATGCACAAAGTACCAGTTGTCCAATTCCCTTTCATTTAGGTTAAGGATCAGCAAAGGATCTGTTTCATTAGAAGAGAATGAAGGAGTTCCTGCAGATACACTTAACAACTAAGTATATCAGGATTAAGCGTATTGGATGGAAATAGAGAAATGAAAGAGACAAACAGTGATTTGTATTTGCAAAACCTAAGCTCTTCTGAGCCTCACTGATTCTTGCCATGCTGTCTTAGAGAAGATTTATGTCTCAATCAAGTGGGTTGGGGTTTTTTTTGCAGAAATTCAGAAAGCTCGGAAATGAGAAGGGGCAGACGGATGTCCAGAGCTGCCCAACAACAACTGATGTAACTCCACCCCTTGAAGCTAATTTTAAAATTATTTCAGAAGAAAACCTAGAAAATACCTTACCATCAGGAAGAGGAACATCAGAATGGGCACCAAGTGGGCAAGAAGCCACACCAGGATTTCCAGTGGTGTTGTACTTTGGTAGAGAAGCCATGGTCATAATTTTGACTGCTTTGCATGCCAACAAATACAGCTCCGACTAAACCTGCTGAATTCTCCATAGCACCTCCATGTTGCATTCCAATTTCCTTTGAGGTAGAAAGTCTGTTTCTGAAATTTGGCTTCAAGATTTAATCTTTGGGTTTTCATTCCAAGTTTGCAAAATTAAACACAAGAGACAATATGAATCACAAGCACTCTGGGCTGCTCAGGAATGCGTGCAGCAGGTTTTTACAGGCTAGGGTAAACAGCACTGCGGTGTACGGAAATACCATGAAGTTAGCATGTAAAGTATTATGACATGCTAATCTATTTATATTTCATCATTGCATTTACTTTGCATAAAAATAAAATTACCGGAAAGGCTTTTATTCCTGCATGTAAAACCTTCTCTTCCTTTCCATCCCCAAAGTGCTCTTTAGAACAAGATGCTCCTTTTGTTCCTCACTAAAACAGTAATATTTTATCAACAGGCAGTACAATATCTGAGACTTCTGGACACTACCATAATCAAATTTAATAATACTATGATATTCTTCTTAGCTCCTCAGTGTACCAAAGTCATTTTATTACTTTGAAGATGGTTTGAAGCATCTTAACTACATCTTTATTAAAGCAACATAAATGTCTTTAAAGCTATCTTGGTGCAAATGTATCAAGAATACTCTTGAAATTCCTTGTTATACCTTGTACCTGAAAATCTATTTGAAACATGGTCTACTGTATTGAATTTCTGTCTGAAACAGCCGATTTAGGCAGCTGATAGAGTATGGCAGGTGCCCCATTCATTGTGTTACCATTTTATACAGTCTGTCCATAAAACCCTCAAGAGAAGGACGTACTGTCTGTCCATGAAAAATAATCCACTGTCTGTGGCTTATGGGAACAGCAACAGAATTTTAAATACCTTGGAAGGACCAAAGCTTGGCCATTTACATTATTCTAGCAGCATTTTTCTAGCTGAATGGCCATATTCAATCTCACAATGAGAGGAGTAATGCAATTAAACCAGCACCATAATGAGGAACTGGAAACATGGGTTTTAGTTTGAAAAACAAAAGCTTCTAAATCTTGAAATAATGAAGCAACATGACTGTTGCACACGATGTGAAGAATGCATTATTAGACGCAGCAGTAAAATGCCAAATATACTGCAGCAATATTCTACAGTTCATCTATGGCTCTATTGATACCCTGAACTCGTGTATTTCCAGATGTTAACTGATCCCAACTTTTTTTCTCACCCCAACAATTATCCTGTCCAACAGGAGGAAAGATATTTAATTAATGTCCCCTAAGAAGGGACAATTAGAGAAATTCAGGCACACCCAAAGCAACGGCTGTCTCATAAGCAGGGGGACTGAGAGCTGGCGCGGCAGCTCAGCAGGCAGGAGAGCTCCCTGCAAATGGGATGGGATGCAAGTTAGGACGTTAAAAAGGATAAAACCATCCCGAACGGGCGAAATAAAGACTAAAATTTCAGAAGCCACCACTGAAGAAAAGTTTAAACTACAGTCTGGTGGGGTAAGGACACGACTGGTGCATTGGCAAAGCTCTGGCCACAGCTCAGCTCCTCAGGGAAGAAACCACAGGTGTTTGTGCCATCAGTCTGAGTGCGGTTTTAGGTAGCCTGGCAATGATAAACAAAATATTACTGTATAAAAGAACACGAGATGAGAACAAAGAAATGGGAAACTTCTTCAAACTTTACTCTTACTTGGGTAGGACAGTGGAAGTTTTGGAATATCAAGCAGAAGAGGCTCATAATGGCTGTTACTTTAGAGGCGAGGGAGAAGGAGTCACAGAAATGGAAAAGAAGGGATTTTTTTCCCCCTAGCATAAGCTGTTTCTACTCCACGCTCAGTAAGCATGTTTGTAGGCCTCGCCATAGGAAAAGCATGAGAGGAAAATGGTCAATAGCAATTACTGGCAACACAAAAAAATCCCAAGGACAAATAAAATTGTAAAAGAAGAGCAGTTACTCCTGCAGAGGGAAAAAAGAACCCAACGGAACCTGTTCCTATTGCAATCATGGTTTAGGCAAAACTGAATATAATAAATAATATATAATATATATAAAAAAATATATATACCATTATAAAAAAACTAGGTTCTTTGGAGGGCCCAACCCCACTCTAGATGTGAAAATATTTTCAAAGACTTTTACCCAGGGAAAAGCAGCAATCTTCCCTCAGCTCTAAGCACTGACCAAATGGGATTCATATGCAGTAGACAACTAAGTGATACAATCAAAAACAAATCACGGAAGTAATTCATAATACAGAATGAAAACCAAAGGTCCACTGCCATCCTTAGATCTCTTCAAGGCCTTTGATAAAGCAGGGTGGCCTTGCTAAAAAATACTGTTATCAAAGATGAGGTTTTCAGAAAATATAAAGACATCAATAAATATAACAAACAAATCTCCATCCATTAGAATAAAAGTTAACAAGACACTCTCCAAAAGATTTCAACTGCAAGAATAGGTTGCTCTTTACGTCCTGTGTTGTTCTTTTTTTATTGAATTTCTGGAACACTCACATCAACGCAACTAATCCAAAGAAGCCCCAGCAGCTTACTAAACCAGTAATGAGTTCTATTCATAAATAAAAAATAAAAGTGCTGTCTCTGGATAGTGCAACGGTACTGGCTGCCACCTCACCCATATTTTTAAAGAAATCCTATGAATTCAAAGCTGCAACATTAATTATGTTAAATCCACCCAAGAATCCATGACTAGAAAGACACATATGAGCTTACATGGTCCAGACAAATGAGATTGTTGGGAACAATACTTCTTCAGCTACATAGAGTTAATTTCTTTCCGCTATTTCAAGATGGAGAATTCCCCCATCTTCTTTCCCCTCCCCACAGCCGATTCCCCAGGGGCTGCCACGTCCCCCACGGACCCCACAGGCCTGGGGCTGCCCGCCTGGTTTCCACGTTGGGAAGCTGCATCATGCACAGGGTACGTGTAAGGTAGAGGGGGCATGGTGCAAGGCTGTGCTTTAATTTATGCTATTTAAACCCACGTCATCTGTGACAATGTATCCGTGACAAGTGTCACCAAATGTGGGAAATCAGGTGGTAATTTCATCTCCAATATCCACAGTATCATTTCTCAAACAAAACAATGACCAAATACATCAGAAAATTGTGTCTTAATCCATTTAAGTTAAAAAAAAAAAAAAATTACATCAGGGAAGGATCTGCTCACAAAACTATTACTATTAGCACCCAGTTGTGCAAGAGCTCACTTTGGAAATTATTCTCTCCTGCACATTAGTGGCACAGAGAAATAATATACGGTCATTTTTAATAGAAAAACTGACAGACAGTCTAGATCAAGCTGATTTTATAAAGTAATTTGTTCTTGGAATTTGACCAAAGGAAAAATGGATAGATAACATTAAGAGGTCAACCAACCAAGTAGTAATTTACACCTAACAAATTCAAGTTGTGACTAAGATTTGATAATTCCTGTATGGAAAGTTCATGCATCATCTTAACGTTAAAATGAAGACCTTAGCAAAAGTACTCAGGGCTTCTAAACTGCGGCTCGTAGAAAGCCAGCTTGGGTTTGGTTAGGTTCTGCTGCTCTGTGCGGTGTTTATTCTGTTTTTTGAGAGTAGTGCTGGAGGGATGCAGAGCTGCCAAACCTCCCTCTCAGAAAGCAGTGCCCGCGTGGTCTGGGCTCACCTCCGCCATGTGCAGAGCAGATGGGAAACGAATCATAAACATCGAGGCACTTCGCTGCTCCAGCTTGGGCTCTCTGCAAAAATTGTAACAGCTTTTTTTTCCCCCATGTGAAGTAATTCACTACTTTGAGAGAAATTGCCTAAGAAAATAAGGGGGTTTGCCTTAAATGTATTCCTTTGGCAGAACCGTTCAGCACATTCTCCCTCCTAAAATGTCATATATGTCTTACTAATGAACTTTAGCTGACCCTAAGAAGTCATTTCATATGTGTAAGCACTTGAGATGGCTCAAAAAATGTAGTTATTAAAATAGATTTAAAATCTCCCGAAGACCAGGACGATGTTTGCTATTTGGTTGCTTAAATTCACAGCAGTGAGAGAAATAGATAAAATAGTTAGTGTTCATTCAGGTAAAAATACACTTTTCCATTATATTTAATCTAAAAATTTATTTTATGAGCAGAAATAAATACTTTCCACTTTGGGAGGATACAAAGTGAATATATTTGGAAAGATACACTGTTCCGTAATAGACACCATTGAAGTGATGCTACCACATTTCAGTGTCGATACAGCCACTGATATAATTTGATGGGTCTGGCTCTGGCTATTCTCTGTAGTCATTTGCACCTATCACGGGGGAAATACAATACAGACCCCATCCATGAGATGAGAAAAGCAGTCATGGCCCGGAGGGTGGTAGGGATAAATAGACACGTTACCTGCAAGATGTTGCCGGGCCGGAGCAAACCACAGAGCTCAGCTTTTGGTTTTTCCTCTCTTTCCCCTTCAAAAGCAATTCTCATTTTCTGCACTGCTCAAATATTTGTCTCTGTGAATCTGCCTATCCAACCTCTGTCTTCTGCAGCACTGTCCCCGCACATGGGGAGGACCAGATCTCTATAATTTGAATTTGCCAAGGCCTGCTCTTCCCAACACATCCTTGGAGCCGGTATTAACGTGCTCTGCTGTGTTCTCTCTTCATCCATGCTCAGGTCTCAAACTATCACCGACACCCAGGGTACAAAGCTGGGATCTCAGAGAGTCTCGGTAGTAACTACATAGAATGATAGCATCGTTGAGGTTGGAAAAGACCTTTAAGATCATCCAGTCCAACCATTAACCTAACATTATCAAGTCCACTCTAAACCAATCAAGGGTAGACTAGAATGTCCCGAAGTGCCACCTCTGCCCGTTTTTTGAACACTTCCAGGGATGGGGACTCCACCACCTCTCTGGGCAGCCTGTTCCAATGCTTGACCACCCTTTCCGTGAAGAAATTTTTCCTAATATCCAATCTAAACCTCCCCTGGTGCAGCTTGAGCCCATTTCCTCTCATCCTATCACTAACTACGTGGGAGAAGAGACCAACACCCACCTCACTACAAACTCCTTTCAGGTAGTTGTAGAGAGCGATAAGGTCTCCCCTCAGTATACATATTCTAGTATATTTTAGATACATGCCCTAAACAGCAGGGAAACACTTGGTCTTTTCAGGTCTAAAGAAAAAAAATCAGATCATTTTCAACAGGAGAGGGATCACTGCCCAAAGAGGCTGCAAATACCATCATCAAGACTCACTGGCCGCTGAGCTTAAAGCATTTGTCAGCGCTTGCGGCGTGCTGCCCCAGCTGCCAGCACAGGAGCCTGCTGGTAAAAAACCGCAGAGCAACGCGCTCTTGCCCTGTTCTGCATGGGAAGAATAGCATAGAGAAGTAAAAGAACAGGTGTATAGAACACCTTACAAAAATGGTGAAATGTGATTTTGGGGGGTGTTCCTCAGACACGTGAAAATCTGGATTTTCAAGATGTTGCCACGGGGCTGGAGAGAAACCGTCCAACAGCTTTCTGTAATGGTCTGACTCTGCTCTGCACCCGCCTGCTTGGTCAAGCATTAAAAGTTTGCATTGCAATTGTTTCCATTTTTGGGGCCTGGCTTTGCCAAAGGAAGGGTGTGGAATAAATGAGACATTATAGGCAATTTTTTTCTCTGGTTCTTTGTCTTAGAAAACATTTATGAAGCATTCAGCCTAATTTTCTGAAATGGAAGTTCTAAAATAAACCTATTACTTTTAAGCCCTACCATCAGTACCAAACAGGGCAATCCTGCTGTGAGCCGTCGCCCCAAAGCCAGCCCCTGCTCCAGAAGTACAATGAAATTGTACAATGAAAAGCGTGTCCCCGCTGAATATTCCCACAGAAGCATAGTTCAGAGATGTCTTGTTAGACATTTTGTCATCAACTGAGGTAATTTCTGAATTGATTTTGCTGCTGCTAAACTGCAATGTGTCAAATTGACTAACCACATCGATAGTCAACATTCAGTATACACAAAGAAAAAGAAATCTATTGGCGTTCTCCTACCACCAGCAGAAAGGAATTGAGATGGCCTTTTTGTATCCCAGCATTTAAAAGCTCCGTGGGATACTACTTGTAAGAGAGTTAAACATACATAGCCATTCTGGATTATTACGTGTATGTACACATATATACACAAACTCACCGCAAGGACTATTTCTACATAAAATCCCCATTCAAAAGGTAAATGTCATATTAGGCCAGAAGTGTTGCGTGTTGTCTGCTTATGTTTAGAGCTGAAATTATCTGAAATTAAAGAAACCAAAATTAACCTTCGTTTCCATGTTCACTTAATTTCAAATGTTGTCTTATAGCCCACACCAGCACTAATGTTTCTTACAAAATCATTGAATATTTGATTTCTAATTAAGCCCTTTTTATCCCAATGCTGGATTTGTCTTCCTCGTCTTTAATTATGTTCCCATCTACGTTATTCAAGAGCAAATGCAAAGATTTGCCTTTTTACATTATATAGAAGTCACATTGTAAATATTTATCAGGCTGCTCCCTCTCTCCTTTGCTCGTCACAGATTTTGGAAGCCAGCCTTATAGAAAAGAGAGAGTGTTCCCCCTACCAACGCTCCATTTCCTTTCAGGGGTAGCTTTATAAACACAAGAAAGTGCTTGTTAGGATTGCACTGCCTTCAATAATTTGGTATCCCCTTCACCTCGGCTTCTTCTCCGCGCTCCTGCAGGTGCAAAACACACCTGAGGGAAGTCGGCATAAGCACAGGTATCAGTTGCGCCACAAATAGATTTTGTTCTACTTTCAGAACCAAGTCTTGGCACATCACTGAGCAAAATGAGTGCGGCTTTGGAGGTACCGCACAGGGGAGGAAGGACAGCTAAGCAACTGAGCTTTTGGTGGCAGAACTAGTTCAACACCTGGTCTTTTCCCAACTGGACCTGTCCTTCCCATCCTACTGCCTTCATCTTGTGCAAAGTAGAATCACAGAATCGTTTAGGTTGGAAAAGACCTTTAAGATCATCCAGTCCAACCATTAACCTACACTACCAAGTCTCCTCTAAGCCAATCAAGGGTAGACTAGACTAAACCATGTCCCAAAGTGCCACGTCTGCCCATTTTCTGAACACACACACAAAAAAATCTGCTCTTATTTCATAAGCCTCTTAGTTTTGGATTCATTTTGCTCTGAGGGCTCCCATTCCAGACAATCAGAAATAACAACAATTCTTCATCTGACCATCCAGAACAAAACTATGAGGTTTCCTGGCACAGGCCTCAGTATTGTGCTAGAGCGTGCTTTGGTTTGCAAATATATAAAATGTTATTATCATTAAGAACATGTTATTATCATTAAGAACACAACATAATACATTTATCACAATTAACGCCTCTGAGATTCTCTGTAATATTGAGTCACAGATTCATAAGCAGTGAATCAAGTCTGGCACGGGAGCTCATTCTGCTAATCATCACAAATTATAGTAGCTGGTGAAGTTCCACCTAAACAAACTACCACCCTCCTTCTAATACTGCCTGGTTACTGCCAGAGGTTAAAAAAAAAAAAAAAAAAAAAAAAAAATCTATTTTACAGTCCCAGCTCGTACTGTGTACTACCTTAATCCATGTCTGTTTAAAGCTACACAGGCTTACCGGTGCATGTTTGAACAATTCAACAATTCCTGCTAACACTTTAATATTTACTCTCAGTAACAAACCAGCTGTAGAGAAAACCGAGGGAAGTAATATTTGGTTTGAATGAGGGCAAAGCAACAGGGCTTAGTATTACTAATACCTTACAAAATCACGCTTACAATTTCTATTCTACTTTTCAGAAGAAAGCTATTTTTCTGAAACACATCCCTCCCACCAGAGCTGTCCTGGGCTCAGTCTCAGGCAGGGCAGGAATTCTGTTTGGAAAGTTGGAGCTATTTTTGGTAACCCAAATGTGGAACCCTATTTTTTTTTTTTTTTTTTTAATGCATTACAGTGTACTCTCTTATTTATTTTAAGCAGGACATAAGGGCAGGACTGGTGTGTAGTGCTGAAGCAGATGGAACTGAGGAACAGAACAGAAAAGACTCTACAGGGGAAAAAAAAACAAACAAACCCAGAAGTAGGGGGAAAGTATTAGATGAGGGTTGCCATTTCAACCAAGAGGGATGACTTGCAGAGGCAGGACTATTTACTGTACCTACACTGTACTCAAATTAAGACACTCTCACAGTTTCACGCAGGGGGAGGGTGTGAGCAGGGGGTTACTGCAGGGATGTAGCAAGCAGAAGGGGAGGTAGGAAATAATCGAAAGGGTGGAAAAATAGGGGTGAGGGAATGCACGAGTGCTGTGATGAAGGAAAAGGAGTTTCTTTCTATCAGTGCAGAGAAACGTCCCAAAGACCAGGTTTGACTAACCTGGCCCCCTTCCTAGGCGCACCGACTCCAGTCGGTTCTTAGAGCTGAGCTTCAGAGTGTCCAAGGGAAACCAAGCTCGGGGGCGGGCACCGATGCGATCCTGTAAGAACTAAAAATCTCCGTGTTTCCTGTCATTACGTCACAAGTCCTGCGTCAGAGCAGCAATTACAGTTCAGGATGGCGCTACGGTGCAGAATCCCACAGCCGCAGTTTTACTGGACGGCTGAAGGAGTCAGTGCTGGAGACGGGAGGAGAGCAAACCTTCCCTTCAGATTCTACCATCGGGCATGGGCTTTGACGGCATCTGGTTTTGCTGCCTTCCACCACTTCCCCTTTTTATACCAGCGCTTAAGCCACAGTACGTTGCGAAATCCATTGAGGCAAGATAAAGCAAGAAACGCGAAATTCTCATGGCTGCAATACACAGAATTTTTTTTAGCCTCCAAAATGAGCGCAATGAACACCCATACAATTCCCTACAAATGGGAACAATCTGCCCGCAAGCCAGAGGGTCCAAGCCCCATCAGAACATTTAGAGCAGAGATACCACTATCGCAAGTCCTTTCTTTCGAATCTTGAAGGCAGTATTTTGATTGAAGGCAGGTTTCTTTTGGAAATGTCTTATTTTAAATCATGGCAGCCAGGATGATGTATGACTTTCCATCAGTGTGAGAATAAAGGATGAATTAATGGACTGAAAGAACCTCTTCAATCTTGTGTGTTAAATTTCACTTTTTTTTTTTTTTTTTTTTTTAATAAAACTTTGATGATAATGCAGAAAATCCCAACGCTCAGCCCTGAGATACAGGCCCTGGAGGGGTGGGCTATGCCTACATTACGTCACGAGGAGTTTTAAACCTGCCATGAGTGGAGCTTAGGTTTTACCCTAGACCTTTTTCTTGCTTCTAAATAGCACTGCATTGCAGTATACAACGCCGAGATCACTTCAGCTAAAGGTGACAAGATTTAGAAATATATGATATTAGAAAGCATTCAGGGACTTTTGTTCCTAAGTCATAAGGTTGACAACTTCTGGTAGAGCAAATTAAATAGGAAAACACATGACATTGTCCAAAACTCTTTTTTTAGAAAACTCCACGTTTCTGAACTCTCGGGCTACACTGCAGTCCCAGATAACCAAAGGTAACCGGTACTAAAACAAAGGAATATATTTGATCCAAACAAGCCTCAGTCTTTAAAAATAACATCTATTAAAGGGGTGGTAATAGCTAAAAAGGAAACTAACTGCTATCAAAGAGTTAAATAATTTTCAGTGAGCAGCATGTGGTAACAGCGCAGCTATTTTTTTTTCTTTGTTCCATCTACAGACGTTTGCAAGTTATGAAGAAAATGTTCTAACTGTTGATTTTCTAGAGAGATACCCACCCACACATTGTAAGTACTAGCACGTTGTAAATTTTATGATTTAATGAAAAATAGTCACTTAAATTCTGCCCACAGTAAGTAGTTATGGATTTTAGTAGTAAATCTGCATAAAAAGGTTACTATTTCAAATGTGTAGTATAGAAAATTATATACACACAGGATAAGTGGTGGAAGCTAGCAAAGCTCTATATGCATTACTATTGAAGTATTAAAAAAAAAACAACCCCTTTTATAAAGCAATCAAACTCCTTGTAACTTTTTATTTTGCTACTTTACAAAGGATCCCTCCCTCCCCAATAGCAAACTTAGTAAATTATGTGCTAATTCCTACTAAGTAGAAATGTTTTTTTTTATTGCAGTCCAAATTCCCCAAGCTACAAGATAAGAGCTCCAGCCAGGTAAGAGGCTTGATTATGAACATTTCTTTGCAGTTGTCTGTATTATCTTTGATTACATATTACGCTCCATGTCCAACCATTTCACCCCAATTCCCACTTATTACTTCACAGAATCACAGAATGTCTGAGGTTGGAAGGCACCTCTGGAGGTCACCTGGCCCAACCCCCCTGCTCAGGCAGGGCCACCTAGAACAGTTTGCCCGGGACCATGTCCAGAGGGTTTTGAATATGTCCAAGGATGGAGAATCCATAGTCTCTCTGGGCAACCTGTGCCAGTACTCGGTCACCCTCGCAGTAAAAAAAGTATTTCCTAATGTTCTGACAGAACCTCTTGTCTTTCAGTTTGCGCTCATTGCTCTTGTCCTGAATGTTAGAGAGTGAATATCACGTACTTGACACTAATTAGCTTGAAGTAACGTTTTATTGTCAACAGTACCCTTGTGAGACAAAGTAGGAAGCTGGTCTTTAATGCGGATGTTGTATTTGCAGCTAATCCAGCTTGTGGGGAGGGTGGAAGACCTTGGAAATGACTTCTGCAACACCAACCAATGGAGAAAGGGTAGAAAAATAACCACATAGTCATGTTTGGAAAAGCATGTTTCACACGTTTATAGAATCAGAATTGTTCAGGTTGGAAAAGACCTTTAAGGTCATCAAGTCCAGGCATTAGCCTAACACTATGAAGTCCACCACTAAACCAATTAAGGGGAGAGCAATAATTCATTTCATGTTTCCTGGCCTGGTGGCTGGACTATTTTTAATGAAAGTAAAACTGGGAATCACTAAGGTTGGAAAGGACCTCTAAGATCACCAGTCCAATCGTCAACCCAACACCACCATGCCCACCAAACCATGTCCCAAAGTGCCACGTCTGCACATTTTTTGAACACCTCCGGGGATGGGGACTCTAACAAGACTCTTCCTTAGTAGAAAGCAGCATATTCAAGCACTGTGCTCAAGTAGGAAGCGATCATTCAGTGGAATCAGTTATTCCCATCCTCACAAACATCGGCATGAACGTTATTAGCAGAAAAAAATCCATGTGCTTTGTCAGTATGCCTGGTGTTGTGGTTTAACCCCAGTTGGCAACTAAGCACCACACAGCTGCTTGCTCACCCTCCCTGCCCTGCCCTGCCCGTGGGATGGGGGAGAGAATCATTAAAAAGAAAAAAAAAAAAAAGTGAGTAAAACCAGTGGGTTGAGATAAAGGCAGTTTAATAGGACAGCAAAGGAAGAGAAAATAATAATAATGATAAAAGAATATCCAAAGCAAGTGATGCACAATGCAGTTGCTCACCACCCGCCGACCGATGCCCAGCCAGTTCCCGAGCAGCGATCGCTGCTCCCCGGCCAACCCCCCCCAGTTTCTATACTGCCCATGACGCCGTATGGTATGGAATGGCCCTTGGGGCAGTTGGGATCAACTCTTCTGGCTGTGCCCCCTCCCAGCTTCTTGTGCCCCTGGCAGAGCAGGGGAAGCTGAAAAGCCCGTGACTAGTGTAAGCACTGCTCAGCAGCAACTAAACCATCAGTGTGTTATCAGCATTCTTCTCATCCTAAATCCAAACCACGGCACTGTGCCTGCTACTAGGGAGAAAATTAACTCCATCCCAGCTGAAACCAGGACAGCCTGGCCAGGACCCAAATGGTCAGAGGGTAGAACCGCAGGAAGAGGCGGCGAGCGGCCAGCCCGGCCGGTGGGATGCGCGGGGCCCCGGGGCTGCCGCTGTCCGCGGTGCTGAAGGCCCCGGGGCCGCTGCCCCCGGCTGAGCACAGACCCGAGGGGCTGCGGGGATGAGCACCGGCGGTGTTTTGCTGTTCTCTCCCTCGGAAGCTATAAGCAGGGCGGGAGCTGGCTGCTGGGGGAAACGCATCCTCTTGGACACGCAATTTCAAAGCACGCACAGCAGAAGTCGCTTCTGCCCGGAGTGGAACAAGTTGTTTTTGTTTCTACACCAATATTTCAGATTAAAGTTAAAAAAAAAAAAAAAAAAAAAGGAAGATCCCACAGCAATTCTATAAGGACTCTGGATGCAGATATGTCTCGCACCAGCTTTTGCTTCTCTGTTGAGGATTATCAGGTTTTCTGTGGCTTTCACAGATTACGTCTTTGCAACTGAACCATTTAAAGAGACACAGTGATGTCATCGTGAAAACAGGTCATAACCACAGCCACGGGCGAGTGGGACATACCCAGCATTGTCTTTTTTTCCTTAGTAACTACAGACACAGTTTATTTCTGGGAAAAAAACCAGAAACTCAATCACACACCACATAGGAAGGTAAGTTTTGCCACCTTTTCCATGCAATAAAAAGAAATAAAGTATTTATCAGGAAGAACGTTATTTTCAAATCTATCATTGGTCTTGCTCCTCATTTTGTGATTAAAAATAAACATGCAAAAGGGAAACAAAAGCAATTAAAGATGGTACAGACACTGCTTGCATGCTCCTAATATGATAATCTGATAAGTGATTGACAGCAGGTCTTTTCCAACAGTTAGGAATCTGCCTGTACTACGCACACACGGTTGGCAAACGCTCTCTTTGCTAGCCTACAAAGCCGTAGCCTAACAAGAAAAGTCTGTTTCCCACCTCATCACTCAAGCTGTGTCTTTTCTCTGTCATTCTGCCCATTCTATCAGTTTTCTACTGGGGGGCGGGCCCAAGGGAACATTGCATACGATAGCACAAACACTCTGAGATAGCCTCAGCACTTCCCGCCCCGCCCCCAACACCAAGAATGATTTATCTGTTTGTAAACAGAAAGCATGACCCATTACCTGATAATTTGATCTACCTGAAAGGTTCTTGGATTAAGAGGGTAGTAAGCACTCTGGCAGGAGCCTAGTGAACTAACAGAGCTTTCACTGAGCACGCATACGTGTCTTAAGACCTGGATAGAGGCAGCCTTGGTGAGAGTCCTTCTAGGACTGGCCAGTGCAGTTTATGATAAAGAAGAAAGCCAGATGAAAAGAAAGGAGGATTTGTTCTTGTTTCAGGTGGGACATTATTAATTATGGGTCAGAGTTAAATCCACATAAACACTGTGCAGCAGAGCAGGCAATTTGGCCTGAAATTTTAAAAGAAAATCAATTTGCTTAAAACATGAGATGAAATCTCATTGTGAACGTTCACAGATCATTATCCTCTTAAGTTTTCCTTCAAAATACTAAAAAGTGAAATTCTGGACTTCATCAACTTTACAATGTATATAATACTTTGGGGTTACTATAGTTTTTTTTCTGGTTGTGAGTTTGTGATTGCTAAGTGCACTGCTTTATTTCTTCCTTCTACATATCTGACAGAAGATTTTTATTGCTTTTCATTTGTGCCTTATTTTATTTTGTGCCTTGTGTTATGTCTCAGAGTCATGGCAGATGATTTCATGCTGTTTTAACATGTTGATTGGATGTGACTCTCCAAGATGAATATCTTCAGTGACAAATGTTCAGATCAAATTGAGTGTACTTTATTAAGCATAAAAGTATGCCTTAAAACCAGAAAACTTTTCCAAGAGGCGCATATGTTACTCTCCAAGTAATTTTCCAGAATGGTAATCATTCATCTCGCTATTTCAGTCACTGCATCCCAGAAAAGGCTTACCAATCTTTCTGTTTTTCTTAAACTATATTATCTGCAAATACACTTATTCTAAATGTTTTGTAACAGAGCAACTGATTTCCAGCTACCTGGAACTGTTCAAGGTACTTGTGATCAGTCAGTACAAGTTTGAATTAAACTATCTATTTTCCTCAGTTGCCATTCTGACCAACCCTTAAGCCAGAAGGAGCAAAACAAAGGTGGTGCCTGTCAAAAAAAAAAAAAAAAATCAGTTGTGGCCTTGTTTACCACTTGGTACCTTTGGGGCAGCTAACGAACGGACATGCACAACTGTAATGAAATGCTATTGAGATGAGGTGCTCAGACTTCAAGGGCAAGAGGCATATAAAAAAATAGAATCATAGAATCTTTTAGGTTGGAAAAGACCTTTAAGATCATCCAGTCCAACCATTAACCTAACATTATCAAGTCCACCACTAAACCAATCAAGGGTAGACTAAACCATGTCCCAAAGTGCCACCTCTGCCCGTTTTTTGAACACTTCCAGGGATGGGGACTCCCCCACCTCTCTGGGCAGCCTGTTCCAGTGCTTGACCACCCTTTCCATGAAGAATTTTTTCCTACTATCCAATCTAAACCTCCCCTGGAGCAGCTTGAGCCCATTTCCTCTCATCCTATCGCTAACTACTTGGGAGAAGAGACCAACACCCACCTCACTACAACCTCCTTTCAGGTAGTTGTAGAGAGCAATAAAAAAAGCCTGAAGGAAGAGTCTTTTCCCTTCAGTACCCTCAAGAATTCCATGTCCCACAGTCCAGAAGACACAATTCCTCTGCCATAAAATTAAGACAAAATTTCACACAGGAGAGCTGCTGGGAATCATCAAGACCTGGAAGTTGCAGCAAAAATCAGGAATTACTTCCACTGGTGGTGGTGGGGGGGGGGGCGTTCTTCCTTAATCTCGTAGTCCCTTTTCTATTTCACAAGTTTCTCATCAGTATTTCATTTTAAGAGCAACAGTTTTCTGCAGTCATGAAGGCAGCTAGCTGATCCAAACCAAGTCAAACATTGATTTCAAAGGTATCATCATGAACGATTTATCAAGTTTCTGAGTCTTTGAATTGCACAATTAAGTTGACTCTCTGAACTGAAATATGGTAACCACAGCCAGCAGGGCTAAAGTACAGCTTTTTGAAGCCAAATATGTAAAAAATATACACAATCTTCAGCAAGTCAAGGAGAGCTCACATCACCCTCCGTCAACGAGCTAGTGATGAACTGATTGATTACATGGCCAGTGTCTCACGCTGGTCAGAGGCAAAGCCCATTTGCCTAGCTATGCCTGTCTCATGGGAACAAAGTGGCTTTAAAAAAATGTCATATGAAAAATGCTAACCATGAAAGTTGTGCTACAGCTGACCAGAAAGCATCCGTGCTGCTGCCGAGCAGAGTAAGAGCTGTTCCTGGTACCTCCCCTTCTCCTCACTTCTCTAAAGTTACTCAGAGGTTGTGGCTTGGTCTTTCTGTATCCATCCTTTTGGCTGGGACAACAAGAAAATGTCAGATTTGATGAATTCATGAAGTTTTAATGATTACAAATGAATAAGAGTCTGCATATCGGGAACGCACAGCTCCCCTGCACCACATCTAGCAAGGCTCAGGTCACCACCGCTAAGTCCTCCCAGGACCAGTGCTCCTGCCAGTGTCCTGCCCTCCCACCCTGCACACAAGCTGTGCACACGCTGACAAAAGGCCCCACCCCTTTGATTCTGGGCATTTTTTATTTTGAGTGTACAGGTTTTTCCCTGGATTTAAGTTTTCTATGGGTTTACTTACTTTCTCTACTTCCTGTTTGCACGTTTTTGTCTTATTTTTTAAGAACGGAAAAGTTTCAAGGGTGAGAGAGGAAAAATGCTTTTGAAATTCTGACTTCTCTCAGTCCTAGTAATTCCCTGTCTCCCCTTACAAATGCCTCTGGAGGTTTGTAGTAGTCGTGGAAATGAGCTCAAAGACCTTCTCTTTCAACTATAAATGACCAAACATCATTCTTAACTCTCCAGCGGCAGACTGCACATGTTGACACTCTCTGTTTTCCCCAACAGTCTGAATAAACCTTGGGTTTAGGTATTATTCAGCCAATTAAGAGTTTCAGAATTCTACCTCACCACAACTGCTGGTCCCACATACCGGTATAAATAGATATTCTGTGTGCATGGTTTCAATACCCATCCTGCTGCAGTGGATGCATTTGTTAGCCCACAGGCTCTCATTTATTTTGGGGGCATGAGATCCTTTCTGTCTTTCATTATTCAACTGCTTTTTTGCCCCCAGAGTGTGTAAGATCCAGCTGAGGATCCGGCAAAGCTGGGAGGCATGTGCTGAGAAAGGAAATTGAAAACCAGGATTAGATTTCAGCTGAATTAAGTGGCTGTGTTGTGACAGTGGTTTCTCAATATACTTCATAAATCTCTCTCTTCCATCTGCATCAATGCTTATTGCTAACATATTTTGACATGCTAGTTGCTTTCTACCTCTTTGGAAAAAGAAATGGGAAAACATCCAAAAAGTCCAAATTTCAGTCTTTCTCCCTCCTCCAAAGTTTTCAGAGGAAGGCTGCCAGACAGCAAGAGAAATTTGGGAGACTCCATGCTGCTCAGCACAGCATACTTTTACACAAAGACTAGGCACAGGCATATTTCTTAGGGCACCAGCAACACTGCTAATGCAAAAGAAATGGCATTATAATGAACATGCCCCATTTTTCAAAAGTCTTGTTCTGCAATGTAGGCCAAATTGAGGACTTGGCAATTGGATGCATTTGACTGCTTGGTTATTCCCCAATTCCACTCCCCTGCTTCCAGCTTGGGTCTTATAAACACAAAACTTCAAGAGGGTGTAAAATTACAGATGGGTGCAGCAGCAGTTTCTCTGCTCTCAGATGTTTTTTCTCCTATTTTAAGTTTACCTTATACTAGAGCAGAAAATGTGGCTCACATGGTCAAAATGGTGCATTTAATTCTGCCCCAGTCTTTATTTGGTTAAGAAAATCAATTACTCTCCCATTCACGTGTCAACAGTTCAAGGTTAATTGTCCCTGTTTTGTTCTGGCCTTGTCCCTGCCCTGCCCCGCACCTGACAGTATCAATTCCAAACCAAAAATATGTGACATTTGCCATCAGGAAAGCACGTGTGCATCAGACAGAAACATACTCACTACTGCATTAGATGAGAGCCTATCCTTAGCGTATGCGCCCAAGGACTAGCAAGGATGACCCAGCCCAGCTCCAGGAGGCACACGCACTGGTGGTATTTCTGCGTGCACGCCTGTGCACCCAACCACACACTGCAGAAACTGGGACCATGATCATAGAATAGAATCATAGAATCATTTAGGTTGGAAAAGACCTTTAAGATCATCCAGTCCAACCATTAACCTAACATTACCAAGTCCACACTAAACCATGTCCCAGAGTGCCACATCTGCCCATTTTTTGGATGCTTCCAGGGATGGGGACTCCACCACCTCTCTGGGCAGCCTGTGCCAGTGCTTGACTACCCTTTCCATGAAGAAATTTTTCCTAATATCCAATCTAAAATCCACACAGGGCCAGCACTGCTTTACTTCATCAGAAGCAATCAGGAAACAAAACTACCCTAGGTGGTGTTGCTGCCTTTTTGCTTTGTGGCAGTAGCTGTTCTCACACCATACCCGTATAACACCTCCCGCCAGATCTCACACCTTCCACCACCTCCCTCTGAGGGCACCTGCTGAGCTCCCAACACTAAAGGCTGTTCCTCACCTCCTTCATCTGCTCCTTACTTTCAAGATGCCCAGAGCACTCTCTGATGAAGATGGAAAGCCATCTTAAACCAGTAGGTTTGTTTTTAAATGGTTCTTGAGGACCTTGAAATGTACAACAGCATTTGCCTGGAGCCACGGTGCCTCATCCCAGAATTGAGGACCATCCTGCACATGAAAGTGTGGGTCCCTCACAGCCTCAGATATTGCAATAATCACAGAATCATAGAAGATCTCAGGTTGGAAGAGACCCATAAGGATCATCAAGTCCAACTCCCTGCTCCTTGCAGGACTACCTAAAACTAACCATATAACTAAGAGCATTGTCCAGATGCTCCTTGAACTCTGACAGTCTTGGTGCCACAACCACTTCCCTGGGGAGCCTGTTCCAGTGACCGACCACCCTTTCAGTGAAGAACCTTTCCTAATGCCCAAATGTGGCTAGAGTAGATGATACCCTGCTTGTGTTAAGCTCTATAAAATATTCTCAGATATTCTTCTTTTCTTAGCTAGATATTAACTGGTGAAGCTAAGTTGTATAGCACACAGAATGCTTTTCAAAATACTCTGTTTAATTTATAAAGGTTATCACCCTACTAGCTAGTCCAGATCTCATGACCAAGTAAATCAAGGACACACTAAATAGATAGGCGTTCCTTTGCCTTCAGAAAGGTCCCCTGGTTTTTCAAAGGTTATTGACAGACTCGGCACTAGAAAAATGTAAGAAAATATTCCCGTCTTCCTTTGCATTAACCAAGTAGGATGCAGAAGCGAGATGAGTGGGTGTTGCATTAATACAAACTAAGTAGCAATTCTAGTGTCCAGGCTTCATTTCCCCACAAATACGTAACTCCCAGCCATACTAGAAAAATGTAAGAAAATATTCCCATCTTCCTTTGCATTAAACAAGTGGGATGTGGAAATGAGATGAGGGGGTGTTGCATTAATACAAAATAAGTAGCAATTCTAGTGTCCAGGCTTTGTTTCCCCACAAATACTTAACTCCCAGACGTCCTCATTTTACCCCGAAAGACCCGAAAGCATTGAAAATGCATCTTTTTCCGAATCAGGTTGCTGATGGAGAACCTGTGAGCACCCAGGAGTTCCCTGCACAGGGTACGAGGGACCTCTTGTGGTGGCCCAGGGCTGGCCCAGCGCTCCTGCGTGCAGCCAGGCTCCAGCAAACGCCAGCTGCAGATGAAAACGAGATCCAAATTTATCTCTCTCATTAATGCAACCTAGCTCGTTTGAGACATGAAGCATTAGCGTATAACCCAATAGTGCAACCTAGTTTATCATCCTGGTCTCCAGCTACGAACGCAAGGCATCTAAAAATAAAGCAGTGCACTCTCAGTAATATTTTATCTAACGCAGCCTGCCTGACCGCGGTGCCACAAAAATAATAGCTGCTGGAAACGGCTCACCTAGCTTCAGCCTGAACCTGGTTCAATGGAGGAAAGAGCCATATCATCCCCATAAGTGCAAGACCAGAGTTCTTAGCACAGAAAAGCGCTGCTGGATCTGCGAGCCTGCCCTGTGCTTTACGTTAGGTGGCATTGCTCCAACTTTGCAACGGGAAGGCAGAGTTAGAATCATGGAATCACAGAGTGCTTTGGGTAGGAAGGGCCCTTCAGAGCTCCCCCAGCCCAGCCCCTGCAGTGCCAGGGACAGCTTTAACCAGCCCAGGGTGCTCACAGCCCCGTCCAACCTGGCCTGGGATGTTCCCAGGGATGGGGCTTCCACCGCCTCTCTGGGCAACCCCTTCCAGTGCTTGACCAGTGCTTAACTTTTGGTAGTTAAACTACCAAACGTCTCTTCCTTGCACAGGGGATCCACCTACTTTAAGAACCCCACTAGCAACGATTTCTAGTTTTTTTGTAGTGAACTCGGAAGCCACCAAATGCTGTCCTGTGACTGGCAGCGAAGCTTCATAGAGCTGACCGATACGCACTCCTAGCAAGGATCCCCATAACCTATTCGCACCTATCCTGCACACCTCAGTCGAAGAGTTGGACACATCCTGCTTTGATTTAGCTCGTCTAACACACACTGTGGCAATTTTGGTCTCCTGTTTTTTTTTTTTTTTTTTTTGTAAACTATTGAATTATTTCATGTGCTCTGCTCTAGAGTTTCCTCAAAACTGATGTATTCTGTCACAAAGCCAAAAGCAATATTTATAGGCACTATATCTATCCGCTGATTTACTGACTGAAAAGATCCCACTCCAGAGACAGTCACAAAGCCACTTGTTTTCAAAAAACGGTCTCTATATTTGAGTTTCTAGTTGAGAGTCACCTTAAAAAGAGAAGTACCACCTCCAGCTGCTAGTCACACAGTCTGCAAGATGGTATGAACATTTCTTCCAAAAATCAAGTTTCATTTTTAATCCTTAGATCAACTCCTCTAAGTCTCTTTTAGGGAAAAAACAAGTTTATTTATAGGAAAAGCACCACAATTTGGTTTTTTGGAGAACACAAAGTGCTAAAAACATGTGAAGATCCCTTCTTTCTGCAGAAGAACACAACACCATTTGGAAACACCTTTTCCCGTCAAGAACACTGCTGATATCTGCTGTGGCCAACACACGATATTGCCGAGATCCACATTTGACACATACAGTCACACATTCAACTGCACCTACAAGAAGCACATCTGCTTGCAGGTTCATTTGAGACGCTACTACTCCCTTAGAAGTCCCTCTTTCATGATTAGCCCATATTTTAGCCTTCATTTATCCCAAGTCCTAGAAAGGAACCCAACAAAAAAGCACCAAATAGGAAAACGGGCCCCAACGCTGTACTCACGGGTGTGCTGCTGTCGGAGAAGGTGTTCATGCTGATGGACCTGCTCATCTTGTCCGAGGAGAGGGACGGCGGCGAGGGGCTGCGCTTGTCCAGCTGCTCGTGCTGTGGCAGGTCCTGGCGCTGCAGGTACTCACGCCATGCTCGCTGGATACTAAGGCAAACACCAAGGCACAAGGTTGGGGGGGAATGCAGCTACAAAAAGGATTTAAAAGTCATAGAATCATAGAATCGTTTAGGTTGGAAAAGACCTTTAAGATCATCCGGTCCAACCATTAACCTAATATTACCAATACATATTCTTGACCGAAGAGGTGGGGTTTGGTGGTTTTCCCTCTTTTTTTTTTTTTTGCACACTTTATTTTCCAATTTGGATAACGATCACACATAACCACTCTCTGTAGGTCTTCTATTAGCCACTACTAGCATAACTTGAGTTATCTGTTAAGTAGAAGCACTTCTTCACTTCAGATCCTGAAACTTCCAGTGTTTTAAATTTGAGACTGTACAGAAGTCAGCAATTGTCTTACATCTTGCAAACAAAGAAAAAAAGATGCAATTATCTGTTTAAAAGAACAACCAGCCTTCAAAATCTTGTATTTATATCAGCTTTCAGATTATAATGTAGACATGGTTGGAAATTCAGAGCCAGACCAGCACCCTTTAAAATCTCCTCCGTCCTGGGTAGCTGCGGACTTAAAACCTCCTCCAAAGCAACGCGCGGGGACTGCGGTAGAAACTCTGCTTCCCAACTCTAAACTTTGACCAAGTTTCTAAAATCTGATGTGAAATTCTGTAAAGAAATTCCATTTTCTGTGCCGGGCGGTAGCTGGGGAGCTGGAGGCTGGAGCGGCTCTCACCAGGTGGCAGTGCCGGACCGCCTGCGCCTTTCTCAAGGTGCCAGGGAGAGCAGGGGAGAGATGCTGGGAATTAAAACTGTGTTTGCAATAGTAATGGCATTAACACAAAGTACGTGGGTGTTTGCACACAGGATGATCTGTGAACTCTGCAGGAAAGCGGAGCTAAATTCTGACCTGAGACTCAGCAGTGCTGCTGCAGTGCAATGAGCTAAAACAGCTCCTTTTAGGATTTTTAAGCAGTTGAGAGTTTATTCACAGGGATATCAAGTCAGTAAAACCTTCAGTGTGTCTGTTAATCAGGTAGGGCACCCTGACCTTTGCTTAAGTTGTTCTCAGCGGTGCAAAACTCGTGTGCTGCTCACCCAGGCAGCTGGGCGGGGAGCGGGTGGGCTTGGCATGCTCAGCACCCAGCCTTGCTACTGGGGTGCTCCCCGGGAGCACACCCAAACCTCACCTGGCCCTGCTCCCACCAGCGGTGCCTGCACCCTGGGCCAGTGTGGAGGGCAATGCTCCCTCCTGAAGGGACCTCACCATGTGCCTTATGGTTCGGACCAAAGGGTCCGAAGACGTTGGCGTGGATTTACGTTATCCTAGGAATACTTACTTTTTTTTTTTTTTATGTTGCCTTTTAACAGTTCAGATGTCATTTCTGCTCCCACCTCCACAAGCCACAAAAGACATTTAGCGCCCGGACACCGCTGAAAAGGCATTTGATTACAGACTGGCACGTCCAGCTTCTTGGCTCCGCAGGAGGAGGATGAAGCTCAACGCCAGGACACCTACAGCTTCTCATTGACTGCCTACAGTGCTGGGAACTCCAGATGGTGGGAGACGCCTCTTGGCATGCAATTCTTCCTGGTCAGGGAACAACGCTCCCAACGCACATGGCATTTTGAACACCTCAAGGTTGAGGAAGTCAAATACATGTATTTTTTTATTTTTTTAGAAGAATACCAGATCAGAAAGACATCAGCATTCATTACAGCCTCACCAGGATAGGTGCGCTGTAGAGCTGCTCAGGTAGGTTAAGTCCTGCGTGGTTTTCATACAGGAGCTTTAAAATGGACAGCAAAGCTCCCAAATGCGCCTGCCAACAGAGGAGCTTTCGGTAAATGCATTTGGCTTTAAAAAATCCCCACATCTACCATACCTCAAACATTTACACTTTGCATTGTTTCAGTTTCAAGCTTTACTGCATAATATATACAAGTGGTATTTACATATTTACATTTACATGCACTTTCTATTTTAAAGCTCGAGAATATACTGAGCTGAAGTCATAACTACCCTTCTAGAAAGCTCTCTGAAAATTTATACTTTCATCAGTCCTATATTTGCATGACTAAAAGACTCTGGCTGGATTTTAATTTGAAACTTCATGTCCTTTTAATATTTTAATATAGCATTAATATTTTAACGTCCTGTATAGGGAGTTAGCTGTGGCTTTTCAACTGAAAGTGAAATTCAGCGTGTCATGTAGCAACACATACAACTCTGTGTAAAGCTGTGCCTGATGTCGCAAAATTTTGCCATGAAGTAGTTGGGGGCTTCAGCGTAAAGATGGACATATTTTTTGATGCCAGTGGATCCACGTTAAACTTTTGCTCTCTGCTGGGAAGCCCAGTGGCACCGTGTTAGCGCAGAGTTGGTGCCAGCTGGATGGAGCTGATGGCTGCACCAGGGCTGGAGGAACAACACTGGAACAGGCACAAAGAGGAGTCCTCTGCTCCAATAGACACATGGGTAAGATTTAAATTATATCCCCAGTGTTACCACGTGTCCTGATACAGCACATCGAGCCTTTTAGAATAACTGACCCCACGGTAAACTATACAACATGTGGGAGATGTATTACAAAGGCGAAAATTATTGCAT
This sequence comes from Pelecanus crispus, assembly GCF_030463565.1. Lineage (NCBI taxonomy): Eukaryota > Metazoa > Chordata > Aves > Pelecaniformes > Pelecanidae > Pelecanus > Pelecanus crispus. The sequence goes on along the minus strand of NC_134651.1, from coordinate 2,878,230 downwards.
TTGGAAGTTGGGGAGTTCGTTACCAGAGCACAGTGATGCTTATCCCTTCCTTCCAGGTGATGCAGCTAGGTGTCATCTATGTGCCTTGGCCGAGCGTTAGCAACTGCCTTGCTTTCCAATAAAAATCAGCTTGCTTAGAGCCATACAGCCGTGCTGCACCCCCTGGGCCAGGAACCCTCGTCCCCTCGGCCTTCCATCCCATGCAAACCCAAGGACCGCTCCTTGCGGAGCAGTCCCGTGAGCCACCTGAGGAGCTCTAACCAACCTTCACATTAGATCTCAAAAACGCCACTGAAGAGACTTCGGCTTGCTCTGCACTATACGTCCCTCCACCAGGATGTTCTCTGTATATGTGAAAAATCTAGCAGGTTTTCAAATATTCTATAGTTTCACAGAGGAAATGACAAAGTTATTGCAACTTTGAAGTTTAACATTTGAAACTCAGTTCAAAAAGAACGTTCACATGCACAAAGGTAGAGAAGAGCTCAGCTACCTTGCAAAACTGAGGCTTTTTTATACTTAAAGTTACACAGAAATCCACGATGGACACAGTCTGGGTGCTGTGGTTCAGGAATTGGACAAGCTCAGCTGTGTTTAAAGGCAGAAAAGGCATTCTTTGTTACTTACATTTTCACTTTTGATTCCAAGGGCTGTAAGTTGATATGATATTTTTCGATATTATTTTCTTCATCCATGGCAAGCTGATGGCTACGGAAAAGAAAAAAAAAACCAGGGTTTAACATGTCTCAGCATGATGTTTTTGCAATCACTATGAATTAATTCAGAAATTTTGACAGGAATGCACAAGAGCTGCTCATTATAAGGTATCACTGTCTTTGGAGGAAGGCATTTGGGTCCCCATCTCCAGCCCCATTTGACTGTTAACAAAAAGTACCAATTTGGATCCAGTTTCCAGGTGGGAGCCTGCCTGAGTCTTTGCACTAAACCTTCCAGATGCCACAGCTCCAGAGACAGGCACACCCAGCAAAGAAGCCACTGCAAATAAAAAAACGCTGGCAAATATAATAGATATTCTTGCTAAATTAACTTTCATCCCTGGGGCTACATTTGAAAAGCTGGAGAGTAAAATGGAAAGTAACAATGGTAATGCCGGTAGCAAATGAATTACATCAGCAAGAGCCATACAGGAATATGAAGAAAAAATTCTTTGTAATAAATGATGACCCAGGAATTGGTGCTGCAAACCAATCATTTTCAGAAAGCAATTTTAAAATGATAGAAGATAAAAATCAAGCATCTCGGGACGCTGCTTTGGATGGGACTAGCAACATGAATGAAAGGTCTTCACATGAAAATTGGTAAGATTAGACCCCAACCTGTGGAGTTATTTTGAGACTTTACTGGACACTTAATTACATCATTCAATCAGCAGCAGTTTTCAGACATTATCCTCCTGTAACTAAAAATAAGAATTGTTTATGGGAGAGATGCAAAATCTTGAATATTTAGTATACTACCAAGTGAGAAACATAGCCTACAATGAAGAGACTGCCCCTCAGAAAGGGCTTATTGCCTTATAAAAGCTTTTTCACTTTATCATGCGTGAGATACTGCGGAAATCACACATTTACCTTTGAAGCAAGTCTTTGCCATCATTGACATGTTCCAAGGTGTGCTGGAGCCTTTTGAGTTCTTCCTACAAGGAGAGAAAAAACAGTTCAATGTGCTTATGGGAAGCCCTTGGTTGACATTTGTCGTGGTTTAACCCCACCAGCAACTCAGCCCCACGCAGCTGCTCACTCGTTCCCCCCACAGTGGGGTCGGGGAGAGAATCGGAAGGGTAGAAGTGAGCAAACTCGTGGGTTGAGATAAAGACAGTTGAATAGGGAAAGCAAAAGCCGCGCACGCAAGCAAAGCAAACCAAGGAATTCCTTCCCTGCTTCCCGTGGGCAGGCAGGTGCTCAGCCATCCCCAGGAAAGCCGGGCTCCATCACGCCTGACGCTGACTTGGGCAGACAAACGCCATCGCTCCGAACGTCCCCCCCTTCCTTCTCCCCCCAGCTCTGTGTGCTGAGCATGACGCCATGGGGTGTGGGACATCCCTTGGGGCAGCTGGGCTCAGCTGTCCCGGCCGGGTCCCCTCCCAGCTCCTCGTGCCCCCCAGCCTGCTCGCTGTGGGGTGGGGTGGGGAGCAGAAAAGGCCTTGGCTCTGGGTCAGCGCTGCTCAGCAGGAACCAAAACATCCCTGGGTGATCAGCGCTGTTGGCAGCACAAATCCAAACCGTAGCCCCATGCTCGCTACTGCGAAGAAAATGAACTCTGTCCCAGCCAAAACCAGCACAACATTGGAGATTCCTCCTCAAGCTCAAGATGTTGTGAGCCAACCACTAAACAAAACAGTCCCCTGGGTAATGTCTATGGGGTTGCCTTCAAATTTAGATAACTAAAATAACCATAAAGAAACCAGTGTGTTTTTCAATATGTCCAGCACATAAGTTTGAAAGAAAATATCAGACCTACAAAAATAATAGGCAGAGCAAAAGAGGAAAGTATTCTTTCATGTTTCAGGTGTGTGGCTGTTTTGATTTCAGAGGAGATGGTCTTGGTAAGAAGCAAGTGAGCATCAGCTCATACTTTCAGGCACTTCCCTTTGTTCTGCAATCAAACAGTATTCAGCCTCACAATTGAGATTTACAACCTGATGCCTTTACCAGGGTATTTGCATCAGATCCTGTTTCAATAGCAGAGATATCACAAATTTAACTGCAGATGTATAGCTGGGGTTCCCCGCATCCATGTCAATGTCCCAGGAAGAAAACCTACCCGTTGCGTTCAGCACGGAGATAAGGCTTAAAAAACTAAATTGTATCTGGCTGGCAGGGTTTTATTGTGCAGAAGAGGTGGGAGTTGGGGGGTGGAGGAGAACCTGGTTGCAATGAAGCGTGTGCTCCACGGGATGCAACTACGGGACTGAACTTTCCAAGCCCTTACAGGGCACAATCCCGCAGAGCGCCCTGGCTTCGCCGGGACACGCACACGCAGAGGACACGCACCCAGCCTCCTTAAAAGCTGGGCTGACAAGCAAATGCTGAACCCCTCGACTGCATCCCTGTGATGCGACGCAAAGAGCGTCACCGTCCCGAGATGCAGGGATGTGCCTTCAGGTTTGTGTTTGTACATCAACTGTTTGCTAATTAAGCAACACTGGAAAATGAGAAGTCTATGCAAAACACAAAGATGTTAACTCATGACTTCTTTTAGCTCATTAAGTTGGGAATCAAATGTAAAAGCAAAAGCTACTCAGAGTAAGGAAGGAAGGTAATTTACTTCACACCTACCTTGCATATAGATACAGGATTCCCAGAAAGGCTAAGACCATTAAAAAGGCAAAACAAGGATATTTTCATCTTGTATATCTTATCTGACCGGGGGATGGATCATAGATTTTCATTTCCAATAAGGCTGCTGCAGTCTTCATGAGCACAACAGATCAGGCAGCTCTACCTTCTGCTTTCCCAAATAAAGCTGATTTTGTGAAACAGAGAAATTTTACGTGGCGCTTTTTAATCCTGTACAAGATTCTACCCTGTTTGACATGAAACAAGATCACAGTTGGTAGCTGATTTACTCCTAATACAGCTTTCATTTCTTCCCAGCCTTGGAAGGACTATTACTGCAAAATATGTTTTATGCATAAACTAGATTTGTCAAGATGACAAGTTAGATGTTTCTCCAGTCTTTGCCCCTCTGGGTCTCTAATTGTAGCACCATTTTGTGGACACGCTGCAGCTGATAAAGCACTGCGGTGATTCGGGATGCCTGGCTCTGCTGCCTACTGCTCATCAGCCATTGGAAATAATCCAGTCATGAAGCTTCTTTTTATTTTTGCCTTTTTTTTTTTTTTTCTCCCCTCTTGTGAGGAACATCCTCTTCTGGTATATTAAAACCAAGCAACTTTCAAAATTGTTTTCTTTGAAGCACAGTTCAGTTCAGCAGATAACCTTTTCTTCTCTCATATTATTCCGTTGGTCATTTTTTCAGCGTATCCCAGAGCTATGTACAGTAATTTAGAATGGGAAAACAATTTGCAACCGACTTTATATATAGCTCTGGGTGACAAAACCTGCATGACTTACATAAATCATTTCTTGTGTTTGACATCATTTTCTATTAACCTCAGGGTGAAGACTGAACAAAAAAAAAAAGTAAAAACCAAAATTGGTTGTGACATTTTTGACTATTCAGTCTTTCAATTAAACATCACCGGACAGTCTTTATAAAAGCCGTAATATAAGGCAACTACAGAAGGGGCATAGCAATGTTTGCATAATTGGGAAGAGAAGGAGACATAAAATCTATACTAATTTCAGTTTTGCGTCATTAACCATGAAGTATTGATTATTGCTCCTTGCAACAAAATTTATGAAGCTAGCTATGTTGCTGCGCCCACAGAAAGTGACTCGGCTGCTTTGGCCTCAGCCCCCGGAGCGGTAAGTGATGGGTGGCAGCGACAGCCGGGCTGCTGCTCTTCCAACCCGCAGCCTTAGGAGATGCATCTCCCAGATTACACCAGGAGTGACCCAGCTGCAAATTCGAACTTCAGAAAATTAAATTGGAAGAGATCCATGCTTCTGTTGGAATACATGATGAATTATGATGCCTCTATAAACCTTGTTATAATGTAAACATATTGTAAAATTTACTGCAGCTTTCATTTTCCTTCTTCAGTTGAATACAGACATTAATAGCAATCGGGTAGCTACACACACATAGATACCTAAGGAAGAAAAAGCAATGAAACCTTGAAACACAAGACTGGTGTTTGGAGCAAACTAAAGTGTCTTTTTCTAGTCTTTAACATGTACATTAATTATTTTTCAGCCTGTGGATCTGTACTTTTAGGAAACTAGGCTATTGCCATGACTTAATTATTGCCAGGAGGCCCTGTAACATTATGGGACAGAAAAGACCAAGGGGCTCAAGTCTATAGACTCTCCCCAGGGAGAAGCCCATGTAAAAGAGCTGGTTTAAGCTGCACTGAACAACCCAGAGGTTGCCATAGACTTTGGTCCTTGTTTAGGCGTGCACAGAAATGTCACCTCTCGTTTGACCAGCTGTGGAGATGATGGCAGCCAGCAGATATGGGATCCTCGAGGCAGGGTCAGACGCAGAGGAGCAGAAATCTAAAACAGTCTAAACGCACCAGTCCCTAAATTCATTTTGAAGAAGTCTGTTTCAAAAAACCGCTATTAGTGCAAATTCTAAGGAAAGAAAAAAAATCTGCAGACGTTAACTCATACCTAGATAAATATTCACCTCCAGTAGCAGGCAATGATACTTTTTGTTGCTGTACCCAAAAAATATCCATTCAGGTCAGTGAAGCTATTTATACCCGTGCGTTTGGACTAGCACAGAGAAATCGCAGCAGAGGCCACATATTAAAAATTAATTTTCAAAATCCTTTTTGGACACGCGTGCTGTTTTTTCAGTATCTCTAAGAGGTCCGTAAATTGGTGCCAAATGAATATACAACAGTGCTTCCCAAGAGGTGAGAGAATGGAGATTGGACGAGAAAGCTTTGATTTCAGTAGAACTGCAGCCTAGAAATAGCAGTAAAATAGGTTTGGTTTTCCATTTTGTAATTAAGAGTGAGCGTAGCAGTTATTCAAACATGCCAGCTTTGGGTAGTTCTATATTTCATTGATGTTCTTCCAAATTTTAATCGAAATTCTGTTGAATGGTGATTTTCTATTATGCAGGAAAACTTGCACTTATGTGAGTTTCTTCCTCCCCTTCCTTGCAAATCGCTTGGTGAAACACCACAGTGCCAGTTTGAGATCCTCCTCTTCTGGCATAGAAAGGCCACAGTGACTGGAGAAATCCTACGCCGCAGCGGCACGGTTGCTCTCGCCCCGTCGGAGCAGGGTGCCGGGAAGGGGCTGGAGCACCAGCCCTGCCCAACAGCACCCGGGTGAGATGTGACGGAGCAGAGCACAGCCCAGCTGCTGCCTCGAAGGCAAACTATGTCTCACCAGCCTGCCGGTGCTATGCAGGGAGGGAGATAGCACCCAGAGCTTTAATTTGGAAATATCAATAAAGATCACTGGAGCTTTCAGAGCCGCTCTCTTGCCAGAGAACGCATTAGCTCATCCCATCGTTCCAGAGCTGATGCATTTAAAGACAAACGTATGACAACTTCTCCGTAGCACGGACACAGGCAGGTGCAAGACCGATCGCTCCTTTCCCAGCACCACCTCAGCCAGGGCAAGCGCAGCGCAAGGCAGCCTGAAGCCAGAAACACTGCAATGCCTGCTGCCCTTAAGACAAGAAGCCATGCAGGGTCCGTCCTCTGATCAAAGCCACCTGATGCCTCTTTCTGTCACCTATCAGGAAGCCACTTTAGAGGCTTAAACATTCTCACCTCCTGCCGTTTTCCAATCCTGTTGTCATCGGAGGTGGATACAAGATAATGAAGCGCGCTCTGCTGCTGCTCTCCTCTTCCAGTCCCTCGCACCGGGCTGGGGACAGCACACACGGTGCTAAACCACCTTTAGCACCAGCTCTGATCCGCGTGCCACTTGTACCCCAGCACAGGAGCAGCAGCCTCAGCTGCTTTTCAAACACCCCAGCTGCTTTCGGTTACTGGAAGCAGTCCATTGCCAATGCTGTTCCCAGCTGCTCACACCCAGGTCTGCTGTTATCCCTGTTGTTAAGACTTTGTTTCCCATTTAACAAAGAATTCCCCCCACTTCCTTTTTGTGTCCATGAAGCATCTTGGGGTTTATTCGTTTTATATTTTTTTCTTTTTTTTTTATTTTATTCATTTTCATTTATATTTTGCCTGGTTTTCTCAGGGAAGACCACGGCCCCTCTATTAAATGATGTAGAGTCCATGTTTCAGTCTGACAAGGCCTGTCAAGCAGTGCGTTAATTAAGCCTCTTAGCAGGATACAATGAGTCTAAAGAGGATAGAAAGATCAGGGGCCTTTGTGGTGAAGGCTTTTACTCGCTACTATTTTGGGCAGCCATTCATGGCGGCATGGAGGGGCTGCTCCCGTGGGAAACGCGCTGGATTACACAAGCAGCCCCCTAAACCTCCTGTTCCCTCTGGGCACACAGCAGGGGGGCTGTCCCCAAAGCAGCGTCTCTGGTGGCACCTGTGTGCCCGGTATGGGGGTACATCAGAGGCTCAAGGAGCCCCAGTTTGGGCAGACACGAGACCATCCACATTAATTCCCATTTTAGGGACATGTAGAGTGTTCCCCCATGTTGGGGGCTGGAACATAAAAGCTAATGATACACCCTGAATCCAGTTGGTAATTGAATGTCAGATGGTGACAACTGCTTCATATCTTGGAACATGAAGACACATTAGATGATAGTGGCTTTTGTATATTGGGGGTGGGAGGGGGAAGGTCCCATTTTATTTGCTCTGGCAACCCAACAGAGACCTTGAACACTTCAGCTACGAACGCTCAGGAAAAGTACGTTAGCTGCACCAGATTAGCACAGCTACGAGGGTTCTGTGATCCACAGCTGTCAGAACAATTTGCCAGATCACTTTAAAAAATTGTGCCATCACTAGAGTTACCTAAACCTGCTTAAACAAGTTTCACGTTCAGATTTAGAAACAAAATATGAATTAGTCTCGCTGAAATGGGTTAGTTACTGCAGGGAGACACAACGTGGTCATTCAGGTCACATCCTGTACCCTGGCCTGTCACTGCCCTCCGACGGCACCTTAGGTCTCTCCACCGCCTTTCTTGTGTGCATCTTGTCCATTTAGGTCACAATATCTTCAAGGAAGGGAACAGCTCTTATTTTTTGCTTGTGCATCAGCGCTCTGATCTTGATTAGTTGGAATAGAATGTGGGTATCAACCGCTAATTAACAGCAAATTATTTCAGACTGTTCCATCGCTCTTCCATCAAATACTGCCTGTATTTCCCCTCCATGGCTCACCTTCACTGCAGGGGGACCACAGCCCCTCTGCTACAAATGCTGCTCCTGGTGAGCACAGGGTAAGCGCGTGCAGGCTCTGTCCACACGCTCATCTTTCCAAACAAGACAAAGAAGTTATCAATAAAAACCTCAGGACTGCTCAAGGAAAGAAAGCATCACACTGAACAGAAAATGAGGCTAAGAGTAGGAAACAAAGGGCAGGCATCCCTGAAATGGCTCAAGCTGCGTATGGCCTCAAGCCGCACCAGGGGAGGTTTAGATTGGATATTAGGAAAAATTTCTTCACGGAGAGAGTAGTCAAGCATTGGAACAGGCTGCGCAGAGAGGTGGTGGGGTCCCCATCCCCGGAGGGGTTCAAAAAACAGGCAGACGTGGCACTTTGGGACATAGTTTAGCGGGCATGGGGGTGTTGGGTTGGTGGTTGGACTGATGATCTTAGAGGGCCTTTCCAACCTTAATGATTCCTAGTTTTTATTTTCATTAAAAATAATCCAGCCACCAAGGCAGGAAACGTGAAATGAATTATTCCTCTCCCTTTAACTGGTTTAGTGGTGGACTTGGTAGTTTTAGGTTAATGGTTGGACTGGATGATCTTAAAGGTCTTTTCCAACCTAAATGATTCTATGATCCTATGATTCTATTCTATGAAATATTTCAGGCTGGAAAGAGGTTACCACTAATTAGGGTGCCACTGGGATGGGCATTAAGCATTACGACTGTTCAGCACAAACGAGCGTGCGCGGGTGCTGCAGCAAGGTTTCTGAGGATCTAGCTGACAGATGGGGCACACATGGGAACAGTAGCCATTAGGCAATTGACTCCCACAGTTTGTTGCTCATGTTTCCATTATTCTAGGTACTTAAGAGATACTGCACTCAATACGCATTTTCTTAGTTTACTGATAATTAGGTTACGCTTGTAGAGCCCAATTGCTACAGTTTAGATTATTCTCCCAAAAGAAGGACCACATTGTTTTCCACTCTTCGCCAGCACAGGCCAACTCTCAGGGAATTTTTTCAAAAATAAGTTTCCCACAAGTTTACTAGCTAATATCTTTACAGAATATGGTCTAATTTTCCAAAAGTCCCCTTAGGTCCTCCTTACAATGTGATTCAGTTGACAAGTCTTTTGTGGCTTCTTACTTGCTCAGTTTGGTGTGTTTAGAAATCTGTCATACTATTAGTTTTTTTTCTGTTGTACCACCGGGTTTTTTCTCATCCTGCACACGTAGTGCATATTGATGATGTCTCCACACGTACAGCAGTGGAGCATCACCTACAATGCTAGCACTGAGAAGTCCCTTCTGGCTGAGGGACTTCTTGTCCAAGTACTCCCAAAATCTCCATGCCGATTTGAACTGCTTTCAGATTGACTTCTGAGGTTTACTGTGGGAGTTCAGGATGGAGCTAGGGGTGCACGTTCAGGATCATTTGAATCAGGCTTTCCTGTAACACTGTCCCACAGAGGGGTGGGGGGGGAAATGTTGCAAGAGAAATACGCCAGCACTTCTGCTAGTTTCTAGATTGCCTTCTGCTTTTTGCACCCTGTGCTGTTCAGCACATGGTGTGACCCAACGCAACGGCTAGCCAAGTCCCTCGCCCTGCTCCTGCCTGCTAACCCAGCAGCAGCACAACCCCACCACCCACCCGGGGCTGGCTTGGGTTTCAGAAGCTGGAACTCAATGTTGGGTTGTAGATACATCCCTCAGTCCCTTCACTGAAAACCTAACGAGGCAGAGAAGGAAAAGCTTTTTTAGAGCGGCGAGTTTACTGTTCTGCCAAAGGTAAACTCACTGCAGCATTTCTCAGAGTTTTACTCATTACTGTTCAAAATTCCCAGGGGATGCATTTGCCTCCTATTTCACAGGACACTTTCATCACTTAATAGACGAACTGGTAATATTTTCATTTTCTTCATGTAAAGCCCTCCGTTCCTTTTTATACCCTATGGTCATAATATCTAATTGTTTCTCTACCCAGTCTTGTAAATCGTGACATTGCTCTCTCCTTCCTCATAATTTAATCAAAATAGGGCTCAATAAAAAACTTCATTGACTAAGTGTAAACCCAGCATAGGGAAGAAAAGCAGAAAGTCTTGGCCTTCATATATTTGGACTGAGCTCATGCCTAACCCCTTTGCTGCGATCCTGGCTACATAAGGATGCCCAGGACAGCTGATGTATTAATCCCTCTCATAAGCACGTGTAAACAGCCAGAAGGGAAATGCAGCAGCGCTGGTGATATCTCCCAGGGGACGGGAGCACTCACAAGATGACCTGTTGAGCTCTTCTCCACTTTCCGTGATATCAATACATTTTTCTTTTCCTTCTTTCAGCTCTGCCCTCAGGAAGAGTAATCTATTGCACCATGGCTACAGAACATTATTTCATAGTTACAGCAGCTCTGGAAACCTTGCACAAGGATGAATATCGTTAAAAAGCCAAGTCAGGTTCCTTTTAAAAAGCCTCTTTCTGATGCTGTCACTGAAGTCAGGGCTTTCAATGCCACCGCTTCTGCCTCAAAATACACAAGCTTTTAACTTTTGCCAAGGGAACCAACTAGAGAGAATGAAGCCTCTTGACATCTTGGCTTCTCTGTCACCAAAGTGCTTCTGAAACTACAGCCAGGCTGAACACTGAAGAAAAGGTCTGGAACAACACGAGTGCTATAGGAGACTCAGCAAAGAAAGCATTTCATAGGTTATAGGTCAAGGGAAAAAGAAAAAAAAAAAAAATATACACACAAACACATATATACACACACTGGAATTCAAGTCCATGGCAAGAAAGCCAATTTCTCACTGAAGTCCAGAAATTTTTTGGAGTCAGCTATGACAGCTACCCTACAAGTGACAGCAGGCACTAAATGATTCACTTATGGGATGAGGAGATGCTATAACTATATTTAGGATTTTAATGCCATTTGTATGGGACCTGATGCGACAGTGCAAAACCTGGTGTAAGTCACCACAGCTTCACCGAAGCAGACAACGTGTGTTACATGTTGTCCATATACTTTGCCTTTACTACAGCAACAACCTACACCAGAGCTAGAACTGGTCAAGACAGCAACCAGCATGCTGTGGGAAAATGATTTTTTCAAAAACAAGTTTCCATTTGGAATGAAAACCAACAATTTTGACATGCCAAATGCCATCACACACACTGTTAGAATACCCGCCTTCCCTGCGAGTCCTGGATAGCAAAAGGCAGCCCCAAAATCCCAAGGAGGCATGTCCAGTGCTGGAAAAGCCATGGAGGCAACGGGGCCAAAGCTCACCAGGGCTGACCACCTGTGAACACTGCGCTGCGGAGAGCGAAGCAAAGCCTGATAACAGCATGTTTCAGAAGAAATGAAGCTTTCCAACTCAGTATTGGTTCACGTGGAACGGTACATTAATTTTCAAGAAATGAAAGTAAATGGCAACCCTAGGGTTGTGTTTTGCTTTATGGCACAAAAGCTGCACCTTGGAAAGAACAGCACTGGCCAAATTACATGGGGAATAGTGGGTGAATATTTTTATGGAAATGAGACATATCTGCCCTTAAGTGTCACCAGCAGTCCAAGTTTCCTTATCTTTACCATTACTTTACCCTTCTTCTGAAGGGCTGCAGGATTATGCCTGCTAAAAAGACACCAGTGTTTTGGTCTAACAGTTACTTTACAAAGAACACAAATCTGCACCGAGCCCACTCTCCTGGAAGAAACCCACAGCTTCCATCTCCCTCTAAGGTTTTCATTGCAAATTACAGTTGAGTCCAACTTAATTTTGAGAGAAATATGATGAGATTGCAACCAAACCAGTGTGGATTTCAGCAAGCCAGGAAGGGGAAGGCAGGGGGAAAAATCTGACATGACAGATCCATCTTCTGAACTCCCAGTGGAGATTTTTTCCCCCAGAAAAAGCAAGCAGCTCTTTTTATAGCTTGTGAGCTTATTACTTTTAATGACAACAACAGATGACTGTTTTAAAACTGAAAAGAAATATATTAATCCAATTTTCAGCTTTTCAGCATGTGGTACTGTCTACTAATTTTCACAAAAGAGAAGACTGAGGAACTAGTTTAGGAATTGGAAGGTTACTGTAAAAAAAAAAAAAAGAAATCACACATCTATTACAGAAATGCTTTTCTACACTTCTCGCATTTCTGAAAGTCCCATTTAGACCAAGCAGTATGTATTTGGTCTGTAACCGAGGGCTGCTTTTCAGAAAGCGTGCACAAGTATCTATTACATTGCGCTGTAGCAGCACTTACAAAAGGGTCCCCAAGCCATCAACTTCACAGTGACTGCCTTTGCTTGAACAATGCACCTGCAGGATGTAATGCCAGGACGCTTTGCCCTCCAACATTGCACGTATGGGAATGCCCATCCCTGGGCAGGACAGGTGTCCCCATGCCAGGGCGGTGACGACAGAAATGAGGCAGAAGCATTAAGCAGCTCTGAGTCATAGACTCATAGAATTGTTAAGGTTGAAAAAGACCTTTAAGATCATCCAGTCCAACCATTAACCTACACTACCAAGTGCACACTAAACCAATCAAGGGTAGACTAGACTGAACAATGTCCCAAAGTGCCACCTCTGCCCATTTTTTGAACACTTCCAGGGATGGGGACTCCCCCACCTCTCTGGGCAGCCTGTTCCAATTCTTGACTACCCTTTCCGTGAAGAAATTTTTCCTAATATCCAACCTAAACCTCCCCTGGCGCAGCTTGAGCCCATTTCCTCTTGTCCTATTGCTAACTACGTGGGAGAAGAGACCAACACCCCCCTCACTACCCCCTCCTGTCAGGTAGTTGTAGAGAGCGATCAGGTCTCCCCTCAGCCTCCTCTTCTCCAGGCTGAACAGCCCCAGCTCCCTCAGCCGCTCCCCATCAGCCCTGTGCTCCAGACCCTGCACCACCTTTGTTGCCCTAACGAGTCATAATGAACGTGGATGGGCATGCATGGAGGAGGCTACCGAGGAAGATGGCCCCGGCATGGCCCGGCTCATCAAGCCTTTCCACACCACCTAGCTGCTGTTTATACGGCAGCTTTGTCCTCAGCCACAGCATCAAGGAGCAACGCTAGCTCCCAAAAGGTACCACCAGTTCCCAACCAGCCTGAACATGCAGGCCACCGTGCTTTGCTCCCATTTGCAGGCGTTTGGGACATTGTCGCTAACATGGTCCCTCTCCTGCAAGGCACGTGAGTGAGGGGTGCCAGCACAGTCAGCAGCAACGTGAAATCTCTGGTCGAGGACTGTGGAAAAGAGCAGCCACATCTACAGATTTTAGGTTCATGGAAAAATAGGTGCATTCACAGAAACACTATTTTCTCCGTTATGATGAACTACAGACCGAGCAGTTTTGATTAGGGCCTTAATCTTTATGTATACTGTAATTTCCACCAAACACTCTTGTGTTTGTCTTCAACATGAGAAATAGCTTTTCCATGCTGATAATAATGAAACTACTCACTCATTCTGATGCTTATAACTATGCAAGCACACCAAGAAACCAGCAATCCGCTTATTAACGTGCCAGCTGAGCTGTGCTTGCTAGAGACAGCAAGCGCAAGCTATGCCAGTCTCCATCCCTGCGCTACCTTCCTTTCCATCCCCACCATCTCTTGACCACACAATATATTTCCTAATGCAAGTGGAAAAATCTTTTATATTTAGCAGCCAATATCTGCTCGGCCATAAAGATCATTACAACTGCAGAAACAGAGAAACTCTCCTCCAAAGCCAAATCCCTCCAGCAGGACAGCACCCCCCATCCAGCCAAGCCAACGTCCCTCATCATCCACTCCAGACGTTACATCCCAGAAGTTCAGGACTAACAAAGGACTTGCATTTTTCCATGCAGATCTAACTTTCACAAAGCTTCCTCAGCTCAAGAAGTAAATCTGCATCATACCCATTTTCAGGATGGGCACAATTATGCTAAGAGGCACGCACAAGCCAATTAAATCAGTAGGGAGATTAGCAAAAGGGCTATCTAGGCTAAAGCAAATGCCATGGCCCTTGCTTGGATCCCAACATGGATAGCATTTTAGGATTAAGCTAAGAGCACCCTACATCTGTATATCATTTCCACCTTGCCAAAGCTGAGCCGTAAGCCAGGGAGCCAACATGGGTTCCTGATCAGCTGCTGTTCTCGCACGAGCCAACAGCTCCAACTAATAACCTCTTACAAAACTCATCCGTTTCATCTAGCAGGAATTTTTTTTTTTTTTCTTTTTTCTTCTCTTCAGTCCCCAGCTTGCTGTGTGCAAACTGGATAGCAAATTTATCAAGGTAGGGACCCTGTGCTGGCAGAGCGGTCACCACAGTACAAGGCTACATATACACAGAGCACCTTGCTAAGTTTTTTTTTTTTTTTTAAAAAAGTCCTTCAGAAAGAGACTGTTTATGCCCTGGCACTTCACCCCAATGCAATTGTAAGCAGCCACAGTGCAATTTAAGAGGGGGATCACAGCAGAAATTCCTCTAATTTTTGTAGCACTGCTGGGGACCACTATAAAATGGTACCGAGCTAATTAGACAAGTCATAAAGATGTTCCCTTGGCAATCTCACAGGTGAAATAACCTAATCTTCTACACCCTGCCTTCCTAGTTAATCTCTTGATAAGAGTCATTAACACAATTGTTCAGTCTACTGTAGTCCCTTTCTAAAGTGCATATAATTTACAATCCCATTAAAAAGATGGCCACAGATTAGCCTCAGAGGCAAATTACAAAACTATTCAGTTGTGGTTTTAGCACATTAGCTATAGCTATATGAATCCTGGAGAAAAAAAAAAAAAGTCACAGAACATAACAGGCTTCAGAGCAAGTATATGCATCAAAACCCACCTATCTAATTTTCTGCGTAAAAATTAAATATAATTGCAAATTGTGGGATACTCTGTTCCGTGGCCGAGCAACCATGAAGACTTTTTTTCTTTTGTTAATAGCAAGAAAAAGCCACGAGTGCTAAAAGAGCGCAAAAGGTATACAAAGTTCTTTCATTTAAAAAGCTAGGATTTAGTTACTTCACAGCTTATGCTAAATTTCTGCTGCTATTCAGTATTCAAGTTATTTCTGTTATGTAATTTGAGGTGCTGGAAGATGCTAAGCATTGGGTGTTTCAACAGAGCGGAAAGAGTGAAGGCACTGGACCTTGTAAAAATATAATGAAACAGATGTTTGCTGTTTTTCTCTATTTATGCTTCTTAGCATCAACTTCTAAACTCCAGCATGTAGAAGCTTCCAATATTATCTACTTCTTCTAATACTTCCAAGCTTCCAATACCACCTTCAGAAGGCTCACTTTCATCCAGGAAAGTGATTAGGAGATTGTTTCAAAAAAAAAAAAAAAAAAAAAAAAAAAAAGCAGCGGAGTACTCCAGCTTTGTCTGGGCTTCTCCACAAACTACACAGGTCCTGAACAAAATGCTTGACGTAGACTCCAAATGCACAAGTACTGTGAAACATCTCCCACAACGGAGCCGTGGACCTGACTGGCATCTTAGGACAGAAACAGCTCAGGTGAGATTTTTTTTCACAGGATGCAAGAAAAGGCACTCAGATCCTGTTAGTTTTCAACAAAATGTAGGCATTTGAGCACTTTGGAGATTAGAAAACAGGATTTTCAGAGTTTAACATTATTGAGCTTCCCAATGTAAATAAAAGGCCTCTCATTCTTGTGTTTCCAGTCCCTCCTCATCCTTCAGTAGGACTTAACCTTCCAAATGCTCTCCATTTGGTTTTTTATCTTTCGCAAACAATAATCAGGTGGGGAATTCAGATCATCACAAAATTGGGCAGCAAATATTTCTAGTTTGTAAAAGAAGCCCCCTCATATTTCTACTCCAGCCGTAGGGAGGCTTGAAAACAGCATGCTAAAAATGACAGTTCTTCCCAATAAACATCTTTTAGGAGGAAGCGCGAGGAGTCTGTGCTGTGTAGGAAGCAAAGGCTGTCTTTCCAAGCTTTTTCGTGAAGGTGTGCATCGCTGAGAGTCAGAGCATGAAAACAGCCTGTCCGTGCCGCAGCCCTTTGGAGCAAGAGGAAGAGTCTGGCTGTGACCACCACGGACCAAGGCAGATGGAGCAGAGGCAGGCGGCGGTGGTGGGCAGAGGTGGCAAACTCCTTTCAAAATCTAGGCTGGAACCTGTTTTGAAAAGTTCATCCTAAGGTCAGAGGTTGGTTCAAGCCTCTGCCCCTCCTCAGAGCTGTCTGACACTAGCAAGATGCCTGCAACTCTGAAAATATTTAATGACAAGCACACGCAGGAGTCACATCGCTAACCTGGAGAGAAATAAAATAACACTCCCAAGCTTTATATTATAGGCAAAGCGACAGCAACCGCCGATGTAAAGGAGGAGGGATCTATGGCAGTATCTGCTAGGTTCAGAGGTTGCTCCTGTTTGAGCTCCTGAGGAGTTAAATCTAATTTCTCATATACTGCAGATATCTAAAAAGATGTTTTAATTGAAGGCGGTTGCTTAGCAACCGCATCCCGTGTGCTGCAGCAATGCTTTTCACCTGGAGCAGATAAACATCAGGATAGCACTTTACAAATCTGATTAGCAGCAATGAAATAGCTGCCTACAACGAGCTGCAAGTGCTTTTCCAGAAGTTATGCTTCTAACCTGATACCCATCAGCATGGAAAACCCAAAGAAACTCATTTGCAGGTTAGAAGAGCTCTCTTCTCCTCTTACCCAGCAAATGTTTCGGTCTGCTTCTCACAACTGGAGCTTATCAGGAGGGAGATAGCATTGGCAGTGTTTTTCTTACTCGAAAGATTTCGCTGGCGTTGAACACATAATGATAAAATACTAGAGTACTTGCGATCGCGCACAGATGTTTTTCTGAACAGGCCTACGATTCTTTGAAAAGCATCAGAAAAAGCACATTTCCAGACCACAGAGAAAAAGATCTCCTCATAACTTTTGTAACTGGACATTACTGTTTGAAGACTGCTGCTCTACTAGCCTTTACAAGCTGTTTAAGAGCTCGTTATTGGTACTACTACTGCGTTTCTAACAAATAACATTAAGCGCTTGAATAGCTCACTTTCCACATCTCTGCCTTATAATGTTAGTATAAAAGTTAACATTTATACATTACTTCTGTCACGTTCAGTGATCAGCTTTGTCGGGGTCTAATACGTGGTGACCAATTAAGCATTTAAGATTCAGAAAAGATTCGTACGCATTTTCCCGTCCACTGCAAGTCAGCTACGTGTCCCAGCCACGACCAGAATGCGATCTGCCAAGTAAAGGCTATTCTTGTTGCCTTTATTATGTTCCCAAAACCCCTAATACCACACGCAGAATAGCAGGCTACAAGCCCCCAGAGATCTGTCTATTTGAATGCTCGGAGCCATGTGTGTGAGGCTCACTTCTCAGGTCTCTAGCTACCTTCAGAGGGTTGTTCACCAGCAGCACTCCAGCTTACGGGGTCGGGAGCAGCCTGGCTTGGTACCACGGGGCCAAGAAGGGGCAAAGGGGGCTGGAGGGAGTGCGAGCTTGTAATCCAGGCAGCTAGCTGAGGAGCAGGGGACATTTTTCACCAGCCTTGACGTGTCAAATACCAAACCAACTGCAAAAAAGAGCTGCCAGGAAGGTCAATGGTTCCTTGAAAGATACAGAAGAACTATGCCCTGGGGAAGTCCCAGGAGAGGGTGTGTTGGGAGGGTTTTCAAGGCACGTTTCAATCACCCAGCCTGGATTTGAACACCTAACCACCACAAAGGTCCCCGTTCAAAAAAACCCCTTCTGCTCCAGCTGGTACTTGAGCATCTGCCTGGATTTTTTATGTTAAATAGGCCTTGGAAAAACATGTTAACTTGCTGTCTAGGATTAGGATGAAGTTCAGCACGTGGCAGAAGTCTGTCTTAGTGTTACACGTACCAAGCTCCAGCCTTCACTACGAGAAGTAGAGCCTGGGCTTTTGCCTCTCCCAGGGTGAGTCACACAAACCCTCAGCTGGTGTTGCAGGAGTGGGCTACAAACTCTGCTTTCTCTTGGCAAGTACTCTTGAGATTGCCTTTGACTTAGCATCTCCATATCACAGCACAACTATTGAGATACACAGCAGGGCTCTGTCACATCTTCTAACATCACTCCAAAGTACCGAGCCAAGGACATCCTTATTGGAGCTTGGCTGCAGTTACTGAGCTATTTGCTGAAGTCCAGATTCTAGAGGGCTGTTACTGTAATGTAGACAAAGTACTAATTAGCCTGGGCCATAGAGAATTTGTCCCAAATGTATTCTTTATCTGCAGGATGAATCATGTTGAATCATTAGTTGTAAACCACATGAATCAATGAAACTATAAGCCAGTTTCCTCTTTTCCATTTAATCTCCTTGATAACTCTCTGTTCTTTGTTATTATTCCTTGGTTTAGATCTTCATTCTTATCTCAACAACTGGCAGAGCTAGTAAACAGTTGAAAAATGAGAGACAGGGCAGTTTTCTACACACCTGACACTAGGCAAGTGAAGCACAGAGGAGTAACTTAAGCTGGTTGCCAGGTTTGAATGCCTCGTCTCATGACAATATGGTTGCAATGCTTTACATAAGGATGCTGCTATTTGACAGTTAAAAGGAAGTTAAAGTAATATTTGGAAAATTCCGTCCTTGAGCTACTGAGTAGAAAATAAAGATAGCCAAAGGAAATTCTTTCCCTCCTCAAAAATAAGATCCCATAGAGCTGCCTTGGTTTTGACCAGAGTATTGCCGGCAAGATATTTGGACACCGACATTTTGCGTTTTATTTAGAAAAACTGGAAGAAAGTCATCCACCTAAGATGGAAGCAAAATTTACAGCCTTATGTAGTCATGCAGCCCAGACAGCTACACCCAAAATATGTCCTTCTAATTATAAATCAAGCAATCAACACTTGTATTTCTGGATCTAAGGAGCTCTGGTAGGGCCAAGAAGAGGCTCCCTTCCCTCTTTGCCATCTTCAGACTTGATTAGCCATGGGCAGGCATAGGAAAGTTAAACCATTGCACTTCCCTGTAGCATCACGAGTTTCTTGTGGGCAGGTTGAAGGGGTGGGGTGATGCCCTGGTTGGACCCATGACAATGTCTACGTTAACAAGTAGCAGGATAGAACAGGAGCAGGTCTGCATGGCAAAACCAATGGTCTGATAAGGATTGGGGACATCAACAACCTTGTCCTAGGGGCAAACACCCATCAGTGGCTCTGAGCTTGGCTCCATCCACCACAGATACAGTTTGTGCAGTGCGAGATGTTCTAAAGACAGTAAAAGAGCGCAATTGGGAAATTTGTTTCAAAGACCCTCTCCTGATCCAAACTAAAATGCTAATATAGAGGCAGTGGTGTCAATCTAACATCCTGTTAGGTTTACATAGGTCTGAGGCATCAGGATGCAGAAGATTCGTAAAATCAACAGATAGCATTTGGAGCTAAAATAATAAATACTTTTTCCTCGGTGGTAGCACTCCAAAGTCGAAGCAGAACCACGGCTTTATTTCCAAGGTTTATTAGCTCTTCAGTTATTACATTGCCTTGTTTCCTTGGCTCACCCTCCTACTAGCTGCCTTATTTGCTGTGTGAAACCCTCAATATTAGCCACAATACAGGTTCTTAATGTTTAATGTGTGGCTGATAGAATCCTGCAGTATCCAGCAGAGCCTTTGAATAAAGGGCACCCTATAAAAAAAAAAAAACAACCTTAAATGCAAACAAAAAAGCAGCATGTGAAACCATATGATAGAAGCTGGTTGCATTCAATCTCTGAAAGCAAAGAGCTACAGTTTATATGAATAATTCAAAGACAGCCTCAGACAAATGATCCCAGGTCTATAAGGAAATGGTAAAACCTCTGGAGTCTGCAGCTCTTTTTATTACAGCCTGGTTCATGCTGAATGCTGTTTTCTCTGGGGTTATTTTTTTTTTACTTTTTTTTATATATATATATATATATAAATGAACAGTCAGATAGGATGCCCAGATAACATGTACAGCAGAGCCCAGAGAAATATTTTAATTTTATATTCATTTCTGACTTGTAAATTATTTATTAACATGGATCATGCAATTGGGTAAAAATTAAAAATTGGCAAATTAGTTTTCATTTGTTTATGTTAATTATTTAGTGTTCTTCCTTTTTATTAGAAAAAACAGAGGGAGATTAGTCTTGTTCTGATGATCTGTGTTTGCTCCCTAGACAACACACAAATTAGCATTGCTATGGCTACTTTTATGCAACGTCTATAGAAATATGACTCCACTGCCCAGATCTGTTGCTGAGACGTTGTGGCATATGCTGGATTTCTAAATTGCAGATATGCCTTTGGCCATTTTTCAACAACGCTTTGAAAAATAGGCTGTTGGGTCTTTATTTACAGAGGAAGTCAACAATTGTTTCCGTGGCCCTTCCATGAATTCAGAAGCGGTTCCCCAGCCCCACCAGCACCCCTAACCTCCTCCACCACCCCAAGGAAACTCCAGCCAGCGGGAATTTCACCCCCAAACTAAGACACAGTCATTCCACATTGATGCTAGGTTTCAAAGCTAGGGGGTCATCTCCATTTTAATATCTGTTGATGGATTTAACTACATAGAGAAAAACCTAAGCACTAAATGCCACCACAGCACACACAGTGAGAACCCGCTGGAGAAACTGCGGTGGGTTTCCTAGGCAATTTGTGCATTCAGGAGCACTTACTTATCCATTACGGTTTTTAAAACGTTTGTTATTTTTTTCCTTAAGATAGTCCTCACTTTCTAAGGATAGATGTGTCTGCTCTCTACGCAAGAGGAGCGGGACTGATGTTTTGCAGCTAGCTATGGGTCTGGCCCTGCTTGGGTTCAAATTTGGGCATCACTGTGACAAGGGGCTTGGGTTGCTCGCCCTCCTCTGTCCATCTCCCCACACCACCATGCCTTGGGCTACCAACCAGGTTTATTCAGCCCATTGAGCTGCGCTTGCCGTCAACCCCAGATCCTGGAGGGGAGAGCCAAACATACTCTCCCCAAATAATTTTTCCACAATACGTTATCTACTCACAATATATTCACCCTGTCCTAGGTGATTTGGCTAGACATCAACTAGACACAGCCCATTTTGTGGGTGCTGAGGTTCGTCACGCTCAGTCACCACCTCCTCTGTTGCTCAGATGCTTCCCACCCAACCCACATAGCTTTCTTCCATCGAACCCATCAGCGGCTGCCAACCAGACAGCTCCGCTCAGCACAGAGAGGGAGCACAAAGAGACAACACATCTGCCTCAAAACACTTTTGGATACTGAGGAACACATTCTTCATGCTCTGCCTTCAGCTTTGCTGTTTGCTATGTAGCAAGTTTTTCCACACAGTAACAGTCAAAGAACAGAAAATACTAAAAACCCCACCATATAGTCTGCCAAGGAATGTGAGTAACCATGACCTTTCCAGTAGCTAAACGGTCACCTTAGGTTAGCGAAGGAATCCAAAACATTCCTACGCACATTTCTAATTACTTTGGATGTAAGAAATCAGTGCTGTAGGCTGTATAACTACCACAGAGAGTTGCAGATCAATTAATGATATCAGCGAATTAAAAAGAAAAAATAGCAAATGGAAACCCTAACATGTTTATGATGCCAGTCTTTTGCTTCCCAAATATTCACAGCTCTTTGCAAGATAGCTTTTCCTAAGGAATTAGGATGAGAACAAAGAAAGAAGAGAAAAATCGCAAAGCCCAAAACACAAGAGAGAAAGTTATGTCAAAAAGCGTGTCTAGCATTTAATTTGAACATGACAAAAATACTGATTAAAAACATTTTTCTGAGCCTTTAATTCCATTATTTTTAGGAATTGTCCCTGATATCTGTACAAACTCTATCTTAATCCAGTTACTGCAGGTGAATCCTCAAGGTAAACAATATCGCTGATGCCTTTCAAAAGCAGGAATACAGCATGTTCCTTCCTCTGGCTGTGTTAGCTAGGCTGGATTTGGAGAAATGAAGAGCAGTGAAGACTACCTAAGTCATTTCAATAGCTTCTGCCAGCTGAAGGCACAGGTACCCAGGAGGAGATGGCTCCGTGCATCATCGGAGGAGGTTTATTGGAGTTGAGATTTACTCCCTCCCCCAAGGTGAAAGAATCGGCCCTCACATTAAGGATACTTATGAGAAAATAAGACATTCTAATTTTGTCCATTTATCCAAGTTAGTTTTGCTGCATAGTAAGTGCTAATACAAATAGCCCTGCAAAACACACTGCAATTCTGAATTAAAATTTTCTTCACGGTGAAAAGCAGAAGCCCATTTTTATTAAGTGATTCATTAGAAACAAGTTTCCTCCCTTGACCTACACTTTACAAAAATACAACAGATTTAAATTATCATCAGAAACAACACCCAAGCATGAGTTTAAATCAAAGATTTATGCTTCACTTTCCATAGGGAGTCACAGTGATTAAGTTATGCCTGTCTGTGTGACTCCAGGGCCGCCCTCCTTGTGTGAAAAAAAAAAAAAAAAAAAACAACTAGGGCTGCTCATGTGTGGTTTCTCAAGAGGCTGGGAGTGCTCTGCCCAAAAGTAAATCCTAAATTTCATGTTATGCCTTTTATGACCAATTGTGAATTATCCTCTGAACCCATCATAAAGCGAAAACAGAAGAGGAAAGGGGGAAAAAAAGTACCGACTCATTTTCAAGCACAATTTTGTAGGTAGTGTGTATATATGTAGAAATTCCATGTCGTTAAAACTGTATACGAAAGGCAGCTGCTGAGCAATCATTCATTTTAGCTGAAACATCAAGTGATGGACTTGTGTATCCAGCAAAGTCAGGGCAATTTGCCCATGAGAAGAGCCCACAAGCGTCCTTCCAGCTGGAAACTAGTGGCACTTTTAGACACAGCCCATCTCTGTCCTCTTTGAAACTAAAGAAGTTTCAAAACAATTCTAATGGAAACAAGGATTTCTCACACACAACAAAAATGAACCCAAGAACATTTATGGCCAGGACACTGAGAAGATCTTAAGAGCAGATATGAAAAGAATTTTTCCTCCCCCTCTTTTTTTTTTTTTTTTTTTTTGCACCATAATGGGGAAGGTGAACTTCCATCTAACTAGAAATATCTTTATACAAATTACGTTTTGTGCTAATTTAGATTTCTCCACCAGGAAGCAGATGCATTCAGAAGCCAGACATAATTTATGAACTCTAGCAGCCTTCATGGCAAAGCGAAAAAAATATGGATTTAAACAGTTTCAAGCATCATTTTGGCTCCACATGGCTTGCTTCCATTCTGGACCTGTGTGAATATAATAGCTTAATGAAAATTAATGAGGAAAGACTGTTTTCATGGACAAGAGTCCCAAATGCAGGTAACTTTTTTAATAGAACTTCACCTTTACATAAATTAGCTATCAAGCTCTGTTGTCTTTAATACTATGGAAAAATGAAGATTCCCCAACTTAATTGCTTTGTGGTTCTTGGATCAGATCTTTGCAAGTAAAGTTTCTATTAATTCAAATAGCAATTTACCCTGCTGGAAGAGACACTTGGGCAATGCTAGCAGAAACCCTTCACTTCTGTCAGGTGGCATAACTGGTACTTTGTAAGAAAAGCAACAAATAGCTTTAGCATCATAATTCTGTAGAAATTTCTTTACACATTTGAGCCCCAAACTCAAATTATTATAATCAACACTAATTCCCAAAATGAATTCACAGTTTCTTGTAACTCTAGAAACTGGGTTGTCATGGTGAATATTTATGAGGTTGATAAAACAACCTTATGGGATGTGTTCTCATTCAGACGCATATGATGCACAATAGGAATTTCTGGGTTTTCATACAAACTGGTCTGTTGAAAAGACAGGTTTTCACAGGCCCAGCAATTCCTGCACAGGTCCACACCCTCTACGTGTCCACAGCAACAATTCACGGTGGTTTCAGCTCTTCTTTTCTGGGCGTTGCTGCCTTTCCCAGAATTCAGTCCTGCTACTTGCCCAGCTTCTTCCTTTAGGCTTTTGCTAGAGGAGTGTCGGCACTTCAAGGGGAATTAAATAAAAATATTCAGAAGTAGCTGCATAGCTCCCAACAGTTAAATTCCCCAACTGGGGTGAGCACTATCAGAGGTGACTGTCGCTCATACCATGGCTTGTGAACTTGAAGGACCTTGGCTCCAAGAGTTTGGTTGACTTTCCTTTACTTAACATATGCCTGAGACAGCATCACTGCTATGAAGGAGGTTTTACTAATGGAGTTTCCCCAGCGCACTAGTATAACTCCAAATATTAGCTCCATGTTTTTAATGGGAATTTTAATAATTTATCATTTGGATTACCAGAGCTGCCTTATCTAGGCTTCCCTGTTAATAAGTCTTAATGCTGAGCAAACTGACACCGAACAAGTCATCTAAACAATTTCATTCTTTATATTTACAGTTATAATTGCCAACAGAAAAAGCTCATTCTTGTTCTTAGAATGTTCTATTGAGTAATTTCACTCATTTAAATTAACACTTTCATATGGACCTAAAGTGTCTCACCTCTAAAAATGTGAACCTTACTCCCTGCCTAGAGAGAGAGTCATGTTCTGGCTACGGAACTGACTGCCTCCATTTTTTAAATTTCTGTGAAATTGTCCTTAAAAAAAGTGATTGGCATACATGAAAACTATTCTTTATTAATTTGAAGGAAGATTAATGTGCTCGCCTTCACATTTTAAACATAATTCTAGCTGCATACATTATAGTTTAATAACTTTATATCTGACTCTTACTGGTTTCTTTTCCCTAAATGAGATGCCCAAGTAGCAAACAGAATTCAGAACAGAAAATACACAGTTAAAAAAGATGTCCCAGCTGAGGGACTGTGAGGCTGGCCTGTTCACATGGTTGTGAAAGACCACCAGAATCTGCTCAAGCCCAGTTTTATCAGAACGGGAAATGGGCACTTACCCCAGCAACCATTTGGGGAAGCACGCACCAAAGGAAGAGGCATCTCCCAGTACTCATTTTCAACTGGGTACCTGCCAGCTGCACTGGATGTGCCTTGGGTCTGTTAGCGGAAGAAGCAGCGAACAATTGATCCTGCTCATCCTTTCCATTGCAGTCACGATTACAAATCACCTACCATGCCTAGCCTCAGTTCCTTCTTTTGCAGACTGAAGAGCCCTTGCTTACTCATCCACATACATAGGCTCCTCTACAACTGATTTTGTTTGCTGCCTTCCTTCGGAGTGTTTCCAACTCTGCTCTGTCCTGTTGGGATGCAGGGGCACCACTGCATACGGTAACATCAGGATAACATCATGATGCCTTCCTCTGTTATTTTCCTAATAATGACTAGGATTGTATTTGCCTTTCTTACTCCTCCTGAGCATTGAGTTGACATTTTCATCAAGATATCTATTACAGTGCTAATGTCTCACTCCCTTGTGGTAACGATCAGCTCAGAGCCCATCATTTTATATGTGAAGTATGGATTTTCCCCCACATACACATCAATTTGCATTCTCTGTAGTGAACTTCATCTGCAAATGTAATGCCTGGTCCAGGCTTGTTTAGCCACTCTTCACAGCCAACCACCTTCACTAACCCAAATAATGCAACACCCTAAGGAAACTTTGTCACTGCCCCAGTCACCCTTTTTTCAGAAAGTCGTGGAAGGACATAATTTCAGATAAAATAGGTAGCACATTTGCAGGTGATTTGGCAGTAAATAAATGTTCAAATAACAACAACTTAATTTTCAAAGCTTACTGCCACTGTATCATCCAAAGAGAAAACTTCAAAGTGGTAACTAGGTGTACTTATTGACCTAATCTTGAAATAAAAGTCCATTTCTCAGGACAGACTTGCAGAGAAATTAGATTCTAGTAAGACATCTACATTTTTATGAACATAGTTCAAAGGAAAGAAGAATATCTGGTTTGTCACCTAGTGCCATTTCATACACTGATCCTTTCTAATGGCAAGTTTACAACTAGATATATCATGCTTATTCTAATTCGGAACTCCAAAGGGAGAAATGATATCTCACTTCATTATTCATCAAGCTGAGCAGAGGTATCTGTTCCACTCAGCATTTAAGAGAAATGTCTTAATATTAACAGAAATTTAGACTTTAAACACCTGGCAAAAAGTATTTCTTAATCATCCAGACCTTAAATAGTAAACATATTCCAGTTTTCTATATTCTACTTCAAGCCTGGTTAAAAAAAAGGAAACAAAAAAAACCACCAAAAAAAAATACCCACACCACAAACCACCAAAAAAAACCAACCACACTCCAACCCCCCAAAAAACACCCCCCCCCCCCAAAAAACCAAAAAGGCTCCCACAGCCTTCCCTGTTTAAGATTGGAGTGAATGTGATTTTGCTTATGAAATGGAAATTCTATACAGTCAGAAGATGAGACCTATGTAAAGCAAATGGAAAGGAAAACTACACTCCCAGATCCCAGAGTCATAAGTCAAGATTCAAGACCAGTTTAAGCATGATGGGAAAACGCAGCCTGTCATTTATCACCAGATCTGTATCAGTCTGGTTGATACCAGTAAGAATTTTATTGTGACAGTGTATTATCACATAGTACTGCAGGGTTATTTTTCTCCCCTCGGAGAGGGAAAGGGTCCGATAAGAAACATCCTGTAATTGTCTTTTGGTTCTTGGATTTTATGTCCAAGCACAGCACATATTTATACTTCATCTGTGCATGTGTATGTACTATGCATATATCCACACACACCTATACATACAAGCCAAAAAGCTCACCAAAAATTCTTTGTTCAGATCTGATTTCTCTTTTTTTTCCTCCACCTACACATGAATTATTCTTTTTCATGTTGCAATAAACTGTTCTAGAAACTTAAAAGGCTGTCTACGGATTCGCATTTTTCCTATAGTTCTACCATCAGGAAACAAATTTACATCAACAGATTAGCCGTGAAAGAAAGCAAATGAGAACAAATATTTAAAAACAAATTTAGAGCTTAATCTCGCAGTTTGCTTGAGGCAGAAGTTGAAGTGCCATCAGAAGTTTTCGGTATCTTGCAGTATGATTCTCCATTTTGGTCTTGATCTTTTATTGGACCAACAACGGTCTAATTCTCCATTTTGGTCTTGATCTGATTTATTAGACCAACAATGATTTGTTTCACGTTCTAATACCCTGCTTTACTACAGTGGTTATTGAGAAAAATGCAGTAATAATATGGTACTATTCTGAACATCTCCAGAGAAATGGAGCCCCACCTCCCTGCGACCACGCGAGTGCAGAGGTCTCCACATGGCTCAGCTGGAGAGGGACGGGCAAGAGGCACCACAGGGCTGCGGGAGACCTGGGGCAGAGGGAGGTGCAGAGAGAAAGATCTTGGGCATGGTGGGGACAAGCTGAGGTTAGGCATGGACTGAAGGCTCAACCGCGCAGTCACGTGGGAGGATAAGTCATGCCCAAAAGTGGCTACCGATGTAGTCATCCTCAGGGCTTGGAGAAACAAATTCACAGGCCACACAGAAATATCCAGACTCTTTCCCCTCCAGATACCTTCTTTTGTGCATTCTGACATGTCACCCTGGACAAGGCTATCAAGGTTTAAATAATCTAAGGCTCTGCGGTGCTAAGTCATGGTCATGGTATGCTATTCGCGCTTATGCCATATCAAACTGCAAGATGCTATAACAGAGCATTTTACTTATTAAAACAAACAATTTAACACTTAATTGTTAACACACACGTTTGGAAATAACATCAATAGAGGAAAAAAAAGCAGCTCAAGAAAGACCACTATCTGTACTGCAATTATTTTTCTAGTTACATAGGTGCACAGTACCAAGAAAATCCAAGTGAAAATTTCAACGCATTTTGCATAAATCAGCATGCTTAGCAGATTATCCAGTACCAGGAGTAGGAAAAAAAAAAAAATTGTTTCTTCTGTGATCTTCAAGTAAACCCACTCATACAGACCTCATTTGAGGCGAGAGCAACAGGAGGGAGGGAAAGAAACCCTCCAGGACAAAGCAAATGTGTAAGCTCCTGCTTGGCAAGCGTAAGGCTTAGCACTCCTGCAGGGCTGAAATGCAGCTTGGGGCCTGAAAAGCACCTACTGAAAAGCCGCAGGTGATGGAGCTGTAGATATTTATGCTTTTAGACAATGTCAATCAGATAGAGCCATAGGGGGGTTGTTGGTTTTGCTTTGCTTGATTAAAAAAAAAGAAAAAAAACCAATCACTCGGCTTTCTGTTGCACATTGTGCTAAGACTTTTTTCCATTTCACCTCAGAGCTTCAAGTCTAAAAAAGAAGTGAAGACAGACCCACTAGGGCCGGTAAGACACCAAATCCTTTCTTGGAAGCCCGGAGCCAGCGCGAGGTTCCAGCAGCTCCAGACACCCCCCGCCTTCCCCATCCACTGTGCACCCCAGTCTGCTGCAGGCCCTCCTCCCGCAGCCTCCCACCTTGCAGAATGTTCCCTCAGTGCTTTTTTTTGGTTAGCTGGTTGGTTAGGATTCACTGGGACTTCGAAGTGACAGGGCTAGATGTACTGTGGATTGGCAGGGTTTGAAGAAGCCCCAGAACATCTCTTTGGAAGTTGCACCAGTCACGGTGTGCTGGTTTTGGCTGAGATAGAGTTCATTTTCCTCGCAGTAGCGAGCATGGGGCTACGGTTTGGATTTGTGCTGCCAACAGCGCTGATCACCCAGGGATGTTTTGGTTCCTGCTGAGCAGCGCTGACCCAGAGCCAAGGCCTTTTCTGCTCCCCACCCCACCCCACAGCGAGCAGGCTGGGGGGCACGAGGAGCTGGGAGGGGACCCGGCCGGGACAGCTGAGCCCAGCTGCCCCAAGGGATGTCCCACACCCCATGGCGTCATGCTCAGCACACAGAGCTGGGGGGAGAAGGAAGGGGGGGACGTTCGGAGCGATGGCGTTTGTCTGCCCAAGTCAGCATCAGGCATGATGGAGCCCGGCTTTCCTGGGGATGGCTGAGCACCTGCCTGCCCACGGGAAGCAGGGAAGGAATTCCTTGGTTTGCTTTGCTTGCGTGCGTGGCTTTTGCTTTCCCTATTCAACTGTCTTTATCTCAACCCACAAGTTTGCTCACTTCTACCCTTCCGATTCTCTCCCCCACCCCACTGTGGGGGCAGTGAGCGAGTGGCTGCATGGGGCTGAGTTGCTGGTGGGGTTAAACCATGACACATTGCATTAGTGCAAAGCAGACTCCTCTCAGGGGTACAGATCCCTAAGCCTCAGCCACATGCATTAAATGTTTGCATCAACCTTTAACTGCTAATGAGTTTTCAAGTAATAAGAAAATATACATGTATCGATGTTTAATGGACAGTGGAAATAGGACTGTGTCCAGAGTGATTTTGCTTTGATTTTGCAGACTTGCCACTCTAAAGAGTCAGGATAAGTTAATCACAAATGTTGTAGGCAGACTAAAATTGATCTTTTCTTCAAAAGTCTCTACGTCCCCCTAACCCTGCTCCTCAGCTGGCAATGGTTTTATCTAGCTCCACTGAGCAGACCCAGAGTTGGCAGGAAAGCTTGTTCAATATCTCATAAAATTTTTGTTGCTCATAATTTCTGTGGCTGGTCCATCCTGAAAAGCTTGAAAAGCTTTTCCTCCTCAAAGCTTTTCTAACCCAAGCAGACACACAACTCCCAGCCTCAACACTTACACTTCTACAATACTGAATAAGTGAAACTGCCATGGGGCCACTTTTTTTTCATGACTCCCTACTGGCTTCTCAAAAAAAAAAAAAAAGCCACACACCACACAGCCACCCTGACTTTGTGGGAGTCTCCAGTCTGACTATAACTACTTGAAGTTTTTAAACAGGCTACAGCTTTCCCTAAGAGATAAAACCACACTTGCTGCTGCTTGGCAAAGAACCTAACAGCAAATAATCCCAGCTGAGACATACCAGCTAAGTCTGATTCTGCAATCATGGAGCAAAAAGCCTGTCCTTCGGACCTGCTGGCTTTCTGCAGCTTCCTGTCTTGGTCCGCTGAATTTTCTTGCTGTGAAATCTAAAGGTGACTTCATGACCTGCAGTATCTTCAGCTAATTCAGTCAGATGCGGTCAGTCTATAATGACTGCATTATACAATATTGGCTTGATTTGGTTTGTTAATTCTGCCCTCCTCATCTGAGATTTGCAACTGCATTGTTGCATATTAAATGTGCAGATGGGGTCTTTTCATACTCCCAGTTTCCTGAAAACGTACATTCTGAGGAAGCTTTAAAAGATAGATCCAACAGGACAGGAAATTAAGGCTGCATCTCCCAAGCATCACAATATCAGATTAAAAAAAAGAAAAAAATCAAATCACAGTGTTCACAAAGAAAAGAACTACACATACTAAGCAGCCCCAGATGGTGTCAGTCGGGAAAGGTAAAACTAGCACATTCATTTTAACACTGAGGTTTGTCGCCATTTCAAGGATGTGGATTTGGACCTAACCTGTAAGTCCCATTAAGGTCCTGAGCAATGGCATAGGAGCTGGTTGGGAAATAAAACTGCCCTGGGCCACTCTTGATGCACCCACTGGAGCTGCTGGTGCACGTCAAGGTCTCCCTCCTCCTTTCCCAAGCCACACCACCACTCCGAGCAATGTTTTCTCCAACAGAAAGCAGAAAACCACGGTGAATGCACTCTCCGAGCAATGGCCAGGGCAAAGACAAAAACCGTGCCCCCAGTTTAATACATTCTTGTAAATACTTTCCACCTCTTTCACTACATGATGGAGATCAGCAGAAAGACAACTGAGGATCATTAGTAAACCAGGCAGGCAGAACACGTAGTCTCCATTTCCACTAATGAGCCTATTAATTTGTGTTCTAAGAGAAGCCTGGCTGGTCAATGAAAAGAGAGGCTGAAGTCTTTGATACAGTGCGCAAAGCTGGATAGTCCAGAGGACATTTATGTGGGTTTACTTGGAGATATCCTATGCAGCTGGGACTGTCGTTTCATTTGCTGCACAACATGCAATATGGCTGCAGCTTGCACACTGTGATAATGGTAATCTGAGGTTTTGGACAGCTTCAGAAAAAAGCCCCAAACCAAACAAAACCAAACCCACACCACTCTTTGCTCACTGAACCCCCCCAGAAGTAGCATCACCGGTATTGGCTCTTACTATTACTACTTATTGGCTCTTAGCTAAATTAGAAAATGCCAACATAAGGAGCTCCATATCCACCCTTTCTCCAAACTAAACAAAAATGTTGCAATAATTCTTCCAAGTAAAAGAAAACCCAATTACTTAGTGCCAAGAAAACCCCTTCCCTCACTGTCCGGTACCATCGCACAGGTCTTTGCTATGAAGGACACGGTACCCTCTGTGTTGGGTTCCCAAGAGCAAAAATGAATGACTGAACTCACAAACCATGAAATGCCAGAAAGAGCACAGCAAGAAACCTTACTTTCAAATGCCTGCATCTTTCCTCCATCTAAGTGGCAGAAAGGACAAAAACTCAGTTCACCAGAAGTTTGAAATTTTCCGTCATCAAAAAGTAAGATAGAGCCCTTAGGTTCACACATGAAAGAACCTGCCTGATTATATCTCTTCTTTTCAAGGTGCTTTTATAGTGCCTTCAATTTTTTAAAGTTAGCCCATTAGACCAAAGATCTTTCACAGCTGAGCCTACAAGTGAAACATCCCAGTTTTGCCAAGTTTAATGCTACAAGGATGTAAGAAATACCACTATCATAACACAGAACCACTGCCAGGCTACAATAAGGTCACAGAAGTGAACTTTATTGACTGAAAAGCTGAAGAAAAGGTCGAATGGTCACAAAGAGTCACATCCCTACAGATTCAGTTTGTGTGTGTGAGTACGGTGGGGTGAGGGTGGGAGCTATAGTGAAATGTTATATAAATGTTAAGTTGAAGATGCTACCTTAATGCTATGGTTGTATCGCTGGAAACTGCAGCATTAACAGGATATATCTGTCAAAATCTGGAGATTCAGGTTTAAAAAAAAGCAAATGTTGGCACTGGGTGTTCATCTGCTCCATTTATCATGGATTGCTGAAAGCGGTAAAGGTCAAATCACTACTTC
The DNA here is from genome assembly GCF_030463565.1 of Pelecanus crispus. Lineage (NCBI taxonomy): Eukaryota > Metazoa > Chordata > Aves > Pelecaniformes > Pelecanidae > Pelecanus > Pelecanus crispus. The sequence goes on along the minus strand of NC_134651.1, from coordinate 2,846,293 downwards.
TACAGAAAACTCCTTACAAGTGGATAAACTTTGGCCATGGGAAGGAAAGGTCAGATCAATAATGCTATGTAATCTCTCAGAGCCAGCCAGCACTCATCATTAGGAAGATCGCAAAGATCGTTTTGTTGCTGGGGCGGTTTTGGCTGTACCAGCTAGCATTGGACATGCAAAGGAAAGCCAGCCCTCCACTCCTTTGGAGTGCTGGGCTCTCCAGTGTGAAAGGAAGGTATGCGCCGGGTTAATTTTAAGCACATTATTCTCCTTCAGACTCTTTTGTAAAGCTTTACAAGCTACAACAAAACATAAGCCTCAAGCTTAAGACTTAAGCCCAGAAGTATCAAGTGGCTCTCATAGGCAAGGGTTTTCTCTGGTTGGTTGAGGACTCCCTTGCTGGGCAGTCCATTTTTATAGCCAACACCCAAAATGCAAAAGCACGGTGACCCAAAAGCACTGCAATCCCAACCCAAGAAACTTCTCCTGAGACCCAAGCACTTTCTCCTGCTGGGGAAGGGAGTGGGGAGATGCCTCCAACCCAGCAGCGTCTCCTGAGCAGCCAGGAACAACCAAAAAGCCAAAGTGCTCTTATGATGCTCCCTCACAAGGGGACTTGCGGTTTCTTAAGAGGTGAATAAGAATCACTGTGCTCCTCTATGAGCACAGCCAAGCTCATCCCTGCACCAAAAAAGCCAACCACAACTGGGATGAAGTATTTTTCTAAATTTGCTTAGTGATAAAATACCATTTTAAGAGCAAACTACCAAAAGGAAGCCTTGCTCTCATCAGTCAAGGTTCCAGTCTGAATTGGTATGGATTCTTTATAATTTATTGCTTTCATAACAGTATACAAGAAGGTATACAAATATGTCAGTTTTATTATAAGCAGAAGCTTCTCCTGCTAGATGCTTAGAGGAAAATGAAAGTGTTTTTCAAGGAGGCTTTCTTACCTACTCAACAAATAAGAAACCCAGACTCTCTAACAAAGAGAAAGTTTTTACTCAGATCATTTGTTTCAGTCTAATCCCCATACTACAGGGTAACATGAACTATTGCTTGTTACAACGCTACTTGATACTGGGAAACCCTTGTGCTTCTGCGGAAGGATTGACCACTGGGAAAGAGCTACCAGGAGAAGGAAGTGCATTGTTACAAGCGCGGAGAACTTGATAATCACTAAATTTAGCACAGAGGCAGTAAAAGCTATTGAGAAAGTAAAATGCATTTCTATTTAAATCTTATGTTTTCCCTTTCTAATTTCACCAGACAAAGCAGCGCAATACCTTTAATCAATACTTATTGTATCTATGGTAGAGTCATTACTTTTCTTGCCATCGCACGTTAGGCTGTTGCACATTTTCAAAACCTGAATATCAGCAGCGTGGGTTTTGTGAGACCCCCCTGGAGTGACAGCCCTGTCTACAGTGCAGATGGAGGAGCTTTGCTCTGGGACTGATTCTTGTAGAATCATAGAATCGTGTAGGTTGGAAAAGCCCTTTAAGATCATCCAGTCCAACCATTAACCTAACACTACCAAGTCCACACTAAACCAATCAAGGGTAGACTAGACTAAACCATGTCCCCAAGTGCCACCTCTGCCCATTTTTTGAACCCCTCCAGAGATGGGGACTCCCCCACCTCTCTGGGCAGCCTGTTCCAATGCTTGACTACCCTTTCCCTGAAGAAATTTCTCCTAATATCCAATCTAAACCTCCCCCAACGCAGCTTGAGCCCAGAACAAGCTTTTCTGCTCTTATCCCATCAGACCCTTCTGTTTAAATATTATAAGGTTTGAAAACATATTCAAAACACATTTGAGACCATCGCCTGGCTAGAATCCAGAGACTGACCCAGCTGGAAGAACAGGCTGCTCTTTCTTACACCAAAGCACAAAGCCATCCGTTTGTAGCAGTTTCACGTAATGGATTTTTAAGGACATAGAGCAGTTTTGATCATTTAGTCTCATTTGCTATTTGACACAGCACATAGAATTTTCTCTATCCATTCCAGCACTGAAGAACATAACCCCTGGCTGAGCAAAGACAACTCTGATAGAAAGGTACCAAACCTTAATGGGGGGACTTCAAGAAAGAGAGGACCCCCCACACCCACAGGCAAATGGCTCTGGTCACCGATCATCCTTACAGCTGCCATTTTTTTGGCCTCATTTTCTACTCGCATTCATCTCTTTCTGGCAGCTGAGACGTAAGGGCTGTCTAGGTGAGCCTGACCCGATGCCCTGCCGGGAGGCAGTGCACAAAGCAGAGGGTGATGAGCTGGGCTCGTGTACCCTGCGAAGGGGATGAGCTGCAGCTACTCCTCCCAGGTGAAGTGTCCTAGAGGAGCTAGTGGTATCGAGCACAGGCATAGTTATCCTTCCTCTACGGCTGTCTGCAAGGACTACAGATTTTTTTCTCCACAAAGAAAGTTGGAAGGCTGCCTTTTTTTTTTTTTTAAAAAAAAAAAGCAGTAATTGTGGAGGAAGCAGTGAACAGAATGCGTGCCCTGCGCTGCATGCAACAGCCCTGGTTAAGAAGAGCAGCTCTAGGACAGGATCCAGTAGGAAACAGCACACTAAGAGCATAAGCTATGGTGGCCACTAATTAGCAGTGGAGTGTACTGCTGCTGGTCTTTCTAAAGGATCAAAGGCGATGAACTGGGGAATCTAAGCTTGAATTAGTACATGGACTTTGGACACCACCGCAAGCACCAATTTATCCCGTTAGTCCTTTCCTGCATGACTCCCACTGACCAGCTACGCTTTGCCCAGGCTTTTTGAGAAGGTGGGAGTGACTCGCAGCATGCAGCACGGGGGCGATGTGTTTCCTCACTCGTTATCCCTGCCACAACAGGCTTTACTGATACTCTCTTCAAAGCTGGCCACACATAGCTTGTCTCAAAAGAAAGACCAACTTTGCCAGTCCATTAGCCTGGCAATACGCAACCTAATCCTCAAAGAAGTGAGCGTGTGCTGTGAAAAGCAAGCCTGCTGAAAAAACGTCAAGCTTCTCCTCTTCAGAGCTCTATAATCTTCCATTTAACCAGCATTATTGTCTCAAAGCCTGATGCTGCTCCTCCACTGTCCAGCAAGCCGCTCTCTAAAGCTATTAATACAGACTTTTCAGTCCAAGGCAAAAGCTCAGTGTCTCACAATATTGCTGACCCATTTCATTAAAGAGCAGTTTAATAAACAGTAATGGAAAGGGGCAAGGCACTCGGAGCTGCTTTGCAAGTTATGAGAATGGTAAGCAAAAAATAGCACTGTGAAGCATTTATCCCTTCATCTCGCAAATAATTAGAAATACACGAGATGGCATTACGCTTTTTAAATAGGCTATAGTAATGGCTTGTGGGAATGCAATTCAATGATAATAGTTTATCATGGTAAGTCAGCTCTGTAGGGTTACAGTATGACAAGTCTAAATGGGAACCATTTGTTTCCCTTCTGCATTGCAGCAGAAGCTGGCATACTTTTTATGGGAGCATCATTGACAGTCTCCAACTGTTATTTTTTTAAATTAAACGCCATGCCTACCGAGTTAATAGGCGTGCAGTCAGTAAGTTTTCTCTATAAGTTCCTGTAACAGTGCACACAATACTTTGTAGTAACAGATAATAAAATTTGACAAAGCATTCTGTAATTACTGCTCTGCTTTATAGAATATTACTAATACATGCACTGTGCTGCTCTTGTAATGAATGACACATCACCAAGAGCCTGCTGGTTCCTTAAGCTGAAGGCACACAAAAGGAGCCGAGTTGAAACATGTAAGTGGGTTTGTTGAAAAGCCAAGAGGCTTTACTATCTGCGAGCAGGTGAAGAACAAAACTCTGCCATTCTAGGCAGTCCTACAAGTCCTTATCCCCCTGTCAACGTTGATTTCTGTAACATGCTCTGCAGAGGTCTGACTTTGGGACCTCTGGGGAGCAGAAGGTAAGGCAATACCTGCTCATAAGAGGACATATTGCCCAGAAAACTTATGTCATTGGGTGGTGCAACTCCAAGATGCACACTCCTCCAGCTCACAGGAGCTCTTGCTTTGGGACAGAAGAAACCGGACAAGTCTGCTCTGACCTAGGAGACCCCAGGATGGCTAACATGCTAGAGAGGTAGTAAATGCTGTAGCCTTTTACCCCTCTCATTCTCATTTACTGCGAGAAACGTTACATGTAGGATGGCTGCAGAACCTAACCTCTGCCCAAAGATTTTCAAGCCAGATCTCATCTCTCCTCTGCACCTACCCTTACGTTGCTGACTGGCCCCTGCACACCTGCAGCTCTGGATATACCAGCATTCCCTCCTGCTCCTTCTTTGCATCCTAACCAGCATTTATCTGGTCCCGGTAACAAGGAAGTCTTCAAACACCAAAGTAGCTTTAAACGATTGTTTCAGTCCTGCTAAATTAAACTGGCTATTACAGAAGAATAGCTTTACCACTGGACTGTAGCACATGAATAAATTTTCCTAGAGCAGGTTGGTTTTATTCCATCAACCCATCTCCCTTTTCAATGATACTCTGTCCCTCGCATTGCCCCGACAGATTTTTGTATGCATAACTTTTTCCAGATGGCAGATTCAGTGCAGACAGTAATTTACATAATTTAAATCTGCTTACTAGCATAAATTATATCACAACACACCGCGGGTTTTTCTTTCAGCTCCCTGCATTGCTCGCACCGAGGTCTCGGCAGTGCCTGTGCATGGTGATGGATCGCAGGTGGCTCTGGAGAGCCACGCTGGGCTGAGGGCTCGACGACTGCACAGGGCAGCTCCGCAGGTGGAAGAGCTGAATCAGAAAAAGATTTCTTTATGGCCATAATTCATATCCGAGTGTACTCCAAACAGCAACATTACTGTATTGAAGTGAACTCCATTAGCAGACTTAGCTGGATGGCTACTCCAGTGCGAGAAGGTCAAGGAGAGCTTCTGCTTACACATTTTGTATTTTTTTCCCTGTGAGAAAATCCAAATAGGTTGTGTTCCAAGCAGGCCGAAATGAATACACTATCGGTGATTATCTTCTTTACCCTCCCTACACAAAGTAGGTGTTCAATTCTTTATTATTTAAAGAAAACAGTTTTAACATTTTTAGCTCAATTTACCGACTTCGAGAAAATGCAATACACCTCCCTGCAAATATTTTGTCATTGAAACCTGTTTATATCAAGTTTTGATTAGTGCATCAGTCTTTATGTGGCAAACCATATTGTTACAGCTCAAAATAAACGCCAAGGAAAATCTCAGAGAGCCACGGGGATCTTCAGGAGATCGTCACACTCCCACTCCAGATGGGGCTTGAAAGGGTATCTGTACCAAGACCAATGCATTTGTTCAGATTTGTACAATGCACCTGTACGTACGCACATGGACACAGATATGAAAAAGCCCACGTGATCAACGAGTCAATAAAATGAGAGAATCCTGGAGTCTTCCCACCCCTTCCCATGCCTCTCTGCCACACAGTGCGTTACAGAATTGCTTAAAAGTGGAACAAACAAACACAGAGCTATGCTTTGTTGAACAATAAAGAGGACCAGCTCCAAGAAAGCCCAGTTGCTGACTCTCCAAGAAATTGTGGACAAAGGCAATGCAGTTATTCCCACTGAGCTTAAAATGAGCAGAAAGGAAGCACTAAACACATAATTTAAGACTTTCAGTAAGAGCAACTTGAGCTGCACAAAAGCAATATTAAACCAGTGCAGAGCAAAGCGGCTACGCTCTCACATCGGTCTGCTTTCCTTAAACCATGGGTATGTAAGAGTAGGAAACATTTTCCAATAGCAGAGGCAAGTCTATTCGTAAGAAAATACAAATATCCAGTTTTCTACCGGTTTTACAAGGGAAGAATTCCGTGTCATATGGTGGTCCCTCCAAGAATTCTTTCTGCATATGGATATATAAGAGTTTCTCATCTTGAGGTAGGGATAGGGAAACTACTAAGAGCGCACAGTTGAAAAAGCAAGGATAGAAAGTTATGCTGACCACCAAATCTGCAGGTGCAATGCTTTCTTGGTGCGGTGACCTCTGCCAGTGAGGTCCAAGATAGATTAGGACTAGCAGAGATATCACTCTCGTGCCCGCCTGGAAAGCTGGGATGAGCAGAAAGGTCTTAGACCTTACATGAAAAATGATGTCACGCTAAACGTCAGCATTTAAGTTGCCAGAATTAAATGCCAGAATTAAAGTAGCCTAACCCAAACACTCAGACTCCTTATGCATTCCTGATATTTTTTCTAACTACACAACCCAGCTCTACCCTATTGCATAGGATGGGGTCTGTCAAAGTGAAAACTATTCCACAAAAAGTTGATTTATTCTGTAAATAATATTCTATACGGCTTGCTTTCTCCTCTTTGTTTGGTGAGGAACCAACATCTTTGCACATACCTACATTTCAAACCTCAGTCTGCATTGCTACTTTTCTTTCTGCTCTCTCCTATATGCTCATCACAATATCACCAGGGCATTTCATTATCCAGTCTGGGGAAGAAATGGAAGCAATTTCCATTTCACAGAGTGAATCAGAGGTGCAGAGAGACCAAGAGCAAAGCTTTTCTTTCATTTTGGGTACACAGTCTGGAGTGGGGAGCAAGGAGGGAGAACCAGAGAATACTTGGATGTACTTAAAGATTTCAGATGCGACTGCTCAGACCGATGCAGGTCATTAGCTGAGCATCCAGGAGAGCAAAGATCACGCCAGGATCTGCGACACATGACCTGAGTGACCCACACACAAATGCTGTCATTGAGACAAGCTCAGAGGACAAGATCCCCCTTAGCATTTAAATCCCTTAGCTAGGATATTGCTCTTCAACTACCTGCAGTCCCTCATCTCGCCTACATGCTTTCCAAAAGCCGCTCCAAGTGACACGGGGCTCGGCCAGCTGTAACCTCCTGCATGCTGCAGCCCTGCTTTATCTCCAGGACTTGTTTGTAGCCTGCCTCTCCAGTCACCAGAAGCTAGGCTGAGATCAGGGCAATCGCCTCTTTATAATTCAAAGCAACACATTGATCAGAACTGCGTGCCTGCGCGGCCAGTTAGGATGCAATCACTCAAAACAGTAGCCTACTGCCAAATACGGAGTTATTCACCTTCTAGAGAGCTCCAGTTTATACTGAACATAAGTTTCTGTCCCGAAATATACCCAGTAGCAACTGAAACATGAAAGAGCTCAAAACAGAAATGCGCTGGCAAACATGAAATGCAAATGTATTCATCTTCCAGAGAGCCCCACTATGTGCAGAACAGAAGTCTGAATCCCAAAATAATACCCAGTACCAACTAAAACACACACATTTCCCCACATCTTGTCTTGCTTCCATCAATTTAGCAGCACAATGAAGCAATTTACATCGTTAACATATGCACTGTATTAAGGCTAGCCAAGATTTAACATTCTTTTGTTAATTTGGCAGAGGGGGAAGACACAATAGAAGAGAGCCCTACAATTTGCAGCCATCTGTGATACTGAAAACAGTAATAAACTTGAAAAGTGCTGTTATTATACATGTTATCACTCCTAGCAAGCCAATGTCTTCAAACATTTATGCCTTTTATGTCTAAATTAATGCCTCTTAATTTCTGTATGAAGAAAGTGTTTTCAGACTTCTCTTCCCATTATATGACCATTAATCTTGTCCACTGGTTTAAGCTCCCCTAGTACAATACAATTTACGCTGTCAGAGATCACTGGATAAGTCCTACTCAATTATAAACGTAAGATGCTAAATTACCTAATGCTGTTATTTTTAGGGTTGTGACAGGCACCACGAGTACGCAGTGTCTTAGGCCACTTCATCTTCCCGCAGAGAAGAACACCTCCCAGTCTGATGGGGCACATCCATCACCAAACCCATTGCTTTGCTTATGAAGTGAACATCAAGCTCCCCAACAGACAATTAAACCAATATTTTAAATTAAAATTTGTGTAAGAATATTCATAGGCTTCTCATAGTGACAGGTCTCTATGTAATTTCTTCCCCCACCCCTGCCTGAATATGTTTGCTGTCCTGATGATGAATCTCCCATCTACCTTCTGCTGGGGAAAAATTACACAGACTTCTCAGCATGCGAGCGCCTCGGGTCACATCTATCATCCTTCAGGCCTGTGTTTTACTTTTAATTACAACACTTCACTCGGGAACGTTACTTCAAATCATAAACCTAAGGAGAAAGTAGCTTTTAATTTGCAGAACAGCCATTAAATTCTCCACTTCGGTGACATTAATTCGCTAGTGCTCTTTGTACTAAGGAAGAGATGATGTTTCCTTGCTTTCAGATTTTATGAAAAGGTAAGCTTGGGCAAAGTCACAATCACTTTAAAATTAGTTGCATTTTGTGTCCACATGCTTCCTATGATACTGCATTTAATTAAAGCCTCCACTGAGAATTATTTTCAATTAGCAGCAACATTTTTAAATGGATAATTTAAGGTCAATCATTTTGCCTGGGACATACATTTCAGTTTGAACACTCCAGTTTAATTTTACTCAGTTTGGGCCTTTATTTTTATGTATAAGCAGATCCTATTTTTGTGAGACCAACAGGATGAAGAGTTTGACACAAAGCTAATAGATTGCTGAAACGCTTACCAAAAAATGGACCTGAGAGGGGTTTAGACACACATACACCCCTTGACGCTCTGCTGAGCCTAAAATCCACCAGCATTTCCAGCCAGCTTTTGCATCTCTTCCTTTGTGAGTGGACATTTGCCATCACAATTTGGAAGCAATCACACCGCTGCCCACATTTTAGATCAATAACCACCACCACAGCGTTCCTGTTTGATGGAAAATGCCCCATCGGTCACTGCTGGCTTTATCAGGTTGCCTCTTGCATTTCCCATAGAAAGAAGGAAAGAGAGGGGCTAGTAGCTCAGGATGTTTTGGGGGGAAGAAAAAGAAAAAAAGGTAGGCTATTTAAAGATTACTCTACAATTTTAGGCACGTAGCTAAGTACTAGCTTAGAAAAACTGGATGCTACACTCTGTAAATTCCTAGTAGAATAGGAAGCTATAGTCTCAAGGATCTTTTGTTGTGGATTCAAAATAAAGCATTAAAAAAAAAAGAAACAAAAAGGAAAAAAGCAATCGTTACAGTAGTACCCAAAAGGCAGCCACCCTCACTATGCAGTGGAAACAGAGTCTCAAAGACAGCATTTGCCCTGACCATCAATATTCATCCAAGGCAAGAAAACAAAAATAAACAGACAAAATGACTGGAATCAAGTCACATTGCTCTCTCCCAAGCAAAAGTGGTGAGCGAGGTGGGAAGACAACAGAAGTAATGGACACACGATGGACTGCCTGAAAGCCTTCCCCAGCCCAAGCAAGGGCTCTGAAAGTGCCCACTGACACCAGAGGGATGAGCTAGAAGGAAGACCCATTGCTCACCCAGCCAGGTTTTCCTGTCCATCACACCAAGAGAAGATGCAAAACCCACACCAAGCTAGCATCCGAACAAAACAACACAGAAGATGATTATTTTTAACTACATATTTGGATTACATTTGAAAAATCACCTGCAGAACTTAAAGGGCAAAATCCCACTCAGTCTACAAAACCAGTAAGACTTTCGTATTTGAGAGAGAAGCCTAGCTATACAAAGCACCTTCTACCTCTTCTTGATGGTATGAAAACAGGTAGGACATGCCAGACTGGCCCAGTGTTGATATACGTTTCTTAGAAAGTGAGAAGATAACTCAGCTGCTGTGTTATTTATGGCAATTTTTGTAGTAAATCTGGAATCCTAAGACCAGAAAAAAAACCCACTTTTCTGTGACACCAAGATCTTTCTTAGTATTATGTTAAATATACAGAAGGGAATTTTAAATGCTCTCAGCATTTGCCTCAGCCTGTTCCTGGTAAGGTTAACAGGAAAAATCAGCATTGCTGTTATAGAGAACATCACTTTCAATGAGAACAGAGAGAGCAAGCCTTTGGATTTCTGTGGCTCATTTCAGGTTTAAGGATTATTTTTTCCCCCTGCTCCCTCTTGCATGGTGAAAAGATGATGATGTTCTACATACCTTGTGTATCGTATGCAAGTATATGAAATTCAGATGAGCAATGTATGGACAGGACGGCAACACCACATTTCCCATGTGAAGCAAACACCTGCGTCAGCTCTAGTAAGCGAAACATTTGAGTTCCACACAGATGCAGATAGCATAGGGCCAGCAACATTAAGGGGTTTGAGCATTTCAGTTTATGCAGCGAGAACCAGCAAGAGTGGCCTCGTTCAGAATGACAAGAGACCAGCAGGAGAGATGTTTCCTAAGGTAGGAAATAGTATTGCTCTGCCACTTTTATTTCCATATAAATCAAAAGTTGCCCATCTAGGAGCGCTGCTGGTACCAAATTACATTTGTGCAACAAGCTTTTGCTCAAGGAAAATAAATTCTTTAAGACATGCCTAAAATCCCGTAACCTTTTCCCAGAATCAAGACTATTTGCCACAGAGCACAAACGCAGAATCATCTAACATGACTCTCACCCTGCAAACCTGTATTTCTACAGGAGATGCACAAGCTGCAGAGATGGTCTTAAACAAAAGCTTGCTTAAAGAACTGCTCGTTTATTCAGTTATGAGCATGTAAAACACTTTAAATGCTTTAAAAACAGGTTAATTGAAGCTGTTTAAAGTATTAATAGGAAACTCGTCTGAAGTGTCTATGTATTTCTGAAAGCAGCTGATTTACATTGGGTTTTTTTTTTTTCAAATAAACTTAGACAAATATCGTTCAACTGTTCTTTAATAAATGTAAATAATATTCTGAAACAGGGACAAAATGGCAGTAGTTGAGGGATAGCTGAGCTATATACAGCATGTAAATGAAGTCCCTGCTTGAATATCAGGACTTATATGTGCAGCATTCAGGAATAAAATGAGCAAAACTTTCCCAGCTTGAAAAGGGCTTCAACAGAGCTCCATAGTATTACTTTTATTATCAATACAGGAAAACAGATGAGCAGCAAGGGTGCAATATTTGCAGATGATACCAGTATTCAGTCAAACCTAACAAAGACCGTAAAGAATGCTGAAATTTGGTGAATTTGAGGGGAGGTTAAACTTACCATTAACAAGTGAAATGCCACAGACACTGGAGGATATAATTAGATTTACATGCAAACCTAATGGCAACGTTCCTGCCGCTGGGATATTAGACCCAGGTTTCTTCATTGAGAAGCAGCAACCTGTAGACAAGTCACCAGACTGGCCAGGCTGTCAAGAAAGCTTCTCATCCCCAGAGAAAGCGTTGGAGCTTCTCCCATCGGAAAGGGGATGGAGCGGAGCAATCCCCGTAAACCCTCCAGCACATTACAGGGACTGTAGGGCAGCAACTTTCAGCACGGGATATTGGCATTCATTGGAAAATAAGTAGCAAATTCAAATATGCCCAGAAGATACAGTCCCACCCAACTGGTCCTGAGCTTAGGAGCTCCTTGTCAGGAGAAGATGCAGCTCAGCAGTATGCCAAGGGCAAGACAGCTCTGGATGTGCAGGGAGAAAGGACAAAGTGACGTATAGATGCCCACAGAAGGATGTACGCCCACCTAAGCCGCTGGACTGTGAAGTCCATGATTTCACCTAAGAGGATGTCACCTGCCCCGGCCACCACCGCTCGGGATCCAGGCTACTGTTGCCACCGCTGTGGCCAGGGCACTTCTACGTGACGGCCAGTGCAGAGCTCCAAGCCTGTGACTTTGGTAAAAGACAGAATTTTTTAAAAAATAACAAAAGGAAAATAAGAACAGAAATATTCCTCCCCCCGCCCCCCCCCCCTTAAGACTGCACATTGCAGTATAACACACATAATGGCCGGTAAATCTAGGTGATTAGACAATATAGCAATAGTTAAAAATAAGCCTACCATCTACTACATTTTATACAAAGGACAAGGAATGCTGTCCTCAGTCACTGCATGAAAGACTTGGAATGGGAAGGAGATACAAAGCGAGGAGAAAGATAAAAATAGAGAAAAACTGACATCAAAGGTTTCAATTTTACTTTTTGTTTCTTCTTTCCTTAAATAATTTCCAAGTAATTTATGACATGGGAGGAAATCCCTCAAAACAGGATTTCGAAAATATAATTCTATGTTTATAAAAAGAAAAGGATGTTTTCCAAATGGCAGTTTATAACATTTATGATTAACTTCCAGTATCTGATACAGTTTTAGTAATTTGCAACATACTTCAAAACCAGTATATTATCATTCAAAATCCATAAACCAAAACACCAAATGTCATGAAACTCAATTTAAAAAGAGCGGCTCTAAACAGCTGTAAATATTGGTGCTTTATTTGCCTTCGGGTTTTTGAGCCTTTCGGCTTCACGTTTGTAACCTACCCCCTGCAAACACAGAAGGCCAGAAACGTATCTTCTCAGTAAAAATGTGAAGCAAGAATATTTCTGCAAAATGTGGAGCTGGAAAAACAAACAGCAAGCTCTTCTTAATACTGATGCATCAACAATATCTCAACTGACCCTGCCAGCAGATCTGATGCAAAAAGCTCTGCAAATCTGCAAAGTGCGATTTTAGCCAGTCTTCCCTCTTCAGGTTTTGCTCTTTCAGTATTTTTTCTGATGGCATAAAGCTACTCTAAAACCTGCCCGTGGGATTCACACCAGAGACTTGGAGACAACCTGCTGGCTTGAGAAATAAGAGCTGAGGTCACATTTTTGACTGCAACATTTCAAAACTTGTTCACTTGCACTGATTAGAAGAGTTTTATTTTGTTACTAAAGGATGTTCTATCAGGAAGCATCACAGGAAAGAAAGGCATAAATTAGGAATTTTGCATCTGGCTTTAAAATACCCTGAAAGTACTTAGAAACAAGACCAAACCCTTACCGGGCTGTACCACTGCTGTTAACATGCAGGCTCATGCAAGAATTTATCCAGCGTAAGATATGAACGGCTGGGAACGTACGAAAGGGAAATGATCTGTTCACCCATCCCCTTACATGGGGGGGGGGAGCAACAAAAAAAACACAACCCACAAAACCTAGAAGCTGCTCTGCCTGTTGCCTGTCACCCACTCTGGCAGGTACCTACAGACCAGGCAACGCTCCCAAACACCTCTGCTTCCCCACATCTTCAAACTGTGTCCCAAAGATTTTAATTCCTTTGCTTTCCATGAAGCTGATAAATTGAAGGGAGGATGCTTTGGCCAGCAGCTCACGTGTGCTAACCCTTCTACGGGCAAGATGAAATCAAGGGAAAGACTTTGGCAACTCTTTGAGCACTAACTGTATGCTCGCTGCTGTGCAAACCTTCCGAGCGAAGCACCAAATGCATGATGAGCAGATTTTTTTGTGAGGAAAGGTCATTCCTGTACAGCCATTATTCAGCTACACTTAATTGTGCTTTAGGAAGTAGGTTAACTAAATTGCATCGCTCAAAAAGCCTCAGGAATGACTTTGCTTTCAAAGCTGTGCACTCTGTGTTCCTAGAGAGCCCAGGTATGTAATTTTTCAGAGGAGAAATGCCATTTGGTAATTAGCTTAAGTGATGCAATTTTCTTCCAAGGATAATAACACTGACTTGCAGCATCTGACGTCTGGCGACCTTTGCAGCTGCAGCTTCATCCTGGAGAAGGATGTGAAAACAAAAAGGGAAGGAGAAGTCCTGCAGCTGGTGACAGAGGCACGTCCACCGTGACCCACTCCTGTTGGCAGCAGGTACCAGCAGGTCAGTAATGGGAACAGCCCCCAAGAACACCTTCGGTTGCCCTTCACTGTTTTAGAGGTTGCGATGCCCTGTTCATCTCCATATCTGTTAATCTCCATATCTCTTGAGTTTGCATTCAAGATATTTTTTTACCTTGTGCTTTCATAAGAGTCATTTATTTCCTGGTTTCAATATTAAAGTCTGCGATATTTTACATTACACAAGATGGGCTGTTGGCAGAGCTGGCCACGTCGCGTCACGCCAGCAGAGATGGGTCAGCTGGGGAACTCGCAAAGGCCACCCGCCGTCGGCCCTTGAGCTCCTCCTGCGACGCCAGTGTCCGACCAGCGCTCAAATATCACCACGGAAGCAGTTGCTTATTCAAAACTGGTCTACAGAGAGCAAGAAAATAGAATATTAACACGGGTCTAAAAGGAAATAGAAGAGCTGTTGGGCTTGCTTTGCACTCATGAATAACCTGTTTCCAAAGGGACGTGAATTCAGCTCATTAGGCCATTTGTCGAGGTGTGGCCGTTATTCCTGCTGCTTCCTGGCAAGGGATGCATTGGCAGGCAGCTAGCATAATCACCAGCCATTTCTGCTGAAACATTTCCAAACCTAATGTTGCTGGGATTATGCCCAGGATGGCAAAAGAAAGATCAAGCTCAGCTACCTCCGGTGCTGCAGAAATTGATGCGAGGCTATCTGCCAAGAGGCAATCTGAGGCAGGACTGCAGTAGGTGTTAACATGCCCTAATTTGTTTCATGCTTATCAAGAATAAGCAAGATGAGCTAAAATTAACACACCAGAGTTAGGACTCACTAACGTGGATGAATGTATGGTAGGACTTGTGGAAGGGGGGGAAAAAAAAGTAACTCCAAAAGGATTTTCCTCATTTCTGATCAGAGTGAGCAGAGTTGGAAGTTATAGGAAACCGCATTTTTTTAATGTATTTAGCACTATATAAAGATGTTTCTGTTCTCGTAAACAAAGATAGCACAGAAAAAGCCTAAAAATCTTTCTATAAGGTTTTCTTAAAAAAAAAAGATATCTTTCCATTTCTTAAAAATTGATTTACCTGTTCCTTAGGAGCTTCTCAAAACACTCCTATCTGACTAGGAACAACTTATATTTTCTATAATCAAAAGCTTCTGTCGTGAGCAGTTGCAACCAGACATGTCTCTGGACAGGAGACACGCAGTCCTTGCCAGTTACTTTTGACCAAGTAGAAGCTGATTGTGAGCCCCTGGAAACAGCTATTTGCTACAGTACAATTTATCGGGCAGGAAAGCTGGAGCTTTGAAGAGCAGGGGCTAATATTCTATGGAGGGTATCCTTCCAAAGGGTATCCAAACATTATTAAAAATTAATATCAAGCTTTACAGTGCCATACCATGTCACATCTCACCCAAATGTTACCGTGGAGCGGCTTGCAAACAATATTTGTTTGGCTGCAATTAAATTGGCTGCAGGTAACACCTGCAACTCTTCCACAAGGAGCAGCGCTGCCCAATGTATCTTTAGCAGGGGAAATAAAAATACTTTGCCCTGAAACTACTGAGGGAACAAAATCACATCTTTCAACTTCCCAGTTTATTTGTTTGTTTTCCCTCTTGTGGGAGACACCAGGTCTGTGGGCAGAGCTAATGTAATATCCTTCATTACAGCAGCTGATGCTGCTGGAAACACTAGCCAAACTCTGGGACTTGGGAGCCATCTTCAGCAGCACGAGAGCAAACAGCAGGTAACAAAGCAAGACACAAGATGGGAGAAACTGCTCACGCTCTAGATATGCAAAGCAAAATGACCGTGGCTTGGAGCAGAACGCCGCTAGACGGTGTAACAAGGACACGAAGGGCACCGCGGTGCTGCCGCCACCCGAGTCCCTCGGCAGGAGGGTCAGGCACGGCCAAAACCCACCCACGCATGGGCACAGCCACCTTTCCCCACCACGAACTTTCTAGCCCCAGCCCTGCCCACATGGAAAGTTTCATCAGGACTATAAATGATGATGATAAAATAAATGATGATACCTGCACCCTATCTCACCCATCTGTAACACCGTATTCTGTAAAAGTATCAGGAGATTTCCGACTTCGCCCATGGTTTGGAAACAGCAGTACGACGGATCTTTCACTATAATAGTACCAAAAAGGTATTGCAATGTCTCCAGGTGCCAAAATGCTACGCAGCTTCTGGACAAAAAGGCAGGAGCTTTCTGCCCCTTCCCTCGCTAAACCACCAGTCCCTTCCAGATCTGATCACAGCCCATCCCTGGTGGGTCTTGTTCC
Source organism: Pelecanus crispus (assembly GCF_030463565.1). Lineage (NCBI taxonomy): Eukaryota > Metazoa > Chordata > Aves > Pelecaniformes > Pelecanidae > Pelecanus > Pelecanus crispus. Next base: position 2,830,331 of record NC_134651.1, on the reverse strand, counting down.
ATCAGGAAAGACCACGGTGGGACCTTCCTCAGTCCCATCTATGCCCCGGAGGCCCCGGCAGCACCCCTGCGTGAGGCTGTAGCAGATGAGAGCATGGGCCAGAGCAGCATTCCCAGCACCAGCCCACACTGGCAGAACAGCTTCTGTGTGCTTGGTACGGGTAAGAGCAAAGGGCATTTCCCCCCCTGCCATTTGTGACCAGGGGAAACTACTTCCTCTCAAATCTGGAGCTTAGCAAACATCTGTCCCCAAAGAAAATATTACACTGTGTTCTTCAGGGAGACAAACATACCACATGAACAACATTACTGTCCTGCTTTTGGTTAAGCCACAGCCATTACAAAGTACAGTCCATTCCCGCGTATAAAAATTTGATCAAAGACAGTCATTAAATTTGGAAGCAGTAACGCAACCGAGGCCAGGTCAGGTGCATCCTACTGACATCTGATCAAACCAAATGCGCCAGCTATGGGGTCCATGGAGGTAACTCAGCTGTAGATCACAAGATCCAGGACAGGGAGTCACAGAAGCTTTGCATAGACAACGTGGTTGTAACCTACTTGCTCAGAAAAGCAGGTTCTGCCCAACAGCATCTCGAGAGACTTTCCCATTCCCACTTCTCCACAGCCTGAGGAAAAAGCCTGCTTTCCAGAGAGCCGCAGGATGAACACAGCAGCACCCCAGACCCATCTGGGACCCGGGCAGGGAGCGCCTGAGAAAAACAGTCACCTCTCTCCAGAGCCTGCGGGATCTCTCTATGTGACAAGTTACACATTCCCCCTACCCCCAACTTTAAGATTCCTTCTTTTAAGATGCAAATACGAAAGATAAATAACCACAGGAGACCCCTCCTGCAAGGCGCAGCACTCACATCCGCAGCCCTTCCACGAGAAGAAGAGGAATAACACTCTCTTACCTGTTTTGCCCCACCACCGCCCAAGTACAACAGCGGAAGGGAAGGTAGCAGATGGCTCTAACATCTGGCCATGGAAAGGCAAACCTGCCCTCACCCTGCTCCGGGAGGCACTGGCTCTTAACAGAGGGGCCAGGCAGGGAAGGAAGCAGCGCTGGCTCCCACCCCACTGGGGTGGAGATGCTGGCACCTCGGTAATTGGCTTCCTACACCCTCAGCCAGCCAGGCTGGGGCCAATTACAGGTATTTCAGGTGCAGCAATAAGAGTAATTACCACAGAAAACCCTGCAGCAGAAGCCTCTCTTGGTTTTAGCTTGACATGCTGAGGTAGTACTCAATGCACGAAGACGAGAATGTTTCATAAAACCTCAGAATTGCTGCAAAAACTAAACCTCCCAGGAGGGAAACATGCTCAGAGACCTCCAACCCATTTAACCTCTTCTTGTTCCTGTGCTGTTTGCCTGGGTGGGAAGGGGAGCTTTGGGCGGAGAAAGTTCAGCAAAATCTCTTGCTGGTGGGAGCGGTGGTTTTGCGCCGCCACAAATTGTACCGATGCTACGAAGCATTTTTACAAGTATTTTCAGGTAATGCCATAAAGTGACTGGCAACCGTGCTGCCCCTCCTCAAGAGGCAAAGGGCTCGGGAGCGCTTTCCTGCAAACGCCTTTGCATTTAAGTAGCTTAGCTGTTTTCAGATATGTCAGTTAAAATTGGGCATGGTGGGTTGGTTACACCAATCTCCACATCCGGCTGGCTCGCACAGAGCATCAGATAGAATATTCTCAGTCCTGTGCAAGAACGATTGCAAAAGTTTACCGTGTTCCCCTGGTTTTATTATTCTAATTTCTTGCCAGAAAGGTTGAAGAGCGTTGCCGATGTTGAAATGCGCTTCAGCTATGCTTTGCATTTAATAGTCCTGTTAAACAACTATATTTTATAGGTGTTTTAAACACTTGTAATTTAATAGTCCTATTTAAACACCTCATTGAATTCTGAAAATAACTTCAAGTTTTACTACAAATTTCTTTTGCCATAGAATGGTAATAGAGATTTAAAAAAAAAGCATCCGGTTGCCTGACATAGTATGTGCCTTGTTCATCTGGGCACAGGGCTTGTCACAGCTCTTTTTCAGTGCTTAAGTAGTAAAATTTCATTTGGCTCCCTGTAGAGGTTATTTTGCATACTATAAAAAAGACCCTACAACAGGAAAATTTTCCTATATTCAGCATAACTATGCCTTTATCATCTTACTCATTACATCTCTTTCTACCACAATAAATAATTCCTTGCAATTCCCTTCTTGAAAACTACGGAGTTTCAGGCTGGTGAGTGGTTTATGTTCCCGATCCTTTCCTATTTAGCCAAATTATATGTATTTCACTTTAAGCATCTTCCCAGGAACCAGCTCCTCCGAGCCATCGTGGCCGGCAGGAGGACTGATGAGCTGAGGTGCATCGTTACAGTCGATGCTGGGGGTCAAATACTGCCTGCCAAGGTAGCTGCCGCCGCTTTGAAGCCTCTTGCTTCAAGGTGTTGCCCCATCCCTTACCCAGGCTGCCTGGGAAATGCACCCGGTGATATGGGCTGGGAGCTGCTTTCCACTTCGTCTCCCAGCAGCTCAGTCTGGATCGTCTAGTCCAATTTAATGGCCCATTTCAGTGTCTACGTACAAACCGTGTTAGCCTGGTTCTACCAACACCCGGTTATCATCGCTCACACTTTTCCTAAGGACAATTTTAGGCCACATCTATCTCCACTTATTTCACATACCTTTAAATGAAGTATTGTCTAAGCTCGGTTGACTGTCCCGTTCTCATGGAGATGTTGAAGAGGAGACCTGCTCATTACTCTTCCCTAGTAGATCTTTTCCCAAGCACCGTTTTTTCTCAAAAACACATTATATGCTCTTCAAAGGATCAGAGCTTGCTAAAAGAAAATGTCTCCACATCTAGCTTCTGCCGAATCTGGGGAGAGCAGAGCTGACTTCATCTGTCTCATGACCAAACTCCAATTAAACTCCTGATGACATCATTGGTTCATGAGAAATTCTCACGTTACCTCTGGTGTTGCCGCGGGTGATTTTGCACACCGTGTCTACTCATCCGACCTGTCGTAGAGGAGTATATTTGAACTCGGGTAACAGCCCCGTTGCTCTGTGGACAGCACAGCGACCTGGGACAACGTCTGGAAGCTACGCTTCTCCTACCCACCTGAATTACTGCCTTTCTAATGCTCCAGGATGCTACAATGCAGGCTTTGCAGACGTAAAAAGTGTTAAATATTGTTTTACCATGACGCTTACATACAGCTACAAGTCTGTATAATAGTTACAGGTATTCTGAAACAAGACTTCCCCTTCAGAGAGCATACTAACAAACAGTGGCATTTATTACTGTATTTTCTTTGGCATCCAGGGAAATTACTGTAAGCGCAAACATTTTCCTTGCATTTGATCTCATTTCTGTATTTCAGGTCTATACAAGCTTTTAAACACAAAACACATGATCTAGCCCTTGGGCATATAAATAGGCTCCTCGGTTTTATTGAGATTACATGAGTCCACAAACTGCAAGAGTAAGAACCTGCAGGACCCTTAAGGAACAGCAAATGAAAGTTTTAAGAGGTCAGAGATTTAAAGCAAGTGACGGTCTCGTATAGCATCTGCACTTTGAAATGCATGGTGCAAGCGCGTGAGAAAAGTATTTGACATAATGCGTGAGGCTTTACAGTGCTGCACTGTGAACATTAAGTGAATCCCAGCATCCTACTGCTAAGGTAAGTTCTTTATGTATTTTTTTTATTTATAAGACTACCTATAGAGCTCATCTAGGCTTTTGGAAAGCCAAAAAACTTGAAGCAGGCAATGAAGGGAATCAAAATATATTCAGCTCTAGGTAAATTAGATATTCCTAACGCATTCTTTTTTCCTGTGCAATTTAGCAAATTAGTTTACATTGTCTGACAAGTTGTCCTGGAAAACATAAAAGCTCAGATTAATTCTAGCTTTGTAGAAATGATAATTCAATATTTGCTTATTTACATCCACCCACACTAGAGCCAAGAGCCATATCTTCTATGCCATGTCAGATATATCAATACCAACATGTTAAAACCTTCTCCTTTCCCACTGAATTAAGAGGAGGAGCGGATGCCACGCGGTGAGGAATCGCCTGTGCGGGACGTATCCTCACCTGCTGCATCAGAAACCTTGCCATGAAATGCCTGAGCTACCGCTCACAATTAGCTTTAACTCCCATGTGTTGTCTCAGAAGCACGTTAGGCTGCTCCATCTCTTCAGAGTTAATAGCACCTACTTTTATTTATCACCCTGTGGTGTTTACATACAGTCACTTCGACACATTGCCTTCTGATGGATAGCTTTGTAACGATGCACACAACACCGAAGCGGTCTGTTTGTAAGCAGAAGAAAATGAAAAAGCCTCGTGGGCTATTTCTGCACTGTGCTGAGATGATGTACAGTTTTGCATCAGGTGTAAAGATAACACGCTGCGTAAGCTGTTCTTGAGGGAAGTATTGCTAAAGGAAGGCAGACGGAATTTGCTCTTAAAAGCACTTTGATGCCAAATATATACGAGTAGCCTCCCCAAACTAAATCTCTGCCTGTTACAACTGCTGTGTTAGGAATGCCAAAAAAAAAAAACCCAACCCAAAAAACCAGCCTGAGATTAATGACTTCAGTCCTTTGACCATTGTCAGAGCCAGGATTGGTCCCCGCAGCGTTTCCTGGATGACTTCATATGAATCCAGCGAGCTGCCTGTACGGCACCCAACAAAAGCTGCGAGATTTTACATGTTGACAAACAGCTGAACTCTTGGCTACAGGAGCTCTACATTGATCTGCTTACTATTCAAGGGCTTGTATTTAGAGGAGCTGAAATGCCTGCTGAATACCGAAGCTGAAAAGCCCTGTAGGGTTACCCCATGAACCGTAGCCACATTTTTTTTTTTCAATAATTGCAGAGCAAAAAGAAAAGGGCAGTTAAACCTAGAGAAATTCTGCCACAGCAGCATGACCACTGCTCAGCAGAGCCCTCCGAATCCTCAGGCATCTTTTTCAAACACTGTTTTAAATTGTTAGCACACCAAGACGATTCTCTCCTTTTTCTGAGCTCACAACGTAACACAGCCTTAAATTTTGGCTTCCCTAATAAACTTACTGCAGCTCTGGGCACATTAGGAATCGCGTCTGCTAATCCGTATTTGTTCAAGCCTCCTTATTGAAAGGAAAAAGTGCTGCTTGATTTAAGATTCCTTGAGGAAATCTGCCTGCACATCCCTGGCTGGCAAGTAAAACAAACAGCATCCATGTCCCAGTAGGCATCCGCCACCCCCCGACATCTCTTCATTTAATTAGTTCTACGAAAGCCGGTCTATCCAAAAGCTGACAAAGCTGCACGAGAGAAACGCTTAAGTATTTATTTAGGAAATGAAATACATTACCAGCCGCATTGTGAAGTTTCTGAGTCACCTGCAGGGAAATGAGGCAGAAATCCGACGTTCACACACTACTCCTGACTGCACCGGCGCCCAGGCTGGCTCTTACAGAATAGCAGACGAGAGCAAAGCTGCAAACCTTTGAGTTGAGCTCACTCTATAGGCATCAGAAAAACCTCAAAGAAAAAAAAAAAAAAACAAACCACAGAGCGAGCGAGCCAGAGCGGGAGCGAGCAGCCCACAGACAGCGAGATGAGAAACTTCTGGCAAGTCTCCAGCGCAGGAATGAATTTGCTGTCATTCAGAGATGTATAGCGATGGAAATGAAGGGAAACTTGAATTTACAGGCAGATTTGGATCCTGCTCTAATCGTTCTGCAAAGATGTGCAGGTTGCAGCTCGGCTCGTTTTACAAGGCTCATCTGGGAACAATGCTGGATCAAAAATTAAATAGTATGGTAGGTATGTATACACACACACACACACACACACATATATATATGCGCCAAGGCGCCAGCACAAACTTCAAATGGCTCATTCCATCAGCTATTTGCTGTGAATTTTATTAAACCCAGCACAGAGGTACAGCGGCAACTCAAACTCCTGTTATGTATCAAAGTGGATTCACGGGGCGGGGGGAGGTTATAATTTATTTAGTTTTTTTTCTGGTATTGCCAGGAAGCTAAAATACATTTTACAGAGATAATTCAGACGTTTTCAAGCACGTGGCAAAAGTGTCAGCATACTGAGACTAAACTTGTCCAAACATTTATGCATTTTTCAGCCAATAGAAGGAAAATAAACAAGTCCCTAGTTGAAATAATAAGCAAGAAATATTGCTAGTTGCACATTTTTCATAGGTCAAAAGACTCCGTAAGGTGTAAACAACCACGATCACTAAGAAAGTCCTTAAATCTGAATTTGTTGAAAATGCAAAAATCGGTAGTTTTGAATACTGGTAGTGAATGTGGTTCATTTTGGTGTTCCGCACTGAACCCCGGCTCCAGCACGTCTCAGGGATGCGCAGTCTGCCGTGTTTAGATATTTTGCAGTCGTGTATGCAAAGTGAATGTCAACTCATGAAAAATTTGTAAATAAACACGTTCTTGGCATGAAAAGGGAGTAGAGGCTCCACACAGTGTGGGTTAAACCGCGTAACTGAATTCAGCTTCTTTTATTCCTTACCCTGATAATGCACTCATTTAAAATCTGGTTACAAGTTCAGACAGTGTCTTGGTAAATATAGCTTCTAATGATTAGAGCTCTCCAAATGAGAAGTAAGGTTCCTGTAGATTTGGATTGCTTTTAATTTAGCTAACAAAGAGGAGTAAGAAGTCAAGCTAAGCTAAATAACTGGAGGGATTCTTTATTGCTTGTTTTCTTCCTATTAATAAATCAGTCCTCTGTGGGAAGAAAATCAAACAGTAGCAAACAAACAACAATTCATTAGTGACACAGAAGGCGATGCCGAGGAAGGCAGAAGAGCTCTGTCACAAAGAGCAAAATATTTGCCACCTATTTTTGGATATATAGAAGGAGAAGCAGCCTTAACGTCAGCCACGCTACAACATTTGGTTCATCTCCAGTTTTCAGCTCCCACCCCACAGATGGAGCGGCCAAGAGGAGCCAGCTGTGCCCAGCTGTGTCAGTGTCAAGTTCAGCAAGGGACCGTATGGCTGCCGGAGCCCAGGCTGGCCCCAGCGCCGGGAACGTGGCTGCGGTCGGTAATCACCAGCCACATCCATCTGCTCTCCGGATAAGCACGAAGGCATTTTTCAAATAACCCCATTTCTCTTCTCTTGTACGCGCACCTCCCTTTGCCGCCAAAGAGGGTGGCACGCTGCAGCTGGACGGGAGCTCCGGGCAAATATGTCCTGGCTTGGGAGGTCCATGGTCACCCTCCAGCCCCGCTACAAGGTGCAGATCCCGGGCTGGCTCGTGTCCCACTCAGGATCTCAGATCATTCCTTCCCCACGGACACAGCCAAGCCGATGCCACGGGTGGGTGGGGAAGGAGGAGGCTTCCTGGGGGTGGCTGAGCAACCAAGCCACCCCAGCATAGCTCCCGAAACACGAGCTGAAAACCCAAAATTGACTATCTATCTGGTCTGCGTTGCAAATCTGCGTTTCTCACCAGGGAATATGGGCATTTATACCGGTGGATAACCTGGTTTTTAATAGCATCGTTAGTACCAGCTAAAGGGGGTATCTCTAACGAAGTAGGGAAGATCAAGCATTTCAGGACCTGAAGAAATTGGCCCAGGCACTATCACTGCTGAAGGCAAAAGTGGTGTTTTGGAGACTGCGTGTCCCATTGTGTTCAGGTTGATAGTGGATGCTTTGTCTAAACCTGTTGGCAAGCTCCACTTCGAACACGGGGCTGATGGGTTTTCTGCCTCCAAGTTGGCCTGAAATTACTGAGCAAACTGCAGGCTGACAGCATAAACGTAGGAAACTGAAAAATGATGCAGAGGCAGACAGCATCGACGGGATGGCAGAAACCTGGAAACCTGGTTAAAAATTGTGCTTCTTTTCCCAGCAGGATCCCAGGTTGGGTGGGTTTGGGGCAGAGCCCGGGACGCTGCAGTGGGGCGAGCTGTCTCCTCGCCTGCCTCATCCACCAGCACAGTCACGGCTTCTCGGCCGGCGATCTTATTGCGAGTAGGAAGCAGAACAAAGTTTGAATTCCCAAGGCCAGGCTGACCTTGCAGCGCTTGAATTTAGAGCAAGCTTGCTTTGACTTGCACGCAAAGCAGCAGCAAAGCCCCACTCCTTTATTTATTAATAAATCAATAACGAAGAGAAAGGTACTGGCAGCACCCTCCCCAGGAGCACGTCCCTGAGACGGGGACGGCCGAGGGCGGCCAGGCAGGCGGGAGCTGCATCTGGCTTTTCACACCTGCTTGGCTTTGTGTTTCTTAATGTGGATCCATAGCATCATAGACTCATAGAATCGTTGAGGTTGGAAAAGACCTTTAAGATCACCCAGTCCAACCATTAACCTAACACTGCCAAGTCCACCACTAAACATGTTGACTTTCTAACAGTTCCTCTGTGCTCTTATTTACACTTACTTGCTTCTCCGCATGTCCCTCAGTTTGTCCCCACATTCTTTCTTTAAGTTTGGAATTCCCTGAATTTAACCCACCTTTTGCTGGAATATTTTTTGTGGCGAGTTTGCTTTTCCATGCGTCTTCATTCACCTCCGCCGATCACCTGAGAAAAATTTTGGCTGGCAGTCTTGATTTGCATCACACTTACCACATCCTATTTTAATTTTCTCACCCTAACCATAAGCGATAACTGCACTCGCTCACTCACATTCTCCCTGATTTTCCCCCTGCAGCAGCAGCAGCTCCCCCAGCCCTTCTTGCTGCCATGGCAGGAAAGGACCTAAAGCATCCAGTTTCACCATCTAGCAAGCAACCTCACCAAAAATTATGAAAATACGTCAGGGCTATAAAAATGGATGAAATCGGATTGCACGGAGGAAGTGAAAACTGGGAGACCCGGGAAGGGTGAGATCATATCTCTTCTTTCAGCAGTTCCCTGCCTCTGCTGGCGCCGCACGCTCCTGTGGCACAGTGAGTTTCCCAAGGACTGTAACAGCTGGGTCTAACTAATGTCTGTGGGCTTAATACAGAGGCACTCAGGTGAGGCTTAATGGCCTGTGATGAAGAAAAGGTCAGACCAGATGATCAATGGTCCTTTCTAAAGATCGAGATTAAAAAGAATCTCCTACCACTTGCAGGATTTAACCTGAGGAGTGATTGCATCGTGGGAAAATATGCCTGGGTTTTGTGCAAGAGTCCATCAATTTGAAAGCACCCCCCCAAACCGACAGCTCCACACCTGGGGGAGAGCCGGGGGCGAAAGCTCTCCGAGCACACACAAATCCGGATTTTGCAAAACTAACAACGTTACTTCTTTGCACCACAAGACTTTTCCACGCGCGGTCCCTGACATCCGAGATCCAGCCGTGCAGACCCAGCATCGCCTCGCAATGAACAGGAGTAAATATTTGGAATGTATCCTGTCCTCAGCCACGTTCCCTGTTGCTACATTTGTGCATTTAGCATACCCATTTCTGTCAAATATTTTGGCATATAAAAAGAGACATGCACTTTTTTTGACTGGGAAGATGCTGAAGCTGTCGTAACCTGTTAGAGTTGCAGGCTCCGAGGGGCTGGGCAGAGGAAGGAACAGTAGCAGGGAGCCATTAGCTATGCAAGCGCCGTGGTTTAACCCCACCAGCAACTCAGCCCCATGCAGCCGCTCGCTCACTGCCCCCACAGTGGGGTGGGGGAGAGAATTGGAAGGGTAAAATTGAGCAAACTCGTGGGTTGAGATAAAGACAGTTGAATAGGGAAAGCAAAAGCTGTGCACGCAAGCAGAGCAAACCAAGGAATTCCTTCCCTGCTTCCCGTGGGCAGGCAGGTGCTCAGCCATCCCCAGGAAAGCCGGGCTCCATCACGCCTGACGCTGACTTGGGCAGACAAACGCCGTCACTCCCAACGTCCCCCCCTTCCTTCTCCCCCCAGCTCTGTGTGCTGAGCATGACGCCATGGGGTGTGGGACATCCCTTGGGGCAGCTGGGCTCAGCTGTCCCGGCCGGGTCCCCTCCCAGCTCCTCGTGCCCCCCAGCCTGCTCGCTGTGGGGTGGGGTGGGGAGCAGAAAAGGCCTTGGCTCTGGGTCAGCGCTGCTCAGCAGGAACCAAAACATCCCTGGGTGATCAGCGCTGTTGGCAGCACAAATCCAAACCGTAGCCCTGTAGTAGCTACTGCGAAGAAAATGAACTCCGTTCCAGCCAAAACCAGCACAAGAGATTTTCCTGAGCTGGATTCTGTCTAAATTACATACTGCACCGTAAGTCTGCAATGTATAACATGCTCAGTGGATTACCCTTTTTTTTTTTTTTTTAATTTGTCCTCTGTCTCCCTGTGATTGAAGGGAGATCATTACCAATATGTGATGAAAGTTGCCGAGCTGATGAAGCATGTTTTGCTCAGAGCTAATGTCATTTGAGGTTTGGGGGGTTTTTTGCTGGTTTTCCATTTGCTGTCTGACAGCCTGCTGTGCACATCACTTATCTGAGCCAGTGTGTCCCAACAACCACGCCAGCGCAGCCGTAACTTCCAGCTCCAGCACTTCTTCATTTAGCTTGGCATACCATTGTTTTTCTCACAGCAAAGACAGAACTGAAAACACCTCGGCCTGAAATGGCTTTAAGGTCTCTCTTACACATCCTTCCTGTGCACCGGAGGTTTTGTTTTTTTTTTTCTCAGAGCATCGGATTTCTGCCTTTAGACGCTTCACAAAGTTCCCTTCAATTTGTAACAGCAGATGACTGACTGGGAAACTCTCTCTCCCTTCTTTGAGCAGCTTTGCAGAGCACAATGTAATTTATATGAATTTATAGAATATAATTTATATAAATAAGAAACAAAACCGAGTTGTTTGCACCTCTCCCATGCTGTCAAAACTCAGTTCCAGCGCTAAAAAGTTACGGTCAACTGATGCCAGGGCTCGGGGGAGCGCCGTGGAGGCAGCACCAGACTCCTTTCCCGGGGACGTTGCACACACAGACCCCGCAGCTTCCTTAGCACCAGTGACAACACTTCCAAATTCACTCTTTGGCTTACATTTTGATTTCCAGGCGTGCTCATTTTTTTTATAACAACACTGAGGTTATGCCCATAAAAGGGTGCGTATCTAATCTGGATAATATTGGTTAGAGAAAAATTTAATTTTTCCCTCAAATAAAAAGATCACTAGAAAGCTGCTCTTCGAGCCAAGCGCTTTATCAAGATCCCAGATCTCATTTCTACCATTTGCCTACGCAAAAAAGAGAGGAACCAAGGTCTTTGGCAGAGCTGCAGCTGCCCTGACCCCCCCGTGCTTACCCCCGAGCCGCACTACGGTCAGCTCAGTTTTACACGCTCTGTCAGAAGGATTTGGGTTTAACCGGCTTTCTGAGGTTTTGTTCATAGTCACTTTTTCACGTACTAAAATAAAAACAATTCAGAAGAAGAAAGAAAAGGCAAAGGAAACAGCAATCTTGCAACCATCTGCCTACCACGGATGAGCCACCTCGTGCACGAATCCACGCGCAGGGAGGGAAAGGGACTTTCCTCTCGCCTCGCCCTGGTAAAACTGGGTGGCTCCTCGTGGAAGTGAGCTTTTGCCTGGACGTCAGCCCCCAAATTTTTTAGGCAGCTGATTGTGCTTGTTGCTTCTTCCTCCAGATGTAGGAGCTGAACTGGGTGCATTGGCACCCGCCTGAGGCTGGGGGCCAGCGGGGCTGACGGGTCCCCCCTTGTCCCCGGGGTGGGCTGTCGGGACCCCGTCGCAGCATCCGCGTCCTCCTGGCAGACCCTGCACGTCCCATGGCCGCAAGCTGTTGGCCCCCGCCGAGAGCAGGATCCCAGGCCGGGCTTTGCAGCAAAATACACCTACAGAAGACCTACGGTGACATTTATTAATCCTAGACAAGATTACGGAGACAAAGAAATGTGGTTTTTCTTCTTCTTAAAGAAAAGAAGCCCTGGATATCTTGGAATAATTAATACTCTGAATTACTCTATCTGTAAGATAATAATGCACCATTAGAAAAAGATCCAATTTTTATTATCCAATTTTTATCAGAAATTAAAATTAACTGTGGTTTAATATAATTCAAAGTCAGCTAATTATAGATCAGGCAAGGAGGATCTATTTTCTATGAACACATCAGCTCCATCAGATGCAGAACGAGCTGCCTCCCCTCCCCATGCCCTCCCTCCAGCCCTGCCTCGGGGTCCCAGGGACTTTTGGACCCTCCGAGCCTCTTGCAGGTCAGGTGGCCGCCACCCATGCAGGGCAGCGATAGTTCTGCTTTCCCTCTACAGCAAACCTAGTTTTTAAGAGCCTTTTTGATTTTGTAATCAACTTGTGTGAATTAGGAAATAAATATTCACCTATTCCTGCAAATGAAGCCTGAGCCCTGCTGTTTGACAGCTACTGCAAAGATGCCAATTTTTTTTTAATACCTGGTTTGTTTAAAGGAAGAATGAACAGAATTACTGAGAAACTTGGATTTTCCAAAGGTTGCGTGCTGCCTTTCTCTGCCCTGCGGTTGCCGCAGGAGTTAGACATTGTAGAGAGGCTGAATATGATGCCTTGCAACGCTATACCCAGAGTTAAAAAAAAAAAAGAAAAGAGAAAATCCATTTCAAATATTACCTCCATAAGCCCTTTTCAAGAAAGTTTGGAAGCCATAGCAAGGCACCACGAAACACTCCCCAGCAGGCTGCACGGTTGCCTCTCAAAAGGTACCCGTGCACCTGCTCTCAGCCAGAAACCCTGACTTTTAAGCAGAAAATAAAGCTGGAAAGCTTGATGGTTCCCGCATTGGGTAGTATCCTCAGTTCATTCCCAAGTCTGGTGCCAAGAGGGCAAAACCCACCCTCAGCACTTCTTCACGCCTCCAGAACCCAGGTCTCCATGAAGTTATTTGGTCTCCTGTGCTTCAGCCCCGCTTCCTCACCTCTCCACACAGGAAAACCCGCTCTGCTTTCCCCAGGAGCCGTGGTTGCCCCTCCCCACGCTCCCAAGAGCTCAGGACCCAGCAGCACGACCTCGGCAAGGGTGTGGTGGGTGGCCTTGGGATAGCAGATGGAAAGGAAGAAGAGCTGGTTCCTGCTCACTGCCTGGTAGAGCAGGAAGGATGCAAACAGCTATAGCTGCGAAAGCAAGGGTCTGTGCAAGTTGCTCGTATCCAATCTGCTTAATTCCTATTTGCTTCTTTAAATAATGAGGGCTCTCTGCCCGACTAGCAGATTTTAAGACAGCCAGTCAGCCAAAACCCAGGAGATCCTGCATTCCTGCGCCTCACCCCATACTGCCTGTGAACCCTCTAAATAGCCTTAAAACCGGGAATTAAATCAACAAAGTAAAGGAGTATTTTTCTCACCCAACTAATTAGTCTGATAAGACGCAGTGTGGTCTACAGAGCTAGCACTAAACGTATATCCAGCCATACATGTACATATATACCATTTAACTAGGGACAACATGGTTTAACCAACTTTTTTTGAAGAAGCAGTCCCCATCTGCTGAAGTTGACTCTATTCCTTGTGCATGTTTCATGAGCCGTGGTTTTGGCCCTCGCTGCCTGGGCAGGGCTGGAGCAGAGCGGTCCAGCGGGAGCAGGATGCTCCTCGGCATCCCCCGCTCTCGGGGCAAGAGCCGGGCACGTCTCACCCCTCCTCTCCAGGGCGTTTCTGCGGTACAGGCAACTTCTCCCGAACCACTACCGGGGCAACCTGTCACCTATCAATGAAAAGGGATTTGTAAGGTCTGCCCTTGACGTCATCATACAGGACACGTGTCATATACGCTGTGTCACCAGATCTTCACAAGACTGCAAGGCTACGTGTTGAATTGTTTTAGGCTTTTGACCAGCGCTGGACCTAACACACAGTCTTTTGCTGTAATCTGGTTTTAAGAGCCTTGAAATTAATTTTTTTGAAATTAATTGAAATTTTTGAAATTAATTTAAGAGCACCTATTGTATACTGAAGAAATTGTATCCTATAAATAGCATATTAATCATTTATGGTGATCAGCTATGGCTTGAGATTTTAAGCTCTACACTCCCTGAATGCCAATGGAAAAGAAGAGCAAAGCTGGCTCCCTCTGCTCAAATCTCATACCTCTGGGGAGCTAATTAGCGTGGAAACACTTGCTGGAAATTTTCAGCCATCTCTTAGTGCTGTATCTGTTTGGGATTTCAACTCTTAGATACTGGAGCCAAACAAAAGCTACTGGACAGCCCTAACAGCCTTGGCCAAATTTCAAGAAACAGACTTTAATATATTTTAGAAAGCAATTATTGAACTGTCTAATTCAAATATTGTACTAAGCAGAAGTTGTCTCATCCCGCCCGCGCTCAGTCGCTTCCAGACATATTTATCCAACAGAAAACCAAGCCTAGATGCGGCTCACCGCAGCGTTATCACAAGGGGGTATCTGTACGAATCTCTAACTCCTTTCAAAATGGCTGGTTGCCTTTTAAGCCTGGAAACCGCAGTTTCCTAGCATCCATGAAGACGCTGGCATCACCTCCCCTTTTGCCAGGGGAAGGGGATTGCGGGGGCCAATCAGTACATACAAAAACCCACTTTTTGTGATAGGACGCGATGTGCCCAGGCTGCAGAGCCCCAGTCCCAGCCCCCCAGGACTCACCGCTTTCAGACCTCAGATATTGCTTCAGCTTTCCTTGTCTGGATGAGAACAGAGAACTCACCTATGCCATGCAGGAGATAAAAGCATTTGTGCCACTGAATAAGATTTTATGATTAAACAATTATTTTAAAATAAAACCATTCCGCATAGAAATGCCTGGCAAATACTGGATTTGGGCATGAAAGCACCTGGAGATGACTTTGCATGCACCCATCTATATCAGCAGGTAACTTCAGTGCCTGCATTTTGGTGCTGTGAAATTCCCTCTTCAGTCCTACCTGGTAGATTACTAAAACGCAATGTTTAAAAAAAAAAAAAATTGTAATGGCTTAAGTGGGAACTGGTTTTATTTTCTCAAAAGACACCGAGCTAGGATTTACTGTATAAAAGCAGAGGTAAGTGGCTTCAGCCATAATTTGCAGCTCCCCACTGGCTCTGTTTGAGAGCTCAGACTGATTGATGTGCATGTAAAGATTTACAATGCAAAGTAAAGAATAACTGATTAAAGTGGAATCCACAGCATTTCAGGACCTTAATGAGTTGTCGGAGAAAATTAATTTCCACGTTTAATATATGCGGAGACTACGAGGAAATCTTAGAATTTAATTAATCACAGCATAAAAAAAGTTATTGGATATAATTGTAAGTAAATACTGCTTAATTATTCTTCTAATACCATGGCTAATTTAGAAGTCATTTCCCCTGATACCCTTCCTGGTTTAGTCTGCTATATATTTACTGGTCCAACTCTAGTCTCCACATTTTTTGAAATAATGGTACGTTTTCAGCATCTCCATTCTAAAACCAACAAATTTGTAGCATGAAACCCCCTTACAGTCCTGGAGGAGAGCTGCATGTGCAAAGCCCAGCCTGCCTAGGAAAAGCAGCAGAAATAATGCAGATCCCATTAATTTCTCTTTAAACTCGGTGCTGTCATTCCTAGCCCTTTATTAGCTGTCATTTGTAATCAACCGGCCTGCCCAAGACCTATTTCAGCTATACTTCCCCTTTCTGATTTTATTGTGAATCCTGCTCTACTTGCAGCTTCACGGTGCTTATTTTTTTCATTCAAGAGCCTTCCCAGAGCAACAATCAACAGTACTTTGAGTGAATGATATATTTTAGAAACTCCTTTATCTCAAAAATGTTTATTTTGAGCGTCCTTGCGCTGCGCAAGACAAGCGGAAGCCCTTGGAAAGTATGACATTTGTCTTTCCATAGGCTACTCAGCAAGATGCCCTCGCTTGTTTAAAGCGCAATCCCAACTGACTCCCAGAGAGCTCAGATCAAATCCAGACATCGCATCTGTCAGTCTGAAGGAGGAACGAATGGAAAAAACTTCAAAATACCATCCTCTTTCCTACCGACGCGATTTAAGTTCTTTAAAATGCCCTTTCCAGCCTGTACCTTCAGGAATACGGGGATTAGAGCCAGCTGAAACACCAAAGCTTTGCAAGGGAACATGAAGTCTTACGTGTGGGTAAATGCTAGTGTTGCATTAATAACAGGTTTGGGGGTTTTGGCTGCTGTTGAGAGACAAAGCCCTTGAATACCTGAGTGCACACATCATCGTATCATGTGTAGGTACCCAGCGCTGTTCAGGGCAGGTCTGCTCATTGGCTTTATTGCTTTAGTGATGCCAACTGAAGTCCATCATCCCTTCTGAATTTTGAGCCAAAATTCATCTGGAAAAATGAATCATCTTATTTATATACTAAACCTTTACATTGGAGAGCAAACAGTAAAAAAAAAAAAAAAAAAAAAAAAAAAAAAGGTCACGATGTCGCCTACGTCAGCCCCCTTCTCAGGCCAGTCCTCAGGGCGCAAGCGCGGGGGGAGATGCTCTTCCAGGTGGCTGGGAGCTGCGTTTCTGCTGCCTTGCAATTTCTCATGGTTTTGCTCCAGTTAATTATGGTTTTTAATTAGTCATTAGTGGTGCCTGGGGAATAAGATAAATGGTCTCTTCTGATTTATAAAATTTAAAAGATCTAAGAGATTGCATCAGTCTAAACAAAGTAAAACCTTGGATTATCGCTAATTGCGCCTGGACCCGACTAACGGGCTGCCGCGGGAGCCCGGATGGCATCGACGGGGAGCCTCCTCCAAAAGGCACACCACGACAGGGAGCTCCGCTGCCAGCGCGGTATTCAAGACATATAGGAAAGCCCCAAAAATAAGGAGCAGGGGAGATTTATCTGCATTCCCTGGAGCGCATGCCAAGTGGCAGAGCTGGTGCCCCGCAAACGGGACTCCACGCACTGTGGGAATCGGGGTCAGCTTCGCGGTGCAGCGAAGATCTCGACATCGGCACAGCAGCAGGCACCAGCTTTTCAAACAAATTGTCCTGGGGGCAACCTGTAACTAAATCATAGAGGGCCACTGGAGGCTGCCACAGAAATCCACCGGGCAGGAAAGGCAACGCCAGCAAAGTCCCTCTTTGCAGCAGGATGCTGCCATATTTTCTTTTTTTTTCATCTAGACATCAGCATCTGCCAAAGCCAATTTAACACGGTTCACAAGAACTCGGTGATCAACACCAGCACTTCATGTATAGGATGGTTACACTAGAAATAAACCACTTTGGAATAGGAAAAATAAAATAAATCAATGTTTTCCTTTGAAATAGCAAAATGAAAATTCTTGTGTAGAATTTTTCCCAACCGCAAGCATTCAAACAGAATTCATAGGAATTCATAAAATATTTCCCTTGATCTGCACCTCCCTTTCTTCTGGGCAAGGAACGGCAGCCAAAACATTTGCTGCAGCTCTACCGGCTGCCGGAGAGGTTTTGACGTTACAGGGACAATTTAAGTGTTTTCTCCTTGGGAGACTGCTCAGGTGACACCGACCTGCCGGTCAGAGGGACCCGACACTGCCGATCTCTGTGCAATATCGCGTTCATTTTATGAATAAAATTAAACAGAAACACACCATTTGTACCTTCAGACCATTTTGCCTTCACATGCATTTTTCCAGGAACGAAGGACTCGGGTGCCGCTTCCCACAACGGATGCGCTGATGTGAGGCTCCCATTTCAAGGCTCAGATTTTCTGGGAAGCGTGTCCGTGGTGTGTGTTCTGCCCAGCATCCCACATCACCATCACTTACCAGCGTCTCTCATCCATCCTGCCCTGGCAACCCTTCTCATGTGCATCAGAAACACAGCTTCTGGGGCAAGAAAACCCCCTAAAGTTGCAAACGTTACAGAATAGAGAGCACCTCACCTTAAACGAGGACTTTGCAAACGGGTTTGCAAAATCAAGAGCACGGATGTTGTAGACACAAGTAAGAAAATGACATTTCATTACCACAGTTTTTTTTTTTGTTTTACTAAATTTAATGCAAGCTACTTCAGATAGAATAGGATCATAGAATCACAGAATCATTTAGGTTGGAAAAGACCTTTAAGATCATCCAGTCCAACCATTAACCTAACACGACCAAGTCCACCACTACACCAATTAAGGGGAGAGTAGTAATTTCATGTTTCCTGGCTTGGTGGATATAAAAGAAAAAAAAAAAACCTGCCACTTCTAGATCATTTTGTCTCTGCAAGGACCATCTGAATAAAGTCAGTCCTGTGAGGATGCAAAGCGCCTCTTCTCTTGCAAACAGGATGGCCCTACTATTTTTTCTTCATATATAAAAGACGAATTCCTCTGCACATTTCTATAGACCACTGCAGGCAACGGAGCGCCTGCACCTCAGTAATTAGGACCAGAACGCGTTCTTCTTGCTCATCCTAAGAATGGAGAATTAAGAATATCGCAGTAAAGGCTGGTTCTTGCGGCACAGGTGGGTCTGGTTCAGGGACCAGCTGTGGGTTCACACTCTGATCGTTGCACTGAAAATACCGCACCCTGCAAAGCACAGAATCCAGCTTAAACTGCTGTGGGTAGGAACCCATTAGAGAAAAGCAAGGTTTGTTCCTCCCAGCACCAAAAAGCAGCTGCAGACTTCCACCGGTCAGGCAGGAATAGGAGGAATATTTTAATTGGACTTACAACTGTTGCTACTAAAGCAGCACCAGCGCTGCCGCAGACCAACGTGCCTGCGGAGCAGATGCTCCTCTTACACAAGAAATGGTGCAAAACCCTACAGAGGACTTCTTTGTGGTTTCATTCCTTTTATTCTAGCTAGTTTTTCTACCTACAGCTACCCTGCCTGAAGAGAAAGGACACATTTACCCACCAGGCTCACATGCTTTTTCATCTCTAGCCAGAAAGACACTTTCACAGAAGTCAAACTGAGGTTGAGGAGGAGAGAATCCCTGCATCATCCCAATGTTTTCACCAGCTAAAGTATTTCACACATTAGCTGTGGGATTTTACAGGACTATGTAATAGGCTGCCAACAGCAAGCCCAAAATTAAAACAATTTAACTTTCAAAGGCTTCAGCCTGAAGAAAAACATAATCTTATTTGTATTGAATTAATTTATTTTTTGGAATTAACTTTGTTGAAAGACACTTTTTTACAAGACTTCTCTGATAAAGGACACCAATGACTATATAAATATAAATTATCCAATTTAAAAAGCCTGTCTTTCAGCTCAAAGAAGCACCATGACTACTCGGTAATTCCCCAAGGTGAGGCCGGGAATATAATGCACTGGCTGATATATAATAGCTGTCTCACATGTGAAAAGTAAAGAGCCATTTATGGAATTTTAGCATGCAGGAAGACTAACATGTCTATTAAAAGAAAAATGTGAACTCTGGGTCTCCCATCAGGGACTCATTTAAATGCAATTTTGCTAAATTAGCTGCACTAAGGAGCCAATGGAGGAAGGCTAACTGTAAAACCCAGATAAAAGAGTACTTCTTTGGTAATAGCCATTCATATTAAAGGACTCCAGTGGACAATAAGTCATTAATAGGTAAACATTTTTTTAATCCAATGCATGGTGCTTGGTTGCCGGCTGGGGTTAAACCACGACAATACCCTAAAACAAGCCCAGAACTCAGCACCTCATACTGTTATCTGGTAAACCGAGGTTTCACATATTTCACTGAAGAACTCCAAATGCATCATTTATATCCAAGCCATGAAAAGAAAGAGATTGGGACCTGTTAAGTCTGACCTCAAACATATGTGAGACTTCAAAAGAGATTTTAAAGGCAAGAATGGCTGGAAAATGGGATATAATGCAACACGGGTTTACCAAATGACACTAGATTAGCACAGTGCCTTCCTTTGATAAATTATTGCTTATACAGAAGAAGTGTCTGTCCTGATAATGGTAAGTGGGATGGAAAACTTGTTTCCTGGAATCCTTACAGTACTTAATTTGCCGCAACCCAGCTGTTTTTGGAGGACCTGATGAAAATGGCTCCCCTGTCACCCAGCATGTCCCAGGGTCTGCAGCAATGGTTATCAGCTGCCTCATATCGATATGCCTCCAAAATGATGGCAGCGGTGAGAAGGCATGTGCTAAGAAATAACCAATAGTGGAAATATCCCATTTAAAACGATGCCACGGGAAGCTCTCCATGCAGGAGAGGCAGAGAAAATCTCCAGGGAGGAAGGAGCTGTCGCCCGCTGGCAGGCTCTGTGAGATGCTTCAGGGACATGAAAGCGATACGCGCTAATGCCCACCTGAATGTAATTTATTTTAATTGGTTTACACTCAAGAACATTGGCATACTATCCATAATTAATAGCAAGATGATGGAGGAACTCTTCATGGGATGCAAGGGCGGGGTGGAAAATCATCAGAGCCAAAGGAGCAAAAGGGGGGATGGAGCTTTCCAGAGGGTGTCCCAGCAAAGAAACGCCATCTCTTCGTGACCAACGGGGACAGCGTGGCCTCAGCCTGCCCCAGGCCAAAATCCTCCGTAGCAACCCAGAAACGCTGCCTAGATGGGACGTGTGGGATGGGCGGGGAGGTTCACGCCTGGGTTCTCCAGCTCCAGGACATGAGGGGGGCTTCACCCGCCTCGGGCAGGATTTGACGCACAGGTTTAGGCTACAACCCAAAGGGGTGTTTCAAGCTCACGCAGACGTAACCCAGACCAGGGAGCAGGAGATCCACCAGCATCCCTGGCTGTTGCTCCAGCAGAACAGGCAGGCTGGACAGCTCCCAGCCGTCACCTGAGATTCAGAATACCATGAATTTCCCTTCATACTTCAGATGTACATTCATTATTCCCAAGCAAGGCTTCTTCAAGCTGATCTGCCGATGCTCACATAACCGGTGCTGCTCAGCACGCCGGGGGCTTGGCAGCTACGGGGAAGCACCAGCAGCAGGCAGACACGAAAGAAAACCAAGATGACAACCACAGTCCAAAAGTATTCTTCCCAGAAACCCTGGCCTGCAGGTTTTCTAGCCTGCAGACGCCTGCACGACCTTGGACGTGCTCTGTGTGGAGAAAGGACACCAAGAGGTGAAGCACACGGAAGGACATGGGACATCCCCGTCTGCCGGAGGACAGAAAGTACCGACCCCAAATCCCGCGGTCTCCAGATATTTTTATGGGAAAGGACGTGCATATTCAAGCCCTTCCATGCGTTTTCTGAATTAGGGCTCTAAAAACAAGCTTTCACATTTCCTGACTGCTGTGCATTTCGATGATATTTATAATACATCGGATTTCACTCTTAACATTTCCTCTAATGCTATAAAAACATTCCCCTCATTACTTTTTGAAATATAAAGATGGCAACACTTGAAGACAAAAAGGTTTTTTTCAAAGCACTGGGCAGTTACTAATGATAATCATAAAAGATTAAATTTTGAACATAATTAGCCAGTGACAGGTCAATAAAATCCCTAGGCCAGATGGCTTCTTAATTGAGTTTTCAAAGAAATTCAGTAATTATAGGAACCACCCTTAGATATACTCAACTTTTTTTTTAAAAAATGAAACTGCATAATACCAGATTATGCAAGAAAGACCATAATGAGTTTTAGCAAACTGAACAAAGACCTTTGCATCACCACGTCTCTTCATACCCATCACCGCTGCAAGAAACTCTGTTATCTAAGGCTAAAATCAATACATTAATCCATATAGATCAGTCTGGATTAATGCAAGAGACTGCTTTCATATCACAACACTGCTAGTTTTTCCTAGAGGCGATCTGTTACTACATACTATGTGATGGGCTAAAAAAAAAATAAATCATCACTTCAGCTGGGTGAAAATAGGGTATTTTTATTTGCACAGACACCTATAAAAACCATTGCATCTCTGTATAGGGGTTCGATCCTTTAGCCACGAACATCTCCTTTTGAATTCCCCTTCCAAGCAAAGTCCCCTGCCCCCAGGCTGCAGCTCCACGCAGGGCGGGAAGGTTTCTGACCGCTCGTGAACGTGTTCACGTTACACTGGCAACAAGTTCGTTAATACAGCGAGAGCAAAGCCAAGTGCGAGCAATGCATTGCACCTTGTTTTACGGAACAATAGATGAGTCAACTTTGAATTTATTATTTTTTATGTAAACTAAATGTCACCTGGGGAAAATTTGCAATTTCTGCTCTAATTTAGAAAAATACCCATAAGCCATTTTTTGAGCTGTGGTAACATCTATTTCTAATTCAAGTCTTGCTCGATATTCAACGACGAGTAATAATCTCCCATTAGGACATCCCCCTGAGCCTCTTTGGATTTCTCGAACCAAAACACTGCTCCCAAGTTGTAACCCACCGCTAAGCAGCTTCCCCCAGGCAGAGCAGCGGGCTGCAAAATGCACGCGCTCCCGCGTGGTCCAGCGTCATGCTGCTGAAACCCACTGCGTTTTATTAAGACGTATCACCTCCGCAGAGGTCAGCCGGACGCTAGCGCCGCACCCAGTATGACCAGTGACCATGCCAAGGGTCCCCCAGCAGGCAAGTCCCTGGGCAAGGCTTGCTGCTGCCCTCGCACCCGCCTCCCGCCCAGCACCAGGCAGGCAGTGAAATCACGCTCAACGCTTGCTCCTTGGCGTGATGGGGAAAATGACGTAGGATAACCCGCAGCACTAAATGTAGAAATTAATGCACACCCACAAATTAAGGTGAGTTCAGAGCCAGTCTCTCTAACTGTCTTTCCTGTCCGCCTTAATTGAAATTACTCCCTTTCTCCCTTTGTGAAATGAATTTCAATACGTCGCACGCCAAAGCGGACAGCGGTTTGGGCTGTGCCTCATAACATACCCCGAAACACCCTGGGACAAAAGCCGTTGTGCAGCCCTGCTGCCGCACTGCACCGAGATACTTCTCCACCCATGGCAGAACATAATAACGAACCCCCAGAGAAACCCTTAATTCATCCTATTGCTATTTTAAATGGTAATAAACCTCTATCAGCTGCTTAACGGCAGTCGGCCAAAATGCAAGCGTGGCTTTGCTGCAGACGTTACACGTTATTACAGCAAGGTATGGACTATGCAGCCAGCTCAGCTTCCAAAATACGAGGAAATGCATCACAGCTCGCTAGAGGTGAGGGCGATGCTATTAACATGGATGTGGGTCCGCAGCTGAGCTTTCTTCAGGCTCATCCAAATCAGGATTTTGGCCATTTTATTGCACAAACTTTCTACTCAGCAGCAGTTTGAATAAAACGTACCCTTAAAGCCTAACTAAAGTGAAAGCCACAGATTTCCATGTTTATTCTAAAATGCTAACTTTTGACTTCACGCTCCCGTGAGACTACACCAAAAATGAATTTCTGAGCGGACGGGAACCTGCTCCCAGCCGCACTCCTCAGCATCTCCTTCAACCTCCACCACCCCCCCGGGCACCGAGCAGCAGCCAGCGCGGTGTGCCAAGTAGTTAAAGCCCTGTTTAAAATTAATAATTGGCACACCATCCACTATAATCTTGGTTTTCCACCAGCTCCAATATTTACAGTGAAGAATCTGCCCTTTCTCTCTACAACCACTTCTTCTTTCTAGAGTCCCGGATTTTTTTTTTTTTTTATTCTTATTTTCATTCTGAGGACTGTTTTATCATTTCACCATCAGACTAGCCTGCTGTGCCTGTGTTGTTGAACAATCCCTCACGAAATTGTATATGAAATCATCTGTTGTAAGGATTTGGATGAGAGCCACAGACAATGCGACAAAGTCTCCCCAAAGTCAAACACAGAAGACCGACATTGTCTAACAGCTACGGCAATACTTAATTGGTTTCAAAACTTACTACATGATTCACATACCACAGAGAACAGGCTGAAGATTACACACCAAATACGGGGCAACCTGTAGCTACACCAGATATCAACAGAATTGAAATGGAAGGCTATATTTGAAAACACTCACTTTGTCCTGTAGAAGCAGACGGTTGGCGACTGGGTTGCGTTAACATGCTTGTGGACGCTTCCGAACAGAAATCACCAGGGATGACAATGTACAGAAGCAATGTTGAATAACAAGTTAATTCATGTATCAAAGAAAATTGTGATAGCTACTTTATTACCTTTATATCTTAACTCATTAAGGAAATGACCTCTCCTCCGCTGCAAAGCAAGTGCTGCATTTATTGCTACTGGCATTTCATCAATGCCAAGGTGAACTAGATCTCGCTTTTGCAAATCCCCACAACTCCCATTAGTGAACGATAAAGATTCATATACAAACCTAGAAGTGTCTAGGAAGAAATAAGATACATGACGAACTGTGCCTTGAACAGCAAATCTCTGGCTGGCTGATGACAATTTGACTGTTGTACATTAAATAGGGCTTTATAAACAGAAATGCAAAAGACCTGTAATGACAGCATGTACCACTAATAGATTGAGGTATAATCAAATTTGTTTAAATTCACATGATTCGTAAGCCTGCAGTGAAGATCAAAAGAGACTTATGTTCATACTACTCCATCCTGTCACATCATTTATTAACTTTTTCCTGCGAACAGAGACAACCTGCCCCAGTCTCCTTATTCTGCTCTTCTTAGTGCCATTTCCCAGAAAATGATCTGCTTTCCAGACATAAAGATGCAAGGAATGAGAGCAAAACATGCAAACAGTCTCCCGCTGTCAGCTGAGGATGCCATAACTGCAAGTGCCAGCTGGGGCTCCCAGGCCAGCTTGAGTCAAGCACAGCTCTGAAACACTGGGTAGGAAACCCATTTTGACGCCCTGTTAAAAATTGCTGCTGTGCAGGAATTAAATCCCAAGGACCGGAGGAAGGCATATGTGCCTGTATACATTGAGGTGTGCCAGGACAGCTACGGCAGCTCCTCACCCAAGCACTGTCTCCCTTCCAGGACAGGGGGGCTCCTGGGGTGGCAGTTTGGGAAGTGGCCACTGTTGGCCACTGCCTACTCCGACCTGTGCCCAAAGCCCCGACCACTCAGGGGTTGAGCACCAGCTCATCTGTTCTACTGCAGCAGAGGAAATGCAAGTGAGATCTGTAAAAACGTGCAATAAATGACTAAGCTCTACAGACTTTTTGAGAAGGTGTGTGCTGGAGCACAAAAAAGTGGGTGATACAGCTTTTTATTAGTCGTCTTGTGCTTTATCCTCAGGAGAAAGTGGGTGCAGATGCAGCCGCAACCCCCTCTCTGCACCAGCACTGCAGACAAGCTGTGCTTCTGTTACATTTAAAAAAATGAAAATTAGCACCCAAAGTCAAGCTATGATTGCAAATACCACCGTCATACCCAATCTACTGATCTGCCTTCCAAACAACATGCATAAATTCTTTCCCAGGGAAGTAAAAAGCTGCATATTCCTTTGATTTTCACCTCCAGAAGGAGTCCTACACCAGTCCCTCATCACCCTCCCATTCAGCCCAACGTGCAACACTCAGCTTCGAAAGCACTTAACGGCATGGTGGCTGCTGTGGAAAAAAGATCGAACAGAGAAAAAGAGGGAACAGACTCTCTACCAAGAGGGAACACAAGTAATTTTCTAGGATGACTTCTGTTTTATATTTGTGCATATATACGCACACACATACATACGGACAAGGTCTTTGTCTTGATTTCTGTGCGCAGGTCTATCTATATACATGCATACACACATATATAGGATACAGAGCATATCTCACTTTCTCAATCATTGCTGCTAGAAAACCGATTAGGACACCCGCTGTTCAGAGCTGGAAGGAGACAACAGCAGAAGGCTGGGTGCTCTGGTGCCATCTCCGCTCCTCAGCACACAGAACTATGAGTGCAGTCCACAGCGGTCCAAACCTGAGGAGGTGAAGATGTGCCATCAGTCAGGAGGACACAGCAAAGACAAAGAGTTCAAAGGCAGCAAGTTCTTGCATCACAGAGGAAAAATGTCTACAGTGAGCTACCTTCAAACAAGACCTTCCCAGAAAAAGACAATAAGCACTGGAAGATCTTCATATTGGCTTCATTTGGGGGAAAAGCTGATGGCACCGAGGGAAGCATTTGTCCATCCAAGTAATGCTTTGGTGGCAGGGTCTGAACATTTTTTTGGGAAAGGGGGAAGGTGAGTATTACAGTCATTAAATGCTGTGCCGCTTCTCTGCAGGAGACTTTTAGAGGTTGTAAAACTCTCAAACGCTGAACTGACAATCCAGAAAAGAATAAAGGTAGGAAATACCCAAGCAGAGAAGCAGCAACGAAACTACAATTTTCTTTTTAGAAATAGTCTTGGATTGGTGAGTGTAACGTGTATTACACATTGAGTGTTCAATGCGTGATATCCAAAAAAGACTTGCCACCTCCTCCTTAATAAGAAATATTTCCTTCTGAAGAGTCCCCCCAAGACTAGGGACTCTTCACACACAAATCATGACATGATCAGAGTCCCCTGAGTTACAACGCAACACCAGGTAAAGGAAAAGGAATAGCAATGACACAGGGGAGTAGCGAAATGCACTTTTAACTTATTTAACCATCTACAATTAACAGAGTCTCTCAAAAATGCTTGGATTTTTTGACCAAACTCTTGGCAACATCTGAATAAAACACAGTTATTGGGAGGGACTGTGTATGTCTTGGGCAGGGGAGAGTTGTATA
Source organism: Pelecanus crispus (assembly GCF_030463565.1). NCBI lineage: Eukaryota > Metazoa > Chordata > Aves > Pelecaniformes > Pelecanidae > Pelecanus > Pelecanus crispus. The sequence continues at coordinate 2,803,821 of NC_134651.1, read as the reverse complement.
AGAGTCTTGCTGAGTTTTGGGGGGCAGCTCGGGCTGTGTGTCCTCAGGTACATGCACGTGGGCTATCCCACTGGACCATCTCAAAGTACCTTGTAAATGAGGTTGTTAAACAATGCAAATAACGGGAACACCTTTGCATTCTTTCCCATAAGTGGATCTTAGCTATTTGGGACTTGTAACATAAATTAAGACTTTAAAAGCCACAGGCATGCTTAAGGAAGGTGCCTGGGCTAATCTATATGACACCGAACAGTATTTTTATTAGCCTTGGTGATGGCATGTTTTTGCTTTCAGGCAAAACCTTCCCGTCCCTGTGGAGCCGCACCCTTGCTCTGTGACATGCTGGAGGGGGGCTCGCGGGGAGCCTCTTGCTGCTTTGGTTCCTGACTTGAAAGGAAAGGACGGCATCATTTCCCACCTCGGTGTATCTCCGGATGCAACTAAATCATACCTGCACAAGGGAAGTCGAACAAATCATCGCTCATCTTTGTTTTTCAATTGCCTTATATGCTTTCTAAAAGTCCTTTACACACAACCTTTATTTCAGGGCAGGTCTAGCGTCCCTCCGGTCATAAGGAAAATCCTTAAATCCTCCTGCCTGTCACACACTCCATACCAGTCACAGGGCTTTTACAACATTTGGACAGCTAGGGTGAAACTGTTACTTCACAAGCTTCTGCGCTAACATCCATTTTTCTTACAAGAGAGTCAATGAGAAATTTTTCCCAACTGAAAATGAGTGCTTAAAGTTCTTTAGAGTTATGAGTAACACAGAAGTCACTGGTAAAGGACAGAAACCCAATACTTTCATACCACCTGAATTTACATAAACAGCCTTGCTGTTTTCTGATACCTCTCCTCATGCTAAGCAGGATTACCCCTCAAGTGATTCACTGAAACCAGGGATTTTAAGTACCTCAAGGAGTAAAATACCATGAGCATGCATCAGTACACTAAAACCAACAGGATCAAAGTGCTTACTCAACATAAGCAAGCACGTCAGACTCTAGCCTTTAATTTAGCATATGCTATTCTCATGGGGCAGTTGCACAGCTTGAAAATGTCAGAGAGGTTTTATTCCCTTGTACATCTCTTCCTGAACTTTCTCTCCCCCATCTTTTTTGTAACATTGTTTTTTCAACCTTCCAAACTACCCAATTCCACAATTTTGGTCCATTCAATATTAAGGTATAAATAATAATTTAGTAGTTGACATGTAGTTTGATATGGTCTTCCATAAGCTGATGCACCATGAAGCATGGCTTGCTCCTCTGCCAAAGAGCAAGCAGCCAGAGCGTCCTACACCAAATTCGCACGTATGGCTGGAGAGATGATGAATTACCTTTCTATGGGATGAAGAGTAGAAGATCTTTGGACCAACTAAATGTCTAAAGACCTTCTTCCAGCTAAAAAAACAGACAGAAATTTTTCCCTTATTAATTACTTTTTCTGAAGTCTCTTCATAATTCCTCCCACTGTTTTAAGTCAGGCATTCATGTCAAGTTCTTTTGATCTTCCTCCTCAATTATAGCGAGCAATTACCCCTTCCACCGGGCTTCTCAGCCATCTAATCATTCTTATCTCTTCTTTCTCCCTGAATCTAATCCTTTCAGCCTTTTTGGAAGCTCACTGTTAAGACAATGCTACACGTTTCCCAGGAATTCAGCAACAATATGTCACACCAAGGACTCCACAGACATTAGCCTTCCCTCTCATTTGCCCTTCAATTAATTTTAGAGATGAGGTGCACCTATCACGACTTGGATCTCTCGCTCTCAGGGGTCTTAAAGCCTCTGTCATCAAAAATGTGTTTGCTCAGATATCTGTATTTATAATTTTCCCTTCCAGCTGAAGAGTATTCAATCTTTTCTCGCGAAGCGATTAGCACAGCACTGCAAAGCCTTCATTCAGAGCACCCCCCGTAGAGCCGAGGCATTTTTAGCCGACTACTTGACACGCCGCAAAGCCAACCCTCCCCTTCCCCATGGCAGCTCAATAGCAGCTGACAAGGTGATGAAGCAGGAATCTAAAAAGTGTGCATTTTTAATGCACGTTAAAGCTTTCAGAGTCCTAGGGAGCCTCAGAAAGAAACTTATGTCCTTACTAGTGAAAGAGAAAATACGAGAGACTGCGTTTGCACAGAGACAAACCTCCTAAAACCGATTCCAAAACACATGCACACTTCTTTATAAGAGCATCATGTGGACCAGCACTACAGCCCGTGTGACATTTATGGCTTCATTGCACTGAGACACCTCTTCAAATATGTCCTTTTTACTATTGATGGCAGGAAAACTATGGTCGACTTATCTCAATGAGCATTGGGTTCAGACATAGCGCTCAGTGCACAGAGCGGCACTGCTTGGTGCCAAGAGCACGGCTTGCACGCTTCAACCACATACGGCGCCGTTCCTCGCACACCCACGAGCCCTTCTCATGCGCATGAGCACGGCCTTGCTGAAGCCGATGTTTTGGATGAACCACTGGCTTTTCAAGTGACTTCCCAGGAGCCCAGCACCCCTGGCACAACCTCCAGAAACGGCGATCGTGCCCCTCGCCAACCCAGGCAGCTGCATCTTTCCTCACCAACAGGATGAAGAAGATACCAGTAACACATCTGTGCAAAGCAGGGACCACATTAAAAGAGCTGTTTAATGGCAGCGGCTCCTAACTTTAAACAGAGGCCAAAGTTGGCTGCACGCCTCTACAGCAAAGGGCATGGTCTGCCTTATGGTGACAAAAAGCAAGTCTTTCATGAAGCATTAAAGCCGTGGCGAAAATTAAAACCATTACTTCCAAGCGTCTACGTTTCCACAAGTTTCTTCTTTAAAGATAGGACATGTAATGGGATTACTTTTTAAAAAATATAATTAATGACCTTATCTTTGTAACAAGAAATTTTGCAGTAGGTCAAGAATTAGTGAGGGAAATGAAAAATATTTATTCAAAAACAGTGCTGTTCATCCATCATTTCTTGTTTTCAACTACTAAATGAGTAAGTATCTAAAAAAAAAAAAAAAAGCATTCTGCCTCATTGCACACATCAAGTTCATAACTTTCAGTATCCACAAAATTCAGCTTTATTTCTGCTGGAAAAAATAGTTGCAAGCATGTTAGCTTCTTCAGATTGTTATTATGCAGAAGAACAGTAACTACTTGGACTGTATTTAATACACTTGAATTGAGATGACTGGAAAAAAATATTACTTACAGGAAAAAAAACAGTATCTAAAAAGAGGATTTTTTCCATTTAAATATTTAGTGAATGTGTATACAGAAAAATGGTATTCCACTGTTTTCTGTTCAACCATTTACTGCTTTTTTCTTTTTTTCCCTCCATTTCATCACTGAACGTGAAGAATAGGAGAAAGGCAATGACACGGCATAGACCCCAAGAAGAGATGACTGCAAGGATTATTCGGGTAGCTCTTTGCCAGCAGTCACTGGTTTCCATTTGCACTTGCCGATTAGCTCTGACGGGCCAGAAGAACCCCACGGTGTGATTTTAGTGTCTAACCCTACAGGCACAACCATACCAAACATCGTTCCACAAATCCTTTCACACCACGGACATTCCCGTTCCTTTAGGCACAAAATTCAGAAGCCAGCAGCTTTGACATTTTAAAAGCAAACATCGTTGATCCTGAATACCCAAGTTCTGGCATTATGATCAGCAAAAAAATCAGTTCTTCATCAGACAACAATTCTCCATCCAAAATAACAATTCATTGAATTGTTTTAAATATGGATGCTGGACCCAGCAACGTAAGAATTTATAGTCACAGTCAATACATCAGTTAATTTCCTAATTGTAAGAAGAATTTCTGCCAAATAAAATGTGCAAAGGCAATAAAATGCATGCTATCCAAATACAGACTAGTTAATAATCCATTCTGTTTCTATGTCCTATATGTCATTAAAAGTATTCTGTTTGCTGTATTCATTTGTTAATCACTGGGGTGCGGTCATCCCGCTCCAGCCCAAAATCCCCTCTCCTGGCTGCGGGCACCCAGCCCTGGGAAGAGGCACAGCCCCGGGGAGGGCTTTCTATAGCAGGGGCGTATCTCTACATGCACCAGCAGTGGGAAAAAGTGGATTACAACAATTCTGCCAGTCCTCAGCTGGTTCCCAGGGTGCAAGGGCGAGCAGGAGCCACGGCAGGAGGCAGCGCTGGGGACCCAGCAGCTGCTCCTTCCTGGTCGCTCACCAAAGGAGGAATTGCTGCAGTGACCTTCATCATTCGAGCTTTGCACCGAAAATGGGGTTTATTTAATATTGTTTCTACAGATTTCCTTTTTTTTTTCTTTTTTTTAAATCCATGAACCAGACAGTCAGCTGATCCAAGGATTCCAGACTCAAATAAAGATTTGATTTCACACCGCACAGATGTACTCCAGTTGAGTCACTGCCAGATTTTAATGATAATCTCTCTTAAGAGCTATTTAGCAAGGTAGAGGTGAAGTCTCCTGTTGCAGCAGAAAGCAAACCAGATGCTGCGTTCACCTTATTCTTCAGGTACACACTTCCGACCTTCACCTCTTACTTGATGTCGCCCTTCTGAAACAGGCTGCGACAGAAAGGCGCAGAAAGCCATTTGTAAACACCTGAGCGGCCGCCATCATTTGCATCTTCAACAAACTAAAATACTCCTGGTGCAGCTCCACGCCCTAACAATCAGAGACAAGACAGACCCCGCAGAAGCAGCTAACAAACGAGGCACATGCGCGTATACGCACATATAGACGTGTATTCTGCAACACCCTACAGATAAACCGTAGGCTTTCAGGGAAACCACGGAAGGAAAAATTAATTTTAACTAAAGCAAATCCATTCCTGCCGTAATGCCTCCTCCTGCAATCATAGAATCATCGAATTGTTTAGGTTGGAAAAGACCTTTAAGATCATCCAGTCCAACCATTAACCTACACTACCAAGTCCACTCTAAACCAATCAAGGGCAGACCAGACTGAACCATGTCCCAAAGTGCCACCTCTGCCCGTTTTTTGAACACTTCCAGGGATGGGGACTCCACCACCTCTCTGGGCAGCCTGTTCCAATGCTTGGCCACCCTTTCCATGAAGAAATTTCTCCTAATATCCAACCTAAACCTCCCCTGGCGCAGCTTGAGCCCATTTCCTCTCGTCCCATCGCTGTTCCTTGGGAGAAGAGCCCAACACCCCCTCCCTGTCCCCTCCTGCCAGGGAGTTGTAGAGAGCGATGAGGTCTCCCCTCAGCCTCCTCTTCTCCAGGCTGAACACCCCCAGCTCCCTCAGCCGCTCCCCACCAGCCCTGTGCTCCAGACCCTGCCCCAGCTCCGCTGCCCTTCTCTGAAGTCAACAGTCCCACAACCACATCCTGAATCAGGTCCTTTCCTCGAGCTACTCGCCCACCGCAGGAACAAGGCTTCTGTGCAGGAGATGGAGTTCAGATAAGGTTGTGTTTACAGTCTTCCTTGGCACACGAATATCTTCTGTTTCTTAGAACCTCACGCTGCCAAATTAATTTAATACTTACAAACCCTTGCAGGGAAATAACACAGCAAACACAGGAATTTACAGAAGATGTAAAAGGCAGCTATAATCAGAGATATCTCAGCAGTAACACCACATAATTTTTATGTCATCTTTCAATCGCAGTTCCCTTAACGCATCCTTGAAAAATAAGGACCGCATCAGTCACTGCAGATTTAATAGCCAGGTAGATTTATACTGGAACAAAGCCAGAGGCAACTTCACATGTAAAGCAGCAGTGTTTGGATTATTTTAAATACTATTACCCAGCTCGGTTTTGGTTTTAAACTGTATTAACAACCCCAGGAGATTCTGCAGTATTGCAGACCCTTATAACAAAAAAAAAAAAAAAAAAAAAAATATATATATATATATCAGTGTTACCAAAAGCACTTACTGAAATGCATTTATCAAAATAAAGCTGGCATTTTCCATCTTGTGCGTGCTTAGTTAACGGCAGCGAGTTAATCGATAGCTCTTGCCTGCAGGCAGGAGACAGGCAGGAGCTGGGGGCCACAGTGCCGGGCTGACAGGGTGGGTGGCACTGGGGCACCGGCGATATCCACAGATTTGGGGAGAGGGGGATGGTATTTAGCCTCTGCTTTAATGGTCCCAACAGCAGAAGAAAGTCTGCCATTAAGTAAGCCCCCATTAAAACTGGCGATCACATTTACTTCTGCCGAGCGTGCAGACCAAGCAAAAGAACAGTTTTTCTCTCGTAAACGTTTCTCATGGCAAAAAACCCAACACTTCCCAGCGTGTCAAAATGCCACTTTATTAGGTTATAGCTAATTAGGCCATGCCAGCGGTTTGCAAGGAAACACGTCAGTGCCCTTTGCAGCTAGCGCAGCCGAGCACGAGGCTGGCTCACGTGCGACCCCCGCATGGGCTGCTTCAGTGGGGAGCGGGCGGCTGAAGAGGGCAGAAAATCACACGGACCTCAGCAAGAAAGGGCGAGTAAATAAAAACCAGCTTGCAGGTGCTTTCTCGTCGGGAGAGGAGGACTCGCAGCCCCCACCGTGATCCCCAGCTCCAAGGTTTCGGTGGCTTCTTGCAGAATTCACCTTGAACGTTTCATGTCCTCTCCCCGCGTATTAATAACCACCAGGTTCTTCTACTGCAATCCCAGAAAGTGCAAACTTATTAGCATAACTTTTTACCAAGTTTTCGAATCAACACATGCAAATAGAAGAAAGTTATCCCACAAAAGCAGCATTTGGCTGTCTCCTTGGGACAGGGAAAATGGGGAGGTGGGTGCAGAAGAGGTGGGTTGGTACCAGCCCTCCTGTGTCTCAGGGACAAACTGCAAAATGATCTCTCCAGCCAAGTGCAGAAAGGACCCAGCAGCTCAGTAAACACTCTCAGATATTCTGTTTGGCGAGTGTCAGGGCTCAGCCCCAGGCAGCAGCTCAGCACCACGCAGCCACTCACTCACTGCCCCTGCCCCAGTGGGATGGGGGAGAGAATTGGAGGAGTAAGGGTGAGAAACACTCCTGGGCTGAGATAAGAACAGTTTAATAATTGAAATAAAGTAAGATAGTAATGATAATAACAACAATATAACAATGATAATAATAATATCCAAAGCAAGTGATGCCCAATGCAGTTGCTCACCACCCGCCGACCAATGCCCAGCCAGTTCCCGAGCAGCGATCGCTGCTCCCCGACCAACCCCCCCAGTTTCTATACTGCCCATGACGCCGTATGGTATGGAATAGCCCTTGGGCCAGTTGGGATCAACTCTCCTGGCTGTGCCCCCTCCCAGCTTCTTGTGCCCCTGGCAGAGGAGGGGAAGCTGCAAAGTCCTTGACTGGCATAAGCAGTGCTGAGCAACACCTAAACCATCAGCGTGTGATCAGCATTCTTCTCATCCTAAATCCAAACCACAGCGCTGTGCCTGCTGCTAGGGAGAGAATTAACTCTAGCCCAGCCCAAACCAGGACAGTGAGCCACCTGCATGCAGCGCAGAGGGGATCTTCAAGGGAGGAGGTGTGCATACGTACCCGCTCAGCTCATTTGCTGAATGTTTTGTTTGAAACCTCAACAGTAAGCCCTCACCTGAGCCTGACCCCCCTGGTGCAAGCTTGCAGGACGTTGTAATCTGCTTACATGCTCTGGGGGGACCTGATGGTGCCGGTTAGTTCAAGGGCACATCATATTTGGATATTCTTTTAACAGAGGTAAAAAGCAAATTTCAAGTTCCGGAAGAAAAAAAAAAAAATCAGTTGCAAATAAATACACGTAACAGCAGCCAAGGCAAAAATTTTGCTTACAAGCTCAATTCTTTTACTGTAACTTCCTGAACTGAGATTTTAATACTTTGACATTTGAGACAAGAAGCTTAAATGAACAAAAAAAGACAATTAGTCACAACATCTGTTCCCTTTTCCGTTACAGTCTGCCTAAAAGCACAGATATGACAACCCTGCATCAACTTCCAGTCCTTGCGCGGGGGGAACCACACACGCCACGGCGCTGCTGCCAACAGACGTGGCAGAGCCTCTCGATACCAACAAATTAATGACTCTTCCCCACTGATGCTTTCTCATTAAAAGCAGGTTACGCACTAGGGCTTCCCGCACCCGCAGCCCATCAGTGCTGCTGCACGTTATTACCACTTTGGAGGACGTGCAGTAGACTACTTCTACCTTCAAACCATCCTAGTTGCATTGCGGGGAGGCAAGAAGAATCACTATTTTTCACCGCTTTTGTGATCATAGTAACACATATATTGAATCCTGCTCTCTGAGGAGGGCAGGGAACAAGCATGACCATTATCCCATTGATCGCTGAGCAACACATTTATCCACAGCCTGCTGAAGATGCAATTATAGGACACTTGCCTCATATGTGGGTTCAAGTACCTACTATACTACAGATTTCCTACATAAACCAGGACCAATTAGTTAGCTATGGTGTCCCAACTTGCCCTTCACCCTGGGAAGCAGGAAAGTGTTTAATCATCTTTATCTTACATTACCACGGTTCCCAGCTTGGGCTTGTATGCAGACCTGGCTGATCTGCTAGAGCAGCCAAAAGAAAGGGTTAACTTCAGAGCAGGCTTCTGAAATATTATCTCCACCTTTGGGAAGTGTTACTGGAGGTGCAGATTGAGTAGCGTTCAGTGCAACCTCGGCAATAACATAAAAAGACCACAGTTCTCTTGCAGATCTAACGATCATTTGGCATAAAAACATACAAAAATTTTTGTTCACGATATTCATGAACAGCTAAATGAATTTTAAAAAACACTGTGGGGAAAAAAAAATAAAAGAAAACACCAGGAGCTGTGGGCTGCCCTATATTCTCATGCAAGATCCAGGCCAAAACTGAGTATCTGCTCTCAGCTGGAAAGCAATCAGGCACCCAATAGGAACCTAAACAAAACCTCTCACTAATCTCAGATACCGACGTTTATTACACAAGTCTCTCCCAACACCATTGATGGATAAACTTAAGTGGCAACTCACCTGCTGAGTGAAAACATCGGGGGTTTTGGGAAAAAAAAAAAATTAAAAAAAAAATTGTTGAGTTGAAAAAAGTCCTTCTTCATGACTGTCCTTGATGGGAATCCATTGAAGGTGACACGCATTCACGTTTCTTGACCTCTGGGGACATGCTGGGTTGTCACAAATAACATAAGAAGTGATTCAGCAGACACGCAGAGGAGCATTCCTCTGCACCTGGCTCTGCAGACCTCCACCTCCTCCGATAAACCCGTACGTCGAGTGTGCACGGTATCACAGGTTCAGTAAAGGCTTTTCAGCAACTCTGCAACTGTCTTTTCAAATCTGAGGTTTCCAAAAGCCTCAAGTACCTTCCTATTGAAATAAAGTACGACGAGGACACTTCACCATTTAACTAGTGATGTTTCCAGATGGAAAATTAAAATTAGTATGCATTCACCGTATGTCACTGAAGCCACCAATATGAGCACAGTTGTGTTGAATTTCACCACCCACATGGAAAGAAACCAACATTTTTATGCTCTCCCGTGGTTTGTAAAATTTATTTCTGTATTTTAGCTGTGTTGGGTATTTTCAGATTCGGTACACAGCTTCTGTGATAGCATGACAGATGTCATTTGTACGTTTGGGGGGTTTTTTTAGTTGAAATATTTTTTTCTTTTTTTTTTGGAAGCCACAGATTTCTCTGTCCTCTCCACACACTCTGCTCTGGTGAACGCAACAGTTATAGGGCCAGTGTGCAAAGGCATCCTGGGCCTTTTTATGCACTGCCTCCTTCATTTCACTTACAACAGGTTTATCTTGCTGAACAAACTGAACTACGAGTACCTCGGACTCATGAGAGATAGCAGAGGCAGCAACTTATCTTCAGACTGACGAGCGTCCCAGACACCCTTGGAGTTTTGCAGGATAATGAATGAGATGTGGTCAGGAGCTCATTCCCGCTCGGACAGAGATCAGTGTGCAACCCATTTGCATCATTTCCACTTAAAGCAAGCGATGGCTACACGCTCTTCCAAAAAAATCCCAACCAAACAAAACGTATGTCACCTACAATCTGAAAGTTGACATCTACTCTATTTATTTTTCCCTCCTGAATTATATCCCTTTAAATCAATGGCCTGACATTACAGCCTTCCCACAGGCACGCAGATCCCATAAATTGCAGACTTTTAATACTACTTTATTTCAAGACCAACAAACAGTAAGCCTTGTCAGAGAGGGTAATTAAGAAAGTTATGCTTGGTGTCACCGGATGGTGCAGGAAAGTGCTTTCCTGGCGCCTCTGCCCCACCTCTCTGCCGTGTGTGGGTCTCCAGGAAGCCAGGCTGGATTTGGGGCATACGTACCCTTACAGCCACATCAGAGATGATGGACCATAACCCCCCTCACTTCCCGCCATCTGCAGATGCCCCTGCATGAGACCCCCTCGTTCGGGTACCACCCTGCGTACGCTGCGCACAGACCCATCCTCCCCCTCCTCCTCTTCGCATTTAGGTGAGCTGTGGAATTTCGTAGTACAGAATCATAGAATCGTTTAGGTTGGAAAAGACCTTTAAGATCATCCAGTCCAACCATTAACCTAACATTACCAAGTCCACCACTAAACCAATTAAGGGGAGAGTAGTAATTTCGTGTTTCCTGGCTTGGTGGCTGGATTAGTTTTTGATGAAAGTAAAAACTAGGAATCACTAAGGTTGGAAAGGCCCTCTAAGGTCATCAGTCCAACCATCAACCCAACACCCCCATGCCCACTAAACCATGTCCCAAAGTGCCACGTCTGCCCGTTTTTTGAACACTTACAAACGTCATTTTGAAAAAAACCCAACAGTATCTGTCAGGCTATTTAATTCTGATTACAATGGAGCCAAGGGCTGCACATGCACTGCGTTTTTACTACACATAGAAAGATTGTATTCGGGTAAGGTGCTTTCTCCCTGAATTATTACTCTGCAACTTCCCTCCTCGTGAAAGTCCTGACCTCTGGAGGTCAAACCCTGGGCAGGAGAGCTTTAGTCTTTATTACTGTGTTCCTTGTAGGGGAATAAATTACCTTGTGATACCTGAAGCAAGTAGGCTGTTTTAAGGTTTCTCCTTAAATCTGCTTCATTTTCTGCAGAGTTCGAACAGACCATTGTAATTGTTCTATATATATTTTCTTCAGGAGTTTCATGCTAGCTGTTGGAGAGATGCTATACAAAATAAGATTGAATTTACCAAGTGCTTTATAACATAGTGATCCCACTGCCTGACTTGTTACAACTCTGACACTAGAGCAGTGCCTCCACCGGTGCCCTCAGTCATGCTATAACCCTTTGAGAGAGAAGACTTGGACAGCCAGACACCCTCCTGCCCGAGGAGCTAGCACACGTGTCAAGGGAATCCATTTCTGCTGCCTGTTTGGGGTGTTTTGGTTCTGGTTTGCTCTTTGGAAACTCACATAGTAAATCTACTACCCGATGGCATGCCCAACGTGAAGGCTCACAGGCAGGAGAAACCCCTTTCCAGCTGACAGTAAGATAGGGTCATTCTCCCCCTCTTTGAGCTCACCAAAGCCATCCCCATCACCAGGACTGCCCTCAAGACCTGGGATTTTTTTTTTTTTTTCTTCTCTAATGCTGGAAATGGCCCAATCTGGCCAAAACCAGCCAGATGCTGGTTGAGCAAGGGAGAAGCAAGAAGACATTAAAGCTCAGGACCCGTTGCCCTTGTCCCGGGGACATGGAGGGTTCTGACACCCACCCATAACCCCCAGGTGGGATTTCCTGGGGGATTTCCCAGAAATAAGCATCAGCAGCCGGACGCAAAGCTTGGCTATCAGCTTGCACTTCGGCAAAAGCCGGGAAAGCTCAGCTCGCGCAGCAACTGGAGCTTTCTTTAAATGTCATTTTTAATATTTAATCACCCTGGATGGCATCAATATTTACAGCATAAGCCATTTCATTGGGAAGTTAAATATATAGCCCAGATATTTAAGGAAACTGATTCAGAGCCACATAAATGTAATTGCACTTAACGTGACCTGGGAATGAAATCGCACACAGTACATTTTTTTTCTGCAGGATGTTTAAACCCCATTTTGAATACATTATGCTAAGGGAATCTCTTTCAGTGTGTTACCTGGATAGATTTAACTAATGCTGAGTTGTGCAAGCAATCCAAAGCACCCGGGCTTACAAGAGGAACCAATGAAAAGTATGTACACTTTACTATATATATATATACTTTACTATACTATAACATTTATATATAGGCATACAGCGGAGCTTTTGTGAATTGATACCTGTTTGCTGAAGCAGCCTGTTAAAAATGCATTTCCTAAAAAACAAAACACATAAAGAAAGGCGGTAAGAAGAAGAAGTGAAAGAAAGGCAATAAGGAGGAGTAACATGTAACACTGGTTTTGTAACAGCAAGGATGCATAAATATCCTGATGTTAAGCAGTTATGAATTGAGTGCTTTTCCATTATTTATCTATATATCAAACTATTTCAACCCGAACTACACACTCCTCTCACAGATATTTGCTTTGACAGGAGCTGCATCTCCCCTGCCTCCCCAACTCATGGCATCCAGCCCCACTCCGGCCCCATCCCACGCTTCTCGTCTTGACCTTGGTCACACCACCAAGCAAGCTGCTCAAGGAGGAGAAGAGGTTTTGCTTCAAGCACCAAAACAAGCTTTACTGCTCTCTGCGGAACAGTTTCTCTTCATAAGGAGCAGGGAAACACACACTTTTGACTTCGATTAATCAAGAACCGAGGCAAAACGCCCATCTGTGCCAACGTACAGTCTGCAGATGGTTTTGTTAATGATTTTGGACCCGTGTCTCCCAAAAGCGTTTTTCTGCACAGGACAGGAAAAATTCAAGCCAAAGGTAGCCCAGAGCGACCCATTTTTTCCCCTATCTGAATTTCTATGGGGAATACCCCAGCTGATATCCCAGCCTTCTTCCTCAAAGATGTAGGTTCCATCTTCTCCCATAAATACCTCAAAAATAGCAAGCCAGCAGCTGGAAGAGGCCAGGTTTCGCCTTCCATTTTGCCATAAGTGAAACCATAACTTACAGAAGTATTTAGGAGGGGAGCAGAGATCCCAGCATGCAGCCAGCTCTCCCGGTGTGCTTTGGGGTTACACATTGTGATGAATCAAGAGAAGAGCAAGGAGAGCAATGGGAGCCCTTTTTCCAGGCATAATAAATGGAAGCAGAGGGGTATTTTTTCTTTCAAGTTGACAACCCAATAACACAGCAACATGGTCACAAATCATCACGCCAAAGAGGAATTTCTAACCCCTGCCAAAGCTCTGCTCTGTTTGTGGAAGCTGTATGTATGTATGATACCTCTCAGCATCCACCCCAGAGAGTAATTCTTTTTTCAGATCAGAAGCAAAAATGCCATCACGTTTTTGACCCACTATTCAGCCATAGTCCAAGGAACATATTTAATGCATTCTTCTCCATATCAAAGCAAAATAACTCAAGTAGAGCAGACGATTTCTGTTTGACGGGGAGGGTAGGGAAGGAATTAAGGTTTGCAGAGGAGCCTCCCACCATGGCTTGGCCACACTGGGCCGGTTGCCCGCACAGCGGGACTTCCCTGGAAAAATCACTGCAGGAGGATCCCCCTCACTTAGAAGCCGTAACAGCAGCCATAAGGGCTTCCAAAACCATCCCCAGTATTTCCGAGGAAGGAGGCACTGCTGCACTGAGCTGGGAAACACATGTTATCACCTCTCACATCTCAGAGAGGTTCAGGCTGAAAAACAACGTGCTCTGCACCCAGCTAAAGGACGTTGCTCCGGATGATTTACCATTGCTAGGTTTTATTTAACAGGGATGCAGAAAACTGTCAAACGTTTTATCACCCGTGGCAGTTAGGGCATGATACATGCTGATACCAGCCAACGATTATAAGGCAATAGTATAAAGTCTTATTGGAAAGAGAATGGAAGCTGGAAATCTTGGCTAGCGATCACTCCTACCTTTGTAATGAGTTTCTGGACCAGTAGGGGTGAAATTGCACGCCAAAACCCACGTATAATTTATCCCTTGTTTAAACACATACTGGCAACCCAATTATTATTTTCAGAATCACAGAGTTTAACTTATCAACGTATTATTGAACCAGAGCTTTCTCTCGTTTCACACAACACAGCATAGTGTGCTTTAACAAGCAGGGAAACCCACGCCGAAGCCCCACAGCTGGGTAACGGGGAAGGGGCCCGCAGCACCTACGGGCGCCAGCCATCGTGGCACCGGGACGCGCCCACTGATCCCAGACCCCGCTCCTCCCCAGGACAAGGATGCTCTTGGTCACCGTGTGCCGTGTTGGGTGCAATAGCGTAGTTTGTGCTGCTTCTGCTTTTGAACCTGAAGGTTACAGAGCTCAGCAATCGTTGCCAACAAAGTCGCCGCCATATTCCCCCTACAATGCACAGACCTGCTGGGGAACTAAATTCCTTAGTCTTCTTGAAAGAAAGGGGGAAAATAAGCTTATCTTCAAAAACACGCATCTAGACAGACAAATGCTTCTTGAACATGGAGATTAATTAATGAGAATGACAGAGGACCCAAAGAGCAGAGACCTTCCGCAGGAAGCAAACGCCCAAGGCAGCACAACACAACCCCAATACTCTACACAACACCCTGAAATAACTTCACTCTTCAGTTTCTCAATCACCTGTGCGTAAAACAGGGTTTGGCTTTGTGCCATTTGATTACCACCTGTTTGAGACAACGACTATCTTCCATCTCGCTTGTAGCGGTCAGCACGATCAAGAGCGGCGTGGTGTAAGGAGCGGCTCCCGCGCCCCACAAGCATCACGGGGTCGGGCACAGACCAGCCGCATCCACATCCACAGGAGAAACTGCAATCATCTTGAAGCCAAAGGTACAACCTCCTCCGGCCTCTGCAAGTGTTAAAGATGAGAGATGGACACAAGTAAGAAAAATATTAGCCAGCCCTGATATTTCAGCATAGGATAAAAATATAAGGCACACTATTTTCCCTACAATGTTACTATGGTGATTTCACTAGGGACAAAATAGCACGATGTTTAGTAGAGCCATGGTTATGAACCAAAGCTCACAAGCAAGATACTAATCTGCCCATTAAACCATACCAGGGTTGGTGAATAATAATCAAAAAGCAATTACACAACAGATAGACTATCAGAGTTCACCCCGCTAAGCGTGAAGGTCAAACACATTACATTAACTAGGGACCCGCTCGCTGGAAACCTGCAACTTGGTATACAAAATCATTACTTCTAGCAGTATTAATAATGAAAAGGATTGCCAGCACTACTTCATTTACTTAGACCAACATGAAATGCCTGGCATAAATATTGCACTAAATCACATGCAAATTGCCTGTATGCAGTAGATGGAACCATATGAAACTACCACGCGGTGGAAAATACATATATATACTTTAAGTATACTTTCCACACTTTACAAAGATGGGGTGAATTTTGCTGTTTAGAGCTCCACGTTACTGAGAGCTTATGACCGAAGCGTACACATTTTGCCAGTTATTGCTATATTGCAAATCACTCTTTCAAGAAAAAGGCATTCATTACACGCGGAGACGCTGTGACTGCTGTGGTTTTGTAATGGTTTCCCTTTTGGGAAGTTTATGAGTCTTACTTTTGTGCTAGAATCTTCTTCACTTGCTTTCTGCCAAAGGGTAAATATCTCTACAAAACTCTCAGACAAACCTGCAGGTGTCACAAATCCCGTTTCTCACCAGGAGCAATGCACTTGCACAAAGACAGGGCTGAAGCCCAGGCTGTGTACTGGGCTGTTCGAAGTGCTTCGTGTGTATTTAAAAATAGAAAGAAAGAAAAAAAGAAACTAAGCTCCCAAAGCCCTGGTAAAGCAAAGGCTCACTTTGCTGAGCTGGGATGATGTGCTTCTTATTCTTGAACTTGGACCTTTGGTTCATAAATTACTCTTCTCCCGCTTTACAAATGCTGTTAGCTTCTCACCCACCGCTGGAAAGTGAGAAAGGTAAAGCAATATAAATAAATACAAGATTGTCAAGGGAAGAGCATGAAGCGGTCTGTATTTGGTCACAAAATAGACTGGGATGCGCAGGGAAGAGGATGATGCTGCTGACTTGTTCTAATCAAAACCCGTACGATTTACATATGATCAAACTGGAGAAAGAACATCACCCTAAGCTGGAGAACAGCTACTCAGTAAAAGGGGAAATCACGCTGGGTGTTACTAAAGGAGTCTAGACAAAGAGAAACCATGAGACATTTCCTTGGAATTACAGCCTCCGATACAAGCAATAACCTGTTATCTTCTTGTCTAACAGAAGTAACTGCCCTGATGCCTTAAAGAATTTATTTTCCCAAACCTCTGCCCTCCCCCCATCTTTCCCCCTAATTCCTTTTTGCTGGGAGGTGCGGGTCGTACCGCCCGGGCTCAGAGCAAGGAGCTTCCTCATCCTGGGGAAACAAAACCAAGCTGCGGGATAAATTCTTTCACAGCAAAAATATATGTAATTCCATTACTTGAGTGACAGAAACCTACTCACTGTTTACACCGGGACTGCTATTAAAGCAATTATTCGGGATCAATGCAATACGGGAGCAGGATTTAAATCTTGCCTAGCAGCAAGGCAAAGGAACTGCTTCTCCAGACAGGTCAAACTCATAACGCTTTGTTCCCTTTGCAGCAAAAACCCAAGAGCAATCTCTCTGAAGTCCTCGGTAATGGATCTATATAAAAATGCTTTTAAAAGTTCCCAGCTAGGCCATATTGCTGCTACTTACATTCTTCCCGGTACCGTGCCGCAGGTTACGCATGGCTTTCAGGACGATGCCCCGTGAATGCTGGGTTCGCCCGCCGCGGGCTGTGCTCAGCCGCCCTCCCTGGGAAACAGCCCAGGAGCTCAGCCCACCGCACCGCCGCGAGCGGTTTGAGTCACGCAGGGGCCAAGCCAGCGGGCAGCGATCCCTCACCCCCCCACGCACCGGGATGAAATACATGCCGGCGAGTGATTTCTGTCCCCATGACATCAAGCCATGTCCCTGCGCTGTAAAAAATGGCCGGTGGTCTCCAGGTTAGCATGGAGGACAAGAATTATTTTCTTTTTTTAAATGGGCACTGTCAGATTTAAGGTATTTCCAGAAAAGCCTGGATGAAAACAAGCTACATGATAATTATGTTTAAAATTCACTGTGGTTTTTTACGTGCTTTGGCTGGCTTGCCTCACATCCCCAAGCAGTGCAGATGCTGCGATGTCCACATGAGCTGCTGCAACTCAGTCCTCGCTCCAGCATGCCCCATCTTAAAAAAAAAAACAAAGAAAACACCTTCACGCCATACATTTAATTAACGCTTTAAGCTACAATGAAGCATCCTCCAAAGACACTTGTAGACCTATAAGCTTCCAGTCTTACAAACCCCCTTTTTGCGTGCTCTCCCCCCTTCCTCCTTGTTTTTATATCGCTGGCTGTCATCAGCGGCGGCTTTTGGGAGAACACGGTTGCTGCGGAGCTGCCGCAAGCGTGCGAGGGCCGGCACCATCGCCACCTCCCGTGCCGCAGGTGCTTCAAAATACGCACCAAACATTGCAAGCGGAGCAACGAAAATGAACCAGCTGGGAACCAGCAACCGACCGGCGATTCCGCTCCCGTGGGCGTTCTGGATTTTCAAGTGTACTTGGGTTCGCCAAGGGGATGCCACGGCGATATTAGATATCGATTAACTGCCCCAGACGAGTGCCTTTCAGGATGCTCTGTAAGCCGTCACCTGCTCCTCTCCTGGATCCCCCATCCCTCTGCTTCCCAAGGCAAGGACTGGGAAACCTTTCCCTTGCAAAAAGATCTGCAGGGACCGCATCCACTGGTCTCGGTCCAAAGCTCATTGAACCTTCGCCCGTGCCTGCGCTCCGCAGATGATAATACAGATTTTTTTATTTTTTTTTCCCTCCTTCCCCACAAATGCAGTATCTGCTGGTTGGGGAAATGTATTAAATTAAATGGAAAAAAGTCAGGTTTGGCAAAAACACGTACCTGTCACTGCTAGAATTTGTCCTTAGGGTGACAAATGGTAAACAACCATTGCAGGCTCTAAGCAGAAGGGAAACTGGCCCATAGATCATCTGCTCCTTTTGTCGTCTTTTTATGCAGTGCTTGTATTTAGCAAGCCCATTTGTGTACAAAAGGGGATTTTCCTAGGCTCTTCACAACCCTTGCAAAAAGCACGGTCCCTTAGCCAAAGAATGTGTAACCTCGGTAAAACCTGTCAACAAATTCAGAAAATATCCATAAGCAGAAATACACAAACCCATCAAATTCATACAAACGTTAAAGCAATCACTACTTTTTTCAAGTTCTTCAAAATATGTGTTATTCTTACCTTATTTTAAGTCTAATTCCTGGCCTGCTGATACCAGGGTGGTTCTCACTTCATGCTGAAGTTCCGGTCTCACACTTCCATTTAAAAATTCTTTTCTCATGTAAAGGGTCTTGGGAAACTGTTATTAAATATTCAAAACTGATGCATGCAGAGTTCATAAACCAGAGCAAATGTTGCTGTAGTTGCCCATCCATCTCTAACACTGAAGACAGCATGGAAAGCTGATCGCTAATGCTTCTCAAATTTTGCTGCAAGTAGGGAAGATAGTTCTCTGGTATTTAAGCTGTAGGTGAAAGCAAGACGGACATCTGCTAATTGCTGGTTTCTGGGGAAATGGGAACTATTTAGATTTGGGGGCTGATGGGGTTTTTTTTAATTAGCTCGTTAACTCTTCTTACGTGCAGTAGGTGGAGGAGACCTTTCTACTTACCGAAGAGTGACAACACGGGCAGAGGAAAAGCACAGAGTTCTGTATAATTCCCAGCCAACCTGTTTTTATCCTGTACAAGAACCCCGCTTGCACGCACATGCGGTGTCACTCCACCTCCCCGCAGCACCGGCCAGCCACATAATTTTGGGTACCAGACCAAACCAGCAGCATTCTGGATACCCAGGTCCCAGAAAAAGCTGCAGGCGAACAGACCCCGGGGAGACAAGCGACGTCCCCCTGGTGCTCTTCATCCATTCCCTTTCCATGCACCCTTGGCTTGCACACTTCAGTCCGTGAGCAGCTGCTCAATGCACCCCTGAAACGCCTGCCTCAGGAAGACACAAGGAAGCATTTCTCCTTTCCTCCTCCCTCCAATCTCCTTCCCCCTTATCTTTAAACCCCGAGGATACCAGCAGCCTCCAAACGCTTTCAAGTCCAGTCTCTGCAGATCTCAGGCGTGGTACAATGGTGGCAAACCCCTTCCGTGTTAAAAGATCAAGGCAGCTTTAAAATGGAGGCCAAAGCTTGCAGCAGATACCATCATAAGCTTTTGCTAGGCTACAGTTTATTTTACGACACATCTTAAAATGTCCCTGTCACGTTTTACAGCCGGTGACCTTCATTTAACTCTGCCAGGCTTTATGACTTAAACCAAGACACAAAACGCCGTCCCCGCATCCCGGGGAGAGCGCTGGTCGCGATGCGCCTGCCTTGGGCTCTCCCCTCCCATACACAAACCCAGTTTTACCCAGCAATTTCCCGCAGGAGCATCATTCCTGCCGTGCCAAGCCCCACACCGCAGCCAGCATCTCCCGCCGGCTCCCCGCCTCGGCTCCGGCATCACTTTGCACCTCTGGATACCCCAGCTACCTGCCCCAGCTTATTTTACACTCTGGCACGCAGTATATGGTCACAATAAACAAGATCCCGATGCCTGCTTGTACAGGCAAAATATATTTGCCCAAGCCACACACAGAAAAAGGCAGCAGAGGAAATTTCCGTTTAGGAGCTCCCAGTGCAGCCTACTGCTAAGCACAGCATTTTGCCGAAGAAAGACGTGGCCTTCGGAGAACAGCAATAATGGGAGGGAACGAAGGATATCATCCAAACACAACAGCTACGCGGCGAGGTGCGAGGATGAGTAGAATAGAATCATAGAATCGTTTAGGTTGGAAAAGCCCTTTAAGACCATCCAGTCCCACCATTAACCTACACTGCCAAGTCCACGCTAAACCAATCAAGGGTAGACTAGACTAAACCATGTCCCAAAGTGCCACCTCTACCCGGTTTTGAACACTTCCAGGGATGGTGACGAAGGATAGAGCACCCCTGCAGCAGATGGTGCAGATGTTCCCACTCATCCATCTTCCATATGTTCCAACTCAACACTGAGCAGGTCTTCAGTTTTGCTCCAGTTGAAATCCCCGCTCTTCGTACACACAAAGCACGGCGCAACAGGCACCACAGCATCACACCCCTGCCCGGGACGGCATCTCGCCCTACCCAATAGGTCACCGTGGCCCGAGGGGTCATTTTGGCCAGGCGAGCAAGTTTTTCTCCAGTATTTATCCCTGCAGAAGTCAGGAGGTGAGACTCCCGATCCCCAGCTCCGTGGATTCACGCGCAGGCGGGATGGAGGACACGCCGTGGCACGGGGAGATGCCGGCTGCCGGCACCAGCGGCTGCTCCGACGGCCAAGCATCACCTGCGGCTTCCCCCTCTCTCACAGGGACAGCGGGTCATTCCCGACCCATCCCAGGCAGCAGTAAGCCGGCTGCCCAACCCCGCCAGGAAACAAGGGATACAAAACTGAATATAAACCGCAACGGCACAGACCCCGTTTTAAAGCCTGCTTCTCATCACCAGGCAGCTGGTGACAGAGCCGAGCAGCAGTGTAATCCGACTTTAATTGATGATGAGAATACTCGTCTGGGCTCTGTCCAATTTGCTATACTTAATACCTTGTGCCTTCTCCACACGGATCGATTTTTGCATGGGGTTTATGAGGGGTAATTAATATTCATTCAGAATTAAGTAGAATAAGATTCCCAATGCATGAAGATGTTTATTATTTATTCATATTTAAAGCTTGTTAGATTAATCTATTTTAAATTACCGCATGCTGCCAGGCACAATTATTATAATTTATTAGGATAATTTTGGTGGTTTATTTCCCTCTGATGCAACCTTGCAGAACGTGTATGCTGCTTCTCGAACGCTCCCATAAAGCAGCTCAGCCTGCTGCTAACGGAGCCGCAGCCCAGCAACACGCATCCCCTTTTCCACAGGGGCCAACCTCCAGATCAGGGGGGTAGTCCGTGCTAATTTATTTTTTTAAGCAGATACCCCGAGGTATAGAAATTTGAGCATGGCAGGGGGACACACATCTTCATTTGTGGCAAGACACTTGGGGAAAAAAAAAAAAATTCTATGGTGACTTTAGGAATATTCCTAAAGATGCTAGGTGATGAATTGCAATAGCTGGCTCGGGCGGTTTAAGGTTACCGCTTATGGCGTAGCCCAGCTAAGCAACGTAAAATGATGGGCACACTTGGTACCGCCAGGACCTGCCTTTGGCCACCAAGGAAACCCCGGAACATCTTCCTGCTGCTGTTTCTTGGGCATCAACGGCTCCTCCTGAGGCTTTACAGGAATGGTACTTACAGCGAAGGGAACTGTCCTGGTTTGGGCTGGGCTAGAGTTAATTCTCTCCCCAGTAGCAGGCACAGTGCTGTGGTTTGGATTTAGGATGAGAAGAATGCTGATCACACGCTGATGGTTTAGGTGTTGCTCAGCACTGCTTATGCCAGTCAAGGACTTTGCAGCTTCCCCTGCTCTGCCAGGGGCACAAGAAGCTGGGAGGGGGCACAGCCAGAAGAGTTGATCCCAACTGGCCCAAGGGCCATTCCATACCATACGGCGTCATGGGCAGTATAGAAACTGGGGGGGTTGGCCGGGGAGCAGCGATCGCTGCTGGGAACTGGCTGGGCATCGGTCGGCGGGTGGTGAGCAACTGCATTGGGCATCACTTGCTTTGGATATTGTTATTATTTTTATTACTATTTTGTTATTCTTATCATTACTCTTTTACCTTATTTCAATTATTAAACTGTCCTTATCTCAGCCCAGGAGTGTTTCTCACTCTCACTCCTCCGATTCTCTCCCCCATCCCATCAAGGGCAGGGGCAGTGAGTGAGTGGCTGCGTGGTGCTGAGCTGCTGCCTGGGGCTGAGCCCCGACAGGAACATGGAAATCAAGTCTTCAGCTCCACGCTGTGCAAAAGACTTCACCTCATTTCTTTAAAAAAAAAAAAACCAAAACCCTACGTATTTGCTTAAAAGCTGCAGTTACCATTATTACATTTAATTGATACCCTCAGGGGCTCAAAACGACGCAGGCTTTTATGAAATTTAATTATTATCCACAGGGCTTGCAAGGTAAAGGTGCAATTACAGCAGCGAGGGCCGCGCCTCGCACCGAGGGAGTGCCAGCCTCCTTGACGGCCCCATGCCAGCGCCCAGTCGCTGAGCGCAGATCTCTGCTCCCTATCGGGCTTTGCCCCCGCCGCAGTCGTCACAGATCGCCTTTGCTCATTTTAGCCTTTAAAAAACAATTAAGAAAAAAAAAAACCAAAAAACCCCAAAACAGACCAGCCTGACTCAACAACAGAGCAAATCGCTCCATGTACAAACCTGTGGTCATTACGGCAAGCGCTACTTCACGCAGTCGCGTCCTTCCAGCGATGCCAAAGCGAGCATACGCCAAGCAGGGGGTAGAAACCGGGATCCCCCCGCGCCTGAGGTGGGCTTCGGGCAAGCCCTTCCCCCATCAGTATAATGCGGGAAATCACACCCGCACGACTGGCTGCAAATCAATCGATACTTGTACATCGCTTTAAAAAAAAATATTTTCTCGCCTTTGAAAAAACCCCCTCGCTTATCCCGACGCCCAGGGAAGAGCCCGCGCTGTGCTGATGCAGGGGTGTCCTGGTTTCGGCTGGGATAGAGTTAATTTTCTTCCTAGCAGCAGGCATAGTGCTGTGTTTTGGATTTAGTAGGAGAAGAATGTTGATAACATGCTGATGTTTTTAGTTGTTGCTGAGTACTGCTTATGCCAGTCAAGGACTTTTCAGCTTCCCATGCTCTGCCAGGCGCACAAGAAACTGGGAGGGGGCACAGCCAGAAGAGTTGATCCCAACTGGCCCAAGGGCTATTCCATACCATACGGCGTCATGGGCAGTATGGAAACTGGGGGGGTTGGCCGGGGAGCAGCGATCGCTGCTCGGGAACTGTCTGGGTATCGGTCAGCGGGTGGTGAGCAATTGCATTGTGCATCACTTGCTTCGTGTATCATTATTATTATTATCATTATTATACTGTTACTATTAGCATTACTATTTTACTTTATTTCAATTATTAAACTGTTCTTATCTCACCCCAGGAGTGTTTCTCACTCTTACTCCTCCGAATCTCTCCCCCATCCCATCGGGGTAGGGCAGTGAGCGAGCGGCTGCGTGGTGCTGAGCTGCTGCCTGGGGCTAAACCACGACAAAGGGGAATGGAAGCAGAGAGCCTGCTTTGACCCCCCCGCTGAGCGGCTGCAATACCCACAGCACGCCTAATGATTTCTCCACACCCCCCCAAAAGTGACCGTGCACCGCGAACTCTTTTGAACTGAGCTGCTTCATCAGAATCTCCCCAGAGTAAATGCAGCCGCAAGGAAAAAAACACCCAACTTTTTAATATAAAAAGAAAAAAAGACCTCCTTTGAGTAAAACAAATGATTTTCTAACAAAGAATGTCCTGGGGACAGGAAGATGGTGTCGTGCTTTTGATGCTACGATACCGTACTTGAGATCAATGCCTTCACAGTTGAGATTTTACCCCAATTATAAATCTCCCATAGCAAGTAACAAAATATAATTTAGTCTTCCCCTAATGGCAGACTAAATTTTAGCTATTCTTTGCTAGCTTTCAGATAGAGAGTTTAAGAGCAATCTAACAACATTATTTCAGCATTCCTTTCATCAAATGCCTATTATTTGAATATTATGCTTTTGATATTTAGGGCATGCCCTACCAGCTACAAGCAAATAAGATTAGGGTGTTTACGTTCTTCTGCCATTTAGAGCAATCTCCAGTTTCCTCCACTTTGATGAACAGCGGGGGAAAATGTTGGTGTCACCAGGGCCAGTCTCCCAGCAGAGAAAAAGCTGACCATGAAACTTTGATCCACCCAACACTACGCTAACGCTGCGGTCTCTCCACAACACTCGGGAATGGAAACACTTAATTTCCGTGAATAACCAGGTTATGGTTCCCCTTTGCAGCATGCCAGGGCGGCAGCCCGAGGGAGAGCCCGAGAGCATCTGCATTTGCTGCACGTTGAAGCCCCATGTTTATAGCGAAATTACCAAAAACCAGAAGCAGCAAAAATTATGCCAGTGTAGAGCTAGAGGACGGCATTCCTCACGCTCTTTTAAGTCCTCAGACTTTGCTTGGGAATCAAAATACCTGCTTTTAACTCACGTTTTTTCCCCCCAGGATGTTTGACCAAGCAAATATAAAACGTATCCAATATTTTTGACACCCGGTAAGCTGTTATTTTAAACACAATTTCAATAAAACTACAAAAGCTGATATCGTTAGAAGCTTGAAAATACGTGATCTCATTAAAAAACGCTGGCACTTTGAAAGATCTCTGGTGGCCAATCACAGCTTGGGGAGGGCTGTAATTTATAACTTTGATCCCCACAGCTAAACCATTTAATCTGATAATAAACATCAATCACTGATTTTTATTGCACCATTTTGCAGCCTGAGCAGAAAACCTTGCTCTCGTGGACAAATTAGACACCCCAAAGTGACTCTTGCAAATAAATACCGACTTTAATATTCAGCAATATAATTCCATGGGATCAATTTTTTATTTAAGCACTACTGGAGCTAGGGAAAAGTTTGTAATTACAAAAATATCTACAAAGACAACTCAGTGCAATGTAACAGCATCTGACGAGCAGGAGCCTGCCTCTCTAGCAGCTCAGTGATAACACATACCTTTACGTCTGTTACAGCTGTCATCAGAAAGTTATTAAGTGTGTCGAGATATTCTGCGTGACAGTCCATAACTCACCATTAAAAATGATGCAAGATCCCATTATGTTCCCATGCAGCCTCTCAAGATACTAATCCACCATCTACCACTCAATAGCAGGGGAAATGGAACGGTCAGGCGTAATACATCGTGCAAGTGGATAACTGCCAGAAAAAATAAATCAGATGGAGCCCATTAATATATAATGATGCCAAACTACCATTAACTCAAATACTCATTCCAAACTGGAGAGCTATTTAAGAAGTAACTGAAATAATGATTTTCCTTTGGATGCATCGAGCATCTTCACCGCTTAATGCTGGATTTTTGCATGGTGGAACAAGGCAGTTCGTCAGCTTTCTGAAACATTCTTCTGTAAACTAATATTTTCCGATAAAGATATATTATAATTAAATTAAATTATTTATAAAAGTTCCAGTCCAAGTAGAGAGGGAAGATTAAGAACATACATGGTTGGACTGGATGATCTTAAAGGTCTTTTCCAACCTAAACGATTCTATGATTCTATAAAGACAGCTTCAGTCTTCTCAATAAATACCTGCAAGAATCAAGCAGGCAGGCCGCAGCAAGAACATTGAAATCTGCTGGTTACACTTTTTAACAGGATTAGCTGGGTTTCTGCTTCAGAGAAGGCAAGCTAAATCTAAATTTTGTTGTCCAAGAATTCACTTAATAGAATGATGATCTTTAGGGAAAAAAAGGTCATTTGTGTCTTCACTTACCACTTCTGTTTCTCCCCAGAAAGAAAAGACAAATGAAAGAGCAGAGCAAGGAATATTCGTCTTAAGACAAGTACCAGGAAGGGCTGAAATGGGCTTTTACATCAGGTTTTTAAACCAACATTCACACGAAAGCCAGAGAAGTCTGACCAAATGTAAACTATTTCCCATCTCAACCCAACATTGAGATCTTACTAGATGACTCCAGCAGCAGCTAAGCCAGCCCAGGGATCCAGCCACCAGCCACGCACTCTAAAGCTTGGCCATCGCAATATAGAATTGTAGAATGGTTCAGGTTGGAAAAGACCTTTAAAATCATCAGGTCCAGCCATTAACCTACACTACCAAGTCTACCACTAAACCAGTTAAGGGCAGAGTAGCAATTTCATGTTTCCTGCCTTGGTGGCTGGATTATTTATAATGAGAGTAAAACTAGGAATCACTAAGGTTGGGAAGGCCCTCTAAGATCATCAGTCCAACCATCAACCCAACACCCCCATGCCCACTAAACCATGTCCCAAAGTGCCACCTCTGCCCGTTTTTTGAACGCTTCCAGGGATGGGGACTCCCCCACCTCTCTGGGCAGCCTGTTCCAATGCTTGACCACCCTTTCCGTGAAGAAATTTTTCCTAATATCCAACCTAAACCTCCCCTGGAGCTGCTTGAGCCCATTTCCTCTCATCCTATCGCTAACTACTTGGGAGAAGACAGAGAGCATATGCTCAGGTCAAAACTCAATCAATCAGTATATATCGATCTTTCTTAATTACCTCCCCAGAGCATACTCAAATCCAAGGAGCTTTGCTTACATGAAAAATGTATCACCTTTGTTCCAAGCAAGGAAAAAAATACATGAAGGCACTTAAATTCACGCCTTTTAGTCTTGCAGCTCCACGAATACATTTTAGTTACTGATTACAAGTATTGGAGCTATTCAAAGTGAACTTTCCAGTTGTCTCCGGTAAACTCTCCAGTGTGTATATAAAATAGCTTTAACAGAGACTCACATCAGCAGTTTTGTAAGTGTTGCATTAAATCCAGACGGTGTTTTTCATCTCAAGACAGAGAAAATGCATATTAATCCACCGGCAAAGCAATGCATTGAGAATTTTAAACATTTCTGTCAGTATCGGTAAAACCATAATACACTCTTTGCTAGATGAGATACTGAATCATTTTGGTTCATTTGCAGGCCATTTGCTAACTTTATTAGGCAATATTCAGATGATGGATATCAAAAGGATATTCACTGTAGAAACAGGCTTTGTTTCTGAAGACAGTAATTAGGTTAACCTCATGAATAAACCCTTTATATCAGCAGCCTGTACAAAGTGAAAGTAAAAAAATGCAGGAGAAAATGAGAAAGGAAAAAAAATAATTTCATGCAAAGGGAGAAAGCTTGCATTTATGTATAGCACTCTCCATCTGACACTTTTAAGACAATTCATATATGAATAGAAATGTCACAGCCGCCGATGTACCAAAACGCATGGGTACAGCATTATGGAAGCGACCATAAGGCCATTCCGGCCGTATGCTATAATGCATATATGCAATTATTAACGCGCCATTCAGCGGTTAAGGCAGAACCAGCCCCAGGTAGAAGCATCGCTCCTGAGCATCCCCACTCTCCCGGGCAGCCAGCAGTGCCCCGGCCCCGCTGCAAGGGCTTCCTACGCAGCCAGGGAGTCTCGAGTCCTCTGCTGAGCCCCTGCTCCTGACAACTGCCCTTTGCCGGTGCGCTGAAGCCAACCTAAAACCAACGTAGACGTGAGTTGTGGGTGCTGGGATGAAGTCACCTTGGCAGAGGTGATAATCAGGTGGAGCTTTTACCGTCCGCTCCTGGAGCTGCAGGTGCTCAGCACATCAGCACCCGGAGGCCACCTACGTCAAGAAATTCAGCGTTACCGGCCTAAGGGGCTTTTCCAAAGTGCCCAACAGCAGGCTCCAAGCAAAACTGCAGACGGGGCCTTGCCTCTTAGCTGCAACACCATGCAATGAGCCACAAGCACTTTCACACGTTTTACGTGCTCAGAATAACTTACTAGAAAGATGCTAAAGACAAAAAGGGATGAAACCTGGTAAAATTTGCAAAGGTAGACTTAAGCTAAACTGGTACAGTTTGGCATAATTTAAGCAGATTAAACACAAGCTAAGAAACAATATACTCAAGAGAAGAAAAGCCTTCAGTTAACCCAATCTCTCTCTGCCACTACGGTTCACGGGCTACAGCAGGACCACACCACAAGTCCAGCGTGCAGCAGCCACCCTTGGGCCAGCATCGCCGCTATTTGCACAGCCAAGCTCTCACGCCTACACTGAGCAAATGCAAAGGCTTCAGTCAACCGAACGCTGCAAAGTGCTTGTAACGGAAGAGAACTTTTCAGGGGTTTCTTTTGCTTGTTTTGTTGTTGTTGTTGTCATTGTTTTGCTTTGTATTGTTTGTTTTAAACAAAGCAAATAAAGCAAATGCAGAAGAACATGGAAGAAGTGGACCTAACTCAAAAGTGGGCTGGAAGATTTCTCCCAGGGACCAACAGAAGCGTGGACTAAGAAAGGCAGACCTACTGCAAGCCTGCAGTTTCCACTGACTTCCAATGGCTACAGCCAACACCAATTAACTTGGTCCTGAAGGTCACGTTACTTCACTGAATATCCAGAGATTTGACTTGGAAAATTCAGAACAGAAGGTAAAGAGCAGAGGCGGTAAAGGAAAAGGGTGAATCCCATTTGCACTAGATTGTTCATTCAATGAATAGCTGCCTCTTCACCCCAGAACATCTAGTAGTTCCTCCACCTCTAGCAAGGTTAGCTCCAAAACAAGTCAAAAAAAAATTAAAGACCTCAAAGCAAAAATCAAATAAGGTCATTTGACATCTTAGGATGGGCTGAGGGCAACAGCACATTGCCAACAGACTTGTAACCCATTAGTTTAACATAGTACAACATACATAGTGCATGGTATAAAACTGTGATTAGCATTAAAAACTAGTGGCCAACCTGACATGTAGGGTGGATGCAAGTTTAGGATACTTCAAGACAAAGGGCAAAGGCATGAGCCACGGTGCTGGGCTGTCCGAGCACAGCCTCAGCGGCATGGGATGTGCTTCTACTCAGTCTGCCACGGCCCTGAAAGTCCCAAAACAATTTCAGGACACAGAGTGCCCTGAGACAGGTCACCTCTGCTGTTACTCACTCATTACTCACTCATTTTAAAAGCCATTACAAAGGGTCTTAAGAAAGAGGTTACTCGATCGTAGGCTTTCCCCTTCAGCAGAACAAAGCATTATATTTCAGCACTAACAATAAGATATTTTTCCTCGAGTCAGCTTTAAAATAATGTTGACATTATAGCCAATACATTATATATCACTATATTTATGTCAGAACCTGTGGGCATAAAAATAAATCAATCTAAATGCATAGCTCTTGTATTTAAATGAAGCCTGGCAATGCCACATCTTTCCTCCAATTTTCACTCAGTTTCTCATACGCGTATCAATCATCTCCGACAGATTTCATACACCGGGATATCACCTCTAGTCTCACTAAAAACTATTTTAAGTTAATTTTATATACAAAGAAAAGGAAAAAATCTGCTTTTGGGAGCTTTTTTTATAAGCAATATAGTTTCTGATAGGCTAAGCATCACAAGTGAGGTTTTACTCTTAGCCTCATATTCAAGGCAGGTCTGAATTGCAGGACGGTAAATGAGGGTGACCCCGAGCCAGCCAGCTCGCGTTAAAGCAATGGCAAAGCCAAACAAGATGGGTTTTAAACTGAGGTTAGCAGGTTTGATTTACTCAGAAACACTGACTGGAAGAGATCGCCCAACAGCCATGCAAAACCATCCAGCATGGAAGAGGCCAACGGGGAACACGGAGAAAGTGTTTTAAGAGACAGTTCCCCAACAGACCTCACCTTGACCAACAGATCTAAGCTGATTTGTTCCCACTGCCACGTTATAAAATAAACCCCCAAAATACATGTATCTAAAAATATAAAATAATCTAAATAAATACAAATGTAACGATCACCTGTAAGACATTCACTGGCTCTGTGAATAAAGTAGAATTTTAAAAAGTCTTTAAGTCATTAGTATTAAGTAGGTTAACCAATTTCCCATAAGTATTTAAGTGACATCTGAGATTTTTTCATCAATTTGCCACAGCCCTAAGTGAGCCATTTCACCCCAGCCGCTATAAGGCAGTTACTTCACTTACCTTAATTTGAAGTGGCCATTTATGTTCAATCATCATTTCAGCTGACAAGAGAAATGCAGGATGCCAGCTCCACTATTTCTGAATTACTGACATTAACAGCTGTTTCATATCTGCAGACAAAGCTTTATAAACATGTAAACAAGACAATTAATTAACATACTATAGTAACATAGATTTTAATAATTTGAGGAACAGCCTGATGTTTACAGATCCACAGATGCTATATAAAAATACCAGAAAGAGTAGAATTTGCTTGTTCAGAGGAAACAGAACAGGAACCGCTTGCTTCCTTCTGTTTGCTGGAAGGCTCCACCTTTTGCTTGCAGAACAAAGAGATTTCAGCCCTAAACCAACGGATACATGGATTTTCTCCTCCAAAGGTCACGTCCAGCTGCAGGACCCAGCTGAAGCCTCCCCAGGTGGCACCTTTCCAGCCGGATCAGGCAAAGCCGCCCCACAACACACACCCCAAAACCGCTCCGTAACGCACTGAATAACGCGCCGGTCTCCAACACGGACTATTCCCAGGCCAGCAGCCTAAGCGACATGGACTGAATCATTCCCAAGGAGACGGAGAAGACCAAGAATTTATCCAGCTTGGAAACAAATGCAATTTAAGAGAACTGAGGGTTTTGGGGGGCGTAACTACCTGGTTGGACCAAGACTCCATGCAGCAGAAACTTCTCTATCCCACTGCAACCCACCAAGACTGTACCAACAGAAAGAGCTCTTGAGAGAAGTGAAATTACAGAAAACAAGAGGGTTTTGTGGTGGGAACACCAAGGCCTGGTCATAAAAGGGGTCAGCAGTGCTCCCTGTGCCTGAACACGCACACAGCTACATAAGGAACCACTGAGCACGCATAACACTTCTCTCTGGAGGACACAGTTTAGGTCTTAGACTGCAAAATTTGAGGGCTTTTTTGACCACACCTTCCTTTTCCATCTGTGGATCAGAGGGTTGGATTTTTTTTGAGAGTTGTTTTAAATAACTTTGCTTCGTATATATAATGGATGCAGGCACCACTCCAGCTAGAATTTAGACCTACATCACTTTGTGCAACTTCAGGCTTCACAAAACACATCTGATGGGAGTCAAAGGGATTTTTGCTGAGGATGCCAATGCTGCCGGTCAACAGCTCCGGTTCGGGGAGGGGGCTGCGGTGCCACCCATCCCGTTGCGTGAACCAGGGACCACGGCTTGCTCCACATCCACTAAAGAGACAACACAACAACCGCAGCCATCGCTGCATTCATATTAAGGTGGGATGGCAGAAGCTTCGGTTAGTTCTGCCCTGGGCTGCATGGGAGTTAACTAGCATCTCCACCAGATTATCCAACAGAGCCGCAAGGAACAGGCGCTTTTCCCAAAAATTGGACCGAAGGCAACAGTAGCAGAGTCTGCACAGCAAACCACGGCAGCCTGAGGCAGCTGGCAGGGGACACACATGGGCCAGCATTTCAGAAAGTTTAGACACGTTTACGATTGCTCGAGCAGGACTAGGTGATCTCCAAAGGTCCCTTCCAACCTCAACTCTTCTATGATTCAGCTTTAAAAAAAGGCAAGTTTGGTCACTTTATTACCCTACCCTGTTTTATTTGCATGAGAAGAAATAAAGGTGACCTCTTCCTGCTGAAGACTGTTGGTATTAATATTTGCCTTTGGAAACGAACCTCCAAAGTCATGTAAATAAGTGACAGAAATGAATGACAGCAGTTGCAGCCTTGAAGTAAGACTTTTTGTCCTAATACAGAAAACATTTCTTGTATATTAACGTTGCAGTGCTGACCTCTAGTGACAAATAACCCAGAAAACAGGAGGATTTGTTGGGATAAACCTCACTCCTGATCTCATCCACCAGTCCGGATCCATCTCCCCTATCTTCGGAGGGTGAGCAGCCCCCAGCAACCCTGGGCACTGGCTCCCAGGTAATACCACGGACGTGGTATCCTTATTGCACAAACCAGTTTTTCAAAGGGTCAAAATATTAAAAGATACCCAAGTGAACGTTTGCTTCTCAAATTACATAAAGCAGATTATGAAGGAATTGGTACAATAATTCAAAAGCCAAGCAGTAAGTTACTGATTTTGAGATATTTAAGTTATTTACATCACTACCTAGCGAGGGCTAAAACCCTTTTCCATGCTCAGGAGTGCGTGCCTGGAGGGGTTTTGCAGTAAGGACGACGACCAGGCAGACGCTGGGCAGAGAGGAGCCAGCCAGGACCCTCCACAGCCGGATTCACTGCAGGACGCATGGCAAGGAAGGGTCTCAGGAGCGATGTAACGACCCAGGAGCCCGCAGCTTGGACCGAGATGCCCCGAGGGGGTCAAGTTGTTGATTTACAACAGAAGACAAACCCAAACAGGGCCCGACATGAGAGTGTAAAACGAGAATGCCTGGTAGACAAAATCAGAGAGGCTCGCCAGAACACTCACGCCATCGTTCCTGCTGGGAGAAAACTCTTCAACCATTCTAGTTACCAAGCTTTCCCCTGAATCAAGAAAAAAAGACATCCAGTCATTTCTCAGTTTGGTTTGATCCTTGCCCTCTTTAGAACAGGATGTCTGCTAATGAACCCCCCTCCCCTCCTGGTTCTCTTGCTTTTCTGCAAGATCCGGGAGGTATATTGGGTACAAGCTTCAAAACAAATTTTAGTCTACAAAAATTATATTGCTATTTTCTAAATGGGACTAAGAGGACACCAGAAAGCAGAAAATCTCTTCCCCACTCATTTGGGAAAAGGGAAATGACATCCCTATTTTCTCAGATTGCAACAAACACACATCTTGAGGAAACCCCTCCCCAGCCTGCCTAGCCTGGCTCTGCCTTCACCCCAGCGAGCAAGGCCGCCTGCAGCTATTCATCAAGTTTGTTTTCTTGTTGCTGCTACAGGCGAGCTGTAAATTCGCCTCTTCTCAACCAACCTGCATGCAATGCCAAACTAGTAGCAGCCCCTGGCACTGCCTCTTGCAAAACGTGTGCTTGCTTGAGCCCTTCCCTCAACCGCCCCCCTAAAGTAACCGAAGCTCAGAGGAATTTCAGTGCGTGGCAGAGCCTGCATTTGCAATAAACTTCATTTGATTGCCCTTGCAATACAGTGATGGTGCCCAAGGACATACCACCAAGTGTTTGCAGCAGTCGCCGCTTTGGTTGAACTCAAGCGGTAACAGTGACGCACCATTTCCATCGCAGTTTCGTCTCTTCAGAGGATCGTGCGTGCTTTAAATAGGATTTTACAGATTTCTTTGAGGTGGAAAGAGGCAAGGGCCAAGAGTGACAAATGACTGCCAGGTGTTTGCGTTTCTATTTCTGGCAGGGAGAGCTTTAGAACAACAGAAAAGCAGAGCGCGGTGCCTAAAGCTGCACCCAGCAATGGAGGGACCGAAGGAAATGGAGAACGGCACCTCCGGGAAGGCTCTGTGCCCTCTCATGGAAAGCTGTAAATCCATCTTGTTACCCCCTCCTTACAGCTCCGTCTTCGTGCTGGGGCTGCTCCTCGCCAGAGCCAAGCTGGGGCTCCGCTGCTGTCGTGCCAAGGCCAAGGACTGGAGCTGCACCTCCGCCTACCTGGTGAACCTGGCTGTGGCGGACCTGCTCTACCTCTTCTCTTTGCCCTTGCTCATCATCAACTACATCCTGCAGGACACACGGCCTTTGGAGAGCTGCTCTGCAGACTGGAACGTTCCTTGTCTTATGCCAACCTGTATGGCAGCATCCTGCTGTTGACTTGCATCAGCGTCCACCGCTTTCTAGGCGTTCGCTACCCCATCCGCTCCCTACCCTACCGGAGCCGGCGCCTGGTTGCTGCCAGCACAGCCGCATCCTGGGCACCGGTGATCCTCATCCCACCTTGATCTACACTTGCACTGGCGTTACCAATAACCACACTATCTGCTACGACATGACGAGCCCCGAGGACCTCAGCAGCTCCTACCCCTACAGCGTGGCCCTAACCAGGGGGTCATGGTTTCCTAACCTGCTTTCCTCTCTCCTTTCCTCATCATTTTAGTCTGCTATTGCCCGACGATCAGAATCCTCACCCAGCACGCTGCAGACACCGACCCCACTGGTAGTTCCACCTGAGCCAAGTCGATTTGAACCATTCTCCTTGCGTGGGGGCTTTTTGCTGTCTGTTTACTGCCATTTCACATCACCCGCAGCATTTACCTCTTCATTTGTGTGCACCGGGTAGCTGACTGCCAGCTCCTACAGCGCTGGAGTTTGCTTTCCAAGATCTGGAGGCCACTGCTCAGCCTCAACAGCTGCATCAACCCCCTCCTCTACTTTCTTTCCGGTCAAACTAACAGAGCCAAGGCTCACTTTGGAGCCAAGACTGCCCAAGGCAGGTCCTCTTGCCAGGCCTGCCATATGCACGGAAGAGACAGACACCCCAGCAAGTCTTGCCCCTCGCCAAGGAAGCACGTCCCTGCTGCCCTCTCATAGCGCTGCAGACTTGTTCCACTTCACTGGGTATGAGACTTGGAGAAGAGCCATAAAACTCACCTACACAACAGAAAAGACGTGTAATTGCAATTCCCCCAGAGTGAGGGCAAACTGCAGTGAGGACAAATTTGGGTGAAGAACACAGTAGGTACTTTTATGAAGGACGGAGAGGCAAGTTGTCATCAATTCCTGGGCTAGCTGTGACTAAATAAAGCTGAAAAGCACCCTTTCCAAAAACACCTGCTACTTCTAGTTGTAAAGAGGGCTGTAAAGAAAAATGATAGTGAATAGAATCACAGAATGCTTTGGGTGGGAAGGGACCTTTGGAGCTCCCCCAGCCCAGCCCCTGCAGTGCCAGGGACAGCTTTAACCAGCCCAGGGCGCTCACAGCCCCGTCCAGCCTGGCCTGGGATGTTCCCAGGGATGGGGCCTCCATCACCTCTCTGGGCAACCTGTGCCAGTGCCTCACCACCCGCACTGTAAAACATTTCTTCAGAATAACTGAGGAAGACACCAGAGCAGAGGTAAGCAGTCATCTCCAGCCATCAGTTAGGTAACAAATTTTTAAAATGCCATGAGTGTACTTCAAAAAACTACTTCAAGGACAATTACCACCTGGCTACTATTTCCTTGGCAGGGTCCGTCACATCAGCACCTTCTCTCTAGGGCAGCAACCCTTTCTGTCGCTAGCCAGGAGCATTCCCATTCAATGCGCTATGAAGAGAGGCTTTTACCTTTCGTGTGGTGTATTTCAGAAAAGGTAACAAAGTGATTTTCCACAGCATCTTCAGATGCAGATCATAACAGCAGCAGGAGCCAAAGGTTTCGGGGAGTTCACCAGCCAAGAAGCAGGGGTTTACCTAGCACCAGGCAATTAGAAAGGTGAACACACTGTTCGCATGGTCACATCTTATGCCACACCTACAGCACATTGACTGCCACTGCTGTAAGAGTCTGCCTCAGAAACCTTCTGTTCTGTCTGCAAAGGCAGCTCAATGAAATAGCTAACCCGGAGCTTAGAGGAATGAGAAACTTCCAATTTCTTCCTTCCCACAGTGTCAAAACCCATTACATGTTGTTTAAATGCCGTGGGCACAATGGGATAGGAACAGGCTTTGACTATCTGTACAAAAGTTAACATGCAAGAACCTGATAAGGACCTCAGCAAGTACCGTAACAGAAATATAATTTGAGGAGTTGTTCTTAGAAAGTGCTAATTGCTTCCAAACCCATATTTGAGCTACAGGCAACTGTAGACCCATCGCTGCCCACAACATTTGAGTCAAGCCAGCTGGGAGCAGCAATTATTCAGAGACGAAGCAAGGTATACACCCGAGAAGCAGCAGAGACACAGTAGCAGAAAGCAAGCTTAACAAGAGCCAAGAAAATGGGTCGTGTTTGTTCATAACCTCTAAACAATACTCAGCTTTAAGACACTTGGGGAAAAAAAAAAAATCTGTTTCTCAAGTCATCTCTGCAACAGCAGTGTAGCAGCTTCTCTCAGAAGAGCAGACCAGATGGCCAGGACACAGCAACTGCTTCAGCTATCCAATTTTACATATGCTGACACAAGCCAGAGCCCAGACTAAACAGACAGAAGTACTTTGATTTATTTTACAAACGTCTTCTCCTTATTCAAATAAAACCAAATCCAAACCCTTTACTGCAGATGTTCCAGATCACCTCCATCGGAACTCTGGGCAGAATTGCATTTGCTTTCTCCCCACCTGTGCATGTCTGGTGTAACCACAAGAATGTGGGCAAACTCCACCAGGGAATCCAGATTAAGCCACCCAGACAAGCCAAGGCTGCTTCTGTTTCTTTCTCTAACATTCAGCAGGCAGAGCCTTGGCGATGAGACAGAGCAGCTTGAATTTCCAATCTGTTGATTCAAATTCAGCTTAGGTTGGTAACAGCTGAAATCCACCACTTCCGACAGCTGTTTAGCAGGCCACACGAGCTGGTTCCAGCACAGTTCCTCATGGGTAATGACAAACAAAACCATTCCTGCTGTCTTGCTCTGGGGCCACCTCAAAGACAGGCTTCTTGGGAGGGTCAGGATGAAGCAGAGTTCACTACTGTTGCTGTTATAGAACTTCCAAGGTCCTGCAGGATAAGAGGCTTGTTCATAAGTACCATCTTTATGGCACAAACACTCTTATTGCTCTTAGTGACCAGTATTTATAAAAAGATCTCCAACGTGCAACAATATTTGCATACCTGGAAAACACCACGAGATCTGAAGCACCGCAGTGTCACTCAGGCAGCTCCTCCATTACTGAATGTTTGAAAGTGGTATTTCATGATTCACACGCATGGGAAGTTTCAATATTTACAGAGTATTTCTATGCTTTAAACATTTCCTTTTGAAGAGGTCTGCATGGAACAGCACACTGTGTGTACTTAAGCTTTCTGGCTTCCCATTCACACCAATGCGCATCTGCCCCATCCAACAGAACACAGCGTGAACATATTAGGAATAGAAATTTTCACATTACTCAGAGATGCAGCTCATCTGAAGAGCTCTGCTTTGTCTCTTTGCTCGACCATCTCCACAACAGAAGAAGCAATAAGAGAGCACGTACAGCGGTTAATATACACAATGGACTATTAACCAATTTTTGAAATGAGAATAAGAAAGCCTGTTGAAACATCCAGCGACAGCCCCTGAAGAAAGGACAGGTCAAAAGAGAAAGGAAAAAAAAAAAAAACCACACCCAAAGGAAAGGAACAGAACCACCCAAAAGCCACAGCAGCTCTGGGAGTCCCCCATGCCTGGGGGCATCCCATGTAAGCAGCAGAAGTAATAGCAGAGACAGATAACACCATTTATATTCTTCATTAGTCACGCATCCCTCTGAAATTTGCCCAGATAATTTTAATAAAATACTGCATTGAACTACTGTTTACTACCATATTTACCAACTCTTCCATAAACATCTCCAGACAAGTGTACTTATTCACTAGCAGAATTTAGTCAGACCACTGCAGTCCAGAAGCAGAGCCCAACCCATAAAGTCTGTATTTAAAAAAGAAGTCAGGAAAGCCATACTGTACCAACAACTTCTCAGGCTGGTGGCGGTAGAAGCCATTAAATGAAGCTTACGCTTCATGCAGAGGGAAAAAATGCAGGGGAAAAAAAATAGGCAGTCTTATAAAGATAAGCAGCTTTCAGCTCAAGCCGTTCCAAATTCATTGCAAAGAGGACTCACGCGGATATTGCCAAACACCGCTCCAGCAGCACATGCTCAAACAGTCCCTCCGCTAGCCAAGGCAGGCAGCCCCCGTGCTGCTGTAGCTGCTGGCCTCAGCCCTCCCACAATGATCACAACCAGATTTTCTCTATCCAAAAGAAACGGCATTTCAGAATTCAAAAATCCCTTGTCCCATTTTCTTCTTGATCGTAGAATCATAGAATCATTTAGGTTGGAAAAGACCTTTAAGATCATCCAGTCCAACCATTAACCTAACATTACCAAGTCCACCACTAAACCAATTAAGGGGAGAGTAGTAATTTCATGTTTCCTGCCTTGGTGGCTGGATTATTTATAATGAAAGTAAAAACGAAGAATCATTAAGATTGGAAAGGCCCTCTCAGATCATCAGTCCAACCATCAGCCCAACCCCACCATGCCCACTAAACCATGTCCCCAAGTGCCACCTCTGCCCGTTTTTTGAACCCCTCCAGGGCTGGGGACTCCCCCACCTCTCTGGGCAGCCTGTTCCAGTGCTTGGGCTCTCTTTCCATGAAGAAATTTTTCCCAATATCCAATCTAAACCTCCCCTGGTGCAGCTTGAGCCCATTCCCTCTTCTCCTATTGCTAGCTGCTTGGGAGAAGAGACCAACACCCACCTTGCTACAACCTCCTTGATCAGCCTGAACCTATAAACTATACATTGAAGCAGAAACACAGCAGCAAGACTTTCTAACACAGGGGTGGAAGCAAAAGGGCTGGCAATAGAAAGAGGAAGGCTCCATCCTACCAGAAATTTATTAGAGGAATGGGAGACAAGGGAACATAAGCCAGGCGGCTCCCATACTCCACATCCACAACTGAAAAAGCAAGGTAAAGGAAATCAATGGGCTGAAATCCCTCCAAAAGGCAAGGCGAGGACATTTGGAGTTGAGCTGACACGGGAAGTTACACTATTTACAGAAGTCCACCATAGTATTTCAGCAGGATGCTCAAGGGTACAGAGAATTTAAGAACTGAAAATAAAGTTTCAGCAAGACATTTCAGTTCACAGTTACTGTCTGTCATATCACACACAAAGTGCCGACCTACACGTAACAACAGAAGTTACCTACAACCGTAACACATCAGAATTGGAAGAGAAGCAGATAGCTGAAGGAGATGAAGAGCAACAGAATAACAAGAATCTAATTCCCTCCCTCCCTCCCCAAGAAGAAAAAAAAAAAAACAATCTATCAGTGGGATGAACTGCAGGCAACTTGGCCTTTGGATCCTTAAAGATACACTTCCCCAGAAACTCTACATATTTCTCAGAGGAAAGCAGAAGTCACACTTGTTTAAAAAAAAAAAAACCAACATATATAAGTCTCAACAACCACCAAAGGCAACAACACATCACTAGACAGTCAGGTAAGAAAAATGCAGGTGCCAGTATCCGTTTAAAGCTTTTATTAAAAAAGACCCAGAATTCACAAGTCTACAAGGAAAAATAAACCAACTTGCATCAAGCATTCTCAGAGCTGATAGTGTTTGGTTCTCAAAGAGAGCACAGAAAGCACCAATAAAAGTTATCGCAGGCCAGTAGACTACTCCCCTGCGGCAGTAAGCTTGGCACAGTTCACAACCTGCTACTTTATCTTCCTAGATTGTTCTTCAGAGTACAGAACTGCTAACCAAAACAGGCCTGGCTTAGTCGTTCAGGAAGATGATCCTAGTCTTTCGGGAACGTGAAAGAAATCTCCACTGAAAAGTATCTTTAAAAAAACCCCAAACCTTAAGAATGTGAGTTCCAGAAGGTCTGCTGTAGGCCAAAAAAAAAAAAAAAATTACAGGTATAATGCAACATTTTTCTTATCACAAATCACTTTCCCTGCAGTCAAGCAGTTGTCCAAAGGCTCTTCAGCATTTTGTGGCACACAAGGGCTCCTTGAAGCCAGCCAAGGAAAGCTCACTCACCCCTGTGCACCTTCCCCTCTCCCTGTACAGCAGCTCTTCGTTTGGTGCACCTAGGGCTCCAGAAAGCCAGATACTCTTGCCTTTTAAAGTAAGATTGGCTTAGTTTAGAAACAGTTCGTCCAATTGCCTGAGTAAAATACTTACATAAGCAAGTTTTGTTACATGAGTAACAAAAATCAAACACTCTGCAGGAGTTACTAGGAACCAGCTATTCAGCAACAAGCCTTTCACTGAAGGTAGGGGAAAGCGCAAAGTTTCATTATGAAATTGAACAACGCTTTCCCCACTGAAAGCCAAACTTCGGTTCTCGCCTTTAACGCTTTTCATAGTTTGTAGTCACAACCTCTTAAAAACACATCAATTTTCACATTAATCAGGACTTACATGAGGTTTATTGCTAAGCCTGTGATCTAGTATTAAATTCCAGGGCTAGCACTTTTTGAACTGTAACACTGAAATTGTATAGTTTGGTTTCCTCCAAAATATTTGCTTGGGCCAAAAGAAAAAGGTAGTCTTTCCTCACATTTTTCTGTAAGAAAAAATGAAACAGACCATTTCCACCATGGTAACAAAGTTGTCCAGCTTGAGAGACCCCATACCTACATCAATGCTCATTCACAGCAATTTGATCATTGAAACAAAGCTTTCACATTTCAGACATCGTTGTGTAGTGAGATCAAGTCTTAACTATTGACTCGAGCTACTCACTGAGTAGTTTAGAGAAAAGGGTGTACATTGCTCATGGGTTCAAATAAACAG
This sequence comes from Pelecanus crispus, assembly GCF_030463565.1. Taxonomy (NCBI): domain Eukaryota; kingdom Metazoa; phylum Chordata; class Aves; order Pelecaniformes; family Pelecanidae; genus Pelecanus; species Pelecanus crispus. The sequence goes on along the minus strand of NC_134651.1, from coordinate 2,763,626 downwards.
CCAGGTGGTTCTTCATCGGTATCTGTGTTATTTACGCACGGTGCGGAGGGGGAGCTTAAGCCAGGTATTTTCAAAATAGGATCTATACTTGCAGAAAAGCACGGTGCATCACTCTGCTTTAGCCGTGGTAGTTCTCAGTACTGGAAACAAAGTTCTGTGTACCAGGAACTTCAATGCATTTCTGCTTTTGCAAGTGGGGCAAGATGCTATTTCAACACGCTTCTGTGTACCATTGTTGATAAATAGGAAGAGTAACTATCTGGTAGCTGCAAAAAAAAAAAAATTTTAAAAAAATCATGCATCATAATAAGCCTGCTCCTCAATTTATTTGGTCCTCCAGCCATTGATTCATTTTCTTCATCAGATTTTTAATTACCATCGGTGAGACTTCATGTCTGAGAACAAGTGTACTTTTAGCATTTTAAACAGACCTTGATTTGCTGGCTATTTGAAACAATTAGCCAAGTCCTTAAAAATAAACATCTCATTGTTCTAGTCTTCACTATTAAAACCCTTACTTTATCATCAATACCTGAGCGCCTAGTTTGGAGAGGTATTTATTCCTTAAACTAAAGTCATCAGCTTTTGGCCGTAATTTAGCCAAGTCATCTTCATTTTGACGTCTGAGTCTCTCTTGTTCTTCCACTCTGGAAAAGAAAATTGGTTTCAGATATTTGCACTGCGGAGTGCAAACCCAAGCAACCTTACCCTGTGTATGCAGTTCTACTTTTAATAACTAGGAAAAAACTTGTAATGTTTATAGATGCATACTGGAGCTCAGATTACAAGAGACTAAGAGATGCGTATGGATTACTCTAATTCAGTGTAAAGAAAGAGAGAGGCTGTTTTCTGCAGTTTCCTTTTATTTAGATTGCAAGAATTCAGCAGAAAGATAAACCTTTTGGTTTTCACAGATTACAACATGCTCAGTGAGCTTTTCTAACAATTTTTACTATCTCTTTATTAAACAAGCTTTCACTCCTTAAAATAAAGATTAGAATACAAAAAGAATAGATCATCAAAAAAGCAAATAAAAGACTGCTCAGCAGCCTTCAGCATTAATAGCAGTCTCCTACAAGAGTCAGTATTTGATCAGAGCACTGTTGCTCATTTTCCGTGTAAGTCTTTAAGAGAAACAGGACCGAACAGAGCTCTAAATACACTCAGCTTGAGACAGTGGTTTGCATTAGGACAGTGACAAAGATAGTAACAGAGATCCTTTTCTAAGCTCTGTAAGGCAACGGGCCTCGTTACAGAACGTAAAATGCCATGTTAAGAAGTCTCCACCCCCACCAAAATGGTAGTGCTGCAGATAGAAGACACTTTATACTAATCTTTATCTTAGGATGAACAGCTTTGTCTTGGGTTGCAGAGTACCCTCTCCAATGAGGGAGCTTAAGCACAGTGTAAAACACCGTAAACTCATTCTGTTCAAATTAAGAGATGATTCGGCATTAGTTCAAACCGGTTACAAAGCATAAAATCTAGCCATTTGCTGTAAAATCCCCAAAGTGTTAGTTTCTTTTCCAAAGAACTACTGTCCAGTGCTGACCACCAAACTAAACAACACTAATTCTTCAAGTTGACATGATGCTGATCAAATGCTCCCCACTTCTGGATGGTATTTGCTATTCAAATTTCTTTTCTGCAAAAAACATTGTAATAAAAATTACTGAAAATATTGTTCTAAGACACTATACCCCACAGCATACACTAACACAAAGCCATCTTTCACAGAAAACATTGGAAGCGTTACACACGACCCACATGGGCCAGGCAGATTGAAAAGCGGCTCTATTTGGACACAGAATTCCTTTGCTCCTGGGTTCAAGGGTTGGGGGTTTTTTTTGTTGTTGCATTTGTATTAAAAACTGGCTGTGACCTTTTGGCTCAAAAATGATACTCATCACAACCAAGCTAGCATGCTCACCAGGTCTGATGAGGTTTTCGTTTCCCTGAGCTTTCCTCAAGACTGATGAGCAAAAAGCCCACAAATTAGGACAAGAAACAAAACCATGTTAAACCCCACAAGTCACCAGGCTAGACCTTGTTGACAGGTGTTTGGGGTTTTTTTCGAGACTAACTTAAGTATCATCGTATGGACAGTTACACGGTCCAGTTTTAGAAAAGTCCATTTATAAGAGATGTCTTGTTAGCGAAGTATTTATCTGCAACAAACTTAGATATAAGCTGTGAGATGGATAATATCTGCAGGTGAAATGTAGTTACCTATTAAAAAGTAAAGAATTCCGACAACATTACAGGCAAATGAACTTCAAGATCTGAAGAGGCTCGCTGAGCTGAATTAGGTCAGAAGAGAAAGCATTTCAAAGGAAAAAATTCTGTGTTGTTCACATACAAGCAGCTTGAACTCTACAGATGTTACTTGAAAGCTGCGACTTGCTGCATATTGACTTACTCTTCCATGTGACAAATGTTAAACTACAACTAGAGTCATGAAACGCATATACTGTGCCCTCTCCAACAGTTATCATCATCTCACCAAAACAAATTCAGATCAGAGGAGCAGAACCTCAGATTTCTTAGACTTGTTCTACCCTTCAAATTAAACATTTGCTTTAAATATAAAAAAAAAAAAGCATTAACCAAGACTGCATCCCCATTGACATTACATTCTCCAAGGCACATATTTTCATTCCTCACAGCACTAATTAGAACTAGGAAAAGGTAACACAATTTTCGGGTGCTGAGACACTACTAGAAAAAGCGTCTTCAACAAGGTCATCAGAGCAAACTAAGCTGCCCAAACTCAGTTTGATGGATAGACTTTTATGTCTACATAAAAACAAAACAAACCACAGTTCTTTTTCTAAACAGTTAAGTAGATAATGGAGAAGCTGGAGTGGAAGGCTCTTTTCTTCTGCCTTAAGGTGACATCTCTTAATGGACTTTGCCGTACAATGCTTTTTCTCTCCTCTTCCCCCAATACAAGGCAATTATTTTGAAAGTTGTAGGACTAACCCAGTGTCTGGTTCCCTTGTACAGCATTCCATATCCATGGAGAGCTTTACCCCTCATTTAGCGTCCTTGGATAGCAAACAAAAAAGCAAGTAAACTTTCTATTGTGCAGGCGGGATAAATCCAGTGCCCCAGAACTCAGGGGATATCCCAGCAGCAGGTGACTGATACCTCCACGTCTGCTCAAACAACACTCTTAAAAAGCAAGAGTACCTGATTCCAGCTGTAAGGACTATGCACAGCAACGGACCCTTAACATGTCCCCAGTGTTTTGTCAAGACCAAGGAAAAGAATTTTTTAAGTTACTATTCTGAAGAGTATCACTGTCCTTATTTTCTGTAAAGAAAGCAGGACATACAAGTCCCCACAGAATGAAATTTGCTTAACTGGATGAACTGTCAAAATTTGCTTATTGCAACAATTTCTGCCCTAAGCCCACCTCAAGTGCTCCATTTCCTTTTAAAGGAAGCGGATTCCACGTTATTGAAATATCTATGTCCCATTTTCTTTGTAAAAATGGAAACTTTTCACTGTAATCAATAATATTTGTGATGCAGATCTGACCACAAACTGAGTTTCACATTAGCGCTGCAATTTAGGCTCAAGCCAGAGTTTTCAGAGACAAGTAGGGGGGCTGGGCTCGATGATCTCTCAAGGTCCCTTCCAAACCAAAGCATTCTATGATTCCATGATTCTAAGTTGAATGAAGACTTCTAAATAAGACAGCAAGAGGAGCAAGCTGAAACCAAAGGGGAAGTGACTGGAGCGCAGTTTCTTCTGAAGAGAGATCTAGCTTTTAATGACACTTAAAAAAACTGGTCCATGCATTACCTGACCTTAAACCCAGGCAATGTTTGCTGCTGACTGGGTCAAGTATGCACTACATAAAGGCAGCACATTTTTAAATAAGTGATAGAACATTTTTTAAATGCGCTTCAGTTCCACTCAGTTGGAAGGTCACTGAAATAAAGAAAAATAGCAAAGAGTGCCAGGAAAGGACACCTGGTTAATCGCTACATCTTCTAATTATTCATTCACAGGAGGCAGGAATATGAAATCCTACTACTAACTGGTAAGAAAGCAAGCAACATTCAATACAAATGGCAGACTACAAAAGAGCCTGACTTCAGGCAGTAATCTACTTAACTACTTTGGGTTAAACATTTCATAAGGACACTGTTCTTTACACTTACTCAGCTGCAGCTACTTTTTGCAGTTTTTCCCTTTTCTTTGCAGACCAGTTGAGATCACCACCTGCAACATAAGCAATATACACTTTGAAACTTTCAAAACTGGTCTTTTTGTATTGTGTCTTTGATACCATACCTCACTACCAAAGTTCTCGGAGCACTTGACAAAGGAGATCAGTGGAGTAAGTTTACAAAAGTAAAAACTGAGGTAAAGAGAAAGAGCAACATGTTCATAATCATCCAAGCAAGCAAAATCAGGACCCAAACTAAGCTCTCAAGCCTGATCCAGTTTTCTGTTGAGTAACAATGAAGTTTCTCTACAACTCACCATAATACCCCGTGAAACTAAAGAAAGGGGAAGCAACTTTGAAAGAAACTATTAATATCTCTTCCAGATCTTTCAGTAGTCACTGCTTCAAAAAACAGAACACTGCTATCTGAAGGAAAGCCTACAGAATCAAGTTTTTACATTTGCAGGCACATATACAGTCAAGTTTGATACGCAGTTTAGAAAAAGCTGCAGAATAGCCTAAACATTTGTTCAAGTCAGCTGAAGGGATAGGTACCACTGGCCTGCTGATGAGATTGAACATCACAGCAAGGCTCAGCACATACTACAGCATCTACGAAGATGTTACAAGGACAGGCCTCAGCAAGAGGTGCTCCTGGTACCAAAGCCATGACTATAGCACCTGACACAGGACTGCACAACACCACCTGTAAATGGTGCAGCTTGATCAACTTCAAAAATTGTAACAAATATCAGGAGAAACTTACCTGTGAGGTGATTCACAAAATACAGCATGACTACAGCTATTAGTGACACTAAAAAAAAAAAGGAACAGTTTTAGCTGACAGTAAGTTTACAACAATGACAGAAGAACAGCTTTAACATACAACCAAGCAACAACTAAGATTTTTCATGATAGCTGTAATTGAAGGGAGATTTTTGCCAGCAGCATCTCTTAATTGCTTTTGAAAATTCCACTATGCCCATAAGTAAGATGGTAACTCAGAAAAGGTGATTTTAGGTTTAGTTATATTAATAACAGCCCTCAAACATAGCCTTTAAGAGTAACATTCACCTACCCTTTTACTCCTTTTTTTTCAAAACACTGAAACTACTTACACTAAATCGCTTCAGGAAAACCACAAAACATTTCACTAGGTTTTAGTTACCTTCAACAGGAAACATTAACAAAAAAGCCTAATAAAGCTTCCTGAATGTACAGAATCCATTTTCAATGTTTTTAATACTTACAGCAAACACAAGCACTGAAGAAGACTTCAAGAAACAAGTATCCTCTTGTGTCCAGAATCATCCCAGCTGCTATAGCAATAATTGCCAGACCGAGATTCTGGATAGACTGCATACTAACACATAAACAAAGGATTACCACTGTGTAGAAATTTATTATTTATTATTTATTTAAAGAAACTGACTTCTCCCTGTTTGTTATGACATACGACAGAGTCGTGACTCCACATTTTTGCGGAAGTTTCTGCGCATCTACCACAACCGCATGCTCTATCACATGTATATATATCCTGAAACTACATGAGACTTCCTGCTAGACTGAACTGGGAGGAATTATTAACCATTAATGTGTTAGAACTGCTTGATACTCAGTGGTTCAACAGTATCAGGACACGGTCACTGCAGAGCAGCGTAAGCAGACAGATCTAAGTACTCACAAGCCATAAGCAGTTCCCAGCTGGTGTTCTGGAACAACAAAGGCCACCATGGGCCACAAGGCACAGGCAAGCAATGAGTAGGCCAATCCTAGCAAACACTGGTGAAATAAATAAGAACAAGCAAACAGATGTTAGACAAGATGCATTTTTCCTGTAAAGTTCTAATAAACAAACATATTGGTTCTTCCCTTCTCCCAAAAGGGAAAAGAGCTAAAGTAACACTTTTTGCAACATTGTTCTAAATAAATACGTACATTTAGAAGGAGAGGAAACTTTTTCCAGTAGTGGAAAAATAGAAAACTTTTTCCAGTAGTGACTCACAAACTAAACCCTATCTAATTAGCATTAAGTAAAGAGCCTGACTTGAATACTCAGGGGAAACAATCAATGCTGCAACTCACTAGAAAAATACCTGAAAAACAAGGACCCTGTTTTCGATCCTGATACACTGGTGAGCACCGTATTTAAGCCTGTAAACCTTAGCTCAAAAGCAATTTCTCAGGGAATCTGCCCTAGAAAGGGGAAATTAATAACAAAGATTTTTATTGAGGTTTACCACTATCCAATACAGCATGTTAGAGACAGTTTAAAATCATTGAAACTGGTTTAATTGTATGATAGTAATAAGCTTCAGAACTGCACCAAAATAACAAGTTTTAGGAGAAAAGCAAGCCCCTAGCACAGTAATCTAGTAGTAGCTAGTGGAAGGAGCGTCCGTGAAGCACGAGAGCAGACCTCTGCAACACAGCACCACCGAACCGTGCATACTGTGATGAACGACGGCCTTCTCTGAAGGGACAAGGAATTGCTACTCCATACAGCCCTGCGCTCCAAGCCCATCCTTCCCAAGAAGCTGAACACCCTTTTGCACTGAACAGCTACAGAATTACTGCTACAGACAGCAGCCCATCTTTTCCACCTCAAAACACACAGGCGTAACTACTGCCTCCCCCCACGAAACACCAAAGCCTGAAGACATCTTTAGGCTGCAGAGAGCTCATGGTAGTTTTGCCCGTATTACACATTCTTTGCTTTTTCACCATCTTTAGTTTTAAACTCAGTTTCACATAGTATATCCTTCTTCAAGTCAGGGGTATCAAAATAGGTTTTGAGGACTACCTAAACACTCAGAAGACAGTGGCAACTTACGCGAATAATTCATCCTCAACTCCATTTCTTATTTTACCATATTTAGCTATAAGCCTCAGAGAATTAGTTACCATTGCTATCCAGGGGTTCCAGAAGGTAAAAGCCAACATAATATGAGAAGCAAGTGTAGTTATTACAGCACACAAGACCCAGATGATATTCTTTCCAAGTTTATCCACCAGGAGTCCAAAGACTGGGGACATGGGTGCCGATATGATATACACAATACTACAAGAGAATAAAAATAAGAGAACTGAACACCAGCTAGCCATGGACAGCCTTAGGTGTTACACAATACAAGTGTCTCCAGACAAAACACCATATTCCCTTGTTACCTGTGAGGCCATAAGAAAAACCACCCCCAAAAAAAAAACACCCCAAACAACAGACTCTGGAACTCAAAATTCCAAAAAGGTCTGAGGACATGAAAACATTCAACATCCAAGGAAACAGTGACACACTCGGAGCTCTTGAAATCATACACCAGCAAGTGTTTTGGTGGTGGTTTTTATTTGTTTGGTTTTTTGCCACATCACAAATTCACCTTCAAACTAGGAAAATTTAGTTCATTCAGTGCTATTAAACTGTTTCTATCACTCAGAAGGGAGTCACCAAATACCAAAATAACACGCTTCAGACAGCCTTTTCTTTCCAATTCCTCAATGTGAACATCTAAGACATTTGTCTTGAAACAAATACCCACACCTCCCAATTATTCCTTGGGCTGTGTGAAATCTATCTGTCCATTTAAGTGCAAGTCACCACCTGCAACAGTAGATCCCAAATTCCTCCCACATGGTGAGAGCCCAAAGATACATACATCCCCTCGAGCATGGCAGTAGCACATTTACTTATTAAATCAACCACAATATACCTGTTAATTGCACTTGCTTCTTGAGATGAGAATTTGAATTTCTCAATAAAGAAAACCCTAAAAGGAAAAAAAAAAAAACCACCAAACCCAGATTTAGAAAAATGCACACTTGTAGGACATGAAAGAAAAATTAAGCCAGACAAAGTAAAGACAACCACCTAGTTTACAGGAAACTTTTAAATATAGCTTTGACATAAACATCCCATCACAGATCCTCATTTATAATGCATTTAGGAGCTTATTATCAGACTCTACAAATTTTGTCTAAGGACTATTCAAATTACACTTTGGGGAAAACATCCAAAGTACATAACCAACATGTCTCATTACTGGGTTACATTAGCAATGAAAAAACTGTGAGAGACCAAAGTGAGAATTTTTAGAGTGCATGCACAAGGACAAAATCAGCATCTACATTGCTGACTGTAAGGCCTCTCCCAGCCATCTCAGACTTTTCCATCTCACTCAATATAAAACGTGCATTGAGCTCAAGAGATCTGTTTCAAATGCCAAATATACTCAAAACTCACTTGATCGAGCTATTAGATCAATTCACATGGTTCAAAAGGGAAACCTACAGATGAATACTTCAAGTTTCAACTCGATATATACCAAAGCCAGCATAGTAAGAGAACTTCAGTCTGAAGTTGTAACTACATCTAAGCCCCCACCTTGCATTCAGTCAATAGCTTATGAGTACGGAAGGAATTCTACATAACAGCTGTCCACAGCTTTCCACACCAAAACACACGCCACGCTTTAAATCTCTATCAAGTTTTAATCAGGAAACGGAGCATGCATTACGCTTTTGAGTTCTGACAACTCAGCCTATGCTAAGCAATGGTATTTCCCACAAAGTGCAGCACATAAGGAAACCGTTAAGAGTTGTGTTTATTCGTATCACAAGTATAGCGAACAATGTCACAGAAGAAATGACAAACCACAGTACAGACTTGCTGGGAGACCAGCAGCTCTGTAGCCACCTGGGGTTCTTAAATATTAGCCTGCACCTCTCCCTTTGTAAGTAGCTAGTTAAAACCCCAGCCAAATTCAAGGGGAATAGCTACGTAAGTGAGAGTATAACTTACTTTCCAAGTCCAATGAAAGGAAAAACCGCTGCATAATAACAGACACAGATTACAAATATGAGCCACAAGGACAAAGAGAAGTCCTTCACATCAGTTAGCTTAATCACTTCACCTGGAGTGGGGCAAGAGACAATATTGTTTCAGTCGGCATAAGCACATCTGAAATTCACCCACACTGAATAAACATTAAGGTGATCACAGGTCACTACTAAAGCATATACTCCTGACACCATCTACCCTCTTGTCTGAAGTTTACACAGTGAGAGCTGGTCAAGAATATACAAGCCGTAAATCAACAAGATGTACAAGTTCTCTAAAGCCTCTGAAAGTCTTATGCAGGAGAATTAAATACAAACCACTTTTTCAAGGAAATGTTTAATCAGCTAGCAAAACTCATGTCTGAAGCCTCACGTCATATGCTCTTACTTGGATCTCAAATTGAGTTTATTTTTAATTGGTCTAAGTTCTCCCACACTGAAAACTCAAAACACCACACAAATGGAGAAGAGCTGCATGGTTTTGCACACCTATTAAAGGAAATAAGATCAATTCCAACAAAACAAGTACCAGTGGCAATGGCACAGATCAAATTGGTGTGAACTGGAAGGCTCTCCACATGCTTTATAAATAAAGCAGATGACAGTTCACCTGCCTGTGAACTGGTGTTTAAAACTGTAAAACTTCCTACTGATACAAAAATGAACTAAAAACCACAATTAAAGCTGTAACTGTCAAAAAGACGTTAAGCAGCAGCCACTGAATTAGATAAAATGCAAACCTACACAGCACACCGAGTGACTGGAAGGGGCTGCTCCTGAATGAAGGAACGGAGCCCGAGGCAGGTTCAGCCACAGCACCCGCACCACTCACCCGTTTTCCCTTGCTCTTTACAAAGCAGCTTCTCTGCTCTCTTGTCCAGATAAGCAAGGATTAATGCACAGGTCAGTGAAAAGAGACACGTTACGCCACCTGCAAGAAGGCAACACAACATGTTTAGTTGTTGACTCAAGTAGTAATTTGGTTTTTAAGCACAACTAGCACAGCATACCTTTACATATCGAATACAAACTAAGTTTAACACCAGCTTGCCTTATGTACAAGACTCAGTAGCTCTACAACTCAAAGAGCAAGGTGTAGATACTGAAGCCTGCCACACGAGACATCTGCCTTGAACAAGAGTATGAACATGTAGCTACATTTATTTTATTTAAAACATTACCACCATTCCCACTCAGCACAGCTAAGCTCCTTATCATAATAACAGAAACAAAGCCTGTGCCTTGTTACCAACACCAGGGCCTTAATCCCCATGGCTCTGAAGGAAAGGAGCACAAAGCCAAAGGTATTTGAAATTTCACTTTTACACAGCAGACAACTTCACGCAAGCTTTGACATGACACCCTTCAGAAAATTTTTCAAGTCTGTCCTTTACCCCAAGTATGTTAAATGTTTTGTCTCCATAAGATACAAACCTGAGTTTGGCAACTGCAAAAATCACACAGCATGTTTTCAGGTGCAGTAATCATACACTCTGCGTAAGAATATTAGCCATTAATACAAGCAGTATTTGAATTGCTCTTCCTAGTCTCAAACATGTTCGTCCCACTTTCAAGTTAGTAAGAATCATTAACACCTATGCAAGCTGTTCAAATTCAGAAGCCTAAAATAGCAGGTGACATCAACTCAAAAATATTACTGACCTATCATGAGAGTTAACCCAAGAGTACTGGGACCAGTATACCCCAGAAGATCTCGAACTCTCAAGTATATCCATCCCATGATATTCATGTTCACTGTGCTTCCCTAGGCAGAACAGACACATGTGAAGAATAACGTATTTCACAATTATATGAATTCAAAAGGAACATTTGGCAGACTGCTTATCGAACAGTGTTTAAAACAAACAGGTAAGGTGCTACACAGGGAACATAAATCACCAACAACAATGATGAAATTATTCCCTGCTGGCTTGGTCAGTGTTTGTAATAAATCAACCATTGCAACAATAATATACCGTCACAAACTGAAATTTTATACAACTCTAACAGCGTTTCAATGGAGACATTAGAAGCGCCATAAAATCTACATCACACACTGCATTAGCTCATAAACCGAGCTGAATTTAATACCACATTAAAGCAAACAGTATTGCCACCTGAGGGGCACCAGGAAGAAGCACATTTTTTCCCCCCTTCTCCCCCTAGAGAAGGGATCCATGGCTGCAATCCCAAGGCGAACAACAGACAGTTAACTACAGTTCAGCTGAGATGAGGCAACTGCTAATTAGCAACAGCCTGAACATCAACCCAGACCCAGCTGTGGCCAGCTCACTCTTTTACCCAGGTAAATACCCACAGTGGTTTAAGACACCACAGGCTGCTGAAGAGAACCCCTGGCAGGAGAGGCCTGTCTCCAGTCTCTCCATTCGCAGCCTGGGGTATCAGTGTAAACCCACCTCTAGCAGCAGTTTAAGTGATTACAGCAAACCGAAATGGCACAGCTGAGATGCAGTCACACAGTTCCTGTCAGAACCAGCAACAGGGACAAAACCATCTCACAACAGCAGATAAGGATGGGGGTTCTTAAAGCAGCCATCCCAGCTCATTTATCAAAGCCTGCACTTAGTCCCCGAGCCACAAGCCACACTCAGTTAAGCCAATGTTTTCTGATATGCCAAGAATCAATTAGTCTGACAAAATGCAGCACTGTGACTGTCCCACCCGCTAATCTACACTAATAACACCACCAGGCTTCTCTGGAAGTTTGGCAGGTTCTAAGAAATGTTATTAACCCATTTCCTTGTGTATCCTTTGTTTGTTTACCACAAGTTTTTAACCTTTTAAATTTCACATCCATTTTTAACTAAAACTCCCTAGGGAGCATTAGAAATGCTGTTTTCCACCCATCTCACTCCCAAGAGAAGCCCCACACCTTAGAGTCTATGAATTAAAGCTATACAGTTTTACACTTACAATTCTGGCCATGCTCAGTTGTAATCCAAACACAAGATTTAACTCCTTGCCTTTAAACCAACTGACCGCATATGTGTTTTGTGCCACTGCTAAGGACTCTCCACCTATTCTAAAAAAGAAGGGAGGCACAGAAGAAAACACGTTAATTACAACATGCAAAGCAACAAGGAAGCAATCCATCAGTTGCCGGCAATACCAAGGTGACAGTATTTCAGAGAAATCTATCTGTGTACAGGTCGATCTGATGCGTATGTACAAGGCAATCGAAGTCTTAAAGACAATTCGAAAGAGAATTGCAGTGTCTTAAGAATAATTAAGAGTACAAGGTATCTTAAGTAGTCTAGGAGCAATTATAATTGCCTTTGGTTATTTACAGAAATTAAATCAACGGGCAGCAGCTTCTCATTTTCTTCTGCATTAAAGAACCAAGTGGTATAGATCCTGACCCAAATGAAGCCAAAAGCAGGCACCCTACCTGGAATCAGAATTTAACGGAGTCATGCCCCACCCCCCAATACAGTGGGTCAGATTTTCTAACATTTTTATGCTGTGGCACATTCACAGCTTGGAGGTATTTCTTCTGATATTTGCTCTCATTTTTCGCCACTGTCGGAGCCCTGTTGTATTTGTTGTCGCTAAGAATTCTTTTTACTCAGGAAAGAAAGAATTAACAGAAAAAGAGGACTAACGCAGTTTTATCAACTTACTGAATGTCTTTATTTGGGTAGTTTCATAATTTCTGAATTCAGTAAGACCTGCAAAGTCCTATTTTTTGTTTTCTAACTTCAAGTTAGACTGCAAACGCAACTGAAGATCTTGCATGCCTCAACTTTATAATGCCTCAAAATCCAACAATTTTGTCTCTGAGTATGAAGATGGTAGCAGCTTTCTAGGACACAGGAAGACGGTCCTTACCTCAGACAACACATACTGTACTCTGCTAGACTTACCCAAATATGAATCTGCCCATGTCCATCACCCAGAAAGTATTAAGTAGTGCTCCCAAAGCAAAAATTACCTGCCAAATAAACATTTAAGGAAAAATTCTAATTCTATATTTGAAGTATGGAACAAACTAGAACCATCTCAAAACAGAAACAAAAATGCTTTTCCTTTCCCAGACCTGCAGAAGTACTTGACACCCATTTCCTACTCCTAGCTTTTTGCCTTTCCTCGCTCTGCATCCCTTAATTCATCATCCTGCTGGCTACAGAACATCCAGCCTGGCCCACCCTGCAACTGCACTCAGAAAACACCACTAGAGGCACAAGTCATGCTTTAGCATCAAACCCCACCCAAATACACCTACATAGTGGTTGCACATCAAACAGATAAAACATTTGGTTCCTTCACATTCTCATTTCACTCATCTTTCAAGGTCCTCTGTTCCCAGTTATCCCATCTGTTCCCAACTACCCCAATACAATTCAGGGCTCTCCCATTTCAGTTCTCTTCACCTGCCCACTCCCATCTGAAATACACGCTACTACGCAAGAAGCTGTTCAGGCTTTTTCCCCCACCCCCAGTAGAGAAGCTTCAGAAACATATCAGATCTTACCTGCCCGACACAAACAAAGATACTAAATATTATAGTGCCCAACCTGTAAGAAAAATATCACTTAATGCATAGCTAAAATCTTTTTTTGCTAAAAAACACTATAGTAGACCTACAGCAAGGAAAGAAGGGGAGGTTGATGTGCAATAAACGGTCTCCATAATAAATGCTACAGCTTGACAGCTTCCTTAAAAAAATGTTGTACAATTTGGTGCTTTTGAAGACACTTTAAGCTGTAAAGGGAAGGAAGCTCATTTATACTAGTGGAAATTCCTAAATCATGGGGAAAAAAACTGGAAAAAAACTTACAATTTGAAAAAAATTTGTATTATAAAGCCTATACTTGACATGCACTTTAAGCCTACCATCCATTGAGCATGAGCGACAGTAACACCACACTTACCGTATTCCAAAAACTCTGTCTATCAGAAAACCTCCAAAGAAGCAAAGAACCACATTGGGCCAGGAATACCAGGCATAGAGTGCCATGAACTGAGCTGTGTTCACCTTCATATCCTACATAAAGACAAGGGGAATTAAAAAAAGTCATTACCAGGACACAGAACAAGCACCCAAGTAGAAGCACTTAGAAACAAGTATGCTCTGTGACCTGGCCACCGCCTGTACTTCACAGAATCACAGAATCGTTTAAGTTGGAAAAGACCTTTAAGATCACCCAGTCCAACCATTAACCTAACACTGGCAAGTCCACCACTAAACCAATTAAGGGGAGAGCAATAATTCATTTCACGTTTCCTGCCTTGGTGGCTAGATTAGTTTTTAATGAAAGTAAAACCAGGAATCACTAAGGTTGGAAAGGACCTCTAAGATCATCAGTCCAACCATCAACCCAACACCCCCATGCCCACTAAACCATGTCCCAAAGTGCCACCTCTGCCCGTTTTTTGAACACTTCCAGGGATGGGGACTCCCCCACCTCTCTGGGCAGCCTGTTCCAGTGCTTGACCACCCTTTCCGTGAAGAAATTTTTCCCAATATCCAATCTAAACCTCCCCTGGCGCAGCTTGAGCCCATTTCCTCTCGTCCTATCGCTGGTTCCTTGGGAGAAGAGCCCGACCCCCCCTCCTGCCAGGAGCTGCAGAGCGATCAGGTCTCCCCTCAGCCTCCTCTTCTCCAGGCTGAACACCCCCAGCTCCCTCAGCCGCTCCCCACCAGCCCTGTGCTCCAGACCCTGCCCCAGCTCCGTTGCCCTTCCCTGGACACGCCCCAGCACCCCAATGTCCTTCCTGTACTTCCCCAGCCTCCGCAACCCCGCTCCCGCCCCAGGCAGCTACTCACCCGCTGAACCTGCGTTTGGAGAGCCGCCGGGTTGTCGTAGCAGAAGTAGCTGCCTGCAGGGAGAAAGGGGACGCCTCAGAGCTCTGCCCCCGGGCCCGCCGCCATTGCCGCCGGAGGCCCCCGCACGCCCGCCCGCCGCCACCCACCGAAGCCCAGGAAGCACATGAGCGCCAGCACGAGGAGGCGGTGCGGCCAGCGCCGCGGATCGCAGAGGGCGGGCGGGGCGCAGGGGGGGCCCGGAGAGCCCCCGCCACCGCCATCATCGCCGCCGGCGGAGGCCAGCAGCGCCCGCTCCTCCTCCGCCATCGCTGCCGCCGTCACGTGAGCGGCCGTCACGTGATACTCCCGCGTCACGTGGGCGGGCGCGGGCCCGCCCCACAATGCGCGGCGGCGCGCGGCTCTGGCAGCCGTTGCTGTGGCAGCCGTTGCTGTGGCAGCCGTTGCTCTGGCAGCCGCGGCGGCGGGCCCTGGGGCCCCCTCGGAGCCGGCGGGCCTGTGAGGGACGGGAGGTGGCCCCCGTGAGAAGCGCAAAATCCCCAGCAGCAGCAGTTACAACTAGTGAGGCTTGGAGTCAAAACAGGAACGTTACAGTGGCAAAAAAACACTTAAAATCCCCCAGAAACCTACCCCTACCCTGACCTCGTGGTGTGGTGAGGGCATTAGTTACACACAGCGTGCCCGGCGCTGCAGCGGTGGGAAACAGTGTGGTAGGGCTGGCAAGGAGTTATTTAGAATCATGGAATCATGGAATGGTTTGGGTGGGAAGGGCCCTTCAGAGCTCCCCCAGCCCCTGCAGTGCCAGGGACAGCTTTAACCAGCCCAGGGTGCTCACAGCCCCGTCCAGCCTGGCCTGGGATGTTCCAGGGATGGGGCCTCCACCGCCTCTCTGGGCAACCTGTGCCACTGCCTCACCACCCTCACTGTAAAACATTTCTTCCTTATATCCAGTCTGAATCTATTCTTCTTCAGTTTAAAGCCATTACTCCTTGCCCTGTCATGACAGGCCTTGCTAAAAAGCTCACCCCCCCCTTCCTGCAGCCCCTCTCAGCACTGCCAGGCCGCACTCAGGCCTCCCCGCAGCCCCCTCCTCTCCAGGCTGAGCACCCCCAGCCCCCCCAGCCTGGCCCCGCAGCAGAGGGGCTCCGGCCCTCGGGGCATTTCTGTGGCCTCCCCTGGCCCCGCTCCAGCAGCTCCGTGTCCTGTGCCGAGGGCCCAGAGCTGGGCGCAGGGCTGCAGGGGGGTCTGCCCAGAGCGGGGCAGGGGGGCAGAACCCCCTCCCTCGAGCGCTGCCCACGCTGCTGGGGATGCAGCCCAGGATGGGGTTGGCTTTCTGGGCTGCAAGCGCACATTGCCAGCTCGTGTCCAGCTTTTCATCCCCCAGCACCCCCAAGTCCTTCTCCGCAGGGCTGCTCTCCATCCCTCCATCCCCCAGCCTGTATCGCCATCGGGGGTTGCCCCGACCCAGGTGCAGGACCTTGCATTTCAGGTTTTAGCACCTATAGCCTTTTGTCTCTAAATTTTATTTAGATTTTAAAGGCAGGCCTGTCGTGGTCAAACGGAGAGCGAGCTCAGTGCCTCTCTTGCCTCTGGTTGATTGAAAACGTAAAACCCGAGAGGTGCTTTTGGTTTTCCTGCAGGCAGGTTTGCCCGGGCCACGTGCTCCCGGCCTGGAGCCAGAGGTGCCGAGGAGCAATCACAGCCAGCGCGTCGGCCCTGACGGGTCCCTGCCTCCTCCACTGCTTCGCCAGCCTTTCCCCTCGCATGACTAGGCTTCGTTTTTTCATTTTGCTTGAGATATTCAAGAGGAATAAACCTCTCGTAAGCAACAGCAAACTAAAAAAAAAAAAAGTTTAAAGTATAGACTGCAGTAAGCCCTACAATAAGCACATCGAGAAACGCGAAATCTTGTAAAATTGCTCCATTATCCTCCTTTTGGCTATTAAAATTTTACTTGAGCCGTTTGGTCCAAAAATGTCTTCCTGTTTTAGACAAACTCTTGCAAAAGCTACTTATTCACTGTGAAAAGGTCCAGCCTCTGTCAAATTTCATCTTCTTACACCAAAGATGACCTGAATCCTGTGTGCACGTCATCAAGTGACAGATGGTGCTTTTGATCAAAATATGTTCTTAATGAGGGCAGAAATACTTGTTATTTAAGCCAAAGGATTTATTTACCTTTTCAGCATGATAGAAAGGAAAGCGTTGAGTTTTACCTGACATGTTGTGAACCAAGAGGTCCACTTCCCAGCCACTCTGTCATTAATTTGGCCAGTAACCATTCAAGAAAATCAAGATAAGTTTTCAAAGCATGCTGGTATCGCGTGCTTGTAGCGCATCTGCTGTGAACTGCTACGGGGCATAAAATGCTTACTTTTCGCTCAATATGTGTCTTTTAACAGATCTGTCAAACGAGAGCTGTGTTATGAAATTCTGAGGGTCACATGTTCAGCTGCCCTAATCTATCCTAGGTTCCTTGAAATCAGAGCAGCTCTTTCAGGTTACCATAGTTGCTCTTAAAAAACATGGTCTTGAACTGCAAAGCTTTCTTGCAAAAGCGCCCGTGCAAATGAGCTTGAGGGTTTCATTGCCGCTTGAGGGAGCTCAAAGGTAACACATGGCTATGCAGATCACCTTGAGTTTCACAGGGGCATAATTAAAGGGAGATAGTTTGTAAACACAGATAAAAGGGATAACTTTGGAGAGCAGTGTGAAAGCCTGTGTACAGGAAAAATATGTAGTCTTTTTCCTAGCTAACTAGACCAATTATTCCAGGAGACTGTTGTCATGCCAGCCGGTACTTTCCTAGGTCTCTCTGATCCACAGAACATGGTTCTTGTCCATGCACACACTCTAGTTTCCCTCCAGGACACAAATATGGCTGTTGCAAAAGGCCAGAGTCCTGTCGGGGCTCAGCCCCAGGCAGCAGCTCAGCACCACGCAGCCGCTCGTGCACTGCCCCTGCCCTGATGCGATGGGGGAGAGAATCGGAGGAGTGAGAGTGAGAAACACTCCTGGGTTGAGATAAGGACAGTTTAATAATTGAAATAAAGTAAAAGAGTAATGATAACAATAACCATATAATAATGATAATAACAATATCCAAAGCAAGTGATGCCCAATGCAATTGCTCACCACCTGCCGACCGATGCCCAGCCAGTTCCCCAGCAGCGATCGCTGCTCCCCGGCCAACCCCCCCAGTTTCTATACTGCCCATGACGCCGTATGGTATGGAATGGCCCTTGGGCCAGTTGGGATCAACTCTCCTGGCTGTGCCCCCTCCCAGCTTCTTGTGCCCCTGGCAGAGCAGGGGAAGCTGAAAAGTCCTTGACTGGCATAAGCAGTGCTGAGCAACAACTAAACCATCAGCGTGTGATCAGCATTCTTCTCATCCTAAATCCAAACCACAGCACTGTGCCTGCTACTAGGGAGAAAATTAACTCTAGCCCAGCCGAAACCAGGCTAAACTACCTTCCCACCGTCATTCTTGGAAAGAAAATGCTGAGAAACCTCAGGAGACAGCTGGATCCATCGTCGGTGAGGGCGAAGGGAGCCCCAGCCCGCTCTGATCATCAGGTACAGAGCCAGAGTCAACAGAACTGACCTTGCTGTGGCTCACAGCTGCTTCCCCAAGACCCTCCTGCTCCATTTCGAGCATCATCTCAACCACAGGAATTCCTGAGACATTCTGTTGTGGGTCAGAGAAGATAACGCTCATGAAGGAGAAATGAACTGCACAACCTCCGCCATAAAACGATAGGTACAAATCCCAGGCTGCTGCACCCAGCAAAGTTAAACTTAACAAATCTGTAGAGTGCCTGAATGTTATCATCAAATAGATATTGCCCTTTTCCCTGTAACTATTTTTAAGTGTCAGTTCAGAAGGCGCAGGTAAATATAGAGAAGCGGTAGTTCAAGCTGAAGGAGAGGTAAGCAGCAGACACTCAGAGGTGCCATTTTAATGCTTTATCCTTGTCCTGCGCAGTAGTACTTGCATTTTGTTCTTGAAACGACAATACTCTCGTATCAATTTCAAATCAATCTAATGCGCAACTCATACGGGCAGTGGCATGATGCCAGCACTTTGACAAAAGGATCCCACAGAAAATGCCTCATGTAACTTTTGATCAATTTTGTCAGGGAAGATATTTAAAGGAAGATCTAGCAAAACAGATTTTATCTCCTAAGTCTCAAAAAGGCTTTTTAGCCCCATAATGAAAGTAACAGGCAAAACCACATAGCAAGTAAACATATTAAACTGCAATTTGTGATTTAGGGTAATAATATTATGGCCAGATTCAGCTGTGTATGCCAATGGGAAGAACGGAAGTGAACGGCTTTCAGAGGCTCTGGGGATATTCCTCACCAAAGCTCTTGTTTGGTTAACTTCAATTAATCAATTAACTAGCACAAAAAATCCTGCAATCTTTCAAGCTGACTTGTGGATCAGGATTTCATCCTGGGTGCTTTTGTTGCAGTGGTTTTTACAGTAAAGACCAAAAAAAAAAAAAAAATGCACTCTGCAAAAGTATTTTTGCGAGCTTCTTGTCAGATTGTCTCTGCCAAGTACGATGACAAAGGATTCCTGGAAAAATAAATAATCAGCAAAGAATATCATCTTGACTGTCTGTAAACTTAGCAGCAGGATTTTAAGCACTGTTTTCCCATCCTTGTGTCCCATTCTAGTTGATGTAAATCTCCATAGCGTTACAGTCCAAGTCTTCCTTACTGCAAGAAATTCAGTGTTCCACTGTTGCGTCAGTATGTGACCAAGATGGAAAGACAGCATCTCCTTCCTTTCCCTGTAAAAACGGTGAGGTGAGGCTCGTTCAGCATACACCACCTCAAAGGCTGACTATTGTTTAATAATCTCTAATTTTATTATTTTTACTAAAGAATGCTGGATTTGTCTTTTTTATTTGCCATGACCCAAATGAGCTGTCTTATCCTGAAAACTTCAAAGTCATGATTGAGTAATATAGAATCATAGAATCATAGAATCAATCGTTTATGTTGGAAAAGACCTTTAAGATCATCCAGTCTATGTCTTGCTTTTTCTTGTCCTCTCTTCTGCCTGCTCTTGGGAGACCAGAGATCCATCTGAATTCACTTATTCTATGATTTTCTAAGAAATAAATGCGTGAGCGTCAACGTCCCGCTCTGCCAACGAAGCCTTGTCATTCATTCCTAATAATATCAATTACGGTATTGCCACTCTCCCATGCTCGATTACTACCATACAAAAATACACAAAGATGGAAGGATTAGCTATTTAAGCT
Source organism: Pelecanus crispus (assembly GCF_030463565.1). Lineage (NCBI taxonomy): Eukaryota > Metazoa > Chordata > Aves > Pelecaniformes > Pelecanidae > Pelecanus > Pelecanus crispus. The sequence continues at coordinate 2,743,549 of NC_134651.1, read as the reverse complement.
GTTTAAAAAGCTACCTAAATAGTCTAAAAATTATTATTTTATGTTACACTTAAGCAGGTTCCACTGAGCACAATTCATTCAGTACCAAAATAGCAAATGTAATGGTGGGAGGATTCTTCACAGGGAGCACAGCCGTGGCAGGGTCCGGTACAACAAAAGATTTCTGTGCTTTCATTCATCCTTGAGGGAGTTTTCATAAACCTGAAACACATGCAATTTTATTATATTTCTTTTCAAAGGTGTCTAGTGGGTTTTTCATGTTATTTTCATGGCTGTGTGCTTAAATATTTCACATTAAACGAGACTGGATTTGTGCTTTATCTTGTTTGGCATAACATAGGACCCTTTATAGTAGAGTAAGAAATTACGCTCATGTATCTGGAATATTTAGCAGGAGAAGAATATTTTTCCATTTGCTATTTCAAAATATTTGCCATGCCACCGCTTTCTTCCCAGTCGCTTCCGTCTTCACCTTGGATATGACCTTGCTGTGCCTGAAGCTTAATGGCTGTAATGTGCAGTGTGAGTTAAGTCTAAGATGATTCTCAAATGCATTGCAGGTGAGTGTTTATGTCACAAATAAATACAGTAGATTGCTCTTAAACTCATACTTTAGAATGTTTATTACAGATGCAATTTCTGTCTTAACATAAATCAAAGTACTTAAAGTGCCATATGATACCAAATGCTTAGTTTAACAGCATAAAATTGAGCAAAAACTGTGTACAGTACTTTATAGGCGCTATAAAATTCTTCTGCTTGTGGCCTCACCTTTTTTGCGTTGCCCAGATCAATCAAGTCCACTGAACACTCTGGATAGTAAATACTCATGTGAAACAACGATTAGCTTTCCGAGTTCAGTTCTTCTAAGTTATTACTGTCTTCAGTGAAGATGCTTCAAAATATGACAACATTGCAAAGCAGCAGGAACCACATTTAACATGATTAAATTTACTTCACCGTCATTAGACTATTATCCATTCTCTGAAAGAAAAATCTTGTGCTTTGCCTCCACCATGCATTAGCAACCTATCATGAAATATCTGTCATACATGGGCACGCAAACATTTTTTTAATCACTTCATGTGGTAAGGAACAGGTTATTATAAAGCCCTCCGTGTCCTGTACTCTTCCGGTCTCGCTCCAATATTATTGCACTTATGTACAATCTCCTTAAGACATGTCTAATTTCTGTAAACACCTGAAAAAAGGCTGAGGCAGCATTTTTGCACCATTACATCTGTCTGAGACCAAAGGCCTCAGCCTACGGAACCTCCTGAGGCTTGAAAGGATACTCTGCCAAAGCAAACACCTCTTCCCCTCTCAGCAGGGGAGGCTCAGCTGAGTCAGACAGCAGACCACAGCACTGAGCACTGTGGGTTTATTGCTGGGTTTGGAAGTACGCTCATCAAGAAAGATTGCTCTTCAGATTTCCCAAAATTACTTAAAGCCCCTCACTATTCCCTAAGACAAGTGGGTACCAAGCTGTATCTCTACTAGTGAAATCTGCTCAAGTAATGTATAAAAAACCACCAAGCCTGCAGTGAGCGTGAGAGCATCATCAATGATGTGTAGCCTCTCAGCCAAGCCAGTACTTTCAGTAGGCTTTTTCTATTATTACTACCTGGGTACTTTGACTTAGCAGGATGTAAAAAAAAAAGAATCAGAGCAGACTGCTAAAATACCTGCTAATTAACTTTATTTAACTTCCTGCGAACAGGCTATTGTTTGAAATAATGCGACACAGGAGACCTCTAAACCTTCACGTGCCGTTTCCTTTTTGGACCACTTTGCCCTAGCTGGCTGCTTTCGAGCCCTGGGGACCCGTTTGCTCTCGCTGCCAACCCTGACCCTTCGTGCAGAGGTGGGTGCTCGGTGCCTGCGCTTCCACGGGCAGTAATGTACCGACGCAGACCAAAGCGAGGGGCATGGGCCGCGGGGCTGTCTCACTGCCTGAGCCCCAGGGGCCGGCAGGAACACAGGCAGATGCCGGCGTCCGGCTTCCAGGGAGGACACACAGGCCAGAGCATTGCGGAGTGGTGTAACTCTTCGGTGTGCTGGCCGCAGCACTCCTACACAATAACTTCTCCCTACAAAAGGCCTCTGGATCCATCACCTTTCCTCAGAAATCACCATTTCTGCGTAGTTTTTCTACTGTTTTTCACAGGCTCGTCTGCATGGGTGTGATGTTGAAGCCGGCCCATTTCCCAGCTGCTGGGTCTGGTTGCTTCATTGCATCGCTCTCAGAGATCGCTTCCCGCTTTCTCTGTGCATCCCGGCAGAGACAGGCGTGAGCAGATGTCGTGGTTTAGCCCCAGGCAGCAGCTCAGCACCACGCAGCCGCTCGCTCACTCCCCCTACCCCGATGGGATGGGGGAGAGAATCGGAGGAGTAAGAGTGAGAAACACTCCTGGGTTGAGATAAGAACAGTTTAATAATTGAAATAAAGTAAAATAGTAATGCTAATAGTAACAGTATAATAATGATAATAATAATAATGATACACGAAGCAAGTGATGCACAATGCAATTGCTCACCACCCGCCGACCGATACCCAGACAGTTCCCGAGCAGCGATCGCTGCTCCCCAGCCACCCCCCCCCAGTTTATATACTGAGCATGACGTCATATGGTATGGAATAGCCCTTTGGTCAGTTTGGATCAACTATTCTGGCTGTGCCCCCTCCCAGTTTCTTGTGCGCCTGGCAGAGCATGGGAAGCTGAAAAAGTCCTTGACTAGCATAAGCAGTACTCAGCAACAACTAAAAACATCAGCATGTTATCAACATTCTTCTCCTACTAAATCCAAAACACAGCACTATGCCTGCTGCTAGGAAGAAAATTAACTCTATCCCAGCCGAAACCAGGACAGCAGAGCTGTGCAATTTCAGGCACCCTGCAGGAGGGCACTGCGTGTCTACTCCAGAGCTTAACTCAGCACTCTCATCTTGTTGCTTTCCTAAGCGTAACCTGTAGAAGTTGAAAGTAGTTTTCACTTTGGAAACAGCTCATGTCTAACAAGCCTTCTAAGGAAAAAAAGTTTATCAGAGGATGCTTAGCGTACGCGTACGAGTCTAGAGCCAAATAATGGACTTGGCAGTGTTAGGTTAATGGTTGGACTGGATGATCTTAAAGGTCTTTTCCAACCTAAACGATTCTGTGATTCTATTCAATGAATAAAGTGTCCAGAGCTGGGAGGGAAGGGAATTCAGAACTTTTGACTTTGGGGACTATAGTTGAATTGCTAGATAACACTTCTACTTTGCTCAATGCACAATTTTCCCTTTGTGCCTGCAAAGGTTTTCCTCAGGGTACACACATTCCTGTCTCTCCCTGTGGTAGCACTGTATGTTAACAGTGCTAAGTTTTAAAAATCTCCAGGTTACTTGGTTGAAATACTGAACAACTACAGATGCCCAAGAGACAGTGAGCCAAAGCATTTACCGGATAGTTCGTTGTTGGAAAGATGCATTCTCATAACATTTAAACTTTTTAAAAACTCAACTGTTTCTTTCAGCCAGATGGACATGAAGTATTTTTTTATAACCAAGCCCAGCAATTTTGGAAGGAAGCTTTGATTTTGAAAAAAATGCTCAACGGTTGGTGCGACACACTGCCACCGCTCGCTGGCCCAGCGGCCCTGGGAATGAAGGAAGCTCACACCCTTGACAAGGGCTTTGTTTCCCTCCCTCTGGCTGCAGACCAAGTGAAAGCAGCGCAAAGGCGCTCTTTGTCACCAGGGCTAGACTTTTCATTCTTTTGAAATGAAAGCATATAGAAACTGATGGGAGAAAGAAACCGTTTCCCACTGACGCCATCGCAGGCCTTGTAGTGTACCCTTAATAACCCTGTAAATATATAACGTGAGTAGCTCACCGCACAGATGTCGTTCTCTTCTTAACTTGATGTATATTACTACCACCCAGTAATTTGGCTAGCAGGCTGTCACACATTCTAAGTAGCCGACAAGAAGCTCTCCTTTCTAACTGCAGCAGAAAGCTTCGTGGTGTCCCCACCTCGCTCTGTATTTATCTCCCTTCGTTATTTCTATTCCAAAAGCAGATCTGCTGTCAAACTCCTTTTTCTCTCCCGCCAAGGCTGAAGTATTTTATGCACATCAAGCAGTTCCTCATCAGGCATTTCCTCCGCCCTCAAGTTATTGAACTTTTCTGGAGAGGTTCCAAGACATGGTTAAGACGGGTTGTTTATCTTTTCCTTCTCTCCCTAGGCTGCAGCCCAGAGTTGAGCAGGACTTTCCAAGCAAACAGCTTTATTGAGTGGCACGGTTGTTTCCTGAACTTTGTGATTAATTCCTTTGCTGAAGCACCTGATCGCTCGTTTTCCTTTCCTTGCAAATGAATCCTCTCACCTTTGTGCAATTTGCTTCTCACTATCTCTCCTGGGCCCTGGATCTGAGGAACTGCTTTCCACTTTCGACCTGTGAGTTTGTTTGCAATGTCTCTTTCACTGGGCAACCTTCTGCTTGAGGTCTTCCTTATCTAGGTGCAACCTGCTGCGAAGCACGAGGTCTTTCCTGACAACGCCCTGATAACTATTGCCCCACTTCACACACACTCTTACCCAGCAATTGCTCTTCCAGGAGACACCCTGCCATCAGTTTTTAATTTCCTGATTTATGGTCACTTCCCCTTTGCTCCATTGCTCCAGCATTTACATGAATTCTTGTTTGCAGCTGCAACACTTTTAGCAAATGGCACAGCATAAGTCGATATTTCATCCACTACAGGAATTCTCAAAATTCAGTGATCTTGCATGATTGTCCATAAAGAGCAGCAAATAATCAAGACAAGCGTGATGTATTTCACCTATTAGTTTCTTTGAAAAAAAAAAAAATCTATACCTGTAGTTGACATGGTTAGGTTAATCTCTGGATACGTTCATATCTTACTGGATCGAGACCTTTCAAAATAAAACCAAGAAATGCAAAATCAGTATCATTCCAATAATTTGGAGTGATCTCCACATATCCAGCTTTATCTCTGAGAGTATAAGGCTTTGCTCTGTTTCATGACCCCAAGAAAGTGATACTACAGGGAAAAAAAAAAAAATCACAAAAAGGTCTCATTTAGAAGAAAAAAGCGGGGGGGGGGGGGGGGGGGGGGGAGGCAAGCAAAAACAAAAAAGCATAATTGTTTCCTCATTGGCAAAGGATTGGAAACTAGCAGTTTATCTGCCTGGAGAGGGGAGGAAAAACTTTCCTAAACTGATAATCAAAAATAAAATGAGGACGAATTATTCTGCCTAAGCATTTGTTAAAGTACGGGGCTGGAGAGGGGGATGAAATGCAGAGTCTCCTTTTTTACTTTCCTTCAAAGAGTGAATGAAAAATTATTCTGTGCAGCAAGAAAATCACTTGTAATATAATTCAGAAAATATATTGTTTCCTTTAGAAGCACCTTGCTCAACACTTGATTTCACATTTTCATTCCTTAGAGATTACAATTCTTTGCATTTTTATACCTCCGAGTTCACCACTTTGTGGTTTTGAAGTACAAACAACTTCATAAATATTATTCATAGCAATAGGAAAAAACCCAAGTAGATTCACGTTCTTCCACATAAATGACACGTGAATAAATACAAGTTATATGAGTGACTAACTGAAATATTACACTGATGTTTCCTGGCAGCATAGGCACATCGCGATTGCGATACACGGAGGTGATCAATACTGAGTAAATGCGCGTTGAAGTTAACATCATCCCTAGGCCAGAGTTTCCATGAAAGGTCCTTCTAGCTTTGTTAGTGTGGAAAACCATGTTAAGACACTTTTTTTTTAATGACACCCACAGGACTCACCTTCTTTCTACAATGTAGGGACAGGCGGAGAGGATGATTTAGTGGCACGCATACATCCTTTCATTGCATATACTGTATGCTCTGTATATATATAGCATATATTGTTATGTGTATTGTCTGTAGATGGTATGAAAAAATATGTATATTGCATGTATTTCTGTCTGAAGTTTTTAAATGCCCTTGTTGTACGTTGGCGACATGAGTTCATTTGTATGAGCGCCTGGGAAGGAAAAATCCTCACCCCAGCGGCGGAAAGACGCGGTCCCTCCCTCCCTCCTGCGCAGCCAGAGCTGGGGAACTTCCCGGGCACCGTGCGGGGTCAGGGCTGAGCAAAGAGGGCACGTGTTCCTGACCCCACAGCCAAGCAAGATGTCCTGCCTCCTCTCGTGCAGGTAGGAAGAATCGTGCTGTCCCTGTCACCTGTTTGCAACCTGAGTCAGACCTACCCACAGCAAAGTGTATTTGTCCCTGAGCTCTGGGTGGTTCCTTTCAGAAAGGAGGAAAAGGAACAAAGACTTCTTTGAAAATAATCTTATCTGAGCGTAAGCAAATGGGTGAAGCAAAAGTTCTGAGATGGTTCTTATTGGAATTTATGCTTTGCTTGTATAACTTCCATTTGGCAAATCCTAAGTTACGGCCGCCTCTTAACACCAGCAGTAGGGGAACACAAAAAGAAACTGATCCCAGTGACATGGGAAGGCTGCAACCTTACCTCTCCCTGTTTCCATCAGGAACAAAAGTCCCAATAAGGTTAAAATTTAAATTACCATAACTGGACATATAAACTGTGATCTCACTTGGATGAGTAAGGAAAAATTACACTACACTGAACTGACTTTTGACATTTCCTGTGAGATTTGTTTTGATTACACACTGTTCAGACATGCAGATACCCTTCTGAGCTATAACAAGTTGTTTGCTCTTTCTAAAGAGAGCCCAAGACTGAAGAGAAAGCTAACCTGCAGAGAAGAGCTCACACCATGCAGTCGCCTGGATGGGAAACCTCTGAGCGCTCCTCTTTGTCCCTCGAACATCCCAGTGTTCCCCATCGGCCTAGGAGGGATGGCTTGGAAAGGGCTTGTACTGGCTTCACCTATCCCGAGCTGCTGGGATTCCTTCCGTCTCAGGTGCTCCACGTGTAAATGACTGCATGCTCCATGAGTAACAGCTTTAGCTTCCTTTCCTGCCATGCCTGTCCGCTCTGGACCTGCACAGAGCTTGGGTGAACACCAGCTCCCTGTTCAGAGTGCTCCCTTGCACATCCACGGCTTTGCTCACACAGATTCAGCCCAGGGTCTGCATGGTAACCATTAGATGAAGTCTTAGTTTAGAAGAAACTGAAGAGAAAAAAAGAATACAAAGTTTTCTTCTTTTCTCTTATCTGGAAAGCAAATGCAAAATTTTTTCTGGAAACTTGAGCGGTCAGCTCATGTGACATATCTACAATGAGATCTGCATCCACAAAGCATTCAAATCAAATACAAGAAGGCAGTGAACTGCTGTGGCGCTTCTATTTCAAATAACATCTAACAACAAACGCCAAGCATACTGCTTTGTAAAATTACAGGGCATATAAAATGGAAAGAGAAAACTGAACTCAGGAAAGGGAACAGATAAAAATCCTGCTTTTGAGAATGATGCCAAGTAATAACATCCCACCCTGGCCCCCACACAAGATCTGGAGTGTTTGCTTCCCTTGGCAAACTGTATAAAATCACACTTCTTCCAGCTTATAGTTACGCTCTAAACAATAACTGCTTTGGGACAGACTTAGGCTCCGAGATCTCTAATTAAATGCCCTGCTATCCAATTTACATATAACCTGCTGGTGAACAAGAACTGACTCTTAATTTCTTTGGAGAATGCGTCCCTCGGAGTCTTTCCAAGCACTGGTCATGACCGTGTTATTTTGGACAGCTTTTCTGTGCTGCATGGGAGTGTTTACATCGCTACAAAAAGAACAGAAACAAACAATTAGTGCTTTTATAGCTTCTTAAAGTCTGATTATTTCAGGGAATTGGAGAGTCCGTAGGTTAATAGGAGGTGAGATGGGTGGAACAAGGCACTCTGGCATCTAAACCCTGCTCTGATGCGTGCTGTGGAGGAGGGATGGCACCGGCAAGCACAAAGTGTCCGTGCTTCCTTCTCCTCTTGCAGACACAGGGCTAACCTCACAAAGGAGCCAGGATCACATAGAGGTTTTTTTTAAGATAGGAACATTTTGCAATGACATTTTTTTATGTCATTACATTTCACAAAAAGAGGCATTGTCCTTGGTCATTCCTCAGCCCACAGTAGCGTGTCTATACTTCCCAAAGGTTACATTTTTCTCCAATAATTTAGCCCTGGATCCTGAAAGGCACCTCAGTGTGACTGAGGATCTAGACCTGTATGTCTGAACAAGATTTAGATGTTTTAGTGTTTAGACTTGTATGACGTAGTGAACAACTGTCACAACTATTCACACTGAGCAAAAACATAGCTTTGATAGTCAGGTGTTCAAAACCTGCACCGCTTAGGACTCAAAAATCTCATCTTCCAAAGTGAGTTCACGTGTACCAAAGTCACACTGCAAACTAATCAGAATTCCTCATCCTTGAATGAATTTTTGCCTAAAATCCACACTTCCAAGTTTTCTCTTCCTTTAAAGGCTGCCTGTTACTATGCCCAGCTCTGCTTCTCTTGCTGAGCATTGATCAAATTCTTCTCGGTATATTAGTGTGCTCGAACAGATCCGTTACGGTTATTAAAAATATTACACATGCCAAAATATTTTGACTGAGAAAGTGAAAAACATTCCCAGTGCGCCGAGATCCCTATCTGCTGCATACCTTGTGAAGAATTGGCCCAAAATAAAATTATGTTGATGGTTATTACCACTACCAGATTGGGAATTTGGCAATTACTAGCAAGCGCATCAGCCCAGGCAGAGCTGTGGCATCAAAAATCCCCAGGGTGAGAGGTGGGATGGAGCACTGATCCCTGGGCAGCAGCGATGCTTTAGACAAGACGTGCACGACACGCAGCGCTTGTGTACAGCCTGGGCACCGGTGAAGTGAGCATTACTTGCTGCTGAAAATTACTTTGCCCCACAGAAAAAGAAAGCAAAGGCAAGAACCCTGCACTCGGAACAATAACCCTGCGAGGAGGAGTCTGCAAAAGAGGCTTTAAGTATGCGGCTTAGCAGAAAACACAGCCTCTGGGTTTAGGCTTCCACGCTTTCCAAACTTCGCTTTTTCATGACTATAAATAACAGCAAAACACAACACCTGGATCTAAGCTTTCACTCCAGTGTAACTCCTTATATGGGTCTTCCATAAAGGACCCTGCTGCCTCCATCCCTAGCTTTCCCAACATCATTCTGGCTTCTAGTCCAGTTTTTCCTAGCCCTGGCTCCCATTTTACTGCACTTTCTGCTCAATAAGCAGGAACAAAGTTTTTTATAAGTTCCTTATACTGACACCTGAAAGAGCAATGCAGCTCTCAGCACATTCCCAGCCTTTATTCCCTGGGAATATTTCCCACAGACAGCCTCATACCCCGTGTCCCCCATAGGAAAAGTAATTTTCCTACAAAAGTGAAGCGCTTGGGTTTTCAGGGAGATAATGTCATGGATGTTACACCCAGGAGATAACATTTCAATAGCCAGCCCTGGCCCCGGCGCAGCCGTGGAAGGTCTCCAGCAACGGCGTGTAGCCCAGCAACCTGCCCCAAACAGCGAGTGCTTCCAGGAAATGGAGAAGAAACACAGCGATTTTAAACAACCCTTTCACAGGTCCCAGGGGACTGGGAAGAACTGGTGGATGAATCATTGCTCACAACACATGTCTTCAAGGAAGTCAAGAGAAAAATAACGGGCTCCAAATGTCATAATTGGCTCCCGGGGGGCCGAGGGGGACCCTTTGCTGAAGCCCACAACCACGTTTCAGCCTACAACCGTACGACCCCGATCTTGATGTATGCAGCAACTGGATCAGTCAAAGTTTGGGCAGGAGGGGGTCTGTAAGAAAAGAAACAGCATCCGGCAGTAAACGGTCCTGCTGACGCAGCACGAAGTGTTGAATCTGTAAGCATATCTGTGTGCTGTTGCAATGCTTTTCTCATTTATGTGTGCACTGGGTACTCAGCAAACAGATTTAGCAACCAGGCATTGTTAAGGAAAGATATGCTCCTCCTTCAAGATTTATTTTGTATGCTTACTATTAATATCTACCACAGCAATCCTGCAGTTTCTTCTGTGTTAACACCACGTTGGCCCCAAAGTGATGATTTACCACTGATACTATTGTCTTGGGATAAGCCCTAGAGCCCAACACCAGTTCATCACAAATCCAGCTCCCAACCAGCAACTCACTCCTAGGGCTTGTGAGATGCCCCTGCACTCCCACCCGAGGGGCTGCCGGTTGTTTTCATCACCTCTCAGCTAAGGGATAAGCAAGAAAAAACAGGGGCAAAACCGAGGAATTAATGTCTGCGATTCCTTTTCCGATCAACAACTGCAAAGCTGCTTCAGCCCCTGGACACACGCTGGCTTCATAAACAGGTTGCCTTTGGTTTAGTCTGAGAAAAGTCTATCACCGCCTACTTCAAAAAATATCCAACATTTTTTCAGTGCTATGTTTTTATTTAATTAGACAGACTGATGGGGGAAACTTGAACTGCTTAAAGTGTCAGCAAGGCTGTCCTGGACAAGGCTGTCCTAAACTCATGCTCCCTCGTTACTTTGCTGGCAGATGGAAACACAGCAAAAATAATGGATGGGAAAAAAAACTTCACAGAACTAGTGGAAAGTATCCTATGCTAATATTCAAGATGGATTATAAATATCTCAATAGGTTAGATCGTACCTTTGCTCTCATATCTAAAATTTTGTTCCCTTCTCAATCTCTCTGATGACCCCGTGACTGAGAGCAAGCTTTCGGAAAAGGACATTGTCATACTAAACCCTCACAGCACAAACCTCATGAACAAAGCAGAGAGGAATTGTATTGGCAGGTACAATTGTACAGTGTCTAACAAAATATAAACAGGTATAGCTACCTACAGACTTGACAATTAATACCTGTAGTATCCGATACATACGTACATATATGTCTGCAAACGTGCACAAACACACCTCTGCAGCCCACACCAGAGTCACGCAAATCATGGGCCAAGATCAGGTGCTATATCATGAGTTAAGGTTTTTATAACTTCTATCCTGACAACACCATGGCTTTTCCTGTGATAAACAATAAACTTTATTCTCAGGTGAGTCAATCAGTGAGAGATGGGCTACATGACTTCCCCAGGTCCATTCCCATCCCACTGTCTGTGATTTTTGGTGTTGCTCTTCCACCACCTCATATTTTCTTACTACAACAGCAGATTTCTGTTACCTTCTCTAGCTCATTTAAAACTTTTTTTCATTTCAGTAATGTCACGTCATGATCCGGTCTTTTATTTTCAGGTACCTTCATTATTTGTATAAGGAAATGTTTTCTACCACACTTATCATGAGCAGTTAGATAATTCCTGCCAAAAATCTGTTTGATATAAGAGCAGGTACTTGTGACTCTTTCACTGGGGTTGCCAGGCGTTCCCTCCTTGGGTCAATAGGCTGCCTTCGTAAGTGAAAAAGTAATATAAAAACCCCCTCCATTTTAAGTGTCTTGTTCCTAAATCACATTTATTCTTCTCCTTCTAAAATGCTGCATTCACTACAAATATGCAAAGCTGTTTATTAGAATCCAGAAGACTAGAAAAAAATAATTCATTAAAAATACATAGTTAAATCATAACAGCGGCATAATCTCAGCAAAACCTAATCTATTAGGTTTTCTTTTTTCTATTTGGTAGTGTTAGGTTAATGGTTGGACTTGATGATCTTAAAGGCCTTTTCCAGCCTAAACGATTCTATGATTCTGTGATTCTATTCCAGTAGATTTTGGTTCTCTTTATCATTGCAAAGTTCGGTACAGAAAAATATTTTTATTTGTCCACACCAGACATTAATAAGGGTGCCTAGGTTGTAACATCACTTACGTAAACCAGCTCGAGGCATTTCCTTCTACCTTTGTATGCAGCGTGTTTCTTTGTGCCCTTTTATTCCTAATTCCTCAGTTATCGTAAAACACATGCAGATAGAATTCCCTCTGCCACTACAAGCAAACCCCCGAGCAGTGCCAGCATTCACAATGAGGTGCTTGCACAACTTTTTTATTTTTTTTAACAAGGTCACATTTCACTGATTTAATACTACAAAACCACACAATTACACTGGGCTCCACCTAGAAGGCTGAATGAAAGCTCTGCATGAGTAATAGGAGGTTAAATCTGTAGTCTTCTGCTCTGACAAACATTCAGAGTGCAAAATGGGGATTGCATTTATGCCCATGAGGAAACATGGGTTAAAAGCACCATCCTCCCTGCTTTTGCTGTCTCCAGTGATGTATTACTAGGCAAAACTACACTGCTCTCACAAGCGCTTTATAAAATCCCCTGCCTTCTCCTCTCTGTCCATGAACATGTTTTGCCTTGCCTGTGCTTTATCCATGCAAATTTGCAATTGCAGTCTGCGCAGGGCCAAGCACTGACTGCTGCAAATGCTCAGCTACTACGGAAGTACTTTACTTTTCTCCAGCTCTGTCTGCAGTTTGTGCATTATGGCAAAGTTATAACAGCTAAAAATACATGTTTAACCTTCTAAAGAAACCCTCTAGAATATGGCATAACAGAATGTACAGAAAGAAGAGCAATAAAGGAACTTGCTTTCAGCTCCTTGATTTAAATCATGGCTGCGCTACATCAAGTTACTTTGGAAAACACTTTAACTCAGGTCAGTACAAAAGTCCAGTTATTAAAACTAAAATTGATTTAGTATTGTATAGAAGCCAATATATAGCAGACTTCTTGAACCCAATCTCCCATTTCCCAAAAATGTGAAGAGGAAAAAATCCAAAAAGTACACAATCAGCAATGTTTTTATTCAAAGTGAGCATTAATAATACTTAACCAAGCATTCATGAGAAATTAAACTGGAAGATGCTACTGGGAGAAATCTGCTGTTAAAAACTAGCGTGTCTCTGTCATAAGCAGCAACTTATGCATGCATTAAAAAAGTTTATCTTAGTCCTGTCGCGATGAGATTTCATTGTACCCTTAAAATGTTACCACTAGAATATATATGCTTCTAATATTGATAACGGTTACCTTATTGAAGAGGCTTATGGAACCAGGGACCGGTAGCGCAGTGGTGGGGACAAGCCATGGGTTTTGCCAGGGAAAGGAAAAGGACTCAGTGGCAATGAGAGGTCATCAGCATTTCCCATTATTGTGCTTTAAATATGCTCAGCGTTCACTCCCCTGCTATTGTTCTTCCCATTCGCCTTTGGGAGCAAGGTCAGGGAGGACTATTTTAAAAAAAAAAAAAAAAAAAAAGCCAATATAGGTTTGAGCTATCTGCATGGAAAACTGCAATAATCGTCATGCCTTACACAGAAAAAAAGGAAAAGTCCTCCCCCTTTTTCTTTTAAGCAATAATTTCCCTTAAATCTCTTAGATTTGTTTGGCTAAGACCAAGAATGGAATACCACCCTCAATTAAAAATTCTTTCAAAAGGAAGGGGTGGATCAGGGATTGAGGAAGGAAATCTTAAACACAATATTCACAGCAACACTTTGATGATATGTGTTACACCTCTGTCAATATATATTTTTTTTTTTTTGCTTCATATACATGCAGCAGTATGTTCTGTTTGTGAACATCTTATAGATCTGAAGCCCAGTCCTACCTAATAGAAGATGATAGCATCAGGCTCTTAAACTGGCAGCAAATCATTTCATCTGAGGTGTCAATACAAATACTTCAGCACATTATAGTAACACCTAATAACAATGATATGGGGAAGAATAAAATTCCACAATTGAGAATGCGTTTCTTCTTTAAAAAAAATTTAGCAAAACCATCCCAACCATAGTTTTACATTGTAACCCGAGCCCCAGATCTCATGCTAACATTGGTTCAGTACAGACACTCTGCCATTAAAAAGCAACTCCCCCGTGAGAGGAAAATGGCGTCGAGTTTTGTTTGATGCATCGCGTACAACTTCAGCTCAGAACTTGCCCTATCCCAGGCTTTCATCGTGAATGTATTAGTGTCAGCAGGAGAACCAGAGATCTTCCAACAGAAAAATTTGCATCTGTAAAATATAAAATATTCATCTGGTTTCTGCCATAAATTGCATTTTCTTAAAGGCTTGGGAGGGTATCAAACCCAAAGCCCTGACATTTCAGTTTGATTTAGTGAAACAGCAGAATAATTTCCCAGATCACATTGTATTCCCTGTCCGAAGCAGCTTACCTAATGAGCTAGATGCATGTTGCTGGTGATAACAAACACGGTGCCAGAAAGGCTGCTCACCAGGGGAAAAATAATGTGTTCTACAAACTGCAGGAGAAACCCGATGACTGCTCAATGCCATTACGTCTAGATCTAGACATGCAAAAAAAAAAAAAAAGAAAAGTCCCCCAAAACCAGGTCAGTGATTTGTGCTGGAGCTGGGCATAAACATCTCCTGATCCATACTAATAGGCCAATCATTTCCAGGGAAACTGATTTAATATCATGTTCTCCATCAGTAAAATATCCTTAAAAATCCATAAAATTCTTAGGTCTTGGCCTACCAATCTGCTGATGTGTAAAATTAGAGACCAGGGCGCATATTTAAAAAAAAAAAAAATCTGATAAAATATGTTGAACATTTGAAAATACCAAAGGCTTATTTTTCCCAGACCAAGAACTACTGCTTAGACTATACATGACATGAAACCTTTCCCATTTTCATTTGCTCTATTTCTCATAGAAACTCTCGATATAAAGGGAAAATGCTAAACATCAATGCCTGTTTCAGCATTTTTGACCAAATGCATAAAACCTGTTTTTACAACGGCACGTAGCGAGAGGCGACCACACAAGCGGTCAGTTCGCTCCCCGCTGTAGCGCGGTGCAGTTGGGCCGTATTCAGCTCGTGGTGGTGGAGGCTTGCCAGGTTACACAAACTCACTTAAATTTAGCGGCAATGAAAGCTGAGGCACTTTCTCCTTCTAGTCTCTCCAACTGGCATTAATGTCGCTGAAAATTACTGTTTAGTGCTCCTCTAGTGTTCTTCACAAACTGTTTTCTCCTTGAGCTTTAAATGGCTGCAAGTCTTTTAGTCAGTCTTATTACGGGATCAAAGCTGCCACTGAGATCATAGCTTTTGGTTGTCGCTTGGATTTTTTTCAGTATAAACAGTGTTTCGGTGATTATATGAAGTACCACACTGGCGACGCTGAAGTCTGTGCTTTGTAAGCAATGCTATTTCTCCATATTTTCTTTAAGCCTTAAACCTAACAGAGAGGTTTTCATTTTGACTCCACCGCCATCCTGCTGATTAAGCCCAGCTACACAATGTGGAGAAATAAACACAATAGTTCTTATACGTTTATAGAGGAGACAAGCACATATTTGTCAAAACAGTATGACTAATCAAGAAAAAAAAAGATCATTTTCTCAGAAGTTCTGGGAACATACAGTGATGCAGAAAAGAACAAAGAAGGAATTATTCCTAATCAGAACCAGGAAAAGGTGATTATCATGAGGTGGAGCAATGATAAGAAAACTGTTGTTGACCAACGAGAGACATCCTGAGAAAACGAACCGTTCATTAGTATGTAAAGGAGATAAAAAATATATATGAATTTCTTAAAGAACTGGAGAGAGTTGCTCTAATGATTTTATTCCATATTCATCTAATGCTCAGAGTAAAAATATAGTACCGGTTTATTTTTTGTCACGTAAGTAGTGCCTACAATAACCAAATATGACCCTCGCAATGAAAAAAAAAAAATCATAATATGGTTTTAGAAGGTTCTGACGAGTAATCTGCCTTTATTGCTGTCAAGGTGGTCAATCTGCTTCAGGACTGTATCATCTGGTGTTACAGAAAACCCCGCAGGAGAGTAAAATTAGCAACCTGCAAGTTGTCATCACACCATTTTATAGGTGCGAGCTGAAAATTGGGTAATATACCTACTAACATAAATACAGATTATGGTATTTAACTCTGAGCAAATCTTAAAAAAATGTAAGTACAAAATGCAGTATGTGAAGATAAAATGCCACACATAAGCAGAGCAGGACCAAGCAGCCAGTGACAGCTGGTGGGACCGGGTATTACTGCTTGAAGTATAACCGCTGCTGCTGACTGACAAACCTGACATCGACACTGATAGTTCTGAGGCTCAGTTGCTTTGGCTTTAATCCATCTTGGTTAGTTTTTTTTTTTAAATAGCCCTTTTCAAAAGAGCAAAAACTGAGGCAAAAAAGAAGGCACGAAAATGGTCTGACAGCTCTGGAGAATATAATCTATCAGATACTATGCAGAACTGATCTCCAAAACATCTCCCTGCAACAAAACTTCTTACCAGAGAATTAACAATAAAATCTACCTATGTTCCAGCCTAAATAACATTCCTAGCTAACCAAGGGAACCCTTCAATGAGGAATATTTTTGTGTGCGTGTCCCATCTTCTGTCTGAGAGATGTCAGAAATTATGGGGCGAGAGGTGGGGAATCAGGATCACCTTTTAGGTCTGTCTGCCCAGCATGGTCTGTTCAGGAGTGACAGCTTCGAACTGTCCCCGGCTGTGCTCCTACCAGTGTTTTGCCCATTTTGGCTTTCCATTATGCGAGCCAGGACCTTACACCTCAGCACTTGCGGCTCCTGGGGCGAGCAGATACCTGGAAATGGTCACTGCGAAGGGCAGAGAGAACAGCGGTCCCAAAGGAGAGGACAAATGGGAGGATACAGTGAGCAAGACATGGAAAATGTGTTTCCTCTTGATTGTTGCTTCTGCTGGATCTTTTCAAACACATCACCTTACAATACAAATGGTTTGTGACAGAATGCGGTGGAACTTAGGGTAAGAATTCACTCATTTGTCCCCACCTTATATAAAACACTAACAGCCGTCATTCCCTTATTGTGCAAATATTTAATACCTTGTTTAAACATTGTGCAACTAAACACTTCAAAAATTATTGTTCTGCTGCAATAGTTACATGTGACATATATTGAATCTTTATAAAACCTGTGTCAAAAAAAGCTGGTATTTCAGGGGGATTTTTATTGCTGTCAGCTACAAGTAAATGTTATCCTCAAACAAATTAAAATAGGTTGGGGGGGTGAGGGGTCGTGACAGCATCCGTCTGGATCTGCTGGGAGGAATTGAATACAGACAGCGCTTTAGAGGCTTCATTTTAGACCCCACCTTTTGGAGATCCGGAGCACTGTCCAAACATCTCTGGAGAGGCAGTACGGCTGTAAGAGCTGTACAAAGGAAGGAAAGACTCTAACCAAACATCACAGCTCTGCCCAGCCTTTCAGCCGAGTTCCTCTGTGACAGCCATCAGTGGTACAAAATACTCAAATAGGCGTGCATACCTATCAGCATTTCATCTTTAAATGGCTGCTTTAATTTCTATTTGTTCTTAAACAGGCCTGAGCATGTGTCCAAGACCCATCTGTTACAGTTTTACAAGGCAGAATTGTGATTTCAGTTTATTAACAGGTATTATTTGTTGCTTGTGTTTATTCTTGGCTTTGTATGATTAGATCTCACTGGGCATGCAAGGGATTTGTTTGCTGGGGCCGGGCTATAAACTAAGATTTCTCTGTTCCATACCTGTTCCATAATCAAAAGGAAATTATCCAAGCAAGTTAGCAAAATGTTCTGTGTCTCCTTTTAATGTTAGAATAACAGTGATAACAATCTGCAAGGATTTACTCCCCCTGGTTACAACATATAGCCTTTCACTTTTCTTGCGTTTAGGTCATTTCACATCTATTCCAATTTTCCAGCACAACCTCATTTCTGATTCCATTATTTATTTCTCAAATTTAGCCATCTGCTATAAGCCTGTCTCATTTCTCAAGCCCAGCAACCCCCAAGCAAAGTCCGTCCCAAGAAATACCCTGAAACCTTTCATACTGACATGCCGAGCAGCTTGCTTTTCTGCCAGCCAGACTCCAGAGATGCTGGCACAGCAACACGTGTAGCATCAGTCTCGTACACTTGATAAAGTTTAAGAAACTAAGAATAGCTGTAAATGTGGTGTATATATATATATATATAGTATATATAGTTTTGTGACTATTCCCCAAGGTTGATGACTTTAAATATGGTCCTGTTATGAAATATACCCTCAAGGAAACCCCGAAGAATCGGTGTAGCGTATTGCATTAGTCACTCGAAACGGTTGAAGATGCAGCCCGGTGACACATGGTTTCATGCTGAATTCCCCAGGTATATGCAATACCACCATTAAAGAGGATCCAAATCGCACGTGCTTTGTGTTACTGGAATGGATGCTAGCGCATTTATACTGCGGCCACTGTTAATATTTGGGGAAGTGCAATAAAAAAGGATCCTGTAAATGCTCATGTGCGTGAGAATTTCTGTGCTTCTCTGTTTCACTAGGTTCACAAAGTTTTTTTCTGCACTTAAATATTTGACCCTGTAAAAGGTATTGGTTTGGTACACTAAAGCTACAGTAGATTGAAAGAAATGCCACATGGCTTCAAAAACCTTAGGGAAAGAGAGTAGAATGGGAGATTAAAGGTGCTCTACACCACCAAACATCGCTTCTGAACTGGAGTAGCCTCCAAGCAACAAGACCAGAAGTCCTTATGGATAGTTCACCGGAAAAGTTTGTCAACAGCACAGGAGCGGTTAAAAGAGAACTCGTGACTGTTTCACTTTTACAGGATGCTGGCATGCATTTTAAAAGCAATATAAAAATATACAAAATAATGGAAACGGATAGCATCAATCAATTTGCAGGTTTTTGGCAGGGTTACTAGAGGGGTTACTAGACCTTGACCGACATAGATATCGTAGTCCCTTACATGTCAAGTGTTATTCCTGTACTGACCCAAATAACTTGCATTTAAGCGATGGCTTTCAAGTCCTTTCACTTTTCTTCGTTTCCTGGTTCTAAAAATTCTACTCAAAAACAATCCCATAAGTTTAAGAGGAGACCAAGTCAAAGGCCTCGAAGGTAATTCACGTCACAGTGAGTGTTTATTGGCTTCAATTGCTTTCTCTCTGCTTGTGTATTTTTTCTGTTCATTCCCTATGGAACACAGCAAACCTCCCCATAGGCCAATCAACACATATGATACACAGGTTTTTAGAAAACTTGTCTACTGTATACTCACTCAAAACATAAGAGACCTCATTTTGGCTTTAACGTAGCCTGCCCTTTTGTAAAAATGCGATATATCACAGATTTTGACCACTAACACCTGCAGGAAACACAGTCTGTGTTGAGTCACATACATAAAATCCATTGGGAAGATTCTGTCACCTGGGTGTGCGAGAATGGCATCTGTCGCTGCTGACACATATGTTTGTGTCTTAAAAAAAAAATCCTATCCATAACCAGAAAGACTTAAAAATAGTCAGAAGCCTTCAAAACCAAATTTCCCTCAAAAAATGAGCCACGCTAAAACAACATCCATATTTTTATGCCTATGCTTAACCACAGGCAAGGTCACCCCAGCAATGCATTAGATCACCTATTCAAAGCTTGATTTATCCAGCAAAAAACAATGTGGAGACTAATTACACAGAAAATAAGCTCTTGTGATTAATTACTTGGAATCAAATCAAGCTATAATTATTGGGGGGGGGGGGGGGGAAGCCATAAACAATTCACTTAAAATCAAGTAACAAAGCTTGTTTTTAACTACAGCAAGATGCTGAAGTTAGAACTGGAAAAGTTGCAAAACAAAATAAACTGAAGTTTGTCCAAATTCATTGTATTACATTACAGTCATCTGTTAGTGATTATGAGCCAGTGAGGTCTGTTGTAAAATGCTTACACAGGATATAGAAATAGTCTTCAAATATGAAACAAATTAGGGATAACTGGCCTCTAAACAAGCATTTGATGTATGAGAAAGATGGTAAGAAAACGAAAAGCTCAGAATACTTTTTAGACCAGCTGCCTGGAACACCCCTCATTTCCATTTCTAAAGGGTCCCAGTCAGATGTGACATAAGCGTGATGCAAACCGCCGCACAATCTTAACGTTGGGAAACGTGCCATAATGTACAGTTTGCTACAGAAGAACAGAGAAGGGAAGAGCGAGAGAGGCTTATTAACATGTAACTTACACCACCGCTGTCCTCCTTGAGTCTGGACCAAGTTAACTGGGCTGAGAGATAGAAAGGTATTACAGAAGGACAAAAACCTACATGCACCGCATTCTAGCTAACTAGAATATATCTGTCACTTCAAGTTAGACCACTTGCTTTGGTTCCTTTTGTTCAGATGTTACATGCTGTAGAGCTTCATTTTTACTGTCACCAAAAAGTCTGAAGCAAACGAGCAGAGCCTAGCTTGAGGCCTGGCTGTCAGAAGATGCACTTTCAGCTTTTAAGGGCCGCGTAAAATCCAGGCTTAAAATAAATATGTTTTCTAAATGTTGCGGAAGCAGCAAATGCCTGTGTTTGTACGCATTTAGGAATAGCCCTGACCTGGACCTGTTTGGCGTTTCAGCTTTTATTTTCCCAAGTCAAAATGCTTTGTAAATTCAGAATCATGTTTGATCAAGAGCAAATTATAGCAACATAATCTCTACAGCAATTTAGGAAATTGCCATGGAAATTCCTTCTTGTCCCTGCTTTGTGATACAGGTTCTCTGTCCTTGTCATACTGACCCTCGGGTCTTGGTTACTCACAACCTCTTTGTTGCACTTGGGAGGAAGGAAACAACCATACCACTGACAGCAATGCTGACCGAGAAAGCAGGAAAAGGAGGAGAACATAAGAGGGAAAAGGAAGTACATAGAAAATTACGGATGGGGTCAAAGCCTCATGGCTCAGTACTGAGACATCAGGGGCTTGCAGGTTTTTCCAGCACGAGTGACAAAGAGCCAGATCTACAAGCTCTTACCTCTTTTTAAGCTCTTACCTCTCATTTAAGCCTCTGAGCTCCCACAAAAACTAAGGCATCAAAACTGTGAGTGAAACTTCTGTGCAGGGTGGTTTTAACTTCTTTCCTTGAACAGGGGCAGCTGCAGAACAAGAGTACGCTAACATCATGAGCTGGAGAAGCTGGCCCCTCACTGTCCTCACCTCCTCCCTCCCCACCCTCTGATAGCCACCCTGCACCAAAGCTTTCGCCACCAGCGATCCCTGCTTCACCTCGCTGCTTGCCCTTCCACGGCCCGTGCTTCCTCCGCTCCCACGATGTCCTCAGCCGCTCGTCCTACCTCCAGAGCACTGTGGTGAGAAATGAAGTGCGTGAAGCGAACCGGTAGCATCAGGAAACAACTAGCGCTGCTCAAACCCCTCCAGTGTCAGCTAAGGAGAATCACACGTTGTATTTCATTTTAAAAGTAACATTGGAGCTGTCATCGCAGTGAGGATAAATGAGAGAAGACTGGAGCTTGGTTTCTTCCAGCTAAACAGAAAATATTGGACACAAACATGGCAAGTTTCCCAATAAGGAAAAAATTTGCCTGCTCCCTCTTCAAAATCTTATAAACACTTCCCGCAAAAAATATATGAAAAATGCCATTACCCTCTAATTAGCGGCTGTGTGGCTGACTCCAGACATGATGTTAAGTAAAGCAGTGCATTGCAAAAGTAGGAGAGATGTCAGTTAATCAAAAGTTAACCTTTCTATGTGGGATATAACTCAGATGTGGATGAGAAGGTTGGCTCCTAAACCAGATAAAAGAAACTTAATTTGCTGCATAAGTTATTGACAATGTCAATGAAGACTGAAGGCAAAAAGACCCAAACTGCATAGCAGCACTCTTGGTGCTGGATGCTAAACTTCCTGAAATTGTCTGAATTTACTAAAACTTTACTGTCTTCTAGTACGATTGGTATCAGAGAACAAGACTGGTTTTTTATTTTCCTAATACAAGTCCTGGAGGAAACTGCCACACAGGTTACACAGACTCTCTGGGGATGAAGACAGAAAGCTAAATAACGTCAAAGAAAGAGATGGGAAAATAACATGTTTGTACTCCTGTCTGGAACCAATCATAGCACATTACAATAAAAAATCATTAGAGTAGGGTAGGAGGACAGGCATTGTCACAGGATACTGGGCTAGATGAACTCTTGGCCTGACCCAATACAGCTGTCTTCGTCTTACATTTTCACCCAAAACATGGCCCATTTCTCTGGAGGTACTTCAGTTTGTCACAAAGAATATGTCACAAAGAATTTGTTAACAAGCAAGAAAAAGGAATGAAGAAAGCTGCTGAAGGGGCAAAACAGAAACAGCGCGGGGTTTCTGGGAAGGTAAGATAAAAGAGAGGAACTACATTTGCATCTGCTACCCCAATGGAAAGAAATCAAACAGCATGCCAGAGAATGTGAAGATGCAAACTATTACCTACTGAAAATATTTCAGGAACGAAAATCATAATCACCACCAAAGTCAGGGCAATTAAATTAGCTGGGTGGCACAGAAAACGAAGTAACAAAGAATGTTATCAAGCCTTTATTGTAATAATTCTTTCCCTCACTTCGGAAAGCCTGAAGAATACCGAATTTCAAGTTCTCTGAAAAGGCATTACAGTAATAACGGCAGCTTCACACTCCATGAGAGACAGTTTGAGCCTTTAAGCAGAGTTCTGATTTGCTTATTTGACGTCCCAGCCCAGAAGCATGCCCCAATACACATGCAGAAGCATAAAAATAGATTCCCGGCTGCGCGTACTAATGCCCATCTAACTTGAATGGTAATAGTGTAGGTCATTAAAAAAAAATGCGCATTTTCAACCCAGGAAGTATTGCAGTCTTTTATGTTTATACCACATGCAGTGTCCCTGAAAGACATGCTTCCAGGAGTAGCAAGGCAGCAAGCCCACTTGTGTCCTAAAAAATCATTTTAAGGGAAACTGGCTGCCGAGCTGCTGTCTCGGTTCATTTTCTTCCCGCTATGAGAGAGATGACCCAACCAGTTCCAAAAACTTCACTTAGTGAGATTTACGTCTGGGAAGAACGCTTCCTTCAGCTTCTTGCGCACGATTTTTGGAATATTTCAGCGGCATCTGGGGGAAGGCGCATCTCTGAAGCCAGCCAGGTCGGTTTGGGGAAGTGTTGTTGCAAGGCTGAGGAGGGGTAACTCGGGGGTTTTCCAGGGAATTATGTGTATTTGTTGTTGATATGTGTTCTTATGATTGCGCATCTGTCTTGGGAGCGGCGGGCTCTCACCTCACGTAGGCACCGCTCCTGGTTGAGGGGGAAGGGGGTTGTCTGAGGGGAGCCGGGTGGCCTCAGGGGCTGTTTCCCCGATGCCCCTTCCCTCAGGGGCTCGGGGCATCCAGGTCCCCTCGGGGGCTGCTGCCCCAATGCCCCTTCCCTCAGGTGTTCATGGCACCCGGGTCCCCTCAGGGGCTGCTGCCCCAATGCCCCTTCCCTCAGGGGCTCAGGGCACCCGGGTCCCCTCAGGGGCTCTTTCCCCGATGCCCATTCCCTCAGGGGTTCATGGCACCCGGGTCCCCTCAGGGGCTGCTGCCCCGATGCCCCTTCCCTCAGGGGTTCATGGCACCCGGGTCCCCTCAGGGGCTGCTGCCCCGATGCCCCTTCCCTCAGGGGTTCATGGCACCTGGGTCCCCTCAGGGGCTGCTGCCCCAATGCCCCTTCCCTCAGGGGCTCAGGGCACCCGGGTCCCCTCAGGGGCTCTTTCCCTGATGCCCCTTCCCTCAGGGGTTCATGGCACCCGGGTCCCCTCAGGGGCTGCTGCCCCGATGCCCCTTCCCTCAGGGCCTCAGGCCCCCCGTCCCCCCTCGGACAACCCCCGGCCCCCCTCAAGCCCCCAGCCGGGCTGCAGCAGGTGGGAGGGCCGAAAAGGCAGAAATTTCCCCGAGCTCTTCCCGGCACTGACAGCGGGCGGAGGGAGGGCGGGAGGTAGCGGGCCTGTCGTCGTCCCCCCCCCGCCCCCCACCTCCACTATTAGTACCGGCCCTCGGCGAAGCCCGCCTTAGTGCGGAGCCGCCCCGCTCACTCGCTTCTCAGCACCATGCAGGGACTCACCGCCGCCTTCCTCCTCCTCCTCCTCCGCCTCAACGCGTTGTTGTTGCCGGCGGTCGCGGCGCCGGCCGCCGAGCGGGAACTGAACCCCGGCGGCCGGCTGGCTGCGGGAGCGGCGCGGGTGGCCCTCCATTACCTCAACTTCCAGACCGCATCCCCTGGCACGCTGCGGGCGCTGGGGCAGGTCCGCAAAGCCACGCTGAAGGTAAGGGAGAGGCGGGGGGGAAGGCCGGCGGGGTGGCTGCGGAGGAGCGCGGTGCGGGCGGCGGGCTCGCCAGGAGGGCAGCGCCGTCTTTAAAGTCACGCCGGGAAAAGTAAAATTCATAATAATTATTAGAATGAAAGAGCGGGGCAGCGGTGCGGCGCTGAGCCGTCCTGAGGTTAGCGCGGTCCCGGGCTGGGCGACGGGCACCTTCCCGCCTCCCTCGGGCTGCTGCCACGATGCCCCTCAGGGGCTCATGGCACCCGGGTCCCCTCAGGGGCTGTTTCCCCGATGCCCCTTCCCTCAGGGGCTCGGGGCGCCCGGGTGCTCTCAGGGGCTGTTTCCCCGATGCCCCTTCCCTCAGGGGCTCGGGGCATCCAGGTCTCCTCAGGGGCTCTTACCCCGATGCCCCTTCCCTCAGGGGTTCATGGCACCCGGGTCCCCTCAGGGGCTGCTGCCCCGATGCCCCTTCCCTCAGGTGTTCATGGCACCCGGGTCCCCTCAGGGGCTGCTGCCCCAATGCCCCTTCCCTCAGGTATTCATGGCACCCAGGTCCCCTCAGGGGCTGCTGCCCCGATGCCCCTTCCCTCAGGGGCTCAGGGCACCCGGGTCCCCTCAGGGGCTCTTTCCCCGATGCCCCTTCCCTCAGGTGTTCATGGCACCCGGGTCCCCTCAGGGGCTCTTACCCCGATGCCCCTTCCCTCAGGTGTTCATGGCACCCGGGTCCCCTCAGGGGCTCTTACCCCGATACCCCTTCCCTCAGGGGCTCAGGGCACCCAGGTTCCCTCAGGGGCTGCTGCCCCGATGCCCCTTCCCTCAGGGGCTCGCGGCACCCAGGTCCCCTCAGAGGGGGAGTGAGGATCCACCCTGAAAGGTCATTAACTTACTCAGGATTTAAATATCCCACAAATCCAAGCCCAGCACCCTGTACGCTGCTTGAGGTTGCACCGAGGGCCCTGTCCTGGAATCAAAAGCAGCGCAGGGCAGATGAGGGAAAGAGGAAACCGAGGCACATGGTGGGCACATGATGGAAAGTAAACGGTTCGATAAGGAGATATTTTCAGCAGAATCACTTCTGGAGCGACCATGTACTTCGTGTGAGTAGGGACGGGAAAGACCTTTGGCTTTCTATCTCTGGAGACCAAGAGCTCAACTCAAGGCGATACAGTTCCCAGCAGAAAACACGCCTTTATCTCGCAAGAAACACGCCAAATTGAGGTGACAGAACGGGGTGGGAATCCTAGATAGGAGCAGCTACAGGGACAGAGCTTTCCCATCACGGAGAGCTTGTCAGGCAGGCTCACGGAGGTGCCCAGGGCCCCCACCGCTGCCCGCAAGCACCTGCCACTCAGCCCTTCTCGTCCTTTGACCACAGGTTTTGGGTTGTTTTGGGGATTTTTTTACAGCTTACTCAGTTTCTGAAAGTAAGAGAACAAGCAAAAACTTTTGGGGAACATTTGTCCAAGGCCGTAGGTCCTGGAAGGAAAGCACTGCCTTCCTGGAGAGCTGAGGAGGGTCTAAGCTATGGCAGTGGATGGGATTTAAAACCAGCCCCCTCATCTAGTCTTTCTCGCCAGGCTAGTGCTGGGCAGCAGCCTACAGCGAGGGCTGGTTGTTTTGGCTTCCCAGTCTGAAGTGCCAAATGCAGCACTGGATTCCACTGGATCCTTTTCATGGCTCTGGCATCTGAAAAGGAGATCTTCCAACATTTGTCTTTCATCATCTGCACAGCTTGTTCAATCCAGGCCCTCACTCCTACAATTGAGAATAAGATGGTGTAGTGTAAAATCTTCTCTTTCAAGAAAAGAAGTTCCAAGCCAGCCTAGGATGCTTAGGATGTACTCTTGCGGTCCTTACAACATTGAACTTGAGACTCAGTCTTTCCCATATATCCCAGTTGACAGTGGTTCCAAAACAATTTGAAGCCTGAGTTGCACACAACAGCTAACAGACCAGAATAATTTCCAATTAAATTTGACAAAACACGAACTACTGTATAACGATTCAGATTTTGTGTATTACTTTGTGTAACGCAAGGCTGAAAGATAGCGTTAGTCATGCTGCCAGTCGGGCAACGCAAACATGATATCCTGCTACAGATTTATCTGAGACCATACCCTTTAGGTATCTCTCTGTTCTCATCATCATTCCCAAACACGTCATTAAATATAGAGTTTAATAGGTGCTGAGCATGGACGTGCTTGCGTGACATTTTTCTTCCCTATACATACGTGACATAATTCTTCCTATGAAATTGCTGCACACACCTATGGCAGAAATTTACTGTGATATTTGATCCTCCTCTCAAAACATACAAGTACTCCTTCTGTATTTACTGGGCACTTTACTGGGTAGTGTGCCTATGTATATACATATATGTTTACATATACAAATGCTTGTGCCTCTCTTAAGCACAACGATGTGGCCTCTGGGAGCAGTGTGTGCTTGTCTAGTAAAGAGACATAAGTAAGGGGTTGGTGCACATCCTCTTTCCAACCCCAGTGTAACTGAATATTTGCAAGGTGGTTTTGGCTGTGGGGAGGGGAAGGGGTTTTTTTCTATTCACTATCAGCCACCTGCTTTTTAATATAGGAAAGAAAAAAGAATGGTTCGTTACAGAGAAGTGAAATGCCTCATTATTTCCTCACAGTACTGATGCTGTAGGGGCTCGCTGTAACCCCTTTCTGCAGTTTATTTCCCCTTTTTCTTTGCACACTCTGTGAAAACAAGAGGAGAAATGCACTAGACACGGTCACTTCCTTCTTTCCTGTCCTCCACTGTAAAAAAATGAAAAGAATTTCCTGGAAGGAATGTGCTATATTATGTGAATGCAAGAGACAGAAATGTTGGGGTTTGGGGTTGGTTTTGTTTGTTTGTTTGTTTGTTTTTAAGAAGGGTAGTTTCCTATTGGTTGGTGTATTACTGGATCTAGTAAAAATAGGATAATTTTATCGTGGAATTTAATCATGAGCATTGTATTTTAAAGCTAACATTATTAGCCCACTAGCCAGTGAAACTGTGGTTATTAGAAACAGGACCGGAGACAGTCACCAGTACGGTAACTCTGTTAGATGTGAAGGATTTTTCAAGTTTGGGTAAAATAAGACTTCAGTGCTTTTCTCTCCTAGCAACAAATAGTAGAGATATACCAGACATAACAATTCCTACCTTGCCATCACCCGCAGTTTTCTTTTTGTTGTCCCTTCTCACTGATCTGGGTTTTTTCTTAAGTGAGTATCTTCTAGGAAACAGCAGCATGCATCTCATGGAATTGTTGACAGCTGCACTTTAAAATCCATTTTTGAGAAGAGAAGCATTAGTGTGTGCCAGCAGAAGATCCTAGAATTCAAGAGAGAAACTTTCAAAACACTGATGTAGCAGTCTCCCATACCAAGCTGTCCTGGAAATCGTAACTGAGCAGTAGGTAGGTGAATCAGGAGGTGAAGTCAAAGGTAAAGCTAGGTAATCTCTTGGCTAAACTGCAACATTTGCTTAAATTGGACTACAAAATACAATTTACAGATGGATATTTCTCTTCACAAGCTCATCTTGACACAAAACAGTGTAATATCAGGACTATAGTCCTAATATTGGAAGTCAGTTAAAAGATTTCTACTTTTAAACTAAAGGAGGGGAGATTTAGGCTGGATATAAGGAAGAAATCTTTTACACTGAGGGCGGTGAAGCACTGGCCCAGGTTGCCCAGAGAGGCAGTGGAGGCCCCATCCCTGGGAACATCCCAGGCCAGGTTGGACGGGGCTGTGAGCACCCTGGGCTGGTTAAAGCTGTCCCTGGCACTGCAGGGGCTGGGCTGGGGGAGCTCTAAAGGGCCCTTCCCACCCAAACCATTCTGTGATTCTACTTATTTCCAGCAGTCAGGACCCCACGTTAGAGTGAGAAAGGTAAAATCAGTGGCAGGGTAGGTAAATTGTCTAGGGAAAGCTAGATACAGAGAGGTAGCAAAAATAGCCATCTCTGCTGGCTTTTCCTCCCTGCTGAGGCAGCCCGAGAGCTCACCTGTCTGCTTGCAGATCAGACGTCCCCAGCACCTCCAGAAGCCATGGGCCACCCGGGCTGGCTTGCTGGGACGCAGCAGGACTGCGAGATGGCAATCCCCCGAGGCAAGACCCCCAAGGACACCTCTCTCACTCCTCTCTCAGCAGTGCCAGCTTCTCCCTGCTTAGTGATCAGGGCAGCCCTCTGATCCAGCGACCGAAAACTGGTCCGGGGGAAGAAATGCTGGTGGGGAAGCACACAGGAGAAGAGATGGAAACCTGCAGCAAAGGGTGAGAGAGGGATCACCCCTTTCTGTGCCAGTGGGAACTTAGAGCAGTGCAGACCAGTTGCGAAACTGCCTCCTTGGGGACCTGGAACAAAACTGCTCTTAAATTGCTCTTCTAGCCTTCACAGTACTAAAAATCTGTCATGACAGTTGCATTAATTTTGAGCCCGGAAATAAAAATCCCGTGACCCAGATATTCAGTGGAAAAATGAATTACTCACTTGTTTTCTTCTCTTTTGGACACTTTTATCTTTGGCTGCTTTCAGCCAGCCATCGCTGTGTGATGTCAAATATTCCTTAGCACGCACTTAACTCACACTATGGGATGGTTTACAGTGATGCATTTGGGGATGATAGTGGAAAATAACGGGGGGAAAAAAAAGGTGCTGTTTTTCTTCGAAACTAGAAATACTTTTGTAAAAGTTAAAATTATTTCATGCCAAACGTACCTTCTCCCTCTCCCTGGTAAGATCAAAGCAGCTCTCTGGTATGCATACACAGATTGAATATGTATTTTGGCTGCGTAGCACCACTTGAAAGCTTTCTAGGTGAGTAGTACCGCTGTGGTGGAGTTGTTGCAAATGAAGAGAGAACATCTACTTCAAAACCCACATACGCACAGAATTATGTGTTCTTTTTAAAGTGAGTACTTAGCAAGTTATTAGTCATGAAGCTTTTCTATATCCTTCTATTGAGAAGAATCAGAGACTGAATAATTAGTTTATCAAAAGTTCCAACTGATTTTGTTTTCTTCTTTAGTGCTTGATATCGGGCAAATGCAATGAAACTGCTGAGGTATTTTGTCAGAATCAGATTACTATTCTCAAAGTTATCACAGCTATAAAAAACATTTTTTCTTTAGTAGACAGAACAGGTGACATCATGCAGGAACAAGTAATATTGGAAGAAAAGTTGAACAGATTTTAAATGACTGAATATGCTGGACAGAAAAGATCCAGCTTAACTATAGAAGGCTTCTGTTACAAACTAAGACCATGGTGTTGTAACTGGGAGCGTGCAGTCGGGCTGCTGTACGGTGCCCCTTGAGGAAAAGGTTGAGCAGGAAACCCTGTCCACTAGCATCTGCTAAATCAGAGCTGAGTTTCTCCTGCTTCAGAGGTGGTATAGTCCAGCTGACTATTTCAGGTTCTCTCATCTGTGGTACTGATGACAAGAGAAGGAACAAGCCTAGGTCACTGTGCTTAAAAAGTACCCATACTTGATCAAATGAAGAATGTCAGAAACAAGGGAGATAAGACCTCTCGGGTAGCTTTACAATAATGAGAAACTTAGACCTAACTGCAGTGATTATCACGACAGATTAGACCCTTCTTTCAGCGCCACAAATTATTGATTCTTTTGTAAACCTGCATTTCAGAAAGCTAGTTTTTACCATTTTGCTACGCTAAGAGTGTCTGTTCATATCATAATCTCTTTTTTTTTTTTTTTTTTTTTTTACCATTTTGCTATGCTAAGAGCATCTGTTCATGTCATAAGCTCTGTCATTTTGAGGGCAAGATGGTAGCCAATGCAGAAAACGGGGGCAGGAGAGGAGGGGAGAACGAGGAGGCAGAGAAGAGATTGTAAGTCTGAACTCATCCTCTCCATTCCCGTCACAGTGTCAGCTGGGTCCAGCTCCAGATGTGCCTCATCGTAAAGCTTCAAGAGGGGATTTCATGAAAGTAGAGCAAGTGACTAAACCAATTTGCCCTCTCACCTGCAGCGTGTAACTCCATGTACATACTAAAGGCAGGTGCTGGGCTGATGGCCTTGCCCTGGGAATGAAACTTAGCTAACGCTATGCTATTAATGGCTTCCTGGAAGAAAGTATGATGGGAACACAAAGGCCTGAGTTTAGATAAATAAAACATGTGCACGTTTGCTTTGGGTTCTCACCTTCAAAATTGTGCAAACAGCCAGAATTCCCCTTCTGTTTATCTGAAGAGTATTGTATTTAAAAACCGAATAAGCTGTTGCTGCAATACAGCAATTTGACTTAAATGTACACTTTCAAAGGCAGCTTGCATCCTCCGGTAAAATGCATTTTGTACACACTACCTGACATGTGCCGCACAAAGGAAAACCCATGTAACTGTATATCCTACACCGGTAGCAAATGGAAGCGAGAAGAGGCTTAGGAGAAGGGAGATTGCGTCTTATTAAACCAGGTAATATATGCAAAAGGATCAAACTTGCAGACACAGAAGTGACCTGGCTTGTATATAGATGAGAAAGCTCATCTAATAAATCACAGTATAGCATATTTTTGGCTGGTTTCATCAAAGGAAAGGCTTGGAAACGCACCAAACGGTTAAACGACACATGATGTCATTTTACAAGGAATTAGTTGAATACATATAAAGTTTTCCATACTATTTGTTACTTGGACTCCCCACTCAAAAAAATAAATATAGAAATTTCAAAAGTGAATATACAAGTTGGTAGGAAAATATAAGACTGACTCATGAAGTAAAGAGAAGATAATGCAAATACTTTTTATTAGGCTCTGCTCTTACACTATTAAATGAGACACTGATCCTTTTTCAGGGTAATTAATATCTTTCATGGCCAACATTAAAAGCTAGTTTCCGTTTCAGCATGCTTGGGGCCAGGACAGGCTGTGATATCGCACACCAAAAATACAATTTGTTAACTGAACTGTTTCTGTCAGCAACAGGAAAAAAAAAAAAGAACCAAAAAAACCCAAATCCAAGAAAATTATGTATTTCAAAGGTGTACATTACTAAGGTGTTTCTAATGTTTTGTGCTACAAGAGGTGCTACTGCCTGCTTCCCATCAGCAAGGAGTATTCTTTTATTTTTCCTCAACAAGCAGAATCCCAGATAGTTGATTGGGCAACTTAATGACTGGTATTTTCAGGGCAAAGGAGAGCAGACAGATCAGAATCCTGCTCTGACACGCTGTGTAGCGAAATCAGTCTTTCCAGTCACAACAGAAAAAAAAAACCCTAGAAAGGTTAGCATCCCTAAGATTAAATTAGCCTGTGTAATGCCTGTTCAGCTGTGAATCAGTCAGCAAGACTTGATTCATTTATATATTCAAGGGCACTCTGATAGCCTGTGCAAAAAATACCTCCTCGGCAGCTGAACGCTGAGTTGTAATTTTATTATTTTTAAAGTTACTCAGTATCAATCCGTCCCGTGAAGGACTTTGAGCCGCATTTTTCTTCTTGCATATCACTGCGAGGAAGGGCTTTAAAACATCCCTTAACATAAAGGTTATTTATTGTTGTTGTTAAGACCCTTTGTGTTTGCTGCTAGGATCATCTCCGCGCATCTCATCCGCCCAATTTCCTGACGCTACAAGGTCAGGACGTAGCCACGGCGCCCTCGTTTGCCCTCCTCAGTGCTCACGGCAACACCTCAGCAAGCTGCGGTACGTAAGGCTATAGTTACACTGACGCCTGAATCCTTCTCTCTTCCAGAGCATCCCAGACTCCGGTCACAAGTACTACCTGCAGTTCACTACCGAAGACTACAAAAGTGGGGTGAGTTGATGGTCCACAATGTTTTCCTCTGACAGCGTGCGTTAAATGAAGGTCAACATCTTCAGAACAGGCTACATTTAATTGCTTTCGTAAATGGATCTTTCGCAATGGAAAGACTTACCTTTATGCTTCTACCTGCCCGTCCCGCATGGGGCATGGTTTGCACTGAGCATCGCCCGAATAGCTCCTCTGATCGGTCCTCTGCCTCCGCCGGGGTCCAGGTGCTCAGAGCGCCGGAGCTACCCGCTTTGCTCAGTGCCTGAAGAAATCGTCTCGTTGAAGTCACGTCAGGCAACGAAACGCCTGAGTGAAAAACTCTGCCGCGGCCCAAACTCAGTGTGACAGCACGGTCCTCGTTATCCCGCTGCAGCTCCTGCTGCGTCCACACACCAAAAGACTAAAGGGTTGACAGTTGTGTGTTCTTTTTAATTGTAACCCCCCCTGTTCATTCTGTCAGACAGTTGTCATTAGCAATTTCACTGTAAGCATCTGCTTTTCCGTTACACACACGTTTTGTGAAATTCAGATTATTTTCAGAAGTTAATATGAAGCATATTTTTGTTTTAAGGCTGAAGTATCATACAACGAAATTCCCTGTTACCAATTAATGTTATTTCTTGAGAACTCTCAAACATATTTCCAAGATGACTTGGTGCATTTCTGCTACACTTTAATTAAAAACTTCTGTTAAATCACTTTAGCCTTGTAGTTTTAACCTATTTACTTTTCGGGGAAAAAAATTTATATCCATCTGAAGACTTTCTTGACCCCTGTACAGCTTCATACAAAGCGTCTCATGAAGACATGTACGTACTCCACATGTATACTTCACATGTTAATACCAAGAGCTTTTCTAAGAATGTGGTGCTGGTAAATAAAATCTCCATTAAAGATAACAGTTTTAAATTCTAAATTCTACCTTCACAGGAAAATGCCGGGAGCTGCCTTGCTACAGTGCTGTATCCGAAGACAAAGTCTCTGCCTGTTGTCAGTATCAAGTGCACGCATACCAAAGGCCAGAAGCAAATCAAAGAAGAGGACAACAGACTTTACCAAAAAATTAGGCACCAAACCAAACCAATAATTGGAAACAATATTCCAGGTATATTCCTCCAAATAATCAATTGTATTTCATTTTATCTCAAAGAGTCCGCGCACTTTTAAGAACACAAGCAAACATACACTCATTTTAAAAAGCAGATACACACACTTACAGCAGCACCCTAAAACCACAGAGCTAGCTACCAAAACAATTCCACCTTGCCAGCGATTCTTGGGGAGAAAAAAAAAAACCTGCTGCGTTTAGCAATAATGGTAGTCAACACAATGGTGTGAAGGTGGTTTGGATTTAAAACCAAGCCTATGCAATTTTATATTCAAGTAAAACGCCATTTTATAGTCAAGTAAATGCAAGATGTCCTCAAGTAATAACAACTGCCGTAACCCACACACCTTCCCCAGCTGCGGGTGGAAACTCACGAGGGATGACTAACAGAATTTTTCCATCCTGGAAGCAGAGCGCCCCGCTCCCTCTTTTCCTGCCGGCTAGGTAGGGACCTGCATTCTCGCAGATGCCGGGGTTCTCACCTCCTTGCGGGCACCCTGTGAACAGTCTCTCGGCAATTCCAGTTCTGTCACGCTTTCATACTTCTACTGTGACTGCAGGTTTAGCATCATTCTCCCTGTTCACAACTGTAACGCATCCGAGAGAAGAGTCACTTCCCAGGCAGAGTGCTACGCCAGGCAAAAGTGTTCCGGGCTTTATCATTTGTCTGCTCAACAGCCAGAATTAATCATTTTTATATTACTCTCTTCCTCCCTTGCAGACAGCTATGGAAATATTGAACCTGCCCTGGAGCCAGTGTGGGCTTTGGCTGTTGCTGGCAGCAGTTACATCATGTGGGAAAAGTCAACGGAGAACTTGGGTTACTCCATGGCACAAGTCAAGTCTGTGAAGCAGTGGGTAAGTGCAGTGGAAATTACACGTCTGCGTTGCAGAAGCTAACAGAGTCTACCAAGCAGCAGAGAATAAACCGAGCCGCAACTGCTCACGCTCTCTGTAATGGGTGCAATTCTCCCCAAATCCCAGCGGCTTCTCCATACAAGTATCTCCACCTCCGGACAAGTATTTTGTCCAGGTTTTGGAGGAAAAATTTTACTCATTTGGACAAAATTTGGTTTTCTTTGTTTGCATGAGTGGATCTGTTGGCTTCTGCAGGTTGAATCGGGAGGTTTGAACACGTGGTCCTGCAGTTCATCAGCCCCATACCAAGTCGCTCCTCGTACTCTCTGCCCTCCTAGCCAAGCCCGAAGGTAGCATCAGCCTAATACCCAACACGCGCTCTCCGGGGAACACATCTTAGACCTGCAGCATATAGGGGTTCCCAAAGCTTTGGGTCCCGCAGTCATCTGTGATCGATAAACGGTGTTCGGGGTTTACTCCCTAGTTATTTAGAATGAGATTTCTCTGAAGGGGAGATTAAGGAGGTAAGATTCTCAAATTTATTTGAGGGTTAAACTCAATTAATTGGCATCTGAGTCAGCCTAGTTTCGTGTCAGAGAGCTGTCAGACTGCAGAGCCACGCTGCAGTCAGTGCCTTCAAAGCTTTTATGCAGGAAGGGCTCCTAATTCCCCATCTCTCCTCATGCAAAGCCTGTCTCACTCCCGCCAACGACCACGGCCATCTCGAGCCCTGTTCGTCTCGCTCCCCACGCAAGCTAAATGCAGTCAAGTAAATCAGAGTAGACTCTAAACTTCAGCCATATAACCTGTGTTCTTCTTCATTTTTTTCTTTTTGATCCACGCCCAGCTAAGGAAAGATGATTTTATTGAGTTTGACTACACTGTCCTACTCCACGAAATTCCAACACAGGTGAGAAAGCGTATGCGTATAATACCTCCTTTCATCCACAGAGGAACAGTATAAAGATCGTAAGAGATGTGTATTTTTAAATCTGTTCTCCAGGAAATTATTTCATGTCACATGCGGCTCACTTGGCTTCCTGGTCACCCTCTGAAAGTGAAATACTTCTGCGCTTCAGACAATCAGGGGCTCGAAGATGGATCTGCAATGGAATCTGGGTCAGCTGCTGGGATTTTACATGAAAAGGGAGCAAATTTTTAAACACGACCGTCAGCTTTACGTGTATGTATTACATGAGAAAATCCTTGTGTTAATACACCTGGAGTTGTGATAATTTTCCTATACAAGCCGAACAGTGAATTTGAATGCTTTCACTAGTCTGTTCTGTTCCAAAATTAATTCCTATAAATTCTTAAACTGCGAAACTCATGTTCTAGAATGCTACCTAAAAACTTTGCTACTACACGTACATGCAGATAAACGTACGCAAGTTGATTTTATGTCACTGCTACTTAGAGTAACATGGTTTGTAAACAAAGATAATATATTTGGATAAAAGTCTTGAGAAAAGTATTAATCTGTCACTACGAAATACTCGTCTACTAATTTTTTGTTTTTTCATTTTTTGGGATAGATACATGCCGATTTCTAACTTACATCTCCAATAAAACAAATACCACCACGCAGGGTCGAGGTTGGGTTTTCTTTCACGACGCTGCTGTTTGACCCCAGCTTCCCATCTTCTCCCAGTGTCCGGCCTTAAAAAGGATGTGGACGAGCGTAGGCAGCGAAACGCCTCCCCGCACGGCCCTCCAGAAGCCAGCAACCAGCATCCGCGTGGCCCTAGTCCCGCTGACGCACTGCTGTTCCCTGCAGCCTGAGCTGACATAAAAAGAAAGTTTCTTCGCTCGTATTTGTGAAGGCAACTCAGAAAATATTGATACAAGGAAAACATGTTTTGTTGTCTTCCCACATCTGTCACCAGTCCAGAACACTGCGAGGCAGTGTTTGTCGGGTGGAAATTGAGGATGTTGTCTCAGTCTATTTGCAGGACGACGCAGTTCTTGCTATTTTACCTTGAACGAAAACAGACGGAACTGCAAAGACAGGACGGCTCTGTACGGATGAACTTCCACATTTGGGTTTGGCGGGGGAAACAGCCCGCTGCCAGCACACCCCGTCAAACAGCTCTTCTGTTCACGACTGCCGTGTCTCGTACCCATCCGAAACGCAACAAAGCCCACCTGCAAGAACGCGGCTTTGCCCTTTCACACCACATTCTCCATTTGGGTTTAGAGCACACCCACTGTCCCACCTTTGTTATCCGAGATCGTGCCAAACCGTCTCAAGTTCGTCTGTTTTTTTTTTTATTATTTTCCCCATTAGCAAGACTTCTGCCAGGTTAAATTAGCTCCGTATCAATAAGTACACCTCACTTTGGAGAAGAGGCAACGGTCTCTGCCTTCTGGGGTGGTTGTGTTCTTCGTAACTCGCGGTATATTGCGCTACTGTTGATCTGTAGTCGGTAACGATGATTAAGGTATTCAAGGTGAAAGCTTTAACCGGGGGATATTTAGGCTGGGTGATCTGTTAAGCCCCCAAATTCAGGCATTTTACACGAGTGTATTAGTCTGATATACTTTTACTGACTGAAGCTTTTTATGTCAGTGCGTAACAGGCATCACAATAAATTCAGTGAAGCAGCATTTCACATACTCCTGGTGTGTTCCTTTGTGTCGGTAAAACATTCCTCACCATCAAAAGCATGAAAACAGAGCTTATAATGGCAACATTTCTTAAAGAAATTGGTGACGAAAATATTTTTTTTAGAATTAAGAAAATAGCGTGGATTTTGCACTTCGGGGCTCTACTTTAGCAATGCATTTAACCACAAGTTTAGTTCCCTTACCTTCTTATTGTCACCGCTCTCCGGACCTGGAGCAGAGGATTGGGCACTTCCGACTTGCCAGATCGGCGTAATGTTGACTGCTGCTAAGCAACACAAACTCACGTCAGTTAAGAAACCGCACAACGACGGCTTTGGGACAAGTAGCAAACCTGCTGGAATTCGAAGGCAAAATTTCCGCCAGCTTCTTTAGGGCCAAGATTTCAGTCAGTGGATCAGAACCTAAAATCATACAGGTTTTACTCAGGCAAAATTCTGGGTTTTATCAACGCAGACATTATCAGAGTTGTGGGTCAGGCGAATTCACAGAGAATTCTTCACACTAAAAACGCGCCACGTGCAGAGCGTGTCTGTAAGAGGTTGTACAGACAAGAGACGAGGAATCGTTCTCTTCCATCTTTGTGGCTAGGAAGAGCTCGACTCAGTCAGATAGACTACGAGTGCTATCTAAAATTCGATTAAAGGGAAAAAAAAAAGGTCACGCACCAAGAAACAAAACCCAGGGCGCCCCAAAATTAGGCTCTTGCTAGTGCTTCTGTCCTTCTTCCGCTGTCCCCCGCCATCCACTAGCCTTCCCCCACCCGCAGACTTTCTCCCTCGCAGTCAAGCTCAGCAGACCCCGCTGTGCCGCCCCATTTATTTCTTGCATTCATACTGCTTTTATAAGATCTCTGGATGTCAGTAAACACGCTGTATTTGCTTGTTTAAGAAAATCTCCGAATGTCAGAGAACCTGCAGGGCTTTTCTTGAAACAGGTTCCAGCTGAGTATTTTCACATCAAAATAAAGCTCTGAATGTAAGGGAATCAAGAAGGATTTGGCCCAAAGCAACACCACGCTCATACACAACGTTGTGCCTGTGTTTCGTTAGCATTTACATGCCCCTGACAAATCTCTGTACTTTTTTCAAGGTTAAAATAAATAACTTTCACCGTCTTTCCATGAAGGCTGAGAAAAAAGCCCAGCCACTGCAGCTCCGTCTACGTCTGGTAAACATCACGCACAGTCCTGTGCCAGGAACGTAGCTGGTTTTGAACTGGAACTTCATTCTCTGTTTACTGGAAGCCTGCAAAAATGCCGTTAAGCTGAGTATGTCAGGAAGAGAGAGCACGCGAAGGAAATCCAGCGCGGATCTTCTGGTAGTAATTTAAAAAAAAAAAAAAAAAGACAGTAATACCTTCTCTTTCTCACCTAACTATAACATCCTTCTTTTCTCTCTCTTCTCCGAGTGAGCAAGATCTGTTCAACCCATTCCCAAGCTGAGCATCATCAGCGACGCGCACTTTTGATTGTAAGATTCTGGGAAAAGGAATCTTTGCTTTCGTTTTCTAACACAGAGCCAAGAAAGCAAGCCCGGAAAAATAAATCCATGTTGTTCATACTTTTGGAAAGAGTTAACTTCTACGTACATGATTATCATTGACTCTTTTTGAATGCCTCGTACCATCAGTGATAAGCAGACGTGGCGATAAGCAGCTGCACTGACAGCGACTTTGCCCAGCTCGTGAGGAGTCCGGAGGCTCCCAGCGCTGTTTCTGAAGGATGAGGAGGAAAAAGTGACGCTCGTTCCCCGGGCTGTAGGCTGTAAGCGCAGGAGCTAGAGGAGCTGCGCTTGGGGCACAGATGTGGAAACTGCTCAGGACTGGATGACGAGCCGCCCTTGCGCCTGTCCAGCAGTTAACATTTAGTTTAGCCTCCTAAACTAAGATTTTTCAGCTTTCAAAACCAGAGAAACGGTAACTAGCCTAATTACAAAAAAAAGATGTATCAAGTAAAAAAAAAACACCACCCAATTTTAATACAAATGGATTAAGACAAATTTCAAGACAAATTATTATCAGCGTTATAACATTTATATATTTTGTGAATGAGCAGCATTTACATGTGAACAATTCCGTTGTCATCTCCCGGTGGCTTCTGAGAATACCACAAAGGAAGGATATTATGACGAAATTACGAGCCCGAGTCCCACTGCAGCCCGCACTTATCCAGCCAGCCTCGACTGCTTCTATTGCTTGGGCAATTCAGTTTTCAGAGAAGATTGTGAAAAACCGTTCACTCAAGAGGAAAAAAGTCAGCTCTTGGCTTTGCCCTTTTTTGCAGGAAGTCGCCCTGTTGCTTCAAGGTATTTGTTAATTATTTCTTCTTGAGTGCTGGGCGAACACGGTTGGTATTTACAGTATTCCATTGTATATTCACCCTTTCCCTGTAGAGTTGGAAAAGAACAGTCAAAATGAGGACGCTAAACACGTAAACCTGTTTAGCAGCAGGCCACACCCTAATCTGTGAAATAACACGCAATAATCCTTTCCAATTCAGCATACCAACACGCACGCAGCTATGAGATGTGAGGACGTACAAACAGTAGCTGAACATTGCTGCTTTGAGACAAGCCTGGGGTTCACCAGGGTGACATTCTGCTTAAAAACTTGGAAATGATCACGGTATTAATAACAAGCCGGTCAAGCGCTCGCAGAATACCAGCGGCACTCCCGTGTTACGAGATGCGGAATAGCAAATCTTACGTAATGCACAAACTCACCCGATTCAAATGCATCCAATGGGCGTAAAACTACAGGCATACGTATTATTAAAAAAGGACATCTTAATAACGGGAGCGCTGCTGTCAAAAATCTCTTCTACTTGCAGCCGTTTGTAATTTAAGGAGTATGCCTCAACTTTCCCAGCCTGTGAATTTAATACCTTCACTGATACCTAGCGCTCTGTAGTACTTACGACTTTGAACCTCTTCCCTCCTCAAAGGATGAAAGAATGTTTTGGCCAGAAATGACACAGCTGATGATAGCCATGTTAATTAACAAGCAGTTAAAGTAACCGTAAAAACTCTAAGGTTATTTTCCTATTCCACATTTGTTTTGATTTTTAGCGCTTTTACTGCTACGCATGCTAGGTGTATGATGATGCAAATTAGCACACTCGATTTACAGCAATAAACATGTTCTAGCAAAAAGTACCGAGAGTGCTTACCTCTGTGCAAGACCTCAGCTCAGTGGCATATCCAAACATATCATTCAGTGGCACCTAAAATCCAAGCATACTATTCTTGTAAAAACAAGACATTTTTCCATCAACTTTGGGTTGTCATCCAATTAATCTCCATTACGATATAAAGAGACCGTAAAATCTGGTGCTCTTTGTAAACAGTACTGATCTCATTATCTATTTTTGCAAAGTACCTCTTATTTCAACTGATTTATATCCACAATGTGTTTTCAGCACGAAACCCCAAAAATCTCGGGGTTTGAACACACCAGATACCGGAGTATCCCGAACTCAGCAATCCGTGTCACCAGGCACAAGATCGTAACGTTTGAACCTCAGGACTGCAGCCCTAAACACAATTTACGAAGCAGTCGTGACACGGCGTGTGGTTTGTCATCAGCTAAGGCTTTGCCGAGGCGATTTACCCTACCGCCACCGTTAGCCGTACACTTCTACACGACCTGACATGAGAACAAATATGTTTTTAGCAGGGACGTGAAAGAAGGAACGTTGAAGAAAAGGCATTTGCATTTATCTGCAATTATTACAGTTAATGCAGGTAAAAGCTGCCAAAAAGATCTTCCCCCTGAACTCCGTGCACTGGTACGGCTGCAGAAGTTCGCTTCGCTCTGAGGCAGCGCGGCCAGCCCACCTGGAGAAACCCCAGTTCTGCCCCTTTCTCTGCCACCGTGTGATTTTAGGTTAGTAAGTCGGCTTCTCTGGAGCCAGGCAGATTTACCATAGGTTCACTAATACTGCGCTATACGCTGCCACGAGCTGAAAATTAACGTTACGCTTATCCGCTGAAAAACTAACGTTATGTTTATCCACTGAAAAACCTGGCTACAAGTTTACGCCTATCGGTCAGGAAGTAAAACAGTAACGGAGTCGAAAGGCAAGGCAGGAAAAGGAAAAGGTCAGGAACCAGGGAACAGCACAAACCTCAGCATAGAGAGTAAAGTAACCCTCTGTGCCGTCTTGTCCTGTGATCACTCCGTGACGGCGATTAATTCCAGCTATCACTGCTCCTTGGAATTCAGTGGGTGCCATCACCTCCACCGCCATAATGGGTTCAAGTATACGCACAGTGGCGTTTTCCATAGCTGGAGAAAAAAAAAAACTTAACTAAATAATCAAACATCAAAGAACAAGCCTGGTATAATTCAAGATGCCCCTATGCATAGCAAAGAAGTGTTTTATGGTTAATGCTAAGTGCTTCTTACATCAGTGGGAGAAAACAATAATCGACTATGCGGCATTCCAGCTCCCCTGCCTTTTATCCCTGAGACCGTAATGCCGGGAGGTACACAGTTGGAGAGAATGTTCTTTCTGTACCCACGTAAGGATGAAGCTATTGGTGTTTCTTTACTGCATTCTAGGAAAACAGCATTTCCTTCATACACCGAAATGAATTATTGTGCCTCCCTCAAAATGTCTATAAACTCTTGCATCTATTCTGCTCTACGCAGCCGGCCAAACTTCAAATGTACGCACGGATACACCAGGCAACAAACGAACCTCCAAGCAAGCGGGCTGTTAAATTTAGCTCCAACAAAGAAGCCAGCAGGGCTGCGCGCTCAACCAACCAGCTTTATACCTTGCTTAAGGGCTCCTTCTCCTGCTCTGATGAAAGAGATTTCGTTAGAGTCCACCATGTGATGTGCACCATCATCTAGGACGAACCGCACTCCAGATATCCTGTGCCCTGACACTAGGCCTTTTTCACACGCTTCTCGGAATCCCTGTCAAATAACATCTCAAAGTCAGCAGTTTGTAGACCAAAATGAAGCTTAAAAAAAGAGCAGTGTTAACATCAGCCTACACAAGACATTAAACTTAAAAACCAAAACAGCAATACCAAAAAAACCCCAAAACCTTTCACAGTTTTTAACAGCAATCCCATATCTACCCAACAGACCTTCTTGTTTGGTAACGCAAGAAAATAACCGTGGGCAAAACTTTTCATTCCCAAGCGTTTGAAAACTTTGTACTGTCATTCTTTGGCACCTCAGTTTCATACTGCTATTTTTTAAAAATAGAAACCATGTAACAGGACAAGGACAAGAGGACAAGGAAGAGGACAATCTAAGGACAAGAAAAAGAAACGCACTCAGGATTTTGCTTTGCTAAGGGGCTGTATGATCACGAACTGAAAGAATGCTCCACGTGGGAAGAACGACTCTAACCACTCGACTGAAGAACGAGGTTCCTTTAAGATTGCATGCTTTTTCCAGGATTTGGCAAAAATCTTTTAAGTGTTGCATCATGGACTAACAAAGGAATGATTTTAGGTTGATGCATTATTACAGGAATTGAAAGATCATGGTAGGTACTACTTAAAGTACTACGTGATAAATTATACAGTTACAGAGAGACAGACACAGAGAAGAATCCCACAGAAGAGATTAAAAAGAAGGAGTATTTGATAATGCACGCAGGAAATCTAACTTAATTACAGTTTCCTACATAACTGGCCTCAGAGAAGCCACAAAAGAAGTTACATATTTCGGGGTTAGAGATGAGAATCGTGTGGCCACAATGAAAAGCAGAAGAGGGCCGCTGAAAAGTGGATTCAACAGGAGGAGGCTTGTTTGTAAGAAAGGGAAGCCTACCTTCTGCACTGGGGCACCGCTACGGAAATAGAGCAAGCACATGCTACCAAAGAAAACAAACAGCAGCTTCTAAATGAAGTGGAAAAACCTCGGAATGTAAGATATTAAGCAAAGCCACACAAATCTGACTCTGCTTCCACTGAAGTAATGGGAAAAGCCTCCTTGCCTGGGGCAAGACAGTCACAGTAAATGTGGTCGGTACAGCAGGAAAACGACGAGAATTGGTAGTTCTTGGATCATACACACACACACAAAATGCTTCGTACCTTTTCAATAGCGGGCACGAACTGTTTTGGAATATTTGTGCCAACGGTTCTGTCTTCAAACTCTAATTTTGTGTAGTCCTCCGGATCCAGGGGCTCAAGAACGCCCATAACTTTGCCATACTGGCCCGCTCCGCCCGTCTGTTTCTTGTGTGTATATTCAAACCTAAGAACAAACAAATCCCCCCAGAATACCACATTACTCATGACACAAACCATGCTCTAACCACCATTTATCTAAGGAAAAAAGTTCCATTCCGCATTTGGCTTTATTCCATTTGGTTATGCGTAACCACGACGGCTAAATACCTAACAGCGGCTGAAAAAACAGCTGGGGATATTTAATGCCCGAAGAGGGAGCACCGTGGCTCTTCATCTTGCAGGCAGGAAGCTGAGCGACTGCGATGAGTTTAATCTCTCAAAAAACAACTGCAAACCCCAGGTTCTTCTGCATGTGGTACGCAATGCTAACAAAGCTGGCTTACCTTTAGGCTTGTGCTTTTTGTTGACTAGGTAACGAGCGATAGGATGAGAGAAAATGGGCTCAAGCTGCGCCAGGGAAGGTTTAGATCGGATATTGGGAGAAATTTCTTCACGGAAAGGGTAGTCAAGCATTGGAACAGGCTGCCCAGAGAGGTGGGGGAGTCCCCATCCCTGGAGGGGTTCAAAAAACGGGCAGAGGTGGCACTTGGGGCCATGGTTTAGTGGGCATGGGGGTGTTGGGTTGATGTTGGACTGATGATCTTAGAGGGCCTTTCCAACCTTAGTGATTCCTGGTTTTA
The DNA here is from genome assembly GCF_030463565.1 of Pelecanus crispus. Classification (NCBI taxonomy): domain Eukaryota; kingdom Metazoa; phylum Chordata; class Aves; order Pelecaniformes; family Pelecanidae; genus Pelecanus; species Pelecanus crispus. Next base: position 2,700,226 of record NC_134651.1, on the reverse strand, counting down.
ATTTAATTAAAAACTAATCCAGCCACCAAGGCAGGAAACATGAAATTATTCCTCTACTCTTAATTGTTTTAGTGGTGGACTTGGTAGTGTAGGTTAATGATTGGACTGGATGATCTTAAAGGTCTTTTCCAACCTGAATGACTCTATGATTTTTTTTGTTTGTTTCTGCACAATACACCATACATATGGTCTCCACCCACAAAGTAGTTTGATGTTAAGTGCAGACACTAAACAAGGGGATCAGGTGGGGGAAAGCTTGCGAAGATGAACTGTTAAATACTTTTTCAAATGAAAGTGGAGGGGTGCGAGGTCTCTCCGAAGCACCTGCCCCCCATCCCCCACGGCGGCGGGACGAGCCCGCCCTGTCACGGCCGGCCCCGGCTCCTCCCGCCTCCTCCCGGGGCCGCCGCGGGGGTGGCAGCCGGCGGGGCCTCCCCGCTCCGCCCTGCTCGCTTCCTGCGGGAGGAAGAAGCCGCTCCCCGCCGCCATGGAGGAGCTGCCGCCGAGCCGCCAGCCCGCTGCCCGCACCGCGGCCCTGGCCGCCCGCTACGCCGGCTACCGCCTCGGCGGGCCCGGGCGCGGCCTGGTCCTGCGAGCCGCCCGCCGCGCCCGCAGGCAGGTGAGGGCGGCGAGGCCGGGAGCACGGACAGGCCGGCTGCCTGCTTTTCCGCTGCCTGCTTATCTGCTGCCTGCTTTTCCGCTGCTGCCTGCTTTTCCGCTGCTGCCTATCTGCCTCCCGAATGGCGGGCAGCGGCTTCGCTTCTCCCCTCAGAGGGACGAAGCGGCTGAGGGCAAGGCCGCCTCAAAGAGGCGCCGGCGCATCCTACAAAAATGGCCTCTTGGCGTTCTCTGGGCTGCGGCGGGTAATCTCAGGGCTAGAAAAAACCGCCTCCCTTCACGCACCCGATGCTCCTCGCGGCACGGCGTGCCGGCAGCGCTGCGGCCGCGCCGGTGGCGCGAGGGATGGAGGAGCGAGCCCCGCTCGTGACGGTCGCCCTCGGGTTGTTCACGAAGAGCAGGGCAGATCCCCGCCGCCCACGCTCCGGCGCGGAACGCGCTTCGTGTTCTCGCCCGTTGGGACAAGACGCGTGCCCTGCGCCGTGCCCGTGTAGCGCGTCGAGGCGTGGGTGCCTGCCGAACCTCCCCAGCAAACCGGCTCGGGAGGAGGGTGCTGTCTGCGTGACGACCAGGAGAGAGCTCGCCACTGAGCCGTTCTAACCCTGCCAAAACAGGGGGTACAGCAAAGCTAACCCGCTTAAGTCGCTGGTGTAGACATCCAGAACATACACGGCACAATTCATAATAAAGTGCAAAATGGACTTACTGTAAGGACCCCAGTTAAGACTCCTACCTCAGTATTTAACCAAGCAGCCCAAATATGCCAATTGGGAGCCCAACTGGGAGCCCAAATACGGCAATTAAGTAGTATACAAGACTAGGAACGGACGAGGAGGGACTAATCGGACGCTGCACCACACACACGTTCAATGAGCGATCTTAACACGGCAGGAAGAAATACAAGACTATCCTAGCTCTGTACAGCCCCTGCGGAGAATGGCACTGCTGCGGCGTTGCGCAGTAACTAGAATCTTTTCCACAACGTGAAGTGATTCAGTATTTTACAAAATAAATGTTCTTAATGTTTTCCTTACTTAGGACATCGCTGATGCTGGGCATAAGTACCATCTGGAGTTGGTGTTAGAAGACGTCCTTGACAAAGTGAGTTCAGATTTATTTAATTAATAGGTTCTGTGGGCAGAAGTTGGCACTACTGGTATGTAATAAAAACCCAACACTTTATGCTGCTGATCCTAGCTGAGGCCAGCGGACACACCAGTTAGTAACACTTGGCTACTGAGTCAGTATTTTTCTATACTGCAAATCAGGGAGGAAAGAAAAAAAAAAAAAAAAAAGAGGCTTAACTTTACCAAAAGGAACCCCCATCTTCTACGTGATAAAAGCCCTGAACATCTGGTGCCTACCACTATGACACAAGAAAATGCCTGAGGGATGGCATTTCAGTGTCATTCAAATTCAAACTGAAGTTATTTGAACCCATTAGTCCAACTGAATAGCACAAGTGAGGTTCTGCACCACAAATGTTGCCCCTTCTACCGCTGCAGAAAGAAAACTACCCTTATAGTACAGTCACAGAAATGCCATGGATTTAAATAGGTCTTAAATAACAACAAATCTCTATGGGCCAGACTCGGAGAAAACGGCAACTACATAGAGAAAAAAAATACATTTTAGAAGTGCGAATTACCAATACTATACATGTATTTAATCAAATATTAATACACATAATTAACTCTGTAACAGGACAGTACTGTTAACTGCACTGCTGAGGTTCTTTACCATCTGGGCAACAAAAACATTGCTCCAGATGTGCAATTCACAATTGAAGGAGAACTTAAGAACACAGAGGAAGCAGATAACGTATTCTACAACCGAATCAAGAGCCTGGAAAAAGAGCTTGTGGCCGAAAACATACCAGGTACAAAGAAGGGGGCTGGGTGAGAAGGAAGTTTTTGAGACAATGTCCTCCGTAGCCAGAAGCAAACCTGAGCTCAACTGGTGGTGGCCCACGAGCAGGACGGGAGCCAGGGCCGAGGGGATCGGGCCGTCAGCCCTACGCTGCATACGTGCTGCTTCACTTTCTCTCATTCCGGGTGCTGCGTCAATCTCAACATTACTAAATTTATTCATCACTTCTGAAACCCAGAACCGGTAACGTGCTTTGCCTGTGATTGTTCTTGAAAACCACCCGCTCCTGGTACCTCTTCCTTTCCCAGCGTCCCGCTCACCGCTGGCGGCCGTCCTCGGCACAGTACCTCAGACACACCGGCTGCCGCACCAGGGTCTGCTCTTACTTTAGAGCAACCCCCTGCCTTGAAGACCTTATAGTGTATATATTAAGAGAACGAAGCGGGAGGAAAACAGACACAGTGGTGATGTAGCTGCTCTTCCGAGATTATACGGAAGGGCTCCGACACAGCAAGGAACGCGAGCGAGTGACTTCAGCACCAAACCCTACTATGAGGTGATAAGGTTCTGCAAATGGCTGCAACTCCGTCGATCTTGCTCAATGTATATTATTCATTTTGTTTGCCAGACAGCCACGGCAACTTGTCCCCAGAAATGGAGCCCGTCCGCCTGCTAGCCTGGGCCGCCTCCGGCTACGTGATATGGCAGAACTCAACTGAAAACACAGAGTTCCACCTTGCCCAAATTAAACATGTGAAGCAAGTGGTAAGTTACCATCAATGCCCTGCAATAAAAACCGTATTTAGGAGCTAAGCAGTTGTGCGTGTACTGGACTACAGCTGAAGCTAAGTTCTTAAGCGAGAAACCTCAAACGTGTCTGAACTTCTTGGGCCGGTTCATTTTTAAGCCAGCGTTTGCTTTTTGTTTCCCCCTCACCTTTTCCTCTAGCAAATGATGAAGGCTTTCACTGGTGGCTTGAGTGTTTATTTTAGATCACTACTCCTCTTCATAAATTTTGCTTACAGAAACTGTCTTCTTGGCAAGAGCGGTGTTCTACGCTTACTTAGTTACGAAAATTGACTCTTCCACTTAGAGGTCATCACATTGATTATAGTTTTATATTACTTTCCTGCCTTTCATCTGTAGTGTAAGCCCAGCTGACAGCATTCTTGCATCTGCATAACATGCGCTGGAATATTGTCCTTTATCTCTTGATCTACACCGTGATCTAGCAATCAGTCACAGTAATACTGCTTGACATCTCTGTGATAGCCGTGTCTAGACAAATAGCAGTGGGCTGCACCTCAAATTCAGTAAAACACAATCTACATTGCTTTTGTTTGCACTACTGCAGTCTCTGTCCATTTGCTAGTTCACCTCAAAACACTAGTCAGGAAAGAAAGTATTGATTTAATTCCACTCTCAATATTAGCTTTTTTACTTTGTTCTTCCCAAATTTACTATTGGGGGGGGGGCCCTAAAATTAATTTTTAGTTGAAATATTCATGTTGCCAAAGCGGTGTCTCAGTTTTTTTAAATGACCCAGTTAACAGTAACACTTACTTCAGGGATAGCTTTCTACCTGATTTGAAAAATTCAGTCAGTTGGAGCCATGCTTTTAGACTTACATTAGCATGATGAGCATCAGTCAAGATTATGACAAGAAAATGGAATTCAGGAAGACGTGTCACAGGGCAGAAAGGGAACAGAATACTGCGGGACAAAATATTTTCTATTTTCACTTATTTCTGAGTGGTTACAAGTGCTGTGTTTATCTTGAGCAGATCTAGATCCGCCCTAAGCTAAGAAATAAATATGACTGGCAAATGTCACTCTAGCTGTTCAAATTAATTGAGTCATTGGCTGCCACCATCACAGGCCTTGCAGGTGTCTTACCTGGAACAGGCTTAACTGATAAAGCAACTTGCTTTCAGAAAAGTTATTATCAGAGCAAAGTTTTCAGTTTTGTTTTTAAGTTAATGCAATTCTATAGATTCTCCTGGTTCTTCTCTATTCGATTTGGAGAAAATATACCGTGCGTTAAGAATAGCTCCTAAAGGGATGGTCAACTTTAAATTCAAGGACATTTAGTATGTCCGCTAGAATAAAGAAGCAGGGCTTCGCATTTCAAAAACCCAATATATCGGGAGTCTTCAGAACAGACTTTCAGAGCCCGAATGTTTGGCCACTCAGAGCAGCCAGTGAGTTCCCATGAAGTTCTGGGTATGAAGGAAAGGCAGAAACTCATTCTGGAGCGCGATTTGTTAACGTTTTGCTCCCTCTGATGGCTACCTGAAAGCAGTTCACAGATGCCGCAGGGCTGTGTGCAAGCAAGATTTTTAAACCCCCCTTTTAACAAGCCAGATGAATTTAAGGATAAGACTATTAAACTAAACCAGCTGTCATCTCTCTGTAGTAATTTTGTTCCTTTTCTTTTCCCTGAAGAATAGATGCATAAAGAATATGCTCTAAAGGCCAGCGGGTGTTCTGTCGCTCACACAATCACTGCTAACTTCTTGTCCACTATAAGGCCGCTGGAGTGCATTCCAAGTCTTATCCCACTGGCAATTTTATTTAGGATTATTTGGGTTAAATTGACACCTTGTAGAATCAGGTGTTCCCTTCCCAAATGAGGTCCTGAAGTTGAGATATATCTAGCTTCTTTAAGGGAGGAATTAGCACGGTTTTAAGTTTCACATTCAGTCTCTCAAATGCAATTTTGGGAGTTCACAGAAACACAAAACAGTATCTTTTTGTTTTGTTATCGTGACTAAACTCCATCTGCTTTATCTGTTAACACGAGCTGCCGGTTTAATGTGAAGTATATCAGAGAATTTTTATGATAACCAAAGAGAACTGATTCACTTTTAAGGTGGGGGAAAGCCCCAGATTCAGCCCATTTCATCTTGTCTTTCCAGAAAAGAAGTGATGAATATCTTGAATTTGACTACCTGATTCTACTTCACGAAAAGGTGTCCCAGGTAAAGTCTTATTTCTAAAAAGCCTTTTTTTACCACTGCCAACTGTGTAACCTCCAGCTGGGGCATGCAGATGGCGGGGCGTTCACAGATCTGATGCTTGCAGGTCCGTCAGCAAACAGGGTGAGGTTAGGGCAACGATCGCTTTCTGTCTCAGCGTTACCAGCTTCTGCCCCTATGCAGGCAGGAGGCAACACGTCTCTAACTTGTGTCAGCAGACAGTCATTTTCAGCTATTTCTGGGCCCTTCTTGGGAATGGCAGAGGTTCAATACACTGGTCATTCACAGCTCTCTCCTCTTGGGAGATCCTATTGCCAAACTGGCCAGGGATAAAGGGAAGAAGCGGCTGCCAGCATCCTGGACTGCTTAACTGCATTCCAGCTGGATCTGCAGAGTGCTTCTACGCTAGAGGACAGCAGCAGTGGACCGGTACACAGAGGTATCATCTACCCCAGCAGCTCACACAAGAAAGCGGCAGAAACTTTGGTTTCCAGAACAGTATTTACATTGCTTGCTATCCTCCATCGCAATTTCGCGATCTAGGCAAGTGTTTTCATAAGAAAAACACAGAAAATTTGAAAGAGAAGCTCTTGATTGTGCAACCTCCTGTAAGGGATCATCCACCGCTAACGATCAGAGATCTCACTCCCACTTCCAGCTCCACTGCTTCCTACCCCACTGCACTCTCAGTTAAGCTGGGACATCTGTAGTGGTTCAAGTTCCTAAGTTTTCATGAATTTTTCTTCATAGAAAAGTAGTAGCTAACTAATTGCAGGACAAAAGCATGGGTTCTTCATTGTACTCGGTTTGGCAAAGGGCAGATGTCCCAAAATATCAATAGCACTAACAGTAAGAGGGGTCATCCAACACAGACATGCTCAAGCTGCAAAACTTGCCTAGGTGAAAGAAAAACGTAGTTGCAGCAGCATGGAGCACAACACAGGCTGAAAAAAGCTTGCAGGAGAATTTCAGATCTCTGAACAGCTCAGCAGGACTGCGTGTTACAGCGCTTACCCTGCCGTGTTACTGGTGCTTATCAACCTACTTATATTCAGCCCAGGTATGGCTGTATTACAGCAGTCAATTCCCCTTCGGTATTGTTCAGAGAAAATACCTTCTCACTTTCTACGGTTTTATTTTCTACCCACAGGAGATCATTCCCTGGCAAATGACAGTTCTCTGGCACCCACAGCACGGTGTTCAAGTAACACAGGACAGCCGTCAGCCAAAAGATGCATCGGAATAGCCGACCACCCGCTACTGCAGTGGAAGAAGCCCAAATGCTACAATAAGCATTTGAAGGGAGGGCAGATGAGTTGGTGAGGGCGGATACGCAATCAAGGTACGAAGAAAGAAGTCCTTCCTCAATTAAACTTTCCCTGTACATTGTGCTTTGATCTGATAAGCCAAAAGGCACTTTGTCTGCTACGTAATCAAATGCTGCATCAAAATACATTTAAAAAACTTCTGTTGCCAGAACAAATACTTACGGCACAGGCGCGGAGATGTTCTCCCTAAAGGCAACTTTGGGCTTTCCCATGGTGCAAGGACAACCGTATTCCCTTTCCATTCGCTGCAGAAAAAAAAAAATAGAATGAAATAGAGTTGTTCCATTGGAACAATAGATTGGAAATTATTTTATTTACAGAGCTTTCTGAAATGAGAAACTTAAGCAGGGTTAACCAGTTTTTTTTGGTTTGGGGTTGGATTGATTTTTGGGGTCTTGGTGGGGGGGGGCGTTTCTTGGTTCTTTTAGACGTTACAAATTATTCACTGTCATTCTGTGGTCAACCTTGTTTAGGGCCTATAGCTTTAGATACAGGAAAAGGGAACAGCATTAATTAGTTTACCGGAGTTTAAGTTTTTAAAGACAAAAGCCATCTTTTCTTCATTCTGTCAACACTTCAGATACATCTATTGTGTTAGACTAAAATAAAGCACAGACATCCACTTGAAAGAAACAAATAAATCACTGTAAGTAACTATTCCCTCCTGCCTGCATCGTCTCTTATGGAATGATACATTTAAAACCACAGAAACAGAGTATTTCTCTCTCCCATAGGAAACGGCTAATGGTAAAACTCCTTATAAGGAAAGTGCAGTGCTTAATACAACATTTTTTTTATGAATTTGAACCAAAAAGTAAAAATATTCCAGGCAGAAGTTTCATTTAAATGGATTACAAGCCTTCAGAACAGAACCACTGCAGAGAAAGAGTCTTCAAAAGTTGACTAAGTAGTTAAGCTCCTCCCTAAGCAGCTGGCATTGTTCACATTAATGCCGCGGTGCTTTCTGTCAGGAAGATCTTAAAATAGTTGTCACACAATAGCCCTGATTTACACTAAAGCAAGTGGAGTTGTACACCTCCAAACATTCTGTAAACTCGACGTGCGCTTAGGCATCCAATTACAAAATTGGGCGTAAAGGCTGGTGTCAGTTTGTCTGTCTGCAGACAGATTTTGGTCTCAGCCAGGAAGGAAGAATTCTTGGTTGGGAAAAACAGTCAAAAGCAGAGTCCATGGAATCTGCTTTCCAAATTACCTGGGCGTAGATTTCTAAGTGCAGCTCCCCCATTCCAGAAACAATGGTCTCTTTGCTCTCATCATCAAAATGGATTCTAAAAGTGGGATCTTCCCTTGTAAAGCGGTTCAGGCCTTTTGAAAATTTATCAAAGTCATTCTGAAAAACAATTAGCACCCAAGAAAGCATTAACTCAGCATCCAGAAGTGACACAACACAAAGGCCTCGAATCCTATCAACTGCTTAGCACTTCTGCTCTCATGAGGTTATTTTCTGAAATACAGCCGTACGTTTACACCTGTATCTATCCCTCCAGTTACTTCAAGTCCACGTTTACCCGGGTCAAAGACATGCTGCTGCTTTGTGGCTAAGTGATACCATCTAACCCAGCCACGCGCCGAGTTATCTGAACAATACCTTCTTAAGCACTTTGGATGGAACATTTTAAAACACTGCTCATTTTAGTCTGTGGTTCCATATTTAACTGCTAACCTGCATAAAATTATAAGAGCAGCAGGGGAAAGGTCACTCAGAAAAAGGTTGATTCATAGGCCCCTACCTTGTTGGAAGGCTTCATAGCTACTGAAATGACAGGATCAGGGATGTGAATCGATTCCTGCAACGGCCAGAAAGGAAGAGATCATACAACCGAGTTCCACTACACCTGGTGGTGTTATTTCTCCAGAAAAGTATGGTCACAAGAACTCCAGGTTACAAACAGGGATGGCTGTTTTACTTATCTAGCTTGTATCTAATACCATTGTGCAACAAAATTATGCCACTCTCCTGAGGATTCCTACACGGCTATAATGTAATGCACGCCATCCTGCCAGCCATGTTATTTCCAACACCGTTTCCTAGACCCAAGTTGATCGATGTTTGGATTTCACACTAGTTAGAAGACTCTGCTTCCTATAAGATTTTGTAAACACATACATAAATACAACTGATGTATTGAAATACATATACAAATCCGTAGCTTAATATTTTGGTGTAACGGCATCCAATTTTAGCAGCCCAGAACAGTTTGCTAACACTGAAGTAATATATTTGATGTCAAGCACAGCACACAGGTGTGTCTCTCGCACATACTGTACTTCTATATATTCAGGCTCCTTGTGGTATAACAAATAATTGCAAAAAATATTTGCAGTTGCATATACATCACAAAATATTTAAACTGAACAAACAATTACAAACTTTTACCACAAAATCCTGGTAAATTCCAATGCATGAGGCATAGGGATGAAAAGGTGTACTCACCATGGAAATGTCAGTACTGGTTTTATCCGTGAACGTATCCCCACTCGCACAATCAATTCCAAACAATGCACATATGTCCCCTGCATAAACTTCATTTACATCCTTGAGAAAGAAAAGTTCACTATTTAGATAACACTGAAAGATATATTACAAACTTCACCTGGTTTTAAGAAGATATATAAATACTGTGTTTAAAAGCTTGATGTTAAGCTCCTTTGAAAATTCCACCTTTGATAAAATGCTCTGTAAATCTTCCCTCTTTATTCAAAGCACAAAAAGGAGACCTCAGCTTGGATGCCAACTTATTCTAGTTTAAGGATGTGAAGCAAGCAACATTCTGTGTTTCAGGCAGTCCTGACCCACTTCAGGAATCTTAAACAGGAAAGAGTAGTATTTGCAGCAGTTTGAGAATCCATTTTTAGTTTAAGAATTGTATTCAATAATCACATGAAAGAAAACTTTTTTGTATGCTTTGCCAATCCTACTTCCCCTCTCCCAGAAGTATGGAATATGGGGATAATACCACAGCTGGCTTTCTTTAGCTATCACCTCAAAGCCATTTTATAATGCTTCTCGGGGAAAGCTTCTTCCACTTCAGTGGAAATAATACACTAGAGATCATTCCAGTTTCTTGTAGAGCTCTATTAAGTGCTACAGGCAAGTACGGATTAACAACAAAAGCAGAATTTTGACATAGCACATTGTTCAGAGAGAGCTGAAAAGCAAGAGGCTTGTTTAGTAGGAGTGGTTCAAAAGGCAATCCGCGTGGATTGTACCCCTCACACTCACCTCCATGTTGTCTGAATGCATACGGACAAGCCTTTGTACGCGCACTCTCTTCCCGGTCCTGGTGTTATAGATATAATCAGATTTCTTCAGCATCCCCTGATAAACTCGAACATAGGTTAATTGCCCAAAACGTCCAGCCTGGAACCAAAATTCATTAAAAATCAGATGTAAGCCTTCTGGGAGTCAAGACCACTTCTATTCAAAGCATGATCTGCGTTGACTGATTAGATGTTTCTGGTTTGAATTTAAACACTAGGCATGCAAATGAAACTTTTTTTAACGTAGTCTCAGCTTTCTTGTGTCTTGTGTCTTTTCTGTACTTGGCTCTGGAATGGAACTTGGCATCTCCTGGCGATTTTCTTTACTTCTCCGATTTTACCAGCCCTAAACCTTCCCAACAGAGGCATACGTTAACTAGCAATTTGGCCAGCCACTTTCCACGAAAATCTGAACTGCCACCCTCTAGGTAGCAAACAACTTGTTCAGTTAAAACTGTGTACTTTTACCTCCCCAACTCTCTCATGTTCCCAGGTTTTAAGCAAGAAAAATCATGAAGAATTTGAGGCACATAACCCATTTTAAAACTTAAAAATTTGGCAGTGTTTGATACATTTGTGGACGGTTGAAACCAGTTGGTTTTTTTTTTAAAAGAAGTTAAATTCATATTGAATTTAAACAAGCTGATTTTAAAAGTTTTGGTAGTACCACCTGTTTGGACTCGCGGTATACAGTGACCAAGTAAAAAAGCCACCACACGCACAAATAGCTACACCGAAAACACAAAGCTTTAAATGTGTGCTTTTCCCCGAAACCGAAAGGCATTTGCCAGGCATCAGCAACAAGCCACCGACAGCTCAGCGCAAGCAGGACTTGCGTACACCAACAACTTGTGCAGGAAATGTCCCGCTTCTCTACTGGTTTTGCTGCATTAGAAAGGAAAACATGAAGAGCTTACCTCCAGTTTGAAAGCGAGGCCTATAAAAGGTTGGGAATCGTCTCGAGTGGAGTTCAACAGGAACTTGGCTTTGTCCTCAGAATCCCTTAAAAACAGGCACGGAGAGGGAGTTTGTGTAATGACTCAAACATGGCAGCCTCCTCTAAACAGGAGCCCACCCTCGGAAAGTCCCAAGGACCTTGAGTGTCACAGGTTCCTAACAGAGACTTAAAGATGCTCTCATATGTAGCTCATATGCTCAGAAAGTAGCTCAGAGAAACTGGGGCGGATCCCAAAAAGGAGGTCAAAACTATGACAGATATCACTAGTCCTTGATATCATCCCACTGTTTTGCCACAAAAACAATTAATCATACACTCAGACACAACTCATGAGCAAGGCCAGTTTTAGAGTGAAGAAGAGACGCTGCAGTAACTCTTCCGACAGTGCTCATGAGCCACGTGAGAAGCTTTCGTCTACCCTAGCAGGCAGATCTTAGAGGCAGCGAGAGGCAGAGCAGCAGTGAGGACTCGAAGAGTCACGTAACTGCTGGGAGAAAAAGTCATAAACTGTATTTATTAGCGTAACTGCTATTTAGCTGTCGTTATATTGTCCGAACAACTCAAACGCATTAAGGAGACCTGACGGCCACCCCTAAGCCATGACTGGAACATTAAGGGCTATTTACTGGCTCTAATGTTGGGTTCCACGCTTCTTAATTGTGAAAGCACATCAACTTCAACAAACAAGTCCAAAGACTAAAACGCTGTTTACACATTTCAGATGTGCTCTCTCCTCCACTGTAGGCCTGGTTTTAAGGGTTACCATTAATTTCTAAAGAACTATCTCATCAGATAACAGTTTTTCAAATTTAACATTTAATGTGTGTTAAAAATACCAGTATAAACAGTAATGAGAGGTGAGCTTTCTTCGTTTTGGAAGTTGGTGCAAAATGATGATGGCATTATTTAATACAAATCGTAAATGACCGGGTATTTTGTTAGTAATGTTTCCTGCTACATATTACAGTGCTTTGAAACCTGATTCCCAGACCACTTCATATGCTCACGAATATACTTACCCCTGGTTTAGAATAGCATAGTTCTCAACCTCGGAAGGATTGGGGAGGTATTCCAGGACAGCATCCAGCAATGGCTGTACTCCTTTGTTCTTTAAAGCACTTCCCACAAGTACTGGGGTAAAGGACTTCTTCAGTGTCGCTCTTCTGATTGCAAGCTGAAAAATACCAGTGCATTACTCTCCTCCTGCAACAACGTTCCAGCATTGGAACAGGCTGCCCAGAGAGGTGGGGGAGTCCCCATCCCTGGAAGTGTTCAAAAAACGGGCAGAGGTGGCACGTTGGGACATGGTTTAGTGGGCATGGAGGTGTTGGGTTGATGGTTGGACTGATGATCTTAGAGGGCCTTTCCAATCTTAATGATTCCTGGTTTTTACTTTCATTATAAATAATCCAGCCACCAAGCCAGGAAACATGAAATTGCTACTCTCCCCTTAATTGGTTTAGTGATGGACTTGGTAATGTTAGGTTAATGGTTGGACTGGACGATCTTAAAGGTCTTTTCCAACCTAAACGGTTCTATGATTCTGTAACTACAGGAGCATGATGCAGCACCAACCAAGCAGCAGTCTAGATTGTCTCTTTGCTGGCCAGCTCTACTCCTGGAGTAAAGTAGCCGCTCCCACGCAGTCTCCTGTACCACCCCCTACACAAGAGCTTCCCATAAAACTTGCTCACTGGAATTCTAGAGAAGCGTGAGATTTTTTTTTCCCCTCATCTTAAATTCAACTTAAAAATGAAAATGCCTCAGATAAATATAATGATAACCCCAAAATACTCAGAAAAAGTTTCTTGATTCTCCGCTGGTAAAGTCAGGACTCTTCATTTCTAGTTTAGGTCTCATTGTCCCTATTTAGTTACACTGGCAAAAAAAACACATTTAAATTTGTGAAAGTAAGATGAGATGCTTCAGTATGCTTAAACTATGGAAAACTCTTCTGAAAGAGGAAGTTAGGTAGGGAAGGGATATTTGGGTAAGTGCCATGCTCAGTGAATCAGCAGTTTTTGATGAGGAATGTTTTAAAAGCACAACAGGAGAAGCTATTCACGTTCATCCACAGACCTGCTGAAGTTGCACCGACGTCTTGGGAATCCTTCCAGCACGTTCTAGCAAACAGAGCAAGATAAACTAACTGCACGGTAATCTCCTGCTTCTTCAGTGCCTTTCACCCGAGCATCACACGACGTTGCAAAGCATAACTGAGCACCAACAGCTTCCTTAACAGTGATCACAGCTGTCTTCCACAAAGGTGGACAGAAGCTATGTGCCCCTCTTCCCACCCTGCAATTAATTACTGAAGCCAAGGTTGCCACCGCGGTCTCACCTCTCCCTGCCACTAGAGGATGCCATCCCCCTGCGCTCACCGAGGCACTTGATCCCACCAAAAGCAGCCCCTGTCGTCTTGGGTAAGCTAAAAGAAATGAATTCTCCTTGACAGCCAAGATAGTTAACCATATCATCTGATCTGGGAGTTATTTAGAGTACGGACAGTTAAACTATCTTCATAATTAACAGACAGAACAGCGGTTCCTTAAATTTCTTGATGTAATGACTTCACAACAATAATACAAGGAAAAAAATCCTACATCAGCAATACTGCTCGTCTAGCCCTTCTCTGTTCTTATATACCAGAGCGCTGGAAATACGGCTGCGCCGGTGCCTGGTGTTTTTATTCGGCCACATGTTTTCAAATGAAGCAACATGACTGCAATTTATCCTCATTAACAATTATCTTGGGGAAAAAAGTAATTTTATTTTCACATCAAGATTATTTTCACCGAGTGCCCCACTGAGTATCCGGTGCACATCGGTTCCTCGAGTATAGTATTATGGATAGCGGCAAATTAGGTGATGTTTAAAGCAGCTGATCTTCAGCAAACATCATATGCTACGACTGTGGCAGCCAGGAGTGATACTTAGCATCATTTCCACAAAAAGATATTTTCAGTGGAAACTTGGCTGCTGGCCACTGAAAGAAAATCCATCTTCAGGGACATATTAGTACAAATTAACCTGCATCTGCAATAGTATAGCCATTAGAGCTGTAATTAATTGGCTTTCAGAAGTGGGAAGCAGAGGCATGCTGAATAGACAAATTTATCTTGGTAACAGATTTCCCTCCCAGCAGGAGCTATCAAAAATAGCTTCCTGCTAAAAATCTCCCACCTCTTACAGCGATGCAGCGTATTCACATCGGTACCATTCCCTCTGCCAGGTGAAGGACAGATCCTTACAGGTCTCTCAAATTGCTATTACATTTCTGTCTTTATCAAAGCTGCTTTGTAACAGAAATAGCTCAGCTTCATAAAATAAGATTTAATTACTGGAATAACTAAGTGCCTTGTTATCAGTAAGAGATGCATTTGCTTGGTACTTTCAAAAAAACCCTTGTGCATTTGTCTCAAGCCAAGCTGGGATATACAGATTCCTGCGTACTCTTCCTAGAGACGTTAATCACCAGTAAATCACCCATACAGCCAAAGCAATTTTTAAAGAAAACGCCTCTAAACCCGAGGTATGTAGCAAAGTTAAAAGCAATCAAAATTTAGGGGTCAGGAAGATTGAAAGCAATAAATCTTAAGGGGACTTGCAACATGCATCAGCTCTGAGGGACTGCCAGTCCTCTAGAACCCAACAGAGAGCGGGCAACGTCCAGGAAAGCGAGCGCTGCAGATCCTAGCAGGGAATGGACTACGGCGCAGGGGCAGCTGGGCACTGCTAACGGGCCCAACACTTAGAAGAGGACTTAAATATCAAAGCTATGTTCAAAGTAGCAACCCCAGTGATCACTCGAACTCAGCTGGCCTAGCAGGCTCCGCTCAGAGAAACAGCTCCTGCTTTTTAACCAGTTCTGCCTCAATTCCGCTCGTCTTCTCCAGCTACCAACTGAAGCACCCAGCTGCAGGCAAAGAGAAGCAAAAGGAGGTAAAAGTGCCACGTCAGGCAGGCTCCAGGCAGACTGTGCAACACCACTGCTCAAAGACAAGCTGTTCCAGCTCTGACAGCAGCATTCTTAGGAAAAGCAGCCTGCCTGCAAGGCTTCTCCCACTGCAATGGGCTTTTCAGACCTCACTTTTTTATTTAAACGTATTAAGCAACTGGTTTCCTCTAGCAGTTTCCTTCTTGACTAATTAATAGCTATTAACAGCAGGCACTAGAAGAGTACGCTCAAGTTAACTCCCAACACGAGCAAGAGGCGGTGGCAAACAGCAGGACGCATCACACAAATCCTTGCACCGAGCGGGCAATTAGGGGCAAAACCCACCCCCGCTGAGATCAGGCCTGCAAACCGTACCACCCTCAGCGTGCTTCCCTCGCCCTACCGTCTGCCAAGACACGGCACACGGCAGCCTGCCGGGCTTCAACAGCTACACGGCGTCGTCTCGAGTGACACCTGCCCCACGGGGCTGCGCGGTAAATGCAAGCCAGCTTAGCGCTGCTTCTCCAGGGGCAAGCGTCCTCAGATTACCTTTACGCTCACGGCCCAGCAGAAGCAGGTCCACGTGCGGCACAGGCTCTCTCACACCGGCATAGCCAAGCTTTTGCACCCGTCCTGACTAAAGCTAATCCCACAGGAACTCAAGAGGCATTATCAGTCAACTACCAACCTTAAAGGAGGGACTGCGTGCCAGGTAACAACCCGCAATGGCATGTGTAGATTGCCAAGTCTGACATAAAACAGTCGAAAAGAAGGAACGCACGTCAACCTGCTGCCCAGCCTCCGCGGAACCGCACAAGCGGATCTCATCCTGGAGCGAACACCGGCAGGACTTGCGTAAAGAGCGTACAACTGCAGCTGACCTCCCTAGGTCTCCCCACCAGCTTTTATTATGTGACCATGCGCTTGAAGAAACAGCGGTGCCAAACTGTCATGAGAATGAACAGTTTTCAGCCTACGGCCATTTGATTACTTCTGTGAGCATCTTTTTATGCTGGCATGTTTGCCACCTGATATCTGAAGTATTTCATAAAATAAATCATCTATCAATTTTTTCCCCCTCTTTCAAGAACTGCAATTCTCCTTTTTTTTTGAAAACTGTATTTTGACCTGGATTCTTTCCCTCTGGAGTCTCCAAGTCAAGTCATTCCAGTTCCCTTCTAGCATACTGCTCTTTTCGCTTCAGGTGTGATCAGTGCAAATACAAAACAAGGCAGGATCTCCTAGGCACAAAGACGACTTACAGCATCTCAACAACTGACTTGTTGTTGAGCAGATCCCACTGCTGCGGGACACGAAGCAAGTCAGAGCCATCAAGCTGTAGCATGGCAAGGCAACAGAATGACAAAAATGACCAGAGGTACCTTCGAGCCATTTGCTGGTCCCTAAAGGGCAGATGCAAGCTCAGACTTTCCAACGCAAATCAAAAAACAAATCTGGAATGAGCCCTCAATGGGGAGTGAAGTGGGAGTCCACCTGTGGGAGGTGACACTCATACCAGAGAACTCAAGCAAACAAAATTTCTTCAAAGACTTCAAGAAATCTTTATTGGAGGATTGCAGGATAGGGACACAAAAGAGCGAGATAACAGCGCTACAGGAAGAAGAACCACAACAAAGTTACCTTTAACTCAGCAGCTGTAGGAATCTTTTCTTCCAAAAACAGCTCCCCAAGCTGATCGTCCGAGTTAGCAACACATTCGATCAACTCCCGACGTCTCTCTGCAGCCTCAGCTCTAAACTCAGCTGGAATTTCATCATAGCGCAGAGTCTGGCTACACACACATAAATAACATAACCACTCTAAAGAAATACCACACGAATCAACCTTTCAATCACTAATCATTGGGATGACCAGCCTGACCAAGAAAAATTCACTGTTGATATGGATATTGCAAAACAACAAAAAAAATCATGTAAGAATATCAACATGTTATCTTTGATGCTTTAGCAGGAGAGGGTTTCTTCCTACTCATGGCAGGAGTCTGCAAGGATGCAGGATAACCTGTTTAACAACCTCACCCACATCTTATCGGCATCCCAGTAAGCTCGCGCCAAACGTAGGCTCTCAGTTCCCGTTACGAAGCAAGTCTCCTCTTTCTCAGGGTGGCAAGTGTGGCCACCACCCCTTCACACTACTGCAGTTAGCAAACGACTCACGCTGCAGCTGCCCATCACTCAGCCTGACCCTGCGGAATCGCTTTGCTGTAACCTGGAGAGCTGAAGGGTGATACCTCAGCCCTAGCACAAGCTGCATCCCTTACATTCCAAACAGCAGGCTTTTTCACCTCTGAAGAGCAACTATAGGTAGTTCCTCAGACAAAGACTAGCTCCAACTAAGAAATATGCAAGTTTCAAAACTTACCCAAGTGCACCATCGAAATATATAGCTTTTTCTTCAATAAGATCTATAACTCCTTTAAAGTTCCCCTCCAGCCCAATTGGAATCTGAACAAAAGCTGCATTGTGTTTTAACTTGGATCTGAAAAAGTGAGCAAATATAAGTTACTTCAAGAAAAAAGTCATTTCTATATATGTGCTCCAGATGGTCTTTGAACAACATCCCACTCCTACAAAATCACTCTCTTTTGTTCTTTGGACAGTGCCAAAAGTCTACCAATGCTGATGAGAAATGCCTAGCTGCATTTTAACCCGAGTGACTGCCAGCCCTCTATATCCCAACAGATACGGTGAGCCACTTCCATGGGAAAGAAGGCACTGCAAACTGGTTTCAGATTAATTACTTGATTACGGGAGTTGCTTCTCCCTTAATGCATATTAATGCATGTATCTCACAGATCAAATCAGGCACAGAAAGACTGCAGGTAAGGAGAAAGCAGGACTGCTGGTATCCGAACTAGAAGCTGTCCAACCCTGTGTCATCTCCCTGCTGTCAGCTACAGCACGTATGCTACCAGGACATAGGTAAAATTAAAACGCTGTTTTCAAAGTGGCTCCAAATATAGTTCCATCAACAAAATAATTGAAGTATCAAAACCCCAACTCTCGGTCACTGCAGGCCTGGGCTGACACAAATATTAGCTTTTCTGGAGAAAATGGAGACTTGTTATAGGTCAGATTAAGATTTAACCTCAAGTTATTATCCTCCAAACTGCAACTACAGACCTCACAAGAGAACCCTTTTCAATATTCTTGGTATTAACCTGCTAGGTGAATAGTTCAGAATTATTTCACAGATAATTTTAAATGATAAATACCTCAACTGTTGTACTGCTCTGGCTGGACTAGAGCCCAGCCTGTCCAGTTTATTGATGAACGTTAAAAATGGCACACCGTAACGTTTCATTTGCCTGTTCACAGTTATTGTCTGGCACTGAACTCCTCCAACAGCACAGAGGACCAGAATGGCTCCATCAAGAACTCTCAAAGATCTCTCCACTTCAATTGTGAAGTCCACATGTCCTGAATAAAAAAAAACAACAAAAAAAATTATTCATCGATGATAAAAGGTAATGAGAAATTGTTTTCTCATACGTGCAGAAAGGAGCAACAGCCGACAGAATCAGCCTCCGGCTACACAGCAAGAGTCACAGCAGCTCAACGTGAGCGACTAACGAACACAAAGGCGGCACCACGCTCCGTGCGTACGCGAGGGAACAGCAATCTTAACGCGTTCAGAACTGTCGTTACCCGGCGTGTCTATGATGTTGATGTTGGTGTCTTTCCACATGGTGTATGTTGCTGCGGACTGAATTGTGATTCCACGCTGTCGCTCTAGCTCCATTGAATCCATGACAGCTCCAACTCCATCCTTACCTTTCACCTTAGGAAAAAAAGGCGGGGGGGAGGGGGGGAAGAAAAAGAAAAAATTTAGTCCAAGGTTGTTTACTAAGAATTTTGCATGTGCAGGAGTGATGCATTAGACACTGAGCATCATCTTTCATGGACTGAAGAAAAGCAGACATGGCAGAATCGCTTACAATTCTTGAACTACAAACAAGTTTGATTTTTTATTTTTTTGCAGCTTCATCTGCAACTTTAATGTATTTTGCTCTCCTGAGGATCACTCCTGAAAAAAGTTATCAGAAATCTGCGGGAAATTATGCTTCACTGCGAATTTAACAAGGTAACATACCTGAAGCTAAAAAATTACACCCCTATGTTCTCTGTTTCTCCCAGTCACCTTTGACTACATCAAAAGAAACATGTATCTTCCATTGTATATTTACTACAGAGGTGGTAAGGGAGAAGTCAGTCTTGAAATAAGATTTGAAGCGTTCTGAAAGAGGGAGAACGCTGCAGAAAACAAGGGATTACTTTCTATCCCCTTGCCCTCCGCTTATTTTTAAAGGGGTATTGGGGAAACCAGCAGATTTTTAAGATTCCTTCTCCAGCCTGGCCAGAAGAGCCTCACCGGGCCCACCAAGCACTGCTCTACTTGCATGGAGCTCTCCATGCAGCACACCGTGCAGACGAACAAGTCACGGCAGCGTCACAACGGTACCCGGCACGCTCAGCCCACGATGAAGCAGCTCTGCTCTGGAGTCCTCCGAAAACTGACCTCGTGCATTTGTGCTATCCTGCCCGTATAGAAGAGGATTCGCTCCGTTAACGTTGTCTTCCCCGAGTCGATGTGGGCCGAGATCCCAATGTTGCGGATCCTGTCATTGGGAAGGACTGCCGAAGAACAGTGCCGGCAGGAGTTCAGGAGAAACTGAAAGGCAAGAGGAGAGCGCGGCTTTAGTCAGGAGCAAATCAAACTTCCAGTCAAACCGCTTTCTTACGGCAAATGGCTCATTTAAAGCAAAAGGCCCTTCCCAAGCACCCAGGGGGTCCCCTCACAGCTCTGTGCCACCCTCGCAGAGCCCCGGCAGCCCCTCCGTGCTCGCCCGGCTTTGCCAGCCCCGCCGTTGCATTCCCCGCTTCGCCTCCCGTGCATTTCACTGAGCTGTCCCGCAGCTGCTGCGGTGCTTTCCGACGGGCCCGTCCCCAGCTCCCCTGCCACCGTCCCCTCCCTGCCACTGTCCCCTCGCCACCGTCCCCAGCTCCCCTGCCACCGTCCCCTCGCCACCGTCCCCAGCTCCCCTGCCGCCGTCCCCTCCCTGCCACCGTCCCCAGCTCCCCTGCCACCGTCCCCTCCCTGCCACCGTCCCCAGCTCCCCTGCCACCGTCCCCAGCTCCCCTGCCGCCGTCCCCAGCTCCCCTGCCGCCGTCCCCAGCTCCCCTGCCACCGTCCCCTCCCTGCCACCGTCCCCAGCTCCCCTCCCTCCCGCCCGGCCTTCCTCCCTCCCCTGCCGCCGCCTCGGTAACGGGGCGCCCCGCGGGGACCCGACATCTTGCGCCCGGTCCCCCCGCGGGCGGGCTCGGCCCTCACGGGGCCCTCACGGGGCCCTCACAGGCTTCGCCGGGCCCCGAGGGCCCGCGTCCCCGCGCCTCCTCCCGCAGGGCGCCCGCGCTGCCCCCGCCTCGCCGGAGCCGCCGTCCCCCACGAAATGGCCGCGGCCGGTACCTGCTGCTGCTGCTGGTGCTGCTGCTGGTGCTGCTGCAGGAGCCCCCGCGCCCGGCCGGCCCGCAGTGCCCGCAGCATGGCTGCCGCCGCCGCCGCCGCCGCCGCCGCCGAGGTCAGGCCGCCGCCGCTTCCGGGGCGCCGCGCATGCGGGGCCGGGCCGGGGGCCGCTGCCGGGCGGCGGGAGGGGCCGCCCCTCGCCGCCGGAGGGGAAGGCGCCGCCTGCGCGGCTCCTGCGCTTGGGCCGCGGCGGCCCCGGGCAGCGCTGCGGGCCTGGGGAGGAGCGGGCGGGAAGCTGCCCGGCCGAAAGGGACCCGGGGGTGGTGGTGGAAGGGGCTGAACATGAGCCAGCAGTGTGCCCAGGTGGCCAAGAAGGCCAACAGCATCCTGGCTTGTGTCAGGAATAGTGTGGCCAGCAGGAGCAGGGAGGTGATTGTGCCCCTGTGCTCGGCGCTGGTGAGGCCGCACCTGGAATGCTGTGTCCAGTTTTGGGCCCCTCAGCACAAGAAGGACATTGGGGTGCTGGAGCGTGTCCAGGGAAGGGCAGCGGAGCTGGGGCAGGGTCTGGAGCACAGGGCTGGTGGGGAGCGGCTGAGGGGGCTGGGGGTGTTCAGCCTGGAGAAGAGGAGGCTGAGGGGAGACCTGATCGCTCTGCAGCTCCTGGCAGGAGGGGGCAGGGAGGGGGGTCGGGCTCTTCTCCCAAGGAACAAGCGATAGGATGAGAGGAAATGGGCTCAAGCTGCGCCAGGGGAGGTTTAGGTTGGATATTAGGAAAAATTTCTTCACGGAAAGAGTGGCCAAGCATTGGAACAGGCTGCCCAGAGAGGTGGGGGAGTCCCCATCCCTGGAGGGGTTCAAAAAACGGGCAGAGGTGGCACTTGGGGACATGGTTTAGTGGGCATGGGGGTGTTGGGTGATGGTTGGAATGATGAGCTTAGAGGGCCTTTCCAACCTTAGTGATTCCCAGTTTTACTTTAATTAAAAAATAATCCAGCCACCAAGGCAGGAAACATGAAATGAATTATTGCTCTCCCCTTAATTGGTTTAGTGTGGACTTGGTAGTGTAGGTGAATGGTTGGACTGGATGATCTTAAAGGGCTTTTCCAACCTAAACAATTCTATGATTTTTTGGGACCAATCCCACTTAGTATTTTAATTAATGACCTTGACACCATGATTAGGATTTACGCTACTGAAGATCCTGATGGCAATGTTTGAAGACACTGAATATATCAGAGGAATGCTACAACTGCAGACTAAGATCAGCTCATTTTACCAAAAAAAGAAAGTCTGGTGTCAAGTACAGGGCTGCCATTCTGTCCTGGTTTCGGCTGG
Source organism: Pelecanus crispus (assembly GCF_030463565.1). NCBI lineage: Eukaryota > Metazoa > Chordata > Aves > Pelecaniformes > Pelecanidae > Pelecanus > Pelecanus crispus. The sequence goes on along the minus strand of NC_134651.1, from coordinate 2,678,437 downwards.
GATAGAGTTAATTTTCTTCCTAGCAGCAGGCATAGTGCTGTGTTTTGGATTTAGTAGGAGAATGTTGATAACACGCTGATGTTTTTAGTTGTTGCTGAGTACTGCTTATGCCAGTCAAGGACTTTTTTCAGCTTCCCCTGCTCTGCCAGGGGCACAAGCAGCTGGGAGGGGGCACAGCCGGAAGAGTTGATCCCAACTGGCCCAAGGGCCATTCCATACCATACGGCGTCATGGGCAGTATAGAAACTGGGGGGGTTGGCCGGGGAGCAGCGATCGCTGCTGGGAACTGGCTGGGCATCGGTTGGCGGGTGGTGAGCAATTGCATTGTGCATCACTTGCTTCATGTATCATTATTATTATTATCATTATTATACTGTTACTATTAGCATTACTATTTCACTTTATTTCAATTATGAAAGTGTTCTTATCTCAGCCCAGGAGTGTTTCTCACTCTCACTCCCCCGATTCTCTCCCCCATCCCCCCGGGGCAGGGGCAGTGAGCGATGGCTGCGTGGTGCTGAGCTGCTGCCTGGGGCTGAACCACAACACATTCACAGGCATGTTCAGCTGGAGTTTACTCATTAGAAACAATTGAAGAGCCGAGCTCCTTGTCAGAAGAGCAACTGCATGGCAGCACTGCATGAAAAAGGAAAATACAATCTCATGATATGCAGGAGGATGCTGTGTGGAGCACTGGTAGCAGTTTCTAACGCTTTGAATGTTGTGTTAGGATAGCAAGGAAGCTTCACTTAAGCCAGCATTACAGATCCACCAGCAGAATATCCCAGCTTACACCCGGTGAATTTGGTGCAGTTCCCTCCAGTAAATACCACCATGGGAGAAGAAATTCTTGCATTTAGAATCGAGTAAGAGCATGTCTATGATGGCTGTTCGAATAGATGGCATGCTAAGGTTCAGGTCACAGCTTGAGGAAGCTATAGCGTGTACCTATATTCTCAAATATAAGAAAATAAAATCCCCAGTACTAGGATCACCCCAGGAACATTACACCAGTCTGTCACCCCAGAGAAGACTGCAGGAGCCGTTCGGAAGCAGAGAAATGGCCTGGCCATCACCATACTCCAAGTCCCACCCCCATCTCTTTCCTTCTAGCAAACTTTTTTTTTTTTTTCCTGTGGTAAAGGCGTATTTTCCTTCTGGAAACCAAGGGCCATACTTTCCCTCAGTGCATCACTACTGGTGTCACATATAGGAGTGTTTCAAAGCAGCCCCAAATAACTAATGCCCAAGTCATTTTGTGGTATAAAGTAAGCCAAACTAACCATAAATAAGAAATACCTTTATTAAAGAATTCCAGTTTCAGATGTTTCTGCATAGAACAATTTCTTTTGCATTACCTTTTAGAACATTGTTTTGCATAACAAAGTAATGAATATTAGCCTCTTCCCACTAGAATTTTAAACCCAAAGGATGTACTTGTTTTATTGATTACATATATGTATCATAGATTTTTTTTTATCTCAGTAAAGCACAGAGCAAAATGCAAGTTGTCAGATGAATGCTATTTTCTGTTAAATAGCAGCGTCTCAAATCAAAGGTTTCTTCTGAAGTTACGACGTGAAACACTTTTCTGCTCTTTATTAGTGGGGAATTTAAGTGACATACCTGGAAAACGCTTCCACAACCTTATATTCTCAGTGACATTAATTGCAAAGTGGATGTTGTCTTCAGTGCACGGGAGAGCAGGCCCTAGAGTTGTACTCTTTCCTTTTTAAGGAGAGCAAAAGCATCCTTCAGACCCAGGGTTCTGGCAGACACCTCAGGCCAGCACAACTGCGAGCATCGCGCCGTTCCGGCCCGGCCTTCTGCCAGAGCGTGCTGCCCCCCACCACCCACCTACCTCGACGCTCGTAGAATGGGTCAACAGCATAAACTTAGTGCCGCTAGAATTTGCTCTAATAATAGGAAGAGACCGTTGCATTAAACAAGCAAATAAACAATTGTCCTTCCCTTGTCAGACTTCAACAAAAGTGCTTCTGCTTATTTTTTGCAGATTAATAAACACAGAATTAAATAATCTGGGGAATCTGCAGAAAGATAGGATTTGAAGGCCATTTCCTTTTTGGCCAAACCAACAATAATCTTAACTTACTACACCTATTTTCTTTTATCATATAAATAGTGCCTTTTTTTTTTTTTAAGGCTACGCTATAACATTTTAGCCTTGAAATATATGCTACAGTGCTAATGCTGTAATGTTACAGTCTACAGAAATTATTTACGCTACAACATGGGGATCGATTCCGTGTAACAAAACAGCGTACGAACCTAACGTTTCTAATACAAAGACCTTTCCTGTTCTCAGTCAGGCGGTTGGCTTTCCTCTAGAACATCAGACTCTAACCAAACAACAACGTCAAGGGAGATCAAGTGAGAGATTCAGGATCATTCTACATCCACTGAAACAGGACACAAAAGAATAGAGACATCTCAGCAGAGGGGGGGAAATGGTTTCCTGTATGCAGGGCTCTTTTAGCTTTTTGGAACAGAAGAAATGGTGTATCGTTCATTATCCAGTTAAACTACTGCCTACTCAACCAGTTTCTCCCACATATTTTTCTGATTAATAACTAATAGTTACAGCCGAGTTTCTTAGGACAGAGTGGTATTATTACTGAATAATTAAAAGCTACTGCAGAGAATCTTCAAGAACGAAAAATAACGGGCCACCTCCAGAGGACGCATGCCAAGGATCAGAAATACAAAACTGACAGTCTAGGCACAGAAAATAAGAGATGCGAGCACAGCTTATGAACATAAGAACGCTGATAAACTAAAATTTACTTGAAGGATTTGTCCTTTCAGTATTCCTCTCACTTTTCTTCATGTTAAATCAAGGTGAATCTGGGGATTCTATAACAGTTTACAATATGATTTTAAAGAGAGAGAGATACAGTGGCTATAGTGTATTCAAATTGCCGTATCACCTAGAAAATTAATAATTATTTCAGCCACACAAAATAAAAAGATTTTACTTTCTCTGCAAGTTACAGAGTGTGGGAAAAGGTAGTTTCATTACCAGGCTTAATAAAAAGTCTGAGACTGGTGCAACTGTAGCAGAAAAATCTTGCAAATCAAAGCTTGCTTTTTTTTTTTTTAAAAAAACAGAATTAGTGATAATCCATTAAAGTGCTTTTAAGTGGAAAGTTATTGGGTTTTTAATTTACTGCAACTAGATGGTTTAGCCAAGGATCTGAAGTTTTAAAGAACATTCAGTTGTCAAGAGATGGGAGTAGCAAGGCACGCTAATACTTACTAAAACAAAAAACAGAGATTGGTCATATATATGCGTATACTTATATGAACATAAGCAATGCAGCACCATTATCTTCTCTGAAGAAACTCCATTCAAATGGAGAATGGAAGCAATTTATTTTTTGCTGCTTTTGATGGGGACATGCGTTCCTTTCACATTGAGATTCTCCAAAGAAACTCTGGGCTCCCTGGAACCCGCAACTGCAAGCGGTTTCTCTCTGAAACACACAACAGCAAAAAATCATAAGCAGCATACAATATGGGGGTGAGGGAATATACATTGTGCGAATTACTTATGTGGAGGTACAGTTATTTTAGTTGTAAAACAGATTTGACTCCCCCTCCAAAACTACTTCCATTGTTACCACCGTAGAGTTGGACTATTTCCTCATCTTGCACGCTCGAGGAGAAGAAAGAAACAGCTTAGTTTGAAAACTGAAATGGAAGGTAAAGTAGCCTCTGTAATAACCCTCTAGAGCTGAGGAGGTGCCAGAGGGAAAGCACTCTGTGTAGTTTACAGAAGAGGAGCGTTTCCCTTCCGTAGCATTCGCTACCAAACATGCAACTGATAAAGGCGTCACAGCTTCCACTGAAACTATGTCAACAGGAGGGGGAAAAAAAAAAAAACCCACAGACAAACAGCCCCGGAGCTTCGTAGATAGCAGCCTATGCAGGGGAGCTCCTGCGTTTACAGATAAAGTCCTCATTCCTACACAGACTTCCTGATTTTAGGATTAGAAGAGGCCTCATTTGAAATCGAACGCTGAAGAGAAGGGCGTGTGTCTCCAAGCGTATGGAAGGCGCCTGTCCTCTTACCCGAGAGAACAGGTCAAGCCAGCCCTCCATAAGGATGACACCTTAATGGCTAACCCAGTTTAACGGCTGTGGGGGGAGCTACAACATTTGTACGTAGTTGAGCTAAGAGCGCTGACATATTTCTCAAGAAAAAACACTCACCATTTTAGCCTATCAATTCCTTAAGTAATGTTCAAAGTCAAAAATACTGAATTTCTTCAAAATTTAGTGAACAAAATACTGCCTTACACTGTTTATTGTGGCATCATGAGAAAAGGAGGAATAGGACATGCTATTTCTCCTCAGATTGCCAGTAAGCATTGTTTGTTCATGAACAGATTGCTTCTGAATTGAGTTTTCATTCCGCTGCTAGCATTTCCTTATTCTGGTAGGAAGCTATTTTTACCTTCTTAATCCATCTTCCTTGGGTATGTGACGAATACTTCTGTATTTTGGAGCCTCTAAATTGCATCTAGTTCTAGATGGCCTGAACTTCATAATCTCTTTCTGCCACTCTTCATCAAAGGTCTGGGCCTCAGCTGAAAAACAGTTAAAGTTTACCTTTATTTTTAAAAAACACAAGCAAGATAGAAAAAAGACATGTAATGAAAATTAGGGTTTTTTTTTTTTTAAACAGTGTATTTTAAACTTGTGGTCCATGACTCTCCACGTGGTCTGCAAACTATTTCTAGGGGACCTCTAAAAGACAACTAAAAGCTTACTGCCAGTAGGCTTATGTTTGGAAGATAAAAAAGTCACCGTGTTGTAAAAGTATTTTAACCACACATCTCTTAAATATGTATTTTCTATTAGCCACAAACAAACATACAGCAAGTAGTAAAATTCTGTTAAAAGTTTGTTTGAACCATAAAATATCATTAAAAGTACTTTCAAATATGAGCAGGTATTGTACAAGCAAACAGTACCAACCGCATTATAATACAACATTTTAAAGTTTGACTGGTTACTTTAACTTAGGTTGTCCAAATTGACATCAACTAAGGAAACTTGATTTGCAGACTTAGCACTTTGTGAAAAACAGTCCCTTTTGAGATGTCTCAGGCTGGAACTGCAAAATTGGTATGTGAAACGACAGCGTAAAGCCCATTAGAGAACTGCATAAGACGACATACCCTCATCCAGGTTGATGAATTCTTGGTTCATTTCTTCATCACCGGTCTTGCTGTTCTTTGATTTTTTAATGACATGGGCACGATCATGAATATGATGACCAATAGCCATTTTTTCCAGTCCACTTTCAGAATCCTTAAGTGCTTTTCTTGTCTCCTTAACCTGCACAAAAAGAGGGAAATAAGTGTCCTTCCAACAACAACAAAAAATTGGTTTAACTACTACTATTTTTTTTTTTTTAAATCAAATTTTCTTCCCCGAAGTTTTTATGTCGCACTTTTGAAGAAGTTAGGTTTTACAGGCTTTTCCAATTGTCTCATTTACTGTGTTGGCTGAAAATACACCAGCAAAGCACAGATCAAGTCTATTTTCTTTCTGCCAACAGACGGGAAGATTAAACGAGAACACCTAAAGCTTCTTAAGTAATGTACGTACTGGATATTAATTGTCGGGGGAGGGGGGGAAAGCCTCGTCTAAATATACTACATGCAGACAAGTCTTCAACATTCTCCTTGACAACAGAATGAATAACAACCAATGCCAATATTCTCAGCATGAAGGGACAACTAATTACTAGGTTGTCGTGTTGACTGGCTTGAAACCCAGGCAACCGCTTATCACTGCGTTCATAGGTATATTATTAGAACCTTTTTGATAACTGAGTGTCTGCTTGAGCTTGAACATATCCCACAGCCAATCATGCTCAACAGCCTTTACTGCTCGCATATAGTCTTTCATGTGCCTTGCTTCAGGGTTCAAATTCAAATTTCTTAGCCGAATTAGACGCAACAGCTGCAAGGAAGTCAATGAAAGGGCATCTTCATCTGAAGCGTTACGTAAGCATTTAAAAGTGCTTGAGTAAAGGGGATGATTTGAAGCCATGTTTTGCATAAATAGACTGCCTCTTGCCGTCTTGTATTTTAGACAGAATTTTAGATGTACAAGAGGATTAATTATAGCAAAGAGAAAGATGTTGGAGACCGCCTTGAAGAATCAGCTGTTCTGGCACTCAGTTGTTGCAGTCTTTGATAGGCATACAATTTATTTAGATGTATACTTAGAAGCATACAAATTACAAGGAAGAAAACAGCACTTTAGCTTAAGAAGCCTTTAATATAGAGCAATATTTAAACAGACGTATATTTTTCTAAATTATAAGAGTAACTGTCTCCAGTAAAAAGATCCTGAAGGAAACTGTGGTTTGGTATAGATGAACTGAAATTCCGATAATTACATACCACCTTTTTGCTGCATCTCAGGACTACTTACGCCCCCTGGAGCTGTGCGTGTCTGAGCTGAAGCTTGGAAAACTTTTGGTGGTTCATTCCCTACTTTGGAGTATGTCATCACAGAGGAGGAGCTGAATGTGTGTGCATCTGGATGGATGGACAGGTCATCCTACAAGCAATGTAGACTTCTTTTATTAGTAAAAGTTAAAACTTGTGGGTAGTAAGCACTTCTCACATTCTGAGACTCTCTTATTATGAAAAAGAATACCCCTCTGAAAAATTAACCTTCAGTCCTGGCACCATAGATACGGCCTGTTGGGAGAGGACCTCAGCATTTGATATGCCCTCACTCTTGTCCGAGCCAGGGAACGTGACAGCAAATAACAAGCATGGGCAGCAATACTCAACTGCTCGAATGTTTGCCCTGGCACAGGTTAGTTTAGTAATGAACATATAACCTACTACATCAGTCTTGCCACATACGGTATAAAATAAGGTGTGTAAAGAGTTCAGGTGAAACAGAACTTGAGCAACAATGGTTACAGGCCATTTTACGAGGCCAGGAAAAGACAGTAAGTTACTCAGCGACACTTAATGGATATCAGTGTTATCTTCAAAGACTGTGAAGAAAGAAGCAGTGCTGAAAATAAAATCAGAGAAAAGTCTATATGCAGGGTGGCATTTAGGTGTTTGCGGTTTTGTTGTTTCTAAGTGTACAGTAACACTTTAAACTGCTCCTGCACTTAAGGTGTCAGCTCTGGCAACAGCCAGAGACCAGATAACTTACAGCAGTTCTAACCCCTAGAGAATCAAGTATATATTTAAAGTACTGTTGTTAGCGAATAATCAGTGACAGCATAGAGAATTATAACCACGATATAGTCTGAGGGGGGTGGAAAAAATTCTCACTGTCTGCTTGAGACCAGTAACCTTTTTCTTGGCAGGACTTTCTGAATAGTATTTTAAACAACTGTCATTCTCCAATACAATGAACTTTAGAACAAATTTTTAAAAACTTACAAATTTTCTTTGCATTTCCAGCATACTGTTTCTCATATTTGACATCATCCTGTCCATTGCAAAAAAAGGTTCCCCAAAATCTGCATCCTGCTAAAAAAGACAAGACATTAAAATTAAAACAAAGTCTTCTGACTCTTCCAAGTTCTGGAGCTGTTTTTTTACATGCATTTTTTAATGCAAGTCAGACCATCAAACAGGTTTTCACAGACTGCAATTCACAGACAAGCCAAAATGCATCTTTTCAAATGAAAAACTGAAAGCCAGCATGGGGAGCTTGTTAAGTTGGAGATAGTGGAAAGACAGAAGTGAAAGATTTGACATTCCAATGTCAAAATAAGCTCACATTGCGTCCAGTTTACAAGAACTATTTTCATATACCTTCTAACCTAACTAGCTTCTGCTGTAAAAAGTACTGTATGACCCTCCATGCCTTATAATCTATTGAAGATCAAGTTATCTCTATTATGCAAATCCCTTGATGCGTATGTAATCACTCTGAAAACACATCCCAGCAGAGATAGCTGTTCCTTTATGAGTAACGTGTGCTACTTCTGCAGAAGGGCAGCGTGGAAAAAACCAGAGAACCATAACTTGGTATTTTAATAGCAGCTTAAGTACTTGATGCTATAGGTGTATCCACAAAACATTCGTCATTTTTACATGAAAGCAGAAGATCCACTTGCACAAAGGACAGATACTAAGACAGGGTTACATGCACAGAATTTTATCAAGTAGGATCTGTAGCTGATGGCATATCCTGACCATACCGATGAAGAGCTACCTTTGGATGAAAACAAAAAAAAAAAAAAAAAAAGAAAAAAAAACAGAGAGACAGGGAGACAGAAAGTAAGGAAATGGTGAACTCTAAGTGACCATCTGGGAAGACAGCGATGCTGTCCCAAATGAGCACCCTCCTCTGGGCTCCTCTCCAGTGCAGCAGGTGGTGATGATAAGGATGATTTTTGCCACGCCTTCCTCTCCTCCTGTGAACTCGTCCTCAGGACCCATTCAAACTCCTTACTGGGCTGCCTGGCTTCTGACCTGAGCAGCTCTGGTTGGAGTACGCTACTTAGGAGCGACCACCGCGCACTGCTTGGCTGGCGAGCTTCTAGACACACGCATGCCTAGCTGCTTCCCAGGAGAGCTGCTGTGCCGCCACCACGCTCTGGTGCGCAGGCGTGAGACTGCGAGAAGAGCAGGGAAAACAGCTCCCAGGGGCTCTGCAAAACGCAGCAGCTTTGGCAAGAGGCAGGCTGCCCGGCTGCATGCAGCAGCCCTTTGCACTGCTGAGGTGCTACGGAACAGCAGGATGCGAATTACAACAGCAAACACCCCACAAGTTCCTCCAACTACTGGAAATATATCCAATTAAATTTAAATAAATTCATTTAAATAGCTACGTAGTTAGAAGTTTAAAAAAAAAAATCCGCAGTTTAAGCACAAAACTAAGTAAAATTCAGGTTTAGAAAAATCTTCAATTTGTTTCTTGAGTAGCAAGAAATGGGAATCCTTTAGGGCTGTCAAAACCTCTGCGCAATAATTATAGACAATTTAGGGCATCAAATCATTGCAAGTGTCAGTAACTCCAGAAAACTGCCTTCTACGGTTAGAAATCTGCACACTGACCAGCGATGTTACATAGTCATCAGCTGTACCTATGGAATTACGTGCCATAGATTGGGGTGGGGGGAGGAAAACCATAGCCTGTGCAGTTAATGGCAAAAGTAGTAACGCTTTTTGCATACAGAAAGTTTTGTGCTTCTGCAAAAGTAATACTTTTAGATCTGAAAATTCAAAGGCCCAAGCCCATTTTTACCCGCTCCACAAGTGAGACCCACTCTAAGCTACTGGTTTTCAATCTGAGGCCTCTTTGAAGCCTTCCAAAGGAAGGCAAAAACCTCCGTGAGGGTCGTAACAATAAACTTGCTTTTCCTCAGGTACTTTCTACAGATCTTTTACAAGATATTCCAGACTCCCAACAAACTACAGCTGAAAAACATTCCAAGCCCAGCTCCAGTGGAAATTCTGTCTCCAGCAGCTGGCCGCTCGTAGCTGTGCCCGGTGCTACAGGTCTTGTCGGTAGCAAACCCACACTCCAATCCATCTACATGCAGCACTCGGTTTGGAGTTTCTCTCCAGAGATTATTTCATTTATATCCTTCAGAGATCAAGCACCAACGGATACATCACCGAGCAGAAAAGCCAGCTGATAAGCAGTAACTTTTCCAATCTTGGTATCAGCGTATTTAGTCCACCCCTGCATTTTCATTTAACAAGGAAAAATAATAATAATAAAAAAAAAATCTTTCTTGAATTATATTGTTCCATAAATTTAAACACCAACAAAAGCAGTTTGCAAGCATACTGAAACTAGCCTTTGTCCATGCTTTAGTTATGCAGACAGTATGCACATACGAGCAAGAGCTACAAGGATTATTGCTCCTGGGATACGAACCACTCTACCAAAGCCTGCAAAGGGCACGAGGGAGCAGGTTGTTGCCTGGAAGAAAAAGGACCAGTGTCTTTAAGTTATTGTACCTGTTACCAGACACAGCGGAAGTATCTTGTGCACCTTCATATAGAGCGGGTGATAGTAAACATTTCTGATCAAATAAAAACAGTCACTCAAGAGGACCTTGGTAATTTACAGTGAGCTACGACAATATAATATGAAGCGGTCTCTGGGTATATAGAAGTAATGATACAGGAAAGCCATAACTGTCACCACATTTAATAAGTCATATTCATATATATGTACTACAAGCACTTAAAGCTAGAAGTTGAGAAACATTTGTATACCATAGCAACCTTTGTACTAAAATTATTTAAAAGATGGCACAGTGCTTCAGACATCACCCACTTCTCTGGAAACACTTCATTCTCATCATGCAATAGAACCTCATCACTGAGAGTTGATGCAAATCAACAAATCAACAGTCCCCTTAATGTAAATTTATGTAATTAAATTTCAGAAGGTTGTCACACAATTTTAGAGCTTAAAAAAAATTAAGTGATGCAGCTGACCTGTTCACAAGCACTCTTTATAGTCACATTAATCTCTTGTAGTACATAAGATATTTCTTTAAAATATCCATACATTCCTTGCGATAAACAAAATAAAGTCTAACTTGTCAGTGGTTTCAAAGGTCATTGCAAAGAAAGTCTAGCTAAATCTATCATCGTATACAGAACCACCTGAAGACAAATCCCCAAGAGCAATTATATTCTTCTGCAGTTTTATAAATAGATGTAGCTATAAACATCAGCAAATACAGTTCCTGTTTGACCAACTGATACTGAATATCCCTATATGACAGGGCAATGAGATGCTGGAAAACAAATTGGTGTTTCCAGGAACTAGGACTGGAGCGTTACATAAAAGCCTACCTAAAGAAAGACTCGTTAGACAGAAGTACCAAATACTTTACAGTAACTTCGAAGTACAAAAGGAAGGAATTACTCAGTTCTTAAATACCTTCATGAACTCTTTCAGGTTTCAGTTCTGTCTAATATGCAGTAAGAGAAAAGAATATATATATATTTTGAGATACATATATCAAGTGCAAAAGGATATCCTCAGAAATAATAAACTTTTAGTCATAAGAAGTTTATAAACTCTTTGTTTTATAATACATACTCAAAGCTGTTAAATAGTTGCCTAACATGCAGGACAATCAGATATCCAAATAAACCCAAAGGGCTGTATCTCTTAAGATGTTTTACCCCATTCCTCCTGCTCACATCCTTTCCTCCTCCTTCCCTCCCTCCAAGAGGCTAAAAACTGACACTGCAAACCTGCCTGAAGAAGGAAAAGCATTTTCAAATTCGAATGCTGTGTTGATGCACACTGAGTTGTTGCAACAAATTCCGGCCCTTGTAAAGCGGTTTTAGGCATGCTATAGCTTACTTAAACATAGAATTACAATATCAGTATGGGTAATTTTAACGAAGTGTATTTTACATGGTAGTAAAGATATCCATCTTTTCCTACATAAAAGTCTAATTATTTTAAGTGTTAGAACCATTTCTGGAGGGAAACCAGTAAAAGCAGTTCGGGACTACTACAAGGCTCACTCAAATAATCAATACTGAGCCTTCTGTGGCATCTGACAACTCTTAGGTGAAACAGGAGGAACATGAAAAGATACAGGAAAGATTTTAGCAGGTGTGGAATTCTTTTGTGCTTATCAAAATAATACAGCGCTCTTGCACCTTTAACTCCTTCCTGTAACCACAGCTAAAGGTTTTCTATGCCTCACATTTATCTCTCACTGCCAAGAACAAAGGATACAAACCCCCAAGATATTAGGGTGAGGTTTGACATATTCTTTTTCTAAAGGAAAAAGAGGTCTGATCTGTTTTTAGGCATCTAGTGAACCAAGGCCTAAGAGTCTGCTTCAGTAGAGGAAAGATCACGCCCTAATTAGATCCAGCAACATCTATATTTGAAACTAACTGGCAATGTATGAGCACGGAGGAAAGAATCTGACAGTTACCCTTTTGACTTGTAGGTGACAGTCCGCGTTTCAGCGATGTTTATTAAGCTCTAACTATCTAGGTTTGAACAGCCACCACCGAATCTGGCCGAGTTCCACAAGCCTTTGTAATCTGTTTTGTCTTCCAACTGTTTTTTTTTTTTTTAAAATCAAATGTGACTTATTAAAGTAAGAGATCGTTCAGCTGCAAAAATATTTAGCCTGGTGGAGGGCAAGGAACCAACTTCAAACGTATATCCTTTCTAAATACAGCAATTAGATAAGGTTTAGCTACAGAAGCACGAGATATAATTGTCCTGCATGCCCAGAGAGTTGCAAAGATACTTTATGTAAAACATAGATCATTGCCAACTTCTCAGTTTCAGGTGGCAATTTACAGAAATACAAGGTTTCGTATCAATTTCCCTGATCTGTAACCTTTAGCGTCTTATATCTAGAGGAAATATTAAAAATCGGACCAAATATAGAATGCGAAGCCTTTATTCACAGTTGCAAAGTTGGAGCAGGGTTTAAAATATCTGTGTAGATACTATTTAGGTGGTTGAAACACAGGTTTGGCTTAAATCAAACTTCAACATAAATAACTAGACACAAGATATTAAAGTGCAGAGTGAAGGCATAAACGTATCAAGGTACCTTTTTTAAGTCAAGTTAGCATAAAAAAGGAACTAAGTGTTCAAAGAAGGCTCTGTCTTTGGACACTTTTAATGCCTTTCTGCAAGAGGCATTTAATACATGACATTTATTAAACCAAACATTTGATAAATGTTTAGTTTGTTTCATTAAATATTGTATATTCAATGTTCTATAATATACAAATTTGTTATTAGTCCTAACAGAAACAAGTTTGTCAGTGTTATGTAACAAATGCTTAAACAACAGGCCATTAAGGAACCAAAAGAGAGATTATTCCCATTTTACTCAGCGATGAAACAAGCTGACCAAGGCTGCAATAGCTGAGCCAGGCCCCCGTTTCCACTGGACCAAATTTAACAGAAATGGAAATGTGAAGCCGACTATATTACCGGTAAATGTAAATTCCGTGTAGCAATCCTTAGAGATTAAGAAAATACTTACTCTGCGATTTCCTCTTAGAGCAACCTGAGAGTCCTGGCGCGCTCTTCGATCTACTGTTCTCTCCCCACCATCTGTTATGCTGAGAAATGGATCTCGTCCAAAAGGATCAGAAAAGCTTCTCATCATCTGCCGCATATATTCATGGTGTGCAGCAAAAGGATCACTGAAAAAAAGAAAAAAAAAAAGATATTTTGCAGAGAAAGTCATCAGGTTTTATTCCAAGCTATGTAAAACGGCTCTGAAATTTCTAAAACTTGATTTTTTTAAATCTTTCCATATGGTTCTTTAGTCAAATGCTTTATTTTAATAGGACCCAACTGGACAATCTCTTGTTCCTCACAAACTCTCACTTCTTTCACTTCCCATCTCGCAGGCTGGTTGGGTGCTGTAGTTCTTTTGTCTTCTCAGCTGCCTTCATTGCTCTCCTACACCCTTGCGTGTCTGTTTTGCTTTTTCTCTCTCCTCATCTTTTCCAAAAATATTCCATCTTTTGCAGCCATCTTTCACTCCAGCCTATGTTTACTATCTGCCAGGAACTAGAAAACTAACCTGTATTTTATTTATCACTACTTTGACCTCCAACCCCTGATATTAAAAGAATTTTTTTCCCCCTCTCCTTTTTTCCCTTTCAGCTTCCAAAGCTTAGCACAGTACTACTCACTGAACTCATCATGTCTCACTAGATTTCCCCCCCTCAAATTTATTTCACTGGCTGCTCCCATTCTGCTTTTCATTCCCCTTGACCCACATGCTCAAAAGTGCCTACCATCCTCTAAATACAAGCCAGCTCCATCTCCTTTACTTCAGTCACCCACTGTTGCATCTTTGCCTTCCCTTTCCTCCCCCTCTATAAATCATGTTCTCGCATCCCTTTTCTCTGCTTCGGAAGAAAGATTCTTACTGGCTTTTTGCTTTCCTGATCGTTTGCCCCCCTCTTCTCTCCTCTTTCAAAAATACTCAACCTCTGTTTCCAAAACCTACAGAACCCCACCAGTAATTCCAAAGCTTGGCTTGCAGGTAAAACATTGCTAAAGTTGCTCTCCATTATTACTTAATTCTTTGCATTCTCCAATTTGGCCAAGAACTGAAGATTTCAAGCAGAGGCCAAAAAAGGAGCAAAATATATTGTGCTTCTGACAAAATCATATGATCAGTACTAATGCCTGCGGTCCGAGGCTACAAATTATTACTTCATACAAGAAACATGCTTCATTTCCTCTCTTCATCTCCAGTCTGATGTTCCCCTGAAAGCCACTTTATTAACGTTACCAGTCATTTCCCAGGTATGTTTACTTAGACTTAATAGCACCTCATCTTCCTTCCCATCAATTTCCTGGCACTCCCCAGACTCCTCACACCCTCATTCTCTCCAGGACACTGCAACCTTTCCCATCACATCTCATGCGTCCATGAAGAAACGCTTCAGGTTGTTCCTCCGACTTCTTCAAGACCCAATCATCTCTTCAAAGTCTCCTGAACAGCTTTTCTCTTCTCCCCACCCCTTATCTCCAGAGTCCCATGAAAACTAGTTGCCATACCACGTGGCCACTTTGATCTCTTCGCTTTGTACAGTCTCTGCTTGTGCTAAAGTTGCATTTGTTTTTTTGCTTTTTAAAGTGAAAAAGAAATAAGGTTACAAACATAACACTGGATTAAATTTCAAACAAGTTTGTTTTTTTTTTTTTAAACACAACAATATACCTCTAAGCCACGCACATACTTCAGTCCAGTACAAACAGTTTAGAAATAGTTTTACCATTGCCATTAGCAGAGCCTAATCTACCCCACTCACGTGACGGCTAGCTTTAATTTCAGTCCTAATGCGATAAGCAGCTCGCACGCAGCAAGCGTCCCCTCACTTTTCACAGGATAAAGAACAGATGGAAAAAGTCGCTGCGCAAGCCAACATGAGGGAAGCACGCACGCACTACCACAGTATATGCATACTTCCATCAAATCTATTTTGACACCACAAATTTCAGATAGGTTTGGTTATCAAAACACAACCAAATTCCATCAGAAACTTAAGGCATAACAAAATTTCTTCCCAGGCCCTCCCAGTTCAAAAGAAGTAGGACACTCTTAAATCTACAACACATAAGCAAAACAAGATTTCATAGATTTAATGTAGGTAAGAAAAATCGGTTGAACTTAGCGTGCTTGACATGCTGTCATACAGCTCACCTGACATAAAATAACACTTCACACCTTGTGTCCTTTTTGCCTTATTTCAATTTCTCTGGCAATTTCTCTTGGCCATTCACCCTCTGTTACACCTATTTGGTACGCTCATACCTGCATCTAAAACTGTGGGGGTTTGTTGTTGTTGTCTTAAAAAAAATGAAAGGTCTGTGAAACAACTTAGAAACACAGCTTCTTACTGTCAGAGACAGGGAAGGAAGATACATACTGTGGATGACAGATTTAGGAACAGAAGTGAAGTCTCCCAGCTCCCTAGGGACATTTTAGGGAGCCATTCATAAAAAGATCTAGTGTTGTCAAGCCTCGAAAGAAATACTACAATTTCAGTATGCTCTGGAGTAGGGCAAACCCAATGGAAAGTCAAAAGAGAAGCTGTCTGGAAGACAGAGCTTTCAAGGATTAAACCTACCACCATGATGGCTCAGATGACTGAAATGCAAGCTGTAACTACAAAAGGACTATGTCTCCCTCACAAATATATATATATATATATATAAAAAAAACCAAAGTCAAAGTCTCTCCAGTAGAGGATGCAAGGTCTTAAGTTCTTTGTCCAAATCACAGATTTTATAGGATGGCAACAAGTGGAGAGCACCCTAATTTAATTACCATTGATCACATCTGACTTAAAATGTGACCTTTTCTAGGAGAGGGAAAAAGATACTTTTGATGAGACAGACATGACTTCTGCACTCTGCATTGTTGTATCATAAAAGCGATAGGGAAAAAGAAAGGAGGTTCTACAGGGGTTCTGCACACAGAATTTGTGCCATTCACGTGTTATGCACCCCAAGTTATTTTCAAAATTACGTTCTGAATGGAAACCAACGATTTGTACATTTGTTGTCCATATATGCGAGTGAGGATTTCCATGAAGATGCATCTCAGTTGCTAAGTTCTTGTATGATTCAGGCTTAAGCTCCAAAGTTTAAGGCTCTACGTTCCAGCTGAAACCCTTTACGGTGTTATAGTAATAAGTACAACGTTAGTCCTTACTTCAGTGTATGTTTCTGGTCAGTTGAAAAATCAGTGTCCTAGAACGACAAATTCAGGTTATTTTTGAAAACTGTACTTCATATTAGATGCACTTTTTTTTTTTTTAAATTAGGAAGTTATGTAAGCCTGAAGTTGCGAAATCACACTGGAGAGAACACCTGTAGCAATAAAACAAAAGCTATGAATTGGTAAATTAAAACCAGAGGCCAACTGCACTTGGCAGAGGAGACGCAACTTCTGCACCTGTGCAAGCTACTGGGGATGAAACTCAGCCGGGCCAGGGCAGCCCCGCGCCTCACGGGCTGGTGCTTCCCCAGGACAGCTGCCCACAGATGGGTACATTTCGTATAACCCAGGCACTATTTCCAGCTCAGCAGTCAAAAAATCTCTCCTTGTGAGGCAACAGAAGCCTGTTATTACACTATTTTTTGGAAGCTAATCTTATCTGAAGTATTAAGCTCATTTCCTTAACTATATGCAAAACAGATCTACAGGGACAGTGCCAAAAAAAATGAATCTTACTATCAGTCTCTCCCTCATCTCTTTCACACACACTCCCTTCCTCTATCTTCTGCCATCTTTTTTTCCCTTCAATTTTAAACTGTGTGTGTGGCTACAATAAAAATGCATAAATAAAACGAATAAGTAAGAGGAGAGCACTTGATACTTCAAAAGCACGCTACAAATGACTACAAACAAGACTTAGTTTCCATTATTATTTTAATTTCCTGCAGAGGATTTGCACAGTGAAGTTTTCAGCACGGCGTATCCTGCATATAACTGACGAGTTGCTACAGGAGCGCGCATATCCCTAGAAACCAAGCGTTACTAATCCATCTCGCGCAGCTTTAGAAACTGCCCCACCGCTAGGAACGCGCTTTTGCAGCTAAGCGCTAGATTCTCCTTTGAGAGGTACGAAGTCAACCTCAGCTAGAATATCCTGTAACCAAGAGATACAGTCAACAAACCCACATCACAAGGCCTGATGTGTTGCCCTTCCTCGGCCACCCACCAGCATTACCTCTTATCTTTGCTGGTAATTAAGCTCCAAACAGCAAGCACCACGTCTTTAGAAAAATTAAAATCATTCAGGCTCCTCCGAGTTCTCCGATCCCATTCTTACCCGCTACAGATTACAGTTTCAAAAGACAAAAGACATACTTTGGGGCCAGACTAGATACTTCAGCGGTTTTGGCTATCCCGCTGCTCTAGGGGAGCCTTTGCCCAACACATTACTTAGATTTAGGCTGCAGTGGCAAATGAAGATTCCCACGGGAAATAAACGGATTTCAGAGTTTAATACATCGACACGCTCTACCCCCAGCGCTACCACTGTGCTCAGGGCACAGAAATAAAAAAAGCCCACCAGTTGCTGAGCTAAAGCACCAGCATCCCCTCAGGAAATCGGTACGAGGAGACAGACGGGTTGCCTTTACCCATCCAGTGCAAACACACACGTTTGCAGAGTTTTAACGCGAGAACACCCGGTGTTATCTTTAGCGTATGCATCGACAACAGGAGCTCAGAAACAGTCTACAGAAAAAAAAAAAAAAAAATCCAGAAGAGCTAGAACGTCCAGCACCTCTCCACTTTGTAGCAAACTGAAGAAAAAAATAAACGCAAGCAACAGAAACCAACGGAGGTGAAGACTTCTCCTCAGTCGATCAATACGAAATTACGATTCAGCTCCTCGCTGCGCTACGAGACAGCAGGAACGAGACGCGTTACCGAAGAGGGGAGTGCGAGGCGGGACTCTGGTATTTCCAGTCGCTGGCACCAATGTAACCCCTCCACAGCGCTGAAGGGCACCCCGCACGCTCGCTTCTTTCGGGTAAGCCCAGAAGCGCGGCTGCGAACCCCGCCGGCGGTTAACCCCGCACAGCCCCGCGTTCCCCGGCCCGACAAGAACCTCCAAGCGCTTCTTCAGGCGGCGGCGGGGGAGCGCGGCGGCCTGCCCGCCGCCTCGCACCCACCCCTCCCGGCTCCCCCCTCAAGGCCGGGGTCCCCGCGGCCGCCGCCTGCCACCCCGACCCGGCACCCCGGCGGCCCCCGGCGGCCCCCTCACCGAAAGAAGGGATCCTCCTCGAAGCAGCGGCCCAGGCCCCCGAACATGGCTGCGGCTCCGCGCCGGTGTGAGCCCCGCCGGCCCCGCCGGCCCCTGACGGCGGCGCCCGCTTCCCCACGTGACACCTCTCGGCGCCGCCACTGGCCGCCGCGGCCGTGACGTAAGCAGCGGGGCGGGGCTCGGCGGGAGCCGCCGTTGCCGTGGTAACCGGCGCCGCCGCGGCGGGTCGGGGCCCGGGCCCGGCGCAGGGCCCGGCGGGGCGCGGGGAGCAGCCCCACGCCTGGAGCCCCACGCCTGGAGCCCCACGCTGCCTCTCCCCAGGGCCCCGCTTTGCCCGGCGAGCCCGCGGCGCCCGGCCCGGCTTGGTGGGGGGCGCAGGCCCCGGAGGGGAGCAGGCCCGGCCTTCACCCCAGCTCTGTCAGGCGTTTGCGGGTCGGTGCTGCCGGCGCGGCTCAGGCCCGCTGCCCCCTCCGTGGCAATTTTAACAATAATCGTCTTTTTTCCAGTAGGTGGCAGTAAAATAAAGCGACCGTGTTGTGCGAGGCGGGCTGCGTCCCCTTTCCCAGCGGCTGGAAAAGAAGCTTTGGCCTGAGCGGGGCCGCTGGGCCGGCAGTGGCACCCCCGTGGAAAGCAGCCCCGGCCTGCGCCAAAAGCAGCCGTAAATAGGTGTTCCGGCAGAACAGAGCAGCGAGGAAACAGCGAGGCCGGGGTGGAGGAAGGGTGTCTGACCGCGGTTCCGCTCTGGCTGCGGGTGGCCCTCGCAGCCGGCTGTGCATCAGCGTTACCTTTCGCCCCGCGCCAGCTAAGCGCTCACCAGGTGTATCCCTTTTCTGAGGCGTTATGGTAGTTGCCTTCTGGCCGGCGGTTCATTCTGCGTTGCTTAACTCTACCGGCTTTGGGAGTGAGACTGCTTAGGATTGCTGGTTAAACAGAAAGGGAGAAAGAGCTCTTCGTCTTCTTGGCAGGAAGGAGCAGTCCCGCGGCCGGCTGTAAAGGAGGAACCCCTCAGCAAACCCTGTCGCTGGGCGTGGGCGTCAAAAGATGCCTTCGGGAAAAGAATGGAGCATGGGGAATGTTCCCTAAGGTTTCCGGAAGAGCAGAGTGGTTGTGAACATGTAGGGGAGTGTATAATAACCGTGATTATATATAAACTTACTTCTGAAGGAGGACAGTTTGAAAGAACCAGAGGTATAGGACTCTCACCTTCATTCTTCATAAAATGGCAGAATTCTGCAGAAAAACATTTATGTGTTTGCAAAAATTCTCCTGGTCTAGATGGCAAAGTTTCTCAGAGCTGTGAGCCTGGGGGCTGTTCCCTCTCTTGCATCTCCTGTTGAGAGGCAGGTGAAGGCTCTTCCCTCCTCTCCTCACATCTCTTTCAATATCCCAATTTTTAGGGGAAAGATAGAAAATATGCCCCGGATAACTGGGGGGGATTAGAGAGCATCGGCGTGTTTATATGGCAGTCATGAAAGTAGATCCTCCGTTCCAGTAAGATCCATCATGCTGCAGAAGCAGCTCTGCTGGTATTTGGCCCAAAGTGGAAACCCGACATAAAAGATGAATGAACTGAGCCTGCAATATTTTTGAAAAATATCTGTAATCGGGTGAGCATTGATTTTGCTGTCTACTGATGTAGACTTCTCTTTAGATCCTAGCGAGTGGTGATATTGCAGCCTTAAGATGCACTCCAAGTTTGAGCGGTTGTTAACAGTGGAAATGTTTATACTGACTGACTGGTGGGCAGGGAAGCATGACAGAAAAAGGGTTACCCATTGATTATCCAGGTGAAGTCTGTGAACTGTTTGTACATTTCTGATGAAAGATTAGCAAATAAAACAAATCAGGCGGTAGTCATGGAAGTGAACTCTGCCGCTTTGGGGCTTTTGCTAACGAAATCTTGTGCCAGTTATGATATTATCAAAGAACTTTTTTATTGCTCAGAGACAGAATTCAAGCTTTGTTTCAAACCGCACACAAAAATATTACAAACGTTGTAGTAATATCATCCTTTGCGCTCTAGTTAGTCTTTCAGCCCACAGATTTTTAAAGCTCTTTAAAACTCCTCTGAAGCTAGAATGCGTTCGTACTAGAAATGTAATATGCAGTAGCTTTACCATAGCAATCAGGTCATATACAGTGCTCATTTATTAATTACTTGTCATTCTATTTTGATTAATAGACAGATGTCCTGGCTCCATTTGTTTTTTTGCTATCGTCGCAGTTCGTTAATATCCATGACATGGTATGCTAGAATGTTCACTTATTACTTGCGACGAACCAGCAAGGTGAGGTTTCTTTAACATAATTAGCGCGTCGAATACGAAATCCTGCAAATTCTTATCCTTCTGCAGCTTTATCTTCTCAAAATATTTGTTTCGGTGTGGTGAACTTGTTTGCAGTCTTCTACCAAAACCTAACTAGGTTGTTTTTTTTTTTAAGGTATTTATTTACAGTTTCTGAACACAGATACAAAGCAGACTACAAGCTGAGTTAGTGCAGTGGAGCCTTTGGATGAACACAGCCATGTAGAAAGAAGCCCGTTACCTCTTCTGCACAGCGATGAAACAGAAACGTGGCGCCTCCCAATAGCTGTTCGGAGTATATCGGATCAGCTACAGTTTGCTCTTTAATTTTATGCCGACTCCGACTCCAAAAGATGAAATTTCCTTCTGAGCCAGAGCAGATCCAGAGCCGGATTACTGTGCAGATAACTAAGCACTGTGAGTCCTAGTTATTGTTAATTTTTCGGCCGCTAGTGGGAAGATGGGCCCCGTTAGAAGTGAGCTCATTATGAGAGGCTCACTAGCACGATAAAGTCAGTACTCTATTTGCACAGAGTGATATCTCTAATTGCTCAGGCCTTCTTATGGTTTGTGTCTGCTTGAGTTAGATTTCTTTTGTGTAGATAAAAAAGACTTCTGTAAGAAATCACCTCGGTGCTACAGCACTGTCAGTCTGGAGGGCATCTCCAATGAGATTAATGATGTCTGCCTTAATATAAGAAAACTTTGCATAAATGAGATTATGGTTTCTGCTGAAACCTGCCAACTCTTATTCATTTGCAGTAAATATTATCTTTAATTAAAAGTTTCAAGGTATCTTGTTCCTGAACTAATGAGATCTACAGTGATTTCCCTTAGGAATTAATTTACCTTCTTAATTCTTATTCATTTTGGTGATATGACTATTTAAATCGGATTCAGACTTCAGAGCTTTGTTGAACGTATTCATCTAGAACAAAAGGTCATTTTGCCATATTGACGTTTTGTTGGTATTTATAATTCTCTGTTCTCTCTCGATTCCAGAGATACGTGTTTAGGTTCCTGCCCCAAACATTTTCTACTAACGCTTCTGTTCATCTTAACTCTTCATGCTGGGTGGCTGTTTTCCACAGCTGTTTCACTTTGGCTTATGTTTTCTGCTCCATCCAGGGTACAAATCAATTACAGTGAGGCTGAAGAAAAGATCCCGATTGTGATCAACTTATTTAGACTAGGACAGCTATGTAAAACATACTAAAATATGTGGAAAACATTCGGTGCAATTGCTGAGAAATACAGCAATATTTCTGCCTTTATGTCTGGGTAGTCATCAGCTACACTTTCTCTACGAGGATTATTTTTAACTAGGAGGGATGCTTAACACTTGGAGGTGAATATTGCATTCCTGCATACATGTTTAAATAGGCAAAGCGCCAGCCAGCAACTGGTTTGTGAGAATGAGAGACAGAAGCCATCTTCAGATCATATACTGAAGGACAATATTGCTAGCGAGACTTTAAAATATGTAATTATTATAACTAAATTACAAGGTTCCCTTGTTTTAAAAATAAATACGTATCAAAATTAAAAAGTACCATTAAAAAGAAATATCTGGTTTGCATACACAAAGAAGACACCAAGAAAAAAAAAAAAAAAAAGGATAAAACCTCCTTAGTTCATTAGCAGGAGACTTGTCTATTGAAACCTAACCTGAATCGTGAGACGTCCTCTCGGTCTCTGCATTGGTGCTCGACGATGCCGGGGCTGACACTGATGAAACGTCAGCTGGTTCAACAGTGGGGTAATTACCCTAGCGAAGGAAATGGAGCAAGACAGAAATAAAACCACCTCGTGGTGTTAACCAGAGGTCTTTTTGTTCTTGTCTCTGATGAAATACAGAATACCTTCCCAGAAGTATATTGCCAGCGTTAAGTAGATAAGTTGAGCCATATTTTATGTGAGATGCAAACTGGGGAGGTTCATTCCTGCTTTTTATAGGAAGAGATTTTTGCCTTGTTACTGTTGTTCCAAAATTTTCCATTTTCCACAAGAATTTGTGATGGAGGGCATTTCTGTGTTCACTCTGAGTCTCTCTTTGGGCTCTGTATATAATTAGGAAATATCCTTAAAAGCTCCTGGTCTGTCTTTGAAGTTGATTTTTAAAAAAATTGGCTAACTATTACACATAAACTGCAGTAGAAACTCATGGCTGCGGGAGATTCCTAACCCTGTACTTGCACCGCCGGTGGGTAATAAACACGTTTTGTGGCATCAGCAGAGCGTGCGCTGGGACTAACTATATATAGAATACTCACTGACTTCTACAAGTTGTTGATAACCTTCCATTTATAACTTACTCGCAGACCAACTTCCTCCCATCACACACAAATTAGAGGATTATCAATAATGTATGAACTAATAAATAATGCTTGCGTGCTGTTGTCAGGGCAACAAGTATCATTTAGACTGCGAGAGAGATCCTCATGTTGTGTCGAGTAGATTTGAAGTCTTCCAGATCTGTAAGGCTTAAAAGAATGAGGTTTTTTTTGTGTGTTTCTTTGAGGCAGCTGAAGAAATTGGTGAAGTACATTCTGTTAGATTCACAGAAACGTGAGAGATTGGCTCCCTTTTAAAAACCAGTACTTTATATCATTTACTTATTTAATAGCTGTTGACAAAATACCAATATAAACAATGGAGGAATTGCTAGATTGGATTACCTGGTAAGTCTGCACGGTGTCCAAAGTCTTATTTACGAGTTACCCGGGCTAGATATTTCGTAAGAAACTGCTAGCGAGTGCACGAGAGCTGCGTGCGAGACAGCCTGCCCTTGGCCTGCCGCGCCGCTGTAATACGAACTCATTTCCAAGACCTGCAGGATAAGCTTTTTTTTCCTTCTAAAAGAATTCGGATGTTACTTTTCAAATCATCTATACAACCAATAATCCATTTGAGAGTTTCTAACTTTTGGGCTTTAATTACGTCTTGTAGCAATGAATTCCTGAGTTTAATCTTCCATCAAGTCAAACGATGTTTCTTTTAATGAGCCCTAATTTTGCGACCTTTCCCTCTACCTTCTGTTCCTGTTTTTGTTTAGCAGAGTGAAAACAGAGGCATATAAATATACATATTTTCATTCTTAAAAAAAAAGCCATCATAACAAAAAAACAGTCAAGACCTGGCCCCAGTGGGAGCATTTATCATTGATTCCAGGATTTGATCCAAAAAGAATATTTGTTTAAATGGGCTCCGTTGCCATCATGTACAGTACGTATTGATTTATAAAAACTTTGGCAGCACGTTAAAGTATTAGGGAGCAGAGAGAGTTTTGTTCATGAGTTAACTTCAGTAATTTGCGGCTATCTCATTTTGCCATTCCCAATGGCCAAATGATGAAAAAATACATGTTGAGGATGCTGAAGTTGAAGAGTCTTCTGTGAGATGACGCATTTATTTCTTAAATCCTGGCAACTTCTCTTCTCCCTGGCACTGGGAAGGAGAGGAAAAAAAAAAAAAAATCATGCTCTAGTCTCAGCACCATGCCGTCCATGAGCTGTTTCCTGATGACGGGGGCAAAGCCGCTTGGCACTTGCTTTGGTGGTTCCTTCAGCAGTGCCCGTGGCTGCCAGCAATACGTGCGGGCGATGACAGACTCCTCTAAAAACCTGTGCACCAGGAGAAGAGACCCCCTTCTACTGGGCTGCCTGTTAGGGGGCATTTCTCTTACAACCAGAGACAAGAACAAACTGCTGGCACGGGGAGTAAATGCAGCAAATGTACTCCTGGGGCAAAATCTTCATCAGGTTAACGGTGAAGATTGCCAAAATTGAGCTCAGAATTTGGCCGCGGCCTCAAGCTGTAAAATCAGGCAAAGAAAAATGCAAAATGTATAGCAACACACAGCCAGGGCTATAAATCAGCGAGGCAGCAAGAGATGCTTGATTTACCCAGTGCCTGCAAGAGCTGATTTCCATAGGAAACTAAAAAACAAGCTTCCCTGCTTCAGGTGGTTTGCACCAGGTGAAGCCAAAATTCCCCACTGTTTAAAATTTGTGACCACAGTTCGGCCAGTGCCGTGTTCGTTCAAGGAATTGAACTAATTCGAAAGGTCTTGCCTGCCTTAGGCTGTTTGTCTCTAAAACTAAAAAAGGAAATCTTGCTAGCTGAGCAGACGTTATTAAAGCCATATTTAAACTAGTCCTGTAGAAAACAAGCCTATTAAATGCACAAGTTATCACAAATCATGTTTACACAGCTCAGCAATGGTCACAGTCTACGACTAGTTTCACAGGCAAGGAAAGAACTGTCAGTTCTAGTTGTCAAGAAGAGTTTTCACTGTTCACCTAACGAAAAAAAATCCCACCTCTTATTGCACAATTACATTTTAATGACATTTGTCACAGCCCCTAACTTCCAAAAGCCTAGGAGAATGTTTAACTCTGTTTACCTAACTGTTGAGAACCAGCACAGTATATTCAAAATAGGTCCTTTTCCTGAACTATTTTGGAAAAAAACCTGGCAACAGAGCACTCGGGGGCTGCGATCAGCTCTGCGCCGTGTACGCACCGCCACGTGCCGCCGAGCAATGTCAGAAGCAAGGTTGACGGTAACTTGAGAGGACTCAGACAACCAGCGCTCAATCCCCGGTCAGCCCTGGAAGCATCAGCAGTTCCTATTTACATTTAAAATGCATCGGCATAAACGAGGTAGCCTTACTTCTTACAGTTAAGTTCTTTTACAGGTAGGCTTAAAGATGCAGTGCAATTTCCGGCGGCTTAAGCGCATTTTCAGTGGAAGTGGCCTTCTGAGAGCGTTGTTACAAAGCTGATTACGTCCCATCTGTAACGGCCCGGTGCAGTCTGTTGCAAAGGCAGTTTGTTATACATTGCTCGTAACTCTCAGATAAGAGCATTGTTCTACTGCAAGCAACTAGAGGTAGGCGTGTAAGAACATTCACATTAATATTTTAAATATATATTCAATTCACAGCCACCCAGCTCTGTAACTTGTATGAACACTGAAAGAAGATGACAATAATTCGTTAAAAAACCACTCTGAAATTCACTGAAAAGGTATCCAGAAATGCAGTTTGCCATTTTTGCAACTGTTAGCTGTATCTAGTTTCCATTAATGAATGCGATTTGTTTCTCTCTTCCTTTCAGAACTGTAACATGGAAATCCAGCCGCTGCCTCCAGCAGATGGGAGACCTGCAGCGTCCAGAGGCAGGCGCGGGTCCTTCCCGGCGTCCCCGCAGGCCAGCCCCAGGAACCGGCTGTGCCGCTGAGCCAGGGCCAGCACGGCCTTCGGCACCCGATTTTGCTGACGAGGGAGGGGAAGAGTCCACTTTTCCTTCCTATAAACTCTCCCAGGGACTGCACCACGCAGGCAGTAAATATTTGGAGCTCACCTTTTCGAGCGGTATTTTTTATTTGAAAAGACGTAGATTGCAAGGCAACAGAAAACTATGAGACGAACTGCTCTGCTCTAACTCCAGCTCTATTTAGGAAGTAAAAAGGCGAATTCCGACTATGTGCATCTCATTTCTACGGCCGTTCTAGCCAGCCGCTGCTGTTCAGTGTGACAACTGCTCTGGGGCGGCAGAGACATCTAGTGGGAATGAGATTTTTACCGTGGCCGCTCAGCAGAGACGACACCTTTTAAACTACAGCCTTTTCAAAATAGTGCATTCGAAAATGATGCCCAGGGGCCGAGAGGCTTCTTGTACTACTGCTATCCCTGCAGCCACGCAGCCCCAGTCGATATCGTATTTCTGAAGGAGCAAAACGATAGCCAAGTAGTGATTCTCATGGTCACCTGGGTTTAAATCGTGGCGTAAGCATTTCCAGCTCACGAGGCGCACGCCTTGATGGGGGGGAGCCCAGGGGGAAGCGAAGCGCAGCTCGGCGCTGGTGTTAGCGCTGAGCTGCCTCCTCCCCGCTCTGGGATGAGTTTCAACTCCTGCTCCCTTCCAGGAAGAGTAGACGTGTTGTGTCACATCTCACCCCGGAGTGGCAATTCCAGAGTGACTCAGTCTTGTTCCCCAGCGTCACATAATCCGGCCCAGCCACTGCTACTCTTTTTTCCTGGGTCTTAGCAAAGGAGGGAGACAAGAAGGGAAGGGAACAGTCGGGAGAAAAGAAATTAGGCAATGCTGCACTAAGTCAAAATTACAGATGGTGAATATTTTAAATTCTGGAGTAATAACACTTCTGGCATTGTTTTTTATTACGGCTGCAAGCTGAAGAGTCGCCGCAGCCTGGTGTCATGTGTGGATTGAGTCATAGGTTCAAGCTGATCTCTCCTGAAACAGGTTTCTAGAGTTCAAGGATCTCCACTAAAAATAACTTCCTTCTTGTAACTTGACAAATGGAAAACTGTAATCATCGAGAAGGTTGGTTTTGGGTTACTGATGGAAAAAACAGCCTGTGGGATCATCCAGTCCCGCTCATATCAGAGTGACTGAAGCAGAATTAGCAAAATCTGATGCCCTGGCTGTCAGTGTTTTCTTAGATACCATTATTTTAGTAGCGAAATCTTTCTAAAATCATAGAATCATAGAATGCTTTGGGTTGGAAGGGACCTTTAGAGGTCATCTAGGCCAACCCTCCTGCCGTGAGCAGGGACAGCTTTAACTAGATCAGGTTGCAACAATAATAATAATAATAATAATTTAAAAACTAAACACAGCTCCTTTTCAAGCAATTATCATAATAAAAAATAGTTGTGGAGATGCTGGATGACTCAAGAAATCGGAAAGGGCTAGCGTATGTTTTACCTAAAAGTTATCAAATCAAAATCAGCCCGGTTTGATTTTAATTGACGGTGGCTGTTCAGCAGGCTAAGTGAAATGAGTTTGCTAATGTAATTTCTAGGGGTAGAGGTCTTTGCTGACTACCAGAAGTCTGAATGGCTCAAGTTACAGCATTATCTTTTCACTCCTACACACCATTCGTCTGAGTCAGATTTAAGGTAGTTTGGCATTAGGAGGAACCTTCTGTTGGAGCTGATTGTATCAGAGACAGCCCCTCACGAGTCCTGAATGACAAAACCATGTCACTGCTGTCTCCGCAGACTGCAAAACACAGCTAAAAGTCCTATGGCTTACCTGGATAACTAACAGACAGCTGTTTCTTTCCCTTTCTTAATCAGGAGTCCATTCCCTTTCACCAGGAGCACGGAGCAAAGTGGAAAATGCAACAAAAAAATAAACTTTCCATAGGCAAGAGTCCTAAATGCTAAATGTGGGAGCATCAGAAGACCTTAGAAGCAAAGAAACTAAGAAAGTAGGATGACTGTCGAAAGGCATCACTCTTTTTTGCACCAGGAGAAGCGTGGGTTGAGAGTCAGCAGGGCATTTTTCCAGGTTAGTGGCAATTAATTTGCACACATTGATATGGGTTTCATGCCCATGTTACGACATAGTTAATTAAATTGGTATCTGGCTGATTAGGTGATACATGCTATCTTTTCCTCAAGCAAAAAGGCCCCACACCTGCAATGGTGGAGTGCATGTGTATTTGGATACAATCCATTTATAATGTGTCCAAGTCTTGTACAATAATTTTAAGCAGCAAGTTTGTCACAATTTTCCTTAGCCTTGCACAGTTGGCTCCAGAGCGAAGTTTATTTCTGACATTGCTGCTTTCTTCCATATTTCATTTCCGATACTCAACTATCTGCCTACCTTTGACAGGAAAAATGAATAATTTATCACAGGATGCTATTCAAGTAAAAGCAAAATAGTTTACACAACTTGAGTCAAGAGTGCTGCAGTCTAAACACTTACACGTACAGCCCTACGGCTGGCCTTACACAACCTCCATTTTACTCCGCAGGAGCAAACGCAGTGGAACAGCGTCTATTTTTGCTGAAGGTTTAAGCTGTGGAATCAGCGACGGCAGGTTCTCGGCAAGGCAGAGCACTGATCCAGCGCCCCTTCGAAAGGCCTCAGCTGCAGAACGCACCGAGCCTCCCTGCAAATGAATCTTGCAAAAGGCCACTCACATCCCGATGACCGGTGTTTTGAATATCCAGCTTAGCCGTACCCAGCGAGGGATCCACAGTAGGATTAAAACTCACTTGCAAGACACAACATCTGGCATTGCTGAGGTCGCCAGTCAGCTCCACGTGAGCTCTCACCTCCAGGACACGCATTTGCGCATCGCTGACTTGCTTTAGGCACCTGTAGAAATCTGTATTGCATGAACTTGCAGGTTTGTAACAACAAGGATAGTACATTTTCTAATTTGTAACAGAAGGTAGCTCGGCAAAAACTCCATCCTGACCGTTCCTTCATCTCCCAACACCAATAACTTCATAAACTTCAACTGTGCACCATGAATGTTAAAGTAGGAGCTGAGACAGGGTGACAGAATATAGGGGCTAAACCAGAAAAACCCTCTTCTTAAATGACCCGTCTCCACGCAGACAGACACCGGGGCAATAAACAAGTTATGCATTTCATGAAAACTGCAGAGTTCTGAGCAATCATTTACTGGTTATTCTGATCACTAATCTGCAACTGGAACTATAAAAATCAACTTTGTAATGATTTGCTTCGTGTTTCAAATTATGTTTGGCATATTTCAGTACATATTTCTATTCAATTATCAGACTATCTAAATGCTATTTCCATTTTCTTTCCAGATCTTGCTCACAATTCTCCTCCAGCATGGACTTGCTGGACAAATTTAGTTGTTGACTGATAAGCAATAGTAGGTACACCCTATTATTACCATTAAGTTTTATTTACTTACAACAGACCAGTTTGTGGAATTTTTTAATATCCTATAGGGTTGTGAATTACATAAAAGGAATCATTTTGCATCCAACAAAAATACCAAAATAATCCAACATACTGTGTGAAAAAGAGGAATTTACACCTGTACCTTACATGGAGATCAAACAGGTTTTATTTACTATGAAAGAAACCAGAAGGAGATTAGAAGACAGAACAATGGCAAATATTTACCATTTGAAAACACTGAAATGAAACACGGGAAGCAATTTTTTCTTCCACTTTTTGTTGCCGACAAGGTAGTCTTGAAACACAGATAGCCATTTTAATGCAGGACCAGGTAAAACTAATACCATTCATAAAGAAAAAATGGGTTAGAAGGCAAATTTAATACATTTTCCTTTCACATCAGTGATCTAAAAAAAAATAAGACAACCAAAGTACATTAACAGACTCATCCTCCATTTCTTTTTTTTCCCCACAGATCTGAGAACAAGGAAAAGTAACACTAAATGAATGTCTTCATTCACACGGGAAAGCTGATGCAGGTAATTTCCAGTGAGGTATGTCCAGATGCGGGGGGCTTATTTTAGTCTTCTACTTATTTAACAGTTTTTTCACAGCTGTGCGAGATACCTCAGCAGAAATACTTCTGTATTTTATTTGGTTGATCTCTGGCATTTAGTTGGATGATGGACAGATTTTTTTCCTAAGTATACTCAGGAAAATTTGATACATGCGAACAGGACTAATCTTTTATTATTTTGAAGTCAAACCTGGACAAACGGAAGCTTCATAGACTGAAAACAGTCGCTCTATACAGAAGTCAGCATGCCGTTAGTCTTGTTCGACAAAGGTCTGTACCATTACACACAATAATATTTCTATTTTAGAGTTCATAGAAAGCTGTCTTTTCCAGGGTATTGAACCTTTTAATGTGCTTAAAATTGCTTGGAAAATAATATTTCTTGAAAGCTGCTAAAAATTTTACAAATTTGGTTAAAAGGATAACATAACTTTTTCCTTACATCTACTCCCGGATGCTCACAGTAGTGGGGAGACGTTCAAGGAAATGTAAAACATTTCTTTCCACTCAAGCCCACCAGAAGTGAGGAACCAGGCTAAGGCTGGAGCAGGCAGATGAATGCATCCATTTAGAAGAGCCCCTCAGCAAGGAGACTGTCCACAGATGTTTGGGATTCAAAAGCTGCTACCACAACGCAGAACGGAAGGAAGAAGAGATAACAGCGATATCACTTGCCCTGAATCCTCCTCCAGCTGCAGAAGATGTAACGGCCCAGGGAGGTATCGCCTGTACTCCTACCGTCTGAGCGCTGGCAAAGCTGACCTTTGACAGTCTTATTTTTTCATTTTATCTTTAAACTGCTACATGATTATATATATTTTTTGATGGGGAGGTATAAAACCACGTCTTCTTGGGCTCTCAGGTTTTTTGCACCCCAGAGGAATTCAGTCTAAAAAACTAAAATTACACTGCTCCGGTAGCCTTCCCATCTACAGTGGGTAGCTCAGCGATACAACTCACCCAGCAATGCGTTTGGGAGAAAAACGGAGGATAGAACATTCTTGTTTATTCAGGTGAAATATTTATTCTCTGTACAACTCATATGGAGTATTAAAATCCCCTCAAAAGAGAAAAATAAAACAATTTAATGGTAGGATTTCTTAGCATTCATGGAGAACTGGTACGTGATGGTCACAGCAGTTGGCTCAGGCCACCGGACTGCCCATCAGCCTTTCTTGCCGAAGAGCGATCAGCCTCTGAAACCACTTCTCTTCTGCTTCTGCCTTCTCGATAAACAGCTGAGAGACGAGGGGGAGAGGAAGAAAAGTAGGCACAACTCATTAACTTTCTCTTTTTTTGTTACAACCTGTTGAAATAGGTATCGACTATTTCAGCGCCCAAAGAAAAAGCCCATAGGCTGCACTGGGGTGCACAGGGGTGTCAAAATACGAAGATGATATAAACGCATTAGTAAAGGTAGAGACTTTAATAATCGGAAAGCCAAGACATTCCAACTTCAGTCTCCTCCTGGAACAGCAAGTTGGTCATATTGTACAGGTCTCGATCTTTGTTAGTGATGTTCACTATACAAAACTTGCATTAGTTTTTTCACTGCAAGTCATTTTTAACTTGCTAAATCTTAAAAAAACTCAACTGTAAGTACTCCTATTTCCAATTACAAGTGCTCACAAAG
The DNA here is from genome assembly GCF_030463565.1 of Pelecanus crispus. NCBI lineage: Eukaryota > Metazoa > Chordata > Aves > Pelecaniformes > Pelecanidae > Pelecanus > Pelecanus crispus. The sequence goes on along the minus strand of NC_134651.1, from coordinate 2,646,929 downwards.
GAATTTGCATAAGTTTAGCCACAACAATTTAAACTTATCTGAAGTTTGTCATGTATTTAAAGCTTTACAATCTAGCAAGGTGGGCATGTTCTGAGTCTTCCACCAGGTTTCCCACTACACAAACCAAAAGCAATTTTTCCTGAATTTTTATTGAACAGGAAGTTTTATATGAACAGGATCTTAAATTCCCCTGCATTAAATCAGTACGCTACTTTGTTATAAAATTTGTTTGTAACTCTAAAACTACGTCACTGGTGAACAACTCCTTTTGTGATTATTCTCTGTTGGATGGTGCAAGGAGTGTGATCCTTGCACTGTGATCCAACGAGTGGCCCATTAGTTAATGGTCTTCAGACCACAGATTATTCAACGAGCAGCACAGCAAAATGGTTGTTAGGTCACGTGAACCTGCTCGCATTCAGTGGGCTGCCTTGTTCTCAAGATAAAGTAAATATCAACACACTTACATTTGGATGTGCTAAAGAATTATCATCTTGATATTTGATGGCAGTAGGGATATTGGCAGGCGGTGGTTCTTTTTCAGGAGCAGATGCATCAACGGTTCCTGCTCCGATAGTTACAGGCTCATACTGTAGTTCAGTAGGCTCTATCGACTGAAAAGAAACACATCTGAGCGTTTTATCCTCAAACTCCCAAACGTGGCAGCATCTTAACTGAGCGTTCAGCTGCAACACGTGCCCACGAAAGGATCCTCATGCAAATAATTCTCAGCGTGCTGAACACACTGGACATGGATGAACATCCAGACTAAACACGTGAAGTGGAAAAAAAGGTATTGCCAAAGGCAACGAGAGAGCTTGCAGAACCATAGTGTTGGGTTTTTGGATCGCTTTCTGAAGAAGCCGCATGAACTTCTCAGAGACTTCTGAAAAGGCAAAAAAATGCACGTCCTGGGGGAAACAAACAGCGATAATTCAAAACACCTCACCGTTAGATGGAAAAACTGAACCAGCCTTTGCTTGCCTACTTCTAAAGACAAAAGCACCCGAGTTCCCTAGAAGGCTTGGCAGCCAAAATGCAGGTAAAATTCTGAAACCTGGATGTCTCACATTAGGTTTTTGGAAAGCTGTCTGAAAACAATGCTGTTTTGTTTCAGGGAGTAAACATGGTCTTAAAGTCTGGCTTCAGTTAAGCAGAGTTAAAAATACTCATCTCTACTTTTAATTACAATGTAAATGTCTTATTACTTTTGGATTTTAATTCTTCTGCTTTTCCTAAAAAAAAAAAATCTTCATGGTTTTGCATGACTTTACAAGAATCTTTAAAAATTGGAGTTGCTCAGCATAGGCAGAATATACTGTCAAAACAGTTGATTTCATTGCAATTCTTCCACATTTAAATGTATTCTTCCTTGAACTCCACACCAAGAACCTAGGAGAGTCATTGGTGGGATTTAGGATTGTCAACATTGATGCTCTTTCGTTGATGGAAACTATTAATAGCACAGCTTCCACCTGACTTTGAAAGGATTATGCACCAAGAAAGGATATTGAAAACTTACCTTTTTGACTTCTTTACTTGATCTGAATGTCTGTGGAACAAAGGAGTCACTTTCAATAGCTTCAATTTCTTTCACTCGTTTCACTTGCTCCACTAGGGTGGCTTGGTCTACAAAGAGAAGGTGTAATGTCAGTATACATTAGTGTAAGCCTATGATAAATGCTGTGTCTAAGCAATGCCTTGAATATATTTTACAACAGTACATACCAGAAAAAAGCCCTGTAATGCAGCTCAAAATACTCCGTTACAAAGAAAAACTCTCTCCTTTAGTAAAAATAACAACAGCGAGTTGGCCATTATTGTTCAATGTATGGTATCATTCGAGACGCTAACTTAAGAATTTGCTAGAGATGTGCTCGCAGGATAACTGCTAGATCTGTGGCATGAGGATTTCCTGAAGAAGTTAAAGATTTGGGGACAGTGCAGACAACTCGGTGGAGTTCCATCTGCGTGTAGCGGTAAAACTACTTCTGCTTGTATGGAGGTGAATTTGGCTTCAGCTGCGGCTGTCCAGAGAGATGTGCCATCATCTGTGCGCTCCTCTTGACAAGCTGTGCGATTCGTTTGGCATTAAGAGTTACATCCTTAGGGGAATTTGACAAAAGAAATCTTAGAATCTGGTAATAAAACATTCCTAACGTACACACTAAATGTTGTGTGCTCATACGGTTTGCAGGTGACAAAATTGCAGCTGTTTAATCAAACGAGCAAGATTGCTTCTTTATTGGACTGTGAGGTGTTACAGTACACATATATTTCACAAGGTATTTTTGAGTCCCAGGCTGAGATTTTATTTGGAGGCAGCGAGTGCAGCTCCCAGGGACGTCATGGTGGAGAAGAGCCGCTCCTGCCAACCTCGGTGCGCGCTACACTACACACGCAACTGGGGTGCTGTCGGGTAGGCTTTGCCGGTTCTTTCGCCGCTCGAGGAGACAATCTTCTGGATGGATTAGACTGGTAGGAAACTAAGCGCATTCATAAGGCAAGATATACTTCTTTTTGAAAATCTAACTACTGACGGATGACAGGGAGGTTTCATATCACAGCTACGTTGATCTCCGTTGCCAAAGGGATGGTCCGACTCCTCTCGCCCCCGTGCCTTCCGTGCGAACCGGCGTTACTCCTCTCGCCAAAAGTGCAGGGATTAAATCAGCTCACTTGCAAGGTGAAAGCTCATATTTGTGCCACCGCCCAGCAAAACAGGACATTTTAACTCGGACTTAACATGCGGCAGCAGCGTCGTGCACAGGCTGATCTGGTACAAACTCCCCTCTAATTCAAATTTGTTTTTAAAAGGTAGGCGTGATGTCAGAGCGGGCGTATCGGCAGCAGCCAGCGTTCAGAGGCCGGCTACCTGCTGACACGATCAGAATAAACTCTTCTCTGGACGGCTTGGAAGAAAGAGCCGCTGCGGCTGCCCCTGCCTCCGCAGCTCAGCTCCGCGTGGCCGCGTGATCTGGTACTGAGGAGGCGAGCTCTCGAGTCACAGAATCATGGTCTCGAGCGACAAAGTAAAAAGGACATTGCCAAAAGATGGGTAAAAAGCCACCTAGGATAACCGTGAAGTTTGATCGAAAACTTCATGACTACACAAGAATACTTTAAACACTACATAAACCACAAATTTAAATAAAAGAGCAACTGTAATTATATATTTGTAGCATATACATATGTAGGTATAACAGGTTAAATTCCTTGTTCTAAAGAAACCAAAGTATATTTAAAGACAGGAAAAGTGCTTGCAGACCAAAAGAGCTTGCAGAATTATTCAGAAATTCAGAGGTACCGAACTCTTTCTCTGTATACAAAATTCTAAATCCAAATTCACGTAGATATACGCATACACTGCAAAATACTTTCTGTTTTGCACAAGCAAAAAAAACAAACGTAACTTAACACCCTTCTGCAATGACTAACCACTGAAAACTCATTTCAGTCTATTAATGACAGGCAAGTAGTGCTTCAGATGAGCAAATAAACTAATAGCAGCTCGGATCTATTTCTGGAATGGAGATGCCTACACTAAATTAACAACCTCATTTTTCATCAACAGGTTGTACCGCAAAACTGTTTTATTTTCAGTCCTGGGTAGTACGGCTTGTTCATTACGGTACATCTGACAGCAAAGTATTTGCTTTACTGTCTGCTTCATTTTCTGCTGCTTCAGATTCACAGCTCAGTTAATCTTCCTTACCTACTTCTGCGTCTAACTGCAGTGACAAGCAAATCTTGAATTCATTCTGCTAACTGCATGCTTTCGTTTACAATTTTAACCAATTTATCTCCATCTTATCGACTTAGGAAAAGCATTTGCTTTATACGCAGTACGCTGGGGCTGGCCTGAGGCAGCCCAGGCGCTCTATGGGGGAGCAGCGGACGGTTTTTGCTGCGAGCAGCATTTATAAAACAGGTAAGGCAGACCCAAGATAGGAAGAGATGCAACTTTCAAGCAGCAAACAAGAACCTGCCCTGCTGCTTAAAAATGATTTGGGAATATCGTTTAGTCTCTGCGGATACGACGAACAGAAAAATGGGGAGCAGGCTAGCTACTCCTGCGCGTGTTGGATGTCTGAGTCTGGGATTGCTGAGTCTGGGTAGCCGCTGACAGCACCCTGCCCGCCGCAGGCAGCGGGCTCGTGCCTGCCCTTTCCGTAACGCCGCCGGAGCCGAGCGCGAGGGTCGCGCGCCGCGGGATGCTCAAACCTCCCGCCCAGGCGCGGGGCGTCCCCGGCTGCAGGGAGGGGGACAGCCGGGAGGGACCGGGGCAGAGGCGCGCTGGCTCCCGCACGGCCGCGCGCCCTGGAAGGCGTTTGTGGGAGCCTCAGTAAAGCTTCCCCTTCGGCACGGTGCGGGACAGCAGCCGCGCGGCAGCAAAGTGCCCGAGCACATCTTTGAGCCGGGTTCTTTTGAATTCAAAAGGAAAAAACAGCACTCGCTTACAATGAAGCTCGCGTTTGAAAGTTCTGCTGCCTCACTGCTAACGTCTTCTTTCCTAAAAAAGATTCCTAAGGATCCCGTAGGAAGTATACAAACATACTGATGCCCTGCCAGGGAGAGGGCATCGTAATTTGCCGAGCTTGTGGCTCCATCTGCTCTGCAGTTAAAGAAGGGAATGTAACTGTACCTGGGAGTCACAGGATTACAGCCAGGTATCGGAGAAAGGCAGGTGAACGCAGGGTTACACTCAGTTGCTCCACTCTTATTTCACAAAACCTGTGGTCGGCTCCCAGCCTGCTATAGTATCCTACATGACTCTTACACAAACCTATGGGAATGACGAATTACTAAGGGGGCAAAAATCACTAAATGTTTAGAATTACATCAGTGACATTAACTTGGGGAAAATGGACTGGAGGAAGCATAACCCATTAGCGTATAATTTTTTTGACAAACACATTATTGGTAGATAAAACGACTTCCATATGTTGTTTGTCAGATGTCAGTAGAAAGGATATGTATTTCATAGTAAAATCAAAAATAATGGAGTCAGAAAGCTAAGAGGCTACAGACAAAAAAAAAAAAAAAAATCAATACTAACTCATTGCCCAGCAAGTCTTTTTACCGCGTTATAGTGAGAAAAAGAAACTAAATCTTGTAGCAGGGCTCGTGGAGGCCGTTTTTGACAAGGCGGCGATCGCAGCAGCAGTCGCAATTCCCCTTCACGTCACCAGCTCCGTCGGGCTGCCGCTCGGCCACAACCCCCCAGCCCCCGGCTTCACAAGCACCGCCGGCTACGCCCCTTACCGGAAAACTGATTCCATTAGGGGAACGCTGAGTTAACGTAATTTCATAGCAATCTGTGGATTTTTGCCCCAGGTACCCAGGCACGGAGGATTTCACTGGGAACGCTGTCCTTCAGAGGCGAGGCAGCATTTTACGCTTCCCATCGATATTCACATCTGTTTACATCTCCCCATATATATATAAAAATATATATACATACGCACACCCCTTTTACAGCTGCTATTTTCCTACTGGATTCGTCTGCATTAGCACTAATTTGAAATGCCGCTTTAGAAAGAAAGTGTGTATTAACCCTTTAGATGCAACGCAAAAATTTTACACAGACGGTAATTAGAACCACCAGAGAAGCGGATAAAAGAAAAAGTAACTTGCCTGCAAGCCCTGCGTCAAATATTCCCATTTCTTTGCTTCTTTCTAAAGACAAAGCTGGTGATGAAGGATTTAACAGGCATCGAAACAGAAGCGTTAAATGGCTAATAATATCTTGCGAGTGACCCATTAAATAAAAACACGTTTTAAGTATTCTTGTATAATCTTTAGGTGTAAATTTGCACTGCTTACTGCGTTCATTGCTGATCTATAACCATGCAAATGAACCCATGCCTTGACCTGAAGAGTTTTCTTTCGAGTGGGTGTAACGCAAGAATCAAAGCAATAACATAATAAACCTAAAATATTCCTCAGAATATATGTTTCTTCACCTTTTACTAGTTATGTTTAAAGGGATATAGCTGGTTAATTTAACTGACCCCTTTAAAATATAATACCTTTTAAGTAATGTGCTTTCAAATACTTACAGAAAAAAGTTGCTATTTTTTTCTGCTCTTTTGTTTATGACTTGAGGATTAAAAGAAGAAAACACAAATAGGTGCCAGACTAAAAAACCAACTAAAGAGGAAAATACTTTCCCCTTCATCCCCTGTTATTTAGGGTTAGCTTGAGCGATGCTGTGTAACTTTTATAGGAGCGTATATATCCAGCTGTAGGGATAGGGCAACAGCTGCATTACAGAACTCTAAGGTTTTTCAACAGAACTGTGGTTTTTCACATGCCCAGTGCTTTTTAATTGCTTCCCATTTGTACCGAAGCTGTGCAAACCGACACACTCAAGGAAAAATGAAGTTTTCATGCAGATAATTTGCAGCGGAAGAGACAAAAAACGACACGGCTTTGAGACACCTGGTATTCTACAGTGCACTGCGCTGAAATATTTGTATTAAACAAAATGACAGCGCGAGGAGGAGGAGGGAAAATCCAGCAGGATGGGTGGGATTTGCTTCATTTTTGTTGCCTCTAGACTTTACAAAACTCGGAGCTCTGTTTTTTCAGGGATTCCCCCCCCCCCCCCCCCAATCTTTTCTCTGCGCAGCACAGTCAGCAGCGGGCGAACGGGGCTCGTCCCCGACACAGACGCAGGCGCCTCAGCCTGCGGGCGTTTGCAGAGGGTGACCCCCAGCCCTAACACCTCTCCCCGTGTCCCAACGCCCACGTCCGAGGACGCCGGGGTCACCGCCGCCGCCCGAATGGCCCGGAGCACCGGCGGAGCTGCCGGAGCACCTCGCTGGGGTCCCTTCCGCAGCCACGGCAGGGCTGGCCATCGCCAAGGCGAGACCTGCACCAGCCAGCCCGGTAACCACCATTTTACAGCAAAACGGAGCAAAATCAGCCAATAATGAGCTCCTCGCTCAAGCTTTTGCCTTCAGGCCGTGCTCCCCTCCTGCTGCCCGGCTTGAGTCAGGTGAAACGCTCGGAGCCCCGGGGGCGCAGGGCTCCTCGGCCCCGCTTTCCGACGCGGGGACTTTGGCAGCCGGGCCCGGCAGCGCCAGCCGTTAGAGGGAGGCACCGCCACGCACAACGCCGGCCGCGTCCCCGCCTTTGTCTGAGGCGTCGGGAAAATTACGGACGACGAACCCCGGCGACGCCGCGAGCCGAGCATCCCCGCCGGGGCGACCGCCGACGCGCGGCCGAGGGGGAGTCGGGGGATTAGCTGCGAAACTACCTCTTCCCTCTAACAACTCAAGTCACGATAAAAGCTGCTCGGCGCCGCTAACGCCGCCAGATCCCCTTGGCCGTGTCGAAGCGCCGTTTCAACGCTTGGCCACACTATTCCCTCACTGTTGCGATTGCCAAAGAAAGAACTTTTTCCAGCCAAAGTCACAGAAACAATAAAACATACTCCAAAAGGAGCAACTGCGGCCAGAGAAAGTTTTTATTGTTAATTTGTAGTCTTCAAACTTAATTTTAAGTACGCCGGTACTACAATTACCATGTATTAAAATAGCGTGCTGTCGGTACTCTGGTACTTAGGAGAGAGAGTACTTAAAATTTGCTGCTTTATATTATAATGATAACCTATAATATTTCTATTATAATGATAACCTAGCTGTCACAGTTTTTTAAAAACAGTCTGGGCGCTAACTGCTTTTTTTTTTTTTTAAACAGAACGGAAGCATTGGGTATAACATCAAGCAGAAGACACGATGGGAAACTTTAGCAACCGAGATGTGAATTTAAGAACATTTAATTTAAGCGACTGAAGAACATTTGGGTTTCTGCTCTAGCCAGGCGTTTAACCCTGCGCGCCGGTTGCCTTCACCACCGGGCTTTTCGCAGGCGTGCTCGTTCCTCCATTCGCTCACATTTCGAGGCCGTTTGGGGTATTTTTGAAAAATAAAGTCAAAATCAGCTAATAAAGTGGTCGGAAACAGCCCTCACAGGCTTCAGATTGCTGGCTGTTGTCCTTCCCTTAGTAGAGGGAGCACGAGAAACGGTGGTCGGGGCCGACGGGGCGAGGTGGGGGTGGGCAGCGGCCGCCCGTCGGGAGAGCCGGCGCAGCCGGCGCGGGGCACGCCGCATTTGTCACCGTGGCTAATATCAGAGATACGCCGCTCTTTTTTTCTCAGCACACAAAAGCAAGATATGTAATTCAATGCTCAATTTACCCTTGTCTCGTAGGAGATTTTTCCCCGCTAATTGATAGAAATTAAGCCATTAATCAAGCCACTAGCCATCATTCAAACCAGGGAAGATGAATACAAACTTTCATCATAACCACCTTCCCCATTTTAGTGTTCATTAGCATTAATTTTTAATGCAATTATGCTATTCTTTTACGCTGAGCTCATAAATTACTGCTCTTTTGTTGCTCGCTGGCCTTGTAAAATCCAAGGTAATGCTTTGTGCTCTGATCTTAAAGGCAATTACTGCCTTCTTCTATCTTTTATATATCTCTATCCCAAATAACCTCTGTATTGTATGTACCAACTAACGAGTGTATATATTACATATACGTACAATATATAACAATTTGTCTGTGTTAAACCTATACACGTATCTATTATACACATTCAGATAAATAAAAGTATTTCTGCGTCTAGCCGCGCCCCGCTCCGTACAGGGATCCCAGCGTACAGAAACAACAGAACCACCGTCCTTCCGCGGTCAGACGCTATTGTATGCTGGACGTACAGAAAAAAAAATTGCTGGATCATAGACTAGGGTGGGACGAGGATTAGCAGCCGCACCTGGGCTGCGGGTGAGGCACGGCGCAGGACACGCAGGACAGCGGGGCTGAAACTTTGCAGGTGTTCAGGCTTTTGCACGGACCTTGCTTTGTTAACGCTTCAAAAAGCGATGCTGAAAGTGAAGACGGGCAATTGCACGTGCCCTGTGATTTTTTTTTTTTTTTTTTTTTTTTTTTGGCTTTTGCGTGGCACAGTGTGCGGTATCATCCGCAGAGCCTTTCCAAGATACGGTGTTTAATGTGTGTATTTTAACGGTTCCGCAGAATCGCACGCTGACACGCGGTGCCGCTGTGATGCTCAGTGTCAGTAACAGCAACTCCCATGCTTTTACTCCAGTCCATATATTGATCCTCAGAAACACATCAGGGGAAACGCGCAGGAGCTACAACCACCTCTGGTTGCCCTCAAACACTGAATGCAATTGAAGCGGCTAAAGGAAAAATGAAATGTAGATGAGCAAATTGGCGTTTGTTTGGTTTTAATTATTTTTCCGCTTCTTTCCTGGGCCAGGCCTTGAGCTGGTACATGAAATAATGCCATTCACACCAGCTAAACATCTGTCTAGCACCAATAAAATATGATACATGTATTTAAAATCCCATTTCATCTAGGCCTTAGCCAGCATAAACAAGACAATTCTCAGTTAAGTCTCATGCTTATCCCATAGACTCACTCCGGTCTCTCAGATAAATACCCATTTGACATGCGGTAAGTACACACGCAATGTTGGCACGGCCGCCGAGATCAACAAAAACCCGTTTTTTCACAGAAAATAAAAGACTCCACACAAGGGATTGTGGTTTAAGCAAACGGATACAATTTCTGTTAACTTCAACCAAAGGAACTGTCTCCCCTAGCTTCGCAGGCTCCTTGATTCACCCCTTGTTTTCGGGGAACGCGGACACGGGCTCTGCAGCGCCACGCTCTAAGCTGCTCCTTCACAATGCAGGCAGCCAGTGAAGCACCGAACAGGCTGCTGCTGCCCCAAACGCTGCCCGAAACAGCGGGCAGCAAAACACGTAAAATCCAGTAAAACCTTCAGCACGACGCTCTCTGTACCTCCTTCCCCACTTTGAGGTAGGCAGCGCAGAGCTACGGCTGTGAATATGGATGTGGCTGTCATTTGTAAACTGCAGCCGGCCGAATAAATGAATGTATTTTGCAATTTAGACTCTCTCCCTTCTCCCCGGTCTATCAATCTGCCTCCGATGGAGCTTGTAACACTACAAATCCTGAAACTGTTTTCAGAGACTCACTTCTTAAAAAAAAAAATAACAACCCACAAAGCAAACCCGACCCAAACCAAGGGAAGGCAGCAAGGCAGGCTGCTTCCGCAGCGGGAATCCTGCCACAGGCCGGCTACCTTGGCCTATGATGATACACCAATCCCTAATGATTTTCAAGCCAAAAACATTCCTTTTTTTTTTTTTTTTCTCCCACATGTGGCAGAAATAAAATGTGAGATACCAAAAACACATTAGCCAAAATTTTTGAGACATCTTGCAGAGCCCACTTGCAAAAGATTTTCTTAAATCCGTACTGACGACCCTGTCAGGCCACTGCTTAAGACTTCTTTTTTATAGAGAGATTATATGTTGTGCTGGAAATAACACTTTTAGTGAAGGTTGCCTCGCCCATCCTGCTGTGAGATCCTGCTTTGAGTTGCTTGCAAGTTTGTCAAACCTGGAATGTTTCGGGTTAAAATCTTCTGTGCTCTTACCTACACCACGCTTCAGGTTTTGCAGAAGCTTCCAGTCCAGCGGGTCCAGCCAATTATGAAGATACAGTGAAATGGCACTGATTTGCCTATTATCGGCGAACTTGACTTCCAAAAATTCAGTTACTGCTTTTTCCCCTCCCTAGTCAAAATCCACCTTCATTCAGTCAAACCATAATACTTGGAAATGATCCCGTTTGCTCCTGCTTTACCAAGATTTCTTATTTTTCAGCCCCAAAAGACTGAAGATAGGCTTAATACACACAACGCTGCGTGGTTTCTTATGCCCAACACGTACCTACGAGTTTAAAAAATAGGGGGTCTGAGCGGGCCGACGTACCAAACAAATCGCGTGCGGCAACCGAGGTCAACAGGAGCTGGGTTTGAGTACACGAAACGCAACATTGAGTATGCTGAAGAGGACATTCTGCTTTTAAATTTCTCCGAAGTTGAAACCCTTTTCTACTTCTGTCTCCGCTCTCTTTGTAAAAACCCAGAATTAATAATACTCACCCACCTCGCCGGGCTGTCGCGAGGATAAAAGCGTTAATGTTCGTGACACGTTGCGATCCTGTAGTGATGAGCCCCCAGAACAGCCCATGAAGACATTCATAACACTGCTTTTAAGACGAGGTTTGAATAGCTACAGTCAAATAAAGTACAGATCTGCATACTGAATAATGAGAATATAAAATAATTAATAGTTCCTATTAACTAAAGACTGTCCAAAATAATACAACACTGACTGAGGCAGAGACCCTGCAGAAAATTTGCAATGATGCACTTAGAAGTCATAATGCCCGATTCTGTTTTTTTCCTTAATTTCCAAGCGTTCGACGGGTTTCAACGCAGAGGCGTGGTTTTGGCGTGAACGCACGCGGGCATTTGCAGACACCCACGCAAACGCGCTTTCTTCTGGACACAGCTCAGAGCAGGGCGACGGAGATAACGCAGGGGCTCAAACCTCTCCGCTAACGGGTACATCGCTAAACGAGGTGCCAACGTAAAAAAAAAAAAGAGTAAGAAGGCATTTCACATTCGCTTAGCCTTTCTTTGTATATGTTCAAAAAACGGGTAGATGTGGCACCTGGGGACATGGTTTAGTCTAGTCTACCCTTGATTGGCTTAGAGTAGACTTGGCAGTGTAGGTTAATGGTTGGACTGGATGACCTTAAAGGGCTTTTCCAACCTACACGATTCTATGATTCTATGATTCTGCACGAATATTTCTCTGCTCCAAACGTCTCATTTAGCTAATCCCATTCACCCACTTTGAGGACGGAGCCTTCCCAGGACACAAACAATCTTCTTTTTTTTCCTTCGCGTCCTTCCTTTTTCCACGGCGGACAACATTACGGAGTCGGCGGAAGCCCGCACCCCGCTGGCAGCCTAGGTATCGAGCAGGGTCCGCTTACCCCACGCGCGCCGTTCCTTGCACTGAGCTGTATTTAAGTGTAACTGGAGAAGCACGGGGAGGGATGCTGGCTAACTGGGATGGGCTGGAGGCAAATCAAAGACTGAAAAAAAAAAAAAAAGAGGGGGGGAACCCCCTTTCTTACAATTGTTATTGGAGAAAACAATTATAATAAATTCCTGCGCTGGGGAATACGTGTAGTGAAGTCATTTCCCCCCTGTCCCGGCACAGGGAGCCCCTGCGGGCCTCTTTCCCAAAGGAAAAAGGCCTTGGTAGCGATCGAGACGGGCTAAAGCGTCCCTCCAGTTTTCTGTTGCCCTTGGCAAGAGCGCTTTAAGCCGGACTCGGTCCAAGAAAACCTAAAACCTAAGTAGCTGCCTGCACTATTCAATTTTTTGTTTCGTTTTTAATGCGCATAAACCCTCCAAGGGAGGGCGCGCGGTCGGTTATTTGGGCGAGGGGGTTCACCCGCGGTGGTCCCTACCCCGGCCCTTGCCCCGGGAAGCCCCGGCACCGGCCACCTCCCCGACTCCCGCAGTGCCGGGGCTCGGCTCAGGACGGAACGTCAGACCTCCGGATAAGGCTGGGCTGCTGCTTTGCTCATCACGGCTCTGCAATCAGCCCCGCTCCTCGGGCCACGCCGCCCGCTGTTTAGGGTTCAGTCGCCCTTCGCCGTACAATTTGGTTTCTTTCCGTCGCATCTGTTGGCCGCTTTCATTTTTCACACATTTCGCGCATTTCAAAAACGGCGTTCGGTTCATCCTCGCTCTTGTAAAATGTGTTTTCCCGTATATTAAACACATTTTCGTTGAAATCGAAAAAGAAACTGATGATTTGGAGACAAAACACAAAGTGGTATTTCATTGCTGGAAGGGGCCTACGCGTGATGTGGTTTTACTGTCAAAATGTAGATCTGGGAATTTTGCCATGTTAAATTATAGGAACACAGGCCCAGGACTGGGGTAATACCTTAATGCTTCAATGTGAAGGAAAGAAAACATAACTCAATTAAAATACATACTTTGGGGATTTTTCTGACACTCTATATACTTGGGAAAGCTGCCACCTCCCCTGACCTTTCTGTTATAATTATGTATGTCAACTTAAATATCATTAATTTAGCCTGCGTTTCACTCATCCTAGATGTTTACCAAATGTCTGGATTTTTTCTTTGACTTTCAGAGCCTATCTTTTTCCAGTGAAGAAAAATACTTAAATGAAATGAATGACAAGACTTCCTCGCAATGACTTTGGCAAACAGCAATATAGACTTAAGAGTTAATAACAAGCAAATATTTAGATGCTTGATGCTCTGACCGTATGTATTTCTTTTAAATTCAGCACGATGACTTACACGTGAACTTAGAGGAAACACATACATTGCTGTGGCATCGTAGTCTAAATCAAAACGATAAGGCTCCTCTGACTGCAAATAATTAATTCCGTTAAAGTCCATCAAGCCATTTCTCATTTACATTGAGCAATGTATTCAGCCACTCCTCTAAGTGTACATTTTAACATAAAATTAGACTCCAGTTATGGCACCCTTACTGGTATCTTTGGCTATTCCTGCTTTTTAACTCTCTATTTCGCAACATTTAATTACGAAGCGTGTTCCTGCTAACTACGTGGCTAAAATAGCTAAATGATCTGTAATGACGCACAACTTTGAAGAAGCAGCCCTTTAAGACGGGGATAATTTTTCCAGTGTAATTTTTCAGAAAGCCTCGCAAACATCGGGAGACGGCGTCCCACAGCAAGCCCAGGACCGGAGCAGAAATCGCTTGGATGCGTTTCCATCACGCCCTATCGACAAGATAGAGAGCCAAAGCAGCTGTTTGCCCACTAATGGTTAGTCCTTCGGTAGAGTTCAATAAGCGCATGAGAGATTATATAGTATGCACATATTTAAGTGAAAAGAATCATTAATTTTTTTTTTTTTTAATGGAGTAATGAGCAGGTTGAATGCTCATCGGGAGACGCCAGGCTGATGGGGCAGGGCGAGCCTCCCGCATCCGCGCAGCGTCTCCTAAAGCCCTCGCCTGCAGATCATCCTTTGCTTATCGCAGGAGCCTTAAAATATGGACTTGGAGACCGTAATCCTTCATCTGCAGTTCGCAAGGTGACTATTTGCAAAATGGCAGAGCTCACTAGTCATGCACTGATCCCCAGAACAGCGTGGTACAGGCAAATCGAAACCTTCATCTCAGCTAAGTCGGGGCGGCAGCAGCTACGCAACAGCTACGGCTTTTGAGAAGAGAAAAAGCGCGCTAAGATTAAAATAAGACATGACAAGTTTCGCCCATTATAAAGATGTATTAAACAGAAAAGAAACCCCCTCCCCCCAAATCCACTCTACCTTTTACTCAGAAATAGCTTTGCTTTAAATTTTCACAACTTCCAACCCACGAAAGCGTCCATGCTATTTAATAATCTTCCAGCTGGTAAATCGATTTCTTTATTTCTTTATTTGCTTCAAACGCAACGGGAGCAGCACTCCAGGTTGTAGCTTCTCAGTTTGCATCATGGACACAAGCAACACAGCTAACAGCTCTAGGAAACTGTCATTACTGCTAGAAGCCAAAAAGCAGAGTCTACCTGCAAAATTTGTTTATATAAACCACTGTAAGTACTACGGTTATTTTTCGGTATTATTTTCTAGATATACTTGGATTTTGTAGCCACCTCAAAATTCTTCGACTACGTTTAATTAATTACTTAACAAAGAGTTTTAAATGAAAAATGTAAATACTGTATGCTTTTCTTGAGAAAAGAAAATATAAGTATCCTCTTACAGGTATGTAAGCCTGCAACCTCAGAGGCGCACCTTTATCGCTTTACAATTCCCTTTTTAAGTATAAAACCAAGAAAGCACAACCGTACACTTGGAGAATGAAAAGAAAATGATCGGAATACTTCAGGAAAATACTTCGAAGGCTCTGCTTTCCTCTTCTTTGGTTCACGTTGGGAAGTCGGTGCTTTCTCGCCAGCTGGGAGCCGTGACGTACATCGATTTCTTTATTTGGGAGCAGCACTCCGGTTTTTAGGTTCTCAGTTTGCATCACGGACACAAACAATACTGCTAACAGTGTCAGCAAATTTTCGTTACTGCTAGAAGCCAGAAAGCAGAGTCTTCACCTAAAATACCTGTTTGTATAAACCCCTGCAAACCCCACCAGGACGTGCCAGGGGACAGCACGGCACGAGTTTGCTGAGCCTCTGCTACCACCACCAGCGCTGTCCCCATGCCCCCGACTTCAGAACTCTGCAAGAGACCCCCAAAAAAAGGTTATTTTGGGTCTAGAGCCACCGTGGCGGCTCAGGTCAACTATAAACACACCAAAACGTTATGAAAGCGTTTCTGGCGGTGATGGTGTAATAGTTTTTGACTGAATTGATTGTTCCCTGACAATACGCGACTCAGCCTTGCAAATGCATCAACTCTGTAATGAGGAGCTATTAAGTCTATTGATTTTCTGATTTCAATTGATAGCTAACAGGCCAAAGCTACACATCAATATTTGCGTAACTAATACCCAAGAGCTAACAATTTTGACAAATGAAAACCTCAATAGACCAAACAGTGCAAATTAATGGAAATGTAAAGACCAAACCTCAGAATTTCAGTGAAATGTTTAATGAATGGATAAATATGCCTTATATTTCTGAGGAATTCTGGGGTTTATATGGGGGAAATAAGTAAATATACAGAAACTCCCAGAAGGATGCTCTTTTCTTGGTACCCAAACCAGGGAATTCTGCAATACAGAAGAGCAGGCCCAAGAAGACAGCTCCTGAAAATAGCCTGTTTCAAAACGAGGAATTGAAAATTGAATACGGTTCAATAATTTGCTAAATCAGACAAAATACATGCATATTGCAGTGGTACAAACACCTCCCCAGATGGCACATTTCCGTACATAGTTATTATCACAACTGGAAACCAACATCTCACAATCTCCCCTACCCTTAAGCTTTCTTCTGGTTTTGGGGTTCCTGTTGTGGTTTGTTTGTTTTTCAATAATGTTGGAATCTCAAAAAAGAAGCAATAAAAATGTACTCTTATAGCTTCCTCCTATGCAGGATAAATTTTCCTTTTTTTTTTCTTTTTTCTTCTTTTTTTTTCTTCTTAGTTGACCACACGAATGCCTCAGGTAGAGGAGACGATGTTGGTTACAGTGGTAAAGCGCGCGGTGTCCGCACGTTGAGCCCCCCTCTTCCAGAGCAGCTCTTCACCTACGAGCAAACTGGATGACTTCTCACTCCCTTCCATTTTCTTTGGACAAAACAAATCCAGTCCCATCAACTGCTGTCCATGAGCCCTGTTTTCTACATCTCTGACCATTCTCCTCGTGCTCCATCTTTGCTGCCTCTTATTCCAGAGGCTTTTGGGAGGACTGCAAATCAGATCTTTTCACTTTCCAAGACGAGAACTCCCATCCCTTTTGCTGCCCGCCCGGGCAGTTTCTCCTGCGCCTCGTTTCATACACCGCTGTTTATTTTCCCTTTTAGAAGCAGCTTTTCAATACGTAGCTATAAATTTTTTTTTTAAATGATTGAAGTCAGATAACTAATTACGTGATGGCTTTACAATCCCATTACCTTAACTGATGCTTGTCTCAGGCTTATCCTTTAGCACAAATAAATGCCGTAAAGACGACAGTAAAATACACAACGTTAATGAAGTACAGAAGCCATTTTTGCTTTTCATCTGTCTTCAATTTTGAAGACAAATTCAAGACTTTTAATTTGTAAAAAAAGTCATAAATTGCCCTGCAAGAGAGAGACCGTACGTTTATTTGTATTTTCACTTTTAGAACAGAAGTAGTTAAAAACTGAATATTTGATGGTCTTCTACAATTGGCTTGTATGAGTGTGCCCCACCTCAAACACCTTTTCAAAGACAGCAACGAAACAGAACTAAGGTGCCAATTTTTCATCTAAAAATACGTCTTTGAAAGGATTTGAAATCAAATATTTTTCAACATGACACTGATGAAATGCACTCACGGTACGTACCCAGGAAGGGAAAATAACTTTCTATTTGTTATTTGCGGTTGCAGCTGCGAACCAGCACTTATGGAGGGAGAACCTGCTTAGCCCTTTACCTGCTTGGCTATCTTTACAGATGTAAAACTTTAATTATACCTGCTGTATTTCTTAAAATGAAATTGCTCAAATACCAGCTGCAAAATTATTTTAATATTTATGCCCATCTTGTTGATGATGTATCTCTCCTTAAAGGAGGCCATGTATTAATGTGCTTCACTCCCGGAGAAAGTTTACCTGATTCTTTCCCTTCATAAAAAGCGTAGGAAGAGAGACAAATCCTGCTTTGCCTTTTAACACAGAGGCAAAGCAAGACACTTCCACAGATCATATAAGGGAAGTTATTATTTTTAATCTACTTTTAATTCCATTTCCTTACAATTTCCCTGTAACCATCTGCAGGCTTTGTGCATTGCTTCTCTGTTCCACAGATTTTCAGCTAATGCATGAAATAAAGCCAAATTTTAGACTATTCATAAGAAAACAGAAGGATTAAAATAAAACATTCTTCTTTCCCGGTGACGTACATTCAAGGTCAGAACACTGAATGAGAGCGGCAATGTTTCAAGCAGAACTCGATCTCCCCACATAGCACAGCTGGCTCAAAGCAAATACGGGCAGGACCGACGTGTAGGAGCTGTGCGTATCTCACACGACCAACACCTGTGTTTCCAGCTTTTTCTAGCATCGAACTGCAATCCTGTAAATGATATCTTTTTCGCGGTGTTATTTGAAATGCTATCATCTCAGGAATTGGGAGTTTCAAGAACAGCTTGCTCGACCTCAGCATTTACCCCAATTACGCCTTGTTTTTAAGCTGCCTGCGCCCACGGTTTCACCCGCGGGAACCCTACTTCCATACACAGCCACCCTGGCTCCTATGGACCTGAAACCCCGTCCCTGCGGCTCCACCTGCCCGTGCACCGACAGAAGCAAGCAACTTGGGAAACACGATCCCAGCCCCACGCTCACCATGCAACGCTGGTGAACACTAAAATATACCACATTTATGATAACAAAATTCATGGTTTCTTGCCATTTTCTTTGCCATTTCTGTAATCGCTGAGGATAACTTTTTTAATTGAGAGAGAGGTTTGCAGGTTGAACACCTTGCTGATGGTCAGATCACTTCGTATTAACTTAAATCTAATAAAAGGAAAAAAAATTATTATTTTTTTCGTTTTCCTCAAAAACTTAGTTCTGCAGGGTGCAAGTATGCATTAAAAATACATCTGGAAGAGCCCACCTTCTGCACGCATGAATCACAGCAAGCATTCAGGAAGCCTTTACAGTCCAAGGCTATTTCATATCAACACAACCCTATTTTCTGCTCATGAAATTTCCATTCTGGCTGACATTTTTTACATAAACCCAGACAGCAAGTGGGTAAAAGGCATCCAAGACATTTTGAGGACAGATTGGCCATCTCGCGAAGGAACTCACCGCAGTACATAATGTTTCCTAATGGGAGATGCCGGGGACCTTTCCTGATCAATAGAGCCCTATATTAGCGCACTTCTCATTTTTACAACACCTAAACTGGAAAACAGCATTTAATGGCTCGTGTAGGTTTCCTGACAAACGGCCACTCCATCTATTGTATTTGCTTTATTCCCTTTAGAACTTCATCTTCAAAACCGTATTTTACACCGACAACCTGCAGCCGGAAATCCAGTAAACAAAATTTGAAAAGCTCAATACAAACGGCAACCTTAGAAAAGCACGCAAACACTGAGGCGCACAAGCACAGGCTTTCTCCAGCAGACACGTAATTTTTGCAATCTGGAATATTTTAAGATCAGTTTTCTCTTCCCCACTTATTCCCCGCTCCAAGAAACCCCAGTCCTTGCAAGAATTTGATGCTTGCCATAAACCAGTCAGGTTCCAATGGTGATTTCACTGCATTAGATTAATGCACACCGCCCCTACTAATCTTTGTCTAATTAAAGCACAGCAGCAACATTCCTAATGGCTCCAAATTTTGCTTGATTGCAAATTAGGATGAGAGGAAATGGCCTCAAGTTGTGTCAGGGGAGGTTTAGATTGCATATTAGGAAAAAAATATTTACTGAAAGAATGGCCAAGCACTGGAACAGGCTGCCCAGACAGGTGGGGGAGTCCCCATCCCTGGAGGGGTTCAAAAAATGGGCAGAGGTGGCACTTGGGGACATGGTTTAGTGGGCATGGGGGTGTTGGGTTGATGGTTGGACTGATGAGCTTAGAGGGCCTTTCCAACCTTAGTGATTCCTAGTTTTTACTTTCATTATGAATGATCCAGCCACCCAGGCAGGAAACATGAAATGAATTATTCCTCTCCCCTTAATTGGTGTAGTGGTGGACTTGGTAGTGTAGGTTAATGGTTGGACTGGATGATCTTAAAGGTCTTTTCCAACCTACACGATTCTGTGATTCTATGAATAATCAGGCTTGTTCAGCCCGTCAGCAGGTGGAGATGCCACTTGAGGTGCCCTGGGGTGGACATGGTCCTTTCCCGTCCCGCTGTCCCCGGGGCAGAGCTCGGGGAAGTTCATGGGACCCCCCACCCCACGGGCACCCCACCAGCCCAGCCTACCCGCCTCAGCAAGAATTGACTGAAATGTTCTTCAAATAACGATATGAGAAAATCTGTCCCAGTTTTTTTCCTAAAACCCTCATACTGTTCTTTTTACAGTTTGTGCTTAAAGGATTTTAAAAAACTACAAATATTGCTTTTTAGGGCTTTAAGGGCAGCTGGCCCAGGGCTGCATCCTTACCTGGGGTTAAGCTGTGAATTTAACAAATCCTTAAATTGAACACGTTTTTCAATAACTTCGCCACTGCTCCAGCCCCGCTACCACCAAGTGACTGTTATTGATAAAGAGATATTTTTACCCAAAACACTGTGTATCCCTTGCAAGTTAGCGACGCCGAACAGCCAAAAATCTCCTTCCTTCTCTGTGTCCTTACTGTGTCCCCCTGCTCTTCTCTTTCTGGCACCGGCATTGCTGCTTCTGAAAGACGGCTGTTATATAGCCAAACGGGATAGAATTTCCCATGTCTTTAAGTTACCAGATCACTGGCGATCTGAAACTTTAATGTCAACTTTGGATTTAAATGCTGTCACACAACACATATGATGCCCTTCTTGTAAAACTCAAGTCTGATTTTACCGGTGGGACTTGGCTTTGTCCTTTTAAATGCCTGAACTGAGACTGCAGCTCTGCTAGAGGCATCCATAGGCAATTTCCCTCTTTATTTATTCCGTTTATTCCCCCTGTATTTTTTCAATGCTTCAGGTTACACGCTAGCTCAGGGGAGCATTACAGTAGCCGTACAACGTTTTCTCTAAATCATTTCTTTCTGCACAAACCGAAGAATGTTGATGTTTTCCAAATACTTTTACAGCGCAGCCTCTGTGCTCCCTGACGAAATACCTTACAGAAACATCCTGCCCCTTCACAGCGGTGTCGAAGTCGTGTGCCCAGTACAGCAATTGGAATCGGACGTTAAGGAGGTAATTAACATTTCAATTCCTTTTAACTCGGTACACAGAAAAAAAAAAATACAAACTGTAATATCATGTGACCAGTGTTATAAAAACACACATGAATAAACTTAACCCTGGCGATGACAAGAAGAATGTGCTGTTTCATTACATTAATGGTTCCCAACTCAAAATTATTCAAGAAAACATACTTTTTAAGAGCAAAAGCATTTTCTTTTCCTTCCCCGCCAAACTGTGCCGATAAAGCAATGTGCTGCTGCAACAGGCCTTCCTATCTACTCTTTTGGGAACTTCGCTGGTACTATGAAAACATAGATACACTTTTTTTTTTTAAGTGAAGTGCTCATTCAGCCCAAGCTGAACCGGGGCTTCCAAATCCAAGCTGCCCTGGCCACGTGCACACGCTCGGGCAGAGGTGGAGAGAGCCCCCGGCTCCTTCAGCCCCCCCGGGCAGCGGCGCAGCGCACTCAGCACGGCCGGCGGCTGCGGGGAGGCACGCGGAGTCCCCCGGCTCTGCCGTAAGGGAAAAGTCATGGAATCACAGAGCGCTTTGGGTGGGAAGGGCCCTTCAGAGCCCACCCAGCCCAGCCCCTGCAGTGCCAGGGACAGCTTTAACCAGCCCAGGGCGCTCACAGCCCCGTCCAGCCTGGCCTGGGATGTTCCCAGGGATGGGGCCTCCACCGCCTCTCTGGGCAACCTGTGCCACTGCCTCACCACCCGCACTGTAAAACATTTCTTCCTTATATCCAGTCTGAATCTATTCTTCTTCAGTTTAAAGCCATCACCCCTTGTCCTGTCACAACAGGCCTTGCTAAAGCTCACCCCCCCCTTCCTGCAGCCCCTGTCAGCACTGCCAGGCCGCACTCAGGCCTCCCCGCAGCCCCCTCCTCTCCAGGCTGAGCACCCCCAGCCCCCCCAGCCTGGCCCCGCAGCAGAGGGGCTCCGGCCCTCGGGGCATTTCTGTGGCCTCCCCTGGCCCCGCTCCAGCAGCTCCGTGTCCTGTGCCGAGGGCCCAGAGCTGGGCGCAGGGCTGCAGGGGGGTCTGCCCAGAGCGGGGCAGGGGGGCAGAACCCCCTCCCTCGAGCGCTGCCCACAACGGTGGGTGGCAGAGGAGGGGCGGGAGCGCAGTCCATGGCCAGGCTGGGTGAGCCGGGAGCACCAGCGGCATCGGGGAAACCCGGACCGCATCACGCCTGGCAGCAAATCCCCAGGGACGGACCCGCAGCGGGATGGGGCACCTGGACCGAGGGGCTCTCCTGGGAAAGAAGAGAGGGAGATAGGAATCATAGAATCATAGAATCGTTTAGGTTGGAAAAGACCTTTAAGATCATCCAGCCCAACCATTAACCTACACTACCAAGTCTACTCTAAACCAGTCAAGGGTAGACTAGACTAAACCATGTCCCCAAGTGCCACCTCTGCCCGTTTTTTGAACCCCTCCAGGGATGGGGACTCCACCACCCCTCTGGGCAGCCTGTTCCAATGCTTGACCACCCTTTCCGTGAAGAAATTTTTCCTAATATCCAATCTAGAATCATAGAATCATAGAATCATTTAGGTTGGAAAAGCCCTTTAAGATCATCCAGTCCAACCATTAACCTACACTACCAAGTGCACACTAAACCAATCAAGGGTAGACTAGACTGAACCATGTCCCAAAGTGCCACCTCTGCCCGTTTTTTGAACACTTCCAGGGAGGGGGACTCCCCCACCTCTCTGGGCAGCCTGTTCCAATGCTTGAGCACCCTTTCCGTGAAGAAATTTTTCCTAATATCCTTCCTAATATCCTAATATACGAAGGGGCAGAAGATGACGGGCAGGCGCAAAGCAGTCTAAAATTTAAGAAACGCATTTAAAAGTGATTATTAATTACAGAAGCTTTAATAAAAAGCCTGAAATTGATTACTTAAATAGCCATTATCTATGGGGCTGTATCGATCCCCTTTCTGATGATCAGCTCTGTCATGGAAGAACATGGCCATGGAGATGCCACGTTTCATACTGCAATTTCATCCTTCGCTTTCTTTTTGTTATTATTTGCTTTTCCTAATATGCTTCACTATGCCACTGCAACTGCACAAAACTTCACATTTTTATATTATCCTTGATTTGTTTCTGCTTACTTTTAATTATAAAACGTCAATAAAAAGATTAAACACGCATAAAAAAAGATCACAGTGTGTGCCAGATGCTGAAACGTCCTCCAGAGACTGGAAGCGCAACACCAGGTGTTTGTGTCAGACTAATGAAGCAACGTTCGCTCACGAGGGACCCGAAGGGTGGAGCTGCAGAGACCTACACTTTGCTGAAAATCTGCCATTACGGAGGCAAAACTGGGAAGATTGGAAATTACCATTTTCCTAAGACGGTAAACAAAAAATTCACGTATCTATACCAAATATATTATCTACGCTAAATAATTTGGAGACTTAACAGACTGAGTTCAGGTCATTGCCATAACAATGAAGTTCAATAAAATTTACTGAACATAAACTATGACCTAAGGCAATAACTAATGAACTTGAGGGCATCCTAATATATTTCCGTATCATTGAGTAAAGCACTTTAACTTATTACAGCTACATAGCTTGACCTCATGCAATCAAATCTTTCTGTAGCAGATTCAACCTGTGTTTTTAATATCAATTACATCAAGGTACAGTCTTTTAACTTTTACTAAAGGAAGTCTTAAGTAAAATAGGGGCTTTGTCATGGATAAACTACTGGTTAGACTCTCCACGTGAGAACTCTTGTCCGACAGGTTGAAGATGAGTATAAAAAAAACCCCCCGAGCTTATAGTTTGGAATACGTGCAGAATTTATCATTAAGGGAGCTTGTAAAAGTTGAGTCCTCCAGGCTTTCTTGTACATACTAACTTTTCTTTTGTGACCCCCCGTCTCTCAAAATCCATGCAGGCTTTACATCCTCAGCCTTCAAAGTACCTGTTTTAGCCGAGGCAGCGGGATGAATTCATCCTGCTCATTAAACGATGCGGCGTAGGAGGTAGAGGGGAGCACTCCTTGCAGCTCTGTCTTTCTAATGGAGGATTTTTGGTAGGAAATTCTGATCTCAGTTTGTTGCCACTGAGAGTTCAGTGAGCCAGTATGAGCTTAAAGGACAGCACTAATTGCATCACGCTGGTGGAATACCAAGGCAGCACGCATACGCAGAAGGTACAGTAGAAGCAAATCTTCTGATGCTTTGAATATCTAATTAAACTGTCTTACTTCGCAAAATAGCATTTTATTCGCACTATTTAGTCAAAAGGGAGCTATCTGAATCTCCTCTTCTTCTGAATTTCTAATAATACTACTGAGGGAAGCTGAAATGGTAGACCAAGAGACTTCCAAATCAAAAATGTAGCTCCGAGACTATGCAATGTATGGGGTTGATTCAGGACAAGGATCCGCACTGTTTTAATGATAATGCTTTAGCCAAACCAAACCCAGACTCTGAGGCACGGAAAATTTGGATTCAAATAGTGCAACTTGAGCCCATCGTATTCACATAAAACACCTTTCATACATTTTCCATCAATAAAGGTAAACCTCTACCAGTTCAATTTCTCTATCGTTCCTTCACGGCAACCCCACGGTGATGCTGACCTCCGCAGTCCGGAGTTAAATGGCAGCAGATCGTTGGGAAAGTGTTGCGACTCTTCCCAAACTGATCACGACGACTCCTTAAGTATGTGCAAGTTATCTTTCTTTTTTAAAAGTTTTAAACTAGATCTACATATCTGTTTGATATGCAATACAAAGATAGGAGAAAACATACTTTAAAACCACCTACTGCGCGCACATATACACTAATTTGGCTAAATTCATAGAATATATTGTTTTAAAAGTCCATTTAGGCTACAGCGATACATTCTATCAGTTGTGCAAAGCACGATTTTCCGGCTCCGATTTAAATCCTATTAATCCACGTGTTCCAAAACCTGCCCTAAAGGGTCAGGCGCGTTCCCTACCAGACCTGCTGCGAGCACACTTCAGATACAAGCCCCATCCTCTTCGGACTTGAAGAGTTTAACTTCCCTGCTAATGCCCGGCTAAACCTGCAGCAGAAGAGTCACTAAAGTGGCACATACGCCTCAGTAAAATCGGTGAATAACGCACCCGAGACGGGTTTTATTTCTCTGTTTAAAGGACAATTGTCTCCCAGCACTAAATGCTTTAATGCCTCTCTTGTTTGCATTCCCTCGTTCCCCCTGCCCACGTGGGCTTCATTTCCGAGCCTATTCAAAATGATGTTTTCCAAGCATGTGCCACATGACTTGTTCATATAAATGGAGCAAATTAAACTGTCTCCACATATATCCTATCACATTTGTGGCCCTGATTCCTCTCCTTAACACGTGGCCAAGACACCGTATTATCTGCCTGCAGAGGTTGACCTCAGGATATTAGATTCTGCCACATAGCTCTCTTGTACTAAACCGAGGGGAAACACTTAATCACCCCTGCCTTTTCAGGAAAAAATCAACTTTAAATTTGCCATGATGAAAAATCAATAAACCAGTAATTGCTTGGCTTATCATTGCGTGGAGGAACAAATTGGGAAGCGAAGCTTAGCGTCCACACAGATTTCAGTGAAACACACGGAGTTTCAGGATCACTAAGCCAGAAAAGGAAAAGGTCTCAGAGTGATAATTAAATCTACTCATGCTGATTTTCTGCCAAATTTATTTCCCCAGAGTATATAAAAATGTTTCACTGCTTACTGGGTAGGCATAACTAATCAATTCAACACTGGGCCAACACACACACGAAACAGAAAATGCAAATTCCGGGATGAAGGCATCAGGACAATACCCGCCCTAGCGCGAGCACCACCGTCACATCGATTTACCTATTGACTGATTTCAAAAGAACAAACCGTGTTTAGTCGCATTCGGAAAAAACTTCTTTTCCTTGTTCTCCGATGTAAACCTTCCCGCACGCGCATCTCCATCGCGCGCAGCACGCTGCTGCCAGCGCCGACCGTGCAGCAGCGTCCCCAGTTCCTCTGCCCCACACAATTGCAGAACACGTGCTTCACGACAAGGTGCATTTTACATTGGCAATTTAAAAATATTATGCATGCCGTGCTAAGAGAAACGATCCCAAAATCTCACAGTAATGCAATCCAACACAGTTGAATTTTCCTCTCACGGCACACCGCATGCTTTATTTCAACTACTGCTATTACCCGTCCCAGCTACTTTGAATTTGGCTTGCCAGGCCTGGAGTGAAAATCCAGTTTGACAGTAAAATCCCCTTAAGATTTTGATGTCATTTTCCAGGCAGTCCCGAATGGAAACACGTAAACAAAAACAAAGTAGAAAAAGCCCTCCATTGAAAAAACTCTTGTAAAAGTAGTGCATTTCTTATTAATAGACCTAATTTCATGCAGCAAATTAGCATAGCTCCAATGGAAGTGCAAATGTAATCAAACTGAAAAATTCAAATGAGATGGAGGGAGCCTTTTTCTTTCTTTCTTTGCTTTTTTGTCACAAAAAAAATCATTTTGGTGTGTGTCCTTCAACTGGCTATAGGGACTATGGTAATTAAAACATTTAAAACAGCACAAGCCCCCAGTCTCTAATCTGGAGCTCGGGTCAGCTGTCTGTAGATTCTAATTTGTCCTCGATTTGTATTCATGACAGGAAAACGCTGCATATTTAACAGCAAACCAGCAGGAGGGGGCATCGGTGGGCTTGGAGGTCAAATAATTTGATTTCCAAGCAGATTACATGTAACATCCAACATCTAATCTCACACCTGATTTGGCAATAAAATTAAAATAACAGTAATGTTAAGACACCACCGCGATAGGGTGGGGGGTGAATAGCCAGTTTTCACGGGCTGAGGAACCATCGCTTTATTTGCACCCTCGGTTTTGCTCACCGCAGCGAGGAAGCCCAACTTCTCCCAAGTAAAGGTTACAACGGTGTGGCGGGCGCTTGCTGCCTGCACAGGCTGACAGCTCAGAAATTTCCTTTTGGAGAGTTACATTTAAAACCATAAAATGGTGACTATTGGAGAATTCAATTTTTTGAAATTCAAAATGCAGAATTTTTGGAGGGAAAAAAGATTTTTTTTTTTTTTTTTAAAAGACCTTTGAAAATGGTTTACAACAGTTTATCGACGAATCCACGGATATCTTAGGCAAACACTCTTGTTTGAAGATGAACAGACAGAGGAAGGTTCATCAGGCAACAACTGTCAAAACACAGGGCAACTTTTATAACCGGGCATTCCTTACAGGAGTTACACAATTTCGTTATTAGCATTTCAACCAGAAGGGGTTAGGGCATCAGGCAGGGAATCGCTATGAACAATTATGCACATAATAGAATAGTTCTGTGAATTTAAAAAAAAAAAAAAAAATCAAACAGAATTAATTTTTCATTTTTTCCCCCCCACTTAGGCAACAGAAGCTAATCTAGTGACAATTTCATGATCAAAAATATATAAAATTGTTCTCTACAAAACCAAAACTAGAAAATAAAACCCAAATCAGTCTAAAGTGCGTGAAATAATCGCAACACTTCTTGTACAAAGCATGGGAAAGCTAGGAGTAAGGAGAAAACAGAAGTGCAGAATAGGAGAAAACAGAAGTGCATCTCTGTCCACCGGAGTCACACCTCCACGCAGCTACAGGTAAGCTGCAAACTGCAAACCAGCAAATCAACGAGGGTTCAAAACCGGCTACAGAAGCCATAGAAGGAAGCGAGAACGAAGGCGAACTGCAAAAAGCTCTTTTTGCAAGCAAAAGACGCCAACGGCACCCTGCAGGTGGAAGGTGCAGGGCTGAGAGGGAAAGGGAGCGTGCGCTAGCACAGGCACCGCATGAACGCAGCAAGGACGAGTGTCTCGTCTGTAACTGCACGCGGGACATAAAAGCGCACAAAACTGGCCTTCTCCACCGGCCATTTCTCTGACGTCTTGCATGCACTTGGTAGGCTTACGCACCCGATAAACAATTTAATCTGACTATTTCTCTTCCAGTGAAAATAAAGCCCTTTATTCTTAATGGGTAGCTAACTCCTCAGACAAATCGGTGAATTTTATTTAACAAGCTTCTCTTCAGGAAACATTTTCTATTAATTTTAGAACAGCGTAACATCCTTACGACTTTTTCAAAGGCACCACAGGACAGTTTTTATGGTGCTTATTAATAAATTGAAAAGAAGTTTTCCTCCTGCTTTCGCTGTAAATTACCATTGTTTCCAATTCACTAACCGACCCTTTTTTTGCTCCCCTTCGCCTTTCCATAGTCACCCTTTATAATCGCTGTAGGCAAAGCAATTGCTAGCATATGAGCCACGCACAATGGGATGTCATGAAAAAAGCCACACATGGATTTTGCAAAACAGACGTTGCAAATTTGCGCAAGCGGAGACCCAAGCACCTCTCCCGACGAGCCGCCGGGGCCCCGCAGCCCCCGGCTGTGAGCCTGTCTCTCCGATGTCGGCAGCGAATCTCCCATTGCGGATTTAAACGTGGCGGGGTGTAGGCTCCCCCGAGTGCCCAGCACAGCTGGACGGCTCCAGAGCCCGGGTGCCATCTCACAGAGGGGGCACATCTGGCTGGTTTGGTCCCTTTTGCATCCAGAACTTGTCGGGGCTCAGCCCCAGGCAGCAGCTCAGCACCACGCAGCCATCGCTCACTGCCCTGCCCCGATGGGATGGGGGAGAGAATCGGAGGAGTGAGAGTGAGAAACACTCCTGGGCTGAGATAAGAACAGTTTCATAATTGAAATAAAGTAAAATAGTAATGATAATAGTAACAGTATAATAATGATAATAACAATATCCAAAGCAAGTGATGCCCAATGCAGTTGCTCACCACCCGCCGACCGATGCCCAGCCAGTTCCCAGCAGCGATCGCTGCTCCCCGGCCAACCCCCCCAGTTTCTATACTGCCCATGACGCCGTATGGTATGGAATGGCCCTTGGGCCAGTTGGGATCAACTCTCCTGGCTGTGCCCCCTCCCAGCTTCTTGTGCCCCTGGCAGAGCAGGGGAAGCTGCAAAGTCCTTGACTGGCATAAGCAGTGCTGAGCAACACCTAAACCATCAGCGTGTGATCAGCATTCTGCTCATCCTAAATCCAAACCACAGCACTGTGCCTGCTACTAGGGAGAAAATTAACTCTAGCCCAGATGAAACCAGGACAGAACTGCAAGCTTCCCTTCCTCCCCATCTCGGACACCGCACGGCCGGGCTATCCCGCTTGGCCATTTGTCTTTTCTTCTTCAGTACCACACACACCTTCGCCAAGCAGGATGAACTCTGAGCACGAGTTAAGTCCTCTTAGCATCCCGTAGTCCCCAAGTAAAACAAACTAAATGATTACAACATTTTGATTTTGAATGACATTCATTGGATTCAAAGAATTTTCCCAAGTCACCTTTTGTAGATAAGTCCTTAGCTATCATTGCGTAGACATTAATGAAATACTTCTTACCACTTGGAACACTGTTTTAAATTTTCCTTGCTGATCGATATTATTCCACTAACTCAAAATTTTCAAAATTGAAAGCAGTGAGAGCCAAGGGAAATGTTCTTTCTCAAAGACAGAAAAGGCAACTTGAGGTATTTTAACCTAAACTTATGATATTTTACCAAGTAGTTTTTCCAGTTCCAAAGAGATTTCAATGCACAGACTCAGAGCTGAATGAGGATGTCTGGAACCTGGGAAGGATGCTTTATTTTTTCAGCTGTCTCTATCTCTAGGTGAATAACATCAATTTGGTCGTGATGCTGACCGCGCCTGGGTCAGCGGGTATAATGCAATTCTGCCAAGGGAAATTAGTCCTGCATGAAGTCGTGAAGGATACACAAAGCTTTAACTCAGCAGAGCTCGTAACTTAATTTTGAGACACTTGGCAGAGATCCCCAGAAAAGAAACGCTAGGCATCTACTGAAACACGATCCTTAGCGTTATTTCATGTATGTATTTCTACAGCTATCCCTGAAGTGTTACATTCTGAACACAGCACAGCGGTAATTTACACACTGTAAGAGGAACACGGTTTAGTGTGGGGGTCATTAATGCAGCAGGCGTAGGCGACTGTTCTCCTGGTTACACGCTCCAACCCCGGAGCCAGCCCCAGCTCGGTCCCCGACGGACGGGTATGCCATCGGCTGCCGTACCCCGCTGGCCTCTTTGAACGCGTCCTCTGGCCAGGGAGTGAACCGTATAGCGCAGCGGCGCGGCCAGATGACGGAGACGTAAAGATTTGCTGTGGGTTGGCCGCGGCCAGCAGATAAGCACCTACACAGCCCTTGCTCCCCTCCCAGCACGACAGGGGACAGAACAGGCAGAGAAAATGCAACAACAACAACAACAACAACAAAATCATGGGTTGAGATAAACGCAGTTTAATAAGTGAAGGAAAGAGGAAAAAAAAAAACCCAAGCGATGCTCATGACCTCCCACCAGCAGCCTGATGCCCGTCCAGTCTTGGAGCAACGGCCACCTTGGAGGACAAGTGGAATGATTACTTAAGAATAAGTTAGGAGAAGCAAAAAAATCTGAAGGAACTTGTACCTCAGCCCTTTCCAAGCACTATGGCAGAAAAGAGGAGCTCTTCCCATTCGCAGTTCATTTAAATGATGAGAAAGGGAGTTAAAAAGATTTCAAGTACCATCTTGCAGACAAGTCAGAAAAGAGATCACTTGAACTTCAAGCCATCTGGAGCCATCACAAGACAGAGACTACTTCTCCCGCAAGAACACAACCGCACGGGAACAGAAAAACAGTTTATTAATCTGAGTTCCTAGATTTCCAACTCATTTACTAAGAAGATATTCATATAATCTTGCTCCACCTAATCCTCGCAGAAAGCTATCGAAAGACTATGCGCAGCAGATGGAAGCTGTATCGCAGAAGAGGGCGAAACAACCGCATTCAGAGCCCTGGTCTTCTGAGCGGCCCTTCACTATTAACAAAAGATGATGCTAATGATGTTAATCAGTGAGCCCCTAGATGCTAGGAGAGCAGAGTACTGGGAACATATAGGCAAAAAAACTATCGGGTTTTTTTTTTTCATTTTGCTAGGCTAGATAATTCAGGGGGGTACAGATTTTTACAGGGTTTTATTTTTATATATATAAAATGTATGTTGTGATGCCTTTTTAGCACAAGGGAATCTTTTTAAAGGCACACATGGCACTTTGGTGTCTACTCCCTATGGAAAGTCATCATAGATAATCATCATAGATAGATTTGTAAATCAAGTCCCAATCTTATATTTCTATAAATCCCCTCTGCTTACCATATCCACAAGACAAGTTAGAGGAAGTATATTTTATGTTGCAAGCATTCTGGATGCTGTATTTAGATACGTTGCAAAATATTCGCGGAATCATAACGCTCAGCTGCGTCAGGGCAGCACAGCTCTGAAACACCGTCATTCCCACCTTGGGACCTTTTTTTTTTAAAAAAATTTTTTCCCCAAGTGTCCTGGATTCCTGTCCTATGGACAAAAAGACCTCTTTCGTACCCAATTGTCTATTTAAAGAGCTACGCTGAGAGCTTAATACACTCCTGATGTAGCTGAAGTAAACCCCATGGACTTCAAAGGCTCGGAGCCACCTGCAGCGCACGGCTGAGCTTGCAGGAGAAGCAGCAGGAATAAACACTCTGCTTTGAAGTTGCGGTTGGCCGTGAACCTACGTCATCAACTTTTACTTGAGATAGTCCTGAATGGCTCCCAATGTAGCTTTAATCCGTAACAACCGCCCCGAGCGCGTGCCCCGCCGGCAGCGGGACCGCGAGGCTCTCCTGCGGTCGCTGCTCGGCTGGGCGAATCCGCGGGGACAGCGGTGGGAATACTTTTGGGGATGGTCCTGCAGCCATCCCATTTAGATGGGCTGCAGGAGCATCAATGTGTCTATTATAATAAGTTCTTGCAGTGTATCCCAGATAATATAATTGGAGAATTAGCATAAAAGAAAGTGTTTCCTTCAGATGTAACGATTGTCCAATATTCTTTGAAGTGAAGAAAAGCTTAGCATCCATTTCACTGTTTTTTTTTTTTTAAACATCATTAAACTAAAAGTTTATTAAATGTGAACACCTCCAACCTGTTTCAAACAGAGGAAGAAATGCAATTGATTAGTTCAAATTTTTCAAAGATAAT
Source organism: Pelecanus crispus (assembly GCF_030463565.1). Classification (NCBI taxonomy): domain Eukaryota; kingdom Metazoa; phylum Chordata; class Aves; order Pelecaniformes; family Pelecanidae; genus Pelecanus; species Pelecanus crispus. The sequence goes on along the minus strand of NC_134651.1, from coordinate 2,615,343 downwards.
TCCATGGTATTTTCCATTTTTGTCAAGCACAGCGGGGGCTTCAGGTACAAGAGACTCAGTAAGACTGGAACGTTATAACTAAAACTGCGCAGGGCCAGCAGCAACAACTTTGTCAGGAAGAAAATAAGGCTATAATTACCAGGAACTTGGTATGAATGAAAGTTGACTGTCAAATTAACCAGTCCTCTGAAGTTGAGCGTAACGGGTGGACAGTGGTTAGCACCGAATAAAGAATTATCTCATAAAGCCGGTAAAAGTGTGCTAGAACAGCATGAAGCTGAAGAACCAGAGGTGGCAATTTCATCCACTGCTAGATGTGTGAATTTTGGGATTTCTGGATTGGTTTTTTTAAGTGGTCAGTACACGGGAGTGGCTTTGGATACACCTGATAATGCAAAACAAATTTTTTTCAACTATTTTCAGGGGAAAAAAACCCCAACCAAAACCAAAAACAGATGAAGGGAATCAATCGCATTAATTTTTAATAAAGATTACATTAGAGTTTTGAAATACGTACTTAGCATACTTCACCTTAAGTCCCACAATTTGGAGCTTATTAAAGACATCTAAATCTAGAAACGAACAGGAGGTGGGAAATCATGTAAAAACGTATAAATGCTGTAGGATAGCAACCAGCTGAATCAGACCTGCAAAGTATACTTAATTTTCTCATTCATACATGAGGATCTAAAGAAGCTTGTTTGTATCTGAAGTGCAAATAAGCTTTAAACAGCCTTCAGAAATTATTGAGGCTGGAGTTCCAGCTAAAGAAAAAACGGGTAGGGAAGAAAATTGGAGAAATTTGACTGTAACCAAAGAAACAGTACCTGAAGTCTGTACTTAAGAAGAGATGGCAACACGGGAACAGGTAGGATACATTTTCCTAGTCCAAAAATCTTGCTAATGACCTGTTCCAGAATCAAATAAATATGTAAAAGATTTCCACAAAATTGAGAGCCTTTGGAGCCCTAAAAGACTGCAGCAGCTCAGACCAAGATATGGAATGGGAATTCAGGGGAGGGCAGGCAAGCAGGGACTAGCTGTTTGAGACCACTCGGTCGTTAAGAAGGATTCCTGGAAAATCAGGGTGTCAAAGCAGGATAAGGAGGAACCTTGTCACCAGGAAACTCGTGGGATTCTTAAATAGATGGTAGTGTAGTGGGGGTTAAAGACAGCATGTGCGGAAGGAGAACCAGGCTCTGGTACCTGGAAGGTATACGAGAAATGAGAAGAGACGAAGGCACAACAGATGCAAAATTCACGTTCCTATCTTTACCCTGAAGTTCAGCTTGGTGTGCTCAGAGATAGGAAACGAGAGGGCAGACATAAGGAGACCTTCCAATAAGATTAGAGAGACTGGAAAGAAAGATGTTGTTTTGGAAAGTCTGGAGAAGATGGTACAGTAAAATTGTAAAGATCGCTACCGTCCCCTTTAGGTGTTTTCTTCCATTTGCTACATGCTCAAGCAACCTCCTACCTCTTCCCTCTTGTACAATTTTTGCTGGTTTAGTTCAGCCTGATGACTATCATATCACACTGGGAATTAAACATATCTCAATCTCTTAATTTCTCCTTAAATTACAAGATGTCCTAAACAGCTTTACTTCATATCACTCTCCTCCATATATGACGTACTGGCCCTAACCAAAATATGATTGATATTTGGGCACAACACTGCTTTTCAGAGTAAATGAATCCATCAAAAGGCCAGCTCTGAGAAATACATAATCCCCTCAAACATTACATCATCTTCGAACCTAGGTCCTGCTTATTGCATGGTTAAACTATTGAGTGAATATCCATGCAATCCCAGGTGGGTAGACAAGGGGCACAGGGCAGGGAGAATCAGGAACACATTTTCGCAGAGACCGTTCAGTGTATTGAATAATAGTTACAACCTGAAACCTATCATCATTTAAATCAAGTATGCTCAAGAGAAGGCTCACTGCAGCGACCAGTGTGCGACAACATGTATTTCTAGAGTAAAACCACTGCAAGGAAGACCTTCACTGAATTTTTTTATGTTTAAGTCAATGCAAAAAATAATGGATGTTACAGACGGTTATATGATTCATTTTAATTTGAACAACTGAGATGTTCTCTCTGAGACAGGGATGTCTATCACAGCTGAAGTGAGAAACTTTGAGGCTCCTTAGATTGTTTGCATTGGTTCCGTCACGCTGCTGGAAACGTCTCTTCCCATTACTCACCGACATACAAGCAAAATAGATTTGTTTTAATTATCCCGGCGTTATACATTAACTTTCCACCTACCGTATTGCAAAGGAAAACTGCTCAGACACTGCCAGCTTTCAGTGCACCAAACTTCATCGAGAAATAGATTAGCTCACCTCGTGACACCATACGGACTGCATACACAGACAAAATCAACTGCTGCCCTTATTGTTTTAATCAAGTAATATATCCAGCACACAAACCAGTGGTGTTGACTGGTCATAAGGTATATGTGTGTGTGTATATATATACATATAACTTTGTCTCAACTTATTAGGTTGTTTTAATGGCAGCTAAAATATTTATTAAAATCTGGTTGAAATTGAAAAATCTGGTGCATTTAGCGGTTCTTGTTACCGTCACAGGAACGTTACATGGCACGAGCAGCAAGCTGTGGTGAACCAAAGGAGTGCCAGGCTGGCCATCTCCGTTTCCGATGCCCTTATAAGAAAATCACACAGCTCCCCTGGAACCTTGGTCCCTTAAAAATGGTTTGTGACTTACAGGATTTTAGTTTCTTACTGAAGAAAAAACATGCATTACCTTCTTCCTTCCTTTTCTTCGCTTCTTCTTCACTTCTCTCTTTAGCCTTTAACGCTTCATCTGCTTTAGCTACAAATAAAAGAAAAGAATTATAACAACAAATGTTATAATTAGTTAATTTATCTTTCAAAACAACACTTCCTGGGGAGTTAAACCCGATTCCTTTTCGCAGGTCCCACGATGAAGTCGATGTGCATGAAAGAACAGGATTTGGTTCTTAATGCATTGTCTTTAAAGATATTACTACAGTTAAGGCAACAGCATGAATAGTATTATGGAGGGTAATTTTTGTCTGCAATATTAGTTCAGTACAAGTCTCTGCATTCATTGGTTAAGTAAAACTTTATAGAGGCTTTTTCTTGTATACAAACCTCCCCACCCTACGTGCCCCTGAACCGAACTATAAAGAAACAGAGGCAGTGCATTTAAAAAAAGATTTGCTACCATAGTGAGTAATCCGTAAGATCTCTTTTGAGGATAAACCAGAAACAAAACAATATTTTCAGGGATGCAGAGTTGCAGACAGCATTTAAAACAGGAGTCAAATACCTATTACTTAGTATTAAATTAGGTAGCATACCATTTTCTCTTCAGTGCAAATCATAGCAGTACTTTGTTCATGTTATGACAGTATTCTTTAAAAAGAATCTTTTTCCCTCTAGAAACCTCTTCCCTTATTACTTAATTATCTACTAGTTGCTCAACTGCAGGGGTTTTCAAACACTTTACTACAGATGTTAAAGAAGATTAAAAATATACAGCACAGTAACAAGGGACTATCAATATACTCTGTAAATTAATTAAATTTCTGTTCTAGCACATCATTTATTCCAAAGCATTAATGTCTCAAAGGAGCCATTCTCTTTTATTGCCATCTTACTGCCTGATGAGTGAACTAAGTGAGAATAAGTCTCTAATAGCATTATACTCCATGAAATATTAAGTTTTCAAAAGTATCACCATGTCAAAAGGCAAAGAACCAAAAAGAAACAGAATTTAGAATTTAAACCAGGCCTTCCTATGCAACAAAATCACTGTAAGCCGTAGCGCAAATAGCAAGCGCTTAGTCAGGTTTGCAAACACTTAGTCCTGCCACCTACTGAATCAACCAATAATTTATGAAACCAAAATTCAGTTCAGGAGTGGGGTGCGAAGGGGTCTTTCCGACCCCCGTGTCTTTCTGCAGCCAGTAGCTACACCTTCTTAAAACAGACAACTTAAACAGCGGTGTCGCGAAATGACAGAAGTAATTACGTAGACATCTGTTTCCATTTACATGCTTTTATACATATTTAGACTCCACTTGAAGTCATGAAATATTAAAACTTTTCTGCCAATGAAGATCATTACAAGAATCTATTACATTAGATAATAAAAACAAACTGCTCGTAACTCTAAAGACTTTTACTTCATTTACACTTTATTCTCCCTGGTAAAAGGACAAGGATAATAGAAATTCCATTTAAATTCAATTTTGGTTATATGTGTAATTGTAGATATACCCCTTGAGTCATGTAAAATGCTCAGCTTATGTTTCTTTCAAATTATCCCGCTCAGATTCACATTCTACTCCTTACAACTGTCTTCAATATGTATTAGCAGAGCTCATTAGGCTGAAATTTAATAATGCAAACATCAGGTGGATTTCAAGAACCTCCATTATCAACACAAGATGGATTGCTTATATAGCTCTTGGGCCAACTGGGCACAATTTAGATTCAATAAACTACCATGCCTAAATTTGATTTATCTATTCCACTATGGTATTTTGTTCTTCCTGACCGATTTGTTGCTGCACAGGAACAATTCATTGGATATCTCAGTGGTTATCCAAGGAAAAAAAAAAAAAAAAAAAAAAAAAATTAAAACATACATGAAAGATGTTACTGGTCTGTGACTAAATCTCTATTCTGTATTTTTAACTTTAAAATGCTAATTTCCAACCCTTGTAAGTATAGTTAAAACTTCTGCTAGCAGAAGCAGAGCTGTCCTTTCAAGTCCTGGTTAATTATATGGACAATGTAGCAATTTAGGAGGTATCATGAGGACAATTCCCTACACAAAATTGCTCATTAACAACAATTTAACTTAGCCCATAAATCTGCAGAGCAGCAAGTCTCTGAGGTTACAGGGCACCGTCCGCTACGGCCAACAGAAGTCACTGAAGCCATGTGGTGCTTCCAGAATTTAAGGCTAACAATTCTCTTAAAATATTTTAAATTCTCTATCATTACTCACTTCCAAAGCATCACTGAAAACTCAGATTTCTTTTGATCCAATCAAGTTGGGATTAAACACTATTAAAAGACCCTTACAACTTATTCCAAAAGGCAGCACCCCGCCTCTGTTCTGCGGCCTGCCATGCCCTTACCCCGAATTTCGGGGTGTGCAAGAACACACGCTAGCCGCTCACACTTGAAAGCACTTAAAAGCCCTGATATTTGGAAGGGAACTCAGCTTTCCTGCAATGCACTTTCCTTAAGCCGGAGGAGGACAGACAGCTGCTTATCACCCCAGCAGATCAAAGAACTCACTTCAGCAAAAGTCTGGTTTTAATTGATCCAGGTAGTTGGAGTGCTGAGATTGCTCCTGAAACCGGGCTCCCTGCATGGATAAACAGCTAGCATGACAAAAGTCTGACTGCTTACAAAGCTTTCTAAAATATAAAATAAATAAATAAAGAGGTGCTCGAGCTTGCAGCATTTAAGAGCTCATCCAACCCCAGATAAAATTACAATTCTATTGATTTTTTTTTTTTTTTCCCTTCTCTGAAGGATGGGAAAATGACACACGGAAGATGTTTGAGACGTTTACCTACGCTAAAATAATAAAGTTGTGAAATGCAGATATTTGCTAGTAGCTAGTGGACTATTAACACAAGTATAACAGGATGAAAGAGAATTTTAGTCATTTCCCGGCGTCCCCGATAGAAGTGCTTGCTCCAGCCTGGTGGGGATCAGCAGCTCATTGTGCTGGATGCCGCACAAAGGAAGAAGAAATAAATCCTATCTCTGCAGTGAGAATAAACTATGAGCAAAGAGTACGGACCAGCTACTCAGACAAATAAGCACAATGCAGAAGTGGAACAATACTGCTAAGCTGCAACAAAGGCACTAACATTTAATTAAAACTAAGCTACGTTAAGTACCTTCTCTGTTATTAAAAAAACCCAAACCAACCCCAAAACACCCTTCACGTTTCCATAGGCGCTAATGTCCTACATCTGAATACGCTAACGTGTGTTGAACCTCAGACTAGCTCTTTCATCAGCTTCATTTCACCTGCTCTCCATTTCACCTGCTCTCCATTTCACCTGCTCTCCATTTCACCTGCTCTCCAAACCTGGCAACCCCGGAAGCAGAAGCGGCTCCAGGCAGAGCCGGCAAGCCCACCCGCTGTCACAGCCCCTTCCGAAGGAAGGGCAATGGCAATGGCAAAGGGCAATGGCCCTGGATTTGGGGGAGCGGTGGAGGCTGAGGACGGTCCGGGCGGAGAGCTCCCTAATGGAACTGCAGGTTGCCTGCCAGACCTGCAACTTCGGTTCCTGTTGAGGAGCAATTATTCCGTACAGATCAACAGCTGCGGATCAATGAACGGTAGGTGATTCCCCAGGGCCACGAGCGGAGGGATGAACCAGGTCCACTCCTTTGCCTTGCTTTAACCCGTTCAGTGCAGACCTGCAACGCCAGCTGATCTTTGGCTTATGCTGAAAAGTGGGGTAAAAAGAAAGGAAAAGGAAAAAAAAAGTGGATGATTTTGTGTAATTTCCAGTTTGGGAAAGGGAGAGGGTAGGTGTTTCTGTGTCTCCTTATCATGGTTGGACTGGATGACCTTAAAGGTCTTTTCCAACCTAAACGATTCTATGATTCTATGATCATTGCCTACAGGCCGACTGTAAAATTTTGGTGATGGAATGAGCTATTGGAGATTAACTACAAGAACAAAGAAGAGCGATTTGGGAGCCACAGAGAAACACAGGGCCATAATACCAGCCGGTGTAAATCAGCACAGCTTTACCAACTTCATCCGTAGATCCCACGAATTATCCCACTCTCTCTGTTACTGGTATTTTACAGAGATTTTCAGGTTTATGCTCAGACACGCTGCCATTCAAACACTCTACTTGCTTATGCACTAAACATTCACTCACACAGAAATTCAGGTTCCTGTCCATTTTCCCATCCAAACTTTACACACTGACCTAATTTTCCTCTTTAATTCTTTCTTCTTAACTAATTCTATTACTTCAGAGTCCTCTTCCCTCTAAATTGTTACTCCTTTATATAGAAAAGAAAGTCTCCTAAGAAATACCCTCTCACTTAAGAAACTGGATAAAAATATTTTAATAACCTACAAGTGTTTAATAATCTCTATCCCTCCTAAATCGTATGACATGTTTTCTGTTCTCCTATAACTTGACCATTTTTTAGTGACAAATAAAAATCAGGAAAGGAAAAATAAGCTGAAAAAAAGAATAGGGGAAAAAAAAAGAACAATCTCGTACGTTTTGAAAATATTTCAAGCTCAAAACATTAAAGATGATCTTATTTCCTTACCAACGTGGTATGACATATATTTGACATTTAGCAGTTACGCTACTACTTGGTGCCTTCTCTCTTTCTAACAGCCATCTCAAGGCATTATCTGATTAGTGTCCTTCAATCAAAGCCAACTCAAGTCAACCACGCTTCCCTCGTAACTATTTCGCTTCACAGTTTGCATAAATAGTTACGCCAATAGTCACGTTGCTGATAACTGATAATGAGAAAAGGAAGCCCCGCTACGTGGTGCAGCGCTTGGTTACAGTGACAGAGCATGGGAGCCTCCTGGGTGCCCAGGAAGCATCGGGGAAGCCCCCGAAGAACCCGAGGCTCAATTACAATTTTGCTTAATACCAGGTTCCACCGTACCCTACACGGCTTTGAAGAAGTGACTTGTTCTTAGCCAACTAAGATTAGGGTCATCCCCACCGATGACAGATGCATTAAAGCCTGACAAAGATTTCTCTAATCAAAAGCCCTTGGTACTATCATTAATGAAAAAGGATGGTCACCAACGAGCCTTACAATTTTCCAGGCGGAGTGAAAAAACCACCTTTATGAACAGGAGCAAAAGTACTTTTTCTGCTCCTTTTCAAAACTGAAATGAACACGCTTATACAGCAAAAATGAGATAAATTATTTTTAAAATGTCCAGCTTAATGACACTGCACAGAGGAAAAACAAAAGACCAGTGGTGAAATGCAAATTAATGTATTAATAATTTTAAAAAATTCCCCAGTACAACATGTGTACCTTCAACCAAAGTCTTAAATCCTAACAATACCCTTGGGTTTCCTTCCACCCGCTGCATCCAGTATTTTCTAAATCATTTCAGAACCACCTCTTTAAAAGTTTTACTCAACCGACTCCCAGCTGCTGTCATGCTCCGACATCGGAGCTTGAATCATGGGCAGGATGCCTCAAGCCATCACAGGGACAACTGCATCAACTTTACACCGTCCATTTCACTGTGGTAGAAAGACAAATGCGTTTTTAGATGAACCGTTAGTGTGGAAATGGTCAGTATCGTCCCAGAACTGCAACATGCTACTTCTCCCAAGTAGTTAGCGATAGGACAAGAAGAAATGGCCTCAAGCTGCGCCAGGGGAGGTTTAGATTGGATAGTAGGAAAAATTTCTTCATGGAAAGAGTGGCCAAGCATTGGAACAGGCTGCCCAGAGAGGTGGGGGAGTCCCCATCCCTGGAGGGGTTCAAAAACGGGCAGAGGTGGCACTTGGGGACATGGTTTAGTGGGCATGGGCGTGTTGGGGTGATGGTTGGACTGATGATCTTACAGGGCCTGTCCAACCTTAGTGATTCCTAGTTTTTACTTTCCTTATAAATAATCCAGCCACCAAGGCAGGAAACATGAAATTGCTACTCTCCCCTTAATTGGTTTAGTGGTGGACTTGATCGTGTTAGGTTAATGGTTGGACTGGATGATCTTAAAGGTCTTTTCCAACCTAAACGATTCTATGATTCTATGCGTGCTTTAAACGGCAATGCTATTTCAAGTGGTAGACTGTTCAGGATGATAACCTTGATACAGCTCTGGCTATTTTGAACTTTTGAAGCTCAGCCAAACTGATAAGGTCCTTGCACAGTGTGGTACTGGAGCACCTCATCCCCAGTGCGTGGTGCCCCAGGACGCCCACCTGGCCCTTCACCATGAGCAAACAGGTACAGCGACCTGCTCACGTGGTGAGCATAGCACGGGGTGGACATTGGGAATGGAGTAGCTCTTCCCTCTATGAAGGATGGCAACATATGCTCACGCTTGCTTGTGCTGCATCCTTGAGCACAGCAAGAGAGCAAGGTGAAGGTAGTTAAGGTCTCAAAATGCCCTAAACGCAAGCGGCAACCAAAAGAAACAAAGGAGAGTGTTACCGAAGAGATGTACCACGCGCACGTGGGAAGGAGGGGGCAGAAGCAGCCTGGCGCCTGTGCGGCCCCGTGTTTTCAGAATGAACTATTTCGGCCCCTATTTTAACAAGGTTTCGTAGTACAGTTCTGCCAGAATCACTAAAATCATAGAATCATAGAATCGTTTAAGTTGGAAAAGACCTTGAAGATCATCCAGTCCAACCATTAACCTACACTACCAAGTCTACACTAAACCAATCAAGGGTAGACTAGACTGAACCATGTCCCCCAAGTGCCACCTCTGCCCGTTTTTTGAACACTTCCAGGGATGGGGACTCCACCACCTCTCTGGGCAGCCTGTTCCAATGCTTGACCACCCTTTCCATGAAGATATTTTTCCTAATTTCCAGCCTAAACCTCCCCTGGCGCAGCTTGAGCCCATTTCCTCTCGTCCTATCACTAACTACATGGGAGAAGAGACCAACCCCCACCTCACTACCCCCTCCTTTCAGGTAGTTGTAGAGAGCGATCAGGTCTCCCCTCAGCCTCCTCTTCTCCAGGCTGAACAATCCCAGTTCCCTCAGCCGCTAATCACTGCTCTAACAACGGTCTGCATCTAGCACGTAGTTTAAATGGTTAAAATTAAGAAATTACAATTGTGTGCAAATGCGCTTTCAAGTTTTTTCTTTGCCTAATGCTACATAATGAAATACAAAATCCCCTAAAATATCTGAAAACACATTGTTAATTTCTGAACAAAACTACTATGTTTTAACTATACTGCTAAGCTATAACTGGTTAATTCTACTAACATTTTCTTTGCTGGTGACTTAGCCCCGCTAATACTTTTAACTTTCTAATCAGTTCATGTGGCACTAGGAGCCAATGGCCACCTTTAGCTTACCACAAAGATGTACAAAAACACGCTGCAGAAATCAATAGATTCTGCATTAAAATATGCTGTCTTACTGCATGACATTATGCTAACAGGAAATGTTGGAACAATCTCTTTGGAGACTACTTCTGATAGAACAAAAAAAGAAAGAAGCTTTTTGGGGGCGGGGGGGAGAGAGAGGGAGAGAAAATAAATGGTCTTCACAAATAAATCATCTTCTAAATAGCACAAACGACATGCATCAGCCTGTCTCCGCTTGAGAGCCGCTGAAACTAGTGGTTTTCAATGCTTTTCTAAAGACTCAATGTATGGATATCATCACTACTGCCACAGTTAGTTCGATGAGAAACATGTCTCCCAAGCCACAAGACAAAGTCCTATAACATATGTATAACATTATTTTCTCTTCATTATTGAGTATGAGAAAAATGGAAAATTAACAGCAACACAAATGAACTTTAAAATTGCAGCAGTTTCCCTTCATGTATTTTGCAGTACAGTGAGAGACTGTGATTTTCCCCAGGCTTTCACTATCAATTTCTCATCCGTAGATAACCACAGTGTTCATCTGTGTTAATATTTTTATACAGACCCGTTCGCTGCTCACGGGTACCGCTGAAAATGTTACTGGGCGTACAGCCCCGTGGCCGCTGCGTGTGTGTACCAAGCGCCCCGACCCACCTGGAGGGAGCACAGGAGCAAGCTGGCCCCTTGCTAAAAAGGGAAAACGCCAGTGGCAGCTGGGGAGGGACAGGGACCAGGCTCCCCCCGGCCGCCGGTGCCTCCGGTGCCGCTCCTGGCGAGCGGGCCCTGCCGTGCCGCCTTCTGCCTTCGTTAACGAGGTGGTGAGCAACGCGCAAGGCTTCCCGGCCAAAGTCCACCTGAGGTATTTATATTCTAAAATAATTTGAATTCTTTTTATTCCCTCAAGAGAGCCGTGCTGGAGAGTATTCCCTCTTGTGCTCTGTATGGCTACCCTTCAATTTTGGTAAAAGCCATACCTACGCCCTACGTAAGTAAGATTGTCTGTGCCAGAGTAGGATGCTCCGCTGCGGTTCTGCGGCTCCGTCAGCGACAGCCGGGCTTGCACCCTCCCGGGGTGCAGGGCTGAAGCCCTGGGGTGCTGGAAGCGCTCGGGGTTTGGGAAGCACAGAGCCGTTCCCCGACGGATGGGCATGGGCGGAGTGATGCTTTATCCTGACCAGCCTTGCGCCATGCCAGGGTAAAATGGTTTCAAGCAAAGATGCTAATTAAAAGAAGTCAGAAGAATATGAACTCTTTCAAGGTGGAAATAGGGCAGGTGCTGTTTTGGGGGTGCAAAGGGCATTTCAGAAAGCGTGGCCCGGGCTTGCGGAAGAGCCCCCGCAGCACAGCCCTCTCCCACCGCCGCCGAAAAGGCTCGGCCCCACGCCGGGATGCAATACCTCTTACTGGTAAAACTAAAAAAAGAGGAGTGTCAGAACACCCATCAACTGCAAACCGCAAGCTGTTGGGAAAAAAAAATTCAACATAATTGTGGACTTTCCAACTCTTCAAACTTGAAAATACGGGCTATACATTTCAAGATGTATTTGGGGAAAAGAAAGCAGACAAACTCAAAAAGCACATATGGACATTACATCTAAAATGTAGCCAAGCCATCCACGATGCTAATCAGGAGGACTTAACTGTTCTGTTTTTTAAACACAAACATTTTTGCACTTATAAAATATTCAGTCAGCTCACATATAAAAATACAAGTACAATCCATTATTAATTTACAAGGCCTTATTTAATTTACATGCTATTTTTCTCTAGTATATTACATTTATCAAGGCTTGTGGAAATCCTCTCTGCTGAATATTCATATACTGACATGTAAAGTTATCTATTATACATCCGAAAAATTCCAACACAAATTCAAAACAACTACTTTCTCAGATATTCCCTTAGACAGGAACAGAGGAGTCCAGTAGCTGTTAGCTCAACAACAGAAGCGACACCACCACGCACGTTCTTATCGTACCAGATTTATGCCATTTTTCCACATTTTTGTCTTTTTAGCCCATGCCGAAATAACATTTCCCCAAAATTTAAACAGCGCAAACATTCGGGTGGCCGCTCGGGTAGCTCATCCACGGATAAGGGTCCCCAACCCTGCCACGACAGCTTCGTTTACCACTGTCCGCTCTAATTACACGGCAGCCGAGTAGTCCCTTGCGATACTCAAGCACGCGACGTTCCTGCCGTCGCTGCCCGAAGTATTGCGCGTAACTTAATTACGCCGCTGACCGTAATGACAGATCTTGGAGACGCCCGAGCGTGACGGTGGGCGCGGGAGCTCGCTGCTCCCTTCCCCGGCTCTGCGGGTCGCGGTTACGAGCTGCCCCGAGCACAAATCTGGTCTAAGCTTCTCCGCTCTCCCTGCGGAGAACAGCCGGCACTGCCTTTGGCAGGGAGAAGTGATCCCACCCGTTCCTCCCGGCGCAGGGCCGCGCTGCACGCTGTTTCTCACCCCTTTAGCAGCATTCCCGCTCAATCCCCTTCCCGTAGCGATTTTGGAAAGTATTTCCTTACTTTGGTATAACGTCTCCCGCAGCGAGCGAGCGCCTGTCTGCTAGCTTGTTTTTCCGCACGGGTTTTCCAGGATCTGAAACATCTTTTTGGTAGAAGATGCATCCAGTAACGTGGAACTCCCCTCAGAAAACATAAGCAAAACCCAAGTGTTTTCTTCCTCCTGTTCTAACGTTGGGCGTGACCAACATATTTGTGAAGATAAATCCTTTAACGCCAACCAGGCAATTTTTCCCCCGTTTCTTAATTGCTACCATTTTCAAAAGGCAGTTTGTGGCTAGCCTGCTGGATGTAAGCGATACAGGGCTATGAGACACTACAACGCAACAGCGAGAATGTCCAAAACCGTGTAAACCCGCATGCTGCAAAATAGCAGAAGTTATTCTTAAGTCAAAACGGGTTAAATATTAAACAAACTTCTCTAGAGAGAGAGGAGCACATACATCCTTGTCCAGAATATTAACATGCCGGTCAGAAATCCATAAGGAAAAAATACGCCGAGAAGGGACAAGGGGTGTTGGGAAGCAAAAGGTAAGAACTGACAGATAGAATTCAGCACCGGCAAGCAGGGCCGACCTCCCCAAAGACTTCCCATATCCCGGTTACTGCCTACTGTATTAAGACTGCCTTTCTCATCACTTAATGCTTATTTTCATCACTTTGCTTAAAATATTGATAATCAATTAGGGCTACGTCTGTTTTGCCACAGAATCTGTGTCACAGTCTATCAGACTGTCAGGGCCAATTCAGTCCTCATTCAAAGTTAATTTTTTCTTCATAAATCTGCCTTTGGAGGAGTCATTAGGCGCAGAACATAGCCCGAGGTGCAATCACCTATTCTCTTTCATTAGCGGCAGGCAGGGAAGGTGAGGGAGATTATTAGAACTTTGGAATGATCACAAAGCAGCGTGCTGCCTGTCAGATCCCCCCAACATTTAATTCATCTCGCCAACTCGCCGGCGCGCGCTGCCAACAGTTTTAAATGGACATTATTCATGAACATCTGTGACATGCTGAATATTCTGAAGCGGGAATGATGAAAAAGCGGTGCCCCCCTTTGACTTGAAAATTAATTCTATGGTCAAAACAATTAGGAATATAACAAACATGTTTTGTGATGTTATTTTTAGTCCTCCAAGATATTCCACTTATAAAGCTATTATTTCAGAAATATAGGTGTTTAAACATAAACGCGTACGCTCTAGACAGGCTAGCGTGGTATTTCGTGGTATTGAAGAACGACGTGCATTTGCCTTACTAGGGAAATAACAAGTTGGTGCTTCTGTTTTTTTTAAGCAATCTCAGAATTAGCTAGCTTCACTATCTGGGTTGTTGATATGTTTCTAAAATGTAGCCAAATGAGATGACACGTTGGATTTCCATACGACGCCGTATTAAATTACAGCACGCTTTACTCACGGTGGACAATCAGTTGCAGCGTGTGAAACAGATTTCCAAAATCAAACACATTTATTGCCGCTTCTCTTGTTAAAATGAGCACGCTATGGCCATTATAGCATTTTTACGGTAAGAATGGCAGAAATGCTGGTACAAGAGACTGGCATCCACAGAAATGAAATAAAAACCCTACAGTCTCCATGCGGTATCCTTGAATACATGCAAGGGTTATAAGATGTAGGTACTTTAAGGAAAAGTAATTTACATCTAACGAAATAACATCAAGTAGTTCCTTGAATTTCACTATGAAAGTCAAAAGAATAGTAATTTACATTTTTTTCTGTTATTACTATGAAAACGGTGTTATCATTAGCAAACTTCTCACAGCCCCCATCATCCTCCTCCCAAAACATTCTCGTTTTCTGACTGCGAAATTAAGGGCCCGATCCTTAGCGAATTCAAGCTGGCACAATTCCACTGACTTCAACAGAGCTAAGCAAATTTACTCCAGCTGAGGATCTGGCACTAAATATTTATACTACTACTACTAATAATACAGAAGACATAATAAGCAGATCTTGGCTAGGTACATTCATCTATTATTTAGTGCATTTCTAATTTCTTTCTTTCTCACCCACTGTTTCCCACACACACGTCTGATAAAAAATTCAACTGAAATATGTTTTAACACTAAGGATTAATTGGCTTAAATTGCTTCCGTAGCTCCTGACTCATTGCAGTGGATGCTATTAAATATTGCAAAGATTTGCTTCCATCTCAGAAAAGGCTGTGCATTATCAGCTTGGACATCTTGTAGTCAACTAACGTTTCACCTGAGACCCACACCCCCCAAACCGCAGCTCAGCTCAGGAAAATAACATAATTGGACGCAATTCTTGTCTTATCTGATATTTAGTCTCGGAGAGAAAATTATTTCTTAGAATGATTGATAATTTCAATGGAAGCGTTTAAATGGCACCTTCTACCTGAGTTACTTTGTTTTGGGGGAAGGAGGTGGGAAGAGGAAGGAAGAGTTTGGGAACGGAAAAGCACGGCCCAGAGTTAAACATTCCCCTAATCCACTGAGCTAAAAAAAGGCAGTAACATTTGGGACAGAAAAAAATAAATTCCAGATATAAAAATTCACAGAGTAAAGGACGAACCTGCTATATCCTTCAGGAATACCTTCAGCTCAACTGGAAAACTTAGAAGTGATCAATATGAAACTTAGAAGTGATCAATATGAAAACCTCCAACTTTGCTTCAACTTATTTAAATTGTTCTTAAACCGGTATTTGTCATAAAGTTGTTTCTTTCCCCCTCGCACACCACGGATGGAGAAAGGAGAGAACCATGGAGGGGCTCCTGCGGAAACAGCTGTAACGGAGCTGCGGAGCCGGTGAAAGCAGGGATGCTTTCGTGTAAGTTATTCCTCAGTCACAGAATCACAGAATCGTTTAGGTTGGAAAAGACCTTTAAGATCATCCAGTCCAGCTTCAAAATCGTTTGAACTTCTGCTCTTCAGCCATTATGGCCGCACGGAGCGGGAGAAACATGGAGCTGCAAACACCACGGTGGGAACCAGGCGATTCCAGAGCGCAGGCTCAGAAAGCACCTTAGCCTTCCTCCACCCTAATTAAATTTTATGCAGTCAAATTACATTTACAATGAAACGGCAGCTTTTATCCAATCTGTAAATATACATTTTCCCTTTTCTTTCTTTCCAGCCAGGTTGGAGGGTGCAGTTTTAGCAACTTCACGTCTCCCAGGCCAGCATGGCACTGCTCCTCTAGCAAAAGAGTTCCTTCATTAGAGGACTTATGCGATCTGCATAATAATTATAATTAGAATAATTTTATTATTATTGTTGTTTTTTTTATTATTTTATAACATTATATTATTATATATATTATTATTATCATTACTATTTCACTTTATTTCAATTATGAAAGTGTTCTTATCTCAGCCCAGGAGTGTTTCTCACTCTCACTCCTCCGATTCTCTCCCCCATCCCACCGGGGCAGGGCAGTGAGCGATGGCTGCGTGGTGCTGAGCTCCTGCCTGGGGCTAAACCCCGACATATCACCAACATGCATCTCCTCCTGAGTTGAGAGGGTGATGTGAAAATCAATTAGAACCAAAAGCCAACATGTATTATTCTCCAAGTTCCACAGGATAAACCCAAGACTTCCTCGTTGCTTTCGAAACACACTACCTTAGCCTTGCACCATTCAGAAGCTGGATGATTCCGAGGACAATTTCACAGGAGCAAATCGAGACCTCGGCAAGATCAGCGGGTTCAGCGTCCCGCGCGAAGCCCGTTGCACGGCACATCTCAGCCAAGCTCCCCAGCTCCACGGGCCGTGCCCCATCCCGCGTCCCGCCCTCCCAAGGAGCGCTCGCTCCTGATGGGATCTGCCAGCCACTCAGGTCCAACTACCCGCTGCACCTGTATGAGAAATTAGCTTTATGCTCTACTAACCACACACCTTTACAAGAAAAGTATAACAGCTACTCCATATAATTTCACAAATAAATTATGTTACTTTGAAAAAAATACTTTTTTGCTTGAAATATAATCACTAATAAAAATACTTAATTTCTGAAAAAAAAACCCTGGCAATGCGTTTCAAATACAATTGTCATTTCAGTCTGTATATTGAGAATGACAGCTGGCTTTTCTTTCCTGGGTTAAGAGCAGAATTCAGCCTGACAGCTTGTCAGCAAACTTGAAAAATTCAGTCACAAAACTTAGATTCAAAATGAGCCCTTCTTTCATCTGCCAATTTTAAGATGTCAGGAATCACCGTGTTAAGTGAAAATCAAGTAGATGACAACTAATCTGGCTATCGAAAAGAAGCAATAAACCACAGAATACTTATAAATGATTACGAGGAACAACACTGAGACAAGCCAAACCAGCCAGGAGCACCTTGTAAGGGCTCTGAGAATTTTCATCTCATGCTTTCGAACCAAATAAAAATATAATGAATAAAACTGTGTAAGTGGCTCCCGTTAGCAATGCTGTCAGCAGAGACCCATCCATACAACGGTGGTAAAAAGTCATTCTGGCTTGGCAGTTTTACATCAGGTCTCACAGTAGCTTTTGAAAATTTAACTCACATAGTATAAAGGTTTATTTCCCTAATTTACTTCTGGGCACTGGCCCATGGCTACTGCTTAATGACCAAGAGTCTTTTCCATTAACAGTAATCTTTGGCCGCTCATCTACACTGGAAACCACCAACAAACATAGTAAGATCTGCTGTATCACATAGTCCAAATGGCAACAAATGGCAAAGATAATTATCCAGATTCATCTCCCTGGTCTTCCTGGTGCAAGGCCCAGGTATCAGCTGCAGCCAAATGGGACATATTGGGAAAAACCCTTCACAGTTGACCCCAGCTAAGGCAGCCAGGGGAGCACTCTATGGCAGGTAACAGTATTCCCGGTATGACCCCAAAGAGGAGATGGAAACAACACCTACTCATTAGAAAATGCTTTTGGATACTTCCCAGATGAAAAATGGACAAGCTTTATACCTTCTCTGTGTCTTTCTCAACAGAACCACTTACTAACAGAATAAGAGAAATTTGGGGGTTCCTGTTGAAGAACAGAACTAATATCTGAAAGATAGCACTTGTATAAATCTCAAAGAGAACGGCTGGTAACATACAAACCTACAACTTTTTCCATTGCACAGAGATTGAAACCTTAGGATACCTTGTAAGATTATTTACCATCATTATTTCTCATTTATACGGCCTCTTTGCTGAAGGCACAGGCAAAAAGACGTTGCTAAATCCGGCCTACTTTAAATCGCAGTTAACAATGTTGGAGCCCCAAAGCTTACTCAAATTTCCACCTTCAGGAATAAAATCCTGTAACCAAAGATAGCTAGAAAGGCTAACGAAGACACAGTAAGGAAATGCTGCTTAACTGTGTGTGTTGAAAACCAGTATCAATTTCTCCCCTCACTCTTATTTGCAACGAAGTTCCAATTTAAGGAAGAAGTAAAGGGTTATTAACTGCAGTCTAACCCTAGTTATTAATGGATGGCACCGTAGAAGACTCTGCATTTTTTAACGCCAGGCATTGCACCTCCTTGTGCTGCCCACCGCTGAGGCGGCCCCACTTCCCATCGCTGCCCTGCCGCACCGAGAGCAGGGAGCCTGGCTCCTCCCGCGCTAAACGGTCCCCCGGGAAGGCTTGACGTCTGGCCGGGGGTCACCAGGAGTGCAGAGCTTTTGAGAAATTTGGACAATGCTCCAAGAAGCTGCCTTGTTGATCTCAATCTGTCACGTACCCCACGACGACCCTGCTGGTCCCAGGACATTGGGGGCTACTGGGAAGCGATGGAGCATTGCCCCTTGCTGTACAAGCTGCCTCGCTGGGATGCTGAGGCACTCCGCTGCACGAACAGGAGTGCCGCACAAAATAGCCCCCTGTCTTAGGCTCTCAAATGTAGGACACATGATTTAAAACTACCCGAAGGTGGTACTTATCTCATCCCTGGTATTTCCACATTTACCACCACTGTCACAGACTGGAACGAAAATCTCCTCTCCAGCGCAGGGTCGGTGACAGTGCAGAACATGCGCCCCACCTGTCTCAGTTACACATTTGTCTTGGATTTGGAGCGACTGAAGGGTGAAGACATGATCATCCATGTTTGTGGGAGCTGAAAGGAATGAAGGGTGAAGACATCATCCATGTTTGTGGGAGCTGAAGGGAATGAAGGGTGGAGACATCATCCATGTTTGTGGGAGCTGAAGGGAATGAAGGGTGAAGACATCATCCATGTTTGTGGGAGCTGAAGGGAATGAAGGGTGAAGACATCATCCATGTTTGTGGGAGCTGAAGGGAATGAAGGGTGAAGACATCATCCATGTTTGTGGGAGCTGAAGGGACTGAAGGGTGAAGACGTTATCATCCGTGTTTGTGGGAGCTGAGCACAATGACTGAAATTACCCCGGCTCAAGTGGTGGGTCTGGATTTTCAAAGCACGGTGTTTTAGAGGAGCAAAACGTCCCTGTGGTCGTAAACCAACCATAGGGCACTCTTCCCCTTGAAAACTGCCACCACCATTTCTCTGCATGACTCCTCCTCTCGCCAGGCTTGGCCACCTGGTCTAACATGGCATCCTCTCCATCGCAGACGGGGATGCTTTTGCTTGGGCGACACAAGTTTTACTCGCAAGTATGGTTTTACTGTCATTTCGATTGTAAGGGATGGAAAACTGAGTAACAATCCTGAGTTCCTGAGACATTATAGACCTGTCTGAAGCCCATTTAAATAAGGAAACTCAAAACTAAGCTTTCACATAAATGTTATATATTTTTAAAGGGATTAAAATTACCTTTGAAATTTGTTATTTCAACCAGCTAGATGGAAACAATGCCCCAAATGATGAAGATTATGCATTTTTTAACAGATTCTGGAGCTACAAGATTATTCCAAAAACCAAAGGCTGGAACAAAGATTATTCCTTCTATACGGAGAACACGCAGTCTGGCTTCTTTGAGTGTGTCTGAATCCTTGCTCCATCACAGTGCCTATACTGAAGAATATTAGGAGCCTGTTTGACTTCAGAGAGACTATTCAACCATGCTTAAAACTTGGTCATATTCTTAAATGCCTTGAAGAACGGGAAAGGTGTTAGAGAAGAACATCATCTGTAGCAAAAAAGAGGGAGCACAAGTTTCTTACGATGAAAGTTCTACAGAAAAAAGGGATACAGTGCATCGAGACAGCACTGTATAACAAATTATTTGTACCAAACTCGGCCATATCAAATTGAATTAACTTCTAAGCACAAAATTACAACTGTAATTACAGTTACAAAAGCACAATACAATGCAAACTTAATAAAGAATGGAGTACAATTAATATACAAATAATGGTGCAAGAACCAGGAAGCACTTTAGAGGATTTTTGAAGCAAGAAGGAACTTTGTTCACCCTACTCATGATGATTTTCCACTTTTACCATGATGTTAATGAAAAAATTGTCGTGAAGCAATGGAAAACAAAAAGGATCAAAATTATTTTTGAAATTTTTTCTTTTTTTTAAATCTCCTGTAAGTCCTTAAACACCAAGACATTGTGAAAGAAAAAACTGTTCTCGAGTATTATCATAAGCAGTGTTAAGCTGAAAGATTCACAAAGATACCAAATGGGGCATTGGAAAATGAGGAAGTGATGAGGTGGAAAACTTCTGGGTGCAGGCACAGAAAACTTGCAGGATTTACTGTGCCTTAACTGCAGAATCATAAGACAGGCATCCAAAAGAACTTGACATGTGGCACCAAAAGGGGGAGTGTGTGTCAAGGAAAGATTTGTGGGAAAGACTTATTGCCGATGCCAACACGCACTCAATTACACTTCTGATAGCCTTGAAAGCAGGGCGCACAAAGCCCAGCGAAACGCGCAGTTCTGCATCGGAGTACGGAACTCATTCTGATGGAAGAAAATTATGGGAAACTATACATTCTCAGCTTGTATCATTAACTACTATAATCATTTACTGTACACAGCATTATTAAATATTCCCCCAGGATAAAAGGGGTAAATATATTGCTTAAATATTCAGTGGCTGACTGTAAAATTTCATTCCAGATTAACTGATGAAGATGAAGAAATGCGGCTGAAAACAAGCAATTTATCTTCACTACGCACAGCAGATCGCTCTTGGAATTATGCCAGAGGCTATGTGGGTTTGAATTCAATAGCTGCGTTAAAAGAAAACTACACCCCTACTACGCACCAGGCTGAACATCACTGAATAAACAGTATGCTGCAGCACTGCTTAAATAATTCAAAAAGGAATTTTGGGTATCAAACATTTTTCTGAAGTATTGTATCTCTTAATGTATTTCAAATAAGTGTTTGTTTTTAGAACTTCTACTAGAGTAAATGGGAAAACAGAAAAGTCAAAGACTCAAAACCAACAAAGGACTGATTTCTAGGAGAGGATTTAAGAAAGATTTGTCATCAGTGAGAAAGTCACTTCCAAGGGCACGTATCTTGTAATATACACATGCATTTACACTTACTCATCTGCAACCTTGAGAGATTCCAACTCGCTCTCATAAGTCTGGACAGCATAATTTCAGTACAGACGTATGTGCATCTATATATTTGTATAGAGCTATAACAAAGTAATAAATAAGCAGCCCTATTCAACACCACAAATTCCAAAAACTTTCTTCAATTAGATTTCATTTCTAGCTAGCTTTAACTTACGACCGGAGTGTTCTGCAAAGTCTGCTTTTGCAGTTAACTTTAAGACTGTATTTCCCCCATTCTTAGAAAATGTAAATAATATGAAATATTAAAACCTCACTAAATGTTTAATGGCATATAATTACAACGATGAGGAGAGGGAACGCACGTTAAAGACCTTGCTGAATCGGTGGCGGTGCACCTCTGCTGAGGCCCATCATCCATCATCTGTCGAGAAGAACACTGTTCGGAACTTACACGCGCACCTACGTGATGTCTGTATATCCTTTGTATAAATTCGGTCCTTTCAAATGAAGATGTAACAATTGCGTTAGCTCACGCTCCTTAATTGCATTGCTCAGTAGCTTTATCATAGCTTCTAGTAGAACAGAGAAATCACTTCTGGTAAAACTTCAGGTGACCTTCTGTGAAAACAGATGAGGCTAACGCTACGTCTACAATGGCAAATAATGCAGGACGAAAAGAGTGAATCCGTAAGCGAAGAGGCTGGTGCCCAAGACCCAGTGCCCGTTCTGTGCAGATTTCAGGGGCTGCTACTCCAGACAGTTAGAGCAGAACTCGTCCACGTGAACCAGGCGCCCAGGAACAGCCGGAGTGCGGGACGTGGGTGCCGGGAGCATACCTTCTGAATTAACAGCCTCGGAAAGGAGCTCAATCCGTGTGCTTCAGGGCTGTGACGTGAAGCGTACTGAACTCAACTAAACAGGGATGGTTGGAAGAATCACTTCAAAAGCGTCCTTCTGGTTCACATGACAATGCTAATGGACACCTTCAAAAAGAAGATGCTTTTCCACTCCGTGTCTTATACTGGACAGCTCAGGATGTAATCTGCAGAGTAAAGCTAAAACTCGGAGAAGGTGGCAAAAGTCACAGGAAAGAGCGTTTACTCACGACATGGTGCTACAGAAAATCATAGCAAAGTGATGGCTCTAAGGACTGAAAAGTGCGTGTTCAGAGCTGATGCTTAGGTATCTCCAGCAACCAGCCACTGAGGTCTGAAGAACGGCAATTCCCAGAACCTCAAAACCACTTCGGTGACATGGTTATTTAGAAATAATGGAGTGAATCATAGAACAAGTCACAGAGTGCTTTGGGTGGGAAGGGCCCTTCAGAGCCCACCCAGCCCGGCCCCTGCAGTGCCAGGGACAGCTTTACCCAGCCCAGGGTGCTCAGAGCCCCGGCCAGCCTGGCCTGGGATGTTCCCAGGGATGGGGCCTCCACCGCCTCTGGGCAACCTGTGCCAGTGCCTCACCACCCGCACTGTAAAACATTTCTTCCTTATATCCAGTCTAAATCTATTCTTCTTCAGTTTAAAGCCATTACTCCTTGTCCTGTCACCACAGGCCTTGCTAAAGCTTGCCCCCCCCTTCCTGCAGCCCCTCTCAGCACTGCCAGGCCGCACTCAGGCCTCCCCGCAGCCCCCTCCTCTCCAGGCTGAGCACCCCCAGCCCCCCCAGCCTGGCCCCGCAGCAGAGGGGCTCCGGCCCTCGGGGCATTTCTGTGGCCTCCCCTGGCCCCGCTCCAGCAGCTCCGTGTCCTTCTTGTTCAGCTGCTTCGCCTAAAGACCAAGCTCATCAGTTCTTGCTCTAAGTTAGATGTGATGCAAAATATTAAATAAAACACATTGAAAAGAATGATGAAAAATTATTAGAACTCCATGAAGTTACAGTAGCAGATGATCTTAAATCTGGGGAAATGAAAAGGCTTCCTGTACGCACCGTGCAACAAGAACACCGGCTGCTGGGTATTAACAGCAGTGTACAACCTGATTTCTTCCCCAGGATGGAAAAAAGAAGTGGGGGCAAGGTACCTCTTTCAAGAGGTACACTAGTGTACGCCAACAGTCTTGCTTTAGGATTGTCTGGGAAAGTTCAGCTACGAAGGGATATAAACAAGGTGTTTAAGGAAGGCATGTGTCTCATAAGCATCTCACAGCCCGAAACAAATCCAGGTACCTAACACAACCTCATCCAAACTCGCTTCCTTTCTTGTGTGAAGCAAAGACATTCTTCAGACCTGGATTTTCCTTACCTTCGCAGGGGTGATTTGCACTAAAAGATATTACTTACTGTGGACATTTAGAAAGATTAAAGATCAGACTTAAAGATCAGACATATAATTAAACCAGCATAATTAAAGAGAAGAATTTTCTTTTCTGACAGCAGTCGCAGGTATTCTAGACTCTATACGCACAGTTACCCTGAAGTCAAGGCAGCGTGGTGCCAAACCTTTATTTTGCCTGGTTTGAGCACCCTGAAGAGAGACGCCCAGGTGCCGCAGCCCTCCAGGGCAGGATGGGTGCCGGTTCCTGCACGAACGCTCAGGGTGCTGATCAGCGCCGTGCTCGCCCTCTACCTTTTGCAATGAGCTGGCCAAGTCACCCACGGCAGCGTCAAACAAACTGGGGCACGACTTAAACAGCGTGTACGACAGGTCGGTCTCATCTCCTGTGACGCTTTTAGGGACAGCCTCCCCTTGTGAGGATGGGAAAAATGTTGGGTTTTTTGTTCTTGAACCCTGAAAGCTCCTGACAGATCTCCTCAGGGCGGAGATCTGAATTTTACGACACCACCTGAGGATTTATACCGGGTCTGTATGACCTGGCAGAGCGCATGCATGATCTGTAAGCGGGCGTTTTCTGAACAATTCAGGGCTGCTAAATACTTTCACAGCGTGCGAAGAATACATCCTACTCTTATCTCTTGTTTTTAACACCCCTTTTCTCGGTATGAGGATGGTAAATAATATTCAGATGAGATAAACAAGACTGGAACCCATGCAGAAGTATTCCCGAGTCCGACACAGCGTCGTTCAGCGCGCAGCAAGGAAGTTTCTTGTGCCTCTCGTCGTATACAGACTCGTAATGTATTTGCTGTTCAAGACTATGCTCCAGTAATATGTATTATTTCTCTTTTAGATTATGTCTACCTATACACATTTAAAAAAAAAAATCATAGCTTTTTTCAGGCTAACCTTCCTCATGACTTCTTTCAAGAGAATATCATTCTAAGATTATTTTTTAAGATTTCGTACATATGTTGCAACCAGAGTAATAACTATCTCTGAAAAACACATTTAACCGCTTTAATCGCTCTTTTCTTACAGTACTTGATTTCAACTCCTTTGAACAACCCAAGATCAATAACAACCAGGCGAGACGGGTTTCGAGTCTACACGATAAAAATAGGTAGAAAGCGCTACTGGTTACAGAGGATGCGCTGTGCCCGGGTCAGCTCACGGTCCCAGGTAAACATCGCATCGTGCCCCGCAGCCCTGCTCCGCGCGCGCCTCCGCCTCCCGCACGGTCCTCCTGCTCGGCTCGCAGCATCGGGCCATCGCACCCTATCGATCTTCTTTAAATCTCCAGAATAATAAATTTCAAGGCAACACGACGCAAGCTGACTAAAGCTCTTTAATTACATCACCGCTGAAAGGAAATCATTGATCAACGGCATGGTGGGAGAATCAACTGCCCCCCAAACCAGATCAAAGTCAATGAAACTGCTGAGTAGCTGCCCCATTTGGGACCCTTCCCAGATTAGTGCCCATGGACAAGCAAAAGAACCTCGGCTCACACATGCTGCTTACCACCGTTTTGAAGCTCTCCCTGGCAGGTGTCACGCTCTAAGCATGGTTTTTGATTACTCTAATTAAATATAATATTATCAACAGATCTTCATATTGATCCCTAACCCCCCCCCCCTTCTACACAGAAAATTAAAAGCTCTGAGGGAGGGAACTTAGGGGCTAACAGGTAGGTTTAATGCTTTTAATCTCACATCGGCTTTCTCTCTGCTATTTTTCCTAAAAGTACTATTGATTTTTCACTACAGCAAACACAGAATTTTAATAATTTCCTTCATTAGAGTAACATTAGCTACTTTGTTACCAGCTAAATAAATAAATGTAATAAAACCCATAAACAGCAGCACACATCCACTTTTTTAACCGAGACTAACAAAAATATGAAACAAGGTTAAAGGAACAGTGAAGTTGGGTTTCGATCTTAGACTTGCCTTAATAAAAACAAACTTATCGTATAAGCGTAAGGAAACATTTATCTTTGTATCAAGTTAAAAGTTGCTTTTCATCAGCTAGTGACTAAAAATGTTTAAATATTAATATCTCCATAGAGCATATACTCTCATACGCACATTTCATGTACACGATAAAGAAAAATGAGAAAATACTCATGCCTTTATAATTAAAAGGATGAGTATTTTGAATTTTTTACAGCTTTTTGTTTTAAGTTTACAGTGCAACGTGGATGTTTCCTATTACCAGGATCAACGACACACGAATCAAATCATAAATGACTGTATAATCCCCCAACTTTGTCCTTTAAAAACTCGTTTAGCGTTATTACTTCTCTCTGGCAGGAGTCGGCACGCGCCGCCTCCGTGCCACATCTCTCCTCATTCATTTCCTATTCCCTCAGGTGGTTCTCCTCGCTAATGCCCAAATGGCATCAACCTGTTGTTTAGCACATCCATGAAAAGGCGAGCCTGCTGGCTAATTTACCAAGGGATTAAAGCCCTGCAACCACTTCAATCTGTTACTCTGTCTCGGTGTAAAAGCCCTGCCCCTGCCAGTCAGGCTCCCAAGCCAAAGGGAAAAAAAAAAAAAAAAAAAAAAAAAATCTCATTTTAAGAAAGAAAAATTCAAAGTGGGAGACATTTAAAGCAATGCCTGCCCATGCCAAATACCACACGTTTGCAGCCTAAAAGCTGAAACACTGGGAAATGTCAAGTGTTGCGACAGTGCTAAAGCGATTTTTGCGTTTAAATATGCTGATGCCGTAGTCGTTAACAAAATCTGACGCGTTGATAATGTAAACCACCTTGTGTTGATGGCAGCGGATCTTAAAAGTTCTGCACAACTCTCGTTATTGCGTCGAATTTTTTTAAAAAATTTTGTATTCATGTGTGAACACGTTGGGCTTATTTCCACGCTCGTGTCCTGCGGGGACAAAGGGAGCGGGCTGCGCGGCTATTCCGCCGGCGACAGTCGCTAAAGCCCCGTTCCCTAAGGACGTCACCATTGTAAACTGCTACACTGGACACCCGTAGGATTATTAAACTAACCAAATTAATAGCATTTGTCAGCCTTTGCAGGAGCAGGGCTGTCAGCGAGGGAGGGAGCCGGCCGTCTGTCTGTCCAACCAGCTCAAGGCTGCACCTCAGGTTTCTGACAGCGCGCCCACGTAAAGGTCTGGGCTCAGAATCCAGCCACGCCAGCTCAACGTCTTCTCCGCTTTCTTCCTCTACCCTTTCAACTTTAATGAACAACAAAGCCATCAGTTTTTAACACTTTAAAAAGCGAGCGCGGTGATTCATAACTATTTCATAATTAAAATTTTATGGCAAATAGATACAGCCATCAGTCATCCAGTCTGGTACGTCCAAAAAAAGTGAGATTTCAATTTATAAGCCCATGCAGTATTGTATGAGCTACACTGTATAAAAACGTATTTCAAGGGAGTTATTGAACTGGGAAAAGCAAAAGTTGTGGTGTTTGGTTTTTTGGGGGTTTTTTTTGGTGGGTTGTTTTTTTTTTTTTAAATCAAATAGCGTGTAGATTATGAATTTGTTTGCACATCGCAGCAGCTCCATACAGTGACTGATGTTTAAAAAGGAAAAGTAATATTATTCTCTTTCTTCTTCCAGTGCTATATTAATAATGTCAGGTAGTATCCCTGGTACTTCCCAATGCCAAGAATACAGATTTTCTGGAATGACAAAATGCCAGGGGGGGAAGGAGAAAAAAAAAAAAAAAAAAAAAAGCATGTCAGTGCCAGGGGTTTCACGGACAATGAAAGCCTGTAAATTGGTGTTTGTAAGATCTGCATATTCAGATATATTTAACGTAAGAGTATGCTACTCTGGATCCCATTTCAATAAATCTTATTATAGCGAGAACATGGAATTCTCTGACTGGCAATGAAAATAGTGGAATTGGTGGTCTAGTATATACACACACGCTTACGGATTTCCAAAATTTGTACTGAGCATCTTGGTTCTCACGAGCTGTAGAATCCATCATTGACACAGACTTAAAAAGAAATACCGTTCAGAACAGGAATCAGGGTGATCCCACCTGTTTAATATACACGGCCAGCTCATTTCAGTCGGAATGTAGGTAAGTGTTTGCAAAGCAGTTTTACAAGTACACATTTTCCTCACTTTGCGGGGTCTGTAAAACCTGCGCTTTTAGTAGGATCTTTCTTTTTCTGATTTTATTTAGTAGGACATTATTCATTTAGAAATACAATAAACCCAAATATTTTAAATAACCAGATGTGTTCTAGTACACATTCGTAAAAGGACTTCTTTCTTAATCTCATAAATATTCCACATCATCTGGGAAATAGCCTTCTGTTGCAACATACCCAGCTATTAAACTAGTTTTGTTCTACAAAATGTTCTGCTTTGAGATGCAGTGCACACTACACGGCTTTCCAAGAAATATCTATTTTTAAGATATAAGCGGACATCACATTCCACATGTTTCTGCACATACCCTCGTGCCAGATGCTAGCAATTCTCTGTAAGAATATTTAGGGATTCCCAAACCTCTTTGCAACTGTAATACTGGCTGTCAACTTTTGAGATTATTATCCACTTCTAAAATGAAAAAATATCTTGTGACTTGGATAGAAAGGCTGGCCTAAGCTTTCCAGTGAAAATTTCTACTTGGAAAAAGAACCGGTTTGTGTTTTCACAAAAAAAAAAAGAAAAAAAAGAAAAAGGCAAAAAGCTAAACATTAGACTTGCTGCTTCACCAAACTATTATTACACGCTTCACCAGTCCATTAAAGAAAGTAATTTAATCAGTTTGTATTTTCTCAGTAAAATCTCATTCAGAGAAATTTTATTGCCAGCTATCTAAATAGTAAATACTTATTATGCTCTCAAAATGAGTTTTTGCTTGCCAAGGGCAAACCCATTGCTGTTATTGTAGTGCTCTGTCAGAGAAACAAGAAGTTAAAAAGGTTATAAAGATACCATTAACGTCACGGGACTGTCTTGTCAGGACTCAAAAGTGCTTAGTAATTGAGGGTTTTATTCAAAGTGTATTAGCACCCATATAAACAGCACAGCTAAAATGATGCTTTAGGCTTTATTTCGTTGCAGCCCCGCATAATCACCTACAAACAGCTGAATACTGTAAATTTATCTGCTGAAGAGCACAGCACATTTTATCATCTGCTTCTAGGCTGAGTCTTGGAATAAAACGTCAATACCGTACAGCTTCAAGGCACAGACGAGGTGCAGCCAGCCAGGGCCACCGAGCAAGCCCTAATGACAACTAATTGGTGCCGGCAGCGCGTCCTCTGCGCAGCAACACAGCGCGGGGCCAGGGCGCGCGCGGCGCCGGCATTCGGAAAAGTCCATTTCTCGCCGCTAAAAATGCTAGGAATACGCCTGTTCAGTAAGCTTTTCAAAAGTCTGATCTGTGCCGGCACGCTGCAGCAGAAGCCTGGCCACGCTGCAGCCCGGAAGATGCTACTCCTTAATTATCTCCATGCGTTGCTGCAGCGCAGCAGAGCCACTGCAGCGGCGTACCGGGGCATCTACGCGAACACGTGAAGAGTCACATTTCTGGTGTAGGCTGCAACGAG
This sequence comes from Pelecanus crispus, assembly GCF_030463565.1. Taxonomy (NCBI): domain Eukaryota; kingdom Metazoa; phylum Chordata; class Aves; order Pelecaniformes; family Pelecanidae; genus Pelecanus; species Pelecanus crispus. Next base: position 2,586,449 of record NC_134651.1, on the reverse strand, counting down.
ATCTACGAGCGGGTTTTCAGAATGTATGTTAATGGCTAAAGGCGCCTTATAAAATACACATATTTAATGCATCCATTACAAACGCATATGCTTAATTTTTAGTTTTCATACTTTAAGCATCGTTTGACTAAAGTAATATAACGTGAATTTGGTAGTCAACAATAGCTATGAAAAAAGATGCCTATTATAACGAAAACTTAAACTGCGTGCAAATTGAAAAATTAATGAGAAAGTGCATGTGTGGTGGGGGAACGAGAAAAACTTCCCAGCTCCCACGTCATCTCTCCTCAAATGCTTCTAATAGTGGTACTGTTGTATCCACTGTCCTTAACCTTCCCGTCTTCAACCAGAAAGCGTGGTGTAGAGGAAAAATAAGTTGAGGAGTGAATTTGTTTCTAATGTGCCCACTACAGACAAGAAGAAGAATGCGGAGGGATTATTCAATGGCCATAGCAACTTAAAGCAGATGTATTGCACAAGCTGAAATTCCAGGCGCTGGAAAAAGCAAGAAAACCAGCACCTCTCATCGTCTGCCATGCTGTAACAACCAAAACGCAGTTCAGCACTGCAGGACGCGCTTTAAAAGTACCTGCTTTCATGGACCGAGCTCCACCACCTGCTGATGAGAATTGCAAAACACCCTTTGATGTCTTCTTGCGTAAAAGTCCCATCAACAGAACGATGTATACAGCTACAGCAGGAACAACCATGTCACCAGGCGTGACGTACTGCCTGCTTAGAAATGCTGGAGTGGAGCGTGCAACCAACACTTCAACTCAACGGCAAACATCTGGACAAGGTATTTTAAATTGAGACTCGAGACGTCGTTAGGTACTAAAGGTACTGCCCAAGCAAAGGAGCACAGGCTATTCTCAAGTTCATATTTACAGCTAAAGGAAAAAAATACATTCCCTTACTGAAACACTTGCCAACATCATCGCTGAAGCCTAAGTCGATCGGCCAGAGTTTTACTAGGAGATGTCATCGGTTCCAAGCATCACTCACAACAACCTCAATTCCTTCGTTGAAGCCTAGAGGTTTCCTCTGCCAGTCATACAACATCGACAGAAAGACAATTGATTTTCAGATTTTCTTCAGGAGCAGAGGATGCTACACCACCAGCTGCAGCAGCTCTAATATGACCAGTTTTGAAACAATCATGGTAGATTCTGATAAAGGCAGGTGTTTCAGAGAAGTAGGCAGGCAAAGAAGGAAGACCCATGAAATGGAAGTACCGCAGGTTTCCCTACACAGTGAGTGAAAAATCATTCTGGCTAAATTTATGTTTCATGGAAAATAATTTGGCCACCACCCACAGGGAATAATTGCACTTCTATAATACAGCCTAGGATGAACAACTTAATATATTGCAGGATGATGACAGCGTGACATCCTACCAGGATTATTTGATTGTTAGAACCTGTTTATTGCAACTTCACCGAACTGACTGTTTGGGCTAAATTTTTACATGCTTAGGTGTGCCTCAATTGATTTTTCTGGGTTTTCTTTATTTTGCTTTGAGGAGGGAGGTAAATTATCTATGCATAACCATTTCTGAAGATCGGGACAAGGACAGATGTGTTGTCTATGTAAAACACGTTGGGGACCTTCTCTTTAAGGAGCTCTCCAGCAAAAGCGCCTGGGATGCAACACGTCCCTGAGAAACTATGCCTAAGTTTGCTCAAGCTGTTAACCTATGAAAAAGAGATTACTGGGGACATATGCACACCACCGGAGCTAAATTCCCTCAGATTTCTTCTCCGAGGAGGCTTAAGCCCGGAACTGAAAAATGAAGCTGAACTTTCTGTAGGGTTTAATCAAACCGGGCCAGGCTGGGCACAAAAGCTGCGAGGAAGGGGGATTTCTCTCAAAGCCTTTCCAGTCTGTTCTCTGCTCGAGTGAAATTCTTAAAGCGTGAGATGTAGACCATGTAAAAATAGGTGTACATTAAGACAAATCACCAGTCAGGCTACAATATAAAACTGTTGGCATGAACACCAATTCTTGCTGTCCTGCATATTCTGTTCTCCGACTTTGCACCCATCTGTCCTGATCAAATACTCATGTGAGCAGCACCAAAGTTTTCTAAATAAGTTTGCTCCTCCTCTCTGCCCTTCTCTTACTCTGCTGCTTGGAGTTGCCCCAACCTTTCCCTCCCTCGTCTTCCCCTTAATGTAACTTTTAGCTGCTTTGTACTGTTCCACTCTTCCACAACTTATTTCCTTTCCCACCCTAGCTTTACTCACTCTTCAAACCAGAAAACGCAGAAACGAAGCGTTACTGCAAGTTAGGAATATACAGGAGCCAAACCCAGAGTTGCAGATGGGTACGTCAACGCCAGTGAGAAGAGCAGAAACAATTTCCAGGATGAAACTCTGCTGCGTACTTCCAAAAAGCAACTGCTCGTATTTCATATTCTCATATTGACACACTAATTAATAGAAACCCTGCTCCGAATACCATTTATAGCACTGAATTTTCATTGAAACAAGCTACTAGGCATAGGTTCAACTACTATCAGTTTCAGCGCAAGTTCTTTCTATTAAAAACCTTGATAACATAAGCAAATATAGACACCGCTGCCTTCCCCCTCTGCTTCAGGGTTGTATAAATACACAACAACATAACTGACACTTTATTTAATCTCCACTGACTACAGTTAACGACCCTCAGCCTGAACACAGCTCCATGCCGATGGAGCTCTGCACTCGGCCGCTCAGCTCATGCAGGACGGGTTCAGGGTTTCAAATACGTGTTCTTTTGCAATGTAAATGTGACTAACCCTGGTTTCGTGAAGGACTGAGAAATCCAGGACGGCATCTCCCCTTCATGTTTTCTTGCCTTGAGTTGATAGCACTGGACTCTCGATTTCATCTTGCTCAAAGAGGCTCACCATTATAAAATCATTAGCATTTTCCAGAGAAGACTCTCCAAGGGCTTAAGATCAACAGCATAAAATGCTGAAAACCTTTAAGACACCACTCTGATTAAATTGTTTCATTGGGTATTTTAACAACAGAAAGGGACATATGATGGCTTAAACAAAGAAACCTGCCCAGAAATCTTAAATAATACATTACACTGTAGCCATAAAGAAGAGCAATAGAAAGGGAATTAAAAGGAGGATCTGACATAAAAGCACACAATTTGATTATTCACGTTAGCTGTGTTTTGAAATACTTTTTGTTTTTTTCTTGCTGGGGTAATCAATACAAGTGATATGGCAAAGGACACAAGTTTTCATTACTCTTGCCTTTTACTAGACACCATTTTGCCCTTTCCCACATATCACAGTGCAATTCTTTAATAAGCTTGTGGCAACGTGGCCGAAATCATCGTCTGCAAATGTAATTCAGTATGAACTTTCCTCGCTTTTGCATATTGCTTCTCATTTGGAAGAGTGTTAAATGCAAGTCTAGCTTTTCATTTTAAAAAAGAAGGCTAGAGAAATACATGTGTATCTCTGTGTGAGCATACAGATATATTATGGTTTATACCTGCCAATACACTGTGCAAGTAAATAATAAACACTGCCTCTACCATTTTATCATTTAACTGTCCTTAAAAAGCATCCAGGGTGATGTTTTAACTCACGTCTCAGTCTCTGTCTCCCTTCCGCACTCTTTGGTTTAGGATCAAAAGAAGATTGCTGGTGCTTGTTCAGGTCTCCCTACACAGCTCAACACCAGACAAGGAATTAGGAGTTTTAAATGCTACAGGCAAATATAGCTCTAGGCAGTTACTGTAAGTTTATTCATCACGTATTTGGGAGATACTTTTTTTTTTTTTCAGTAAACTCTCTGAATGCACTCTTCAAACGTTACTGTGCGAAGCTCTCCGAGTAGACCATGCGAGGCTTCCAGCTAGCAGGTACTTGTCTCAAAGGGAAAATACCCATTTGTCTTCAGATAAAATTATTAATACCTATAACACACTACTTGAAGCGGCTGAGAGACTGGAGCTGTATTCAGCCTTTGAAACAATTCTTTTGAATGAGGTAACTAGGACACTGTTGGAGGCTACAAGTGCGCTTCATTGCCAGGACAGGCAATATTCTGGCACAGACAAACCACAGCAACCCTCCCACCCTGCTGGAAGTTTATTCTGGTTCCGACTCCTATTATCAGTTTGGTACGGCTGGGCATATCACCGCCTGACTTGGCATGTACGGAAGCAACTCCACTTGTCTAAAGAAAGAGACGTATTATTTCTTCTGCGAAAACAATCTTTTTGCCCATTTTTTTTTTCTTTTCTCCACACCTCCGACACATTTTTATATTTCTCTCCAAGCACATTTGCATGCTTTTCCATTTAAAATTAAAACCATAAATAAGTTCTGATATCTACAGGTAGCAGCATGCAATGAATGCAAGTAGAGTTAGCTGTGCACTGTGATGACCACGGAGTATGACCCCCTGCCCCCAAAATGAAGCAATATGGAACGGTGGCCTCGAAACAAAGAGCTGAAACATGAGATAAAGTCCCTGGATGTACTGCAAACAGCCAACTGATCCAGACAGAGCATCACCATTTAAAATAGACATACAACATGTGCGCTTTTTACATTTCAGAAAAAAAGAAATTGTCTTGGTGAGAACAGGAAACAATTCTGTCTCCAAAGACTGCATTTTCATAATGTCACATATCTTTTAAAAAAAAAAAAGTTTCTCAAAATACTGAGAAAGTGTGGATTGTTGAAGGTATGTTTTCCAAGGAATTAAGGGAATATTAGGGCTAACCTTTTGTACAGAGCACGTAATTAATTACATTTTAAAAGAGCAAATAAAAAAAAAATCTTTTTGATATCTAAAACTGAAAAACACTCTCAAAATAATAGTATTTATAGCATTTTAAAAGATAAAGGCATCTTATTATTACAGAACTTTAAAGTCTGCTTTTCAAGAGATTATGGGCAGAAAATACTGTCATACAAAATCCTTTCAAAATAACCAAAGTAACCAAACACCCCCCAGTACGTTGGTTTTTTTTTTTTTTAAATACAGGTATTAAAATTTCATAAAACAAGGAAGTATGAACAATAAAGACAATAATGCCTATTTTAATAGAAATTCTTACTGGTAGTCTCGTAAGTATAAGAACTCCTCTTAAGTCACACAACAGTTCCTATTAAACGACAGGCGGTCATCCTTATAAAAAGCCTAACACAACTGCACTACTGGGAAAAAAACAAAGTCTTTGCAAAACATCCACTACTATATTTTAAGATTTATTCAGTCGACACCTCATAATCATCTCTAAATCTAATGGGACACAAATGCATTTCATCACAGATGAAAATCTTCAGCGACCGCTAAAATGAAAATCAAAAAATTATTACAATCTAGTAGTTTGGCTTGCAGCATGCATTAATCAGAAATCATAATAAATCCACATGCTTCTTCAGACAGCACATTAGTCAAACAGTTTTGTATGATAACGACATTGACTAATGGGCTGAGAGTTAGAAGGGTCAATCATAAACTCATCAAATGCTTCATTTAATTTCTTAATTTGGACAAACACAATTTGTTTATGGGAAAGATATCAGGTGTTCTTGAATGAATAATGGCTATGAAACCAAACTCCATTAATCAGCTCTTGATTACAAATGACTCAGAGATTGTTTGTTCTAATTTCATTCATTTGGGTCAACAAAGAAAACATGAGCAAACGAAACCACTTGGAGAAAATGGCACACTTAGCTCTCCACGTTTAATAAAGTCGTGATAAATATTCCTTCAATAACTGTAAAACAAGAATTTTATTACCCACATTAAATACCATTCTTGGTTCAAGTGAAAAAAATTAATATATATGATTTACAAGAAGATCATGTAGGCATGAAACAAGACCTTCAGGTGCTGGACGACTGTACTCTGAATTCAGAGCAACGTGCTTGTATTTCAGGTTTTCCTGACAGGATGAATGTGAAAAGCACAAAAATGGCAGGTTTTGATTTCCACTTGCTGTGAAATATTTCACGAAAATGATGCAATTTAACATCTTCAACGAGCAGGCAAGCGAGCTTAGCAGAACTGACAGTGAACTAAGAGGAAAACAGGCCCGTGGACCTGCGTATACCAAGAGTCGCAAAATCCTGTCGTCTTTTCCAGGCTTTCAAATTTTTAAACCCAGCCTGTATTTCTGCATGCCATTAGCGTTCAGGAATAACTCCGCGCTTTGTTACTGCGCAGAAGAAAGAAAGAAGTTTTTCAAAGTTTGTTTGCAAGAATTGGGGCTGTGTTGAGGAGGAGCCGTCACCGCCATCGTCAAAGACACCACGCTCCGTCGGAGCTGCCCACCAACTTCGGCCACGCACGTGATGACCAGATCCCACCTCGCTCCTCCTGCCACGCCTCGGGGCTTGCTGCCCCAGCTGCCTCGTGGTCCCGCGCTGCCGCACGACCGATTGCCCAGCTCACTCCAGTCCCCGCACCCTTAGGGCTCGAACCGCAGCGTGCAGAGCCTTGCAAGCACCCAGATTTCCAGCACCACTTCTAACCGCACCTTACAGCCGCCCAGGAGCGGTGAAAGAGGAGAATTTCCTCCGATGACGTCCTACGACCGAAAGACCGTCTCAGCAGAGGCGCCTTCGTGTTCCTCCGCTCCGTGCAAGCCAAACAAGTTGTCTCAACGCTCTAAAGACAAACTCACAGAAGCATGCAGGTTTAGCTGACGGGCAGCAGGCACCGGTGGTACTCACAGCTGCTTACAGCAAGACTGTTGGATGTAAAGGCATTTCGGTTCAACCGGGATTTTGAGACAGAATGGGCTGCACTGTACACCATCAATACTAACTCCATCAATATCTGGCTCTTAAACTTAGGGCATTGTGTGCAGTAGCACTGACAAACAGAAATATTCATCTTTGATTAAAAGTCTGCCTTTTTCTATCAGTACATACTTAAGTACTACGATAATTAATTCCGTATTTGCAGTTCACGTACGTTTGCTTCACACATAGCAATGTGTATTTCTGAACAACCCTGAAGTTCTCTCCAAGTTGAAAAAATAACAGCAGAGAGGGCACTAATTCCTAATTACAACTTCTGATCTCAGTCTGGAGGTAAGGAGGAAATGAGGACGACACGGTCACGCATGAGACCAAGTTCTGGGACATGGGCGTCATTCCTGCTCCATTGCTAGGTCGAACTCCCTGAAACCATTGCTCTACCTCAAAAGGGCACTGTGGTGTAAAATCCATTGATAGACAATTTATCTATTAAATTATCGGTGCCGTGGAAATGCCTACCAGCTGGAGCATGAGCAAGGCCTCCTACAATTACCTCCACTCTCCAAAACTTGCAGGATGCACCGCCATGACACTGAGGAGCAAGGACATTTTAGTTCTTTTCCACTTATTTCTCCCATCAGCAAGCTGAGTGAGAGATTCTGGCACACTTCACATCTGGAAATTAGACGGAGAGGCCCTAAACATTTAAACCCGCCATTCGTGCCCGCCAGCCAGCGCCAGGGTGCTGAGCAGCTCGAGCACTTTAAAGCCCGTTTCTGGGCATTCACGCTTCAAAATCCAGCCAAACGCTCTCCGGTTTCACTTGCAGAAAATCTAAACCGAAGGGCGGTAAACATCCAAAGATTTACAGGGTATACTGTCATAACATATCTTCGGGGCACACATTCTGGCTAATGCTTTAATGACCGCATACCAAAGCAGGTTCCTATGCAGAGAGGATGGTGCGACAGATTGGATAAAATACGAGAAATAAATATTTTGCTCTCAATATTAAGACATAACATTTCCCAAAAGGCACGCTTAAACAGAAACTAGCTGCACAGCCACATATGGTTTCTGCAGCCAAAACAGGGTATAATTAAATTACTGGGCAAAGTTGCTAAATATGAATTGATATAAAACTTAAGCTAACTGAAAAATTGCCTTTGACTTAAGATCAATAGCAGGACTGAAAGATTCATCTGCACATAATTAGCACACATATTTGCATCAAAATCATGTATACCATATGCTACAATATTACTGAAAACCCGTTAGTCACAACGTAAGCCTGAGATACTTTCATTTCTCGGTAGCACAAAAAAAGGTCTCAGAAAAATCCAACAAAAACCCAGAAATTCCAAAAGCTTTAGAATTATTTCTAAAGGCAATCAATGTTCATTAACTAATAAAGTAACTGCAAAGTTTACTTATAGGCTCTGATTTACATTATGGCATCCATCATTAGCAACTACTCATTGGCTTCTTGAACTAGAAAGAATATGTTCTACAAAAATGGTTCAAGGCATTTTTTTTTAATCTCTTGTAAGAACCTAAAAGAGGTTCATGAAGTGAATGGCTTTTAGACCAATACAATGGTATTATAAATTGCAAAAGTGAATTATTTTGTTTCAAACACATTTTATTCTCTACCCAAATTTGTATAATTAAAATTCCGTATTTTTTCAGCAGTCATGAAAATGAAGTTGAATTAATTATTGAAGTAATTATTGATTAATCAAGTGTTTACTTTGCTCACCAGTGACACAAACCAGCTGCACTTCAAAATCACATACTCTGTAAGGACAAGACCATTAATACGTTAAAAAAGTAATTACTTGGAGTAATGACTCTTTTTTTAGATAGTTGTTGCTTTGCATGCGGAGAGTATTTTTTTTTTATTCTAATGAGATTATGTAGCTTTGCCAACAAATTAGGAGCAAGTAATGTATGAAGAAATGTATTTAACGTCCAGCTGTATAAGCACTTGCGCATGGCTATGAAGCTCATTGGCATAGACCGTCCAGGTGAGTTCAAATACTTTCTGCATCTTTCTGAAATTCAGTCTTAAAATACCTGCAATTCTCATAAAACACACAATATAAAAATTAGCTACCATAAATTTATTCCAATATATGTTTTGTTGATTTTTTTTTAAAATAATTTAATTCTTATATTGCTCAGAGTTTGCAAAAGTGCTCTTTCTGCGGATGTTGTCAACTAAATGGTTTTTGACACAGAAATCTGCTGAGTAGGCATCAGCAGTTGACCTAGAAAGTGGGCTCACTAACTCCATAATTAGATGACTTTCCTAAATTAGCTATTTTTCAGGAATAGGATAAAATCTTCCATCTTCAACTATGTACCTGCAGCAGAAGGATATACTATGAAAACTTTTGAGAAAACACTTTAAACTGAGGCTGCGCATCCACCACAGTGATACTGTCCAAGCAGAACTGAGCAGATGAAAACAAAAAAATTAAGCATTTCACCAAGCAAGAGTTGTGAACTAATCTCTAGAGTATGGGGACGGGATTACAGATGGAAGCATAAATGTTCAGATCCTTATGGAAAGGATGAGCTCAGCAAGAGCCCTGAAGTCCAGAAAGGATTACCCTTTTCTGGAGCTACGGAAAGCTACACAACCTTTTACTCCACCACTCAAGAAAGACAGAGCATTCAGTACGTCAGATGGCAGCCAAGAGAAATCGGACATCGCAGGCTACTTGGATGATTTGGGACATTTCACAAGTGTCATTCCAGCTTATTTACCTGTAAAAGGCAGGGAACAATAACAACCTTGATCAACAGCCTGGTGCAGACTCAGTACAGATCAAAATTCCCAGCAGGGTTCACAGTGTTGTGGACACTGGAAGAAACACCACCCTTCCTCCTCTCACAGCGAGATCTCCATGAATCCTTCAGGCATCAAATGTTTTGTTAAGAAATAACCGTAAAGCTTACTTATCAAAATAGAGACCAGGACCATTCATCTGGAGCACAGGCCTTATGAGGAGCGGCTGAGGGAGCTGGGGGTGTTCAGCCTGGAGAAGAGGAGGCTGAGGGGAGACCTGATCGCTCTCTACAACTGCCTGACAGGAGGGGGCAGGGAGGGGGGTGTTGGTCTCTTCTCCCACGTAGTTAGCGATAGGACAAGAGGAAATGGGCTCAAGCTGCGCCAGGGGAGGTTTAGGTTGGAAATTAGGAAAAATTTCTTTACAGAAAGGGTGGTCAAGAATTGGAACAGGGTGCCCAGAGAGGTGGGGGAGTCCCCATCCCTGGAAGTGTTCAAAAAACGGGTAGATGTGGCACCTGGGGACATGGTTCAGTCTAGTCTACCCTTGATTGGCTTGGAGTAGACTTGGTAGTGTAGGTTAATGGTTGGACTGGATGATCTTAAAAGTCTTTTCCAACCTAAACGATTCTATGATTCTATGATCAATTTTTTGAAACTAGTCCTTCATTAGTCTATATATTATGCAAATCATATTCTTGAAAATTAAATCTTCTATTCATGTCTAGACTCCTGGAATATAAAGGAAAAAAAAAAATCAAGAACATTTTCTTTGCTAAAGAACACCTGTATCTGTTGTGATCTTGCTAGTACAAAGCTTAAAAAAAACAAGGATGAGGCTGAGTAGAAAAGTCTGTGAATGGAAAATTCAGGTATGTAAACAGACTAATAAGCATACAAAATTCTTGGGAAAAGATGCAGAATTTTTTGATTCATTTTAGTGGATGAAATTGCACTTTTATTTACAGTGATCCTAAAGAGGGAAGAGAATAAAAAGATACTCAGAAGACTTTTGGATTGCCTCAAGCACCTGATGCCCTCTCCAAAATCTGGATGCAACAGAAATCGAGGTTCTTGTCTGCCTACGACAGGTTGGATTTAAGATGGTGTTAATAAACACTTCCAAGCAATAATTTGTGACTATAATGACAAGTTGATAACCTTTTTTTTTTTTTTGTTGTTGAGCAATCTCCAAAGGAATTCCATGGTGTCAGCTATTTTTAGAAACTCCAGAAAAGAATGGAAATCATTCACTATGGCTCAAACTGCTGGAAAGACATATTCACTGAAGAAGAGTAAAATGCCCTATGAGCTTCCTGTGTTAAGTTCTTCCCAAAGTTTCTGCTTGATCTTCTGGCAGGACTTCAGTTTCATTTTGGGGTTAATGGAGCAACACAGACAAAACAAGGCATTAGGCTGATGAACACAATTCAAATTTGAACGAGCTGAACGTGGACTTGGGGTACCAATAAACACCATGTTCAGTCTCTCTTGCAGAGCAGGGGGAGAAAATATCACCCAGGTCAGATACAGCTGGATAAAACCATCCTCTGTTGTTAGTCATTCAAGAGTAGTCATAAAAGTAGCAGTCCAAGAAACCTGATCGTTATCTCTTCGCATCCTAATTGGTATGCATGAAAGGATCACCATGTATGCTTGCATGTCAATTAGAAAGGCTGCAGATGGGGGAATCTATCTTGTTGCATTAGTTTTTTGCAATTCACAAATACAAGACGCCACTGTCTCATGCACTTATTTATTTCCTATATTAACCAACGATGAAAACCCTCTCTGTTTAGTACAAACCACATTTAACCAAACTGCTCGTCACTACTACTGGGTCAGTGCCAAACGCTACACCTGTGCCTGTGGTTGGCCATTCTTGTACCAGTCAATGCTTAATGCTGTCTAACATGCAAATAAAAAAATCGTTATCTCAGGATTTGGAAAAAGCCTGTCATCAAGGGTGTACTGAGATAGCTGGGCCTCACGTGTACCTTTTCAGAATAATCGTTTTATTTTTCCTCCACCCACGTTCCTCTTCGTTCCCCTCCCAAGTTTTCAGTCTCATTCTCAAGTTATCTGTGCGAGTTGCTCACGTGAGAAATAGAGCGGCAAAACAGCAAAACCTTCTCCTCCTGACCAAACCTCAGCCATAAAGTGAAGGGAGAACACAGAAAGAGTATTGAAACAACAAAGGCATTAAGGGAAAAAAAAACATAAATTGCAATTTTGGGGGGCTACAAGCAATTAATGCTTGTAGCTGAAACGACAGCAGCAATGGGAATGGTTTCTCCTCAGATTTATATCTGAAAGCAGGAAAATATTTCTGGCCTCCTCAGGACAACCTTGCAAAGCGAGCTTCATGAATTCCAACCTAAAATTTCTTTTCATCCCCTTCATTTCTTTTTTTTTTTTCTTCAATGTTTTAATAGCTTGTCCTCAGTAAAAGAGCATGATACAAATTCAATCTTCAGTCATTGCTACACCCTATATTGTAGCCTGTGGTACAGCGAAACGCAGGGTCGTGATCCTGAAAGCCCCGAAAGTAAAGGAGCAGGAGGCCATCAACTACAAACGGTCGCTGGAAGGGGCAAAAGTGACCAAGCTGCCTGTGATGGGATGGGGACAAGCTATTTAAAAGCTGCAGCGATTTGATGCGGCTCTTTGCATCCCCTGTCCAGGTCCCTGTGCTTCCCTTGTGCCGGAGTCCTGGGATGATGGGCTGGAGCATCGCCGCCCGGCCCCGCGGAGCTGCTGCTTCAGGAAGGCTGCTCGGGCGTCGCGCTCGCCCGCGCCCACACACACGTGCCCAGGCCCGGCTTGTTGGGTGGCGTTTGCGTTAGGAACAGATTCTCAGTTGTTGAAATTCTCCTTAGAATTCAAGAAGTTCAAGAAGTGCTGCGCAAAACGCCTTTAAAAACGTTTTTAGCGCCTACATCCATGTTTGTCATATAGAGAAAAGGTAGGTCGATAAGCCAACTTTGCTCAGAGAATTGGTATTTTCATATGAAAATAGAATTAAAATTCAATCATCCAAAGTGTCAACAGACACTACTCAAACCAACTGTTTGAAATTTATAGAAGTAAGAATTTTATATTAAATCAAACTGAGCATACCCACATAATAATGATACTAATCTCTTTTTCAATATTCAGCAACTTTTAAGCTCGTTAGAAGTTCAAATTCTTACAATTTCTTCAGAAAGCATTATTTTAAAAGCTATTTTTAAATTTCCATGAAACGGGTAAAATATTTCACGTGTTATTTCATCCTTTGTGCACATATACCAACACATTATCCATCCTTCTAAGATTGTTTGCATAAATAGAAGCTCAAACTAAGGCCATCAAGTTTTCTGTGGAAAGAACACAAGTAGTAAAATCAAGAGTAAGAAAATCATAATCAAAATGAGAAATGCGTAAGCATTTTATAAATTAGGCCTTTAAAAATAAGTACCAATAAAAGGAAATTTTTCATACTTGTTGCCACCTGCCTGCCTTACTACTTTGCATAGCTAGAAAAGAGCAAAATAGAGGCCATCCTATTTAACTAAACAGTTTTTATTAAAGTAAAAGAAAAGCAAGAATCTAAAAAGTAGCAAGTGATCCTATTAGTTCCACCAGACTAAAATCATACAGTCTACGTATGTGGTCCTTTCAGCCACATCTGTTATGAGCCAGTTTGATACCAGAAAGTAGAGAATATTTGACCATTTATTTATCAGGCACTGAGTGCAAATTAGGATTTTTCTCCCCAGTAACATGTGTTCTAATGGGTAGATTTTAAAAAAATGCAATAAAACACTTATGTTTTTACAACAGCTAAGGCCAAAGCACTTGTTATACTCAATGATTTTCTCTTTAAGGACTATGTAAAAATGTAATAAAGATGCATGGTACAAAATTAAAGGGAGCAATCTGATAGTATAATTCAAAGATAATGAGTTAAATATCCAATATCCAGAACTGCTGCCAAACAGATCTGATAAATGGTAAATGCTTATGATTTGTATTCATCAATTTTTACCGCATATTGCTAATGTCATATTAGTGTCTCAGTTCTGAAGCTTCCTTTAAATAAACTCTGTCAAGAATCCTTTGCACAAAAATGCTCTGTTCTTGAATGCTCTTTCAGCGATAGATTGAAATGCAGATTCCAAAAATAGATCAGTCACTTATTTCAACTCTAGACCTTTGAAAATCCAGATCAATTGCCTTTTGTCATCGTCTTTATATGGAGAGTAAGAAATTTCTGCTTATCACCACAGAAAAAACTTTCAGACTACTTTGGGAAAGGCAGCAATATCGATAGTTTGAAACGTCCACATGCTTATTTCGTATCAACACATTTACATTTTGGAATATTCATCCATATTTTAATCTCTATGAGAAAACGCAGGTGCCACACAACAATTTATGGCACAAATTAACCAGCTTTAAAGTTCTGAGGTTTTCTGTCAAGCTTATGGGTTTTAGCAAGGCGGGATTCGAAGCAGGGCAAACTTTTTCCTTAAAATTAGCGATACGAGCAAGCAAACATTTAACACAAAACCCCGGTTCAAATCTTCTGTGCTTCTCCGTCTCTCGGTAATGAAGTCTGGGAAAGAAATCACAGACACCCAAGTGGTTTGGCAACTGTAAGTGACAGAAGCTCAGCTAAATCCTCTGTTTACACTGGGGATTAGCCGGGTAGATTGTGCGCCGCAAACTGAGCTGTCGATGGTCAAGGGAACCTGCTCCCTGTCAGCCCGTGGGGCAGCGGCACAAAGCCCGGTCCTGGTAGGAAGTGACCCATAAACGTATCCCTCCGAAGGATTTATACAAAGCCAGTCTGCCTCATAGAAACTCCATATGACCATTAACCGGCCTGCAAGGCCTGCCAGGAGGCCTAATTACAGGTCTACAGAGCCCAATAACAAAAGCTGAAGAGCTTTAGCCTAGGGATGATCTGCTTTATACTGACTTGAGAGAGTCCATATAGAGTGACAAAAAGAAAGAGGTTTAGCTTTAAAATTCTCCCAAGAGACAAAGCATTGTAGCTAAGTCTGCAAGGCCCACATGCAACACACTTCAGATAGGCTTAAACATACCACCCTCTCAAAATTAACATTCAACTATTGCCTGCTTAACATCTGCTCAAACGTGGCAAGTTGCTGTGATATTGTCAGAGGACGCTAAAAAGGCTTTCTTGTACCTCAATATTAAGAAGGGTAAGTAAATAAAGTCGTGCAAATATGAATTTATAGCTCAGACCAACAACTTCCACTGAATGAGTTTTTATAAACCAAAAAATCAGTTGCCTTAAAAATGGGAGTGCTTCGGTATCTTCAAGTATTGCCCTGCTTAATGAGAACAAAGATACTGACATTAATCTACACCAACAAAGAAAAAAAATTCTTTATCAAAGTGCATAGCAAAGTCAGCATGAACGAAGGACTTGGAGACAAAACTTCTTGACAGCACTATATTACCAGAATATAAAAATGGCCATCTTCCCCTCCTCCACTCACAAATACAGGTAAACATTTTTTATTTTACCAGCTCTCCCACAATTAGAGACCAGAAGTCACAATTGCCGTCCCCAAAATGCACCAGCCAAAAAAAAAAAAAAAACCAAAAAAACCACCCCAAAAAAAAAAAAACCAAAAAAACAAAAAACACCTTCAAAAACCCCCAAAAACCCAAATCCAATTAAAGAGTCTGGCTTAGTATGTGCTATCTTTTAGCTTTCAGAGAAATCAGTTGTTATTTCCTAAATTGATATCTAAGTTAGTTCCTAAAAGCAGATTTTCGCAAGACACTAAACATCTACAATTCCTGCCGAGGCTGCAGCGGATCAGTTGGCCACTGGACCTACCTTCCCTAAAATCAAGCATCTCTGGTGATGAAGAAAGCAGTGGAGAGCGAAGGGAACACAGTAACGTATAATTAATTTTTTTAAACTGTGGTCACTGTACTAGGACAGGACTTGGAAAAGCTGACATACTGAAAGCATTTTCAAAACCTGCATTCTGTAAATCCCTAACACTATTAGTGTATTTCAGCATAACACTTTCTCTTCCTGAAAAAGCCACAGGGATAAAGCCACGTAATTTCCATGTCAATAGGTGGATGTGAAGTAAAAAATTACGCATGCAAACACCTTCAGATTGAGAAGACAACTCTAACATGTAAATCCTTCACTGAAACACCAGAAGAAGAAGAAGAAGCAAGCAAACCCAGGACTAGCTAAACCTTTTTGTACCTAAATTCTTTTGGGAATCACACCTCTTTCATAAAGCGCCCCTTGTCCGTAGCTAGTGCCGCTGCCCGCAGTGCGTGGCGCGACGGCAGGGTTAGCTGCTCGACCAGCCTGATGCACACGAACGGAGTGCAACCAGCCATGGGACCCACACTGCCAACGCTCGGAGACAGGCTGGGAATTCCTGCTTCTACATTTGAACAACATATCCTCAGACATTCCGCTCTCTGATAAAGCAACAGCCCAAATGCCTTCTCTTAAAAAATATGCATGTATATTGCATACAAATATATATTTGTTCCTGTGCCCAATTTGAAGAAAGCACCCGAACTTAAACCCTGACAGCAAAAGAGTTTTCCCTCAATTCTACATATGCTCCAGGTACTGAGAGAAGTTTCATATGAAACAGTTGCCAGCGATAAAGAATTGCTCCTCAGCAAACTCAGGTGGCATCCAACAGCATCCTGGCTTGTGTCAGGAATGGTGTGGCCAGCAGGAGCAGGGCAGGGATCATCCCCCTGTGCTCGGCGCTGGTGAGGCCACCCCTGGAATGCCTTGTCCAGTTTTGTTCCCCTCAGCACAAGAAGGACATTGGGGTGCTGGAGCGTGTCCAGGGAAGGGCAGCGGAGCTGGGGCAGGGTCTGGAGCACAGGGCTGGTGGGGAGCGGCTGAGGGAGCTGGGGGTGTTCAGCCTGGAGAAGAGGAGGCTGAGGGGAGACCTGATCGCTCTCTACAACTGCCTGACAGGAGGGGGCAGGGAGGGGGGTGTTGGTCTCTTCTCCCAAGGAACCAGCAATAGGACAAGAGGAAATGGGCTCAAGCTGCGCCAGGGGAGGTTTAGGTTGGATATTGGGAGAAATTTCTTCATGGAAGGAGTGGTCAAGCACTGGAACAGGCTGCCCAGACAGGTGGGGGAGTCACCATCCCTGGAGGGGTTCAAAAAACGGGCAGAGGTGGCACTTGGGGACATGGTTTAGTGGGCATGGGGGTGTTGGGTGATGGTTGGAATGATGATCTTGAAGGTCCTTTCCAACCTTAGTGATTCCTGGTTTTACTTTCATTATAAATGATCCAGCCACCAAGCCAGGAAACATGAAATGAATTATTCCTCTCCCCTTAATTGGTTTAGTGTGGACTTGGTAGTGTAGGTTAATGGTTGGACTGGATGATCTTAAAGGGCTTTTCCAACCTAAATGAGTCTGTGATTCTATCGTATGATTCTGTACCCACAACACAGGCTGGAGGAGAGGGCGGGCAGCCTCGCTGGGGCAGTATTCCCAGCACAGTGCCAGCTGACAGCACTTAACAGCCACCGCTCCTTATCTGTGTTTAATTAGCCAATCTAAGTCATTAAAGCTACCTTCTAATACCATTTCCAGCACAGACAAATGGGAATGAACTTCTCCTGTTCAGCAGGGACATGTTGCACTGTTGTACTGGAAGTTGTACTGGAGTGCTCCAGTATCTTACTTAGAGGCAATTTCTTTTCTCAGAATGAATGCCCAGTGTCACGCACATTCAATTTTTCCACGCATACACAACAAACTTACGTCCCAGTCTCTCTTCCCTTTTTCAATACTCTGCTTTAATCTATGGTAGCAGCACTGACAAAGGATAGACTGGAATTTAGACCGTTTGATGGGGCTAAACCAAAGGGAAATTTAGATAGCAAAATAAAGAAATTAAATTTGAAACATCATGATGTTGTGGTGAACAGCAAATTATAAACTCAAGTATCAGATAAATGTATTGCTGGGAAAAGCCGTAAGCAAACTTCAAACCCCACGATCAGCTTGAGTTTAAAGTCAGTCTGTTCTTACAGCAAACGCTTGTATTTTGTAGACCAACTAGCTTCAGTTTATGCACGTTAACGTTTAATATATGTTGTCCCCTTACATAGTTCAGTACCGTTTGCTGTATTTGTGTTATGTTTACCCAAAGGCATTTCCAGTATATTAAGAACCAAAAAAATTTGCTAAGTAAGCAAAGTGAATTTTCTCTAGGTTAATTCTTTCAAAGTATAGTAAGATATGGAAGTCTTCAGAATGAAATGAGCAAATATATCTGAATCCAGACAATAGAAGAAAATGTTAGATTATCGCAGGAGATGGGATCTTAATGGCATGGAAATGGCAGGGAAAAGGGAACGGAAACGCCAACGTAACAGCACGTCGATAGGGATGAACAAGGAAGGGACCTGCCCAGTCGCCTCTCCAACGCTTGTCGGTAACTTTGAGCGGTTGCAGAAGGTAAGACTGGTTTGTTTGTCCAAACCAGAGAGGAGTACAGTGGCATTAACAACCATTAAAATGTAGATTTTGAATAAAGCACAGCTTTTTTTCCCCCCACAGTGGGATTGGAGCAATTCCTATAACGTGGACAGCCAGATACTCCACAAGTTAACTCACAAGTTTGGGATGGATCCCGGATCGAGCACCACATATGCAAGCAACAGCTTTGTTCATCATTACTAAAGTACAGATTTCAGTTTACATTATATTCAGTTAAATCATACAACATCATGCTCCAACAGCAATTAACCTGTTGATTATGAACTCCTTGAAAAGCTGCCCAGCAATGGTCTAACAAAGATTTCTTTTTATTTTTTTTTAAAGGTGAAAAAAGTGCTCATTCTGCAATGAGTAAACACACAAAATTATATTGAAACAACATTATTAACATTTCCAACACTCCTCTCGCACCGATTTAATAAAAATTCAATTTAATTGATTGAATACAGGACTGGGGGAAGAAGGTGGGGGGATGATCTCATAAATGCCTGAGCTTACCAACACTTACATAAAGCCAGGAAAGAACTTCTTTCTGTGTTTCGGATGGTAAGAGAAACAAGCAGATTAACTCTCTTGAGTTATTTATGAACAGCTTGCGGCTTCAATCGAAGTTTCAGACTTCCATTGTGAATATTTAAATTTAACAATGTCACAGACCTTTTATATGTTTTTGGAAATTTTTGGGACCCAGGTCATGATGATATACAACCCATCGGTATCTTTTATACACTCCCCAGGTGTTAAATTAAAAAATGAGGTGTGATAGATGTGAGTAGTATACACAGATTGTGCTTTTTTAGGTCAGTGCTGTCACATCTATTTTATAATTATATGCTTCAAAGATTTATTAAAACTTATGGAGATCAATGAATGCATTTGAAGCTATACAATGCAAAAGGCTAGATACATTTTTTTGGGGGTGAAAAAAAAAAAAATCAGCAATGTGAGAAGATGGGTATTCCTTAAAACAGAAGGTTTCCATAAGGGGAAAAAATTAAAAATGGTTATTTCTTGGAAATTGCTGTTTATAAGGTAAAAATACATGTATGAGAGGTAAAAGCTCAACTAAAGACAAATATCTATTTATTACAATGCACCTGAAATACTGAAAATTTGCCTTTTTGTGTGACAAACTGACAAAGTTTTAATGGGAAAATTAAAATAAGATATAGAAATTAATTAGGATTACAAACCTTAACACAGTCTACCATTTTAGAACATTAAATTGTTATCTTAATAATCTGAAGACAAGTGAAAGTACCTAAAGAACACCCAGTACGTTATATCTAAGCATCATTATTCATTTATAAATTTATTATCACTACCACAATCCTACTACAGCGTAGGGTTCTCGGGTAATGTTTTCACACACATAGTATAAATGCATCAAAACCCACGCAGCTCTTCTAAAGAGCCATTTGGAGACTGGGTGAAGAGAGGGCAAAAACCTCTGCAAACCCAGCGAAGAGCGGGGTGTCCGGCCACGCCGTGCCGCCGTGAGGACGGGCGACCTGCAAGGTGGCAAGGAGCAAAACGGACCTCGGTCTGAGTTACACCAGGTCAAATCCACAGCAACTTCCACGGGGGAAAACCTGAGAAGCGCATGTCAAAGCTGTGTACCGAACACTGCTGGATTAGTAAAAAAAAAAAAAAAAGAAAAACAAACCGAGGAAGTGGAACTCCTGGCCATTTGGGAAGATCTACATCTCTCAGCTTTAATGAGGACTTGGGTACAACATTTGCAAAAAAGGCAGGATAAAAGGAATAATCTTCTCATCTTTGGTACAATAGGACAACAATTTCCTTGAAGTTTTAGACCTGCCACGAAACTACAGGATTTCTCCAATTTTTATTGACACGGTTCCAAAATTAAAAATAGTTACCAAGATATGCATCTTGCCTTTCTTCCTACTCGTGCTAGACGAAATAGGAATGTTTCTCTCTGTGGAGAGCTAGTATGTAGATCACCGTCTTGATCTGAGCTTTTTGGAAAGCTTGCTACATATTTCTGCTACCGCTTCAAATAAATAAATATAAATATATACATGCACTAATTCAGTGCTAAAAAAAAAAAAAAAAAACAAAAACAAATTTTTGAGAGCACAGAATGAAGTCTCAGTAGCAGCAGCAGCAAGAGGACAAACACAAGAAGTCCGAGTGCCTGTTCTCCAACAGCAAACAAAAATTACTTATTTTTGTCTCCTTAAAAGGATTTACTAAGCGCCAATGATAATGCACACCAGTTTCATCTTAACCAGAAATTGAAGTGAGCTATGGAGAAAGGGACTTAGCATTTGCCAAACAGAAAAGGATAAAATTACTATCTTGATAGGTTTCATTTTTCTGATATTACAAAAGTTAAATACATTTTTGAAGAACATTATTTGACTTATAATAGCAACACTTACCAGCTGCCTCAAGAACCAGCTGTAATCTAGCTTTGGCCTGTTCAGCAGGAGTCTGAAAAGAGAGGATTTATAAATCTTCGTAACCGCACATTCAACACGCAAGGTCACACGTTGCCGGCTACGGCACTGCCATCACCAGCAGCGAGCTCTCGCCTGCACGAGTGACTCAGACTTCCAGACCAAAATGAGTACCATCATATTTGAGTTAGAAACGATCAGGTAAATCTTCAGAATTGACAGAAAATTCAATCCCAACTAGGTAGCGCTGCAGCACCCTGACCAACCCGAGCACCCACCGCCACGGCCAGGCTGAAGCCCACCTCCAGCTCCTTTCTCAGTCCTCCAACAGCAAATCCTCCCCGGCTCCTTGGTGACCCCGTTAGACAAGAACACATGGCTACACAAGCATGCTTAAAATCTGGGTTTAGTACGATTAATATGGTGAGTTTTTCACACTTCTTCTGGTATCTGTTTTGATTTTTTCCTCTCCTTAAGGTATTTCTTCACATCTGTTGGGTTG
The DNA here is from genome assembly GCF_030463565.1 of Pelecanus crispus. Lineage (NCBI taxonomy): Eukaryota > Metazoa > Chordata > Aves > Pelecaniformes > Pelecanidae > Pelecanus > Pelecanus crispus. The sequence goes on along the minus strand of NC_134651.1, from coordinate 2,565,459 downwards.
AGGAACATATTGTTGGCTGTGTACCCACTATGCTAATTATTCCAAGTGATGTTTTACTGTGTCCAATGTGCTTGCCATCCCTCTAATTTTGAAGCCACTCAAACGTTTTCACAGTTAAATTTATACACAAACCACATTTGTCATGGAGTTCAGAAGTTGATTATTTCTGTAAGCATCTGAAAAGTTTGGGAGGTTTCTGCTCTGCACTAAAACCAAAACATGACGGAAATTTTTGGTGTCATTGTTCAGCTTTCAAAACTCTTCTAGGCAGATATTGATACTGGAACATTTTTTCTGATAACCAGTCTAAGTTTCCACCCTTCCAGTTTCACCCCATTAGCCATACAAATATTAATCAAGGTAATCGGGCAAAGCTCTTTGCTACGAATGTCCCAGCTGATGGTGTTCAGTAGGGCAAAAGAGGTAGCTTCTCAAACTCCCTTTCAACCAAAGGCATCTCAGATTGTATTGTGCATGATATCGCAGATTACAGCACAACTGATATCGTATTACTATAAAATACATTCTATACAAAATGGCCTCGTATTCTGAAAAATGCACTGTCATAATTTGAGAGAGCAAGAGCTTAGAAAGCTTCTAGTTTGAGTAACTCTAATACTGCCTGCAGAAGCACATGTAGTCTTCTACTAATTAATGAGAAAACCATTTGCTGCTTTTTAGGGGTTTATTTCTTTTTATTTATTTATTAATCCTTTGTTTTACATTATGTCTATAGCTCTTAAGAGAGACTAACTGATGGCAAAGAACAATTTCTACTGCAAGAACTTACAGACTCCCCCTTTCATTAGCATGCAGTATGAAAAATGTTATGTTGATCCACAGATTAATTCTGGAAAAAGGACATTTAAATGAAGATCCAGATTTTAGTTGTATAGAGGTCTAATATTTTTTAGGTTAGAATTTTGCTAGCTGTTTGCACAAACCCAAAATTATCAGGCAAAATTTATTATTACAACTACTATACCAATGCTACCATTAGTGTTGACCACTAATCTTGATGGCAGCAAGAAAAATCTTGAAATTTATTGTAAAAATATATTCAAATTTCTTCCTCTTGCAATGAACTAATTATTACAATATGCTTTGGCATATTAAATACATCACTAGAAGAAAGAATGGAAAGGAAGAAAAGGATCTGCTTTCCTTCCAGAATAAACTTGCCCAACTTACTAAATTTCAAAAAAACTGTACGCGGGTTTGCGGTTTTTCCATTCCTATGACAACTTTAGATACAAAAGAAAAAATACTCCAGGGTTACTTTAGTATGGCAAAATATTGCCGTACAATTTAGCAGAGAAGGAAAAGCGTTTGGTGGAAAAATACTACCTGTGCTCACATCTTCACATGAACCGTCCAAGCGTTCGTGCAACCCCACCCACCAGTCGGGTCCTGGCATCCAGTAACGCTTACAGTACATTAAATCAGTTTCCTATATGAGTTTTGTCCATTCTGTAACACAGTGTTTCATTAACTTCCCTGACCCACCACCCTGTCTGGGCCACAGCGCATCCCCACAGCCTGAGCAGCTGGCACGAGCACCCTCCCAGGCTGCGACTCGCTCCTACGCGCTGCCCAACGCAGGCAGCGGCACCAGCCGATGCATTTCCGAAGCGGCTTTTTTTCTGCAAGACTCAAGTGTGTCTCAAATGCTATTTGTGGTTGTGTTAGGAGAGAGAATTTTCTATTCTTACAGCAGTTATCCAGTTAGATATTTGACGAAAATGCCTGGCTCTCTCAAATAAAAGGATGTCTTCTTTTTGGCCATGGAAGTCTGTTTAGCACTACAGACTAGAGAAAGAGATGTTTCATTGATATTATTTCACTGATGTTATTTCCATATTCAAAGCCTAAAGTGGCAACATCTAGCACCACCACACCAACAATAATTCCCCCGAAAGAGCAAATACTAACCCAGGCTCCAGAGGGGAGAAGGGAAAGCAATGAGCACTACAAGTGACATCTCCCAGCACTAACCACGAAGCTCCACCAACACTGACAACTGCTTCCCCTGCTCTGAAATGCTCCACACAGCTGAAAATGCCTTTTCCCACTCCTCTGCATGTAGCCTGTCGGTATAAGGTAGGCTAGACTAAAGTTCTTCTTTTACTCAGCGATATCCCACTGGAAAGCGCACAGGCGGTTGCTTTGGAGGCGTCTTCCCCTTTGCCCTGACCGCGGCCCCAGCACTGACACCCAGCTGCTTCCCGGACACCGGTGTACCCACAGGAGAACTGGGTATAGATGCCTCTCTATTCTCAATCGATATGCCCCGAACAACGAACGGATGAAGGCTTCTTAAATAAAGGTTACTAGCTTGGCTGCAGAAAGCATTTGTCCAACCGGTGGATGAGGCCAACGCTCTGAGGAAACGGACAAAGATGAATTCATCTGAAAATCACAATTAGACCCCCAAACAAGCCGTTAGCAACGTGTGAGAAAGACCGACTACTGGAGGTTAGTATTGATTTAGAAGACCATTAAATGACAAAATTCAGAAAGGCCCTCAGGAAACTTAAAAATGGTGAAATGATTGGTGTAGGAAACATTAGCAGAGCGATGTCTAGCACAAGTTGCAAAGCAAACCCTCACACTTTCCTTACGGTCTTAAGCGTAACGCAGAAGGAAAAGAATTCAAAACAGTGTAAAAAAAAAATAGTACCAAGTATTTATAGTACCAGCTGATGGTGACCACTAACTGTAACAGGAGGAAAGGAATCCCCTAACAGGCATACGGTAAAATGACACGAGGCCTGTCAAGCATCCCTAACGACGAATTTTACGTATGTCAAAAACTGTCTGGTAACACACTGGAATTATGCTTTAGAAAGTGATGGTATTTTACAGGATACTATAAAAGAGAAATATCCATGTGATTAATAATTGTTATTAGTGTCTCAAGCGAAAATTTTATTATATGTATTCAATTTTTAATGCAAGCTTTTTTAGGAAGATGTGGCTCACCCTTCTTAACTTGTATTTCTTTGCAGTATGCCTACTGCATTACATTGCTACTGCTTTCATAAACAGCATATCTTTTAATAAAACTGCAGTAAAACCAGTGTCTTATAACTTTAAATTTGGTGCTTTCTGTATAAAAAGAAAAAAAAAAACCCACACACAAGTTGCTAGCTACTAGTAGCTACAGGGAGCAAGTGATGGGCTTGATGGGCAGCTTCAGACATGGCATCAGCATCATGTTTTGCTTTCAAAATACTCAACTGCAAGGGGGACTCTGCTTTTAAATTCTACCAAAATAATTAATAGCTTGGAAACAAACGTTTCAATTCAGCTACTAGATCTTATTTTTTAAAATCTTCCTGCTACTTGTGATGCATGATAAAAAATTCTGACTCAGAAAACAATATTAAAGTGAAAACACACTTGAATTGAGGAAAAATTTTGAGAAACATTAAGTTTAAAAAGAGAGTCCAAACTTCCATTTGAACTAATGATTGTGATTTTTGAGTAGTGCACGTGGCTCTGGGCAGTATTGGAAAACATTACATTATCACAAGATTCAAGCAGTTAACGGTGCTGTGGTGTTTTGAGTTGCAATGCTCTTCCCTAATTTTTATGAATATGGAATTTTCATATAGAATACGTCACTGATGTTAATTGCCTGTGCTAAAATGACACGTTCAATGCCTCCTAATCATCACTAATGATATTGGTTGGGTATAATTTAACTACAGGACTTTTATAACATCTCTATAAAAGCCTAACAAACCTCAGTTTGTTGATCAATTGTCATGTATTTTACACAAACTTTTTATCTTTGTGTTTGATAAAGACAAAAATAGCAGTCCTTAAGCCCCCTACACCTCTGCTCAGGGATGAGCGACAGCCCCTAAGTGCCATGCTTCCCACAGCAAACATGATCGACATTCCTTAGCTTAGATACACGTGCTGCCTGAAATTATAATTCCACGTTCTACTGGCAGAGAGGAAGTAGGATATCAAATTTGTTTAACAAAAATAGCCAAGTTCGCAATTTAAAAAGATTTTCCACTTACTGATAAAACCTGAATTTCCTACAGGCATTATATTACATTAGAAAGCTATGAAGCTATAGATTTCCTACCGGTGCAAGCTGGTTGTTCATACCAGATGACAAGTCTTAATGGTAGTTGTCCCCCTGCCCCTGAAGCAAAGGGTTGTGTCCAGGTTTCTTCCTGAAGACGACTCGTGGCCTCATGGCCAAATGCCATCGTAACGGTGGCAATATAGTATATTCCTGCTCATATTTTGGGGATGATATTAGCAGATCCACACATCGCAATTGAAAACAGAATACAAAATGTAGTTGTGTCAAATACAGATCTCCTCAGCAAGATGTCATTTCCCCAGGTTCAAATTTCTCTTGATGCAAATGTATTCAGGAAAATTACAGTTTAAAAAAACAAAAATCAAAACAATTCCCAAAGGACTAAGGAAATAAACACTAAGTAACCCTATATGATTTTGAAAGCTCAAATCCATCTTCCTGTTTTAACTCCAGCCTATCATCAGTTTCCTGGGGACATTTATCTAACCTTTCCCAATGCCTAATGAGCTCAAAAAAAGATTAAGAAAAAGCGTAACAAGAAAAAGGAAGAACAAAACATTAAGTTTCCTAGTTGTGTGAAGAGACGGCTATCCAAAACTACTGGGAATACTTCCAAAGTGGGTCAGAAACCTAAAGCAAATGTTGTTTGCAATGAATTCCAGAAAAAGAAAAGTTGGCAAGGCTGAGAATAGGAGAGAAATTCCCCAGCATTACTGCAACCATGACTCTTCTAGAGGCTTTATCAAGTGATTCTGTTTGTACATTCTTCTTGGGCTTTTAGAATCGTAGAATAGAATCACAGAATCATTTAGGTTGGAAAAGCCCTTTAAGATCATCCAGTCCAACCATTAACCTACACTACCAAGTCCACACTAAGCCAATCAAGGGTAGACTAGACTAAACCATGTCCCCAAGTGCCACCTCTGCCCGTTTTTTGAACCCCTCCAGGGATGGGGACTCCACCACCTCTCTGGGCAGCCTGTTCCAATGCTTGACTACCCTTTCCGTGAAGAAATTTTTCCTAATATCCAATCTATTTCACTCAAAACCAAAAGAATTGTACGGGGGGCGGGGGGGAAGAAAAAAAAAAAAATCGAAGCTAATCAACTCTTAGAATCATAGAATTGTTTAGGTTGGAAAAGACCTTTATCTTCACGCAATTCAGGAAATGCCTGGGAATGCAAACTTCCTACCTGCAAATCCTTACTTGTTTCAGACTCTAGATCGCAGGCGGTAGGCAGCCACCCGCACGGGTGGTGGGAAAAGCCAGGCGGCAGCAGCCACGGAGGGCTGGCCGAGCAACGGAGACCTGCCCGAGGAGGCCCTTGGGTTGGGATGTCTGGTGGCCCAGGTACCGAAGCAGACTGGAGTCCAGTGGAGCAGAAGCGTCAGACAACGTTGTGGTTAGTTGGGATGAAAAGGAGAATTGTTTTGTAGGGATAAAGACAACGGCCCTACTGTTAAATGGATGGAGTTCGTACAGATAAAGGAGAGGCTCCATTCAGAGCAAAAGGAAAAGCGATCACGTTGATATACCGTCTAAATGGCGCCTTCACTGAAAAACAACCAGATTTCATGAGTCTTTTCCATCTCCTCAAATACACTGATACAGTAGCTTGGAAAGACAAGCTGACGTTTTCACTGAAGCGCCAAAAGCTTTTTAATTAACAAGTCCCGCGTAAGAAAAGAAAAGTAGTAATCAAGGCACCAAATAACCAAAGATCGCTTCTTACAGGTATTAGCGATTTCTACGTATACTGTATTAAAACACAGACTGGTTTTACAGCTTCAGTAGGGATCTGGGAGAGATGCTGAATGATGGCATTCCATCACTTTACAGGTAAACACAGTATTTGGGGGTAGAGGAGACTGACAGGTTTAACCAGGACAAGTGATAACAGCAGCACAGAACGGGACAAAACGTAATGCTGATAAATACAGAGTAATGCACATTGGGGAGAACTCCTCATCTACCTTACTGCCTTCTCAAAGACCAGCATCAATTCAGGAAAAAACCAGTTTAGCATCACCGTGGACAGCTAAAAGGAGACCTCAATGTATATCAGTAATGAGAAAGGACAAGGAAGAAATGACAAAAATTAAACAAAGGGGATAGCTATATAATTTCATTTGAATATATTCTGTAAGTCAGTGGCCTGCCTTCACCTGAAATATTATACATCCCAATTCTAGTAAATCTGTCTCAACAGGAAGAGAGCAACAAGGAACCCTAACCCCAGCTATCTTTTAAATGGAGTTTGAACAAACTATGGAAAAGATGACGTGATGTGTTTGTTTAGTATAGGAATAGTTGGATTCCTTTATGGTCATTTATTCCTCATTAGGAGATTAAAAAAAAAAGAAAGCAATTAACAAAGAAACAGAAAATAAAGAACTTATTTGTATTAGAGAATACCTCACAGAAGCATAAAATATAAAAAAAAAACCCAAAAAAACAAAAAAGAAAACAACAACCAACCAAAAAACTCAAAGGAGATTGAGAACTTGTAATCGTTGTCATCATCTTACACAAGCCAGAGCAAACAGAATGAATTTGAGGGTGGCAAATTCAAAATTGGCAGAGGAACATTTCTTCACATTAAAAAAAAAAAAATCCCAGAGAAGAATTCATAATGTGAATTAATAGCACAGAAACGTAATAAGCATATCCGGCATTATTTGAATTAAACCCCTACATTTTCAGCCATAAATCAGCTTAAATGATTGGATGTTAAAATGATATTTATGTCCCATTCAGTGTTTCTTCTCTGATACAATCACTCAGTAGTACACTCAGACAGAGGCTGTGGCAGGACCGGTGTCCTGACCTAATATAGATCTACCCGTTCCGAAAAATCTGAACATTTGAGAAACTGTGGAAATGTATTAATTGGGAAAACGTACCCGGAGTTGGTACTGATTCTCTTCACAAGTAAGATTTTTCCCAGTTTTCTTCCTGCCCAGAACTATCTTTCTATTATATCTTTCTATTACAATGGAGAAAGGAGAATTTGTTTTTACTACTATCCAGCAGATATACTAGCTGTATGAAAGTGTTCAGCAGCTAAAAATGAAAACACACAAAAAATATATTATATTGACATAGCAGTTTTACACTACTACTACTACTATGGAGGATGAAATTAGGGAAAGAAAAGGGGAAAAAAAGAAGTCTGAGGAATTTTCAGGCTGTTTAGTCTCCAAGAAGCACAGTAGACAACTATAGATACTAATAAACACAAATATTTTTTTTACTGAGAAATCCCTGGTATTTTCTTACATTAGATAAATAGCCTGAACAGGAACAGAAAACATTTTAAGCTCAAGAAACAGTTCATACTCCATTTCCTAAGGATTTTATACTTTTTATGGACCTCCCATCAATACATGCTAGCTACAGTTTAATGCAAATTACTACAGTGTTCCATTACAGCACCAAAATAGAACGGAGCATAACAAAAATTTTGATCTTAAATGTTGTCAAACTGACACAATTATCAAAGCACGATATACGTGAATTTTAAGTGGAGAAAAATCATGTAAAGCATGGAATAATAGCGATATCTGTCCATCACATAGATGCTTTTGGCACTTCCATACAAAAAAAAAAGAAGCCAGCATCAGCACACTAACTAGGAGAGGGCAATCATTATCCAAAAAAATAGAAGAGGAGCCAGAAAAGCCATTTTTTTCCTTTAATGTATGTAAAGGCCACAGAAAGAATACGACTAATGATGAAGCGAAAAGTACAGCTTAACTAGCGACACATACAGCACGCTAAAGAGATAATCGAGCGGCATCTGTTCATGGAAGAAGGCTCGCCCAGCCATCGCCAGGAAAAGGTATCTGTACCTTGACAGAAAGGTCTGGAAAACTTTTCCAAGCTGTGCAGA